>NC_138203.1:70422280-71892280 GCF_964194415.1 Vipera berus
AGTAAAAATTGCTGATTAGTCCAAAAATCTTAAGAAAATGGAATAAACTGAGCAAATGCTGATTCTTTAAATCTTCAAGAATCTCTCTCTTTTTCTTCCCCTTTGGCAGATTATGTAAAATTTTGCTTTGATCAAGTATTGTGATGGTCGCAAAGCATATAGCTTCCTTTTCACACCTTGATTGGTCCTAATATTGTCTTACAGTAAATTTCTTTCAAAATTTCACTGTGCTGTACAGGTAGTCCTCGACACCATTGAGCCCAAAATTTCTGTTGCTAACCAAGAGAGTTAAATGAATTTTGCCCTATTTTTATAAGCTTTCTTGCCACAGTTGTTAACTGAATCACTGCAGTTGTTCAGTTAGTGACACAATTGTGAACTGAATCTGGCTTCACCCATTGACTTTGCGTGTCAGAAGGTCACAAAAGGTGATCACATGACCCCCGGCACACTGCAATGGTCATAAATTTGAGTCAGTTGCCAAGAGTCTGAATTTGATCACGTGACCATGGAGATGCTGCAACGGTAATAAATATGAAAAACAATCATAAGCCACTTTTTTCAGTGCTGCTGTAACTTTGCACGGTCACTACATGAACTGTTTGTAAGTTGAGGGCTACCTTTCATAAGCTATTGCTTTCAGTAAAATAGAATGGCAATTAAAATAATCTTTCCCAAATCAGATATATTGACTATAACTCCCAAATTTCTCAGCAATGATTATACTAATTAGGGCAGAGGTTTTTCCATGGACCGGAGGGGCTGTGGTTTTGCATGGACCAGTTTCTGGCAGGCCATGGACCGCTGCCGGTCCACAGGTCAGGGGTTGGGGATCCTTGAATTAGGGGATTCTGAGATTTGAAATCGATACTTCCCAACACTAGGGAAAATTGTTAAAATGTGTGGTTTATAAATGAAGTAATTTTTCAGTAGAAATAATTGAATTGTAATTATAATGATTGTACAAGTGACTGAATATTGTTCAAGCAGTTGTTATTTCTGATTGATTTCTGGGGGATTATTATGTTTGATAATTTCCTCACTAGAGGAATTACTTCATTGCAACATTATTAGTTTTGACTGCTGTGGGATTTGTTGAACTGTAGAGATAAGGCATCTGTTAAGTAGAATGTTTAGTTATTACTTAAGCAGCCTTTCCTACTCACTGTTTAAACATAAATTAATAATAATAATGCCTAATCCCAGAGAGAAAAATGTTAGGATTATGTGCTATACCCAGAAAAATGCTTACATTCCATTATTAAAAATAGCTGTGAATTGATTATGAGACCTCTGTATCTTAATAAAGCCTGTGCGCTGCCAACACAAAAGGGGTGGGGGAAGTGTGTGTGTGTGTGTGAGAGAGAGAGAGAGAGAGAAAGAGAAGGAAGGAAGCAGAGAAAAGATAAGGAGGAAGAAAATTGCAAATTCAAAAGTGTTTTCAGGACATTAGTATCATCTTAAGAATCTATATCAGGTCAGAGCTGAAACAGTCAAGCAAACACAGTCTGTTTAGAAGAAATAAATAATAAATCAGGCCCCCAAACATGGTTTTCTAAAACATGTAATTCCATAATGATGATGTGCAAATTGCCAAGTCTGTTATTTTGGTAACGTGCAAAGAACTATTATTCTTCATGTTGTTACTTAACCAATTTTTGTGCTTTACTAATGCTTTCAAACACTCAATTTGCAGATAGCCCAAAAACAAATAGAAACAATCTGGGTGGTATGTTTTAACTTATTTTGTTTGGCTTCTAGGCTGCTCAGTTTGCAAATGACTCATGAAAATTCCCTGAACTAATTAGGATTTGATCATAAAAATCATCATGTTCAGTGTATTAAATTTATTAGAGTACCAGTGGCATATTTCTGACAGTGAGAGCAGTTTCATTAATCCTCCTCTAGAAACTGAAACTGTAAAAATGTATTTATTCTAGCCTCAAAATTAGCTATGTCCTCAAAATTCGATTCAGAAAATTCCAGTTTTTCAAAGCAGATTTTGAGAAGTGGGAGAAGGAAATTTTATTGTGCTAGAGTCTATTAAAATCTGCAATCTGTGGCTTTTTAAATTCTTTGACTCAAGTGAATTTTCTTTCCTTTTTAGTTCCTTGTTGTCCAAACAGATTAAATCATATTGTTATTCCTCTTTGCATCAACTTGCTGCCTGCCATCATCTTGACTTTGACCTGGAATTGAGGGTGTTGGAAAATGAGGTTTCATTCTTGCTTTAAAGAAGCCTGTAATAGCTACAAATTGATAAACTACAAATCTAGCATCTCTCAGGGAATTTTTTTTTAGTTCAAGATAAAAAGGCAGTAACTTAAAACTCCAGGAAATTTTAACATAATAAAACAAAGTTATTGTATATTCTGACCTTGGTCTCTTCTAAGCAACCAACCACAAAATTTAGCCAAGAGTATAGAAACTGAGGTACCAAATTCTAGATCCAATATTAAGAAGAGAAATAGTTATATGTAAATAGAAACCGTTTTTTTCCCTTTTTTTAAATGGTTTGATGGAAACAGAAATACATCTTACTGTTGCATTTGAAAATTGCATCTTCAGCAAAATAGGAATTGTAATGGACTTTTACAAACATCAACTACACTTCTAAAAGTTATATTCATCATTGTAAAATAATATTTTATAATTAATCCTTTTATAATTAATCCTAATTATTCTAACATTTCTGTCCTAAAATTGCTCATCTCTTGTATTTCCAGAACCAAAGTTGTAGCAGTAGGATTCTTTTCCTCGTGTTTAAGACTGAAACAGTTTTTTTAAGTTAATTGAATGGCATGTTTACCAAATAATATCAAGGGCTTTTTTTTAAAAAAAAATGAAAACAGTTCTAGGTATTGTAAATGAAATCATTGCTAGAAATGTTAATACCTGTAAGCACACAATGAAGGGGAAAAACGGTATGGTGGAAAGAAAATGGAATCTCTTCCTTCTGGTCTTTTGAAATCAAAGGTGTATTAAAGTAGACTCAATATAGAAACCAGGAGATCAAAACTTCATGTCAAGGATTTATAGATTTTCAGGAGATAGGAGGAGTAAGAAAGGTTGATCTTGGTTTACTTTCTAGCTTGAATAAGTAATTTATAGGGTATCCACAATGAAGCCTTCACACCAGCTGACACAGACTGATTCATTTCCTTTCCCTGCGCCCCACCCCAGCAAATGGATAGTATTTTGGGGGTATTTATAAATTTGTTCTTGTATAATCTCCCTTTTTGAGGAAGTATCTTCAGTTCAAAGTTGTCTTCCTTTTGGGCAAACAAGCATGCACAATGCTTATCTCCATATTTAAAACTTCCTTGACACATACTGCCTCCATCAATCTTTACAATATTTTAGAAGACTAAACCAATAAAACCAGTAGTCCTTTTTTTTTAGAAAAATTGTATCCTTTGGTCTTTTACTAATTTTGTTTTATTATCATAGAAGATTCACATATAGGGTAGTGGGTTTTAAGTTAGAGTAAGTGGAAAGTGCCAACTTCCAAATTGTGAAATTATTTGAAATCTAATATTTCTCTGTAAGTACCTATAGCTTGTTTTTTTGAACTTAAGCTTTTATCTCTTTTGGTTTGCATGTGATGTTAGGAGTGTAAAGACTTTTAAGTTCAAAAGACTTCTGCAGTTCTTTCCTGGGAATTAATTCTTGACTAAATCAGAACAAGCTTCTCCAGCCATGTAACCACCAGATACTTGTCAAAATGAGGATATTACAATTCCTGTTAGCCCCAGACAATATGGCAAATGTTTGTGACTGGTTGGTAGCCATATGACCCTAATAACTGAAGCACACTAAGCTGGGGAAAGCTACTTCTGATAAATGAAATTGAACAACTAGGAAGTATTTCTAAATGCATTAAAGTGAAGAAGTATTTTTATTTGGAAAATTGATGAGGGATTTTTTTATACTGATATTTTTGCATGTATTATTAGTGTGGTTTTTTTTAAAGAACCCTATTTAGGATAAGTATTACAATTGTGCTCTCTTCTTACAGGCAAGCCTGGGCTTTAGTGAGTGTAATTGGTGACGGAAATTCATCTTGTAATGAATCTGTGAGAGACTATGAAAATCACAATACAGGAGGACAGGCTCTTGCAGAGAAAGAATTTTTCACAGTGGATGGCCAGAAATTTATTGTGAGGGCTTTCAGTGAATGGATTGCTGGTAGGAATATGCTATTTTTATTCTTTTTCTTTTAGAAAACCAGATAACAAAAAATATTTTGTTTATCTTGTACAGCTAGGTTTGCTATATTTTGAATACCTGTTATTGCTATGTACCTTATGTTGATTATATGAAGCTGTAATCTGGAGACCAGAAGTAAAAAAAAGAAAAATCTAAAGTTTATATGGCTATTTTATGTCTTTGTTTTAATAAGCACAAGAAATACGGAATTTGGGGATAAATATAAAAGATAAGTCTGCTGGCAAGAAAACCCAGTATTGGTTTGCTGTTCAGGTTTTTTTTTTAGGCATTATTTTTTACAAAACGTTTTTATATTTGTGGAAGAACTGTTACTTGTAGCTATCATATAAAATATTTTTATCTTAAAAAAGAATGGAAATTAATTAAAATGTTTTTTTTCCTTATGGTCATATGCTACCTTCTTACTTTTAAATAGGAAAAATAAATCATGGCTTTGGTAGCTCTTTAATCAATACACTTAAAGCATAACGAGTTATTAAATATTCTTAAATTAGAAATGAGCTTTACTGACATATATCAAGTATGAAAGAAAAAATAGGTTCTTAGATTCCTGTCTGTTGCAGATAGGCAAAATTGGAAAGCTGATAGCCAGGAGCAATCTAGATTTTAATTCAAATGCTTTGACTATATTAATGAATATCAGGCATTCCAGTTACATTCTGTTGTGCATTCAGTCATATTACATACAGCGTTCCCTGTAATGCCTTAATTCGGAGTAGAGTCGAGCAGTTGGAAGGAGTGGAGCGCTTACTGGCCAGATGCCCTTCCTGATGCCACAAGGAGTTCACAGCAGATAGTTTCTTTGCACCCTAGGAGAGAAACATCTGCTGCTAACTAGGAGTGAACTCGTAACCTTCCGAGTGGGATGTGAGTGTCTTCACCGCTAAGCCACCACGCTGCTCAATATTACATACAGTTCTGGCAAATAGTATTGTGAAATAAAAATAATATGAACTACGGAGTATTCTGCAAATGCAGCCTTGTTTTTCATCGGAGCAATCATTGTCTATGCTTGCTTAGCATTGGGAAAAGGAAACTTCAGCTCTACCCATACAACCAGACCTTAATTTAAATGGCATAGTACAAGGAAGGGGGCAGGTTTATCTATGGTACTGCTGAGAATTTTGGACTTGAAATCCATATATCTTGGGAACATCAAATTGGAAAGACTGTTGGAAAGCTTTTCTGACTTCTCCATAATGTTGACTTTGCATTCAAAATTATGCATATGGCATTGTAGCAAGGAGAAGGGTGAAAAATCATAGGGAGTTACAGAAGAAAAAAGTATTTAAAAACTTCAACTCTAGCTCTGTGCAACCTTTGGTCTTGCTGATTTGATTTGCATGTACATTAAACTGTTTTGATGTAATACAGTTTGAGCATTTGCAAAGGTGGTCACTTTTTTAAAAAATAATAATAATTGAACCAAGAAAATTGTTAATTTTTTGCTCCAAGGTGTCCCAAAATGGGGTTTTCAGGTTAAAGCTGTGCATGGAGTGATAATGGATTTGTCAGAAGATGTTAGCAGTTGGAAGTCTGGAGACCAGATTGTTGTAGCAAGCACTGATTACTCCATGTATCAAACAGAGGAATTTACACTCCTTCCTTGCCCAGAATGCAACAAATACCAAGTCAAAGTGAAAGGTAAGAGCTGAGAAGTAAAAATGAATGTATCTAGTAAGCTTTGTATTTTTTTCACAATGTATGGTTCTGCTATTTGACATTAATGTAGTACTGGTGACTTTTTGCTTTGAGAATATTTTTCTAGGTGCTTAATATCCACCACTGTCTAAAATCCTCAGTTGACTCTGATGTGGCATGTATGGCATTGATTCTGTAGGCCCAATGCTTATGAAAGGAAAGACTGCTTTAAATTTATTTGCTCTAAGATGTGACTCAGAGATTAGATACAAAATGAATTTGATTTGCTCTGGATGTCAACGCTGCTAACATCGGATGTTCTTGCTTTGACAGCAGATGGGAATGTAGCCATGTTTTCTCTTTCTTTTTTAGAGTTAGTTGATGCTGGGAGGGGGGATATGGATGAGAGTCCAGTTAGTCATAACAATAATAACTCAGCCGTGGGAATCCAAGGTCATTGGGCCCATAGTTAGTAAAGATTTGTCGGGCTGGAGGGCTGGGGAGAGAAAGCCCAGCTTCAAGCTAATTGGGGGATGTGATTTATGACTGTCAATTGGAGAAGGGAATTGAACTTTGCTACTTTGTGCCCAGGGGAGGGGAATTCAGTTTTTGGCTTTAACTATGTAGCGCCAATACTTTGTTACTCAAATAAAAGATTCTTTAAGGTAAACAATGCCTCGAAGTTCTTTTGAAGAGTTTCATCTGTCGGAACCATGACATTGAGTTGATTAAACATTTGCATCCACATACTCATTTTTATAATCCAAATGTTCAACTGAAATTGGATCAATGCCAATGCAAAAATGTCTATTATTTTTGGTTATCTGTAAATAAAACTTTCCCCTTTTATTGTTCCTGCCTCCCATGCATTTTCCTTATTTGGAGTGGCTGTCTTAAGCATTGAAGTATTTAGCATACCATTGTTTCTTTCTGTAGTGTTTGTCTTATGCCTGCTACAGAGATAAGTGACTTCTTATGTTGGACAATAATGTTATTAGGATAATTCATGCTCACATCAAGCAGTAAAACTTTAATACAGGTGTCACGACGTCCTCTGCCAGGAAACAAAAGCACTCCAAAAGGAACGGGTGACTAGGTTTATTTCTTCCACAAAGCAAACCGCGGTAAAGTCAGCGTTGAGGCACCTAGCCTCAACGCTCTTTTATCATGTTACCACACCCTAACCCCACCCCTTCAAAGCAAACCGGCATCCGCCCGCCTCCCCATAAACACCCCACCCATCACCGTGCATAGCCACCACCCATCGTGTGCACTGCTGCAGCCCGTCAAAGCCCCTCCCAGGTGAGTTGTGTCCTTCCGCTCCCTCGCGCGCCCCAGTCCGTACTGGTGTTGCGGGCGTTAAACTCCCCCCGAATCCAGTAACAGAGGGTGGCGAAATAGGCACAGCCACACACCCCTCCACAGTCTGCTGGAGCGTGTCCAACTGCCCGCTTGGTTCAGCCCATTGCTGCTCGGGCGCCATCCGCAGTCCAGCGTCGGCCAGCTGCTCGGCGGGATTGCAGCGGCGCGCTCCGTGAAGTCCGGGCGAAGCCACGCCCCCTACATGGGCGTCCGGGGTCCGGGAAAGGTGCTGCCCGGGCGCGCCGATCAGCTGGGGAGCGGCTGGCCGCTCAGCGGGGCTGCGGCGGCATGCTGTGGCGGCAGACGAAGCCACGCCCATCGATCGATTGCCCGGGGCCCGACGATCCGGAGGGGGTGCGCCGATCAGCTGGGCGCCGGCCAGCTGATCGGCGGAGCCGCGGCGCGCTCCGCGGTGCTCGGGCGAAGCCACGCCCATCTTCTCAGGGGGCTGTTCGGCGGAGCTGCGGCGCGCCTCACGATGATCCGGAGGGGGTGCGCCGATCAGCTGGACGCCAGCCAGCTGATCGGCGGAGCTGCGGCACGCTCCGCAGTGTTTGGATGAAGCCACGCCCATTGCGGCAGGTTCCGGGGCCCGACGGTGGCAATGTCGAGGCCCGAGCGGGCGGCGGACCGGCGGGGCTTGACAGTCGGCTTCCCCTACCACCTGCCCTCCTGCAAGAGAAGAACAACAGGATAGACCTCCGCGAAGACAGGCTGCTGAGTCCCCAGCGCTACCCCCCGGTTTGGACGGATGTGCACGGTGAAAAGCCGTGATCAGGCGAGATGCCTGCACATCCCCTTTCTCCACCCATGAGGCCTCTGCCAGTGGATACCCCTTCCACATCACGAGGTAATGTATCTGCCTCCTCCGTACCCGAGAGTCTAAGATTGCCTGTATTTCGTACCGGTCCCCGTGAACAGGTCCCGGAGCATTCCCACCCGCCTTCCCTGGAACTCCTCTAGCGAGCTTTAGTAGGCTACTATGGAAGACAGGGTGGATCTTCCCCAGGAACTTTGGCAATCGTAGACGAACAGTCACAGGGTTGATTACTTGGACCACTTGAAACGGGCCAAGGTACTTGGGCCCTAGCTTCCTGCTCGGTACCCGTAACTGCAAATACTTGCAGGCGGCGGACCGGTCCAGTTTACAGCACAGTTTTGGCGGGAGTTCCTGCGGCACATTGGGTCTACCCAGGGACTCAGCTCCGGTTACCACCCGAGCACTAACGGGGCCGCAGAAAGGGCCAACGCCACAGTGGAAAGGCTCCTCAGGAGTTATGTGTCGTACCATAGTGTTTGGATGAAGCCACGCCCATTGCGGCAGGTTCCGGCAGGTTCCGGCGGAACAACAAGGAATCGCAAAGTCTCCCAATGGGTCCCCATTTCTAATCGAATAGGTCTCGTCACCCGGGTGACCGGAGCCCCCCCCAAAAGGGACCCATCCACCTGCTGGAAGCGAAGAGGAGTCGGCAGGCGTCGCACCTCCAATCCCAGCCGGGCAACCACCGCTTGGCTGATAAGGCACCGGGTGCTGCCTGTGTCGATCAGTGCTAGGCAAGCCTCCCTACGTCCCGTTCGCGGGTTGATGAGCACGACTGGAACTGTGAAGGGTACCACTGGGTCACTCACCATGGGATCCTCCTCCTCCTCCTGGCTCCCGTAGGGATCTGGGTCGTTGACCTCGGATGTTTCTGCGCCGATTGCTGGTGTCATCAGGGTCGCCAACTGGTGAGCAGCTCTGGAACGCTCCACCGACTTTCGTGCTGTGGGGCCCTTTCCAGCGGGAGTTGTTGCAGCGGCACCGGGTGCCGGCAAAGGACAGGTAGCCACTCGGTGCCCCGGCTGATCGCACCGGAAACATCTTATGGCTGATCGCGGAAGCGTCACAGGTGGGTTCGCCGTTGGAGCCACGGCCTTCCGTTCCTCCTCCTTCGGCTTCTCAGGGGTTCTGCGGGCCCCGACCACCCCCTCCGACTTACCCCTGCACTCGCGCAGCCGAACGTCAAGTTCTACGGCGACCCGGTACCACTCCAGTAGTCGCTCAGGCACTCCACGCACCACGCATGCCCTGCGTAGCGCACCGTCCAACCCCGACTGTTAACTCCCTTGGTCTTCGGCCGCACTGCTGGCCCCTCTGTCACGCCAGGATCAGGTGGAGCAGCAACTGCAGCCCCAACAGCCCCTTCCTCCTCGGCTGCCATACCAAGCCCCGATGGATCCTCTGCCATGCCCAAAGCGTGAGTAACAGCAGTAGGTATCCTGGAACAACGCTGACTTACTGTCACGACGTCCTCTGCCAGGAAACAAAAGCACTCCAAAAGGAACGGGTGACTAGGTTTATTTCTTCCACAAAGCAAACCGCGATAAAGTCAGCGTTGAGGCACCTAGCCTCAACGCTCTTTTATCATGTTACCACACCCTAACCCCACCCCTTCAAAGCAAACCGGCATCCGCCCGCCTCCCCATAAACACCCCACCCATCACCGTGCATAGCCACCACCCATCGTGTGCACTGCTGCAGCCCGTCAAAGCCCCTCCCAGGTGAGTTCTGTCCTTCCGCTCCCTCGCGCGCCCCAGTCCGTGCTGGTGTTGCAGGCGTTAAACTCCCCCCGAATCCAGTAACAGAGGGTGGCGCAATAGGCACAGCCACACCCCCCTCCACAGTCTTCTGGAGCGTGTCCAACTGCCCGCTTGGTTCAGCCCATTGCTGCTCGGGCGCCATCCGCAGTCCAGCGTCGGCCAGCTGCTCGGCGGGATTGTAGCGGCGCGCTCCGTGAAGTCCGGGCGAAGCCACGCCCCCTACATGGGCGTCCGGGGTCCGGGAAAGGTGCTGCCCGGGCGCGCCGATCAGCTGGGGAGCGGCTGGCCGCTCAGCGGGGCTGCGGCGGCATGCTGTGGCGGCAGACGAAGCCACGCCCATCGATCGATTGCCCGGGGCCCGACGATCCGGAGGGGGTGCGCCGATCAGCTGGGCGCCGGCCAGCTGATCGGCGGAGCCGCGGCGCGCTCCGCGGTGCTCGGGCGAAGCCACGCCCATTTTCTCAGGGGGCTGTTCGGCGGAGCTGCGGCGCGCCTCACGACGATCCGGAGGGGGTGCGCCGATCAGCTGGACGCCAGCCAGCTGATCGGCGGAGCTGCGGCGCGCTCCGCAGTGTTTGGAGTAGGCACACGGTTGCAGCACGCCTTTCGGGTTCCGTTGCAGCAATACAGCCCCTACCGCGACATCACTGCCGCGACCTGGACCACATACGGACGGTTTGGATCGGGGTGTACCAACACCGGCTCCCTAGCGAACAAGGCTTTCAAGGTTTGCGAACGCCTGTTGACACGTGGTGGTCCATGCCAGCTCCAACCCTGGACGTGGCTTCTCCCCGGATTGCCGCGCCCGCAACAGGTCCGTCAGCGGCAGGGCTGTCGCTGCAAAACCCGGGATGAACTGGCGGTAAAAGTTCGCGAAGCCCAGAAAACTGCAGCTGTCGTCGCGTCCGCGGCGCCTGCCATTGTAGCACTGCTTCCACTTTGTGAGGGTCCATTTCTATGCCGCTCGCTGACACTCGAAACCCCAGGTAATCCAGCTTCGTCTTATGGAACCCGCATTTAGAGAGTTTCACGTAAAGACGGGCGGCCAGCAACCTTCGTAACACCTGGCGCACAAGGGCAATGTGCTCCTCCATAGTGTTAGTATAAATTAAAATGTCATCCAGGTACACCAGCACCCCGCGGTACAGGTACTTGTGAAGCACCTGGTTTATCATCTGCATAAAGACGGCTGGGGCCCCCTGGAGTCCAAACGGCATGACTCGGAACTGAAAACTGCCCAGCGGACAGTTAAACGCCGTTTTCCACTCATCCCCGGCTCTGATCCGCACCCGATAATACGCCTCCCGCAAATCTAGCTTCGTGAAGATGCGTCCCGTCGACAAATGTGCCAGGAGATCTCTCATGAGGGGCAGCGGATATAGATGTTCTACGCAGACCGCGTTGACGCCACGAAAGTCGACACACATGCGAAGCGTGCCATCCTTCTTCTCCCGGAACAGTATCGGCGCTGCTATCTTGGACCGGGCAGGTTGGATGAACCCCCTCGCGAGGTTTTTGTCGATATAACGCCGAAGCTCCTGCATCTCGCGAGGCGTCAAAGCGTACATGCGTGGCTTCGGCAGCTTTACTCCCGGTTCGAGCTCGATGGCGCAGCCCGTCGCACGGTGTGGAGGTAGAGCATCACACTCTTTCTCGTTGAAAACCTCTGCCAGGTCGGCGTACTCCTGTGGAAAGCAGGCCTCCTCCACCCCCTCAGCCCCTTGAGCTTGCTCGCCATCTAGCTGTCCAGAAGGTCCCACATATGCGTGTGGTGGTGGTTGTGGCCCTGTCCCCAACCGTAGGTGCCGACAGCCCTCCCCCCACCAGATCGTGGGTCCCCACTTGTCGAGCCATGTCAACCCCAGAATCACTGCCTCCGTCATGGATGGAACAACAAGGAATCGCAAAGTCTCCCAATGGGTCCCCATTTCTAATCGAATAGGTCTCGTCACCCGGGTGACCGGAGCCCCCCCCAAAAGGGACCCATCCACCTGCTGGAAGCGAAGAGGAGTCGGCAGGCGTCGCACCTCCAATCCCAGCCGGGCAACCACCGCTTGGCTGATAAGGCACCGGGTGCTGCCTGTGTCGATCAGTGCTAGGCAAGCCTCCCTACGTCCCGTTCGCGGGTTGATGAGCACGACTGGAACTGTGAAGGGTACCACTGGGTCACTCACCATGGGATCCTCCTCCTCCTCCTGGCTCCCGTAGGGATCTGGGTCGTTGACCTCGGATGTTTCTGCGCCGATTGCTGGTGTCATCAGGGTCGCCAACTGGTGAGCAGCTCTGGAACGCTCCACCGACTTTCGTGCTGTGGGGCCCTTTCCAGCGGGAGTTGTTGCAGCGGCACCGGGTGCCGGCAAAGGACAGGTAGCCACTCGGTGCCCCGGCTGATCGCACCGGAAACATCTTATGGCTGATCGCGGAAGCGTCACAGGTGGGTTCGCCGTTGGAGCCACGGCCTTCCGTTCCTCCTCCTTCGGCTTCTCAGGGGTTCTGCGGGCCCCGACCACCCCCTCCGACTTACCCCTGCACTCGCGCAGCCGAACGTCAAGTTCTACGGCGACCCGGTACCACTCCAGTAGTCGCTCAGGCACTCCACGCACCACGCATGCCCTGCGTAGCGCACCGTCCAACCCCGACTGGAAATGGTGTACCAGCAGGCGTTCTGGCCAGGAGCGGAGCTTACGAGCCACCCTGCGGAACTCACCAACGTATTCCGCAGCGGGCCTGCCTTGTTGTCGAAGCCCCACCACCTCCGCCTCAGCCCTATGGGTGCGGGCCACATCCTCAAACTGCGTCCGCAGTGACTCTAGGAACAGTCCGACATCGGCCAACTCCCGGGCATGCTCGCTGTACAGGTCAGCTGCCCAGGCCGCAGCCTCTCCCTGCAAGCTTGCGGTGATGGCCACCACCATGGCCCATTGGGAGGCATAGGCTGCACCGTACTGATCCAGATGGTGAATGGTGTGGCTTAGGAACATGGCGAGCCGGTCAGGGTGGCCGTCGTACGTAACTGGCAGTGGTGGAGGGCCCCAGAACAATCCCGGGCCCAGGGGCCCCCCTGGGCCCCCTTATACCTGGTGCTTGGTGCCGCCCACTCCATGGCCTGGCGGACGCCCCGGCCGTTGTTGCCCACCTAGTGGCTTCTGCCTGGTCTGACGCCCCGGGGTGTTGTCGGTCGGCCTGAGCAGCTCCCATCTCCGTCAGTCGTGATGACGGGCAACCACCGCTTGGCTGATAAGGCACCGGGTGCTGCCTGTGTCGATCAGTGCTAGGCAAGCCTCCCTATGTCCCGTTCGCGGGTTGATGAGCACGACTGGAACTGTGAAGGGTACCACTGGGTCACTCACCATGGGGTTCTTCTCCTCCTCCTGGATCCCGTAGGGATCTGGGTCGTTGACCTCGGATGTTTCTGCGCCGATTGCTGGTGTCATCAGGGTCGCCAACTGGTGAGCAGCTCTGGAACGCTCCACCGACTTTCGTGCTGTGGGGCCCTTTCCAGCGGGAGTTGTTGCAGCGGCACGGGGTGCCGGCAAAGGACAGGTAGCCACTCGGTGCCCCGGCTGATCGCACCGGAAACATCTTATGGCTGATCGCGGAAGCGTCACAGGTGGGTTCGCCGTTGGAGCCACGGCCTTCCGTTCCTCCTCCTTCGGCTTCTCAGGGGTTCTGCGGGCCCCGACCACCCCCTCCGACTTACCCCTGCACTCGCGCAGCCGAACGTCAAGTTCTACGGCGACCCGGTACCACTCCAGTAGTCGCTCAGGCACTCCACGCACCACGCATGCCCTGCGTAGCGCACCGTCCAACCCCGACTGGAAATGGTGTACCAGCAGGCGTTCTGGCCAGGAGCGGAGCTTACGAGCCACCCTGCGGAACTCACCAACGTATTCCGCAGCGGGCCTGCCTTGTTGTCGAAGCCCCACCACCTCCGCCTCAGCCCTATGGGTGCGGGCCACATCCTCAAACTGCGTCCGCAGTGACTCTAGGAACAGTCCGACATCGGCCAACTCCCGGGCATGCTCGCCGTACAGGTCAGCTGCCCAGGCCGCAGCCTCTCCCTGCAAGCTTGCGGTGATGGCCACCACCATGGCCCATTGGGAGGCATAGGCTGCACCGTACTGATCCAGATGGTGAATGGTGTGGCTTAGGAACATGGCGAGCCGGTCAGGGTGGCCGTCGTACGTAACTGGCAGTGGTGGAGGGCCCCAGAACAATCCCGGGCCCAGGGGCCCCCCTGGGCCCCCTTATACCTGGTGCTTGGTGCCGCCCACTCCATGGCCTGGCGGACGCCCCGGCCGTTGTTGCCCACCTAGTGGCTTCTGCCTGGTCTGACGCCCCGGGGTGTTGTCGGTCGGCCTGAGCAGCTCCCATCTCCGTCAGTCGTGATGACGGGCAACCACCGCTTGGCTGATAAGGCACCGGGTGCTGCCTGTGTCGATCAGTGCTAGGCAAGCCTCCCTATGTCCCGTTCGCGGGTTGATGAGCACGACTGGAACTGTGAAGGGTACCACTGGGTCACTCACCATGGGGTTCTTCTCCTCCTCCTGGATCCCGTAGGGATCTGGGTCGTTGACCTCGGATGTTTCTGCGCCGATTGCTGGTGTCATCAGGGTCGCCAACTGGTGAGCAGCTCTGGAACGCTCCACCGACTTTCGTGCTGTGGGGCCCTTTCCAGCGGGAGTTGTTGCAGCGGCACGGGGTGCCGGCAAAGGACAGGTAGCCACTCGGTGCCCCGGCTGATCGCACCGGAAACATCTTATGGCTGATCGCGGAAGCGTCACAGGTGGGTTCGCCGTTGGAGCCACGGCCTTCCGTTCCTCCTCCTTCGGCTTCTCAGGGGTTCTGCGGGCCCCGACCACCCCCTCCGACTTACCCCTGCACTCGCGCAGCCGAACGTCAAGTTCTACGGCGACCCGGTACCACTCCAGTAGTCGCTCAGGCACTCCACGCACCACGCATGCCCTGCGTAGCGCACCGTCCAACCCCGACTGGAAATGGTGTACCAGCAGGCGTTCTGGCCAGGAGCGGAGCTTACGGGCCACCCTGCGGAACTCACCAACGTATTCCGCAGCGGGCCTGCCTTGTTGTCGAAGCCCCACCACCTCCGCCTCAGCCCTATGGGTGCGGGCCACATCCTCAAACTGCGTCCGCAGTGACTCTAGGAACAGTCCGACATCGGCCAACTCCCGGGCATGCTCGCCGTACAGGTCAGCTGCCCAGGCCGCAGCCTCTCCCTGCAAGCTTGCGGTGATGGCCACCACCATGGCCCATTGGGAGGCATAGGCTGCACCGTACTGATCCAGATGGTGAATGGTGTGGCTTAGGAACATGGCGAGCCGGTCAGGGTGGCCGTCGTACGTAACTGGCAGTGGTGGAGGGCCCCAGAACAATCCCGGGCCCCAGGGGCCCCCCTGGGCCCTGGGCCCCCTTATACCTGGTGCTTGGTGCCGCCCGCTCCATGGCCTGGCGGACGCCCCGGCCGTTGTTGCCCACCTAGTGGCTTCTGCCTGGTCTGACGCCCCGGGGTGTTGTCGGTCGGCCTGAGCAGCTCCCATCTCCGTCAGTCGTGATGACGGGCCCCGAAACCTTGGGCCTGCCAAGCGGAAACTGGGCTGGCCCGACTGGCCAGGTGTCAACCTCTGTAGCGACCATCGCCGCGTCTCCTGAGCCGGTCCCGAAGGCGACCAAGGTGCAGTGTCCTGATATCCAAACTCCCCAAAACGGTCCCGCAACACATCCATCGTATAGGCCCCTGGGGCCGTGGAGTAGCTCCACTCCTCGCCCTCCTCCTCCGTCAGCCGCCGCTCCCTCCAAGCCGACACCGAGGCCCGTGAACGGCCCTCTCCACGAACTTGGTCCAAACGCTCCAAGGGAGGGCTCTGCCACTCCTCCCCACTCTGAGCCAGAGACCCTTCCTCCCAACCATCACCAGCCACAGCCGAGGCCATAACTCCCTTGGTCTTCGGCCGCACTGCTGGCCCCTCTGTCACGCCAGGATCAGGTGGAGCAGCAACTGCAGCCCCAACAGCCCCTTCCTCCTCGGCTGCCATACCAAGCCCCGATGGATCCTCTGCCATGCCCAAAGCGTGAGTAACAGCAGTAGGTATCCTGGAACAACGCTGACTTACTGTCACGACGTCCTCTGCCAGGAAACAAAAGCACTCCAAAAGGAACGGGTGACTAGGTTTATTTCTTCCACAAAGCAAACCGCGGTAAAGTCAGCGTTGAGGCACCTAGCCTCAACGCTCTTTTATCATGTTACCACACCCTAACCCCACCCCTTCAAAGCAAACCGGCATCCGCCCGCCTCCCCATAAACACCCCACCCATCACCGTGCATAGCCACCACCCATCGTGTGCACTGCTGCAGCCCGTCAAAGCCCCTCCCAGGTGAGTTCTGTCCTTCCGCTCCCTCGCGCGCCCCAGTCCGTGCTGGTGTTGCGGGCGTTAAACTCCCCCCGAATCCAGTAACAGAGGGTGGCGAAATAGGTACAGCCACACCCCCCTCCACAGTCTGCTGGAGCGTGTCCAACTGCCCAATTGGTTCAGCCCATTGCTGCTCGGGCGCCGTCCGCAGTCCAGCGTCGGCCAGCTGCTCGGCAGGATTGCAGCGGTGCGCTCCGTGAAGTCCGGGCGAAGCCACGCCCCCTACATGGGCGTCCGGGGTCCGGGAAAGGTGCTGCCCGGGCGCGCCGATCAGCTGGGGAGCGGCTGGCCGCTCAGCGGGGCTGCGGCGGCATGCTGTGGCGGCAGACGAAGCCACGCCCATCGATCGATTGCCCGGGGCCCGACGATCCGGAGGGGGTGCGCCGATCAGCTGGGCGCCGGCCAGCTGATCGGCGGAGCCGCGGCGCGCGCCGCGGTGCTCGGGCGAAGCCACGCCCATCTTCTCAGGGGGCTGTTCGGCAGAGCTGCGGCGCGCCTCACGACAATCCGGAGGGGGTGCGCCGATCAGCTGGACGCCAGCCAGCTGATCGGCGGAGCTGCGGCGCGCTCCGCAGTGTTTGGATGAAGCCACGCCCATTGCGGCAGGTTCCGGGGCCCGACGGTGGCAATGTCGAGGCCCGAGCGGGCGGCGGACCGGCGGGGCTTGACAACAGGTCTCTTCACTAAGAGATTGGGGTCATTTCCCCCCCCCCTACTCTTTGCCCTTCTCTTATCTTGGATTTATAACACTGCCTATAACTACATCTAAGGCTGGCTAACCAGAATTTGATGCAAATTCTTACTAAGAAAAACAGGTGTGTTCTAGATGTTCTATTTCTTCACAGCCTAATGCTTCTGAGATATTAAGAAATATAATATTCTGGTAGAGAAAAAACATGCAAAGCAAAATAAACAATTTTCGATGAATTTTGTGAAATGTTGCAGAGGTTGGAAAATACATTTAGGCAGGAAAAAATCAAAGGTACAAGTATAAATTAGGTGAAACATGGCTCAAAAATATCAACTGTGAGAGGGACCTTGGAGTACTAGTGGACGATCACTTGACTATGAGCCAACAGTGTGCAGCAGCAGCCAAAAAAGCTAATACAATCCTGGGTTGTATAAACAGAGGCATAGAATCAAGATCATGCAAAGTATTAGTACCGCTTTATAAAACCCTAGTAAGACCATACCTGGAATACTGCAGCCAATTTTGGTCACCATACTACAACAAAGATGTTGAGACCTTGGAAAAAGTTCAGAGAAAAGCAACTAAAATGATCAAAGGCCTGGAGACTAAATCATGAAGAACATCTGCAGGACTTGGGTTTGGCTAGTCTAAAGAAAAGAAGAAATAGGGGTGACATGATAGCAGTATTTCAGTATTTGAGGGGCTGCCACAAAGAAGAGGAGGTTAAACTATTCTCCAAACCACCAGAGGGAAGGATGAGAAACAATGGTTAGAAACTGATCAAGGAGAGAAGCAACCTGGAATTAAGGAGAAACTTCCTGACAATGAGGACAATTAATCAGTGGAACAGCTTACCCCAGAAATTGTGGGTGCTCCATCACTGGAGACTTTTAACAAGAGACTGGACTTGTCTGAAATGGTATAGGTTCTCCTGCTTGAGCAGGAGGCTGGACTAGAAGACCTCCAAGGTCCCTTCCAGCTCTATTCTATTCTGGTCCTCATAATTATTGTTCTTAGCAGAAAGCATGGCTGTTTTAAAGTAACTCTTAAATTAGACATGTCAAACTCATGACTTCACATGATGTCGCGCAACGTATCGGGACGGTTTTGCCATTGCTGGCAATGGGGTGGGCGTAACATCTGGATGACGCATCTGGCCCATGGGCCGGCAGTTTGACACCCCTGTCTTAAATGATCTTAAATGTATGATTTGAAGGTGTATTCAGATTAGGGGCATCCATTTTAGCTGAGTTACGCTAGTAGTAATTATAATGCCTGGATCCGGTCAGTGTAAACTTTGAATTCTTTAAGTATAATAATGTTGAAAAAATCACTATCAGTATAATCATTTATTTATAAAATTTCTATACTGCCCATCACACTTGCATGATTAAATGGTTAACATCTGATTTTATAATTATTTTGAAAATTCATGATTAATATTTATTGAAATTAATTTTTAATTATGATTTGAAGGTTTAATAGTAGTTTAGCTTCTAAGAGAAGAGCTAACTTAGTGAACCATTTCTTGCTTTATTTTTAATTTGTCTTAAAGATCACAAGAAGAATTTTAAAAGGTTGTTCAGCAAGAAACTACCTGTATTTAAAGAGTTAGAAACTGGTGGACACGTCACCTCAGAAGTGATTTTGCAGTGGATTGAATGTGTATTATTAAGGTTGTGGAGCCTGGATGTAAGAAGGCAGGAAAAGATGATATCATCCCAGCCAGATTACTACTGTGGTGAAGAAGAGATTACTGTACTTTAATTTAGATGGGACTGAAGATAACACAGGAATAGCCCTAATATTGCAAGAATTGGTGACATTGAAATTTCTGTTTCCCCAATGCCTTTAATTTCAAGTGAATCCTAAATATTCTCAGGATAATTTTATCTTGCTGCAGTGAGCTGTCCCTTCTGCTTGAAATATGGATCTCATCCTCTTACTAGTGAAATTTTATTCTTTGCTTCTCTTAGTCCTCAGACTTCAGCACCTGCAGAAAGCTTGTGCCAGCTCTCTCACATGAATGAGGAAAGGCAAGCAAACTATTCCCAAATGGAAGCAGTTCCTCGGCTTTCTATTCATTTAATATCCTGTTTCCTTCAGTGTTTCAAAAATCTGTCAAGAACTTCATACCTTCCTACTTCGCAGGCATGTACAGTCAGGCTGGATTTTTGTGCAAGAAACCAACTTCACTTTACCTGCTAACATCCAACACAGCCTCTATGCATTAAATGTTCTTTTTGTAACTGTTGTACTTTGCATGCTAGTGTTAGTTAATTCTGAATTACCGTATATACTTGAGTATAAGCCGAATTTTTCAGCCCACTTTTTGGGCTGAAAAATTCCACTTCGGCTTATACTCCAGTCAACAAAAAAACTTACCGAGGACTTGTGCGCGGCCGAGGCTTTGGTGCTTCCGGGATCGCCCGCACCTCTCCCAAGCCACCGCCGTCCGAGACCTGCCGAAGTTTGGGGAGGTTTGGGGACGTGCGCGCGCACCTCCCCAAACTCCGCGCCTTGCCTGCCTGCTTCTTTCCGCAGCGGAAAGAAGCAGGCAGGCAGGGCGCGGAGGAACGGAGACTTGCCGACATTTGGGGAGGTTTGGGCGCCTCCCCAAACCTCGGCAGGTCTCCGTTCCTCCGCGCAGACCTGCCGACGTTTGGGGAGGTTTGGGCGCCTCCCCAAACCTCCCCAAACCTCGGCAGGTCTCCGTTCCTCCTGCCGACCTTTGGGGAGGTTTGGGCGCCTCCCCAAACCTCCCCAAACCTCGGCAGGTCTCCGTTCCTCCTGCCGACCTTTGGGGAGGTTTGGGCGCCTCCCCAAACCTCCCCAGGTCTCCGTTCCTCCTGCCGACCTTTGGGGAGGTTTGGGCGCCTCCCCAAACCTCCCCAGGTCTCCGTTCCTCCTGCCGACCTTTGGGGAGGTTTGGGCGCCTCCCCAAACCTCGGCAGGTCTCCGTTCCTCCTGCCGACCTTTGGGGAGGTTTGGGCGCCTCCCCAAACCTCCCCAGGTCTCCGTTCCTCCTGCCGACCTTTGGGGAGGTTTGGGCGCCTCCCCAAACCTCGGCAGGTCTCCGTTCCTCCTGCCGACCTTTGGGGAGGTTTGGGCGCCTCCCCAAACCTCCCCAAACCTCGGCAGGTCTCCGTTCCTCCTGCCGACCTTTGGGGAGGTTTGGGCGCCTCCCCAAACCTCCCCAAACCTCGGCAGGTCTCCGTTCCTCCTGCCGACCTTTGGGGAGGTTTGGGCGCCTCCCCAAACCTCCCCAAACGTCGGCAGGTCTGCGCGGAGGAACGGAGACCTGCCGAGGTTTGGGGAGGTTTGGGGAGGCGCCCAAACCTCCCCAAACAGGAACGGAGACCTGCCGAGGTTTGGGGAGGTTTGGGGAGGCGCCCAAACCTCCCCAAAGGTCGGCAGGTCTGCGCGGAGGAACGGAGACCTGCCGAGGTTTGGGGAGGTTTGGGGAGGCGCCCAAACCTCCCCAAACAGGAACGGAGACCTGCCGAGGTTTGGGGACGTTTGGGGAGGCGCCCAAACCTCCCCAAAGGTCGGCAGGTCTGCGCGGAGGAACGGAGACCTGCCGAGGTTTGGGGAGGCGCCCAAACCTCCCCAAAGGTCGGCAGGAGGAACGGAGACCTGCCGAGGTTTGGGGAGGTTTGGGGAGGCGCCCAAACCTCCCCAAAGGTCGGCAGGAGGAACGGAGACCTGCCGAGGTTTGGGGAGGTTTGGGGAGGCGCCCAAACCTCCCCAAAGGTCGGCAGGAGGAACGGAGACCTGCCGAGGTTTGGGGAGGCGCCCAAACCTCCCCAAAGGTCGGCAGGAGGAACGGAGACCTGCCGAGGTTTGGGGAGGCGCCCAAACCTCCCCAAAGGTCGGCAGGAGGAACGGAGACCTGCCGAGGTTTGGGGAGGTTTGGGGAGGCGCCCAAACCTCCCCAAAGGTGGGCAGGAGGAACGGAGACCTGCCGAGGTTTGGGGAGGCGCCCAAACCTCCCCAAAGGTCGGCAGGTCTGCGCGGAGGAACGGAGACCTGCAGAGGTTTGGGGAGGCGCCCAAACCTCCCCAAAGGTCGGCAGGAGGAACGGAGACCTGCCGAGGTTTGGGGAGGCGCCCAAACCTCCCCAAAGGTCGGCAGGAGGAACGGAGACCTGCCGAGGTTTGGGGAGGTTTGGGGAGGCGCCCAAACCTCCCCAAAGGTCGGCAGGAGGAACGGAGACCTGCCGAGGTTTGGGGAGGTTTGGGGAGGCGCCCAAACCTCCCCAAAGGTCGGCAGGAGGAACGGAGACCTGCCGAGGTTTGGGGAGGTTTGGGGAGGCGCCCAAACCTCCCCAAAGGTCGGCAGGAGGAACGGAGACCTGCCGACGAGCCGCGGCCACACAGGGTATTCCTGTGTATTCAGGCTTGCAGAACGGCGGATCGGCTTATACTCGAGTCAATAACTTTTTCCAGTTTTTGGGGGTGAAATTGGGGGTCTCGGCTTATACTCGAGTCGGCTTATACTCAAGTATATACGGTAGATCTTGGAACATCAACTCGTTTGAAGGATTTATGTCTGGGGAAAAATTATATTCTATACATCGGGTCCCCAACCCCCAGTCTGTGGACCGGTACTGGGCCACAGCGTGCCAGCAACTGGTCCACACAAACAAGCGAAGCCCCATCTGCGGAATGCAGGCAGCATACAAAACCACAGCCTCTTCAGTCCATGGAAAAACCTCTCTCTGTGGAACTGGTCCCTGGTGCCCAAAAAGTTGGGGACCTCTGCTATATATGATTTATTACCAAAAAAAAGGCATAATGCAGCCACCATAATGAAAGAGCCATAATAAAGCCAAAAGCCTGTTATATTATTAATGTGCTAAGATTCAACACATTAGTCTTATTCAAAAATAAGATAAAAGAGCATGCTGCTGCTTTTGAATAAGACATTACTCTTATTCAAAAATAGTAATAAAAATGATATTTCCATAGCACAAAGTCTACTTAGTGCAAAGAGAATCTTACACTTAAGAAAACATGACAATTGTATATTTTAATGAAGAAACTGCCATTTTTATGTGGAAATATTTGCTTCCAATATAGAAGATAAATTCATAAAAAATAAATTACGTATTTAAGTATTTTGATAATCTAATATTATTCCAAAGAGCTGCTCAGACCTATAAAACCACTTTGTTCTATTACTTGTAGGTGTGTTCATTTGTGGGTGCACCTGTGTGTGCATTTGTATGTGTGCACACATGAGGTGTATGCATATATGCATTCTATTCTAATGTTTGGGGCAAAATTTAAGTTTTTTAACACACATTTCAACAGCATATGGAATTTGGAAGAAAGTAAATCTTTGATGCCTCATCAGATTGTCATTTTCAGTTGGATTGTTCATGTTTTAGTTGGTTTGTAGGTGCAGGCATATTGAAAGCTATTTTTTTCTGATAATGCTGTCTTATGCAATTTTGGTAGTCCTCGACTTACAGCAATTCATTTAACAACACTGTAGAGTTATACCAGCACTGAAAAACATGGCTTACGCCGGGCCTCACACTTAACCGCTGTCGCAGCTTCCCTTCAGTTGTGTAATCAAAATTCAGGCATTGGGCAACCAGCATGTATGTACAATGGTTGCAGTGTCCTCACATCACACAATTGCCTTTGTAATTTTCCCAGGGAAATTCCAGTAAGCAAGTCAGTGGGAGAAGCTGGATTCCCTTAACAAGTACTCCAAACAAGTTCATAAAATTGGGCGCAACTACTTAAAAACCGCATTGCTTAGCAACAGAAGGTCTGGTCCCTGTAGGGTTGTAAGTCAAGGATGACATGAATGATGGATTGGTCTAAAGTTAAGCATGTAGGCTAGCTGGCATTATTTTTTTTCCTTATGGCATCAACTCATAGAATGCACCTCTCCTGATTTTAACCCCTTTCACTATTCAGGCCCTCATTTTATCTCTAGAACAGGGGTCTTCAAACTTGGCCCTTTTATGACTTGTGGACTTCAACTCCCAGAATTCCTCAGCTAGGCATGCTGGCTGAGGAATTCTGGGAGTTGAAGTCCACAAGTCATAAAAGGGCCAAGTTTGAAGACCCCTGGTCTAGACTGTCCAGTATATTTACATAGCATAATTAGAGAGATTGAAATGCTATGATGGGAAACAAAGTGAGGTGACCTTTGGACACTCTCGTGTACTTAACTGGATCTAACCCACCAGGAACATCAATAAAATAGCGAAGTCTTGAATGATCTTTAGATGCAGAATTGTACGATCGTAATATTTCTCACCAATTCAGACCAATAATCCATGCATATGTATTATGTGTTATTGCCTTGAATGCATATTTCTCATGACTCTCAAGTTGAAAACAATTCTTCCCTTACATAACCTTTGCTTTGCAGAATTTCTCAAAGACAAGGATGGCACCAGTAAAGTATCTTTATCTACAGTCATTAGCCTTGTGCCCCTTCACATGCATCCACATGTGCTCCCAGTGTTATATTGGATGCTAAGCTTTTTGCAGATTCTCTGCCTTCTGGTGTTGTATTTCTGCAGGCAATTACAAATCTAAGGAAATTGCTCAGTCAGCAAGTCCAAGAAATATTGAAATAAAATAGCTAAGAATCTGAGTGGTTAATCAAAATGTTCTTGGCTGTAATCTTGCTTTAGTGTAGTCACTCTGCTACCCAGGACAAAGTAGTGACTTTGCAAGATTTTTATAACACAATTGCAAACTGCTTAAAACATTTCAGCGTGCTAGATTATTAGCTACTACCGCTAATTACAAATTATTATTTCTAATAGTAATATAGTACTATAATTATTTTAAAAAGCAGATAGATGTAAGAATGTTAACACATATAAATGAGGATATCTCAAGTGACCTATAAACCTAGATTAAGAAAAAATATTCTAAGCAGGGTAAAAAAAAATTTTTTTCAAAGAACAAGAGTTCATGTAGGCGGAATCCACTTTTTGTCATGTACTAAATAAAAAAAGAATGGTTAAAAAAACCTTTTCCTGCTCTCCTTTTTGATGCATTGTATTTTCAGGCAGAGTTAAAACCCGAATCCTTGTAAACCAAATCTGATCTATTCAGAGAGGGAAGTAGCTTTTTTTCCCTTTTTTTTTTGAATGAAGTTAATATGAGCCAGTTGGCTACTTGTATTTACAGTAGTGAAGAGTGTGTCATTTTCATCGTTTTCTCATTTGTTTTCTCTCTTTTGCACCAGAAATGCCTCAGTTCCTGCATGTGGGAGAAATCGTGGATGGAGTAGATATGAGGGCAGAAGTTGGAATTCTCACTAGAAACATCATAATCACAGGAGAGATGGAAGATTCTTGCTATACTGGCAAAGATTGCAGATTCTTCAGTTATGATACTTTTGGTGGACATATCAAGGTATAGAAGGAAAAGTTTTAATTTCATCGTATCAAGGCAACCAGTGGCTTTTGATCTTGCAAATAGGACACAGTGGAGGGAATTCCATCCTGTTCCATACCATTTAGTGACTGCTGCCTGTTAAGCATTAGGTTGAACAGCTGTGTGAAATATTGATCATGTTGCAGCATCGGTATTTCTAGGTCCACTCTTTAAATCTTGTTGATTTTTATGGCATGAAGAAGTGAAGCTGCCTTTATACAGAAGCCAAATTTAGCCCACTAATTCTATTCTGCAACAACTCAATTGCAGTGATACTTGATTTATATACTGTAGAGATGATACAGCTTATGATTAAACAGGTAATTAAACAGAGGAGCTTTTCACCTGCTGTTCTGTATTTAATTTCATGGTTAGGTTACTTTAAATATTATGTTTGTGTTTTTATTAAATTAATACATCAATTAATTGTTGCGAGGCAATACTTAAAGCAAGATGTACAGCCACATCATTTAAAAGGAAAAATTCTCTTCCCATGTTACACAGAATTCTTATAGTAGGTATGAGTTCTCTTGAAAGTCTTTAAAATTATAGGTACGCCTCATGCAGTGACCATTCAAAGTTATAATGGTGCTAAAGATAACTGCAACCAATCTTTGCATTTATGATCATTGCAGCGTGCCATTGTCCCATCTTCACCTTGTGTGCATGGTGCAGCTGACTTGCCACAAGCAGAGTTAAGTTTTAAGTCTTAGTCATGTGATGCTTAGTCAAGTAATGACTGTAGGAGAAATAAGGTTGCAAGCTCAGTTGTGCTCATGTGATTTTCTATTTAGCGACCACAACGTGGTCTCAATTGACGCTAAGTGATGACTCTGTATAAGAGGATCTGTCAGCTTAGAACTCTTTGGTATAAAATTCCTTTAAACTCCCATTTTATCAAAGCATAAATATTTGATTATAAAAAAATCATGCGTGGTACTAAACCTTCCTACAATTTTGCATTCTATCAGTCGAAGATTTTATAGATTATATTGGAAGGACCACAATTAAGTTGGTGTTTGATTTTCTTTCCTGCACATGCATCTCTCTCTCTCTCTGTCATACACACACACACACACACACAGAGAGAGAGAATTTTGATTAAGGAAATAGTAAACATTACAGAACTTACTTTGGTAATTAATTCTAGTGGCTTTATTGCCCATCTTATAAAATGATACTGTGTGGAAAATTAAATTCATGCTGCTAGATTCTTCATTTATTATTAAATAAACATTGAAAAAGTAAAAAAAAGTCTGGTTCATTAATATTTAATGTTGGAAATAGCCCTTGCAGAGAAAATTAACATAGCAAAAAGGGAACCCTGAAAAATCTTTTAGTTTAGGAATTTTCTCTTATCAATGGTCTCCTTTTTAGTAATAAGTTACTCTTTGTAATATTTACTTACCCTTTTTAGTTCGGCTAATATAGTTAATCCTAGATTACTTGTATTTACCCTAATGTTAAGATTGTTTAAATATTTTTCTAAGACATACAAAGCATTACCATTGAAGGAAATGTGAACAATAAGTTGGATTATTTTTGCATGTTCTTCCAGATTTTAAAGAATTTCACATCTGTTCATCTCTCTCATGTGGAGCTGAAGCAGATGGGTCAACAAGTGCCTGGCAGATACCCTGTTCACTTTCACCGTTGTGGTGATGTGGATGAGAAAGGAGGATATACATACAGGACTTATGTAGAAGGCCTCTCAATTCATCATTGTTTCTCCAGATGTGTGTCAATTCATGCCACAAATGGTTTGCTGGTAAGAGCAATGAATGAATGAAAAGTTTGGAGACTGAATGTGCAAATAACCAAAATGAAATAGGTCTTTCGGTATTCCTGATTTTGCTGCCAGCCTTGATTGCAGAGGTACAGAAAGCAATGTTTATCCTTTTTAACATGAAACCATTATGTTTATGGCATGGCTTTGCTAACCATGATTTCCTCCAAACCACAGATTATAATCATATTTAGAAATGTAATTGGGATAGCCTAGGCAGCGCTATGTTTATATTTCAGAAGCAAAGTGAAATAAAATGTATGTATGAGAGGGCTGCCACATTCATAATGTTGTATCTGTGACCTTTTCTAAAACTTTTAAGCCTTTTAATTCTTCAGCTTGCATTGATCATGCACATCATGAATTGTTGGAATCATCACTGTTTATAGACTATTATAGTAGAATGGAATGGAATGGAATGGAATGGAATGGAATGGAATGGAATGGAATGGAATGGAATAGAATAGAATAGAATAGAATAGAATTGAATAGAATAGAAGCTGGAAGGGACCTTGGAGGTCTTCTAGTCTAGCCCCCTGCTCAAGCAGGAGAACCTTTACCACCTCAGACAGCTGGATGTCCAGTCTCTTCTTAAAAATCTCCAGTGATGGAGCGCCCACGATTTCTGGGGGTAAGCTGTTCCACTGGTTGATTGTCCTCACTATCAAGAAGTTTTTCCTTAATTCCAGGTTGCTTGTCTCCTTGGTCAGTTTCCAGCCATTGTTTCTCGTCCTTCCCTCTGGTGCTCTGGTGAACAATCTGACCGCCTCTGCCTTATGGCAGCCCCTCAAATACTGGAATACTGCTATCATGTCTCCCCTATTTCTTATTTTCTTTAGACTAGCCAAACTCAAGTCCTGCAGCTGTTCTTTGTATGTTTTAGCCTCCAGGCCTTTGATAGTTTCATTTTCTCCATCTCATAAAAGAGAGAGAATATGGGACAACTCTTTGGCAAGAAGTATAAACATGATTTCTAACACTTAGGGACATTTCATGTGTTAACCTGGTAGTGCCATAGCTGTTGGTGACTAATTATTTTGTGAAATAAAAAATATTGTCAGAAATTAAGCTAGTGGAAACAGATTCAAAGACACCCTGAAGATTTGTTTACCATGGATTTATTTGGGGACATAGGAAAAACATAATTGAACTGTAGTTCAGAAGGAGAGCCGTGTCCCCATAGTTATATTTAGAACTATTTATATATAGAGAGATCTGATGAAACATTTTTTTTTATTTCTGCAGATAAAAGACACTGTTGGATACAATACACTAGGCCATTGTTTTTTCATGGAGGATGGTATTGAGCAGCGGAATATATTGTTTCATAATCTAGGACTTGTCACCAAACCAGGCACCCTTCTTCCAACAGACAGAAATAGCACAATGTGCACAGCAATCAGGGACCATGTCTATGGAAACTATGAACCAGTACCAGCCACGGATTGCATGTGAGTAAATTAGAGAGATGTTTGAATATACAGTCTTGATGGTCTCTACATAAGACATTCTCTTTTGAGAAAATGTACATATCTGACATAATTGGAAATAAGGTGAATGGTATAATAAGTAAATCTAGATTCAAATCACATGTAATTCATTAGAAGATTTTAGGCTAGTCTGAGAGAGAGAATCTGAGTCAGATTCAAGTAACTAAATATATGTTACAGCTTGCAAGGTGTACCTGAAGAAGAACCTAAATAGAGTAGCTCTTCCAGAATCAGAAGGACTCATTTAATTATCCATATTTCTGGTAGAAGGTACATCACCGTTGGTCTACTTCTGCACTGTTCCAGAGGACTCAACAACCCTGTAATGCTGATTTACAACAAAAATCCTTCCCAATGTTCTGAATTTTAATGCAGTGGGGATGGTTCAAGATGGTTCATATCACAAATATGTCATATTTTCCAGAAAAAAAATCCCATTTCAATATATATATATATATATATATATATATATATATATATATATATATGTATGTATGTATGTATATATATATATATATATATATATATATATATATATATATATATATATATATATATATATATATATATATATATATATATATATATATATATATATATATATATATATATATATATATATATATAGTCTTTTGTTCTCAGCATTAAAAAACAAGTATTTTTGTAAGCAACATAAAGATCTCGAATTGCTGGAGAACTCTCTTTGTTTCTGAATACTAATGACTGTTGTTTACGTGACTGTATTTCCTGTTACTAGACTTGAGTCTTCTAAGGATCTGTCACTCTTAATTGTGTTTCACCAATTGTTCGTAGGGCTGTATCAACATTTTGGATTGCTCATCCCAACAATAATCTTATAAGCAATGTAGCTGCTGGCTCACAGGTGAGAGGTCTGACATATTGCAGTAATTAACGTTTTTTCTCTGGGGCACCAATATATAAGGTCGTTAGCTTTCTTATGAATTTCATTTTTGTTAACTAGTTCTGTAGCATCCTAAATGATAAGCAATCTTTCTTAGATGTATAAAAAAGGTTAAAATCTATATTTGCATTGCTAATCATATATTTTGTAGAATAGTATTTTTATCAGCATTTTCTGATATACAGAAATATATATCTGTGTCTTTCATATCAGTTGAATTGTTTAGCCAACACACTGAAATGTTCTATTTCCAAAGAGAACAACCGTTTTAGTTAAAAGTGAAGGCTTCAATTATTCATAATGTATGTGGATTAAACTATTTTAGACTTCCTGAATATCATCAAGATCTGAATGGACTGATTTATTTTAAAACTTTTGACATTTTAAAAACTTTTGAATTTATATTAATACAGATAAAACAGTGTATTTGTAAAAAAAACAGTGAACTTTATATATAAAGTTGTATTTATATATAAATTACATAAATTTATTTTCAGTTGTGGTGTGTTGTATTATATTATATTGTATAAAGGTAGTCCTCAACTTACAAGCACCATTGAGCAGAAAATTTATGTTGCTAAGTGAGAAATTTGTTCAGTGAGTTTTGCCCCATTTTATGACTTTTCTCGCCACATTTGTTAAGTGAATCACTGCAATTGTTAAATTAGTAACATGTTTGTTAAATGAATATGGCTTCCTATTGACTTTGCTTCTCAGATGGTTGCAAAAGATAATCACGCAACCCTGGGACCCTGCAACCGTCATAAATGTGAGTCAGTTATCAAGCATCCAGATGTAAATTGTGTGACCATGGGGATGCTGCAGCAGTCATAAGTCACTTTTTTTAGTGCCATTGTAACTTGAAATGGTCACTAAGCAAACTATTGTAAGTCGAGGACTACCTATAGAACAGAGATCAATGAACTAAATGCTTTTTTAATGACTTCCAAAAATCATCTATGATTGTACCAAATGTTCCATTCATTTGTCAAAATAAAGAGTAAAACAAGTATGCTAACCCTTCCAGAGACTTAAAAATGGAGAGAAGAAAAGCACACACACACCTCCAGCCAGCTCCAATATAGTCCTAGCCTGCCTCAGTATTAGACTGCTTAATAGCCAACTCTGTGTAGCTAATCTATTGTAATGTTTCAACTTATTTTTCTTCAGCATGTGAGCAAGGCAGCGGTGCTAAAACCCACCCACCCCAACCTGCTCTGGATTGTGAAATACCTCAGCAGGAACAATTGTTTTTTGCCTTCTGCCAGAGAAGGAACGCAATTTTGGAACTCAATTTCCTCAGGAAGAGAAAATCAAAAGAGTCTATTGCTAAGAGTCTTGTAGCAGCTAGCCAACTTTGTCTGATCTTGAAAAGCTAAACAAAGTCAGTTAGTACTTGGATGAAATACTACCAGGAAATTTCAACTCTACACTAGCTTGGGAAGTCAAATAAACATCCCAGAAGGAGTCGGTGGCAAACCACTTCCATACTGTAGCCAACAAAACTGCGTGTACATGTCCACAAAATCACCATGAGCTCAGCTCAATTCAAAGAAGGCTTTATCTTAGGAGCCAGAAAATTACCCAATAGATAGAAACCTACTGTTTTCTTTGGCCACTGAACAATACTAATTGGTGTTTTTTAAAAAAGTTTTTTTTAAAAGTATATAATTTTCAACTTTTAAAGAGAAGAACTGTGCTCCATTAACTATAGTCCAGTATTTTGATCACTATGGCAGCTAACCACTACAGTTAATGATGATAAATCTTGTGGAGCCAAACTTCAATTTGATTTTAAAATGTAGCACGGTCCTTTATTGTGTTCTGGTTTTCTTACCCAAAGTTAAATGCAAGAGTCCCAAATGGTTTAGTACTCTAATGATGGAGGTAGAAATAGATCTGAATCAAGGGGTTGGCAACTTTATGACTTGTGGACTTCAACTCCCAGAATTCCTGAGCCAGCATGGAAATGGGGAATGGCAATGTTGTGTACATTATCTTGAACTCCTGGAGATAAAAATCCAACAACAAAACAAACTAAATAGGGTGGCATATCCCTGAAGTTCACTTTTTATTCCTAGGATGCTGGAATATGGTATATATTTCATAAAGTTCCTACAGGAGATTCCCATGGATTGTTCCCTGAAACAAAAGCTGAACTTACCCCCCTAGGAATTTTCTTTAACAACAAAGTCCACTCCAACTTTAAGGTAACTGAACCTGTTAATGGTTTATATGTTTATGAATGTATCATGATCTAAATTAAACAAAACTGGTTGTACTCACGCAAGGCAAACCATGCAATTTAACTAAAGGCATTTTTAATATGTTTAGGTAAAAGGGAAGGCCTGCTGTTTCACTATAACTTGTTTGTAATAAGTGTGTTTGGAATTATGATTCTTAAGCCATTCTGTCTTTCATTACACTGTTTCATTTGTTCATTTTTAAGTATTCATTATGTTTATTTATACAATCAACCACATAACACAGAAATGTAAGTATGCATGCTGCTAAAATCTTTACAAAGATTTACTATTTTTATACGCACGTCTGATATGGTGTTGTGTGCTTATAGGGAGCATCTTTTAGAAGTAATTTCTTACTGATCCTTCAGTAAGAGGTTCCTAAAGAGCTTAAATAAAGTATAAATCTATTTTGCATTATTACCTGTAGATTACATATATTAATACTAACTTATATCAATATATGTAACATATATTTATACTAACTGAGATTTCATGGTCTTACTTGTAAGCAGTCAGATATTTCTTTTAAGATTAGTTCATCTGAACATTTGACTGAAAATATTGAACAGGCACAAAAAAAACCAAACAGAATCATTTGGTTAGTATTTACCGAAACTTGGTTGTATACTTTTTTAGTGGCCAGAACTACTTATCTGATATATGCTTTGACAATGGAATGCCTTTATCGACCACTTAATGTGTCGTATAGCTTGTTTTTGAACTTGCAGCAACATTTTATTTATTTTTATTTTTTATTATTATCTCTCCAATGGCAACTCTAGGTGGCTTACAGACATTGAATAAAATGTAGCATAAAACATTAAAGCAATAAATAAGGATCTTAAAATTCAATTAAAATAAAACTTAAGTAGGATGGAGAGACAGGAAGCAAAGTGTGCACAGGGAGAAGGTGGGGGTGTTCAAAATACCACACACCCATCGGGGGCCCAGGCTAGTTGCCTTCAAGGCCTTTCAAAAGGCCAAAAGGGTGGACGCAGATCTGACCTGGGGAGGGCAAGGTGTTTCACAGAGCGGGAACCATGGCAGAAGGCTCTTCTTCTGGACCCTGCCAGCTGAGATTTCTTGGCTGATAGGGTGCTTAGCATGTCCTTTCTGCCAGTGCAGGTGGGATGGGCTAACCCAGGGGTAAGCAACCTTGGCTCTTTAAGACTCGTGGACTTCAGCTTCCAGAATTCCTGAGCCAGCTATGTTGGTTCAGGAATTCTGGGAGTTGAAGTCCACGAGTCATAAAAGAGCCAAGGTTGCCTACCCCTGGGGTAAGCCCATTGGGGTAAGCCAGTTTCTCAAAGACCCTTTGGTGTTCTTCCAATAGCAGTCACCACAGAAAAAAGGCTCCGTATTATTTTTGGCTAGCATACCTAAGTTTTTTAACGTAGGAAAAAATGCACAATGATCTTTCCTAACCATCTTCTTTGTCTTGGTTTGGAATTTTACTTAAGAATATATTTCTGAAATAATCTCTTCCCTACTGTACTCATAAATGGCTTTTTGGAAAGAAGATGGAAATGGCATCAATTTCTAGCTAATCTTTTTGAGATATTATAATCAGAGGGATTGTTTTTCTTCCAAGACTATAAAAACCATGACTATTAAAACCAGTGTATACATTGCAATTGCAGTATAAGTGGTCCTGCATAAAATACAGAATACTATTTTAAAGAATGTGCAGATTACATAGTTTAACCCCTTTGTTAACATCAACCCAAAGTCATATATTGGTGAGTTTAAACAGTGATTAATTTTAAGATAGGACAGTCATATCTTTTTTTCATTGTTCTTTTTATGCGTTTGCCACGTTTTTTCCCCAGTAACTTGAGAGAGATTTTTTTTAAATAAAAGAAAACAATAAACTGCTCATATCCTTTATAATCCACAACTCATTATGTATAAGCATTTGTAAGTATGGCTTCCTTCCTTCCTTCCTGAAATATTTGCCACTGGTTTCGATGAACATAATAAAAGTTATGTATCTCTACTTAAAACTAATCCCCACTGAATGTAGTGAAACTGGCCTCTGAATAAATATTGCAATGTGTATTCAGCATCAGGATATGCAAGAACAATCCACAGTTTCCCTAACAGTTTCAAATGATCAAAAAACAGAATGGCCTCCTTGACTCTACTCCTTCCCTCCTGGGAATATGTCTTTGTTTTGTTTACATCTTTTCAATGAAGGTATTTTATAAGCTCTTTTTCTTTGAAAAAAGACATCTTAATTAGTAGATAGTAACCTGGCACGTGGTATTCTTCTCAAGCTGCCAAAGAAACTGATTTGCAGTCTTTGTAGTCATTTTCCTTTCGTTTGAATTAAAAAGGACAGACCAACATATCTAATGTTGGTCAAGATTAGATATGTTGAGTTTACCTGTAACTCTGCCAATTATCTGGTTGTGTGGGGGCCGAATGATATTATGCAAGTCATGTGTTCGGCTCAAAAGGAGTATCTGCCCCTTGATTCCTTCATAAAGGGTCTTTCTGAAATATTTAATGTGCAAGATAAGACTATTTTAATATATGTTAATATGAAGGAACCTCAAGCACTTGGGAAACCTAGTTATTCCTTGTTAGAGGATATCACTAAGATTCATAGATTATCCACAGATTTTCAGTTGTGGAAAAGGTTAATTTGTCTTTTTTTTCTTTATTGAGGCTGGCTTATTCATTGATAAAGGAGTAAAAATCACCAATGCAAGTGCAACGGATAAAAGGGAATACCTGTCTTTGGACACTAATGCAAGGTAAAATGAAATTTTGGGATGGGATGCAGAATGGTTAACGATTACATCTGGAAAGTGTTGCCCAGAATTTTAATATCGAAAGACAAAATACATAACAATCTTTCAGACAGAATCATAGAATGCAAGAACTAGATATGGACCATGAAGATTCTGCCTCTGGACAGTTTAGAGTCCGCTACTACAGTAGCCCTAACAGTTGGCCAGTCAGCTTCAATTTAAATCAACTGAATCAACCATCTCCCAAGAGAGCCTGTTTCATTGTTGAACAGTTCTTAATGTGGGGAGGTGGGGTGATCCCCAGTGTCCACGCTTTTAATTTAAACATACTGTTTCTTCTGGAAGAGCTACAGTCATTTCTTTCCCATCTTCTGTATGACTGCTCTTCAAGCAATTGGAGACAACATTTGCTTCTCTGCAGCTCTCTCTCTATATATAATCAGGGCACAGGCTAAAAATGCCTGTAACCTCCCAAGTGTCCTGATGAATTTTCTTATACTTATTATCCTTATATTCTTGGTTGGTGCTCTCCAGTTTATCAGTGTCCTTCCTAAAATGCAGTACCATAACTTGAAGTCTGATCAACACAGAATAACTTATCTTGATCTTGGCACTATTATTGATAAAACCTAGGATTATATTTGCTTTTTTAGCAGCTGTATCATACTACTAGCTTATGTTCGGTTAGCTAGTGATTCATCAAGCCAGCTAGGTCCTTTTTGCAGGGTCTACTGTCTGGATGCTGTCCCTATCTTATACAGTATTTATGCCACTGAATTTTCTATCTAAATGAAGGTGTTTTCCAGAAGTGAAGATAATCTTATGTCTACTGCACTCCACTGATCAGCTAAAATTACTTCGTTCAAAGGGAAGTAACGATGTGGCATAACTTGTTATTATAATTATTGGTAGCTACAAAGCAATGCATTCTTTTCTGAAAAAAGATAAGTAGTCACTAGACAAAAAGCCCTTTTGGTTACTTCTGATTTGTTGCTTGTAATTTTGAATTACAAACCCACATTCTTTTTGCAAGTTAGTATTTTTGATTTTCTTTCTGCAGATATTAGCTAAATATTAGCTATTTTTCTGCTGATACCCCTTAGCTAAATAATAAAATATTCCAGTTTTTAAAATATTAATAAAAATATTCATTTTTATTCTTGCCTCCTTGGTCTCTTTGAATGCTTTCTCCTGTATCTCTGACTGCTGTTATGAATAGATGGGTTACTCCATTCCATTCAGGGTTTTTTTGTCCCCAGTTCTCTGTTGAATTCCTAAGCTACTTGATGTCCTGGTGACCACACTGTTAGAGATTTAGCTTCTTCATTGCAACAGACCACATTATGCCATAGTACAGGGGTCAGCAACCTGAAACAGTGAAAGAGCCACTCACAAAAGGAAAAACTGGGAGCCGCAAAAAATGTGTGCACATGCGCAGAACAGGGTTTGACAAGAGTGGAGCCAAGGCAAGATATGCACCTACCCTGCATATTTGAATTGATTGGTTGAACTTTTTTAGTCCCACTTTTTTTTTTTTTTTTTGACTGCACATGGCAGAGGACTGGGAGCCGCAGGGGATGGCTGAAAGAGCTGCATGCGGCTCCGGAGCCGCGGGTTGCAGACCTGTGCCGTAGTACATTATATTAGGCACTGCGTTAGAGGTATTTGAATCACCACTGAACTTTGTCTACAAATTAGGTGGTTGCTCATAACTTCAGTGTTTCCCTGCATTCTTATAAAGAAATTGGGAAAACAAAAAATATAAGGAGTGTAATGTATGTAAATATTATAGTGCACAGGTTCTCTCTATTTCAGTGGGAGTTTACAAGGAGAAAGTACACATTATTTACAAGAAGGTGGAAGTAGACTGCTATTGGAAGATAACTCATGTTAGACTTAGCTAGCTTGTAGTTTAACAACTATGATGCCACAAAGATCTTCTGTTTCTTTTTCTTTGTCAAACCCAAGCTAATCTTTGATTCTTTTATTTCATTTCTTTGGACATGTTTAATACTGGAGCTGATCTCCTGTGTCAGGCAGTTGTTTTAATATTTTGGATATGTAGGCAGATTCGCTTACAGGCCAGTACAGTTCTGTCTGTCTTTCATTTATAAGGTTTCGGCCTCATCAAGATGCAAATCCTGAGAAGCCCCGGGTTGCTGCTCTTATAGAAAGACTAATAGCTTATAAAAACAATGACCATGGGGCTTGGGTCAGAGGTGGAGACATCATCATTCAGAACTCAGGGTGAGTCCTCCAGAGCAAATGTGAGCATGTTGCTAAAGTGAATTATTTTGAACAGGGCTGGCAGAGCTGACTACATTCATTAAATCTATTTGTGTTGTACTTTCTGGGAAGGTAGCAGAAACGTACTGGATTTGTACGCTTAAAAAATATATAAACATATATATTTTTTTGCTGTTATCTGTTTTAAGTTTGCTTTGAACCAGCCGCTTGTACTTGAGGAAAATGGGTTCAGCTGCCAAGCTCTGATTCAGCATTTTCTACCTTGCCTGGATCAAGTTCTGAGCCGCATTTTAAAAATATGTTTATTTTAATGCTAATCAAAAGAAGCTGCTTTCTAAAACAAGTTTTTTTTTTTCTCTTCCAGATTTGCTGACAATGGAATAGGCTTAACGTTTGCCAGGTTAGTACTGTTTGGCTTTATTTTCAGTGATTGCCATTTATTGGACTCCACTGGACGATGTAAACACACAGAAACTCATTTATTATATTTCGTTTCTCCTCTAAAATAGATCAGGGTAGCACACCGTCTTCCTTTCTATTTTAATTTCCTGGCAGTATTGCCAGATAGTGGGTTTCAAAAAATTTAAATGTCACCAGATATTGCTAGCATAGTTCTCTCATCATGCCGTCATACGGATGAGGTGAAGCACCAAGGCTAAACCAGGCAAGAATCCGGTGGTGGTCATTTCTTCCGTTAAATGTGGCACAAGCCTTGCTAGAATTGGCTCTTTTACATCTTTGGTTTTGTTTCTGATAGTGATGGAAGTTTTCCGAGTGATGAAGGATCTAGCCAAGAAGTCTCAAACTCTCTTTTTGTTGGTGAAAGTAAGAATTATGGCTATTTAGGAGGCCAGAACAAATATTGGGGGACTGGAGGAGTAAACAATAAAACACGCACATTACCTAGAAACCGGTAAGTGTTTCATAGCCTGGATGTGTGGGTTTATCTGGCTGATTTTGTGGTGCTAGCAAGGATAGCTTTTGACATAACTTTATTACTTAGAAGCCTACTACAATTTAGCTTTGAATTTATACTGCAGAATCCTTAGAAACTTACTACGATTGTTTTGCAAAAGTTAGCTTCAAGACAATTGTATCCATCTGAATGTTGTGGAAAAAGTTTGGCCTGGTATATCTGATCACCTGTAGGCTTTTTTTTTCATTCTTTAGAACAGTCCATAGAGGAGATCCAGCTTATTTAGGAAATTATGCATCTTTTCTTTTTCTTTACAAAGAGGACAGTATCTGTTTCTTTAAAAGAGGTGATACTCAGATAGTTCCTGAGGAAACCTGGCTTGCCCCTGCAAGATGTAAGCTGATGGATGTATACCAGCATAGATTTCTTGACCAGGAGTTAACATGGTTTTAAACACATTTTGTATTTCTGTCGTGGTGTTTTTAAATAATACCTTTAAACTGCCCAGAGTATCTGCTAAACTGAATAGTTAAAAAAAACCCCACCAATAAATACATACATGCATCTTTAATCAGCCTGTACTGTATATGTACTGCAGAAACCTAGCCCAATCAGGATACATGTAGAATTATGATGAGCTAAAGCAGACATGTCAAACACAAGGCCCGGGGGCCAGATCCGGCCCGCGAAGTGGTTTCATGCGGCCCACGAAGCCATCCTGGAAACAGTGTGGGAACGGCCCCCACTGCCTTGGCCCTGGCCCAGAGACCCTCCTCCTGCCAGAGACCCTCAGATCCGTCCCACTCCTGCCCAGGCCCCCATAGGCACCCTTGATGCGAACGATGTAGAGCTGGCCATGCCCACCCAGTAGGCCATATGCACTCTAGCCACGCCCACCCAGTAGGCCACACCCACCCAGGCCACACCCAACCGGCCCCCTGAGGGCAACCGCAATGCTGATGTGGCCCTCAATGAAATTGAGTTTGACACCCCTGAGCTAAAGTGTTTCTTTAGTAATAAAATATACACTCATTGATTATGTGCCATGAAGTCGTTTTCTGCTGTTAGTGACCACACAGATAGATTTTCTCCATGACGATATTTTCTTAACCTGTTTGTTTTTTCAAGGTTCCCAATGCTGCACTCATCCCCCTTGCACTGGCCGCCCCCTTCTTCTGTTTCTTTCCACCTTTCCCAGCATGAGAATGTTTTCCAGAGAGCTGGGTCTTCACATAATGTGTCCAAAGTAGGATAATATGAGCCTTTTGAACTGTGCCTCAAATGAGAACTCAGAGTTGATTGTTCATTGATGCATCAGTTTTTGTTTTTTTTTTTGGCTTTCATAGCATTCTTGGGAGTCTTCTCCAAAACAAAAGTTCAAAGGCATCATCAATATTTCTCTCCTGCTACTTCAGCTTTTGCTTCTATAGAGTGTAAATGGAATTCCGTGACTTGCTCTGATCTTTGTAGGTACAAGACCCATCAACACATCTGAATATCTTTTCCAAGGCTTATTCCATGGCTGTTCTGCTGAGGGCTAGTCCGTGGCATGTTTCTTGACTGCTTGTTCCTTTTCAGTTGATGGTTGATCCTAAAAGGCAGAGACTGATATCATTTCAGTACCTTTATTTCTCTTGGATCTGCTAATTTACCAATATTACAAGATCTGTGCTTATCCATTCTCAAATGGATTGGAAATATGACTGAAAATTAAACCATCATCATCTGTTCCTTGATAACTTTTACCTATATAATTACTCTTCTTAAGGAGCTTCAAGGGATTCAATAACTTCCACTTGCCATTAGGATAATCAGCGGGAGAAGAACAAAGATCAGATTCATTAATTGCAGTTTTCACACTGAGAGGGGGGGACTTTGTCTAAAACATAGATACATACATACATTTATGTCATCCTGTCTGAAATTATTCCTTGGGCCAGGAAGGTCCAGTAAAATAGGGCCCAGAATAAAGACTACATTTAAAAATACAGCATGCAAATATTTTCATAAATTTTGCCATAATCTAAAGCTTATTTCACTGAGTCTCATTATATTTAATAGCTTTTATTCCCTTATAACTCCTCTTACCTGCTTATTCTGTAAATGTTTATATCAGCAGGGAAAGTGATGTTTCTAAACATTTTTCTGCTTTTACAGGACTTACCCAATCCGTGGATTTCAAATTTATGATGGACCTATTCGCCTCACCAAATGTACATTCAATAACTTTGTGCCAACTACTGATAGATTCACTAGTGCAATTGGGTTCCTACTGAAAAACACCTGGCAAATTACACCTCAAAACAATATTTCCCTGGTGGCATTTGGTGAAAATGTAAGTTTTTTAAAAAATTAAAGTTGCTTTTTCCACATGAAAAAGGAAAAGAGTTTGAAGACAATAATGGCAATTAGTGGCATTAGACTGATGTCTCTGTGAGGGAAATGGACAATTTATAAATTAAATAACAAATAAATAATAATGTACTTTTTGTCTTGCAAGGTTTCTTTAAAAGTCTTCTTTGGTAAACCTGGCCCATGGTTTGAAGAAGCTGATCTGGATGGTGACAAGAATTCAATATTTCATGATGTTGATGGATCAGTGACAGGTTTCAAGGACACTTACGTTGGTAGAATGGATAATTATCTGATTCGACATCCAGACTGTTCTAACTTTATCACATGGAATGGTGTAGTCTGCAGTGGAACTTTTGCTCAGGTTAAAAGAGAGATGCGAATGTTGTGTTGTACGCATGAAACATGAATAGCATGTCTGATTTCTAGAGGAAAAGGTTGAATTATTGATTTGTATTTACATTTAAATTCAGCAGTTTTAAATATTTTTAGCGGAGTATATACGTTCTATCTTTCTGTCTTCTCACCCATACTCATATAATGCTACGTTTGAATTATTGTCTAAACAACAAATTATCCTCCCCATTTTATCCTGTGGGGCAGCTAGTTATGGTTCAGTGCAAACCCAGAAGATTAAGTTAATTCAGGAAATGAGAATTAGATTAACATGAATGAAAACAGAGCTACCAATGACTGTAGAGCCATTGACTGAGGTGGATAGCTATAGAACATAAATAAAATTAAATAAATAAATGCATTATTCATTCACCACCACCTCTATTTCTATGTTTTTAAATAATACTAATTAATGTATAACGCTAGCCTGAAGAAAGCAAATATAGGGTCAGATATATGAAGAAAGAATAATTCCATTATTCCATATCATATTCACAGTTTTTCTATTCCTTAGGACATGAGAGAGGGAAGTATGAGTAACATGTTGATGTATCTATGCTTGTTCTGTAATAATATTGCTTTGTTTTAATAATGCACTTTTCCATGTGACATATTGTGTATAAAGATTAGAGTAGAGCTATGACTTCACACGGAAGAGATTATGATAAAACTAATCCTCTTCAAATGTGGCTTAGCGGGTTAGAAAACTTAAATATCTGACTCATAGTCTCTCCAGCATTCCTGACTGTGGTTTTCTTTCTGACTTTAGGGCTACCTAAAGCTTAATCGTTCCTCCAGTCATACAAGATTACCAGTCAAATCAGAAAAACAATTCAACCCATAACTTCAGGTTTTTTATTTTTATGGCAACATATTATTAGGGTTCAATAACAAAAAAAGAGAGAGGATAACTACTGACAAGGAGGATTTGCTAAGCCCTAAAACCTTTATCCACCCCATAGTTTTAATTGAATCATTCTTATTATTGTTTTCCTTAGATCATATAATTATTTGTAAAAATAGTTTTCTTCATTCAGAGTTCTTATGTAATTGAGATTTACCTTGTCTTACATCCAGGTCATTTATACTGCGTGCGTTTTTGATAGATCAGGTCATTTTATAGGACTTAGCATTTCCCTTTCTTCTTGTAGGTATACATCCAGACCCGGAACCCACAGAATCTAATCATGACTATGGTACGAGACGAATATCCTTCCAACCCTATGATACTTCGAGGTATTAATAATCAAAAAGCTGACTTCCAGCAATACCAGCCAGTGGTAATGCTTCAAAAGGGCTACACGATACATTGGAATGGACAATCCCCACAAATAACTTTCTTATACCTCATTAATTTCAACAAGTACGTTTGCATGTGGTGTTCTTTTGTGATAGATTGCTATACTATTTAAGCATGTAATCAGTAGTCTTTATGGACTTTAAATCCGTGGAACCTGACAGTCCTCAGGAAAATGTAGGTAAGGATCTTTATTGTGGTCAATCACCGGTCCATAAAACATACTTGTGTATATATTGGTAATATTTGATAGCCAATTAGATACGCGGATCAACCCAATTTCAGTGTAACTTGCATATTACACAAATAATTGCAACCATACTTAAGGAAATAGATTCATTTGAATCTGAAAGTTAAGGCTTTAAATAAAACTAATAAAAGTGACGAGGATATTTAATTGGATGTGGGGTAACGACTTGTGACACATGCCAGCATAAAACGAACAGCATAATAAAAACTTGTTCAGTGGTTTCAAAAAAAATTTCACCAGATAGGCAAATTCTGAAATTGAATGGGATGCCTTGTATCTCCCCTTTAAAACCACTGTTAAAGCACATCAAATCATGGCTAAGTTGAGGTCGTCCTTTGAAAACAGAATTTGGTTAAAATACCTTCCAAGTGTATAAGGGCTTTGAGGACCACATAGAAATACATCATGAGGAAGGGACATCTGGTCAGTCAGTTTCCCTGAGGCGTTGTTTAATTGTCTCTGCTGTAATTGTCTTTACTCTGCCTCAGCCCCCTTAATAAGTGGCGCTGCCTTTTCTTGCCAAATTTCCAGCTCTCAAATAGTCTTTGCTGGATAAGAACGTTAAATGCAACAAAGAGCAAATCATAAAATCATAAATGACAATGTTTTTCATCAATTGTCTTTTTCAGGAATGACTGGATCCGAGTTGGCCTCTGTTACCCACCAGATGCCTCTTTTCAAGTAACCTTCGATGTATTCCAGAGACAGGCATCTGCTTATTATAATATGGAGGATTATGTTGCCGTGTCTTCAATGGCTGAGCTGCAGAAGAGACGAACAGAGAAAATTTTTTATTTTGATGATAGCACTGGGTAGACATTTTCCATAAAATTAAAGTAATGACTTAAAGACTGTTTGGTCTGGCTGTCTAAGAGTTGAGAGATGTAGCGTGGATGCAGTTCTAAGAGAAATCCTTGTGGTTTGTGGTTATAAATAGATTTATGACTGAAGGGTCATTTTTCTAAAGGTTAGTACAAGCTAGGCTGTTAAGAAGACCCCAAAAATATTTTCCATTCAGTTTGTCAATTTCACTGTTTATCTTAAATAATTCTATCCAGGATTGTATCTTGGTCTCCTCCATGACCTTGAATGTGTTTACTCACACAAACATTGTTTCTCTCATCTACACATACACAGTGTGTTAGAAAGAAGGAGCTCTCATTTCTAGCAAAATGGCTGTTATAAATGGCAGAATGAATGTAATTCACAGTCTGAGTGGGGAGCTGATCATATTTTGATAACAATAAAAATTAAATTCATAGCATTGTGTAAGATCCATAAAGTAAGACGCACAAGTAAACAGTTGTGCCATTGTAGCATCCTTTGGAATGGCGTGTGCTCTGCTTGATATTTCTCTACTTCTGTGTTCCTCGCAGGTTGTTGTTTCTGTTCCTGCAAGCCAAATATCACAGAGAAGGGCACAGTTACTGTTCATCTCAGGGATGTGAAAGAGTCAAAATTCAGGCCAGCTTTCAGTCAAAATCTTACAGTAACTGCTCAGCAAACGCTTATCCAAAGTACTTCCAGAAACCTACAGCTGTGAAAAGAATGCCCCCCAAAATAACTAACGTCTGTCTGAAATGTGGCTCAGATCAGGTGAGAAATGATTGTGGAGGTAAGATTGTATGAAACAAAAATATTGAACGGTTTATTCCATGATTATCTGTCAGGCTGGCAAGTGAGTTGCAGAACCAGTTGAATGTTATTTCTCAAGGAAAATAGGTATGGGAACCTGTCAAGCACAGTTCACAGAATGGTTGCTCGTGTTTTAGTAGAACTAGCAAAAGATTATTATTATTTTTATTATGAAGTTTATTTGCCGCCCATCTCGGGTCAAACGACTCTGGGTGGCTTATAGCATAAAGACGTTAAAAAAACATTAAAATCATAAAACAACGAAGCAGATTAAAAACTCTTCCAAAAAGAATGGAAGAGTTAAGACCAACGTACTTCCAGTAGAACCTGGATGTTCTTTAGAATAAGAGCAATATTTACTATGTAGAAGATCCTTCATTTCGGGTGGTGATGCTGATAATATCCCAGGGCCAGATTAAGGAATGCTTCAAAGCACGAGCTGGTCCTAGCTTCCATCAGAGTTTGCATGGGTCAAAATAAGCTTAAGAAAGAATCCCTGCAAAATGGACATGTTATTTGTCAACATTTGTCCATGTGGCCTGATCCAGTTCCAATCCTGGTTCACACTTACACTATTTGGAAGTGGAAAATGTCTTCCCAAGGTATTCTTGAATCTGTAGATGGAGATCATGGCCAGGAGTGGGTGGCCACAGGTTACTGTTGTCATTGGTTTTTTACTTCAGTTGTAAACTACCTCAAGCCCTAGGGTGGACTTTTGTATGTAAAGGTAAATAATTCCCCAGATATTTGACACTATAATTTCTACAATTCTTCTCAGGAATTTTGCTGATTTAGGCTTTGGAGTACAAAATCCAAAAGAATTGATAATTATTAGATAGCTTGCCCTTATGGTGGTCATAAAATAGTGGTAGGCTCAGTAGGATAGGACGCTGAGCTTGTCGATCAGAAGGTCGGCAGTTTGGCGGGTCGAATCCCGAGTGCCGCGTAACAGAGTGAGCGCCTGTTACTCGTCCCAGCTTCTGCCAACCTAGCAGTTCGAAAGCACATAAAAATGCAAGTAGGAAAATAGGGACCACTACGGTGGGAAGGTAACAGCATTCCGTGCGCCTTTGGCGTCTAGTCATACCGGCCACATGACCACGGAGACGTCCTCGGACAAGCGCTGGCTCTTCGGCTTTGAAACGGAGATGAGCACCGGCCCCTAGAGTCGGAAACGACTAGCACACATGTGCAGGGGAACCTTTACCTTTTAAAGTAGAAAGAAAGAAGCAGCTTGATTGCCAACAAAATAATGTATTGTTGTTTGTAGAGGCTCTTTTTCTAATCTGACTTTTTTTCTGTATTGCTTCATTTCTGAGTTATCGTCTAAAAATATTTTCTTAGAAAAAATTATAGTCCATTGATTTATATTATTTGTACAGTAAGCCACCAGTTTAATGGACTCATGTAATTTTATCCATATTATAAAATGACAAATTTATACATATATAAAATTGAACAGGATTTTACCAGTGTGCAAATCTGTACAGAATCCACTACAGCCCAGGACCACTGTATCTTAATTCAAAGATGTATTTTAACAACTTTTCTGTGATTCAACAAAAATGCATTCTTTCTCATCTTACATGGACGTTTGTACATCTAAGTATGTTTTTTTTGCCAGTTCAATAGTCTGTTCCAAAACGAACTGTCAAATAATACCAAAATTTACTAGTTGTAAATATATATGGTATCCTTAACATTCAGGTGGTATTTACCAGTGATCCTCATCAAACCTACATCTTTGTGAAAATCCAAACTTCAGAATCACAAGAATATTCAATATCTGTAAGTATTCTTGTTCTCTTCCTGGGCCTTACGTTCCTTTCAGTGTGGGAAAGTATTTTACATATTTGTAGGGATTTGACAGTAGATGGTTAGGGCCAGGGCTTTTTTTCTCATAGAACGCTCAGAACGGAGTTCCAGTACCTTTTTTGGATGGAACCTTGTAGGGTAGGCAAGGTGGGTTGTATGACATGTGTGAGTTCCGGCACCTTTTTCTTTTACAAAAAAAGCATTGGTTAGGGCAGGTAGGAAGACTCTTGCCGCTTCCATGGCAGTGTGTGAGTTATCTTTGCTTGCCTTCCACGAGAAGGCAAGGAAGCCGTAACTGTAGACTACTTCCCCTTGTAAAAAGGGTGAGGCTGTCTATGAATCTGGCCAGCCCAGACTACCATCTGCTGGCTGCTTCATGAACAGAACAAAGAAGATCTTGCTTGGTGAAAAGAAGAAATGTGTTGTTCTTCTTGCTCTAAGCTAGCTGCTCACCCTGCCTGATACACAAAGAAAATGAGGAGAAACAGTTTGAAGCAGGAATTGAAGGAGGCTTCCAGGCGTCTCTGCTTATCTCAGTTAACACATATACACAACACATACCGAGCTGGATTTGTTAAAACTGCTTAATCGGCTTCACACATTTCTGCAAACAGGAGGAAGAAAATAAGTGAGGGGATTGACATTTTCAGCATTCCTATTGCTGCATATTTTGGCATGATTGGTTTTCAGAACGCCTTTGATAAATTTCCGTGGGAGAATTTCTACACTTAACACACAGTAGTGACGTTTTAATACTCTTCATTCTTAGAAGAGAAGCAGTTCTTTTAAATGGGAGGAAGGAGGAGGTAGCATTAATTGATCTCCTTCCGTTTTTTTCTGCTTCAGGGCTGAATACAGAACTTCAAAGTAACTCTTTCAGAAGATTGGTTTTTATGACCTAGAGCTTAATTCAAACATTATCCTGATACTGTGATCAAAAATCAAGATTGGAGGGAAAAGAAGTAGACTGGGGGTTTACTATTGAGAGTTTTATTTAAATCACAAGGCAATTGAAGGCATAAACTGCAGACCATTAAAAATTCTTAGTAAAATCATCTGTACAAGGCTTGAAACAATTCTATTTTCCAGGGTTCAAAATGGGTCCCTTGCACACACATGTGGTTGCCATAAAACATAGTTTTTAAAAGGAGTCCATTAATAGTTTCTTTGTAGATCATTAATAGTAATTGTCCATGGTCAGAAATTCAATACAGGTAGTCCTCAGCATATGACTACAGGTGGAACTTGAACTTCCATTGCTAGACAAAGCAGTCGTTAAGTGAGTCACATCAAATTCTACAATTACATTTTGTGCAGTTGCTAAGTGAATCTCAGGGTCCTTAAGTGAACCTGACTTGCTCATCGACGGCTTGTCGACTGTGAAAGTCCCAAGTGACCCTGGGATGCTGCAACCCTTGTAAATATGTGGCAGTTGCCAAGCGCCCAAATTTTGATCTGTAGGGGGACACTGCAATGGTCATAGGTGTGAGGACCAGTCATCAGTCACTTTTTTTCACCACCATGGTAGCTTCAAACAATTGCTAAACAAATGGTTTGTAAGTTGAAGACCACCTGTGTTGCCATTTATAAGCCAAACCATGGTTAAATGCAGGGGCATTCTGTTAGTGACAGGAGATTAATGCATTTACAAATAACTCTTATAGGCATGAGAAAATAAATGCTTTTAAGAGGGTTTTATATCCTTTCAGGTCAATGATGTCAAGTTTCCACTGAAAAAGGTGGGCCTTCTTGCCATAGTCATTGATGCTTGTTTGGGTAAAGTAACAAAAGAAACATTTTTTCCTGAAGAGAAGATCAAGCTCATAGAAAATTATATAAAAACCGGAATTCCCCAAAGGTAGGCAATATAGTATAAACCCATAAACTAATGTAAGTGGATAGAGAAATGCAAATTTAGTGTTTGTTTTTAAAATCCACAGAAATGCTGTCAGAATAGTTACGTGCTTTATAAAAGAACAAAGAACTTTCATTATTGCTGTGAACTGGTCATTTTTTTAAAATTCAGAATGCTGGAAGAACTATCATACTCTTTTTATTAAAACTGCTTGTGCCTGAAATGATTCTGCAATCTGAAAATTGGAAATTGAGCATATGGACATATTGTTCTGTAGATTTAGTTGTATTCATAGATGGGAAATCTCAAGACAGCATTGAACATTTCCAAAACCTTTTTTTGTTTCCACTTGGCTTCCAAGACCTCATCACTTTTTTTAAAGAAAAGAATCTTATTTTTTAAAGAAGAGAAAGAAAATAGAAATTCTAGTATTTTATAGAGAATGTACCATGTTATGTGTTAGTACATTGTGTAAAAGAGATTAATATTTTCAAAACATATTGAAATTATTTCTGCAGCTTTCAAAATCTCCCACTCAAGATTCATATTTATTAGGCTGCAGTAAATCACTGTTCTCTGCTCTCCAACTTTATTTGATCCACATTTTAGGTCTGTAGTTGTGTTAACCAGCAGAGGGAACATAACAAACCTTAACATTTCTGAAGCCTTAATGATCCTGGGGGCAGCAAAACCACCAAATCTTCACAATGCAGGTTTGTTTGCTTTTGTACATTTTTTTTCACAATTTTTGAAATCAAATTCTAAAGGGTGTGCAAATTAGAATTGATATGTAGTTTATGAGATTTGGGCATCTTTTCAAACCTGCAGTATTACCAGAACAAAACTCTTTTTTTTTAAATGATACAGTTATCTTTTGAGAATAATTATGTCAAATATCATTTAGACTTGCTATTATTTTTTTTCTCCTGTTTCAGAGACCATTTGTTTTCTGGGATTCAGAGGGAATTTTAAGCCATCTTGGGTCAAGTTCTTTGCAGGTTCTGCTGAAGAGGACTTAGGTGTGATTGAAAAGTACATCCCTTTGCAACTGGAGGAATATGGTTGTGCCAGAGTGAATACAAGCAAACGGAAAGATCTTGAACTCTTAAAGCAGGCTCTAAGAATGCAATAGGAATTAAAGTGCCTAGGAGTACTGAAGACAATGTGAACTAATTTATTTATTTGTTGGGGTTTTAAATATATTATCCCACTTGCTCTTTTGATCTGGATATATGCCTAAACCAAATGCTTGAATGGCAGCCTGTGCACCTTTGGATTGTACAAAATATTAAAGAATAAAAAAGTATTTGTTAAGAATATCAGTCCTTTGGTAGGTATTCTTCTGTTATTACGTGTTTTGTTATTACGTGTCTTTCATTTGAGAGATGGCATTATAATCTCAAGAAAAAGAAGTGTTGGAGAATTAGGATTGTTTACTTTGGATTGCTCGAAAATCTTAGCCAAAGACTGGCATATTAGCACGTTATTCAAAAGCCAGTTTTATTTCCAGTTTTGGAGCTTATTTTTCTTTTTAAAAAACAAAACTTGTCCTTGTGACTATGCACATGAATAATGAACGAGTCAAACAAAAATTGATATATTGTGACAATAATTCTCTGGATGAAGAAAATTATGGATGCTGTTTCTAGGGCGTTCTGTCATCTCATTGGGGTATCTTTGGATATAGAGAATACAGGTTAGGAAACTGAAGCCCTATGTAACAAACAAAATGCAGTTCAGTGGTGAGAAAGGTAAGGTTTTACCCTTAGAAAAGAAAAACCAAACACAAGGTATAGAATAGGTGGTACCTGGCTCAATCACAGTAACTCTGAAAGGGATCTATGAGCCAGCAGTATGCTGTAGCTGCCAAAAAAGCCAATGCAGTCCTAGGCTGCCTCATCAGACAAATAGTATCAGGATCATGTGAACTATTAGTACACTGATTTATACTGCTTTTGGTAAGACCACACTTGAAATACCGCATCACCACGGTAAAAAAAAAAGTTGAAACTCTAGAAAGAGTGCAGAGAAGAGCAACAAAGATGATTAGTGGGCTGGAGGCTAAAACATGATGAACAGTTGCAGGAACTGAGTGTGTCTAGTCTAATGAAGAGGAGGACTATGGGTGAAATGATAACAGTGTTCCAATATTTGAGGACTTGTCACAGAGAAGAGGAGATCGACCTATTCTCCAAAGCATCTGAGAGTAGGAAAAGAAGTAACGGATGAAAACTTCTCTAGAACTAAGGAGAAATTTCCTGACAGTGAAAACAATCAATGGAAAAGCTTGTCTCGAGAAGTTGTGGGTGCTCCATCACTGTAGATTTTTAGAAAGAGATTGGACAGCCATTTGTCTGGAATGGTAGAGAGTTGGACTAGAAGACCTCCAAAGTCCCTTTCAATTCTGTTACTCTGTTTCTATCCTAGCAGTTGTTCTGGAAGTCAGAACATAGTAGGCCTAATGCCTCCAAATAATCAAGAAGCTGATTTAAGTACTGTGGCATACAATTCAGAATTAGGCATGAATTTAGCAGATGATGCAGAAAACTTACAAACAAACCAAGGCACCTTAGAAAGATCTGAAACGTTTGCAGATAGTCTGGAACTAAATGCCAAGCAGACAGTTGTACACAGCTATTGTACACAGCTATTCTTCTGGGGTCCTAACAGTCCTAGATTTCTTTTTATAGTACTTTTCCTGTCAAATATTCCTTTTTGCACAAGATACACCAAGGTGCAATGTTGAATATGTCTCAGTTCTGCTGGATTGTATCCTCCATCACTGTCAGTCAATCTGATACGGGGATTGTAGTCCAATAAATTTGGAGAGCATCCACTTAAATGTGAAAATCTTATACACTGTACAACCTTGGGCATTACCAACAGATGCCTTGTAGTAATAGCTTCCTTTTATGCTAAAATGTTTGTGACAAGTGTATAACAAGTACTTTACAATCAGAATATATAACAATTCAAGTTGATGAGTCTTTGCTAATTATGGCAATATGTGACAAATGCATTGCTCACTGGTTGAAATAATGAGGAAATAAAGGGTTGAACTGAGTTTTACTCTGCCAGCAGGAGCAAATGCCAAACAACATTTTGCTCAGAAAATACCCTCTAGCAAAATAGCCAGAGACAATTCTCAGCTTTGAAGAAGACCCACTATTTTTCTGATGCTGTATCACAAATCTGCTACAGGTGCTGCTTATGAAAAGCTTATATAGATTCAATCCAAGATGATTCAGACATGAACAATTTGCCCGAAGCCTGTCTTGCATAAGCATCACATGTATAACACAGACATTATGACTGGCCTTCACTTTTGATCAGGAATTGTACAATAAAAAGGGGATGGACAGTGTGTTATTTTGTCTCCATTAACAATAATAGGGCAATATTCCCTGCCTTCAGTTTTCTACTGGATGAGTTGCAAATCATCAGCAGGTTTAAAGGTCAGAAGAGACTGAAAAAATAATTAAACACTTTATCAGTGCATAGTATTGTACATACTGGTATGGTTGTTGAAACTACTCTAGATGCATTTATTTAAAATATTTAATTTAGTGATCTCCTAACTCACAAAGCAACTCTGAAACCATATAAAATTATAATATTTCAGCAAAATGAGGCATTTAAAACAAGGATAGAATAATTAAAGTTAAAAAGGCTGGGGAGGGGCCTTCAAGGCGCTAACCAACCTTAAGATCAAAATCATTCTGATTCTTGGAAATATGTCAGCCAAAATTAATTTGTTTCGTTTGAAAAAGATCTACTACATTTATCAGTGACTGGAAAACCCTTATGGGCTTTTTGCTGAAAGAAAAGTGATTTATGGTTTTGAGGATTAGAAAGGATTGCTTATAGAAAGAAGGAAATTATGATGTGCCCTTAGAGAAAGGGAGGGTAAAATATAAATGCATTTATAACCACCGTCAAACAAGCTACATCTTTATAACCTTTTTCATTTTTCGCTTTCTCACTTATTCACTATTCTTAATTCCTGTGTTTCTTTTCTAATATTTGTATTTTTTTATCTTATTAAAAAAATCTTCAGTAACAATATATTTTAAAAAATATGTCTCCGTAGCTTGGATTAGAAATTCTGAGCTCTATGAAACTTGAGTAAGTACAGTGCTTTTTTTGTATAAGAAAAAGGTGGCGGAACTCACACATGTCATGCAACCCGCCTTGCCTATCCTACAAGGTTCCATCCAAAAAAGGTGCCGGAACTCCGTTCTGAGTGTTCTATGAGGGAAAAAGCCCTGAGTATGTATATTTATTCTATGGCTTATTTCTAATATCACTGATTCACCTCTTGTACTAGTCTAGTTTCCAAATATTAACTAGTCATGACCTTTGTTCTCCTTCCACCCATTGTGGTAATCGAACCACAAGTATATTCTTGGATTCCCCTTAGGCCAGGTGTGTTTAACCTTGGCAACTTTTAAGAATTGTGGACTTCAACTCCCAGAACTCCCCAGCTAGCATGGGAGTTGAAGTTCATTCTCTGAGTCCACAAGTCTTAAAAGTTGCCAAGGTTGGATGCACCTGCCTTAGGCATTATTATAAAATACAGATTGGAACTGGCTACAACCCAAAGTTTGGTAAATATGCACATCTGCCCATACATGAAAGATGTGGCAAGAAGAAAATTACTAGTAAATTGGTGATTGGGGAGTGGCCCTATCCACTGTAGCAGTCTTTTTTTTTAACCATAACCATGGGTGGTTAAATAAACCAGAAATAACAATAAATGGCTAACGTTAGAACCTGTACTAATCTAAGACAAAACAGTAATACGGCTTAGCAAAATGTATGAATACATTCATTGAAGTTTGAGAACATAGTTTAGAATTTAGAATGACAAGTGATCAATAAACTATGGGATCAAAGCCCCGAACAGCACAATATTACTTCATTTTATGTGTGAACTTGTTACTAACTGTGAATTCTATTCTGTGCAAAATAAATATTTGGGAAATAAATTTTTAAGGGCAATAACTACTATCAAAACTTATCAAATATCCAGGCAACCCAATAGAGATTGCCTCTCTCCTGTTCAACATGCCAGCATTCAAGTTCCATGCTTTGTCTGGTTCGTTCACTCTTTAAGCCATGTTTGTTTAACTGTGGCTGACTAAGTAAAACATAATTGACTATCCTAAGCCATAAAAATCATAATTCACATAAACACAATAAAAAAATTTGAGTTCACAAGACCTGCCAAATGCAAACTAAATCCACCACAATGGGGCTTTGCCTTTCATTTTCTTTCTGCAATGTTAGGAGCCCAAGTTGAAAGCATTATTCAAACTTGTGATCAACTAGTTCAGTTACAGTTCCTACAAGTCTGAATTTAGAACTTACAGTTTAAAGATCATCAGGAGATCAATCATGCCTCTTTTTCCAAGCATGTATTTAGACAGATGACAGCATTTTTATGCAATAAGAATGGATGTAAACCCAAGGGTCAACATTCAAATCCAGTAACAAAGAGAATGCAGAAAAGCTACAAAAAGCTGAAAACTGCTTCTGTCCAGATGTAGACAACAGAACCATACAATCCAGTTTTCTTTGTAAGATAACCAGATGCTATTTTTTAATATGGAGTTGTAAGGAAATTCAGAGAAGAAGCAAGTAATCATATTAAATAAAGAAGAAAAAAACAACCTTCCCAGGTGATTTGTGTGACTGAAAAATGCTCAAGGTAGCCCAATCAGTATGGAAAAAAGATAATTTCTCCCAAGAGGAAATAGTCTGACAGCAGAAACATCAAGCAATTATTAATTTCCTTCCTTTGTTTTATGTCTTCATTTATATAACCTTATCCTACCCTGCTTGTCATAAGTTTAACAGGCAGCATCAGAAGACCAATATGCAACTACCCTTAATAACAGTCAACTGTTAAAATCAAATCTAAAAAAAATCCCCCTCTTAAAGAACAATCTGTACCCTAGTCAAAGTTGATATTCATTTTATTCTGGTCAGATTGGGGGGAGAGAAGCATTCCAAAGATTGGAAGCACCCATCTTCTAGTTTTCCTATTGCAAGACCAACATCTGCTCTTCATATGTTTTGGAATATAACTTCCACAATCCCTTACCATTAACTACACTGGTCAAGGTTCATGGGGATCAAAGTTCTAAACACCTAGAGGACATCTATTAGTCTGTAATTGATGTATGTAGAGATGAACAGTAATCAAGAGGGTTTCTGATGACGATTGCCATGACCAGCCATAGGAACAGGTGGTCTTGCTAATTCACACTCACATTCCCTCTGCCCTCCTCAAATGTTTAGAATTGCTTCATATGTGCAAGGTAAGTTTCCTTGGTCATTGACTTCTGCTGACCACATACAATTGCCAATTTCAGCTAATATGGCAACAGAATGGAAGATATTTTGTGTTTCTTAATTCAACTAAATTGGGGAGTTCTTCCACCTGATACATACAGTAATGTCTACCCCAGGGGTCTTCAAACCTGGCCCTTTTATGACTTGTGGACTTCAACTGCCAGAATTCATCAGCCAGACACGCTGGCTGAGGAATTCTGGGAGTTGAAGTCCACAAATCATAAAAGGGCCAATTTGAAGACGCCTGGCCTAGGCCTAGAGCAGGGGTGTCAAACTTGCAATGTCACGTGATGTGTCGCGATGTATTGTGACTTTTTCCCCATTGCTGAAGCTAGAATGGGCGCAGTTTCTGTATGATGCATCTGGCCCGTGGGCCAGCAATTTGACACCCCTGCCCTAGGGCTTGCTGCAAAGATGGCTTATTGAGGTTGATCTGGGCATTTGTCCAATGGAGGCTGATGCCTAAACAGAGTTCCTAGAAGACAAAGAGATTCAACAAAGGACCACCCATCATTCTGTCTGATTAACTTGAAGCATTTTTCAAAAAAGGTCACTTTAATCATTAGAGTTAATGCATGCCTGTAATTTGAAACTGTAATGAAACAGGGCCTTGAAATAACCTCTAGTTCAACCAAATTAACACTTCCTTACAGAAGTTCGGGATAAAGAAATACAAAGAGCTGTTGCTATGGCTACCAGCCACCGAGATGGTTGGGTTAGAAGACAGCTTACAACAGGCATCACAAATAACTTTAAGGAAGAGATTTTCCATTTCTGTAGTTTCTTACTCTGGAGAATTAATTTCCAGATATAATTATTGTTACAAACACTTTAGCAGATGGGAGCTACCAAAAGGTACTTGTGCATTTTGAGAGACTGATTGTTAGGGTCATCCCTCCCTGGGTAATAGCTAGTAATTTTCTTCTTGTACATTTTGTGGGTGATTTTAGGTAACAGCACTAGCTCCAGACAGTTGGCTGCCTGAAGCATATGAGCAAACATTGCTTCTTTTTTCATTCACCTAAGTCAAGCTGTAGAGTACCCAAAAGCAGCCAAGAAATTTCCATTTCTCTCCATCCTGGCAGGAAGCACAGTCTGTATCAATTCTCTGCCCTTTTGTGAGGTCTGCCTTAGGTAAGATTGTTATGCAACTCAAAGAATAATAGTATAATTTTTTTGTGTGATAAGGAGTAATTTTTGTGCTGTTCATTCTTTTTCTAGCTAAAGCACTCGACCAGAGATGTTCAGCCTTGGCAACTTTAAGACCTGTGGACTTCAACACCAAAAATTACCCAGCCAAATATGCTGTCTGGGGAATTCTGGCAGTTGAAGTCCACGTGTTTTAACGTTGCCAAGGTTGGACATCCCTGCACTAGCATATCCTTTTAGATTTATTGTATATCTTATTCAGGAGGGGTGAGGGAGAGCCTGTTAGAGCCACACTGTTTTTTCAGTCTTCAATACATCTTGTTCACTTCCTATTTTCTGGATTGCATTGGCAGCTGGCAAGTCTCTTTTTAACAGTTACGCTCCTCAGGGCCAAATACTGATGCTAAAGGAGTTGCCGGGCTATTTCTGCAAGTTTAATATATTTCTTTGGTATTTGTTTTCTTTTTGGAATCTCCATATAGTTTCAGATTGACAGTAGGTACAATAAAACAATCTGGGGAGATTAAAATAGGAAAATCCCCAGCCTTGTGTCCTATTGATGTCCTTTAGCTAAGGAGGACTAAGCAGCTGGATTGATTTCTTCCTGCATCTTTCTGTGCCAAAAATTATCTGTGCAAAATTCATTTGTAATCTGGAGTCTTTGCATAGGATTTCTTACACATATGCCAGTGTTACGACTGGTGCCTAGAACCTTATCAGCAAACCACCTAATTATCTTTTTTCTTATCTTCCAATTCCCATCGGGCAATTGTAGTTGGCAGGAGAAGAATATTCAAAAGAAAAAATCTGCAACTTATTTAAGAGTAGGACAAAGCTGATACTTTTTGCACTGTCTTCTGCTAGGATGATGGAAATGAATGATCTGCTCCAGCAGTTCTGAAGAAACCTCTCCTCCAAATGAAACCTTTTCAAGGAAGAAAAAAACAGCCAAGAAAGTCCAGTTGCCTTTTGGAAAACACCTTTGAGAATAGAGTAGAACAGAATACTTTATTTGGCCAAGTGTGGTTAGACACACAAGAAATTTATCTCCAGTACAGAACTTCATCTAGCTGACCATGTCCATTTATTAATAAATAGTTCAAAAGAATATGGACATCTAAAAATATTAAACCTGGTCTCCAGGTCAAATTAGTTAATATAATTACTGCTTCTTAGACCATAATTACTCGAGGAAATTGCAAAAACATATGTTTGAATGAAGCATTATTCTCATTGCATCTTCAACAAGACAATGATTCACTCACTATTACACAAGGTGAGGCCAACCTAATATGTTACTGTAAACACAGCCAAGATTCCAACAATGGCTTCCTCTAACTGTAAATAATTGTTTCTGGCTGTGCATATATACATTTAGACTCTATTGTACTATCTCAGAATTGGTAATAGCAATGTGAATGTTTTGCCCTATAGTCAGATTACATTTAGTGTTTCTACTTTCTTTTGTTAGGGTTACTATCTACTGATGATGTGTTGTTTTTTACTTAAAAGAATTTCAGCATATTTTGCAGCTGCATGTTGAAATCATAAAGGACTATTTTATTATTCACCAAAACCAGAACGACTATGCATCTTAAATCGCTCCGTTGAAGGCAATCAAAATCATTCTTGAGTCCAGTCCACCTGTTGAGCCCATTTGGGATATGGTACCAGAAGTGAAGCTTTTTCTCCACTTTCTCAACACCTGGCCTTGGAACTTCCCATTATCTGTAGGTCAACAAGGGATGAGACTTTGAAACCATAAGTAACACCAGCTGCCTGCAATTAGTGCAGGTTCGAGTCCCACCAGGCTCAAGGTTGACTCAGCCGTCCATCCTTCCGAGGTAGGTAAAATGAGGACCCAGATTGTTGGGGGCAATTAAGCTGACTTTGTAATAATGCCGCTTGGGGGTGTGTGTGTGAAAGCCCTAATAAGCAGGCATATACATAGAATGAAGGCTACTGCTAAGCTTGTAAGCCGCCCTGAGTCTTTGGAGAAGGGCGGGATACAAATGGAATTAAAATAAATAAATAAATAAATAAATAAATAAATAAATAAATATTCCACCTCGCCCACTGAGGCTATTGGAAAATAGAATCTGCTTCTTGGGGCACTTTCAGTTCCTCACTCCTTTTATGAAACAGTTTTCTTCCAAGATAGCAAGCAGCCTGCCTATTAGACACAAAAGGACATGGAACCAGTCGGTCAAAGCTGGACAAGACAAAAGCAATGTTGAGCAATGAAGATGGAGAAGGAAAATTTAATATTAAAGAACTAACCGGAGGTTTGCCACCAGGTGGCAGAAATGGCTAACTTGGGACTGAAATAATTATTTCTCACTGGAATAACACTAACAAGATCTTAATCAGCAAAACAGAACATGTGTACCAAATAATATTCGTTCACTAACGATTTTTAGGTCTTTTTTCAGGCCTTACGAATGAAACTAAGGAGAGTACTTTGTGGTCAAGATGTTCAGACTTTTGCAGGAAACCTGCTAATTTAATAATTTAATTTAATAATAGCTGCTGTTGCAAAGTCAGATACCCAAATATTAAGAGAGCTTACTCCCTGTGAAGAATTCCATAAGATTAAAAACTGTCTTCTGAACTTCTTTAATTACTGTGCTCTTATAATAAATTATACAGCTGATGCAGGGAAAAATCACACCAAACAGAAGATACCTGTTATTGTGTTAGATGCATCTGATGAAAAGAGCTGCAGTTCATGAAAGCTGCTGCCTTTGATAAAATTTGTTAATGAAAAAAGGTGCTAACAGACTCCTGATTTTTTTTCCTTGGCTGCTTTAAACTGACATAGGTCTCCTGCTATGTTGTTGCAATGTGAAATGTTTGAACCATATTTCAATCTTCCCAGAAGAATTAGCCTTCCATCAAAGAAACTATTTATGCCTGAGTCTATGCATAAGAAAAAGGGAAAGCACACAGAAAGACAGGGATTTTCATCCAGTTCCCTCAACTTCCACTTAATTAAGAGCATTTAAATTTAATGAATAAATAAGAACAAACAGATTAGCTTGTACTATCACTCATTTTATAAAATTGCACAATGTGACGGCAATGTCAAGATCCCATTGTTTCTTTTAGTTCTTTATTTATTGACTTTTTAAGCAAGTAAAATGTTGTTGATTTTATTCCAGGCTGTTAGAATATGGAGAAAAGCTACAGAATTCAGTTTGTGAGAATGGAACTGTCTACCAGGTGCGGCATGAGTTGTGTTTTGGCAAATGTCTTGATTGCAGTACCAGGACTGTTATGTCTACAGTCATGTTAATATGACACCACTACCTGCAAAGAACACAAAGGATTGCTGAGAATTGAGAAATGTTTCCCTTCTTCTTTTTCTGCCTCTTTGACAGGAGGGGAAATGGGAGGTGATGAAAGTTTGGCCTCTACAAGATGGCCTGGGAATAATGCCAAACATCTTTTTTTCTTCACAAAGCCACAACATGACTCACAGATCATGTTAAGCCAACCTGGATTCATGACTTATACTAAGTCATTCTTTGATTTCCTTGTTTCGTGGTTTAGTGCAATCTGTGTTCAGCTGTCATTTATAATCATGGTGAAACACAGCGTGTCTTAGTATAATGTGCCAAACTGAATTGACTGATCAGATATGTATTAAAGTGCACACGCCCAGCTCCTCGAATGAATCAGAATGACATCTAAAGGGTTAATTGTGCAATTGGTGACAGTGAAACCAACCGAAGCTTAAACACAACAGAAATGGGAGAAGGTATCTCTGGATATGCAAGAGAAAGCAGTGATGTGGTGCCAGGGGGAAGCATGGGAGCAATGTGGCTTCAGAGCAAATGTATCAGCTGCTGCAGCATCCAAATAATTCAGGGATTTGCTAGGCTCTCAAGAGAATCGAGTGAAAATGCATTTTTGTATTCATTTACAGGAAGGCAGAAAAAGAGATAATGAAATGGGATCTACTTCTTTTTCCTTTTAACTTTCTAGCTTCACGCTCGGAGTTAAATGGGAATAATGATTGGAAAATTGTTTACATTTCACTTGGCTGCAGAGCTCCCATGAAACTTAGCCAGAAATAATACACCATGAGTTCAATGGAGCTTATTTCGAGATAATTTTGCCTTCATGGTTCTCCTTATCTGGTTTTTATGTTATATATTGATGTTCTTTGAGAGGATTATGTAGGGTGCCCAGTTCCATATGGTGCTCATCCTTGGGGTGAGAAACACACCAGGGTCTCACGCCTTTCAGGCGATTAAAATACAAAAAGTGATATAATTTCTCTGATGCTTTGGTGTGGCCATGTATTATGATGTACTGTAGTGTAGCCTCACTTCCTTAAAAAAAGTTCTTAACATGCTATTAAAAACAGAAAGACAAACTGTAAAACCTCTTTTTAGCATTCAAACAAACAGATTTTCAGGAAGAAGAAGATGAATGATCAAACTGTCTAAACAAATTAGAATATAATAGTCTGGACAGGCCACAAGGTGGCATTTTTCTGTTACAAATTGTTTTTTTCCCCTTGCCAGAATCTCCTGGAAGATGCTGAAAAGCATCAACTTGTTAGAGATTATAATTTATAAAGAGGAAGATCTAAGATTCTGAACACCAGCTGAGCTTACACACTGCTCCTAATTAGTCCAGAGAAATAAGAACATTGGCCAATGAGGCTTCAGTACAATATAGAAAGCAAAAAAAAACCAACAATCATAATATCTTATGCAAATTCCTGACTAGAGGTTTTACCTATGTCTACCGAAAGAACCGTCTTCTGCAGCAAAAGTTCGTCTGCTTTATTAACCTGGATTTTCTCCAGATTCTTGGAAGCTTGAAACTTAGTTTGGAGGGTTTGATAAATGATGGAGATTCTGTGCTCTTCACAGCCTAATAATGTCCTCCAGGATGCTTTTCTTTGTTGGAAGAGAATCAAACTTCTTATGTTGTCTGCAGAGAGAAGACCTGCGTAACCTGACACTGTGCCTGGCCAAGATCTACATATTCTGGCTGAATCTGCAATCTTGTAAGCAAGCCACAATCACAACACAACACATTGCCAAAGATGATTATTGTGATAGGGAGGAAAGGCAGTAACTCAGGCATGTTGTCCCCGGTTCATGTTCTAAGGTTGCGTGCTATTGGATGATAAGTTTCTGATGGCCTTTAGAGTTCAGAATCAATTCGATATTTGAGAATCAATCAAGGCTCTGGCCCTCCCAATACAGACATCCCTGTGTTTCCTTTATCTGTCACTATTTGCAACAGGGGAACTGTGAGTACCCTGCCTACAGCTTAAAAATAAGCCGTATTGCTTAATACAAGGCCTCTGTATTGTTTATTTTTGTTAGTATGTCTTGTGGTTATATGGCTTGCTTGCTGACTGGGCAGCTGTACAAATAAAATCAAATAAACACTCAGCAATTTTGAGTGCGCACCCTTGAGTCTGTATTGACTTCTGGCAATTGTCTGGATTAGTCCCTGCAATTTTTTTTCAGCAAGATTTGCCCTTGTCTTCTTCCTAGGGCTAAAAGAGAGGGTCTGGCTCAAGGTCACAACTTGGCTTTGTACCTAAAGCAAACTTAGGTTTCCTTGGTTTCTAACCTGGTGCTTTAACATTACACCAAACTGGCTCTCCCAGCAAATGTATCTATGACATTTTTTTTTAAGAGCAAGGCCGCAGCCCATAAACAATTAGTAGGATAAACCTTAAACTCAGCGCTTTTTTTGTCATAGAACGCTCAGAACGGAGTTCCGGCACCTTTTTTGGATGGAACCTTGTAGGGTAGGCAAGGCAGGCTGTATGACATGTGTGAGTTCTGGCACCTTTTTCTTTTACAAAAAAAGCACTGCTTAAACTTATTCCAACACTGGGACGCAATCTCCTCTACACTGTACATTTTTACTCATCTTGACCTGAGTAAAGCAGCAATCACTTTCACATTGTACTGGACCAAATATGGTTGTGTGGATTAAACCTTAAGATATGCTAGATAAACTGTGAGATCTGACCTGATTCAATGCCTGGATCCACACAATATGTTATGGCCTGGTTGTTTAGCCCTAATTAGCCAAATGCATTCAGTTGTATTTAATTGTTGGAGTTTGCATGGGGTTTGCAAAAGTTCATTAGCTTTTGTTTGCATTAACAATCCAAAATACTTCCAAGGGTATTCCCAGAATCTCCATAATTCTGTGCATTCCCCTTATCTATTTTCTTTCCTCCTATTGCACTAATGATGTTACCTAGTTTGGGTAATGAAACATCTGCAAGAAAACAAACAAGCTCAAGAGAGCATCAAAGTCCCTTCATTTCAACCCCGAGCTAGAAATATTTTTTATTTCCTCCTATTTCCCTTAAACTTGACAAGCGTAATCACTTTTTCTAGCCCATGATCTGCTCACATCGTAAGTGTGAGAAATTCTGTTTCCTGACTCCAACAAGCAGTTAGCCTTCATTTGGATTAAAATTAATTTTTATTTACTTACTTATTGAATTTATTTGCTGCACATCTCATAATGAAATGACTCTGGGCAGCTTCCAGCATCCTAACAAATATCTTTAGAAGAATAAAAATAAAAAATCCCAATAATGTACTTAAAAGATGGGAAGGGAGGGAACAGTCTGTCCAGGGGCATGGCGGGGGAAAGGTGGAATTGTCTTTTAAATCAACAACCACTTCCAACATAAGGCTCTCCCACTAGGCTCCAAGCCATCAGCAGAACCAGGTCTTCAGGTTCCTGCAGAAGGACAAAAGAGTGGGAGCCAATCTCACCTCAAGGGGTAAGGAACCACAGCAGAGAAGGCCCTTCTCCTGGACCCTGCCAGCTGGAATTCCTTGACAAACTGGGCCTCCTGCCAGCACAGGTCAGACAGTTCCTCAAGTAGCCTGGACCCATGCTATGCAGGTCTTCAAAGATAACAACCAACATCTTAAATTGCACTTGGAATAACCATCAGTCTTAAATTGCACCAATTTAAGACTGGCAGCCACTGCAGCTTGAGGAGCAGAGGTGGATTATGGATCATTTTAGGCACTGCCCACAATGTTGCAGTCTGCACCAGTTGAAGCTTCCGAATGCTGTTCAAGGGTAGCCCCACGTAGAGTGCATTGCAGTAGTCCAGATTTAAGATGATCAGGTGTTTGAATGACTGAGGCAGGGACTCCTGATCCAGGAAAGGCCGCAACTGGCACACCAGCCAAAGTTGTGCAAAGGCTCTCCTAGTCACGACTGCCACTCGCTCTTTGGACAGGAGTTGTGAGTCTAGGACAGAGGTAGGCAACTTTGGCTCATTTATGACTTGTGGACTTCAACTCCCAGAATTCCTGAGCCAGTCCATGAGTCATAAAAGAGCCAAGGTTACCTACCCCTGGTCTAGGAGAATCTCCAACTTGCAAAGAGGGTCTGTCTGGGATAATGCAACCCCATACACAGCTAGGTTGGTTAAAGTCCCAGAACTTTAAGCTCCATGCTCCCAAAGGTCTTGCCAGTGTTCAGCTGAAGCCTGTGGTTCCCCCATCCAGGCCCCCACAGCCCCCAGGCAGTGTGAGAGAGCAGTAACAGCATCACTTGGATCATCAGGGGTGGAAATACAAAGTTGAGTATCATCAGCATACTGATGATCATCCTCAACCCTCACCTCAACCCCCAGTGACGAATTATCTCACCCAGCAGATTCATGTAGATGTTAAAAAGGAGTGCAGAGAGTTCCGAGTCCTGTGGCATACCACAAAGGAGCAGCCAAGGGCTGGGCCTCTCACTCCTTATCAATACTGATTGAGACCAGCCTTGGAGAAAGGAGCCAAACCAATGCAAAACTGTGCCGCCCAGCCCCAAACCCCACAGCCAGCCCAAAAGGGTATCGTGGTCGATGGTATCAAAGGCTGCTGAGAGATCAAGGAAAACAAGGACGGTTGCGCCCTGCTGCATCTCTATCCCACTCTCACCAGATATCATCAAGTATGAACAAATTAATTAATGCATGGTCCATGGTATTACTAGTGACTCTCTCCAAAATTATCATATGGATATCTTCTGTCTCAGTTGTTTTCAGCATCATGTTCTTGCAGCCATACATGACCACTGAAAAGATCATTGCTTCAACAATTCTGATCATTGTCATTTAAATATTGTTATCCTTTATGAACTTATCTACATTTTGCCACTGTCTCCCTTGCTGTAGTTACTCTGATCTTCTTAAAAAATACTTTTCCTCTTCTCTAATATTCCTCTGTAGATGATATTTATGGAGAGATAGTATGTGTCTTGCATTTTCTTGTTCCGCTGTTGTACCTTTTGTTGCTTAAAGCTTTCATTCCACATCTTTCTTTGGTCATGAATATTTTTCTCATTTTGAGAATATATATACTTTTCCCACTTCGGTTTAAAAGTCGTTCTTTTCTCTCCTTTAGCTTCACAACTTCTCATTTTTAAATCTTGTAGACTGAATCTGTTCCTTACACTGATTTTACATTTTGATTGTACAGTATGTCCGCGGTGTTTTCTGAGCTTGGTTGTTTGCTTGCAGACTTTTCATTATCTGACTAAGTGCTAGAAGGGAGTAGGGTTTGCTCTATGTTTATACATAATAGCTTGCCCTGTCAGTGCTGATGAGGATGTATTTTTTTCTCCTTGTTAGTTCCTTGAGTAGACTGTTGTTTACTGCTTGATTGTTTATCTGGTGTTCATTCTGGCACTAATCTCTGTTTCTCTAGATGTTGCTTGTTAGCAATGAGGTGTTTTGGTATTTTTGTTTCTGTCTTCGCTTTTTATTATCTCTTTGGTCTATAATGGTATGTAAATGTGGTTTATCTCTATGTGTCTGTTGATGGCTAACTTTTCTGAATAACAAGCTTCCAGGGAATTTTCTCATTTTTTTTGGGATTTGTTTGGTCTAAGATGCTTACAGTTTCCCATAGTTGAACTATGATTGAATCTGTTCAAGTGTTGTAAAATTAAGGAGTTTTCCTCATGTCTTCAGACTGCTAATTGGTATTTATGGATGTGCTCTGCTAGTCTTCTGCCTGTCTGTCCTACAGAGAGGCTGTTCTAGTCCTTAAATTGTATGTTGTATATGACCCCTGTTTTTTCTTCTTGAGCTTCTGGGTCTTTTGGTTTACTTAAGATGTTTTGGAGGGTTTTAATTGGTTTGTGTGCCACAGTGATGCCATGTGGTTGTCATAGTCTGTTAGTTATGGTTATGGCTGTATGGCAATGATATACTTTTCACAGCTTGTGTTGGTTATGCTGTAGTGGGTTGAGTAATCAGGTACTTTTTGATAAAATTACATGGGTGTTTAGTTTGTTGTCTATACAGTAGGCAGTCTGTTTCCTTTTTCTGGTGTTCTGGGCTGCTACAGTGAATTTGTACTTGTCTGAATAATGTTCTTACAAATATTTTCTTGTGGGAGGTTCAGTCATTATTTTGGTAATGGAGCACTCAGATAGTATGGGTTGTTTTAGACTCGGGTTACTAATTTGCTTTCAGTTCCTCTGCTGATGAGGATATCTAGGAAGAATGGTGTGTTATTGTTTTCCTCTTCCCTTGTAGATTTTATTTCTTTGAAGTTATTTCATGTGTCTTCTCTAGTTATTCTTTTTTATTATGACAAAGGTGTTTCATCTATCTCTGAAAGCTTCTTCACTGAAATACTGTGTTTATCTTGTTTCCTATATGCAATCAATTTTATTCTGATAACTTTAAACTAATATGGCTTGTTATGGACACCATTATTCCAGACACAACTTTGTACTACTATATCCTTTCTTGATGCTGTGTTTAGCTCCTGTTGCAATTTACCAGAGATTTCTACAATGTGCTTGCTCATGTGCTGATAGTAAGAGCATGTGCTTGTATTACATGGGTGTTTGCTAGATATCCATCAATTCTGTTACACATTAACATGTTGTTTATTGGGTTTGAGCAGAGCATATACTTAGCAATATCATTTTTGAGTGCTGAATATACCACAATTCATTGGGTTCATACAATACACTGTACTACATAAACCATAGCTGAAAATGGTTTTATAATATATAAAATGGTTTTATAATATATGGACTGATGGAAGGGAGGTTTTCTTAATTTTGTTTTATGGTGTTTTTAATTGGACTATTTATGGGATAATTTGATTTAATACCTTTTAATGTTTGTATTTTGTGTTTTTATTGTTGTTAGCTGCCCTGAGTCCTTTGGGAGATAGGGCGGCATACAAATCCAATAAATAAATAAATAAATAAATAAATAAATAAATAAATAAATAAATAAATAAATAAATAAATAAATAAATCTAAGGCTAAAACCAAACCATTTAAGTGGATTATTCCTGTCGTCATTGGTTATACAAACATTAAGAGCAGCATTGATGGACTGATTGATTGATTGATGATTATGTGCCATCAAGTCAGAGTTAACTTTTAGAAATCACGTGCATTTTTCTCCATGACTGGTCTTTTAGATCTTTCTATGATGCACCCAACTTCACTGTAACTGTCCTCTTTTCTTTCCTTCCACCTTTCCCAGTATTAAAACTTTCACTAGAGACTAGGTCTTCACATAATGGGTCAGAAGTAGGTAATTTGGGCCTCTAATGAAAACACTGAACTTTGGCCTGATACAGCCATGGTGGCAAAGTGGTTAGAATGCAGTATGTCAGATCCTGACCGGCTCAAGGTTAATTCAGGCTTCCCTCCTTCTGAGGTTGGAAAAATGAGAACCCAGATGGTTGGGGGCAATATGCTGACTCTGTAAACTCCTTAGAGAGGGATGTAAAGCACTGTGAAGCAGTACATAAGTCTAAGCGCTATTGCTATAGTGCTATTTGTTCAATGATCCATAACTTTCATAAAGCCCTTTAAACTTGCTTCTATTTCTTGAATAGCCATTTGGAAAAAGAGTGAAATGAAATTCAAAGTCACAGTTGCTGTTTATTTCACTTTATTTTCACCTCATTGAATAATACAAGCTAGTAACATTTAACTGTTGATTTATGTTTGGGTTTAATTTTTGATAAGCCAGAATTTGTTCTTCTTTCATACCTTCTAAAAGGGAGCTATTACGGTATTTCTGGGAGAAAGGTAAAACTATTAAGACTGTGTAACTGTAAGCAGCTGATAATGAAGATGCCAAAGTTCATGAATGTAATGACAGACTCACTCAAATGTACTTTAACAGCTTCTGGGCAAAAAAAGGGAAAAAATCATTCTGCATTCCACTAACTGTAGTCTCATGGGTTTATCCCACTAATGACCTTACCATAAGTGAATATTCACTGTAGATTAAATGCTACCTAAGGCAGTGAGAAAAGGTTGCCACAGCAACTGTATTCCAGTTTCCAGTTGCACATCTAAGGGCCTGAGACAAGGATACACCTGAATAGATCCAAAATGAAATTAGGTGGGTATTTTTTGGATGGTCTCTGTCTGAATTAATCATAGCAATATTTCTCAGCTGCCCAGAAGAGCAAAACATGATTGCTAGAAGTAATATGCAGAGCATAGAATTTTTAAACCAAAACAAGAGTGAGAATATATGATTAGCTGGGTTAAATGTTGTAATTTAGCCAAGTTGCAGACAAGACAACCTCAAACACTGTAATCATCATCATTTGTTGGACAAATCTCAGTAGCAATAGCAATAGGACTTAAGCTTATATAACACTTCATTGTGTTTTCAGAATTGTGCCACACGAGTGACTGGCTGGAGCATCCACACACACAGCTCGACTTGTGGGAGCAACAGGTCAGCGGGTACTTGAGCACCCCGACCCACTGCTTGCAGAAGTCGAGCTGCACTTGTGTGCATCATCCTGCCACTCGCACAAGGGCTGTATGTGCACACATTTGTGTGTACCAACCCACCACTGAACAGTTGCCTCCCTACCAATTAGTGTTGAGCCTAAAGATTACGTTTAGAAAGCACAATGACTGGATTCCCAGAGTGAAACCAAAACTGAATAACCATAGTATAATTTAGTGTGAAAATTTAATCCAGCAAGTTTAAATGTGATTATAGAGAAAGTGATCTGGAAATCTTTCACTGCCAGAAAATGTATTAGCAAAGCAACATTGGGTATCCTATCCCATGTGGGGTGCATCAAGAGTTTTCTCCCCTGATCTGTGCAAATCCATAATCTTTATTCACCATCATATATTTGCTATTCAGCATTAGTGCCCATTATTAGTGCCCATTATTGAGCTGTGATGGTGCAGTGGTTACAATGCAGTACTGCAGGCTCCTTCTGCTGACTGCTGGCTGCCTGAGGTTAGGCAGTTCAATTCTCACCGGCTCAAGTTTGATTCAGCCTTCCATCCTTCTGAGTTGGCTAAAATGAGGACCTAGACTGTTAGGGGGAATATATTGACTCTGTAAACCACTTAGAAAGGGCTGTAAAGTACTATGAAGTGCTTTACAAGTGCTATTGCTATTGCTATTATACAAACAGAAGAAAGTGAAACTATTATCTGGATGCAGTCAACAGTAGTTTAGCAGCCATTCTTAATTTTGATTTAAAGTTATCAATAATGCTTTAGGTCTCACCGGCCTTGTGCTACATATCTAGGAGGAAAATTCCTACTTCATAATATTGGCTAAATATTTCTGCTCTGACAATGTCCCTGTCTCCCTTGTTTGTTTGTTTTTAAATGACATTATGGTAATTATAGTAATTCTTGTTTAGTGACTGTGCTTACAATTTTACTTCAGTTTTTCTGCTTTACAGCATCAGAAGGATATGACCCCAAACATCCAGGTAAATCCAAACAGTTGGGAAATTTCCAGAATCAACTCATAAGGAAGCCAGGTAAAAGGATGAAACTTATAGCCCTTGCTCTCCATTCTCCTACCCTTATCATGCTGGGCTAATTTGCAAGAAGAGAATTAATGTTTATTTACATTTATTGGAGAGGAAGGGATTACAAAAGAGTAAGCAGGCATATAAAGAGGAATACAGCTTGAAAGGAAAGTGCTAGTGCCAACTGTCTACCTAGCACACTCACAGGCATGATCCAGGAGTTGCAAACAAAAGATGCAAAAAGCCTTTAGTGTAAAACTGATTAAAGTCTTATCAATTTCAGGCAGCACCAATGAACCCGAGTTCTATTCAACTACTTAAGTTCACAAAACTGAGTTCGTAAACTTGCAGTGAGCACTTTTTATGAATTTACTTTGCTGTGGAGAAAGATAGCTCAAGAAGAAATAGCTTGTTTAGGCAATCTCTCAGTTCTGCTGGAAAAAATGGGTCAAGCACAGGAGAGCTGATACTAATTGGCTGTAAAGGTAAACACATGACAGAGAGAGACTATGAAAATTAAATATGGTTGCAAAACTACTTTTTCATCAACATAACTGAAAAGTTGCTGTCCAAGGCAGTCGTTAAATGAGGATTACCTGTAATCTAGTTCAATAAGGCAGGTCATGGTCCTTAACTCTTCCAGTACTCCAGCTAACAACACTTGGCAAGATGTTCAGAGGCAGGATCCAGATGCTTTCAAGAGAAAAATATTTGATGCCAAATGCAAAGCTGTCAGTAGAAATTTGGCTCTTGAATGCAAAGCTTTTCAGTTGTAGAAAATTCTGAATATGTTCAGGACTGCACAAAGCAGCTCATATTGAAACAGAATAGGCTAGCACCTTGTTGTGACTTCATGGAAATATTTTCTTTATTATGCATTGTGCTTCTAGCATGCCTAGTTACCGTCATATTTGCCTCATAAGAAAGCAATTTACTGAGTATTGGAAAAATTGGGTTTTTATTTAGAAAATTATATACTACAATATGTTGATTGACTCATTATAGGACAGGAATGGCAAGTGATGAATAATGCTGTAGAATTTAGTATGAATAAATATTCAGTATTGGTAATGAATGTACCCATCATTTTCAACACTGGGTACACTCAGATTGAGTTGACAATGGAGTAAAGTCCTTTTTACTGATGCAAAAGTTTTTATTCTTCAGTCCCATTGTAATCACAATCCTCTAATGTCTTTAAAAGACTTAATTCTGCCACTTTACCTCTTTTAAAGATGGATAATTGCAACAGGAAAGTCAGATCAACAATGTTGAAAGTATATGAACAATTCTGTAATTAGATGTTTCTCTGCAAAGTGAAACAAAACTTCTCTTTGGTTTGCATTAATCATACAGCAGAATAATCTGTATTTCAGAAACAAAGCTTGGGGGGATATCAAGCAAAGAGTCTACCTTGCACCACTAATCATATGCTGCTAATCCATAGGGTATGAGACCCAAAAGATTAACTTCAAAAGGCACTGTCGCCAGGTAAAAAGATTGGTAGGATCTCAGTCCAGCTTCCCTCATCTCCATTTTGAATATAGGCTGCATCAGTCTTACGTTGCTATGGAAGAAAGCCAAGAAGTAAGCAATTCCATCAAGATCAAAGCATTTCAGAATCAGATAGAGAAGGCGATAAAATCTTGGATGTCATCTCATCCAAGAAGACAGAACTTTACAGGGCTAATTTTAATGAACAGTAAACTGTTATTGCTTCATACTTTCTTTTCGGTTTTAAAAGTGGGATTTTCTGAAATATAATTCTACAGACCATCTAATTTAAGCACTGCCTGAGGTAGCCTTTTAGCATATTATGATGAGTATTGAAGCTTGAATGTGCGAAAGGATGCTTGTGTACTTCTAAACCACTGTGTGACTAATCAGATTCCAATGATAGAAAGGACTGTTATGTGGAATAAAAAAGAGTTACGGAATAGCAAGCCAGGAATATTAGAGAAACAAGAAAATGTGAACTAAACACAATTAATACTAGTTTACACCAACTATTCTAACTGCATCTCCTATCAAATTACCCATATACTGTATAATGTTCCGTTTGTTATCGTCTCATCTCTCCACTTTTCAAGATCTCACCCATTGCATCCAGTCTTTCCCTTCCTCTCAGATGACTCACTCTTCTTTTGTATACTTGACAGTGAGATGGGCAGTATATAAATTTAATAAATAAAAAATACGGTAGTTATTCTATAAACCTGTCCCATTCATGGTCTCAGTGATCAAGCCACCAAAACATATTTGTTTTGTTCTGCTCACTCATTTTGAATGCAGTCTATATCCATTCCTCGCTCATACCTTCTTGACCAGGGATAGGCAACTGTGGATTTCAACTCCCAGAATTCCTGAATATTCCAGAGAATTCCAGCAACCATGGAAACTTTATGACCTGTGAACTTCAACTCCCAGCCATGCTCTTATTTCCTTCTAGGGCAGGGATGTCAAACTGCCGGCCCGCTGGCCAGTTGCATCACGTGGAAGCCACGCCCACCCCAGCTCTGGCAATGTGAAAAAATTCACGATACGTTGTGACATGTCACATGATGCAGTGAGTTTGACACCCATGTTCTAGGGCAAAAGCATTGTTCAATATACATTGCCTTTAAATTTTTTTTAAAAAAACACACTAATTTCTTCACATGTTGCTTATGTGCTGTCTTTACACCATTATTATCACATTTCTCCATCCCTTTCCCCATCTGTTGTGGACATTACTAAGACACAGGTAGTCCTCGACTTACAATCATTCATTTAGTAGCTTCAGAAAAAAGTGACTTATGACCCGCCCTTTGTGGTCACATGATAACAATTCCAGCACTTGCAGTGGTTGCAGCATCTCACAGTCACATGATTGCTATTTGCAACCTTCTCAGCCAGCTTCCAACAAGCGAAGTCTATTTAGGAAAGCTGTATTTGCTTAAGCTGTATCGGCTGGGCGTTGGATTTCTGGCGCTGCACGCTGTTGGTCAGGCGGCACAGGTCAGCTCGTGGTGTTCGTGGCCTGTGGCCATTTGGACTTGAGCTACTCGGCTTGGATCAATCTGCTGTTTTAGCCTTCTTCGCTTTTCTCGCTTTTGAGAAGATTCTTGTGACTGGAACTTTTGTCATCCTCAGATTATGTTGGTTAATTGTTGCTCTAATTCCTCTTTTCCCCTCACGAACCCATCGGACTCAGAGGGTCTGGAGCTGAGCCGCTGTGAGAGGGTGGCTCAGCTATACCATCAATGGCACCACCCTATACCATCGGCTATCTCCCTAGAGGTGAGAGATCTAGGGAGGTATGCTTTATTGGGTTGGTATTCTGTCCGCTTCTGGATAGATCTGGGCTCTCTGTGAGAGAGAGGTGCCCGATCTGTCTTGGGAGTCATCTGGCCAGCTCAAGTGGCAGGGAGCTGGTGGACCGGACATTGTTGATCTTCTGTCTTACATCTTTCCGAGTGACTATGGGACTGCCTGGCTGGATTTACCCGATAAATGGTTTTATCCTACTCAAGCACGGACTTATTCGCGCTCAGGGGTGCCCCCCCCTTCCTGGGTGCGACCCGCCTTCATTTCAACCTATCCTCTTGATGACGGGCCCAATTACTGGGACCCTGAGAGATGGTTGGGCAAGGACAGGAGCCTCCATCACAAATTTAATAAGAGGCCCCTGGTGCATTTTTTAGCTCAATTTTTATGGGGTTAGGGAGAGGGGAGGGTTCTAAAAAGGTTCGGTTGGAGACTGGGGGGGTTCCACCAACCATTTCTCAGACCAGGCCGGGGATTGCTCGTGCCGTGGTGGGGCTTGGGTTGGGGGCCTACGGGGCCCCGGAGCGGGGTGTGGGATTGCCTATTCCCACGGTGGTAGGGAATGGCCGCAGGTGTATGAACAGAGGGCCGTATCAATATCCGGGAGTGCGTCCCTGCTGTCTTCAAGCGGTGATGCGCTCCGACCCTCTGATTTCGGCTCGTGGTAATGGGAGCAAGGATGAGCAGCCACCTGAGCTCAGGCTCGTGTATTTTAATGCCAGGTCCGTAATGAATAAGGCTCCTCTCATTCAGGAGTTGATTGAGGAGGAGCATGCGGACCTGGCTTGCATTACGGAGACCTGGTCGGGCCCAGAGGGTGGGGTCCCCCTGGTTGATCTTTGCCCATCAGGCTTCCGGGTGCTGCACCAGCCTCGGGCTCAGGGTAGGGGTGGTGGAGTGGCAGTAGTTGCGAGGGAGACCTTATGTCCGCGGGAGGCCACCATGGTCCAGATAGTCGGGTGTGAGTCCCTCCTCCTGAGATGTGGTCCCAGAGCTCAGTTGGGCTTGCTGCTGGTGTATGTTTCACCTAGACATGTGGCAGCAGCCCTGCCTGAGCTTCTCGATATCCTCTCAGGGTTGGTGGTTGAGTTCCCCAAACTTATAGTTTTGGGTGACTTCAACCTACCATCCCTGGGGGGATCATCTGAGTTAGCTCGGGAGTTCATGGCTTCCATGACGGCCATGGACCTGAAGCAGGTTATTCTGGGCCCAACTCACGGGGGGGGTGTCACACGCTCGATCTGGTTTTTCTATCCGGACGGTGGTTAGATGAACTTGGGGGGGGGTTTCTCCAATTAATTCACCCCTGTCATGGACCAATCATCATCTCCTGCAGATGGTCTTCCGTTTTGCCACTCCCTGTCGGGTTGCTGAGCCAACAAGATGGTTCCGCCCTAGACGTCTTATGGACCCTGAGCGGTTCCAAATGGCGCTTGGGCCCCTACCTGCCTCCTTTGCTCACAGCTCGTTCGATGCCCTAGTGGAAGCCTGGGAAAGGGCAGCCACAGAGGCACTCGACCAAGTTGTACCCATGCGGCCCTTGACCCGACGCAGATCTCAACAGGCCCCATGGTTCTCCATGGAGCTCCGCGAGATAAAGCGTCGGAGACGGGGCCTAGAGAGCTGTTGGAGGTCCAGCCAATCCGAATCCAACCGGTTACGACTAAGGTCGTTTACGAGAACTTATCTCGCAGCGTTGAGGGTAGCTAGGTCTAACCACTTTGCCACCCTCATCGCGTCCGCAGATAATCGCCCGGCCGCCCTGTTTAGGGTAACTCGCTCCCTTCTTAATCAGGAGGTGAGGAAGGAACCCTTGCAGGGTCGAGCCGAGGAGTTTAGTCGATTTCTGTCGGACAAAATCGCTCGGATCCGGACCGGTTTGGACTCCGACTGGGCAGAGTCTGACGAAGAGGATACGGGCGGCCTTGTCGATTTAATCTGGGAAGAGTTCGATCCTGTGACTCCTGAAGAAGTGGACAAGATCATGGGGAAGCTGAGCTCCACCACGTGTTTGTTGGACCCGTGCCCCTCCTGGCTGACTTATGCAGCCCGGGATGGGACACGAGGCTGGCTCCAGGCAGTGATTACGGCCTCTTTGAGTCAGGGTAGCTTTCCCGCCGCCTTGAAGGAGGCGGTGGTGAGACCCCTCCTCAAGAAGCCTGCCTTGGACCCAGCAATTTTAAACAACTATTGTCCGGTCTCCAACCTTCGCTTTTTAGCGAAGGTTGTTGAGAGCGTGGTGGCGCAGCAGCTCCCTTTGTTCTTGGATGAAGCTGATTACCTAGACCCGTACCAATCGGGTTTCAGGCCCGGGTACAGCACGGAGACGGCATTGGTCGCGCTGGTGAATGATCTCTGGTGGGCTCGGGACAGAGGTTGCTCCTCTGTCCTAGTCCTTTTAGACCTCTCAGCGGCTTTTGATACCATCGACCATGGTATCCTGCTGCGACGTCTCAGAGGGTTAGGAGTGGGAGGCACAGTTCTCCAGTGGTTCTCCTCTTACCTTCTGGGATGTTCGCAGTCGGTGTTGGCAGGGGGGCAGAGATCGACCTTGAGACCTCTCATTTGTGGAGTCCCTCAGGGATCGGTTCTCTCGCCTCTCCTGTTCAACATCTATATGAAGCCGCTGGGTGAGATCTTTCGTGGTTTTGGAGTTGGGTATCACCAATATGCTGATGATACCCAGCTTTTTATTTCGACCCCAAACCACCCCAGCGATGCCCTCGACGTGATGTCCCGTTGCCTGGAGACGGTCCGGGTCTGGATGGGGAGGAACAGGCTTCGACTCAACCCTGACAAGACTGAGTGGCTGTTTGTGCCGGCATCCCGGGAAATTCCAATTATTCCATCATTGGCCATGGGGGGTGAGCTATTACCCCCCGTAGATAGGGCCCGCAACTTGGGGGTCCTTCTAGACTCACAGCTCTCTTTGGAAGAGCATATTGGAGCTGTGACTAGGGGGGCCTTTGCCCAGGTTCGCCTGGTGCGCCAGTTGCGGCCCTATCTAGACCGGGATGCCTTGCGCACAGTCACTCATGCGCTCGTGACCTCTCGTCTAGACTACTGTAATGCTCTCTACATGGGGCTGCCCTTGAGGTCCACCCGGAGACTCCAACTGGTGCAGAATGCAGCCGCGCGAGTTGTCTTGGGAGTTTCCCGATACTCCCATGTTACACCTTTGCTCCGCGAGCTGCATTGGCTACCGGTTGCTCTCCGGGTGAGGTTCAAGGTGTTAGTTATGACTTACAAAGCCCTTCATGGCATGGGTCCGGATTACCTACGGCAACACCTGCGGCCGGCGTCAACTTCCCTCCGTCCAGTGCGCTCCCACAGAGAGGGCCTCCTCAGGGTGCCGCCGATCAAAGAATGCCGATTGATGACCCCCAGGGGGAGAGCGTTCTCTGTGGGCGTGCCAGACCTTTGGAACCGCTTACTGGTTGAGCTCCGGATGGCCCCCGACCTTCGCTCCTTCCGGCGCGATCTCAAAACATTCTTTTTTGAACAAGCTGGCCTGGTCTGACGGGATGGGGTTGGGTTTTTAAAACTAGTTTTAACTTTAATATGTATTGATTTTATGGACATGATGTTTAATGGCTTTTTAATTTTTGTATTCGATTTTTATTGTGTATTGCCCTGTTCACCGCCCTGAGTCCTTCGGGAGAAGGGCGGTATAGAAATCAAATTATTAAATTAAATTAAATTAAATTAATGACCATGTGATTCACTTAATGACCAAAACTGGTTGTAAAACTCTGTCCAGTGACATGATGATTCACTTTAATGACTAAAATTCCAGTCCTAATTGTGGTTATAAGTCAAGGATTACCTTTATATTCATCTACTTGCTCTAGATTTGTGCGTTTTATGTATAATTTGTGATCATTCCCTCCATGCTCCCTGACAAACACAATTATCTTGATACACTTATTTTCAGGTCTTTACTCATTGCTGCCTCATACAATGTAACAGTCCCTGACAATCATTTGACTGCTCAGCCAACAGATGTCCTGCATACAAAAATACACTTTTCTTCATGTCCCCAATCAATGCATCTCTAATATTATTGGAGGAAGTGTTTACACGTTTATCCATAAATACCGGTACATTAAACAACCAAAGGGACAGCACAAACTACATTCTTACTTTTTTCCTGCTTAATGCTGAGCCATTTGCTAAGCATTCTGTTTGTTCTCATGCATGCATTATTAGCGTGATATACCACTATTGTCACCTATAGAGATCAATCTTCAATTCCAGTTTCATACCAAATATTCCATGGTTCAGACTTACTAATTTTAACATATACCTTTACAAAAAAAAATCAACAGATTTACAATAAACTTTCTTTGTCACATTTAAACATAGCTTAATGATTTCCTGAAGAGCAAAAATCCTCTACTTCTTGGTATATAGCTACATGTTAATTCCCAGGTTTTATCTTACTTTCACCTCTTTCAATTACAATACATCAATTTATTTAATTAGAATCCTGCCATTCAACTTCCCAGGCATACTTAAAATAACTCCCCTCTAGCTTTTACATTCCTTCTTGCTATTCCTTGTACAGATGTACAGGGAAAAATATTGACATTCTTTAAATTACTAGGCATAAATGCAGTCTCCAAACATACACATGCAATTAAATTGTTTTCAGAGCAGCTATACATATATTTTAATAATAATCCAGTTATACCATCAACACCAGCAAACGTCATGATCCATTTCAGTTTCATTGTTGGATATATCAACATTATTCCTGTAGAGATGACTCTTCCTAGCAATCTCTCACTTCAATTTCATTAAAAAAAATTTCCATTTTAATGACAATTTTAAAAGATGAAAATAGGTCCATCCATTCGCTTGGCTGGAAATTCTTTGTTTAGCTCTGTTCACTTGTTTTAAAATTTCCATCAAAATAGCTTTGTATTTTTTCTGTCGATTGCTATTGCTATTTTTTTGCTTCTCTCTCTCTCTCCCTCCCTCCCTCTCCCTCTCTCTCGCACACATCATTCATTCAAGCATCTTTTTTCATACTTCTCATTAGTATAACTCTACAAGTACTTGACATACTCTGTAAAAGAAATACATTGACCTTGATCAAAGCAACTTCTATATCTTCTTCCGTTACATCTTTCCATTCATAATATTTTTGATTTGTTGTCTAATACTTTGATTTTGATTTGTTGTCTAATACTTTTTATACAGGATTTGTACCATTTCCTTCTGCAGTCCTTTAGCATCTTTTTCTAGTTTCTTCTGCTTCTTCCTTTTTCTTCCATGTCCCCAAGATCCAGTTTTGACACTACCAAAAATGGACACTCCTACATTCAGAACTTATCACTTTGTACCCTTAACTAGTTCTCTTGGTCCTTCATCATAAATAATCTAATCAACCATCTATGTAGATGTATATTCCTTATTTTTCCATCTGTATGCATGAACAGACTTTAGCTTTAATCTTGAATTCGGAACAAACAAAACTTTTTCAAACTAGATATACACGTTAATTTATGTTTAAACCACATACTATATTCAAAATGAATAGGTGTTATTCTCTTTCATTTTTCATCATATGGCCCAATAACTTTTTTTCTAATCTCTTAACTCATTCCCACCTTCCATTCATGTCCATTCTAAATTGTGTTTTAAATATTGGACATATTTCTCCATATACTGTACATATCTAATTTTTTATTATTACTACTCCCTAGAAACTCACATTCATCTTTTAGCAACCTATGAATTCATTTTTGCATACATATCTCAAATAAATTTATAGTTCCTGCCATCACTTCTGCTCTTTCATTTTTAATTAAACCTACATTTTCCAGCTCATGTTCACCAGTTCGATTTCATCAATTCTACTCCAGCTTACCTACATTTTCCAGCTCATGTTCACCAGTTCGATTTCATCAATTCTACTCCAGCTTGTATTTATCAATTCTACTGGCTTTGGTCAACTGGAGCTTTCAGATACTATAATGCTTTTTAATAAGATAGAGGAAGAGTAGGTTATCAGCCTTAGTTGTTTGCAATAATGTTGTGTATAACATCTTGAACATAGAAAATAATTTGCCCCTAACTTTGGGGTGATTTCCAAAGTACTCTGCATTTCTCTTGAATTTCAAAAAAATTTTTTGCAAGAAAGTCATATAGAGCAAGTTTTAACTATTAAAAGATTTTATATAAATTTATTTGAGAATTTTCAATGGCATATACACACTATTTATCATTTTTAATGCAGTGAAGTGAACTATTAGCCAACATCTTAAGAATGTCTTTTCCACCTCTTAGCTCAGTTTTATTGTATAATTTATTTTTAAGGTGGAGAAAAATGTTTAATGCAAGCCAATTGTCAATGAAAACATCAAATACAAGTAAAAGCATAATTCATCCATCATATTTGATGTTTTTGCTATTTCTGTTGATTTCCTCTTTTGTCAGTCTTGGAATCAATTCTGGAAGTTTTGTTTTAAGTGTTTAACTGAGTAAAATGTGGTAGATATAAATCATTACTGAGTAAAAAATATGATGGCTAATATGATGTATGTCATAGATATATGTGTTAATATCTACAGGGACTTGTATGCCATCAATCAATCTTGGATTATGGGTAGCTCGCATCTAATGGCATAATAAAGTGCAAATTAAAACACCCTAGTGTCAGAGTCCTTACCAGCCCTGGTTCCACAAATGATAAATCATGGTCAACAAGGTAGCTGGCTAGGCAGGAACGTTCTGACCAGTGTTTATTGATGGCAAATAACAGCAAATAAAGTCAGCACTGGGAGTGACTTGCTCCCAGCGCCTTATATACAGGCAATCCCCTTAGCTCCACCCCCCTTCCAACCAGCCAGCATCCGGCACCCGTCCCTAAAACCAGCATTGCTGGTCTCTGCCTCCCCCCTCCAGCATTGTCTCCAGCAGTCCAGCATGCAGCCGGGAGCCCTAGCTGTTCGGCGGCCAGAGAGAGAGCAGTCAGCATGCAGCCGGGAGCCTCAGCTGTTCGGCGGTCAGGTGGAGGGATTCCCGGGCAAAGGGGAATTCCCTGGTCGTCAGGCAATGACATCAGTGCTTGCATGTCACCCGGCCAGCAACCTGGTCCAGGAACTGCAAAAGGCCACCCAGGACGATCCCTGGCTGTGGGACCACGAAGCCCTGCTAACAAGAAGGGATGGACTGGCTTGGAAGGGCGATAAGTTATATGTCCCACAGGCGGTGAGGATAAGGGCGTTGCAAAGATGCCATGATGTGAAGCAGGCAGGACACTTCGGATTCCTCAAGACCTTGCACCTAGCGAGATGCCAATTCTGGTGGCCCCAGATGGAGATGGATATTGGAGCCTACGTACAGGGCTGCCCTGTGTGTGCTACTGCAAAGCCTCATACCGGGAGGCCACCAGGGCTGCAGCAGGAAGTGACGGATCCAACCCGACTATGGGAGGAGATAGCGATGGACTTTGTCGTGGAACTGCCAGAGAGCTTGACACCTAGTTCTTGATTGCACTGGCTTGTACCTAGAAAAAGTCAAATACAGGGGAAATAAGAACTATAAAAATAAGTAGAGTAAATTTAAGGAGAAGAAAGAATAAGGTTTTTTTGGTTAAACTTTAAAACAGAAAAGCAATCTGTCCCAAAGAATAGAGAGAGAAGAAAATGAACTTTAGAAGAGTTTTGGAAGATATAAATCTCTGGGGAGTTGTAGCTGCAAGATAGAGATTTAGATATACAGTGTGTGTGTGTGTGTGTGTGTGTGTGTATAAGATTTTTATCCCATCTTTATTATTTTATAGGTAACAAGGCAGCGAACATAGCTAATATTCTTTTCTCCTCCTATGTCCCCAACAACAACAACCTGTGAGGTGGGTTGGGCTGAAAGAGAGGTACTGGCCCAAAGTCACCTAGCTGGCTTTCATCCCTAAAGCAGAACTAGAATTCATAGTCTCCTGGTTTCTGGCCAGCATCTTAACCACTAGGCCAAACAAATGGATAAAGAAAAAGGAGAAAAGGAAGAGTTTAGCTTAGGAAGAGAAGGCTCAAGGCTTGAGGAGCTGAGAGGAGGAAAAGTGGATTAGAGATTTGACCCCAAAGGAAGCATCAAGCAGCCAGCAAGAGAGTGGGAGGAAAATACTACATTTGCAGAGACAATTGTAGTGAGCATTTTGCTAAGGGATTTGGGAAGGATGTCCTCCACTTTTGGGGAGTGGAGAGTGGAGAGTGGAGAGTGGAGAGTGGAGAGTGGAGAGTGGAGAGTAGAGTAGAGTAGAGTAGAGTAGAGTAGAGTAGAGTAGAGTAGAGTAGAGTAGAGTAGAGTAAAGTAGAGTAGAGTAGAGTAGGATGAATTCTATTCTATTTGACCATACCAAAAAGCTATAATACAGATAATACCATAGGATATGTTCGTTATAAATCATCACCTCTGCAATCTACCTCAATCTGTGCTAGCTAAGATATCATTTTTAGAATAGTCTTTGATATGAATATGCAGATTTGTTCCTTGTAAGAAGTAAGACAATTTATCCCAAACATCCCAATATTTTAGTTTTCTAAGTCAGGATCAAATACAAATGGCCTTTTGTGCAGCATAAAGTTTGTAGTCAAAACAGGATATGTGTTATTTCTGCAACAGCTGGTGCACAACCATATATACACAATCCATCTTCAAAGGGTACTATTTATATACTTGTAGGCTTGTTATTTCTGTTACACAAACAGTAAAGCTCCATTCTATTCTTATAGAGACATTTAGTATTTTTCTTATTGAATATGCCAGAAGGAGAAAAATGATCAGCCTAAAACTTGACAGCAGATCTATTGAAACTTTGTGGTTTCAGGGACTGGAAAATATCCTGCTGAGATACCATTTCTTTGAATTCAGTATCAGATAGTGTGTTAATATAAGTTACATTTAAAACAAATCAACACAAAATCAAAGAGCAACAAGCACCATCACTGGCCACAAGCAGAGACTGAAAAGGTATAGATTTTATTGTGGTTGGTATCTGAGTCAGGATGGTTTCATTATAAAACTTCATCTGGAACAGCCATGGTTTAATTTTTATCTGTTTCTCTTTGCATTAAAATAAAATTATACTAAAAAAGAAAGAAACTTGTGTTTGTCTTCACCATACCAATAAGATACAGGCAGGGTAAAAGTCTAGAATCAGAGAGGCCTAGGAGAAGAGTTTTGGCAATCACCAAAAACAGTGATCTGTAAACTTTGGCAGCCATCTTTGACAAGATGAAAAATGTCGTTTGAAAAGGTACTTTTCATCAGATATAAAGTACAGGTTTGATGGTTACCAGGGACCACTTCTGTTTGGAGGCAACAGTATTTCTGGAAAAGTGTCTGATATAAATGTGAATTAAATGCAAGTACAAATGCCTTTCTAAAAACTGGGGAATAGAGGATTACTTAATGTTGTTCTTAGTTGCAAAGTTGTGTTTGACCCATCGTGACCCCTTGGACAATGTTCCTCCAGGCCTTCCTGTCCTCTACCATCTTCTGGAGTCCATTTAAGCTCACGCCTACTGCTTCAGTGACTCCCTCCAGCCACCTCATTCTCATTAGGCTCTTCTCCAGTGAGTCCTCCTTATTTGAGTTTCAAGATTATTTAATAATGCTTAATAAATTAAACAACAATTAGGTGAGGTTCCACACACAGCATGATTTATTTATTTGCATTTAGAAGGCTGTACACATTACATAACAAATAATCCACTAAAGCAGAGTTCCCCAACCTTTCTGGCTTTGCAGACCTGTGAGGGAAAGGGAGAGGGGGGGGGGTTCTGTGCAAGCCGCCAGTAAGCAAGCACTTGCAGTTCCATTTGCGCTAGCAGCACACACACACACACACACACACACACACACACACCACTCATACAAATGGATTGCAACCCGCTGTTTCCATGGCCCAGTTGCAAACCTGTCATGGCCTACTAATGGGCTACGGCTCAGAGGTTGGGGACCCCTGCACTAAAGGCTCAACAACCTAACCCCGTGCCAGGGAACACAACCATGATTTAAAAGCTTGTAGACGTCTTGCAGAAGGAGAGCTACATGCCTCTCCACAAGGATGCTACTCCAGAGGGCAGGCACCACAACAGAGCCAGGTTTACTTTCAGATCTTTCTAGGTTACATTGCTTGATAGAATAATCTAGAACATTCCTCATTCTGCCTGAACTGCCCAGAGTCATTAGGAGATGGGCAGTACAAAAAATGAATAAATAATAAAATTAATAATAATTTTAGTTGATACACAGAAACCACTAGAGACAAGGGGTCCCTCAAATAACTAGCACCTTGAATTGCACACAGAAAGATACAAGTAGTCCTCAAGATAAGACAGGCCACTTAACAGCTATTCAAAATTATGTCAGATCTCCTTCCAAAAGCTACATATGACATCCATTCAAAGGTAAGGTGATTGCAGCACCCCCCATGATCATTTGCTCTTATGACCAACCAGAGGGATCCTGCAGCATCCCCCCCCCTGCCACAACCCCACAGCACTTGGGGCAGCTCCCCTGCCTACTAGAAGCAGCCACCATTTTCAGTGCTTTAACGATTCCTTGTGGCGATGGCTGCTGCTTTCAGAATTTTCTGCAGATTGCTTTTATTTTCTTGGGAAGATTGTGAAGGTGAATGAAAAAGAACTATAGTTTATAGTTTACAGCTGGTTTAACTTTTGAGAAAGGGACTAAATCTGTCTTCTATTTTTTCCAGTTTGTCTTACTGTGAAATGGATGTTTGCGTAGGTGAAAAACTTTCATTCAGTGATCCATCCAAGATTTTGACCAACTCAGGTAAACTTTTAATTTGGAGTTTGGATCGTGTTGAGTGGATTGTTACTTTCTTTAAATGTATCCTTTGCCTTAGTTATTGGAAATTATCTTTGGTGAATTTGATTCTGCCACCTAAAAGTTCAAAAGGGTCATGGGTTCAGCTTAGTTCATTGACAATGGGATTGAGAAATCTCTACAGCCTAAGGCAGGGCTTTTCAACCTTTTCACTCATTGTACCACTTTTAGGATATGGCAATATCCAAGTACCACCAGTCGCCTAGCAAGGTATCAAAAACTTAATGACCAAAGAAAAAAGTGATGAAGTACAGGTAGTCCTCAACTTACAACAGTTCGCTTAGTGACTGTTCGAAGTTACAATGGCACTGAAAAAAGTGCCCCCCAAGCCACAGCCGAGCAAGACACTTGCCTGCCCGCCCGGTGGCACTTTTCCTCCTGTCCGAGATTTTCATTGTTGTAAGCATTTCTGTTGAGGATTGGCAGCAGGGGTGGGTGGGGGTGGGTGTTTGGTTTTTATTCCCCCTGCCCCCATCTGCTGGGTAGTTGCAGCAGGTTTTGGTCACTTCACATGACCCTGGGACACTGTGACCGTCATAAATATGAATCAGTTGCCAAGCATCTGAATGTAAATCACAAGACCCTGGAGATGCTGCAACATTCCAGCTGATTGGTGCTTCTTTTGGGCTCAGCAGAAGTGCCAGGATCAGTGCTGCTTTCCAGCTGATTGGTGCTTCTTCAGGGCTCAGCAGGAGCCTGGCGCTGATGCTAGTGCTTCCCCTGAGCCCTGACAGCCCTGATCAGCTGGAAAGTGGCGCTGATCCTGGCGCTTCCGCTGAGCCCTGACAGCCCTGCTGCTCCAGCCATCTCTCGCTTGGGCTTGTGCAGTGCTGCCACCAGTTCAGCTCATTTCCCTCCCCCACTACTTTTCTAGGATGGTCGTGTACCACCTGCCAGGTGCAAATGTACCACAGGTGGTACCCGTAGCACTGGTTGAAAAGCCCTGGCCTAAGGATTTAGGGATGGATACAAGAACAGTAGCAAATCATATTGGATATAAAGTAACGTCTGGAATTTTGGAACTCCTAAAGGCTGATGACCACCCATCCCTTTCTGGAAACTTTATTCCAAAGTTAAATGTTACTCCACACTAAAGCAAAACCTGGTGTGATTTTGTGCATTTTTGATAATGACCCAAGGGAATAAGCTTGCTATTATTTCTACTGAGCACTCTAAAATAACAAAAAAAGGTGTTTATTCTCCTCCATTTCAAAATGAATCATTATTGGCAGTGAACAGCTTTTATCAATCCGCTCGAGTTCAAATGCAAATATGCTGAAAATTTATATGTGGTTTTATCCCACTATTGTCCTGTATGAGTCAGAAATTCAGGCTAACCTTGCATTATTCTGTTTTTCTATATAGGCAAAGGATAAATATATCTGCCTATATATTTAAAGGTCTCATTTTTATGTCTGCATTATCTCTCGATTGTGACACCACCAGTTAGTATTCATATTGTTTAGCTACCAATATCCTGGACAGTTGCAGTATTTATTACCCTCTGGAAAGCATTAAGCAATTCAATTTAATGTTAATAGGTTACTTCCACTGGTTTTCATGTACTATTCTCCCATCAGTCAAGAAGATACCGGTAACATGCATTTTTCTTTTCTCTTTTCTTTTCTTTTCTTGGGAAATAAAGGAACAGGAAAGAAGAGGTATAAATTAAGGAGCTGATTTGGTTTGGGCTTTTAGAGAATTGTTCTCAGATTTGCATTTTTATCTCTTAAGTTCCAGTGATTCTATCTGAGAGAGAGAGAGAGAGAGAGAGAGAGAGAGAGAGAGAGAGAGAGAGAGAGAGAGAGAGAGAGAGAGAGAGAGAAGGATAAATAATGTATGATGTTATTGGCTGAGAAATCCTTCAAACAGCATACACAATTACATTGTTAGAGTCTCGGAGCCATTCCATTAGGGTCCATCTGAACATGTAATGTTTCCCAATTAAATGTGTTGGTAGGAATTATTCATTTTAAATAATTAAATAGTTTCTAAAGCTCCCCATAGAGCGTTACCATGGAGGATTTGACCCACCACTGGGAGTAGTCACAGCATGCCAATGTACAATGTAGGGAGACTGCTTAATGTCATGGCTGCCTTGAGCTCTTTGGATTGCTACACATCTTCCATTCTCTAGTTATAAGATTGTGGCCAGTTTTTAGAGCTAGCATTGTTGCAGTAGGAAGACTGTGAAGGGGATACTTAAGCCATCTACTGATACACTGATGGGGCCAATGGGGAGACATGAATCAGCTCATTCAGAGAGAGAATCTCATGACTCCTAACTGAAGCTATCTCAAGGGGAAATCATTGTATTTGGAGATGAGGTGAAAGTGGTAAAAAACCTGTTGTGGTATTTTCCAAATGTGAGCCATTCTTGGGATTATTCACTTGTCCCTCATTCTGCAAGATGCAATGTGCAAGACTAATGCACAATTATTATCAATTCAGTTTAATAAGTGTATCTTTTCTTTAGAAATCACTTTATCAATTATCCTCATTATGGTCGCCAATCAGCATTTTATACACTTTTTATACACATTGTGGATTTCAGATTCATATATATATAAATACTTCATAGATGATTACCAGTAGAAAGTTGCAAAGAGGAGATGTTGCAGCTGACAGCACCTTGTCTCAAGAGGCAATTGTCTTTGCTTCAGTCACAATAGAAACTTGGAAGAAGTTTTTTAAGACTTACCTTGGTGCCAAGGGAGGTTGATGGATGTATACAGAAGGTTCATAAACAGTTGCCAAAAGGTTCAATTATGCTGACATACAGACTTGGAGGTTCACTGTAACTGTCCAAACCTGGATAAGATACTTTTTAAATGACCAGTCCTAGTCAAAAATCTGGTGGCAATACTGTTATTGGTGCCACAGTCTACAACCACAGGTTGCGTGAGCAGTATGGACCTTGCAGCATGACCAAACATTATAGATGTTACTTCAAATATAATTTAGTCTATGCTGTCACTTGATTTCTAATCAATTATTAATTGCCTATTTAGTAAGGAACTAATTTGTTTCCTGAGTGTTCCTACATTAAACAAATATCAAATCATTCTGACAGCCAAAATTCTCCTAAGATAGAGGAGAAATCAGAGCAGGATGTTTGTATATATTAAAGGTAGATGGATATCCCTGGATATAAAGCATGTTAGCAAAGCACCTGAAAGAGCTTCAAGGCTGTATAGATTAATCAGTGCTAATCACAGATTCCCTTATTTTTAGCATTAGTCTTCAACTAGCCTTTAAAGTAGGCTGCAATATATTTATTATGCTGCTAGGGGGTTGTTTTTTGCTGCTTTTTCTTGACCTGTTTAATCTTTTTTCATCATTTATTATACCACCACCCACCCACTTCCAGCTGGTTATCAATCTGTGTTCTTCATGCTCATTTGCTATGGCTATATAAATGGGACATGCATCTGTGGGGAAATAAGTTCTAATTTACTTATTTCCTTTGCTGCAATCCCATCTCCCCTCTAATGCATTCATTTAGTAACCCTTAATTTTTTAATGGTGGTATATGATATTTGAGACTCAAGTTAGAAACAGAGATCCAGTATGAGCTTATTGCTTCAGTTTTAGCTTCAAAGAAAATAAATCAATTCTAGGTAGGATGTATATGTTTAAAAAGCATTTGCTTTAGGGTAGAATACTTTAACTTAGAAAATGATTGTTTTATTAATTTTATATTTTTACAAGTCCTATTTAAAGCCCCCCCCCCAAGTGGAGCAGAAGTTCTCCTTTAACACAAAGTGAGATTTTTGAAGGAATACGATCACAGATGAAAGTTTGATTTGTAGCTGAGAAAGTGTGCAAGGGTATAATTATTGGTTTTGTAATGTTTATTCTGCAAGCATTATTCAATTATTCAATCATTATTCAGTTCAGTTATTCAATCAATAGTACACACCTTCTTTCTGGCATTTTCTTGATTAAGATCTTAAGGAGTCTAAAACATGCTTTAAAATATTTTAGATTTCCAGAGCAATATTAAAAAAGAGAGAGATGTATAAAACTTATGCTGTTTTAGTGGTGGGCCAAACTGTGAAATTAAATTTTGCTCCAATTCTTTTTTATAACTTTAAATTTGTTCCACTGCATTTTCACATTGGTGTATAAGTTTGACAAAAGGCCAAAAAAGCCTTTTCATTTCCCATCTTCTAAGGAAGAATTTTTCAAGCACCATTTCTAAGAGACCCAGATATTGCAAGTGGTTTCTTTAAATATAATGTTCTTTCACCAAGGTGTAGAAGAGTGGGAAGAATGTTTCATGGTCATCAGTAGTTATTTATGGTTTTAATTGATATATTGTTTGAGTCACCATGATTTTATTTTCTAATTTTAAAGAAAATATTTTGGAAATCTTAATTAACATAAATTAGCCTCTTTGTGTATAACAAAGGGTGCTTGCAAAAATTATTGTAACTGGTGAAATACACATTAAAATCTGTATGCATTTCGTGTTTTTTTGGGGGGGGAATTGCAAATGTATGCAGGGACCAATCGAACAAGGTTATGACTGAAAATATGAGAAGCTTGAGGAACGTAGATTTATCCATGCTGAAACACAACCTTGAATTTCTCATTTGTTGTACCTCCTGCAGAATAAAACAAAACAAAACTTTTTTCTCTCTCTTGCTACTAATGAGCTTTGAAATTATGGACCCTACAAAAGAAACCCTCACCTGCTGACCTCTTCAAACCTGCTCCAGAAAGAGGAGGAACTTTCTGCGGTGATTTGGAGATGGGAGACCAGTACAGGTGACTGCTGGACATAGAATGGCAACAGCAATGTCATTTTATGAATAGAAATCCATGAACAAAAAAAATATGGACTTGGTGATCTGTAAGGTGTCTTCCAGCCCTAAAATTCTATGACTTTGTTTTCACAACACACTGAGCAAACTGACCAATTGGTTTGGGATGTTGTACAATTACCCAAATGAAGATTATATTTCTATCTATACATACATCATTCAATTTAGATGCTGCCCGACTGCAAATCAACTCTTCTTTTATGATTTCACTGGCTAGTTTCTAGCATAAGGTCTTAGGTGAACCAGGCACTGAATTCCAAAATGCAAGCTTTGGGGATTTGATAGCCATCACCAAAATACTCCAACAACTTTCAGTGGAAATCGAAACCACTGTTTCTGTGGATTCTGGCTAAAAATGACACAGATGCTTGTTTTTTATCAGTTCAAAATCAAATAAACAAAATAATTGATTGCATAAGTAGGACTAGCATATCAGAGCTGAAAAAAAGATGGAAGGAAAGAAAGGGACAACCTGGACTTGCAGTCCCACTATAATGGCTGGGATAATCCTCTTGACTTGGCCTTTCCCCCCTCATATTCCAAAACAGAATGGGACAATCTGCTGGTACCACCTTGTTGCCACCACCTCATCACCACCACCTTGTCCCCATCACCTCACTGCCACCTTGCTCCGGCAATTGGCACCTTGCCAGCTCAGATACGGATAAATGTCCCTAAGCTTGGAATGGTGTGTGTCTGCATGTCTGTGTGTTTGTATAAGCCTGCATGCACGCAGAACAATGATTCCCGCTTAGCCTGCCTTTTGAGGGGTGGGGGACTGCTGCAAAGCAAGGCAAGGATGCCTTCAGAGAAAGAATATGGGCTGGTGGGAACTTTCGCCTCCCTTAAGCCTGGCCGGCTTTGGAAATCAGAGCAAAAAGCCCAGGCTTGCAGCGAGTTGTCCTTGCAGCAAGTTGGTTGGGATGGGATTTTTCTCAGGGAGGTGGTGGTAGTGAGGTAGCAAGGGCTAGTGGTCATAGACATAGACCTTTTAAGCACTGCACGTTTATTTTATTCTTCACTGTTCCTTGGAGAAAGGCAAGATGATGAAACCAGCTAAATTCCTTCAACAGAGCTGTCCAGACTATTAATAAATCCAGGCACAACGCACTGCTATGTCACAAAACGTTTCACGTGTGTTGCAATCATTGATCTAATTGACCAAGCATTTTGAGTGCCAACTCGGATAATTATCACCTTGTTTTAAAGAGAAAGATAAGCACTCAAATAAGGAAATTGGATCATTTTACTTAAGGTGACAGATGGCATTCTTCCTGCCCTCCACTCCCCCCCCCACTCCTAGTGAATTGATTATCTCCACAGTTGACAAAACACTGGGGTTTTACGGTAGGAGTCAGCTTAGGCATGGGGTGATTAGGTTTCCTTTGCTCATCTGCAGCTTCATAAGCAGCAATGTCAGAGGAGAGAGGGACAGGCAAAGCCCATCACTTCAACTATGGCAGAGGCAACACAGGCAAAGTCTTAAAGTGCTGCTTACATCAATCTCTTGCTCATCTCAACTGAGATCTGTCTTAGCTTGCACTGGTGGGGTACAGAATGAAACTTTTAGAAGTGGACTCACACGGGTTGAACTGGTGAGAATCAAGCCCAACCACCCCCATGAAGAATAAATCCACCAATTTGGTGAGTCTGAAATTTCTCTAATTTTTTCTGCAACTGAATATATTTCTTTCTTTTTTTTTAGGGCTGCCAACACGAGATACTTTTTGAATGTTATATTAAGCATCAGGGAATATAAGCATACCTTTTCCAGAACTGTAGACCTTTCATTAGAAAAACACCAATAGATACTATTTTTGACAACCACCTCTTCAATGTAAACTGCAAAGCAGAAATTTAAAGCAAATTCTCATATTCTAAGATAATTTCAGATCAATTTTTTCATAACGTTTTGCTAGCAAAACTGACAACCACAGTGCAAACCAAATTACAGAAATACAGCCATGATATCTTCCGTGCAGTTAATTTTCAATTAATTTGGTTGAGGACTGCAGATATGGAGTTTTCTCATATTATTTGTATTTCAGTGCAATGGAAAAGCAATAGTTCTTGTATTATCCTTTGAACACGATGCATTACAAAATGTATTTACATAAAACTGAGCCTGGTTTAAATTATTCTTCTGAAATTATCAGTAGCATGTGATTCAGTGATATGAAATACATCTTGTACCAGAGATAGGTCAATAGATTAAATTGTGATTCAAACTTTAAAGTTCTTTATACACGATCAATACATTATTAAGACTTTTTTGATGCAAATATAAATATGAAATGGCAGGTTGCAGCATATCGCCTTACTCCGTGCAATGGCACTGCAGTAATGTTGCATAATTTTTAAAATAACCTATTGAAGCTTTTTGGAATTAACTCATTATTTCCTAGTACAAGGCAATTAAAATGATGATTTATTTACTTTTCCCTACATTTATGTCCAAATGAGAGTGGATTACAACCCAATAAAGCATCAAGTCCTGCTTTCACATATGTACATCCATGTGCTGATATTCTCTTTTTAAGTCAATTAAGTTTTAAATTGCTCGATGATGGCAGAATTGTGCTTTAAGAATTTTTCTTTGCAATAATTTTTCTTTGTAATAATCAGGTAGGAGTACAACAATTTTGAAAATATTATCAGTTGACATGAGAAATGGAGAAAAAAAAGGTTATATTGAATTGGTTTGACTTGATTTTTTATTTCATTACTTTGATACCATTTGAGAGAAATAAGTGATTTTTATGTTAAAACAGATAAAATACAGAAAATACAGAGAGGTAAGTTTAATATTACTGATTAATTACTGATATATGTCCTAATGAGATTTTATTCTTTTCTCTTTTCTGTAGTTGAGTAACAATACAATCTTTTGCAAATATGATATCTCAACTAGTTGGCTGGTGCTGTTACTTAAGTCACAATTTGAATGTTTTGAATTTAGCCAAAGTAACACAATACATTATACATCACACTTATATAGTTGTCAGTATATTTCTATAGAAAGTATAAGACAGAAATATTTATTTAGAGACTTGGATTATACTTTTGGAGGACTGAGTTCTGATTTGACACTTCATTAATTGCATTGTACATATATTTACTCATAGATCCTGTAGACAATTTAAAATGTTGTACATAGATTTAGTCATACTCGTATCAAAATCTATTTTAAACTGGTGTTCTGTATAAGCAGGACTAAATATGTGCACAACCAAAGTTTATTTCAGAAAAAAATTCATTGGGACTAACTTAGTATCAGTCTAGATTATAAAAATTTTTGACAGTGTTTTGTTGTTTAACTTTTTATATGATGCAGTCACAATTTACAGATATTACTTCCATTTGATATGCTTGTTCCTGTTCTAAAGCCAAACTTCATTTTTTAATCTTTTTTAAAAATAATATGTATTTTCCCATTAAGTTGGAAACTGCATTTATCCAGTTGTTCTGCTTATTAATGCAGGCCTGTGCAACATACTTTCTGATTAGATATATATATTTTTACTATTGCTTTTGATGCCTGGACAATCTCCAAAGAACTACAGTTTGTTTTAAGCAGAGGATTGTGTATAAACAAGGGGCAGCCATAAAGAGAATGGACTGTTAAATAATAAATGTTGTTTTCATGAGATTTCCACAAAAAAAGATAAAAGATAAAAGGAGATAATGCAAATAATTATCTCTCCAGAGATTAGTCTGCCGAGAAGTTGAATTTAGTAATGTTACATGAGATATTTTTGTTCAAAAATTGTATTTAATAACTTAAATCATCATGTAAGAAAACATGATTTGTATGTCATTCATCTGCTAGGAAATGTATGCTTCAACTGCCCTTTACAAATTACAGGCTGTATATAATTGCCTCCATCAACCAGAGAAATCCCTAATGCTGGCAGATCAGATTGTTCTTTTCCAGTATATTCTTGTGCAAAATCTGAGTTGTACCGTATATTTGGAAGATTCAACATATTAGATTTTGGAAGTGAACTGCAGAAGCAGAGATGAAAACAAGAAAACATTAACTTCCACCAGTCAGAAAGTGGATGTTCATGTGATGTTAGATGTAGCCTTATACTATTCCTCTGAAGGTATAGAATTATAATTAACTGCAGTTATAAAGCATATTTGCCATCTAAAGTTAATTCCAATAGTACAAAGATGTTTTCACAAAAGTAATCTTTGCACTGTGCTGAAACTGAGCAGTCAGCATGCATCATTACAGATTTCGGCAGTTTTTGTACATTGTGCATATTGTATTCTGAAATGTAACAAAATGTTCAGTATGATACGGAATAGTCAGACTGGGAAAGCCTGCATGGCATGTCAAGATTTTTTATTCTTAAGTATATCAGTAGTTCCACTAATTCAGCAGTAGAGACAAATCAATATTGTCTTTTTATTTTGAAAGTACATATGGGTTTTGTTTGCTAGTTTCATTTGCTTTCCCGTTTCTTTATACTAATCTTTAACAAGCACATCAATCTTGTGTTAAACTGTTGAAGTATGCCAGCTTGATGAATCATTCAAATTTGAGATGTAAACATGTAAAAGAAAAAAAAAGTGCAAACCTGTCATTATAGCATAGAGCAGAGTAAAATACATGGGATATATTCTGGGTAGAAAAAAAAGACTCAGGTATATGAATATGAATGTGAGATTTCATTAATGTTCTATCCCCTTTAATAAAAAGAAGATCGATCAGTTAAAGGGACAGTCAGTGTTTCACTCTACAGACTAATCCTTAGTCATTCAACATTCATAATGTTCATAAATCAGAGAGTTGGAACAAAAAGGATGCAAATGAATCTCCATGCCTGCTGGGCTAATCTCAAAAGTTCCCTACAGTTGTCACAAGCTCAACTGATGGCAACTGAGAATCAAATCTTCTCTACTGCAACTTTCAATCTACAAAGCTGAAGGGTTGAAGCTTCTAAAAAGTACCCTAAAATATATCTGAACATGCTTTCTGAACATGCTCATAACAGTTAAATTTGAATCCATAATTTTTTTGGCTTTGTTTTGTTGGTTAAAAATAGTTTTTAACATAGTGACTTTAAATTTGTTTTCCTTTAACCTACTCAAATACTTTGCTATACACCATGTATTTAATAATACAGGATAAATAAAAACTTCTTGTGATGACCATAAACATAAGAATAATGCTTGATAAGGCTTTCTTTCTGTAGACAAAAATATAGTCAGCTACTATATTAATGATCTGCCACACTGAATGGGCAGATGCCATATTTATTGTAATTCAATTGATGGGCTTAATAATGTAAGTTTTGTCCCTCTCTTGGTTGTTTGAAACAGCATCCTTATATAACTTTTGATTTGTGTATGATCACTGAGTAGCTTTATAAACTAAAATATCCTTTCTGCATCTGTAGCATGAGCTTATTTAAACTGAATCAATATTTTACAGGAGGAATGGAATAAAATGTTTATTTTTTCTTTATCAAAACAAAGGATGTTTACAGTTACAGAGAAGCAGATATTTCAAATAACTAGAGTAACTTAAATCTTTATTTGGTTTTAATATCTATCTTTATAGTAGCTATGTACAAAATAGAAATATAGCTGTTGCTGAGTTTTTCATCCAAAGATAATTCTTTCAGATATTCTGTGTTTATATAGTCAAGTTCTCTTATCATGTATGACTAATGAAAACATTTTCTGGTTCTAACTGATAAAGAATTGGTACCTAATAATTGTTTTAACAATATATTTTTCAAATTATAAATATTTTAAGTTTGTGCACATATATTTATCGACCTAAGTGTTTTGATGTCCCTATAGTAAGAGACTGAAGTAATTTTTCAAGATATATTCATATATTTTTACCCATAAGAGACACATTAGCTATCAGTAAAGCTTTTAGAATTATAACGATAGGAACCAATGAAAACAGGAAAAAGGCAAGATTAATTTTGTACTGATTTTATATGTGTGTGTATGTGTGTGTGTACACACACACGCACACACACACACACACCACCAAAGATTCCACAAAAACAAATCAGATCTGAGGTTGTTCTAGTTCATGTCTTTATTCTTAGGTAATCTAAATAGTTGCACAAATGGCCCAACAACACAAGAAAATGGGTGCCCGGATAATTATCAGACTTTCAAGACTCTTTGTTGCTTTAAAGCATGGTTCTTTACAAATCAAAGAGAACAATAGGAAATGCATATTAAAATATACATTGACAATAAAAGTAGCCAATGTTAATATTAATTAATTTAACTCTTAATCCACTAATTATTTAATAATATGAAAACATTATGAAAACAATGAAACATTCTGTAGATGTTTGAAGAAAAAGAAATCAAACTTGCAGATGTTTGAGCTATAGCAGAGTAAGCTTGTAGAAGGATTACTCAAGTGGGAGACATTGCAGAAAACTTCAGTTATTTTACTTGCCACGTGGGGATGACCTTCGGACACCTGGGGGGGGAAACGGAGGAGATGCTGCCCAAGGAACAATCAGATAAGAGAGGGAGGAGGGAGAGAGAGGCGTCTACAGCCACATAACAGGCAGAGCAAGAAGTTCAGAAAAGACCCTCCCTGGCTCAGTGGGTTAGGACACTGAGCTTGTTGATCAGAAGGTCAGCAGTTTGGCGGGTCGAATCCCGAGTGCCGCGTAACAGAGTGAGCGCCTGTTACTCGTCCCAGCTTCTGCCAACCTAGCAGTTCAAAAGCACATAAAAATGCAAGCAGAAAAATAGGGACCACTACGTTGGGAAGGTAACAGCATTCCGTGCGCCTTTGGTGTCTAGTCATACCGGCCACATGACCACAAAGACTTCCTCGGACAAGCGCTGGCTCTTTGGCTTTGAAACGGAGATGAGCACTGGCCCCTAGAGTCGGAAACGACTAGCACGCATGTGCGGGGGAACCTTTACCTTTACCTTTTTAACTTCTCAGGCTATAAAAGAGACAGCAGGAAATCTGTATCTTCGGAATTTCAAGATTCTACTAATGTAGTCTTACCATAAAGTAGAATTAGCTCATCTGGTCATGTTTCCTGTTTGGACCACCTGCAAAGGTTGACATCATCATCATCATCATCATCGTCATCCTGTTGGTCCCCTAACAATCACATATTAAAGCTAGGTAGCACTGTATAAGAATCAAACACCATAATGATAGGAGATTTGAAGAATAATTGATTTCCTCAAACTGTACAAAATAAGAAACAAATTCACTGTAATGTGTAAAGAAAAGACAAAGTTATCAGTAGTGGCATTCAGGTTAACAAATGACTGATCATTGTCTGCAAGACATATAAACTGATTAATAAGTGATGTACATTTTGTTGTTATTGTTAGAACTATTGACTACTCTAAAAACAACACTTTATCAATTTTTTACAGACTAGTGGCACTTTTTCCTTCAAAGAGATTCTAATTATGCTTAACTCTGATTTTTTTTTATTATAATACATTCTACTTATTATTTTAGAACATTATTGCAGTTGCCCCATCTCATAGGGATACTACTGACATGGAAGTTGTAGGTTCTCTTTTTACTGAAATAAATATAATGATGGACATAAACCTCAAGAGAAAATGGAATTTATTACTAAATAAATATGGTTTGCATTATATTTCAGCTTTTGGCTCAGCTAGAATCTATTCCAAAATTTCCACATATAATTATGTCCTTCCAATCCTATGCCTGGTGAAAGTATTACTGTCTGAATTCCTATTCCTATTCTTTAGTTTTAATATTTGTTGAAATGATCCTGTATTTTATATGAAACTGTATTAGCAACTATTAAATTATATTCAGATTATAATATTCCACTCTCAGCTTTTTTGATCATAGTTTTGCTCTTTGAATGTCAATGTCCATTATAACAATACAATATAACAAGTATTTGAAATGTGTCAAGACTGAAATTTCACAATAACATATATGTGCACCACATGGCTTTTTTCTTCACTTTCTGAGATCCAATTATTAAAATCTTTGGTGACAATAATGGATCACAAATTACTCAAGATGTTTCTTCCAGGTGTTAAAAAAAACCTATAGAGCAATGCTAATAAAGTACTTAGAATCTGGAAAGTATTGGAGCAGTTAAATGAAAACTAACGTGAAAATATTGATATGCAAAAAAGTCAGTAGAGCTTTATAATGTAGCATATACAGTATATGCAAGATAAGTTATTTCATTTGTTCATCTAATATGCCATTGTTTCTTTTTAATTCTTAAAATTAAGTGATTTTTTAAGAAGTAATCTTTCTTTGCTTGATTTGTTCGATATCCATACTAAATAATGGTATTAAGTGGTGGGTTTCAAATAATTTAACAACCGGTTTTCTGCCTCGCCTTCCCTCTGCCTTGGGTGCTCGGGGGGTCGGTTGGGGTGGGGCCAGGAGGTCCCAGCAGTTCTAACACCAGACACAGGCAGTTGGAGAAAAAATAATAAGTTGCCATTCAATAAATCAATGCCAACTTTGCGAGATCTTTTTTCTTTTGCGAGAAGTTGAAATTGATTGATTGAACTTTTTTTTTAGTCCCACAAACTAATTACCACTACTTGACTGTGTTTCTAGAGTGGTACAACTCCCACTTTTGTTTGTGAACTGCCCACAGTGGCAGAGGAAGTGATCGAGGACCATGTCAGAGCTGGAAAGAAGGTGTCACATGGGTCTGATCAACCACTTCTCCGAACTCAAAAGAAATTAGTTACCGGTTCCACTGAACCGGTGCTAACTGGCTGAATCCCACCACTGATGATATTCCATTGTTCATTCCTCTCATTTCCTTCTGCTAAATTTGCTTAAAAGCAAAAATTAAGCTCTACTTCAGTTGATAACAAGAGTTCTTTCTGTTCTTTTTGTCCTCTCTTCTTGCTTGGATAATTATAACCCTCTACCTCACAGTTGTACCACTCCAGAAACACAGTCAAGTAGCGGTAATTAGATATAACACAATTCAAACTCATAGGCAGAGATGGAAACTTTCACAGATAAAACCCAGCGTAGTCCATTTACTCATGAAACTGCTGTTATCAGCAGAAAATGGGACTGGGCAATATCACCTCAAGATCACAGGAAGTGTTAATACCACTTTATAATGCTTTGGTAAGACCACACTTGGAATACTGCAACCAGCGTTGTTCGCCACAATGTGAAAAAGATGTTGAGACTCTAGAAAGAGTACAGAGAAGAGCAACAAAGATGATTGGGGACTGGAGGCTAAAACATATAACAAACGATTGCTGAAATTGGGCATGTCTAGTTCAATGAAGAGAAGGACGAGGGGTTGACATGATAGCAGTGTTCTAATATCTCAGGGGCTGCCACAAAGAAGAGGGAGTCAAGCTATTCTCCAAAGCACCTGAAGGCAGGACAAGAAGCAATGGAGGGAAACTAATCAAGGAGAGAACCAACCTAGAACTAAGGAGAATTTTTCTGATAGTTAAAACAATGAATCAGTGGAACAACTTGCCTCCAGACGTTGTGAATGCTCCAACAGTGGAAGTTTTAAAAAAGAGATTGGGCAGACATTTGTCTGAAATAGTGTAGGGTTACTTGCCTGAGCAGAAGGTTGCACTAGAAGAGCTCCAAGGTCCCTTCCAAGACTGTTATTCTGTTACCTTAGGCCAGGAGTAGGCAACCTTGGCTCTTTTATGACTCGTGGACTTCAAAGCTTTGCTGGCTGAGGAATTCTGGGAGTTGAAGTCCACGAGTGATAAAAGAGCCAAGGTTGCCTACCCCTGCCTTAGGCACACCCTCAAATTCTTTCTGGAGTGTGTCTGTGGTTGGGATGGGGTATTTGTTTATTAAGTTTATATATCAAAATAGTTGAGATTGTGCAGAGAAATGCAAGACTGAAGACAATGGAGTGATTCCTAATTTTTCTTTGTACTTCTGAGGGTACAGTTTGATTTCTAACAAGATAATTTAGGATTTCACCTCATTTTAAAATGTTCCTGAAAAGCAGTCCAATTTATTTCAGAGTTTCCATGTACTTTTCCTGTTCTTTGTCTACTCATCTTTCCTTTGTTCCTTCATTTAAATGCGTTTCCTTTTTTTATTAATAGTTTTTTTAAGAATTTTCACAAGAATAAAAAGATAACATAAAGTAAAATTAAAGAAAAGAAGTCAAAGAAAAGTAAAATGGAAAGGAAAGGAAAAAAGTGAAGTGAGAAGCTAAAAAGATATATAGATAGAAGAAAAGATACAATAAAGAAGTGATTCCCGATCTTCCTTACAGTAGATAAATACAAACAAGTAATTTTGCTTTCTTCCTTAAGATCATATCATAATTTCCTTCTTTATATATTCAACCCTTTTTCTCAAAAAATCCATTCACTATCAAATTATTTTTTAGCAAAAAGTCCATACATTTAATTTGTTTCCCATTTATCATCAACCCTTAATTATATAAATAAAACCATCCTATTTTAAAGACAAAAGGATGTTTTGTAAGTATCTGTGACACCAAGATCAGTTCTATACACAGTAAAATTGCTAGTATGTATTCATAAATCAAGGACAGGTTTTGAAAGAGAGCTAGATCTACCAGCTGTTGGTAAACAATTAAGAGTGAGTGGATAAATTGTGCTTCTTTGTATTGTTTATTTGGTTCAAGGTAAAGTATTCAGGCTTCTGTATTTCAGTACCTTTATGTACTGATATATGTATTTCTCATTATCCATATTGATATAAATTCTACCTAATTATAAACTAGTGCAAATAAAAATCTTCTATTGATAATTCTTACATAGGTTTTAACCATACTTTTAATATTTTTTTATAACTTATAATCCACCCAGAGTCATCTCATAGGGAAGATGGGCAGCATAAAATTAGAATGGAATAGAATAAGGGATCTTGGAGGTCATCTAGTCCAACTCCCTGCTCAGGCAGGAGACCCTATACCATTTCAGACAAGGCTGTCCAATCTCTTCTTAAAAACTTCAAGTACTGGAGTTTTCACAACTTCTGGAGGCAAGTTGTTCCACTGATTAATTGTTCTAACTAAGGATTTTTTCCTTAGTTCTAGGTTGCTTCTGTCTTTGATTAGTTTCCCTCCATTGCTTCTTGTCCTGCCTTCAGGTGCTTTGGAGAATAGCTTGACTCCCAGTTCTTTGCCGCAATCCCTGAGATACTGGAACACTGCTATCATGTCACCCCTAATAAATAAATAGTTAATAATATAAAATTTGCATTTTAGCAGTCTAAGCAATGTTTATCCCATGGTAAGGGTTTTCTGGGGACGCGGTGGCTCAGTGGGTTAGGACGCTGAGCTTGTCGATCAGAAGGTCGGCAGTTTGGCGGGTCGAATCCCGAGTGCCGTGTAACAGAGTGAGCGCCTGTTACTCGTCCCGGCTTCTGCCAACCTAGCAGTTCGAAAGCATGTAAAAATGCAAGTAGAAAAATAGGGACCACTACGGTGGGAAGGTAACAGCGTTCCGTGCGCCTTTGGCGTCTAGTCATGCCAGCCACATGAACACGGAGACGTCCTCGGATAAGCGCTGGCTCTTCGGCTTTGAAACGGAGATGAGCACCAGCCCCTAGAGTCGGAAATGACTAGCACGCATGTGCAGGGGAACCTTTACCTTTACCTTTACCTTAAGGGTTTTCTACTGAATGAAAAAGATAAAACAGACAATTCAGCAAGATGTTTTCTTTGAATGTATTTACCTATTTGAAAATCATGAAAACTTGTAAATATAGAAAACCATTTTTAATGGCCAAAATAGGCTCTCAGATCCTGCAAGCAGTTAGGAAGAGTGATCCGCACTAAATAAATTCCTTCAAAGTCCTTGTCAAAGAGAAGTAAACTCAAGCATCACTGTTTCAAGAGACTCTGGCTTGTGCATAAACATGGGACAATATGATATTACATACATCCAACATAAAGAGGGCATTAGCTATATGTATATCAAGTATAGTTTCCTGGAGTGGGGACAGTGTAAATGTGCAAAATTGTTTGACCAAACTTTTACAAATTGTAGGATACATTTTTGAATATGAATCTATTTCAAATAGTTTGGGAATCTTCAGATACAATGTAATATTAAAATATTAATTACAGTAATTAATTCAGAATTATGATTTGGGAAAATAGAATTCGACTTATTTTTATCTAGAAGAACATTGGTGGGGTGAGGACGCCAATTATTCCCATTGAGTCTTCTTAGGCTAATTAGTAAGATTAGTGGTGGATACATCTAATGGATTTTTTTACGCTGGTTGGAACAAGACAATGTCCTAAATGTGAGCATGCAGGATTCTGAGTAGACTATTCTGTGTTATAACAGAGACTGATATTTTCTCAACTGATCAAGAAGTATATCCAGCCAGTTCATTTTGTCCTACTTGTAGATCTTAGACAAGCCTTTAATTCCACTGCTAGAGAATTTTTATAGAACAATCTTAAAATATCTGCAGTCAACAGATTTTTACCCTATTACATGCAATCCACAAGAATACCACTTGAGAGAGTAAGATATATCCTAGCAGCTCATCCCTTAGATGCTGCTCCATCTACTAAGAGAGTTAAATAATGTTTTATTTTGACCCAATTATTTTACATCAAAGCAACGGCAGGCACCTTAAATAAGGAAAAGTTCCACTTTGTCCTCAAACTGGCCAATAGAACTATGTCTACAGTGCTTTAAGAGACTGAGGTTGCTGTAATGTTGCAGGCAATGGTAGGCCTTGAAAGGCCCAGGTTAGTAGTGTATATTCTATAATGAATGCTCCTCATCAATCAACTATGAGAAAAGCAAGGCGATTTGTTTTGCAAGTGGCTTTTAACTGTGCCTTAACAAGTTCTCAGAAAGGAAGAAAGAAATAGAAAAAAATATAAAATACAAGTTTTCCCAGGAACAGAAAACTATGAAGAGCTACAAAAAATACAGCTACTCAACAAACAAAAAAAACCAATCAAAAGAATCTGCCATAAAGTACACAAACATCAGATTTCTAAATTTATCTTAGGGATTTTTAAAAAGTATGATTCTATAATTTAAAATATCATATAATCCAGAGGTCCCCAACCTTTTGGGCACCAGGGACCAGTTCTGTGGAGAAAGTTTTTTCCATGGACCAGAGAGTGCGTGGTTTTGTGTGCTGCCTGCATCCCACGGATGGGGCTTTGCTTGTTTGTACAGTCCAGTTGCCGGCATGTCGCAGCCTGGCACTGGTCCACAGACTGGGGGTTGGGGACCCCTGATATAATCCAAATATGGACATTTATGGTTCATGGATTAAAGAACTAGAATATCAATATGGAACATCGGTGGATGCAAGTTTTTTTAAATGTTAAGATTTATTTCTGAAAATCTGGTAAATTAAGACCACCATCCTCAATAGATAATCAGTTTAGCTAATGAATTCCTCTATGGTCTATTTTCCCATGTAATTTTCCTGAATAACATATACACCTAAAGATAATATTTGAGATTAATGTTAGAGCTGCACTTCTAATAAATGAAACTCTATTTCAGATTATCAATCCACCTAAAACAAATTAGGTTTTAGTCAAGCTCAGTGTACATTTCTCCAATACTGTATTTAAAAAAGGATCTAAATGAAAAGAGATTGATGGTGTCCCATAATATTTTTGTACTATTTGATGGCCTTAATAGATTAAAACAATCCCTTCATTTTAATCCTCAAATTCAGATTCAGATAAAAAATTGGTACAATACAATATACTGTAGAGGGTACTAGTCAATGTAACTAAATATTAAAAGATGCTACTATAAATGATTAAGACATTAATTTCAAAGGATTCTGAAATGGGTATTTTCTTAATTTATTCTTTGGGAGCATATTTGAATATGAATTTAAAGAAAAGTAACTATGTTCAAAGGAATTTTACCTAAATTCCAGCACTTTACTGACTAAGAGTAGGAAAGCTACAAGAGGTGAAAAAATACTGATAGTTAATTTAGTAAATTATTGACAAAATTGAATTATGAAAGATTTGTAATCTGTATAATAACCTTTTTCATCAAATTGGTGCACGTTCACATTTCCATCGCTATACATGTACTTTGCCCATAACATTTCATAATGAAACAAAGTTATGAAATCAGAAACACAAGTGAGTCAGTAACAGAGCACAAGTATAAAATGAATACATAACACATGTAATTATTAAAAAGTATACACGGTGGAACCGTGTAGTACTAAGAATATACACAGAAGCATGGTAATTACCAAGAAGGAGTATTACATAATAAGACTAGCAGTGATTTTGTTGTCAAGGTTAAAATTATTTACCAAGGAAATGAATGTAGCTCCTTTATGCAGAGATGAATTATTAAAATATTATGGGCAGTTTTTTCCAAAGTGATGCAAAACGAAGGTTGCATCCATGTTAAAAAATGCTATCCACGTTTCTCTGGTAGCTTTGCTAATGAGTGTAAATTAATGGTTTGGAACCTAAATCTAGTGTGGCAATGAGATCAATCTTGCATGTCACATGAACACGAGGTATTGGATCTTGTCCTACCTTTAGGTTTCAAATCCAACCCGCCTTAAAACAGAGGCAGCAATGTGGTACTTACAACACCAGTGTTCTCCCAGTCAGGTTTCTTACTGCGCACGAGTTAAAAATGATTATTAGTTAAGAAATTAAAGAGTAAGCTGGCAACAAAGCAAAAAGTCTTTGATGAAGTTAACTGGGCAGGTAGTTCACTTTAGGATAAATTACTCTTTGCATAAGTGCCATATTTGCCACACCAGCATTTTTGTACTTTGACCTATCTGTCATAGTAGAGATTTTGCACACCTGCTCATCACTTCCTCAGGAAATTCCAAGTGAATGTGTGGCTCAAAAGAATTTAAGAACCCTACCTTACAGTTTCCTACATGGTCAGGCAATGCATGTTGCTGTTGCTGATGATGATGTTGCTGTTATTATTATTATTATTATTATTATTTATTCTGCCATCTTAAGTTGACTGTGTGTCCAGATGATTTGGATGGTGGGAGACAAGGGCTATCTTTGCTGTATCAGCCCTGATGGTGAGGGTGACTGAGAGGTGGTTCTCCAATAGCTGATAATTCAGGAAAAGTCTGTAATTTCCTACTTTGCATAGCATTTGATTTATAATGCTAGATCTCTTCTCCTATAGACCTATTTTCTGTTTTAAGGATCCGTTTAACACTATACTGTAACCTAATCCTATTTTATAATCTATTTTAGCTTCATTTTAACACCTGCTTTATCTATATTCCTTGTTCCATCCTATTCTACTCTGGGTCTTCTCAAGAATCATTGCTTGTGCTTCAGGTTTTTCAGGCTATAGCTAGTGCAATAAGGCTTCAATGAAATTCACCTTGGTATATCCACACGTTCTACTGTTTTCCTACAGTTCCTGGAATGGTCTTTGAATACTCTGGGCTGTTGTGTTCTTCATTCCTTGGGGTTCCAAGTAATGGCCAATCCTCTGAGCATCAAAATATTTGCCAGTGCTGGGGCCCCTGATGAGATGTTGGTACTGCTCATGGCCTCTTTGTCTAAACAATACAAAATCTGATTTAGATCAGCTTTAACACTGGACAAAATGAGTCAGCAACTGTGAGTTATAGGAAGAAATGGGCAGCATATATACTATATACTGTAGGTTGTCCTTATTGTGTGAACAGCACTGAAGTAAGATTATCATTTATATTTATGCCAATTTGTCTCCTGCCTTATGTAAGACAATCATTCAAACTAGTCCTAAGGAGCCCCCCTAAGGCCCACTTCAAAAATTAGCTTTATGATGTGAGTCCTTCTACTTTTATTCTGTCTTCTGTAGATTATAAGACTCGTTTCCTCTACCTCATTATCCAAATCATTAATAAAAAAGTTGAAGAATATAGAGGTCAAGACTTGAGGCACCTTACTTATCTTGCTCTAATTTGTTAGAAAACAGCTTATAAGCACTCCTTGAATGTAATTTTTGAGCCAGCTATGTGTCCACTTAACTATCATGAAATCCAATTCACATTTATCTTCTAGATTATTAATCTCATGGAGATTTTTGTTAAAATCAAGTTACATTTCACATTCAATATACTCACAATCTATAAGGGAAGTAACTCACTAAAATGTAAGAGAAATTTAATCTGAAAATCTTGTTCATGATAAATCCACACTGACTAGGACTATCAGTCCTTCAGATTTGATTCTTAAAAAACCATTACACGATCAATTTCCCCCAATGTTACAACTATTTGCACTTTCCTATTGGTAATACCAAATCAAAGATATTGATCATCTTGTTTCTCCCTCTGACAAAGCTGGATTTTCTCGAAAGGCTTCACAGATATTGTTTCCTAGCAGATGTTTGGTAACCCTGAATTTCATAAACTGTTTGAAAGATCTGCACCTTAGTTTTAAAAAACATCCCTCATCTCTTCACTTTGATTTGATAAGGAATAGTAGCCACCAGCACTATTGCTTTTCTGTATTCTCTTTTAACTCAGATAAATCTACAAATTTGTTCACTTAGATTCCCAAGCAGTGATGGTTGCATTGCAACTTCTTTTTCACTGTTTTCATTCCTTTTAAATTGTATCATTCAGTTGCTATATTCCAATTAAAGGAATCTTGCTAGGTCTCTGTAATATCTGTTACATTTCTATCAACCTTCCTTTACTATGACCTCAAGCCCGTTTTATTTATTTCTCATACTCTGGCTGCTAATGTATAGAGAATAAAGGGCATGTTCTTTCTGATTTTTTTAAAGTGGTTGGTTTAATAAGCTCCATCACAGCAACACTTTATTCTCTTTTGCAGTGCACAAAATGTTTATTCAAGATCCATCTCCAACTTCTACAGGAGTCAACTTAAAGGTCTCCTGGCCAAATTCATCATGCTTTGGTCAAATACATTTTCAACCCTTCTTATGTACAATCAGTCTCATTCTAGATGTCCATCATCCAGATATATCTCAGCCCATGGTCCCAGAAGCAAAATATACAGAATCACCATTGGTCTAGCTAGTATTCTTTTTTCTGTGGGGTCCTTGCTGCTTCTAAGCTTTGATGTTTTCTTGCAGAGATTTCATTACCAAACTAGGTAACGTCATCAGTGCATTGATATTACCTACTTTGTTAATGAAATGTCTGCAAGCAAACCACCAAGCTCAGAGAGCACCAAGGACCCAACAATTCAACCCTGAGCTATAAATATTCTCTATTGGAAGCTTTTTTCTCTTTCTGATCCACTTCTATGAAGGATGATTGACCACATTTAATGTGTCCCTAGCGTCTGGGCATCTTTCATTGTCTTTTTAGTGATATGAGTGAACTGATTTGTAAACATTACAAGGTGTTATTAAGTTTAAAATCAAAGTAATCTATGCCTTAATCTATGACAGGCATGTCAGTGCCGGCCTGCGGGCCGGATGCGTCACGCCGAAACCACACCCACCCGATTGCTGGCAATGGGGAAAAAGTCACGATACATGACATCGCGGGTTTGACATGCCTGATCTATGAGATTACTGAATTCCATTGAGGAATTTACTCTGTGCTGTGTTCTTAAAGACTAAGTCTGATTAGCCAGTTAATCACTTCTGACATAAAGTAGAACTCTCAATATATAAATAGATTCAAATCATTGTTCTGTGTTTAGCCAATCCAAATCTAACTTTATGTTTCTTCATATAAAGCCCCCAGAATGCAGAATTTTTATATTCTGTGCATTCCTTCCCACAGAAGTAGACATACCATTTTCCTCAGCCTAACAAAAGTTGTCCATTTATGGCATCTCACATCCGAGGGCCAGATTAACAGTGGATTTTCAGAAAGATAGGCTCAGACTTCAGGAGCCAGTTAAGTGACACCGTCACAGACTTGGCGCTGAAGTCCAGTTCCTCAGGCAAGATCATACATAGTCTTACAGCTCTACTGAATTTGAATTAAAAGTGAATTTAAAGTGGAAATTAATTTTAGTATCCTGAACCAGGAATGATAATATACGTAGATACTGTTATCCATTGTTACACCTAAAGCATTGCCTTTGCTATACAACATCTAAACCATTGCCTCTTGTTATACCTTATGGTATCAAGTACTGTATAAAGTTCATTCAAAGAGAAAGTCATCTTTTGCTAATCATTATGCAGAATTGCTTGCTTACACTACAGCACTGTTACACTACAAAGAAGTCCAGTCCTTTAAAAAGTTAAGTGGGGATCTAGACTGACTGGGGAAAACTAAAGCGATTTAATGGAAGCACAATTTATTACAAATGGTTAGTATACTGTCTCATTAGTGTTCAATAATCCTGTGAAAGACAGTAGATAAGGCATAACATTACAGATCTCATTCTAGTTTTTAAGGATCCCTAGGACAAGAAGTTTCTCTGTTAAAATGTCTTTTTAAGCTAAATATCATTGAATGTCTACGAGAATAATGTTTTAATTAATTGGCAACAGTATTTTGAAACTTTCTTAGCCATTAAAACTGCTGAATATGACTAAGAATAAGCCTGAAAAAGTGTGCCAATGCAAAATCAAAATCTTTTCAAAGACACGACTAAAGCCAGATATCTTTGCCTTTCTGATCCATTTTCCCCCCCCCCCTTATTTAATAAGTTGAGTAAAAGCTACGATACTAAAACCTTATGTTAAGAGAAACCCAAACTCTGGATGAGATATAGGTAGTCCCTGACTTACAACAGTTCATTTAATGACCGTTCAAAGTTACAACGGCACCGGAAAAAATGACTTATGACTGTTTTTTACACTTAAGGCCATTACAGCATCCCCATGGTTATGTGAACAAAATTTGGATGCTTGGCAACTGACTCATATTTATGACAGTGGCAGTGTCCCGGGGTCATGTGATCACCTTTTACGATCTTCTGACAAGCAAACTCAATGGGGAAACCAGATTCACTTAACAACCATATTCCTAATTTAAGAACTGTCACAATTCACTTAACAAACATGGCAAGAAAGGTTGTAAAATGGGGCAAAATTCACTTAAAAATGTCTCACTTAGCAACAGACATTTTGGGCTCAATTGTGTTCGTAAATCAAGGACTACTGTACAAGTTCATATGTAGAGAACAATGAGAGCAAAGATTACTTCTGGTCAGAAAACAAAAATGAAGCGTGACTTCATTAATTAGAGACAACAATCCCAAAAGTTGCAACTGCTGTTATAATCCCAGGACATGCAGGTCATTAAGTAGGAAGAAATGGGAGTCACAGGTAAGGAGTGCGGGAGCTGCAAGGGTGCTGCAGGAGAATGGGTGAACTGGCAGAGCAGTTGGAACAATTTACTGGGATGACTAGCAAGCTTTCCTGCAGGCTTCCCCATTGACTTTGCTTGTGGGAAGCTGATAGGGAAGACTACATGCGTGGATCACTCCAATGTCATAATTGCAAGCCAGGCGTCCAGGTGCTTGAATTGTGATCATGTTACCTTGGGGATGCTGCAACAGCCAGAATTTTGAGGACCAGTCATATCCCTTTTTTCAGCACTGCTGTAACTTTGAATGGTCGCTAAACAAATTGAGGTAAGCTGAGGAGTATTTGTAAAAGGGATGGGGAAAAAAATTCTGTATCATTCTGGATATTAAATAAATCCAAATTCCTCTGCTACAGTTCAACCAAGTTGGATAATGCTGACAAATAAATAAATAATGCTGACAAGGAAAGGCTACAGTAGTTATAATTAATTAATCTTCTTAGAATGGAAGAGAACTTGTCTAGCAAGGTGATACGGATCAATACACTTCCTCAACAGCCTTGCTCCAGCCAAAATCTGAGATGACAAAATCTAAATTGGGACCCAAGAGAAATGCCAGCTAGTTCCAGTTGTACTAGAGTATTAGAAATTGAATAAGGGATTTGTAACAAGATTTTTAAAAATTGTTGATTAAATTGTTTCCTTATGCATATACAACTTAGCATCATATAGCATTATACACATAACTTTAGCTGTAAACAGTTGAATAGCTACTAGGACATAATTATTTCCAGATTAACCTGAAAATTTATATTTGCAAGGGAGGCCTTTGGGCTTTTAGTTATAACAGGTACAACAAAAAATGATCATCTACTGTAGATGTTTAAAGGGTTTAACTTGCTCAACAATTTGCTATTAATCACCATCTATTTGAGGTCTTAAAGAGACTCTTAGAGAATAATAATACTTTTGTTTTAGAATAGCTTGTTTCAAAGTGTTCTCTGGAGCCCTGAAATGATAGAACTTAGAGGCATCTTTGCAGGCCTACTTGGGTTATAAACAAGAATAGAGACTGAGAAGATGCCAAGGGAAGGAGGATGGAATCCTGGCTTACTAAACATCCTGTTAAAGTAAAATTTAATTAAACAATAGGAAAACAAGAGTACACTGTCAACGCTGCTAACATCGAATGTTACTGCTTGACAAGAGATGAAGGAGTAGCTATTTCATATGTTAAACGTGTGTATTGCTTTAAGGCTTGTGTATTGTTTTAGTTTAAAATTGGTGGGAGGGAAGAGTAGGAATGCACTTTGAAGGCCATTTGTCTCTCTAAAGAAGATAAGACTTTGGCGGTTCTTCTAACGGAAGGACTTTTAAGGTAAACAATGCCTCAGAGTCACTTGAAAAGCCCATAGGTCGGAAACTTGACATGCACCTTTGTTTCACACCTTAGCAAGTAGAAATTGGCTTAGTTAGGTCAACAAGGATATTACTCTTGAGTAGTAGTGTCTTGATATAATGTGAATGGCTTAAGAGTAGTCTCTTGTGGTATAAAAGTCAAAGATTATCCTCAAATCTATCAAGGATACCTAGAGGGCGCCTTTAGGTTAGTTGTAATATTTCTCAGCTAAGTGATGTGGTGTCAACCCTCCTGAGTAAATCAGACAGAAAACATGACTAGATGAGCTAAATCTACTTTATTGTAAGGTTACATTAAACAGAATCTTGCAGTCTGGAGGTCCAAACTTTCTGCTCCCAGTTTCAATCCTCTGATCAATTAGGGAAGTCTTTCCTAGGTTCCTATCTCCAACCATAACATCTTTGGTGGCTCCTTCCTTGTCTGATTGCTAATTTCCTTGTCTGATTGTTTCCTAGGTAGTATTTCTTTCCCTCATTCTCCAAGGTCCTCATGCATTCCATTTCATGTAGAATGATACAAACATCCATGGTTGAGTTTCTAGACCAGGGGTCAGCAACCTGAAACAGTGAAAGAGCCACTCGGAACCGGTTCCCTCACAAAAGGAAAAACTGGGAACCGCAAAAAAATATGTGTGCATGCGCGTACATGCGCGCATGCACAGAACAGGGTTTGACTGAAGAGTGGAGCCAAGGCGAGATATGCACCTACCCTGCATATTTGAATTGATTGGTTGAACTTTTTTAGTCCCACTTTTTTTTGGGGGGGACTGCACGTGGCAGAGGACCGGGAGCCGCAAGAAACGGCTGAAAGAGCCGCAAGCGGCTCCGGAGCCGCGGGTTGCAGACCTATGTTCTACACCTAAAGCCAGCTTGGTCTAGGACCAAAGTGTTTTCAGAGGACGCCAGGCTCAAGAGTTTCAATATAGGAATCTAGCATATAATTTGCTAATTACAGATGGTAGGCTAACTGGGAGGTAATCTCAGTTACATTTGTCACATTCAGGGCTTTTTTTCTCATTGAACGCTCTGAATGGCATTCCGGCACCTTTTTTTTGCACACACACACAAAAAAAAGCTTTTGCACAAGCTATGTTACTCCCTCCCTCCCACAAGCTATGCTACTCAAAAGCCAATAGGAATTGCTGCTGAGAGTGCCAAAAGACCCGGCCAGCAAACGTTGCACCGGCAAGTTGTCTGCAGTGAAGGTGAGTTGGCAGGAAGTTTGCATCCCTCTCTGCTGCCCAACTACACCATCTCAACTAGGTAAGTAAGAGAGGACAAGGAGTGGGAGGTGGGTTCTGTGGAGTCCATGTGCACTCCTTCCTTGTGCTCACCCATGTCAGCCAGGCTGGTGGCCTAACCCGGTGCTGGACCTGCACCACTATCACCTCACCCTGCACACCTAAGTGGCCACCCTGCATCGCCTGGCCCGCACGCCTCCGCCGCCCGCCCGGCGCAGCCCCGCCATATAGAGCGGGCCCTGCTGCTCCCACTGCACCAGTCACGCCAGCTCCAGCCCTGGGGGACATCCCACCACCAACACCCCTCATGCCCGTGACCGCAGCAGCGTCGCCGCCCCCCCCCCGCCTGCCAAGATGAGAGTTCCGGCACCTTTTTTTTTTTTTAGAAAAAAAGCCCTGGTCACGTTTGTTACATTTGTCAATTGGAATATTAATAGAGTTAAGTCAAACTTTAGGAAGGCACACAGAGTTAGTGATGGCTGTGAAAAGAGGAGCAAGTGCAGATATCCACCACAGCAGGATTTAATTTTAAGTGTTCTGGGAAAACTAAATTTTCACCAGAAGATTTATTAGTTTTCAACTGAGAGATTAGTTTCTGGAAAGTGAAACTGGGGCCCTTCAGGGAGAGGCTCATTGAATAGCTGGTCAGAAAATTCCTCACCTTCAGATGCAATACATAATCCAGAGAAACATTCAGCTCATGATTCAAGGGTGGATCCAACCTAGCACTGAAGGCACCAGCAATTGCCACATTAGAATTTGGAAATTAAGGCACAAAGAGCCAAGATTCAAAAACCCCAAGATTCAAAGCAGTCCCATCCATTATTAATTTGAAAAATGTAGATATAAAGTAAGAAGTACAGGTAGTCTTCACTAAGTGACCATTTGTTCAATGACCTTTTAAACTTATGAGTGCTGAATGAATGCTGGTTGGTGACTAAAACTGGCCTTCAGAGTTCTGGCCACCCCAGCATCCCCATATTGGAGCTCCCTCGCACTCATTGCCCTTAATTATTTTTATAAATCTTTCAAGGTGGCAGACATATCTAATGCTCTTCCTACTAGCCCCACAACAACAAGCTCTGTGAGGCAAGCTAGGCTGAGAGTGTGATTGGCCCAAAGTCACCCAGTGAACTTTCACGCCTAGGCGGGAGCGGAAACATTTTTTCTCCCTATTTTAAGGAAGGAATCCACAATATGAGTTTATATTTATTAGTCAATGCTTCTACTGGTCTAAATGTAACAATCAGACTAGATTTATTTTATATCATCATCTCTAGTTATTACATGTTTATAATATCATGCCAGGTTATATTTTTTGGGTTAATTATAACCAGATCTTCTTTTGTAAAAGAAAAAGGTGTCAGAACTCACACATGTTATACAGCCCACCTTGCCTACTCTACAAGGTTCCATCCAAAAAAGGTGCCGGAACTCCGTTCTGGGCGTTCTATGACAAAAAAAGCCCTGATTATAACTGTGTTTCTTGCTGAAAGAGTACTTTCTTGTATTTCACTGTTCAACATTTTAAAAAACAAAACAACAAATTCAACAAGCAAATACTTTCTATAGAAGCTGATAAAAACTAGTGAAGAACAAACCCGGCAATATTGCTGAGAAGTCTGTGGACAAAAAGTTACCGTTAGTGGAATCAGAGTGGTAACGAACAGGATCTAAGAAACCTTGGATCCAAGATCACTCCATATTCCAAGCCATCCTAAAATTAGTCCCTTAGCTACATCTGTTTGAGTTTGACATAGCAAAATTCCCTTGCTTTCATTTGGAGGATAAAAATAAATTTACTTAAGGTAAAAGGCACCCTGAGGCTCTCCTTGATATATGATGTCTTGGTCAATATAAGTTCCATTTCTTAGGTGACAAAGGTTATCCTACAGGAATATTATCCTTTCAATGGCCACGATGGCTTCTGAGATTACATTATAAAATTTCTAAAAAAGTAAAAATGATTTTTTAAATTATTTTTAAAAAGAAATTGTAACTCTCTGGTAAAATCTGTTTTCTGCACTATTGTACTAAAGAGAAGAAAAACACCAACTTGCCCCAAACTGGGCGGGAATTTTCCCTCAAAATGTCTTTATTGTTGGCCTCCCCTGTCACTAGCTGAAGATGTACAGGGAAGAAAAATGAAACATTATTAGGACAGGAAAGGAGTCTTAGAACCAGAGAACCTAGAAAACCAGTCGTGAAACATTTTCTCATGAAAATTAATCTTTAATTAATGATGTGATTGATTATGAAGATATTATTAGGAATTAATGTACTTGTCAAAACTTCTATTCATCTTTAAAATCTGTATCCATTCCTATTTCCCAATGCAGCAGATATGACTCTTACTGCATTATACAGTTATTTTACATAAATTAGATTAGGGAAGCTTAAGCATGCCACTTTTCTCATTTAAAGACTTTGGAAATGATGGAATAAATCTGAGAGTCTCATATGTGTGTGTGTATGTGCGCACACACACACACACAAACATGCACACACAGGCACATAACACTGAGTATTTTACATATATATTCTAAAAATAACAGTTATTCATTATAAGCATTGCCAGCAACAAATGTGACTGACATATAGCTACTCCAGAAATGAAAGGACTACTCTCTCTGCCTTAAATTACTATGACATTCCGTAGGGAAATTAATCACAAATTGAGGTTTTTTTTATTAAATAAGTAAGGTCTGCAGCAAAACTCTGTAGTCTGATCACTCCAGTTCGTTTGATGTTGTCTTCTAAACCAGGGATCCTCAACCTTGACGACTTTAAGACTTGTGGACTTCAACTCCCAGAATTCCTCAGCCAGCAGGTGACTGAGGAATTCTGGGAGTTGAAGTCTACAAGTCTTAAAGTCGCCAAGGTTGAGGATTCCTGTTCTAAGCTGTTCCAATCTGCTCACCAGTTGTTTGCCCTTTCCAAAAGAGAGCGAGCATTCTAGATTTACTGAGCTTATTTAGTTCTCATTTGGCTTTTTAGAGGATTTTCCCATTTAAAAGTTTTTTTCCTGATTTGTGTGTTTGTGTGTCTGTGCATATTCAGATTTAATGTTTTTCTAAAGTATGCTAGAAGTTTCCTTTGATTTATTATAACTTTACAGCTTTTCTCTCAGGATTTTTTGCTCTAATGAACTGCATTATAAAGTTTTTTGCAGCAGCAGCAAAGAAAGCTAATAGAGTCCTTGGTTGTATAAACAGAGGCATAGAATCAAAATCATATGTATTAGTAAAACAAACTATAATTTCCAATTTTTTTAGTTCACATTGCCATGGCCATTTGGGTTCAAAATTGAAAAAGTTTGCTATATCAGTCTTTTTCAAAGATTATCTTGGAAATACCTTTCTGCTTGAACTGAAATCTTAAGTGTTGAAATCCAACCGATATATTTAAATTCTAAAACAGTGCCTTTATCAATACTGGACTCAATGGAGGAAAACAAATTAATTAAACAGAGGAGCTCCTACTTTGAAACAAGGAGGATTTTATAGAATTAAATATTTTTTTTTAAAGAATATATTTTCCTAGTGAATATGTTTGAAATTAAGGAGATATCTTCAATATTATATAAAATACTAGATAAAATATCATAGGCTTTCCTGAGATCTCAGAAATTTTTGAGGGGATGATTTGGGTTTGTTTTTTTTACACAGTAAACCTTGCTGTGATTTTTGTAGTCAAGACTTCCTTTTAAATCAGCAAGTCACCAAAAATTATCCATGAAGACCGTTGATAGATGGATAATAATTTTTACAGCTGTGTCCTTCTACAGGTAGTCCTTGACTTACAATCATTCATTTAGTGACTGTTTGAAGTAACAGTAGCACTGAAAAAAAGTGATTTATGACCTGTTTTCACACTTAACAACTGTTGCAGCATCCCCATATCATGTGACCAAAATTCGGGCACTTGGCAACTGGCATGTACTTATGATTGATCATATGTATTAAGGATCATGTGATCACCATTTGCAATCTTCCCAATTGGCTTCCAACAAGTAAAGTCAATCAGGGAAACCAGATTCACTTAACAACCTCATGATTCACTTAACAACTGCAGTGATATGCTTAACAACTGTGGTGAAAAAAAGGTTGTAAAAATGGGCACAACTCACTTAACTGTCATGCTTAGTATCAGTAATGTTGGGGTCAATTGTGGTCGTAAGTCGAGGACTATCTGCATACTGGAGTTTATCACCATCTTTGACAACTGTGCCCAATTAGTACATGGGTGATTAGTATTAATGTATGGTTTATATGAAAGGGACGTGGTGGCTCAGTGGGTTAGGACGCTGAGCCTGTCGATCAGAAGGTCGGCAGTTTGGCGGGTCGAATCCCGAGTGCCGCGTAACAGAGTGAGCGCCTGTTACTCGTCCCAGCTTCTGCCAACCTAACAGTTTGAAAGTACGTAAAACTGCAAGTAGAAAAATAGGGACCACTACGGTGGGAAGGTAACAGAGTTCTGTGCGCCTTTGGCGTCTAGTCATGCCGGCCACATGACCACGGAGACGTCCTCGGACAAACGCTGGCTCTTTGGCTTTGAAACGGAGATGAGCACCGGCCCCTAGAGTTGGAAACGACTAGCACGCATGTGCGGGGGAACCTTTACCTTTACCTTTATGGTTTATATATTTTTAAAATTTCTGAAAATGAGTCCTGCAGCTGAATTATTTAATTTTCTGCACTGTATATACATTGATACAATATAAGAAATTGATTCAGGTCTTATTGTTAGTTCCCAAGTTTGTCATTGAAAGCACTGAAAAATTAAAGTACAGCTATCTTTAGGTCAGTGCTGTACTTAAAAATCTAGGAAACTGGTTAGCCAAAACATTAACTACATAACAAATAGTTTTGAAGGATCACAAAATAAGGAGTATGTTTATTCAAACTGGGCAACTATTTCATAGCTGTGCTTTCTCTAATAGCTGATTTTCATCTGTATAAATATTATTCTGGATAATAATGTTGCCCAATGGTAATAAAACATTACATTTCTCCTTAAAATTGTCTATGTATTCATTAATCCTAACATTCCTTCTTGGTTGCTTTTTAAATTTATTTTCTTTTTGGTTGTTCTACTTTTTGTCAAGATAGCTTGTGTCAGCTAAAAAGAGAGAAAAACTCAACCAGATGGATAGGTAGGACCTTAGTCTGTTTCAGATTAATCTGAAGTTACCATGATAGTTTGTTCCTATTGGATTTGTCCCTTTTGGAGAGTATTTTTCTCTCTCCTCACTTTCACAGTGTTTATTACATCTTCCCACAGATTCTCAGATTCTCTTTTACATATGTTCAGTGTAAATTCTCGCTATGAGCAGAGGCATATTTAGAAAAGGCCTCTTCAGCTTTTGGTCCTAAATTCTGAATTATTTCTCAAGGAATCCAGACTAACTCTTTTTCTGTTGCTTTACGCCAGGGGTCTTCAAACTTGGCCCTTTTATGACTTGTGGACTTCAACTCCCAGAATTCCTCAGAATTTAATGCAGCTTTTTCAAATAGCTTTTAACTGCTTTAGTGCTTTTGTTTCTTAATTTAATTGATGTGCTTTAATTATTCCGATGTACTTCTCTACATTTATAATGCTGCTTTATCTTTTTATTATTGCTAACAGTTTTGAGCATCATTTTAGAATAAATAACAGATTTTTTTTTAAAAAAAAACAATTTGTTTCCATTTTATGAAAAATGAACAAGGAACCTGCGTTATGTCAATCATTGCCATGACCATTTGTTTCCTAAAACACTCAAAGCAGGAATAGTTTTTCAGCACAACGTAAGTAGAATAGTGATTCCTTTTTGGCCTCATACCCCAGCATCTAAAAGTGATTTGCTGCATGGTTAAAATGAAAGCTGGGAAACAGGGGACTATGCATCATCAGGAGATCCTCACTGGCTAGTTTGCAGATGCCTAGTGTTGCCTATCCATGCTCCAAGCACTGTTAGCTGGAAGAGGGAGCAATAAGTCATTTTTGGATTTTACCTATCAGAAAAGTGTATAGAGACGAATAAATATTCTTGTGATGAAGGAAGTAGTTTCATGCTTTCACTCAGCAGTTGCATTATTTTTACAGGCTCTCAATCATTCTCTTACCTGTTGAAAATTTTGTATGAAACTGAAGAATGATTACTAATTTTCAGTTAATAGAGCTAATAGAATAAAAAAGGAAGGAAAATTGGGGATTGTTTTCAAAAGCAGGAGATACATTTTTCTTCTGTTCTCCCCCGTATCCAGACAAGAAAACTGTTCCTGAAACTATACATCTCCGCCATGAAATTATTTGATTACGTTTTTCAAATATAACAACAACAACAACAACAACAACAACAATAAAGTTGGAAGGGACCTTGGAGGTCACCCAACCCTCTGCTCAGGCAGGAAACCCTATACCATTTCAGACAAATGGCTGGCCAGTCTCTTCTTAAAAACTTCCAGTGTTGGAGCATTCACAGCTTCTGGAGGCAAGTTGTACAGTACAACTAATTTCCTTCACATTTGAACAGAAGTTGGATGTGCAGTTGTAACATAGAAATGCATACATTTCAACAAATAATTTAAAGTAAAATTTAACACGTATGTTTAGCTTATACTCATAGACAAATGCACTATGGAAACCAAAATACACAATGTGTGCAATTTTATTGATATAGACTTTTGTTGTACGTATTAAGGGGTCCTGAAAAAGAATGTATTGTTCCAATAGTGGTAATACTAGCATAATGTAATTTAATAACTGAAAATATAGGCAAGTGCTATTAAAAACATTAGGATTAGTAAATCACCTTCACTTAGGCTCTTATTGTGTTTATCTATTTATCTAAGATTAAGCCCCTGAACAAGGTTGGTGTAGTGGTTAAGACACCAGGCTAAAAACTGGGAAACCACGAGTTCTAGTCCTGCCTTAGCTGAGTGACCTTGGATCAATTTCTCTCTCTTAGCCTTGGGAAGGAGGCAAAGTCAAACACATCTGAAACCTTGCCAAGAAAATTGCAGGGACCTGCCTAGGCAGTTGCCAGGTGTCAACAGTGGCTCAAAGACACATACACATAGACACATCAACCTAGATAATTAAATAAATATACCAACATATGCCTTTATAAGGACTAGAAAGCTCTCATGCCCAATATTATTATAATATAATAACTTCACTTCTTCAATATTAGAAAATTACAGAAAATGTTTTGCTACTTTTTGATCTTTATTTTAAAAAATAAGCAAACTGTTTAACACATTAAAAATATAAATATATATTGTAATGTAATTTCTCTCTCTCTTTCTTACTCAATAAAAGAACCACATTTTTTAAACTGTCCCTTATGCTCTGTTACTTTTTTGTGCCACCTACATAGTTTATGTCTGAAAACATTTGATTTTTTTTTGCAGCTAGTTTAATACAACAAAACACTTCCTACTCATGCACAGATTTTTTTAAAAATTATACAGTGTAACATGGATGTGTTAAAAGACTTGTTGAAAACATCTGTCAGAAAGGTGTTTGTGTGTCATAAAATCCCTTCTTACTGTAAAAGAACCTTGATTTTCAAGGATGAGGCCTTGTAGGCTCAATAAAATACCCATAAAATATTCTTGCGATAAATTATAAAACTATTTCTTCTAAGTGGCACACAATATAGTACAACTGAACCTGCTTAGTATTTTCAAACACTACATCCAAGGTCATAAACACTGATATGTTTAAGTAGAAGTATACTGTTGGTCAGCATCCGGCCTGGCAGGCAGGAGGAATCACATGCAGAGCTAGCCTGGAGACCCTGTGCAACTGCCAAAGGGTTCCCCCTTAGTTCCTTGGAGCCTTATCAAATTGTTCCTAAGAATAGGCTCCCAGGTGGGGGAGATTCTTGTACTATAGGCAGAATATAATAAAGTAGTTAGCTCAAACTCTGCATGTTGAGTCTGGTTGTTCTCTCCTGATATTTGCATTGAATTCAGCTGAATAGACTCACAATGAGAATTTGTCATAAATAGGCAACAATCTGAAGGATGAGAATATTTCTTTTAGCAACCAGGTAAGAGCACTATCTCTTGCTTTCGCTTCCAAACTGAAAGTGAGTTAACTGTTGGTCTAATATTCTTATGCTGCTTCATCCAACATTGTCTTTGCATGTGATTAAAATTAAACAGGAACGTTCGAACTCTCAGATTTTCATTTAAAAATACCGGTAAAATAAAATGAAGGTTTATTTTAATCATCTCTTTTGAAATTAATTTAACTCAAAAGAAAGGAGCTGATTTCCCTAGCCCATACCTCATCTTACAGAAAGACATATAATGGAAAAATATTGGAATGAAAAACTATGTTGTTGTGTGATATTGGCTATTAGCCTTGATGGTACTGTAAAGTGATTGCCTCTGAAGACCATTTGCCGAGAGATTCCTTGCTTAATGACCTTCAGTAATTATTTAATGATGACAATCAGGAATGCCAGAATTTCCGTTGCTAAGTGGTGTGATGATGTGATGTACCACTTCATAACCATGTTGCTTAGCAGTGGAAATTCCATTCCCAATTATCATTATTATGTGATGACTGCCTGTCACAGGGTTCCTTGTACACTTGTTTGACCATTATCAGAAGACTGCTGGACTAGATGGGTCAGAGATTGGATTGAGCAGGACACTTCTTATGTTCTTACAACATCTAAAATAAGGCTTTGTTTTTATAATATTGCTTTAAAAAGAAAGTATTGTTGCCAATGCACTATATAGCTTGGAGAGCATGTAGAAACTGAACATATTCACATGCCAAACATCAATCATAACTAAACTTTGCCAAGAGGTTCAGCTACAGATGAACAGATAAGCTACATCACAGCAGCAAGAGGTTGGGAAAATATTCTTCCTCTAGTTGTACTTGTTTAATTCTATGTATGCCCTCTGAAGATAAAAACAGAAAGGGAAATAGTGGAGTTTTAAATCTAATACTCAGAAAAATTACTTGTTTAGGTTTGAACAAAATGTGGATTCATGGTTGGACATGGTTGGACTAAGACAAATGATAGATAAAAATTGTGTCTGGCAGGCTCTTCCTTTGTTAACTGTTTAATGTTTAGTCAAAGTTCATACACTATTTTAGACTTAATTGTGCTCTGGTTTAATATGATAGGCAGAACTGTGTATTGAGTGTATCTATGTGCATTTGCTTGTGATTCTAAAAGAACAGTCACAAAGCATACAAAATCAAAATGGCCCACAAAATCAAAACTGGAGCATTGTGATAACATTTCCAGAAAATTTGAAATATAAGTTGAGCTACTAGGATGTCTGTCACCTTTCGTGAGAATGTGTGGCATAGCTAAGTCTGATAAGCAGTTAGTTGGTTTTTAAAAAATATTATATCCTTGACAACTGCTTTGCATTAACATCCTGAGACTTTATATATGAAAGCTATTTTAATTTGTGTCTTATACTTTGAGAAAATTTTATTATTATAGCTTTTTTCTAAGTACTATATGTTCTCTTCACATAAAAATATATACTAGTTGGATGAGCAACCCAATACTATTAATTTAACAAGCCCATTTTAATTTGGTGTAGATTCATACACTGAACTAAAGCATAATTTTAATCATGCTTTATTAGGCTTTCATATCAGCCTTACATACAGTATATAAGTAGATCTAATGGCTGTGGAAGAACAATTTGCTATAATGCAAATAAATGCATGTAAGATACAATCACATCTAAATAATTGTAGATCTCTGGAAATGTAACATTAATATGTAAATTGATATCACCATTCCAGTATTTGTCATTATCTAAAATACTGTGATCATTTTAATGCACATTAATAAAGAGAAATTATTTTTCACTCAAGAAAAATAAAAGAATAAAATTTCTCCAGTTTAAGCAACCATTTACAATACTATTTTGTAAAAGTTTTTTTCTATGAAGTGCAACATATTGTGATATCTAGTACCTAGTGAACAGTTGGGGACATTGGAAGCTGAAATAGTGGCATATATAGCATAAGTGAACATTTATTCTTAATTGCTTAGACTGAGATCACCACTCTTAGATTAAGTGTACTACAATTACATTGTACATTACAACGTGCAAGGTGACTTTGCATAACTAGAAATCATTTAGGATGTGCTCTTCTTTCACTTATATTATTCCCACACTTTGGGATCATGCTATAATTTTCATTAATTTGCCCAGATGCTAACCAAAGCACAATGTCAGCTAACTAGTCCAGTCTGATTCATGAAAACCATTTCTTAAAATGTCTTATGCATTTTTTTATTTTTTTATTTTTGTCTCATATGTCTGGACAGAAACATAGCCAGTGAGTTTAGAATTGCATAGCTGATTCAGCTTAACTAGTAAAGCCTTAAGAGGGTACAATTTCAATTTTTTTTAAAAGGGTAAAAAGGTAAAGGTAAAGGTTCCCCCACAGATGCGTGCTAGTTGTTTCCAACTCTAGGGGCCAGTGCTCATCTCCGTTTCAAAGCCGAAGAGCTAGCGCTTGTCCGAGGAAGTCTCTGTGGTCATGTGGCCGGTATGACTAGACGCCAAAGGCGCACGGAATGCTGTTACCTTCCCAACATAGTGGTCCCTATTTTTCTACTTGCATTTTTACGTGCTTTCAAACTGCTAGGTTGGCAGAAGCTGGGACGAGTAACAGGCATTCACTCTGTTACGCGGCACTCGAGATTTGACCCGCCAAACTGCTGATCTTCTGATCGACAAGCTCAGCATCCTAACCCACTGAGCCACTGAGTCCCTTTAAAAGGGTGGGGAAAGTTAAATAAAGAAAACAATTTTTCTAAGCACTCATATTTTCACAATCCTCATTTAAGAGTTATATAAAGCTATTTATCCTTATCTCTTTAATGCTCTGATGAAAGCAACTAGGACCAAATTTTTTATCCTCAAATGATGCTATGCAGCTCAAGGGATTTATACACATACAACACACATACACACAGAGAGAGAAGCAGAGCGGGGGAGGAGAATATTCCAGATCCAATGTATTTCTCAATTTCTGAACAGACTTTTGAACTGTAATATGAAGGAAACAAGAAAGGTCAGTCCTCTTGCAATATAAGTGGTTCAGATCATCCCAGTAGGAATCTCATTCTTACTGGCATTGCTATGACTTGTTAGGTTTCTTATCTTGTTAAAATAATATAGATTTTTTTAAAAAAAAATAGTGCTGGTATTTCCTGATATCTCTCATTCTGGAGGATTAACATGATGACTGATTCTTAGAAGTAGATGTTGCCACATAATTTAAGTAACACTCCCTAAGTGAAGCCCATCATTTATACGTATCACTGTTAAGTTCTGTAATCAACGTTATCCGATCTTAGTGCCTTTCAGAGACCAACCAGGATCTCAAGTCATAGCAAGGATCATTCTGAAAAATTCAGGGAACTGAAGGCCATACTTCTAGAAAGTATCAAGGATATGTAAGGCTGCTATAATCTCTAACAGGTGCTGTCTTTTAGAGTCTCAGTGCATTCTGCCATTTTGCCACTGATCCATGATCAAATACAGTGGTATATTGAGGCTCAACTGCTTTGAAACTCATCAAATTTGGTACTCAGTGCATTTTGATGTGAAGATTTTGTCCCAGTACTCATCATTTGTTTGGTACTCAATGCACAAGCTACAACTTGTCAGAGTCAACTGCCTTGGCTTTGGCCCAGAGACCCTCCTCCCGCCAGAGACTCTCAGATCTGTCCCACTCCTGTCCAGGCCCCCATAGGCACCCTTGATGCGAACAACGTAGAGCTGGCCACGCCCACCCAGTAGGCCATATGCACTCTAGCCACGCCCACCCAGTAGGCCATGCCCACCCAGGCCACACCCACCCGGCCCCTTGAGGGCAACCGCAATGCTGATGCAGCCCTCAATGAAATTGAGTCTGACACCCCTGGGATAGAAGGATGGGCAAGAGGCTCAGAAGCAACTCGCACTAGTTTCTCAGGTTGTAAAAGAGTTGACTGGATTATTGTACTTTCAGATTAGCAATACAGGCAGTCTGCGGCTTATGAACAGATGCTTAGACACTGTTCAAAGTTATGACCAATCCAAAAAAGTGGATTTATGATCCAAAGTTGAAATTTTGACAGTCAGGTCTCCTCCACACCAAACTTCAGGTGCTTGGCAACACAGTCACATTAACAGCAGTTTGCAGCATTCCATGGTCATGTGACTGCACTTTACAACGGTTTTGATGACAGCTGGTTCATTCGTTCTCAGGCTTTATTAGAGTCATATGTTGAGGATTACATGTATTACCTTAATGTAACTTTACGATGAAGTAGAATTAGTTCATCCAGTTGTGTTCCCTGTCTGGTCAACCCTAAGGCTGACAGATCTCTCAGAAACAAAGAGACAATTAGCTATGGATATTGTATGGGTATATAGCATGGGTAACTAGGAATATTTTGTGATTGAAAATGTTCAATCAACATCTTTATTGATTGGATTACTCAAATTGGGAAAGCACATTACTTACAACTTATTATATAATTTCAGATCTATCATTCCTGAGGAAAATGTTAACACTGTTAACATTCTTATTTCTAAATTAAGAATGCACAAAATTTTTGGAATATTACAATTTGAATGCATCTTTTTATATCATATTTGGGAGTAAAACATACCACTTATGAGTTTTGACAGATGGCCAGAGCTTATTCTAGCTCAATGTAAGTGTTTTGTGGGAATATATTTACAGGGAGATGGTTATCTACTTATTGACCAAAATGTAGCTCTATTCCAGAATAATGCCATTTCAGAATAGCTTTAGAACAGCAGAATGCTTGTTTATAGAAGTGTTTACAAGAATTCCCATCCAAATTAATTGATACATGAAGTGGAAACAAACAAACAAAGTAAAAAATGCAGTTTTTAAAAATCCCATTTTAAAAATCCCTTCTCCGAAGACTCAGGGCGGCTTACAATCTAAGAAGCACAAATCAATGTGCTTAGCAATAGCCTTCATTCTATGTATATGCCTGCTTATTAGGGCTTTCGGGGGGGGGGGGGGGGCCAAGCGGCATTTTATTTTTACAAAGTCAGCTTATTGCCCCCAACAATCTGGGTCCTCATTTTACCTACCTTGGAAGGATGGAAGGCTGAGTCAACCTTGAGCCTGGTGAGACTCGAACCTGCACTAATTGCAGGCAGCTGGTGTTACTTAAGGAGGCATTATTGATCATGGATTAATGGGGGAGGACAAGAGCCTTGGTGGAGCAGTGGGCTAATGTCTCCCTAAGTAACACCAGCTGCCTGCAATTAGTGCAGGTGCGAGTCCCACCAGGCTCAAGGTTGACTCAGCCTTCCATCTTTCCAAGGTAGGTAAAATGAGGACCCAGATTGTTGGGGGCCATTAAGCTGACTTTGTAAAAATGCCGCTTGGGGGAGGGGCAAAAGCCCTAATAAGCAGGCATATACATAGAATGAAGGCTATTGCTAAGCACATTGATTTGTGCTTCTTAGATTGTAAGCCGCCCTGAGTTTTCGGAGAAGGGGGGGGATATAAATGGGATTAAAAAAAATTGTTTAAAACTATAACAGCTGATTGAAAAAGAGGCTAATATTTTAGTTGCAGTCCTTCCTACCAGCCTGCAGCACCTACAAGTACTTTACTTGCAAGTACATATTCAGGAATGTTGTTTTTTTCATAAACAGATGTTGCCCTGTTTCCAACTAGTAAAATCCACATGAGTAGGACTTTAGGAACACCCAGTCATATCCTCAAAGTAGATGTTTCTACAAAAGCCAGTTACCTGGTCCCTGTAGCAGTCTAAACCAAAATAGTTATCGATGGCAGTGATCAGCAACCAAAGATGAGGGAATGTCCCTGCAATAACTTAAAATAACCAAACAGAACTAGATAGAAACCAGCCCTTGACCACATTATCAGATATCCTGTTAAATAGCGGGTTCTTTGACGTAGGAATGAAGACGTGAACAGAGTACAGGTAACTCATAGTTTATTTCATGCTGTGACTGTACTGAGGGAAATGGCTGCAACCAGCCGCAATATATAGTCTAGCCCCTAGGCGGCAGCCAATAGGTTTGAATCAACCATTGCTGCCTGGGGATAGCCAATTGCAGCACAGGAGACTGGAAGTCTGGGTTGCTGGAGAGCCGTTAGCTGCGTGGTATTCCCTCAAAAAGCCCAGTACATAACATATACCATCAGTACAATGTCAAAAATAGCTTGTGTCACAAAAAAAGGAAAATCAATCAGTACTTTAAAAGTGAAACAGCTAAGAATGACTTTAGACTTGTGGCAGACTAGATTGGATACAGGTGACATGATAGCAGTGTTCCAATATCTCAGGGGTTGCCACGAAGAAGAGGAAGTCAAGCTATTCTCCAAAGCGCCCAAAGGCAGGACAAGAAGCAACAGATGGAAACCAATCAAGGAGAGAAGCAACCTAGAACTAAGGAGGAATTTCTAGATAGTTAGAAGAATTAATCAGTGGAACTGCTTGCCTCCAGAAGTTGTGGGTACTCCAACACAAGAGGTTTTCAAAAAGAGATTGGACAACCATTTGTCTGAAATGATATAGAGTTTCCTGCTTGAGCAGAGGGTTGGACTAGAAGACCTCCAAAGTCCCTTCCAACTTTGTTATTCTGTTAATTTGGGGCTATCACAAAGCTTATGTCATGAAGACATGTTCTTTTAGAATTGTTAGCAAGGGTGTGATTAGGCAAGACATAGGAGGATTCTATAAGCAGAGAAGACAAGATAGGGAACTGCTGTCATTCATTTCAGGCTTTCTAGGGCCAGAATTACAGCTTGTTTACATGAGATGACAAACTGACTCTGGCACAACTCATGATTAACTTAACCAATTATTTGATGCCAGATGAATAAGACAACCAAGGACAATCCCATTAAAATCAAAACAGTCATCTCATTAGGCACTCCAAGTACTTTTGCAAATAGCAGCTCCTGTTTTTTGTTTAGGAGAGAAAAACTTCTACTGTAACCAGATGAATCATTCAGTTAGGCCAGGGGTAGGCAACCTCGGCTCTTTTATGACTCATGGACTTCAATTCCCAGAATTCCTGAGTCAGCTGACTCAGGAATTCTGGGAGTTGAAGTCCTTGAGTCATAAAAGAGCCGAGGTTGCCTACCCCTGAGTTAGGCTAAAGCTGGGGTCTTCAAACCTGGCCCTTTTATGACTTGTGGACTTCAACTCCCAGAATTCCTCAGCCAGACCCCTGAGCTAAAGTCTTAAATGATTTGCCCTTTTTACCTGTACCTAAAATGTGCTACTGGTGTCTAATATTGGTCATGGCATCCCAATACTGTCTGATATCAAGAGATGATTGACCAAAAGTTCTGGTATCCAGCACAAAAAAGGAGGCCTTGAAAAATGGGCCTCTGTAATGGTTTTTTTCTTTTCTTTTCTCTCCCTTCACCCATCCCAGTGGTTCTGACTCTGTTCACACGAATATAGATAGATAAGTAGATAGATAAGGTATAAGGAAATAGGTGTCTGGGATACTCAACAAGATGACTCCTTCTGTGTTAACCAGAAACTTAATCTTGTGTTTCTTTATGCATTTGATACTGGAGTAGTGCCCAATTCAGTTTGTTTAATCATATGAACATGGCCTCTAGAGGACTTTCTTTTATTTAACCCAGAATTTCTCATAATACAGCATCCTTGTTTTGATAAAAGGCCATCCAGATGCCCCAGCCATCTTCCATGAAGAAATGGAAAATGGCCTGTCCTCCTCTATATTTGAAGGCATATTGACTTTGTTCATACAACTTATTATATTGACAGTAACTGAGCCACAGTTTACTGAATTAATCCAAATGCCCAGAAAACCTATTTATGTTACTAGCTTACTTATGATTTTCTTACTCTAATTTCCATAGTTTGCATAACATACTGAACTCTCAACTAATCACATAGCTTGGGCTTACAAGACCTGATTATTTAAATGTGGTTGACTAGGCTGCTGTTCAGTATGGCATGCAAATTTAGCTAGAGAGAAATTGTTCATTCATTTCTTCAATCACCTTTTAAAGTCATTTAACCTATTTATGCTAATGATTTTTATTGTTGCATTAAAAAGTTGTTTTCTCACTTTGCTGAATGTATTGACAGTTAGAAAGATCTCTCCCCACAGTGGTAAGATAACCTAATTATTTTACTGATGTCTCCCACAACCAACACAGATTATGAAAAGGATAACACTATCATCTACCAAAATATCTCAGAAACAACCAACATGGTATTACCATAACACACAAATCAAAACATCTTAAGCAATCAAAAGACCCAATAGCCCTCCCCCTCAAAATAACAAGTCATCTGCGGTGTACAGTACCCATAAGCCATTAAGTAGGACAGACAGGCAAAAGTAGGAAGACTAACAAAGTGCATTCATAAACACCAACTGGCAACTAGAAGATAAAAACTCCTTAATCTTACAACACATGGAAGAGACTCAATCCCAGTTTTGATTGGGAAATTGTGAGCATCCTAAACCAAGCCAAATCCCAAACTGCTAGGGAATTCCTGGGAAGCTTACTGTCCCAACAAAAAGATCCTTCAACAGATATATAAAGATAAACCACATTTACATAGTATTCAAAATCACAATTAAAAAAGCTAAGAACGGAATTAAAAGACATGACAGCATCGGCCAACATCCAGATAAGCAGAGTAGAACATCAGACAAATAATCAAGCAAAAAACAATTCCCTAATCAAGGAACTACTGAGGAAGACCTATACCCCAACCAAATCTGGCAGGGCCAGCTACTGTATAAAAACAGGGAACAAAACACTCATTTGTACTGCTGATATTACCTAGTTGGGTAATAAGAGACTAACAGAGTTGGAAGGGACCTTAGAGGACTTCTAGTCCAACCTCCTGCTCAGGCAGGAAACCCTATACCAGGGGAGTCAAACTGCCAGCCCGTGGGCCAGATGCATCATGCTGAAACTGCACCCACCCCATTGCTGGCAATGGAAAAGTCACGATACATCATGACATGTCACATGACGTTGCGAGTTTGACACTCCTGCCCTTTACCATTTCAGACAAAAGGTTATCCAATCTCTTCTTAAAAACTTCCAATGTTGGAGCATTCACAACTTCTGGACACAGGTTGTCCCACTGATTAATTGTTCTATCAGAAAATTTCTCCTTAGTTCTAGGTTGCTTCTCTCTTTGATTAGTTTCCCTCCATTGTTTCTTGTCCTGCCTTCAGGTGCTTTGGAGAATAGCTTGACTCCCTCTTCTTTGTGGCAGCCCCTGAGATATTGGAACGCTGCCATCATGTCACCCCTAGCCCTTCTCTTCATTAAACTAGTACCCAATTCCAGCAACTGGTCTTTATATGTTTTAGCCTCTAGTCCCCTAATCATCTTTGTTGCTCTTCTTGGACTCTTTCTAGAGTCTCAACATCTTTTTTACATCGTGGTGACCAAAACTGGATGCAGTATTCCAAGTGTGGCCTTACCAAGGAATTATAGTAGTATTGACACTTCACATGATCTTGATTCCATCCCTCTATTAATGCAGCCTAATACTGCGATGGCTTTTTTGGCAGCTGCAGCACACTGCTGGCTCATATTTAAGTGATTGTCCACTAGGACTCCAAGATCCCTCTCACAATTACTACTATTGAGCCAGGTACAACCTACTCTATACCTGTCCATTTGGTTTTTCTTGCCTAAATGTAGAATCTTACTTAACAAAACATCTGCATATAAACAACCAAGTTCAGAGACCACCAAGGACCTCAAAGATCAGCTCTGAGCCACAGATTTTCTAATTTCTTCTGCAGATACATGTCCAGGGGACAAGTTCAAGGTCTTATTTGTGTAATTCAGAAGGCCACTCAACTCCATAAAGACTCTGTATGTTACTTAGGCAGAGTGTGCACAACAGACTACATTTTGTGGCTTAGTGTGTTGGGTGATTCTAGTCCCTGAGGTAGACAATAGAAAGAGTTGGAAGGGACTTTGGAGGTCTTCCAGTCCAACCCCCTGCTCAAGCAGGAAACCCTATACCATTTCAGACAAATTTTTTATTTTATTTTATTTTATTTTAATTCCATTTATATCCCGCCCTTCTCCGAAGACTCAGGGCGGCTTACAAGCTTAGCAGTAGCCTTCATTCTATGTATATGCCTGCTTATTAGGGCTTTCACACACCCCCCCAAGCGGCATTATTACAAAGTCAGCTTAATTGCCCCCAACAATCTGGGTCCTCATTTTACCTACCTCGGAAGGATGGAAGGCTGAGTCAACCTTGAGCCTGGTGGGATGCGAACCTGCACTAATTGCAGGCAGCTGGTGTTACTTAAGGAGGCATTAGCCCACTGCTCCACCAAGGCTCTGAATGGCTGTCCAATCTCTTAAAAACCTCCAGTGATGGAGGCACCCACAACTTGTGAAGGCAAGCCATTCCACTGATTGATTGTTCTATCAGGAAAGTTCTTTTTATTTCTAAGTTGATTCCTCCTTGATTAGTTTCCAGCCATTGCTTCTTGTTCTGCCTTCAGGTGCTTTGGAGAACAGGTTTACCCCTTATTGTGGCAGCCCCCTTATATATCCAAAGGCTGCTGCTACTTGAGGTGTGCAACAAACCTGAGTTAAGTGGGGATGAGAATGTTAAGTGAACCCAGAGTCCAAAGGGCTGGGCGCTGTTTGTAAAGAATTATGCCCATCATCTAGACCAGGGGTCTTCAAACTTGGCCCTTTTATGACTTGTGGACTTCAACTCCCAGAATTCCTCAGCCAGCAAAGCTGGCTGAGGAATTCTGGGAGTTGAAGTCCACAAGTCATAAAAGGGCCAAGTTTGAAGACCCCTGATCTAGACTTTGAGGTGAAGCACCAGTTTTCAGAGAAATAAATTTGATCGACAGGGAATGCTAATCCCTTCTCCTGTCTCCTCTTGGGGAAAGTGTCAAAAGGGCACGTCGCGTCTAGTCTCTGGCGGTTCCTGATCGGCTTCTTGTGTCATGCGCCGCTTCTGGAGCTGTCGAGAGCAGTCTCCTCCCGGGGGGGGGGGGAAGCTGCAAGGTGTGCTGTTTATTGCATCTGCCATTCGATCTCCCCGTCGGCACACCTGAAGAGAAAATAATCCGGAGAAGGTAAAACCCGGAAAGCGGCATCCTCCTTGCCCAAGTATCTTGGCAACAGGACGTTTAAAAGCCAGTGGGTGCCTCGAGCCCCGGCGTCGAGGAAAAGGGCGACGCAGAACCTCTTCCTAGAGTCCGCCGAGGCTCCGAACCGGAGCGAGGGAAAAGCACCGCAGCCGCAGCCCCCACGGGGGAAGCGGGCGTGCCGGCAACACCAAGAGCGCGCGCGCGCCAGCCGGCTGCCTGGCGCGCCGAGAAAGGGCGAGGAGAAGCGCTTTGAGGTAGCGCCTGACGCCCGCTCGCCTTCAGTCAGACGCGCGCGCGGGGGGGGGGGGCGGGCTTTTTTTCCTGAGGAAAAGCCTCAACTTATGCCTCGCGGGTTCTGTCTGTCACGGAGATGGGGAAGAAGTGGCGGAGTCCCAGCCAGGCGGAGAAAGGCTGCTCCGACAAGGAAGAACTTGGCAGGCGAAGGAGTCGGAGCGCTAGTCGGGGGAGGTTCGCGGAGTCGTGGAAGAGGTTAAGTTCCAGGCAGGGCTCCACCAAACGCTCTGGATTGGCTTCGCAACAACCCCCGGTAAGCCGGGGCTGCCTGAGGTCTGGTTTCTCTTTGGCGCCCTTTTTTTTTTGTGTGTGTGTGGCGCGCCTCAACTTCTGTCTTGGACGCCTTTCTCTCAGTGGACCTGCCGGGCTCCCTCGGGGACAAGCGTCGAGCGGTCAGCCCCGGTCGGTCAGTTTCTCTTTTCTCGAGAGAATTGGCGCCTGATTCTGACAGGGCGTGGAAGGGAGTCGGGGCTGTTGCTCTTCGCCAGATCAAAGCGTGGGGCGGGTGTTCGTGTGCAATAGACTTCGTGGCCGTCGGCTACGCGCGCTCTCTCGGGTGAATGGGTCGCCCTCGGCGATGATTTGTTCTCCCTCCCCCCTCCCCCCCGCGGCGCTGTGGCTGAGGGAATCCTGAGAAACTGGGCCTGATGTTCGGGTTTCTGTGGAGGGACCCCCCCTCCCCCAAATATAAGTACTTTACAGCAAATAAAAGCAAGGTCATTTCTCGAGCCCTCTTTTCCATGGGCTTCTTTCAGCATAAAGCCTAGGAAGTGAAGGGTTAACTGAATACAACGCCTTTCTTTTTCCCAGAGTTTTGGAGCTAACATCGGCTCCTTTCACCCCTTTTTCAATGATAAAGGGGTTGTCTTCATTGTCTGCCATCCATTATGCCACTAAACCTCCCCCTACTGTTGGACTGCAATACTATATAGGTGATAATGAACGTTGCACGTGCTGGTAACATACAAATGCTGTCGTTCTTCAGAGCTTACAAGGCAGGAGGAAATCTTGTCTTTAGTGAAGAGATGTCCTTAATGCTAAATCTGAGTACAGTACAGAGCAGTGAAATCCACCTGTTACTAATGCCTACTTATCTTGCCAAACCTTGCTATATACTTCACTGAATAGTTCTAGCGATATATACCGTAGAGAGTTGAGTACAGTGTTAAAATTGCTTTTAACTGAACAACTGGGTGATTACCTTCTGGACTGCTGTTAATTTTTCTGTGCCTTGGTAAATGATGTGATTATTCTGTTTGTAATTTACTGTTGGCTTTCTAATGCATTTGAAGGAAGAGATGATTAGTAGTTTCTTCAATTCTGTATCCATTGTTGGAGAATAATAGATAATTTATTAGACCATTTGCAGATAAGGAGGCTCATAATCCATTCAACAATTAATTACAATGGCTCAACTGTGAAGAAGAGGACTATATAAATCTTAGGTGGAGAAGAAACACATGAAGCTCAAGTGGAAGGGTAGCAATGTCAGTTGAATAATAGCTTTGCAAAATTCATTAATTTTACTTAGAGCATTATTTTAAATAGTTCAAGATCTTGCCTCCCCTTTTGTTAATAGTTTTCTAGTTTCTCTATAAATTATATGTTTGTATTTGCCTGAAGATGTGTGCTTACTTTTGAAAGCACCAAGTAAAACAGCAACAGGTTGAGCTAGATGGGAGTCAGAATATAGAAAACTGAGGAGGGGGACTTGATATGAAATGGATGCCATGACAACCAAAATCTGGAGAATCAACTTGGTTCTGATATAAACAGATGGTAAGGTATCATTATTTTGACTAGTGGTAAATGCGTATTTAGTGTAAACCTACTTGTCAAATAAAGCAATATAAAAGTATCATAAAAAAATCAGTATTTCAATAGATCTTGAAATAATAATTCTAATACACCATATAGAAGCTGCAAATGAAGGAATATTAACTATGCAAAAATTAATGCCTATTATGTGTCAGAGTTGGAAAGGAACCCCTATACAAATAATTGACAGGCAATTAACTATTAAGATGTCAACATATATGTGCAGAACAAATGTGCATATATTATATTTTCAAGTCACACTATTAAGATGCTTTTTAAAAAGTAGAATTTGGAGTAGGATATGTTTTGACAAGAATTAGGAAATCATTGGAAAAATGTTAGAATTCTATGATTATGATGTTGCTTCATTTGCATAATAAACTATAATTCAGTTTCCATATATTCAATATACCTCAGAGAAACCATAGTTGTCATTTGAAACATTATTTTACATCTTTTGTTCTATGCCAGAAACCTTTTTTTGAAAAATTGCAAATATGTTTTAATAATTGTTTTGCTTTCAGAAGCAAATTGTTTTGCTTTATTAGTTTAGTTCAAAAACCACTTTTTCTCGTGTTCTGAAATTCCCTGAATATGAAAAAAGTTCTAGATCTAAGCTAGATGGAGCAGGTCTATGTAAGAATAGTTTTACTGCAAAGATTTAAAGCTGGGTATATGGTTCCTAATCCATATGGTGGTAAATAAGAATATCTGAACTTTTTAAAATGAGTAATTATATAGCCCTCCTGCTAAACAAGACTGTTGAAAGGAATTTACAGAAATGGGTTTAAATGATTTGTTTCTGAGTAAAGACTAATGTGGCATGGGTTCCTTCACAGAGAAGAAGAAGCAATAATTAAGGGATTAGTATTTTGCTCTCTGAGAGAAAAATCCAAAATCTCTATCTGGGCAAGAGTTTGTAAGGACTATCAAAATTGCATAAAAGAGTGTGCAGTTGTTTCTCCAGGACTGAGCTGGGTGTTAGAAATCAGGAAGAGGCAGAAAGTCCAAAATTTAGGTCAGTTCCCCAGATCAAGAGATTTATAGTTCAAAGAGAGTCCCAGATGAAAGTTGTGGACTGAATGCCAAGTCAGTGTTGGGTGTCACTAGTGTCAAATTACATTAGTATTCAGGGACAAAGGAAATAATTGCACGCTCTCTCTCTCTCTCTCAGCTCTGAAAGTACAAAATCATTATCACATCTATTGCAATGATGAGCACTTAGTGGTTCCTTGGCCTAGTAGCATGCAGAAATAAATTCTATAGAAGAATTTCACTTAGTATCCTATACATAAGGTGAGTGGTTAGATGGAAAAGCACAACTGGTTTACAGAGTTCCTTCCAATATTATGTAATTCTAGGAGATGTAATGTGTGTGTGATTTGAGAACATAGGGCAATTGGCATGATCCAGCATTGTTTTGGTGAAGTTCTCCTGCTTCCTTTGTGTTTTCAAATTATTTGAAGAATCAGAAGAATGGATCATAGATCTCTATTGTATGTAATTTGATGTTCTGTTGTTCCTGATTCTTGGATTCTGCATCACTGGTATATGTGATGGTTATGGTACAGTATGGTATCAATATCCATATACTAAAATTTCAAGCATTCAAGAATGCCTAGAATGATTTTAAATAGTAACTATTTGGGTTTACATTTTCCTTGAATGACTGTGTTGCAGTTGTTGTTTCATCATTAGCAGTAAATTAAAAATCACTCAACTCTGTAAACCAGTTGTGCTTTTCCATCTAACCACTCACCTCAATCTCTCAATCTGTAAGGGTTAAAGTGAAATCCTAGGTGTGTTTGCTACAAAATAAATCCAGAGAAAGGTCCTGACATTTCATTTAGAGATGTTGTATAAAATCAATGATTTTTTTTATTTTTGTGCAAATTGTTTCTTGTACGGCATCTAATTTAATGATGCTTTTGGAGGGATCACTTGTAAAAATTGCAGGGTTCTATAAAATACTGCTTGATGACTTGATATTTTTGCTATGATCATTCATGTATCTAAAGAGGGATATTAGGTCTCAAGTGATCAGGTAGATCAGTCTAGGAAATCAATTCCACAGGAAGGCTAAATCTATTACTGAAATTGTCTACAATAACAGAATCTTGCAAATACAATTTTACTGTACCTTCACCTTTTCATACATCATTGAATTAGGCAGATATCTGAGCTGCTTTGGAATGTTATCTGGATGTTCTGGACTTAAAAATGCTTTAGCCCATTTTGCCTTGGCCACAGCTTCTGCATATCTTCCTTACATTCTACAGAAACCTAAAGCTCCATCTCTATCATGAGCATCTCCCTCTATGATTATCTAGGTCTAGGAAATAGTAAGAGAAAGACAATGACAAAAAAGCTTTTGTGGTTACCTGGATATGCCAGAACCTGTTAGGCTTAATATTTGAGAAGTTGATTAATAAATGCAATCAACTTCAAGTTGATAACATTCTTTGAAAATAATGGTTTAGACTGGCTTAGAACAATGACAACCAATCACTCTGTCTTGCGTTGCAAACAAGATTCAACGTTTGATCTTATGAAATTAGTAACAATCTGAAATAAGGTTACAGTGGAGGCAATATACATTTATTAAGTACTTGTTTAGTTTACATCCAACAATATCAGATGCTGAGATTTTTCATATGTCCTACCATTTTGCAATGGAGAAATTTATATTACTGCATATGTATTTCACCTTTTTTTGTATCCTCCATCGTCTGCAGAAGAACAAGCATTATATCACATTTTTGAAACTGGTCAGTGTTGTACTAAGTGAGTATGAACTATAAAATATTCATTTTTCCTAGTTCTTTTCATGGTGTTAATTTACTTAGAAATTGCAAAGCTGTTTGCTTATAAATCCCTTTGTAATTCAGGTGAGCAGTGATTTTTAAAAACAGTTACGTATGTTAAATTGACTGTAAAATAAAAACTTGCAGTGAATGACAGTGAAATAAATGGCTTAGTACTTCACATCTAATTACTAATGTCATTGTTCTATTACTAAAATTGGGTTGTGTGATACTTTCTTACACTTGCTTTTTTCCTATTATTTCAAAATTGCCTAATATTTAGTATGGATATTTTAACTTTGAGTCTTGAATATACTGAAATGTCCTAAGTAATTATAGAAGATTTAAAGTACTTTCTCATAAACAAACTTCATCACTTTCCTTCTTATCTCAAACCCCCTTTCTTATCTCTATCCCCTTTTTCTGCTTTCCTTTCTACAGTTATTCATATCAACAGATTTTTTGTGCATGACATATTTTTGGAGGGCATTCAAGTTCAGAGAAATGGAATGAACATATTCATTCTGAACAAATTCAGCCATTTCTTCAGCTATGTTTTCCTATTTAAAAAACAACAAACCAACAAAAACAAGACTAATGAACTCTTCAGATTCTCCTCAGTATTTCAAATAATGGCTGAACTAAAGGGATGAGAGCTAATTATACATAATAAAGCAAAATGGAATCTTATTGTGAGGATTTGGTTTGATTTGATTTGGAAGTTGCCCATATCCAAATGACTCTGGTCAGCTTATAATTTTTTTAAAAAAACAATACAAAGGAACTATAGTATCCCAACAAGAATATCCATTAAACAAAACAAAATAGGACTCTATGCTGCTTCCTAGATCCTAATAAGTGGCTTTGGATGGATCTTAAGTGCATCAGTTCTGACTGATCATACTGGGTGGACAGAAACCATTTTGTCCCCGGCATCAGACTTCCGCAGCAAGGTCTCATATCTGGTTATCTGTGCAACAGTGCCTCTGGTTGCCAGCAGAGTGTCCTGTGTATAAATAGCTACCCTACACCTTCCTCCTGAGCTCACAGTCAGTGATAACCAGACCTGAAATCCTGGTGGGCACATTTACAGAGACGGGACCCCCCACACCAATCCATGTGGACCCCCTACTATTGACGGGATGAGGAAAAAACTATAGGTAGACTTGGGGTAACCAGCAGCAGCCAGAGACCAGAGCTTAAAACGCCTGATAATATGTCTCTCAGTACAAGGATGTAGTGGTGATTGGTCTTCTGTGCCCAAACCCTCTTTCCTGAGAATGGCCTGCCTCCTGCTATAAATCTCCCTCTGCTCCTCACTATTATGATCATCTTTTTTCAAACTCCATCTACAACCTCAGCACCAAAAAGGATGGGAAAACTGCAGATAAGGCTAAAAAAGAAAATAAAAGTAAGCTGTATGGGCATAATGTCTCCAATAAGTTTTGAAATACTCTCTTTACAGAATCTTCCTTTCATTTGTTTCCAACCCTTTCTAAGAAGCTGCTAAGGCAGCCTTGTTCTATCTCACTTTGGAAGATTCTTAAGTAGTGACTCAGGAAGTTTTAGTAATACTTTTCCTTGATGAATAGTGTCTTGAACAATACGGTAAATTAGTGCTACTGTCTCCTTCATTTAATTATGAGCAGTTTCCAGATCCCTTACAGTCTGTATATTTGGTACCACTAATTGGTATTAGTTTGCATGATAGCCTTATGCTCCTGTTGCCAAATATCCCCCGTTAGTGGATAATATCTAAATTATTCTAAATGTCTAAATCCAAATATTACACTACAGTAGGTAGTTTGGATTTTACAAAGTAATTTTCTTCCATCCTGATTCTGGAAAAGGGCAATTAAAAGGTCACACTGGCTAAATCCAAGAACTAGATATATGCTTTTTCCAGTCGGAGCAGTGCTTGAAGGGAATAGCTTTTCCTCCCAATTTCATTCTGAAATTTAGTCCAGCAAATAAAAGAATGAAAATATAACCTTTATAATATAAAATAGGAATGCTACTGTACTCCAGACTCCTGCAATTCCAAGCCTTATGAGGCCTTTTAGAGGAACAGGTGCTCTACTAGATGCCTGGGAATTCGAAGGTTTTGCACAGATCTTAGCTGTTCCTAGCATTGTACTCTTCTGGACAAAGACTCTAAAGTTGTTCCTGGGATCTGTTGGAGCCACTTTCCCAGTTTAGGAGGCCCAGCCCTGAGTGCTTCTACCATTACTGGGACTACTTTGCTTTTTACTTTCCACATCCTCTCTAGTTCCTCCTTCAGGCCCTGGTACTTCTTCAGCTTCTCATACTCCTTCTTGATATTGCTGTTACTTGGTATTGTTACATCTATCACTACCACTGTCTTCTAGTCTTTGTCCAGTTCCACCCATAAAGATAATTACAAAGAAAAATGAGATAAGATGTTTAAAACAATAAGAGAAAAACTAAAATGTCATTCAAGTTATGCAATAACCTTATTATATATCTCTACAGCATCTTGAGGTGCATCAATAGATTTATGTATTATTTTTCTTTTTTGGTGGACTATAGACAGAAATAGGGTGGCTTGCAAGGTTAGAGATAGTCTGCATAGAATTGCGTGGGCACATTTGGGGTAGGCTTTGATGGCAGCTATGACATGCTTCCTAAAATATTCCAAAAATGATTGGTACTGTCATTATTAGCAGGGAAAGCTGCATGTGCCAAGAGGATGCTTTAAGCTAGTAAACTTGCCCACTGTACTCCATTATCTTATTAGGAAGAAGTGAAAGCTTGATTCCCCAAAGATATGATGATTTGCAGAGGTCAATGTCTATAATAAGGTATTGTACCACACCATGTGGAACTGTATAGGTAGTCCTTGACTTACGACCACAATTGAGCCCAAAATTTCTGTTGCTGAGGCATTTGTTAAGTGAATTTTGCCCCATTTAAAAAAATATAGGTAATTATCTGTTTAGTTTACTTTAAAATCTGGGATATTTAGGGGTATATAACACACACACACACACACGCACACATACATACACACACATACATATACATATACATATACATACATACATACATATATATATGTGTGTGTGTGTGTGTTAAATGTTTGTTAAGTAGTTAGAATGCACTTGCTTAGGTCCCAAACACGGGACAAATCTTATTTCCTATTTCAGCCTAATCCAAGGCCATCTACAGGCAGTAGCCACAGCATTGGCAGCTCATATTTAGCAAGCCAAAATTTACATACATATATATGTATATATATATATATATGCAATTATAAGGAAATTATGTGAGCTATTATGTTATTTTTCATGTTCTTCTAAAAGTGTATATTTCTTATATTCCAAAGTTTTTCCATTTTTAGCCATATTCAAACAAATGTTTCTTTTTAAGTATTCTCTCTGATAAGTCCCATCATCTATTTTCTTGATTTCCATTTTAATTTTTTTTCTCTGGCCATTGCCTTTCTTAATTATATGATAAGCGGCAACAATTTCAAAGGACAATGATTTTAAACCACAAAGAAATACAGAACAACCTTGAGAGTATGAATCAACTTATCTCCAACTTAATTTCACTCCAAGAAATTTCCCAGGAAAATACAGTAGAGATGACTGAACATAATTCTGAAGATAGAGACTTAAAGATGGAACCGTATAAAATAAAAAATCATGATTTAATTCAAATGGGAAATATTTCAACACGTCCAAGCAACTTTGAAGATAAGGAAAAGAATGAGGGAAAATACTTTACAGGGAAATGAATGATGCAGCAAAACATACTGATTAAAAGTGTATATTTCTTAATAATTTTAAAACAGTTAACACAATTTTCCTTACAAACATCTTCATCTGAAATCTGTTAGATAGGAATTGATATATACTGTCTCTCTCTCTCAAACTACACACACACACAGTATATATACACATACACACACTACTGTATAAATACATTATCTACATTATAAAACATACTATCCAAAACAGAAATTAAAATTTAAAATGATGAGATAAAGAATGACATAAATATGAATAAATATTGTAATATTTTCTTCCCCATCTTAAGTTATTGTCTCAATTCTACATAATTTAGATTGGATATGTTTAACTTTAGAGATCTCTGTCTTAGGATATTGTGTACAGCAGATTATTCAATTCTCTCTCCATGTGTTAATTTGAATCTAGTGTAGTATTTCTTAAACTTTTTTTTCTCATGATCCATTCCCATTTTTAAAAATCATAGAGATTTCATTTCTATAGATTATATTTATTGCTATGTACCATGCTAAAAATTGCAGTTGGCATACTCATTGCTACTACTGCTTCTCATGATTATTTGATAGGATTTTAATACTATATTATTTTTCAATATGAGCTGGGAAATAATTTTGATTTTGTGGAACCCCCACCCCCCAAAAGGGTCTTGGGAGCCCGAGAGATTCTTAGGCCACACTTTGAGAAACTGATTGTATTGTATTGCTTATTAAGTTAAACTTTTTCCACCAATTATATTTTATTATTATATTTTATTAATTCTTTCTTCTCTCAGTTTTGTACTTCTCCCACCAGAGAGGTGTGTTGTTCTTGCAACAATAAAAAAAAGTTTTCCTTTCCTTAGAAGAGCCATTCAGTGCTTTATTTCAATCTTGACAGAATTTTATCTTGTATCTCCATGTTACCTTTCTCTGTTGACATATGTCTGGTGGTTCACATCATAATTGTGATACAATCAAAATGTGTTGAGGGCCCCATCTGTTTTCTCAGGCCTTTTAAATATGATTAAATAGCTATATTCCTTCATTTTCCTGGGCCATTGCTTGCTGTCCCTTTTTAAATTGCCTACACATTTGCTTGCAAAAATAGTCTTATCAGATGGCATCAGCGTAAGAGATGAATGTAATGAGACGTGGAAAGAATTAAAAACGGCAATTTAAATGTTTAAATGTAAGTTGGTAGGTAAAAAGAGATTAAGGAACAGTTATCAAAATACATTTCTGTTGAGGCTAAAGAACGTGGGAAAATAAATAGGAACGGTGATGTTTATCATGCTTGGTTAATTCCTGCTAAATATACAAGGGACAAAAGAACAGCAATATCTTAAGTGGAATAATGTTCTTGAGGGAATCATAGTAAATGATTTGCTGAAGATAATTGAATGAATAAATGCTTTTGACTTGTATAAATGATATAAATATTTTGCCAATATAAGTAATTGGCACTTGAGATTTCCCTCTTTTGTTACCCATCTCAGTTAAATTGGGCTGTGTGATGCTTTGCAGAGGTAGTTTAAATTAAATGAGATTTCATTGAATCATTCCAAATTAGATTGTTGAATAAGGTGTCTTTCAATTGAAGGAATTTAAGGGCAATCTGGAGATTTGATGCCTTTGAAGAGTCTCAGACATCGTTTCGGCTTTTGTTAACACGTGTGGACAAAGTGAAAGGTTATATGATGTGATGAAATTAGGCAAACAATAAAATATATCATCTCTGTCAACCCTACCTACATGATAGGTTTTGTAAGGGAAATAATTTAACCATTAAGCAAGAGAAACAATTGTAGTCATTAAGGCATCAAGCTAGAAACAGGGACACCATGAATTCTAGTTCTGCCTTCAGCACAAAGCCAGGTGGGTGACCTTGCACCAGTCACTTTCTCTCAGCCCTAGGAAGGCGGCAATGGCAAATCACTTCTGAAAAATGGTGCCAAGAAAACTGCAGGGACTGTCCAGTCAGTCTCCAAAATCAGTTATGATTGAATGGAGATGAGAGAAAAAATACTATCTACTTTACTAAGTCCTCCCAATGACCTAGCTAACACATTTATAAAAAAAGGTTGGACTCTGCCAACTAGTTACTGATCATCAGGCTCCTGAAAAGCACCTTTCTGAAATTAGATGGACTAAGAGAACATATTGATTGAGGAACAAATTGGATTGAGAATTTGACCTCCTTTGAACATGTTTTAATTCTACAAACCAATAGGTTTCACTTTTCGCAGCTTTCATGGATTTTAGAGCAGCTTTCTATCTGATTTTTTTTTCCACCCAGACTTTGGTGCAAATTGCAAAACTCTTCTTAGACAGAAGGTGCTACTGCTAATCTTTAACTGTATGATAAAATTATCGTAAAAATTAAATGCAATATCTAAGGAAGCTATGCCAATGACAACTATATGCTATTAACCAATACAGTCAGGCAAGGCTGTATTCTTCTACCATTGTTGTTTAACTACTATATTAATGCACGTGTTGCCATGATAAACAATCTTTTTCATCAACCACCAAAACAGGGAGAAAAACATATTTCAGGCTGGAAAAAGGCACTATGAACATTGGCTAATTATTAGTTTCTGAAGCTCTAGAAATCAGTTACAAGACCTCATGAATCTTCTTTGTTCATGGGGCCCTTCAGTCAGTTGTGGATTTTTTTCAGGGTATTAATTTGTGTAGAAAGTCTATAGATCAGACATGTCAAACACAAGGCCCGGGGGCCAGATCCGGCCCGCGAAGTGGTTTCATGTGGTCCGCAAAGCCATCCTGGAAACAGTGAGGGAACGGCCCCCACTGCCTTGGCCCTGGCCCAGAGACCCTCCTTCTGCCAGAGACCCTCAGATCTGTCCCACTCCTGCCCAGGCCCCCATAGGCACCCTTGATGCCAACGATGTAGAGCTGGCCATGCCCACCCAGTAGGCCATATGCACTCTAGCCACGCCCACCCAGGCCATACCCACCTGGCCCCCTGAGGGCAACTGCAATGCTGATGCGGCCCTCAAAGAAATTGAGTTTGACACCCCTGCTATAGATAAAGGGGATTCTTCACTATGAAAACTAACATTACACAAAAGGAGGACAAGCCTAATGTGTTTTTTACAGTATGTACAATATTTATTCTTGACTACTCTGAAGGACAACAATGGCTCTACCCTCTCTAATTCTCCTTTTTTAGATACTTTATATACCTCCTGAATATTTGCTTGCCTACAACAGCTTTTTTCTCTATCATGGTGTTCTCAACAAATAGAAATGATACCTTCCCCCTTCCACAGGTAACCTATTTCAGGGATATGCATTTTGAATAAATACCACAGATAACTAAGAAAGGATGGATAACAAGAGATTTGAATTTGGTGTATGAAAATATTCAGTTAAATTCTCTGGATGCCAAAATTGAAATGGGTTTAGAAGAGTTGTGCCACGTGTGGGGAGAAGGCATGGCTCCACATTTTAAAAGTTCCTCTCCTCATTGTAACTATGCTGTATTACTGGACATTTTAGGGGATTGATAAGCTATTGGAGGACCCAATAGAAGAGACATGGGTGAAAATCATTTTCCAAGTTCATAATTTGCAGACCTTAGATGTAAATAGCACCTCAAAAACAGTTCCCAAAGTAGTAGATTTGGAAAGTTTTATTTTGTTTGTGTTGTACATTTGAGGAATATGATCTGATGTATTGAAAAGTTTAAAGTATCAAAACAGTATGTTAAATGGAGTCAAGTTCATGGGGGGGAAAGCAGTCTTAAATGCTATATTACTATACAGTAATATCAAATTATAGTGATTTTATTTTCATAGTCTCTCAAAAACCTGGACTTTAAAGGAAAGAGTACTAAATCCCACCCTTTTGATTTAATTTAATTCTTAATTTGCGGGTAGTAAAACATCTAGTAATATTTTTTTTCAAAATTAGAGACAGGCTGAATAACAATTATTATTGTGTACCTGTGATCCTTGAGATACGACTGTAATGGAGCCTATCCATTACAGTCACCTATTGTGGCAGACATTAGATAAAATATGTCACCTAACAATCCCTCTATCCCTGCTCTCCCTAATGAAACATAAACTGAACCTGTGAGTCGTTAAGTGGGACATGAGATGCCTCTAGGGTGGGGGAGGCCATTGGCGGCCTAGTAGAGGTCTAGGCTTGCCTGCCTTGGCTCTCCTAAGACTTCCCCCACCTCCAAGATACTCATACTCCATTTCCCACACCTTAGGTCCCAACAGGTTTTTTCCCACTCCCACCAAGTCCCCCCAGGGCTTAGGCCTGATTCCCATCCCACCAGGCCAAACACCCTTCTCCTCACTTACTTTTGAAGAACTCCGAGGCCTTTCATGATGCTGGAATGATTTTCTTCTTTGTGTGGCTACATGACACAGTTCTGGAACTGGCTGCCATTTTGTCCCCACTCACAAATGGGTAGAAAAAATGGTAGTTGCATTAAGTTTGCTGCCGCATAGTGCATTGCTTTGTTTTGCTGTCTTACCAAGTCTGCATAGTGCTGTAGAAGCTTTCTGACCATTCAGAAGCTTTTATAGCACTGTGCAGATCTCTCTAAGGCAGCAAAATCAAGCAACTTGTCCTACCCACAGATGAGTGAGACAAAATGGCAGTTGCATTTGGATCATTGCTGCACAGCCTGGGGACACCTGTCTTCCATAACATGAGGTCCAGAGAGCTTCAGAAGGTAAGTGTGGGGCATGATGAACATATGGGGAAGGTGTTGCAGGATTTCAGCAGGGTGGGATGGAGAAGAGGTGAGCAGGCACTACAGCGACCCTGTGGTGGTCATAAAAGTGAATGACCACAGGCCCATTGCAGCCATCATAACTTTGATATGGGGCCATATGTAGCTTTTGGTGGGGACTCATAATTTTGAACATTTGTTAAATGGTCTGTTGTACCACAAGGATTATCTGTAATAGGGTGCATACAAAACTGAAAATGAATTGCGGCTTGATAAAACGTCTTAGGTGGGTTGTATTCCAACTGAACTGAAATCTGGAACATTTTTGTTGTTCCATATTTTAGCGGAGGGAAGAGTATTGCCAGCAATCTCTGTAAATTTTAGCTCTAAAATTAGGAAGCAGGTAGGGCTGGCAACAGAAAAATATACTGGTAAGCTAAGATCCTGTTATAAGTTGCGTATAAGCATTTTTTGAGTTATTTTAATACAGGAGAGATGCTGTCTTGTAGTTTAAATTACTTGCCAACTAAGTCTTAGTAAGATGGAGGAATTTGCAATGAAATGTAATTCAATTAATTGCTTGCCAAATGAGACTAAGAAAGCAGAATGGCTCATGCTTCTCATTTCAAAGTGCTTCATAAGAAAAGGATGAAAACAAGCACTTTTACGTAGCATCTTGCACTGATTTTCTGTGAAATCTTAAAAACCCACAGACTGCTTTGATCATATACATACCCTTATTCTGAACAAAATTAGACCTAACCAAAATACCCACTGCAAAATGTTATGGGTGAACTGGAGTTCCTTAAGTTGCTATAGTCCATGGGTCGGCAACCCGCGGCTCCGGAGCCGCATGCGGCTCTTTGAGCCGTCTCCTGCGGCTCCCAGCCGCCCGGTGCGCGCGCACCTCTTCGAACGGGCAGTGGTGCGCGCGCACCTCTCCAAATGGAGAGTGGCACCGCCCGTTTGGAGAGGTGCGCGCGCACCTCTCCGAATGGGTGGAGGTGCGCGCGCACCTCCCCAAACCTTTGGAGAGGTGCGCGCGGACCTCCGCGCGAACGGGCAGCGGTGCCGCTCGTTGGGAAAGCTGCCGCGGCCCGTTTGCAGGCTGCCGAAAGCGGCAGCTCTGCAAACGGGCCGTGGGCAGCTTTCCCAACAAGCAGCGCCGCTGCCCTTTCCAAGAGGTGCGCGCGCACCTCTCCGAATGGGCGGAGGTGCGCGCGCACCTCCCCAAACCTTTGGAGAGGTGCGAACCTCCGCGCGAACGGGCAGCGGTGCCGCTCATTGGGAAAGCTGCCGCGGCCCGTTTGCAGGCTGCCGAAAGCGGCAGCTCTGCAAACGGGCTGTGGCAGCTTTCCCAACAAGCGGCACCGCTGCCCATTCCGAGAGGTGCGCGCGCACCTCTCCGAATGAGCGGAGGTGCGCGCGCACCTCCCCAAACCTTTGGAGAGGTGCGCGCGGACCTCCGCGCGAACGGGCAGCGGCGCCACTGTTAAGCGGTGAGAGGGCAGACGAAAGAAAGCATGCTGTATTCTCATCTTCGCCGTTTCGAAATCCCTGAATCTCTCTTCTTCCACCGACCCCCCCCGCCCCCGGGCACGCCAAAGAAACCAAACAGAGCCAAATCAGAACCTCGTCAAAACGGGATAGAAAACCAAAAAAGTCCCAAAAAGTTGAAACGATTCGCCTTTTAAAAGACACACGTTCCTCAAGCCCAGCTTTAAAGCGGTCTCAGCCTCACCAAGTATATTGGGGGACGCTCTCTCCCCTCCCTCTTGCGTGAATCCTTTATCATCAGGACGCGATTACACACGAGTCGTTTGAGGCGGGCAAAAAAAAACAAACAAACCCGACGCGGCCTCGGGACGGTGAGGCCGGTCCAAAGCTGACAGGTCGGCTCCCTCAACCCCGTAACGCAATCAAGGGGAAGCAGGAGATCATAAAGGCTGCGGTCCTACATTGCTCAGTCGACCCAAAGCCCTATCAACCATTTTATGGCTGGCGACGAGCGGGAAGGCAGCTGGAGCGTGGAAAGCAGCTTTGCAACTGACAAAAATATTCCCCAGTAACCGAAGCGCCGTGAACTGCAGTCCCCGACGCTATTAACATGCAACCAGTGTGGGTGCAACTACTGCCCTTCCCCCTCTCCCCACCCCGTATCGCGGATCTCTTTTCCTTGGCGGAGTTATCTTGGGAGTCGCTGCAAGCAGCAAATCTTTTTAAGATGTTTCTGACAGAGGCTTGAGAGTGGGGATGGGGAGAGGAACTACACCTGGGGTGTTGGGAATTATTTTCTCCTTTATTCAGAATTACGGATCCATTTACTTCCAGCACCGGATCAGTGGTGCCACCGCCGTTGCCATGACAGCAGGAGGGGCAGGGCCCCCGCGATTTACAACCCCCCCTTCCCCACCCAAACGAGCAGCCCCGGGAAAGTGGCTTCGGGACTTCTTTTTCTTGCTTCTAAGCGTAGGCACCAATCTGAGAAAAGTAACGCGCGCGTCTTTCTCGTCTCCCGCCACGCCTCCCATTGGCGTCTGCTACGGCATACATAGGAAAAGCGAAGTTAGCTGGGGCGGTTCCCCGCGGCGGAGAGATTCTTGAACGGGATTCTTGAACCCGCGGTCCATCTTGGCTCCTCTCGGGGAGGGGGGAGGCGGCTGTGTAGCCGGCACCATGGATGAGGCCTACGACGTGATCGTGCTGGGCACCGGCTTGACCGTGAGTCCTTCGGAGCCACTCACCCTGCCTCTTCCTCTCCCCATCCCGGCATCTTCCACCCCTTGCGCCCCTCCATGCAATTTTGCATTCCTTTCCCTCCGGCTCCTGCATCCATGTCCGTCATCAGCAAACCATCACACATTAAAAATATGGCAACCGCGCGCGTCCTCGCATGCGCAAGAAAAACCCGTTTTGCACATGCACAAAACGTTTTTTGCGCATGCGCATGCATGGACGCACGCATGCGGCTCCCACTTTCTTTTATGTGTCATGGAACCGGTTCCCAGTGGCTCTTTACCTTTTTTAGGTTGCCGACCCCTGCTATAGTCTCTTCAGCTTGAAGTATTGTTTGTTGTTTGGTATGAATCTGCTACAGGGACTCTTCATTTAGCGACTACAGTTGGAACCAGCAACTCAGTTGCTAGCTGAAATGGTTGAGGGATGAAACTGCGACGGTGATAATGATATTACTTCAAGCTTTCTTTTGCTTTACAAACCTGCAAAGGTAGTAAATACGAGGATTGGTCACATTTCTTTACCATCACTTTGTAACTATGAACACTAAACAAACGCTGCCTGCATTCCTGCTATTTTCAAAATAGCTGCTATTTCTTTACCATACTGTATATTTGATTACTTTTGTACAAATTAAATATTTTTATTTTTATGTATTTATTTAACAAATTTATATGGCTGCTCTATTTATCCAGGTTGACCCATTGGTATCTTACAGCATTAAAAATCTACAACATAAATCCCATATAACTTTATCTTCTTGCCCTCTGTGGCAGCAGCAAGTACATTCACACCAGCCACTTGATTGGCTCTGTATCTGCTGGGAACCGCAGACATTGACAGAATCACCTCTTCAGGGCCTTCTGGAAAAGTGACAAAAAGTGACATTCCTCTCTGAAGGAATGTTATTCCATAGTGAGGGAGCTACAACCAGAAGACCCTTTTTCATTAAGGAACCCGTAACATATTCCTGCCTTCTCATCCTTGTGGGCTGGGTAGATGTGACTGGGGGAAATCAGTCCTTTAAATAACCTGTTCCCAAGCCATGTGGGGTTTTAAATTGCATCCAGAAGCAAATCAGCAATCTATGTAGCTCCCACAAAAGAAGTCACACGTGCACAAATCTTGGTTTCTGCAAAACTTTGTGGGCCTCTGCATTTTGGACCAATTGAAGCTTCTTGATATTTTTCAAGATTAGGCTCACGTGGAGAGCATTACAGTAATCCAAACAGGACATAATCAGTGTGTAGGTGATTGTGAGAAGGCCACACTCAGCCAGGACTGGGTGTAAGAGATGCACCACTCATAGATGTGAAAAGGCCCTCCTGGCTATCACTGCCAACAGTACCTCAAGCAGTCTAGGAGAACCCCCAGATTATGCACCACGATGGTAGTTCCCTGAATCTAAAGCCAGTCTATCTTGTCAACATTCAGTTTTAGCCTGTTGCTAGACTACTGCAACGCTCTCTACTTGGGGCTGCCCTTGAGGACCACTCGGAGGCTTCAACTGGTGCAGAATGCAGCTGCGCAAGTTGTTATGGGAGTTTCCCGATACTCCCGTGTAACACCTCTTCTCCGTGAGCTGCATTGGCTTCCGGTTGCCCTCTGGGTGAGATTCAAGGTGCTGGTAATGACCTATAAAGCTCTAAATGGCTTGGGTCCGGATTATCTAAGGGAACACCTGCTGCCGGCATCAACTTCCCATCGTCCTGTGCGCTCCCACAGGGAGGGCCTTCTTAGGGTACCGCCGGTCAAGGAATGCCAGTGGGTTATCCCCAGGGGAAGGGCGTTCTCTGTGGGCGCGCCGGCCCTTTGGAACCAACTTCCCACAGAGCTTAGGACTGCCCCCGACCTTCGCTCATTTCACAGGGACTTGAAAACTTGGTTTTTTGAGCTTTCTGGCTCAGACTGAGGGGTTTTAATTATTTATTAATGGGGTTTTAGTTTAAATTCAGGGACTTAATTTAATCTTAGTTTTAATCGATTTTAACTTTGTATGTTATGTATTTTAAATTTTTCCCTGTAAACTGCCCTGAGTCCTACGGGAATAGGGCGGTATACAAGTTTAAATAATAAATAAATAATAAATAAATCTCAACAGTCTCCAGGTACCAAGAAAAGGTAATCACAGCTTTGCTTAACTCACTACTGAAAGAGATGTACAACAGAGTATCATCAGCATACTGATAATATCTCACTCGGTGATGCTACTTGATTTCCCTCAGTGGTTTCATGTAGATATTAAGCAGGAGTGGCGAAAGTACCAAACCATGTGTGATCCTGCAGAACAGGGGCCAACAGTTGGACTCATCAATCCCAATCAACACTGACTGAAAATGTCTTAAGAGGAAGGAAACGAACTAGGACAACCTAGTGCTCCCCGTTCCCAACCCATGGAGTCATTCCAGAAGGATACTATGGTTCATGGAATTGAAAGCAGTGAAAGGTCAAGTAGAGCAAGGATGGACACATTACTACTGTCACACTCCCTCCAGAGGTCATCACAAAGCATAACCAGTGTTGTTTCCATCTCATATCCAGGCCTGAATCCTGACTGAAAGGGGTCCAGATGATCCCTTTCATCCAATCTCTGGAGCTGGAATGCAACCATCTTCTCTACAACCTTACCCCAAAAGGGGTTGTTAATTTTGTTCAATATTATCTTTCCTCGTTAGTTAGAGCTCATATAGGTCACGGAATCAGTGGTACTATTAGAACCATCTCTTTACCAATAATTTGAAACTGGGTATCTTCTTTCTCTGTTTTTTCCTTCAGTTTCCAGATTTCATTGCCATACATCATTATTAGAAAGGCCATTGCTTTGTTGTCATTGCAATACCTTTATCCTTCATGATAGTCTCTCTGTGTGTCATTGCTTTCTGCCTTAGAATTAATGTCTTATTTATTCCCCAATTTATTCATTTTTGAGCCCAAAATACTAATCTATCATTTTCACTTCTTTCCCATTGACTGTAAATTCTGTCTTATACTTAACATTAATTCATTTATCTAATGTTTATGTTCATAATGAACTTTTTAAAGTTTTCTTTATCATTTACTAACAAGGTGGTATTCTCTACATAGATTAATTTTTTTGATTTTCATTCTCCACTTCGGATTCCAATCATTTTAATCACTCCTATTCTTATGTTTGCTATATCAGATAATCTGATAATGGGACAACAGGCATCATTGTCTCACTCTTTTATATGTGCTTCTACAAATGCAGTTATTACAATAATTTCTTATTCATTGTTAAGAATTCCTTATTCATTGTTACCAGCTGACTTATTCAAAACATCAGCCATCAGGTTTAAAGCCTAAGGCGAAACTAGAACTCACAGTCTCCTGGTTTCTGGTCTGGTGTCTTAACCATTAGATCTTTTTCTCTTTATTCATGGTTAAGATTCCATAGGAAAATAATTTGATGTTATTGCATATTTGACTGTTGCCTGTATAAGAGGGTGAGAGACAGGTATCTTGGTCTATATACCAAACGAATGACCCATTGGTATCCCCATATCAAAATAACTTACCTTATGTCCGGCCAGAACTTGAAAATAACATTTAACGTAGCACAGTACTTAAACAAAATGGTTCAGTTGAGATCTGCATATGTGGGACTGATTGGAATAGATTGCAAGGGCGACTCCGAAATATAATTTTATCATATTTTATCTATATCTTAAATTATTGCAATTTCATTTTAGATTGTATTTTATTACCATTTCATTTTAAATCATATTTTATTCTAATTCCATTTTAAATCGTATTTTATCAAATTCCATTTTAAATTGCTTTTATCAAATTTTAGTAACAATTTATTGCTGGAACTTTGCACTTTGATATGGCCCAAGAGCTAATCAATACAGACTTGTTTGGCATATAAGTTAGCCTTAATCTGTTCTTCATTTACCATGATTTCTATAATCTAAGTAAGACAAATATAAATTATCTTCCTGTATTTTCTAGCTTTCTCCATCTCATTTTTTAATATGGTCCTTCTGCCTTTACTGAAATTTAGCATGTACACATTTTTTTCCTGGATCACTTTCTTTTCTACAGGTACTGTATATATAGTGAGTTTATACCAAAGTTTAGGCCAAACAGTCATGTCCTATGTTTGTTGATCTAAAGCAGGGGTCAACAACCTGAAACAGTGAAAGAGCCACAAAAGGAAAAACTGGGAGCCGCAAAAATGTGTGCACATGCGCGCATGCACAGAACAGGGTTTGACTGAAGAGTAGAGCCAAGGCGAGATATGCACCTACCCTGCATATTTGAATTGATTGGTTGAACTTTTTTAGTCCCACTTTTTTTTTTTGGACTGCACATGGCAGAGGACTGGGAGCAGCAGGAGACGGCTGAAAGAGCCGCATGCGGCTCCGGAGCCGCGGGTTGCAGACCTGTGATCTAAAGCTTTTGTTGTAATTGTTAGTAAACATGTTTCAGTATAATCTTCCCATACTCTTAATTTCATTGCCTTTGTTGGATCCTGTCTATGATTACTGTTGAATATTCTTAACTTAGCTATAAATTTTTCTGCAATTCTTTTGAACTTCCTGAAAAAATATCTCTCATTTTCTTTTTTATTATAGTCTTCCAATCGTTATTGTTGATATCTTCCCATGTCTTTCTTGCTTTATGTCGAAAGAATGTGTTTCTGTCATTGCTATGTCCTTCTAATTGCCTATGTCTTTCACCCTCTGTCTTGCTTTGACTCTCATGACATGTGTTTTGAAAGCCACTTGGATCTTTTTACTTTTTGAAATTCCAGGAAAAATTTCAAGTCTTTTAATTTCTTTCCATAAATACTCAGGTTACTTTTTCATAAATTGGTTAAGAATATGAAATATGTTCCTTAAATTGATCTTATATACTAATTGCATGTTTTCCAAATCATATGTTACAAGCAAATTTTCAACCCATTTAATCCACATATGATACATCCCACAGTTTGGAAGTATTGCACGAAGGGAGTCTCAGCCAATCTCAATGTATATACATGGTTGTACTTTGACAATCCCCTTCATCGATTACTGCCTTGTCGTGGCGAAGGGTCTTAACGTAATTCAATGAAGCTATGAGCTATGCCATGCAGGGCCACCCAAGACGGACAGGTCACGTTCTGACAAAACGTGATCCACTGGAGAAGGAAATGGCAACCCACTCCAGTATCTTTGCCATGAAAACCCTATGGACAGTACCAAAAGGCAGAACGATATGACACTGGAAGATGAGACCCTCAGGTTGGAAGACGTCCAATATGCTACTGGGGAAGAGCAGAGGGCTAGTACTAGTAGCACCAGAAAGAATGAAGCGACTGGGCCAAAGCCGAAAGGACGCTCAGCTGTGGATGTGTCTGGTGGTAAAAGGAAAGTCCGATGCTGTAAAGATTTTTTCTCCATAGGAACCTGGAATGTAAGATCCATGAATCAAGGCAAGCTGGACATGGTCAAACAAGAGATGACAAGACTGAACATCGACATCTTAGGAATCAGCGAACTAAAATGGACAGGAATGGGTGAATTTAATTCAGATGACCATCAGGTATACTACTGCGGGCAAGAATCCCTCAGAAGAAATGGAGTAGCCTTCATAGTCAATAAAAGAGTAGGAAAAGCAATACTGGGATACAATCCTCAAAATGACAGAATGATCTCAGTTCGAATCCAAGGCAAACCATTCAATATCACAGTAGTCCAAGTCCATGCCCCAACCACCGGTGCTGAAGAAGATGAAATTGACCGGTTCTATGAAGCCCTACAGCACCTTATAGAACTAACACCAAAAAATGATCTCCTTATCATCATGGGGGACTGGAATGCTAAAGTAGGAAGCCAAAAGATAACCAGAATAACAGGCAAGTTTGGCCTTGGAGTACAAAATGAAGCAGGGCACAGGCTGATAGAATTTTGTCAAGAGAATACGATGATGATAGCAAACACTCTTTTCCAACAACCCAAGAGATGTCTCTACACATGGACATCACCAGACGGTCAACACAGAAATCAGATTGACTATATGCTCTGCAGCCAAAGATAGAGAAGCTCTACACAGTCAGTAAAAATAAGACTAGGAGCTGACTGGCTCAGACCATGAGCTTCTCGTTGCAAAGTTTAGGCTTAAACTGAAGAAAGTAGGGAAAAACACTAGGCCAGTCAGGTATGAATTAAATCATATCCCTGTTGAATATACAGTAGAGGTGACAAATAGATTTATGGAATTAGATCTGATAGACAGAGTGCCTGAAGAACTATGTATGGAGGTTCGCAACATTGTACAAGAGGTAGCAACTAAAACCATCCCAAAGAAAAAGAAATGCAAGAAAGCAAAATGGCTTTGTGAGGAAGCTTTGCAAATAGCTGAGGAAAGAAGGGAAGTGAAAGGCAAGGGAGAAAAAGAAAGATACGCCCAATTGAATGCAGAATTCCAGAGAATAGCTAGAAGAGCTAAGAATGCCTTCTTAAATGAACAGTGCAAAGAAATAGAAGAAAACAATAGAATAGGGAGGACCAGAGATCTTTTCAAGAAAATTGGAGAGATGAAGGGAATGTTTAATACAAAAATGGGCATGATAAAGGACCAAAATGGCAGGGACCTAACAGAGGCGGAAGAGATTAAGAAGAGGTGGCAAAAATACACAGAAGAACTATACAAGAACGAGCTATTCAAAATCTTAAAAGACGATGCAGTAAAAGTGCTACACTCAATTTGCCAGCAAATTTAGAAAACTCAACAGTGGCCACAGGATTGGAAAAGATCAGTTTACATTTCAATTCCAAAGAAAGGCAGCTGGTAAAATAATTCCCTTCACAACATTCTATTAGCCTATTTTCTGTCTTATTGCATTTGCCTAGTGCAATTCTTGCCTTATTTCCTGATTTCTCCAACGTTGGCATTCTAATCATTCATTAATGATAGTATGTCCTTTCTTTATGTAGCATTTAGTGTTTCTTGTAATTTGCCTGGAATTTCTCAGTATTTCCTCCATTGCATCTTAAGTATATGCTTTGTATAAGAACCAGTAAGTGATAATAATCAACATGGGGAAGTTTATGTATAAATTGCCCAAAGTGTCTATTTTTTATAGTTGATTTGTTTTCTCAAAGTCAAAATGGAGGATCTATTGAAACCACAGAATTATTAATATGAAATATTTTATAGTATTAATCAGCATGTTAAAAATAATGATATATCTAGCAAAGTAAGCAATCAGTTCACAAGAGAAAAAAGAAGTTGACTATTAATGTTAAAGTTTAATCTGCCTTGATATTTGCAATATTGGCTGCTAAATAGATTTTTCTCTTGATTACTGATAAGTAATTTTCAGACTATAAAAGAGTGCATGGGGGATGAGGAGATATATAATAATGTACATGTCTTAAAATAACAGTTTCACAAAGCTAACAAAAGAAGTAAACACATTCTCAGTCAAGGAAGCTATAGTCACTCTCCAAGCCATAGCTTGAAGAATTAGGATTTTTTTCCTAGTGAAATTAAACAATTCATAGTGGAGTAGAATATACTTAATAAATGCTTTATGTTATTTATATCTGTTTCATATTTAACATAGGAAACAAAACTTGGAACAGGATTTGTAATGTTGCTTACATGGTTATAATTATTAGCATGATAGGATTTATTCCTTGGGGTATGGCATCCCTGCAGGCAGATGATAGCATTTTCTTCTACCTATCTTATGTCAACACCTGTTGAGGTTTAATCAAGCAAGCAATTTGTGTTACCTTGGCATTGTATATTATATAGATTCAAGGAACATGTCTCTTAAGATATATGGGGTCAAAATGACTAATAGATAATAAGGAGATTCTTTTTTTCTCTGGGTCGAATAATAAAAAAAGAGGAGCAAAGAAGCTAGCCTTAATTAAATTAAGTCTAGGTATTAAACGTAGCTTTAGCATAAACTGTAATAAAGGCATTAATAAAGGAGAACATTTGTAGCTCAGGGTTGATATGAGGGATCCTTAGTGCTCTCTGATCTTGCTTGCTTTCATACAGACGTTTCATTACCCAAACTAGGAAATATCATCAGTGCTAGTAAGTTTGCTGTCAGTGTAATAAAAGTATTCTGGAAGATACCTTCTTGCTATACTTAACTTCCTTGGAAGTTACCATTATAATTTTACATAGATCTAACTGTAAAAATGTAACAATAAAATAATAATTGCCAACATCAATCAAAATAAAGAGACTGTGAAAATAAAGAGTTTTCATGAAATTGCTTTGGTGTAGATTTCTTAACAGCTTACCTGAGTCAGAGAAATTATAAGACAACTTTTAACATTAGTGAGTGTGATTCACAAGCTTCTGCTGTCTGCATATTTTGTATAATAGACAACACTGAATCATGTAGTTTTAATTTCATATCCCATGAAAGTAATTCCCATAGATTAGTGACACTCTTTTTTATATCAAAGTAGTGATACTGAGTGGAAAGTTAAATCATCGATGAACTCATTATAATAATTTATAACTCTGCCCTATATTTACTGTTGGTTATCCAGTTTTATAATTCCTAGTCAATGCTCCTCCGTCTCTTTGATGTATTTCTCTTCTATAATGAAGAATGCCTCATATACAATAACATCCTATTTATTTATTTATTTATTTATTTATTTATTTATTTATTTATTTATTTATTTATTTATTAGTTTTTATAAACCGCCCTTCTCCCGAGGGACTCGGGGCGGTGTACAGAGGAAGGAAGGTCTACAGATGAACAATAAAAAGTAATAAAAACAATATTGAAAACAAACTGGGACCCCAATTAACGCTATCATGCCAGGCCGGACTGCTGGAACAGGAAAGTTTTTAAGTCGCGTCGGAAGGTACGGAGGTCGGGGGCCATCCGGATTTCGGTTGGTAAGCTGTTCCAGAGGGCTGGCGCACCCACTGAGAATGCCCTCCCCCTGGGGGCCACCAGCCGACATTCCTTGAGCGGTGGCACCCTGAGGAGGCCCTCTCTGTGGGAGCACACAGGATGGTGGGGTGCTGACATCGGCAGAAGGTGCTCCCGTAGGTAGTCCGGACCCATGCCATGTAGGGCTATTTATAAACTAAAGCTAGTTGAAATATTTGAAATTATGCAAGTAAACAGTTCAGTTAAAAATAGTGGGGATCTCTTCTGTATGGTACAACACAGGTATTGCATTATTCAAGAAGCATCCAGATCAAGCTTTGGGGTTTTTCTATATTCAGAACTAATATGAGAGCCTAGAACTTTTTAAAACTTTTAATCAGCTTCTAAAGGTTGCAGAGGGCATGTATTACATCACTGGAGAAGGCAAGCTTGAGATTAAAATCTTTGCTTCTCTTTTTTCTCCAATGTATTTCTTTAGTAGACCATGTGATTAAATCTATTGGAAACTTAATATCCATTAATATGTTCTGTGAAGAGATAGAAAGGCAAACCCTGATCATTGAATTTACTGCTACACTACAGAATAGAATTTCAGATATCCTTCTGTACGCTCATTTTGCCATCAACTCAGGCTAGTTTTATATAGGAATCTTCCTGAATTTTAGCATCATTAACAGCAAAGAAGGTAAGTAGGTTGGGCTGAGAGAACATTCTGTGTATGCCGCAAACCTTTATATATCTGTTTTATTACCAGATTAACACAACTAGAAGGATGAGGGTGTTTGAGGACAATAGACATGTCAACTGTGTCTGACTTATCAGACAATGTATCTGGAATTTTGGGTGCAAAGCTGATCAGTTTGGGCCTTATCTCTTGGATTCTAAAGATTTTTTTAAACAAAAGTCTACACCTACTCTTTGCTGTGCATGAAATCGAACATGTTTTATTTCAAGTCCAGAACAAATCTCTGGGTTTTGGAAGTTCTGCCAAACTGTTTGAGTTGACGATATTTGTCTGAAATAAAAACATAAACTATTTTGATTGTTACAGCTTTCAGACAATGGAAACTGGTGGTGGGTGCCAAACTAGGTCTTAGTTCTGCCTTTATCTATCCCCAAATAACAGCATTGTTGCTGCTAATATCCCAAAGTAGTATATTCTCCCACACTGTTTTTCCCATTTTTTGAAGAAATTTGCCTGATCAAAGCATTTAGTGAAGAAACATCTTCTGCTTCCTAGATAAGATTTATTTGTTTAGGTAAGTATCTGGGTAATTTTTTATAATTTGGTCATATTTAAACTGTAGCACTTATCTACTTTTGTTTATCTTTTAACTTTTTTGAACTCTTTTTAAAATTATTTTAACGTAATTTAAAGGTTTAATGTTTACTTTAAACTTGTGCCTTGAAAGAGTGTGAAATTTATCTTTACTCAATTTAATAAAATCTATAGACAAATAAAGCAGCAACTTTATTGAATTTTCACTGATGCTATTATATAATTGCTTCATATAGTCCTGTTCTTGTTATTTATAGTTAAAATAACTATGTTAGAAACATCTGCATTCTAGTGTAGCTTGAAATTTACCAGCTTTGACCAGCAGTTTAACACAGGAGGAGAATTGGGGGTTTTGTACCATATTCTTCTAAACAAATATTTTTGTTAAAGCAATAATTGTTCATGTTTAAACATTAAGATAATTTTCTCTATAATACAATAGGACACAATAGCATAATGCTGATCTGTGACCATAATAAAAATTATCTATTTATCTTTACCATAATGCCAATTAATGTGGTTATTTTTATAGACTTTATTTCATCCTTTAAGTCCTTTCAGAGATACTGCTTTTTTGTGCAAAGGAGTAACACACACTCTCTTTCAATTTCTTTTCTGTGTTGAGTTGTGGCATAATTTGAATAGGGATAAATATAATTTATTTATATAAATATACTTATATAAATAAAGATAATACATTCAATCATGATATCATCCTTTTGTTAGAGTGGTTATTCATGCCAGTTTTTTCTGATAAGCTTCTTAAAATTTTGTTTTTGTCTAAGGAAGCATATTTTGCTCCAGATGAAAAATATTGTTTATTTTCAGGAAATGAAAACACACGTTAAGTTCTCCTGCTAGAACCTGGATGTATTTCACTTGAGGCTCAATTATAACTCTGCCAGTAGAACTATTGGCTTAAATAAATTGGAATGGTGGGGCAACTAGCCTTACAGACACTATTATTGAAAAAAATAAATGACTAAACAGTTGTAGGTACACTGTTCAGAGTTACAATGTAAGTTACAAAAGTAACTTACAACCAGTCCTCACACGTACGACCATCAAAGCATCCCCAAGGTCACATGATCAAGATTTGTGCAGTTGGTAGTTGGCATGTATCTATGGTAGTTGTAGTGTCCTGGGGTCACATGATTATCATTTGCAACCTTCTCAACTGGCTTCTGACAAGCAAAGTCAAGGGAGCAAGTAGATTTGCTTATTGACCACATGATTCACTTAACAACTGCATGATTTGCTTAACAACCATGACAAAAAAGGTTATAAAATCAGGCACAATTCACTCAATAACCACCTTGCTTAGGAATGGAAATTCTGGTCCCCAGTGTGGTTATAAGTCAAGGATACCTGTAATAGATGACCTAGCTCACTGTAGGCTGACTCTCCAGTCTGGATCCATGCTAGGCTTGGATGAAGCCTGGAAACAGCATGAAACTGAGATATTAGGCCAAGTTCTTTTGAAATTCCCCAACTACCAGTTTTGAAGGGCAGAGTTAATCTCTCTTCTTATTACAAACTATTATTACAAACTATTCAAAACATGGAACTCATTTGAAAGGCTTTAGAATTGTAGCCAAATTCTCTACCATCTCTTTTTGGAACTTATTGCTTGCCCAGGTGTTCCTAGTTCAGGCATGTGACAGTTAACATCTTAATGTTTAGTCTATGACCAATGTTTTAATAAACTTGTACTGTACATACTAATCTGTTTATTATTTGGGGAGGATGAACTGTAAGCCTTGTACATTACTAGTCTGGGGATAAGACTTTTGAGAGAACAAAGGTAATATGAGTTTAGCTTACTGCTTATTACTGGAACAGATGAGTGTTGAGAGACCTAACCAAATATTAACATTTCTTAATGACTGGAATTATTTTTTTCTAGCTTGTCAGGTAAGAAACACTTCTGAAGCAGGTTTATCTTTGGAAATGTTAAATCTCTGAAAGTCCTTGAAAGTTATATGCAATTATTTGCAATGTATTCTTTCTGGAAGCACATTTTTCTTGTTTAAGTATAAATTCATTATTTTCATTCCATTTGTTAGGACATTTATCAGGGCATTGGTCTGATAGGCAGATGTTAAAATATTAATAGTAAGAATGTCCTGGCTAAAGAATATTTAAGAGGACAGAGAATCCTATACAGAGACTTCCATTTTGGGAGTTCAGCCAGGCACAGAAGAATCAGAGGATGAAATCAACATCAGAGACTAGTCATTAAACTACAGTTATCCCTAAAGAAGTAACTGCTCTATACAAAGCAGTAAGTGTTACATGTAGTTTTCAACTTATGACCACAACTGAGCCTGGAATTATGGTCCTGTGCTGGTCATTAAGAAGGCCACCATGTGACCATTCCCGATTTTACAACTGTTTTTATGGTGGGCATTAAGCAAACACAGGAGTCCAGAAGCAAACACCGTGGTCATTAAGTAAATCTGGTGTCTGCAATGAGGTTGTTTTTTTTGCCAGAAACCAAAGTAAATGGCAGTTTATGGGAAAACCCCCCCCCACCATAAATCATGGTCATATAATTGTGGGATGCTGCAAATGACTGTAGATGTGAGCACCCAAAATGCAATCATATGTCAGTGGGGGATAGAGGGGCTGGAGCCATCAAAATTGAATCCAGGTCATAAGTAGCGCTGGGGAGGTCCATTATAACTTTGAATGGTTCCTAGGCAACCAGTCATAAGTCAAGAACTACCTGTTTAAAATATAATGGAAGTATATTACTAATAATATATTACTAATAATACCATCCTTCCGAGGTAGGTAAAATGAGGACCCAGATTGTTGGGGGCAATTAAGCTGACTTTGTAATAATGCCGCTGGGGGGTGTATGAAAGCCCTAATAAGCAGGCATATACATAGAATGAAGGCTACTGCTAAGCTTGTAAGCCGCCCTGAGTCTTCGGAGAAGGGCGGGATATAAATGGAATTAAAATAAATAAAAATAAAATAAAAATAAATAACCATTCCACATAGCTTTTAAATAACTCTCATATTGGCAACAATGAATGGGGATCCATATGCATTTTGATAGGGCAGGGGCAAAGTTGCAATGTAGTGCATAACTGTAATAGTTTGTACCTGTTCCTTCTTATTTGTATGCTTTGTTGCTCAAGATTCCGTTCCATAATAACATTAATATATGAAAGACATATAAATGTACTGCATAACACTGTTTTTTCCTAGATTTGATAATTTGCTTTATCTCATCTATGAAAATATGATTTATATTGAGCTAGTTCATTTGCCTCAGAACTGTTCACATGGATAGTCAGAAAGAAATCTTTCCCAATTAAACTTGGATATTATCTGTGCTTTATCTTTATCTAAAGCATGCTTATTCTGGAAACTGCAGATTTCATATTCAGTTGCCTATTTAATAATCAGCTTTGTGATCAAAGAACAGGCTGCTATTTCTGATCAGTAAGTCTATGGATAAACCTGAGATTTAGACATTACCCTCCTATCTGTGACTAAAATCCTCAGGGGTGGAAGCTTTTCAAGGCCCAAACTGTCAAATCTAGCCATTACCTAAATAAAGCAAATGATACACAGGTGTTTTTGGTCACTTAAAAAGTGGATCAAAGAAAGATTAGGCCATTTGGAGCACTATTTTAGATGGAAATAAGCCTAATATATAAATACTTCTCAGACTTCTTTCAGTTATGTTGTCAACTGTCTGGCTGGCAAATTCAGTATACTCTATGTTCTTGCGGTGCCATAAGAGAAAATCTTTATTGAATACACATACCGGTACTGAAGAAGCAAAATCAACTCTAGTTTTCCCATGTGAAATTCTAGCTAGTTAACAATGGCTTTTAATAACCCCCACCCACCATGTGTTCACTTTGCCCAATCACATCCTTTCTGTTTATTATGGGAATGGTCCCCTTCTCCATCAGACACCTGCTTTCAATGACCTTGGGTCTCACGGTCCGGGGACGGCTTCTTGAAACTCCCTTTCCCTCTCCCCTGTTTCTATCGCAAGTTGAGTAGCGACAGAGATTAGTAAGCATCCTGGCAATTCAACCCTGACATATGTAATTGGCATTTATTGCAGCATGCAGTCCATCCTGGTTAATGCACGTTGGACATGCCTAATGCTACATGTTTTAGGACCAAGGCCTGTTGTAAAAGGGAGTGTCCCACCAGGAAATAATGTGGAAAAAAGCCTGCAACCTCACTTAATAAACTACATATACTCATTACAAATTCCTCTAATCCACACTAAAATACACTGCTACTACAATTAACTTCAGCTCCTGCCTTCATTATATTTCCTAAAGCAGGGTTGTCAAACTTGCAATGTCACGTGACGTGTCGCGACGTATCATGACTTTTTTTCCATTGCCGGCAATGGGGTGGGCACAGTTTCACCATGACGCATCCAGCCCGCCAGCCGACAGCTTGGCACCCCTGTCCTAAAAGTTCCTCAGCATGTCAGGAAATTGGATAATGTTATGACAGCTTGACAGGGTTTATAAGATACTTCTGTATCCCTTCCTATGCTCATATAGATAACAGATTACAAACACTCTCTCAACCAATTTCCTTCTTTCTGTTAAACATATTGAACAATCAATTTTACATACATATATTGGCTGGATAGAGCTAAAGTAAACCACATTTTTAAAATTGTGGTTTAATTTTTTAATTTTTAATTGTGAGGACCAGAAACCTTTCAAATGTATTTCATGTATAACAGTATTAAACTGGTAATTTGATTTTCCACTCTTTCTTAATGATTCCCATATGGCAGACATGTCAAACACAAAGCCCGGGGCCCAGATCCGGCCCGTGAAGTGGTTTCATGTGGCCCGCGAAGCCATCCTGGAAACAGTGAGGGAACGGCCCCCACTGCCTTGGCCCTGGCCCAGAGACCTTCCTTCTGCCAGAGACCCTCAGATCTGTCCCACTCCTGCCCAGGCCCCCATAGGCACCCTTGATGCGAACGATGTACAGCTGGCCATGCCCACCTAGTAGGCCATACGCACTCTAGCCACGCCCACCCAGTAGGCCACACCCACCCTGGCCATACCCACCCGGCCCCCTGAGGGCAACTGCAATGCTGATGTGGCCCTCAATGAAATTGAGTTTGACACCCCTGCCATATGGGATCCATCTCTTTATACAGCAGCTGCCCACCTGATTGGGATTTTTATTGTGTTATCCACTATACCTATCAAATCCCAATTCTGATCATCCATTTATAGCTCTGGCATCAGTAAGTTTACAGATATCTGTGTATGTATGAGTGTTTGCATGAATTTGTTGGTCTTTAAAAAGTGCATAGTTACAGAAGGCTTTTTTCTCTCTTTAGGATCAAATACTTAAATTACATGTGCTAAGCTCTTTAGGGCAAGTTTGTTTTAATGCTTTTTCTATAGCAATTATTTTTATTAGGTTTTGGTGGATGGGGGGGGGGAATTCAAAGCTTGATTCCTGGCAACTGCCTGAAGATGACCTGCTCCAGTTTTCTTGGCAACATATTCCAGAAGTGAATGGCCATTGCTTTCTTCCCACGGTAGAGAGTTTGTGACTGCCCAAAATCACTCAGGAAGCTTCATGCCTAAAGTGGGATTAGACTCATACTCATTTTTAATTTGATGCCTAATTGCTACACCAAAGTGGGTATTTAATTAAAATTCCTGGAGGCTAATTTTATCAGAAATGAAACATTTAGTTACTGATCTACTTTTCCAAGTTCATCACTGCCAGCATTTGGAGTGCTAACTGTCATTGTAGGAGACCTGAGTATGTTACTTATATTGTCTTGTGTTTTCTTGTCTGTACAATAAACCAAAAGGCAGCATTCAAATGTTCCACCTAAATGAAAAGGTATGAGGGGGAAGAATATCATATAAGAGTTTTTCCTTCTTCCAAAGAGAAGCACTCAAGAAGAATAATTATCTGCTGCCTGGTTAATAAGTATCTGAAATTGCTATGTAACTACACATGGAATGGAGGTGGCCATGTTTTCTTCTAAAATTAATGACTTGTGTACTAGAAGGGAGCACAGCTAGTATTCCTGACTGCTTTCTGGACTATCTCATAAAATGGACAAACACAATCATATAATGCCATAAAAGCAGAAGTTTATCACAGACCAATTTCAGTAATGCAGATTGTGACAATAAACTCATAAGTTCTGCTTCAGAACCATAAGGAAAAAAATTGATACATACAAGTGCTCAATAGGACTTGGCCCTAGGTTCCTACTTACTATGTAAATGATTTTGGTAAATTGCTATCTTGTAAGTCTTAGTTTCTTCATCTGTAAAACTGGAAATAATAATTTGCCTCTCGCAGGACATGAGAGATTGTGTGGAGACTGGGAGAGGAATGGATGGGAGAGTAATCATAAACATCAAGAGACAGAAGGCAACTCCATTAGCAGCTTATCTTATAAATGACAACAGTTCATGGTGCCAGAAACCTGGGTAGAAGCTGTTTAAATATTCAGAGAATATAAAGGAGAGTGGAAATTCCTTGTCTGATTTCTCAGATTCTGCCTTTAACTCAGACTTGCATTAAAAATAAGCTGCCAAAGTCTATGGAGTTCTTATTTCTTTGATCTTACCCAGCTGTGTGGAGCTTGACCCAGGGAAGGCCTGTATGTATCTGCTATTCTAAAGAATTAGAGCATAGGAACTGAAATGTGTCATAATTTTTGTTGTTGACTCTTAGGCAACTAGATAGATTTTCCCCTGACAATCTGTCCCTAACCTAGTTTTTTAAGGCTTCTAACAATGTAATTGACTCCATACACCTTGATGCTAGCCATCTTTTTCTTCTCTTTCTTTCCACCTTTCCCAGCATTAGAGACTTCTCCGGAGAGCTAGATCTTCAGATCATTATCCCAGCATAATGTGTCTTAAGTAGGAGCATTTGAGCTAGGCCATTTGTAGCTTCAATGAGAACTGTGGGTGCCGTATTTGATGATCCATTTATTTGTTTTGTTAAAAGATAAGAATACCAGCTATATATTCTAGGACGTATTCACAGTGTTAATTTACACTATTCCTTTGGCTGAAGAGTGTGGAGCAGGCCTATAGCCACATTTGCTGCTTCATTCTGGCAAAGATTTCTTCACATACATTATTTTAATTTCTTATAGAAATTAATTTAATTTCTTATAGAAATTAAAAGGGATGATTCACTAGGATGTTAATACAAAGCACACAATATATAATGTACTATAATATATGGGACTGTGGAGTAGCTTCCTATAGAATTAAGTGGAAAAGTATTGCATGAAGAGCAATGCTATTGTGCAGGACTATATTATAACTACCTTCCTACCATAGGTTACCACAGTCCTTGCCTCTGGTCCGTCCAGGATCAAATATCCTTGACTGATTCTTAATGATAAAGCTTTCCTTAAGATATTAATTGGGATCTTTCCTAACAGTTGGATTTTATTCCTCGAAGTCATAAGCCTCTGTTATACATATCTCTACAGCTTTGTTGTTCAAACAAGTCTCCTGTAAATTGTAAGATAACATCTCTTAACATTTGTTTTCTGATTGGCTTTAATAAATCCATTCCCCAATCTCCCTCGATCTTCTTGAAAAACTCAAGTTCATCACTGGTTAATTCTATCAATTTTGAGTCTTTAAAATCCATATCTCTCTTGGAGTCCTCTAACCCAGGGCTTTTCAACCTTTTCATAGGTTGTACCACTTTTAGATCATGACAATATTTGAGTACCACCATTGGTTAGCAAGGTGTCAAAAACTTGATGACTAAAAAAAAGGGGGTATTTTGGGTTTTACTGATTAATTTCATTTGTTGTTATAGAAATGGCTAGTTTATAATATTATAGAAAAGTAAAAATTTGAGGTTCAATGTTAATGCTTCCTTCTACTGCAACACAGGAAATCTGTTCTTTTTCCCTTCTCCCCCTCACTTTTCCCCCCTTTTTCCTCCCCACTGTATCCTACTGTTTGCTTTTGTATTTTATTCTATAATCTAATAAAATGTTACAAACTGTAGAATAAAGTAAAAAGTACCAGTTTTAATTTCTTTGGTGGCTGTTCCTTTGCTGAATCCCTTTCCCTTTGCACTGACAAATGTATGATGAATTTATCCATGTTTATTAATATGCACCACTACCAGCTAGCTCAGGGGTCTTCAGACTTGGCATTTTTAAGACTTGTGGACTTCAACTCCCAGAATTTCTCAGCTATCATGGCTGGTTGAGGAATTCTGGGAGTTGAAGTTCACAGGTCTTAAAGTTGCTAAGTTTGTAGACCCCTGAGCTAGCCGGTTGGCCCTCCTTCCTCTCTCCTTCTCCTCTTCTTCCTCCCTGCCTTCTGAGCAATTCTTCCACAGTGTAGTAAGAATGCACCCACCCACCCCAGTCCCTTCCCTGTACCCTTAAAGACACAGGAATCAAGCACAAAGCAAGAAAGGCTCACAAAAGCCTCCCAGAATAAAGAAACACTAAGTTTTGTCTCAGTTTAAACAATGTAGCAAACAGGCTCCTGCAATTGCCAAAAGCGCTATCCTTAAATTAACCCTGTTTACCTACAAAGACGCGGTGGCTCAGTGGGTTAGGACGCTGAGCTTTTCGATCAGATGGTTGGCAGTTTGGCGGGTCAAATCCCGAGTGCCGCATAACTGAGTGAGCACCTGTTACTCGTCCCAGCTTCTGCCAACCTAGCAGTTCGAAAGCACATAAAAATGCAAGTAGAAAAATAGGGACCACTACGGTGGAAAGGTAACAGCATTCCGTGCGCCTTTGGCGTCTAGTCATGCTGGCCACATGACCACGGAGACGTCCTCAGACAAGCGCTGGCTCTTCGGCTTTGAAACGGAGATGAGCACCGGCCCCTAGAGTCGGAAACGACTAGCACACATGTGCGGGGGAACCTTTACCTTTACCTTTTTACCTACAAAGAAAACTTGCTAAAAGCCATAGACAGACTCAAGATAAGGGTGTAAAACTAATTACATTTGTTTAAAGGGATTAAGCCTATGAAGCCAACACTTTGGACTTATTGCTGGCCTTTGTGAAACGGACTAAAATATTCCAATAACCAAAGCACACAAACTGAGCCTCTGAATTACAAAATGCTGTAAAAAATGTATAAAAATCCTTATGGTAATCTATTCAAGCTGCCAGTTGACCAGGAACACACTGGCTTCCAAAATAAACCCACCTCCTTTGCTGTGCAGGTTCTGAGGTTTTGCTTGATAAAAAAATACAGGAAAGCAGAAGTTGCCTTTAAGCTTTACGTTTTTATTCAGCTGAACAAAGACGGGCTCCTCTAAAAGAGAGAAGCCCCGAATGACCAGAAATCCTTGTATTTATTCTTTCTGATTACATAAGCAATCCACCCAGCAAAGCTGACACACATAAGATGAAGATTTCACCCGGTAAGTCTGGCACACTGTAGATAAGAAGGGAGAAAGCAGAAGGAGCTAAAAATGTTCCCTTTTGGGTGTTTCCCTAAAGACATTGTACGTTCCCGGGTGGGTTAGGACATTGGGTGTTTTCCTTGCTATCCTTTCATGATGACTCTGCAAGTGCCCAAAGGCAGCAGGGCCATCTGCACATATTCACAACTGATACTTCCTACGCTGTCTCATAATTCTGGGTCAACACTTTCCAACATGCTCAACATGCTTTTCATTTCATCAGCGCTTATTGCATTCTCCTGGCTGGAGAAAATGAACCAGGGGACCTTTTCTTTCAGCAACAGCTGCTGCTTCTTCCCTGTCTTTTTCCTCCCTGCCTGGTGAGCTGTCCTTCCACAGCTTCTTCTCTGTCCTCTTCTCTTTCCCTGTTGTCTTTTCCCCCCTTTCCTGTCAAAACCACCTCCTTTTATATCCTCTCCTCTCTTTCCCCCCTTTTCTTCATTTCACCTCTAGCTCTGCGTTGCTTTGGAAGCTCGAATCAGCTGGAGCCATCAGCTGGAGCCCTTCCGGGGCTCCTGGGGCTTCTGCCAAGCCCCAACAGTCCTGCAGCTCCAGCTGCCTCTCCCTCAGGCTTGGGTCACTTCAGCTCATTCCCCTTTCCTGCTACACTTCAATAGGACAGGTCGTGTACACCTGCCACATGCCAAAGTACCACAGGTGGTACGTGTACCATCGGTTGAAAAGCCCTGCTCTAACCAACTTATATTTGCCAGCTCAACCTCATCTTTCAGGTCTGCCAGCAGCAAGTTACATTCCAATCTGTTGTAGTGCTGCTATTTGCATCTGGTTATCATCTTCAAATTGATTAAAAATCATTGTTATTTATTAAGCTTTTATCTGAATTTTCAAACTGGGCTTGTAAGTTAAAAATATTATTTTTGCCCAACTTTCCCAATGAATTCTGTTTTGATATATTGCTTGCATTCTTACTATGGTACAGTCCAAAATTCCTCAGTGCTTAACTTTTAGAGCTGGAACTTTTACAGCCAGTCATGAACAGCTCCTCTCAAAGACAAGAAAAGCACCATAGCAAATTAGCCTTAAAAAACATTGAGAAGAGTTTTCCCAGCATAAGAAAAAGATTTTTATCAAAAATAAAAGATTTAAGACCAGAGCTTTTAAAGATGTATAAAGTATGAAAAAGATTTTTATCAAAAATAAAAGATTTAAGACCAGAGCTTTTAAAGATGTATAAATTATGAAATTTGTGTAGTGAAAGCTTAATACAAATATAAATCAAATCAGATCTCTTTCACTACTCAGAGTTTGTTGTGCCTTCTAGGTGGAGGAGGGTGAAGTGATTTACGACAGCTAATAAAAAATAAAAAGAAAATAAAAATAACATTAAGATCCAGCAAGGTGTTAAACTAGATCAGCATTCAACCAGTTGTTTAACATTTCAAAATATGCTGTTAAAACCCAGGAGTGCTTAAAACAATAGGCAGATGGAAGGAAAAGATGGAGATCCAACCCTCTACTCCCACTGAGAATTGCTACCTTCTAGGTCTTCTTCTCAGGTAGTTCCGCAGTCATCCAAGGGTTGTCTTGAATCACTCCTAGTAGCTCCCAGTCAAATCTGGGATGTGTGCTGCCAAAGAGCCAGTTTTGGCAGCAAAACCAGCTGTCTCTCAGCAGGGGAGAAAAAAATCCCTGCTGAGTCAGGATGCCATCTTGTGGACTCTCCTGCTCTTATTTCTCTTCAAAATATATAATAATAATAATAATAATAATAATAATAATAATAATAATAATAATAATTATTATTATTATTATTATTATTATTATTATTATTATTATTATTATTATTATTATTATTATTATTATTATTATTATTATTTGGAAGGGACCTTGGAGGTCATCTAGTCCAACCCCCTGCTAAGGCAGGAAACCCTATACCATTTCAGACAAGTGGCTGTCCAGTCTCTTCTTAAAAACTTCCAGTGTTGGAGCATTCACCACTTCTGGAGGCAGGTTGTTCCACTGGTTAGTTGTTCTAACTGTCAGGAAGTTTCTCCTTAGTTCTAGGTTGCTTCTCTCCTTGACTAGTTTCCATCCGTTGCTTCTTGTCCTGCCTTCAGGTGTTTTGGAGAACAGCTTGGCTCCCTCTTCTTTGTGGCGGCCCCTGAGATATTGGAACACTGCTATCATGTCACCCCTCACCCTTCTCTTCGTTAAACTACACATACCCAATTCCAGCAACCGTTCCCTATATGTTTTAGCCTCCAGTCCCCCAATCATCTTTGTTGCTCTTCTCTGTACTCTTTCTAGAGTCTCAACATCTTTTTTACATCGTGGTGACCAAAACTGGATGCAGTATTCCAGGTGTGGCCTTACCAAGGCATTGTAAAGTGGTATTAGTACTTCACGTGATTTTGATTCTATCTCTCTGTCAATGCAGCCTAGCACTGTGTTGGCTTTTTTGGCAGCTGCAGCACACTGCTGGCTCATATTGAAGTGATTGTCCACTAGGACTCCGAGATCCCTCTCATAGTTACTACTATCGAGCAAGGTACCACCTGTACTATACCTGTGCATTTGATTTTTCCTGCCTAAATGCAGAACCTTACTTACCTTTACTTATATCTTTTTCTAGTTGAAAATGCCATCTTTTGCCATTTTTTTCTGGAGTCCAAATCCACCCCAAAGTATTGAAAAAAGCAGGGATATCTGTGCTTTGGATTCAAATAATAGCTTTGGAACAAACTGGAGCGTAACTGCAGCTGTCCCCCACTCTTTAAAATAGCTATATCAGTTCCTGGCTTGGATCATGCGAGAAAAGGAAAACTGCTTTAAAGAACTGCAGACAAATGCTGTGTTTATACTGCCAAAGGCTCCGAATGCCTTTTGGAATTGAATTTGAAGTACTGAGCCTTATTCTAAAAAATCATAAGAAATAAATGATTTGGTACTGATAAGTTTTCCTTATTAATAAGTAATTCTAAATAAAAAGATTCCTACATCGACTCATACTAGCACTTAGAGAATTACCCCCTGGGATAGAGAACAGACAGGAACATGCCAAGGAAAGTCAAGGGGGAGGCACTTGTTTGTTGGTTATTGGTTGCTTGCTGTTTATCAGAGGAACATAGAGCCAGAAGAATTACTCTTATGACCTGTAGGATACATGCCATTCATTCATTTCAATTTTGAGGCCATTCTATTCCTTGATAAGTCTTGATAAGTAAATGAAAAAATGCATATAAAAGAGAACAGAGAAAAACAGCACAATAAAACTAAGCTGAACTAAAAGGAGCTCCACATTCAGTCTATCCCAAGGCCTGGGAGCACAGCCATGTCTTTCATGATTACTGGAGCATTAATAAGGGTCAGACCCACACAAATATCTGTGAGGATATCATTCCAGAGGGCAGGTATTACACCTGACAAAACAAGCCTTCCGGGTCACACAAGATCACATTGTTTGATATTGGGGACACAGATTACACCCAGCCTGTTTAACTGTATCAGATGGAGAAAAATTGAAAATAAGTGGTCCCTCAGATAATCAAGCTTTATGATTTATTCAACACATTGAATTGCACCTGGAAGCCAACTGGTAACCAGTGCAGTTCATAAAGTTGTGGTACAGTAATCCAATTATGACTAGAGCATGAGAGATTAATGAAAAGTCTTTTGGATCAAGATAGGGCACAACTGGCTCTTCAAGAAAAAAACTGAAAGTCCAAGAGGGCCACAGATTGTGCTCAAGTCTCAAATGGAAAACATGAGAGTTCATGTTTTCTTCCCTGAAGATGGTAAGAATTATGTATGGGTAAAGTGCAGAATAATTGCCTTTTTGGAAGAGAAAATGAATGGACTAGAGGTAGAATTGTCCATCTCTCTCCAGTTTAAAAGGAAGGATACCTGGGAGTCCTTGGACTGGATACATGGACGAACAATTTGGCAGAAAGAACAGAGAGGTGGAAATGCATAATGTAATAACACAAATATGTTAGTAAGAGTTTATTTTGAGCCCTCGTGGTGCAGTAGTTAAAATGCAGTACTGCAGAGATACTTTGCCCACAGCCTGGAGTTTGATCCTATGGGGCTCAAGGTTGACTCAGCCTTCCATCTTTCTGAGGTCGATAAAATGAGTTGGGAGCAATATACAGTACAAATACAGTATATAAATAATGCTTACCTTGTAAACTGGCCAGAGAGTGTGCTATAAAGCACTATGAGGCGAGATGTAAGCCTAAGTGCTATTGCTATTGCTATTCTATTCTCTGGAGTTTCAGAAAATACAATAGGATGTATTTCTGCGATGAGCGACTCCTGGTAAGTAATGAGCTGCACCTCATGTGAACTGGGAAGATGTTCAGAAGGCAAATATAATTCAGAGTAGGTAATAAAATGTGCTGTAACCAACTACTGTATATTTGGATGGGTTAGCTGATTATGTGTATTTTATACAGTTGTGGTTGGGTAAAGTGAATGGCATGCGTCTCAGCTTTTTCCACATTTTATAAAGCACAACAATATTGGAAGAATGTGGAAGGAGAGAAGTGTAGTGTGTGTGTGTGTATCTCTTATTATCAATGGCTGCAGCTTTTGATTGCTATTGTTGAAGTGAACTGTGCAAAGAATGGCAGGGATTCCACTGATGAAGGTCTATTATCCTACCCAAAAGTCCTATTGCCTGAACTGTGCAGGGTGGCTTTTAAGGGCCCCTGGGGAATGTTCAACTGTATGCGAACCACTTAGAGAAGCTGTAGCTGCCATAGCAACCTTTGGCCATATTCCATTTATCAAAGTTACAGTGCATTTTGAAATAGTTTTTTTTTAGTACTGGGCAAATGCTGGAGATTTATGATCACTCCCTTGGTTATAGTTTGTTTCTCACCCAGTTGATTCAGATATTGTCAGACCTAAACCCAAAGACAACATAGTGAAATCTAATTCAGTCCATTCTTTATTTGCTTACACGTAATTTTGCCAGACTAAAGCTGTAACTTTCTAACATAAAATATATCCCTGGGGAAATTTTAAGGTTTGACTACCTGAACTTTTCTACCCATTCAGTTCAGGATTGTGCAGTCTTCCAAGGGCTTCTCCCTGGAATGTGCTGCCTTTTCCCTGGAAGCCAAGGTGCAGTTGTCAAGATTTCTCCCCACTCTTCCAGCTACATATTCCATCGCAGATATACACCACTATAAGCTACATGGGGAGTGTAACAAAAACTTTTAAATGTAGTTGGAATGATAATGATAGTAACAATATCGTCCCTTTTCATTGAGATACCAAGGTATTTTACTTGGGGTAATTCCCTTTATCCTCACAATGTAGATCAGCCTAGGATGTAATCTGATGTTGCCTATAGAGCACTGAAAAGATGCCTTGAATTTGGCTCTTTCCAATTCAGGTCCCATGCCTTACCTAATCACTATGTCATGCTTCTGATAGATGAAACCCTTCAAAAGAACTTCAAGGCATTGTTTTCCTTAAAGAATCTTTTATTCGGGAAACAAAGTATCAGCATTACATAGTTGAAACCAAAAACTAAATTCCCCTCCCCTGGATACAAAGTAAAAATGTTCAATTCCCACCCGCAATAAACAGTCATAAAGCACATTCCCCAATTAGCTTAAAGCCTGCGCTTTCTCCCCATCTCTGAGCCCAGTTTGTCCTTGGGTTCCCATGGCAGAGTTATTGTTATGGCAAACTGAGCTTGCATCCCAAACCCCCCTCCCTGCACTAACTAATTCTAAGCGTAAGAAAAAAGGAAAAGAGAAAATAGCTGCATTTTCATCTGTTGTCAAAGCAAGAACATCCAATGTTAGCAGCGTTGACACACTATACTGCCCTGGCTCTATGTTTTATGACTCTCAGCACTTTTCTTGCATAAAAAAACATGAAGGTAGATACAGAACAATAATCTAAAACAAGATGAACGAAGATTGTTCTTTTTTTGACCTGATGTATTTTGAGGGAAATATCTTTCTAAAGTGAAATGGCTAATTATTCATATTAATGAAGAGCCACTCCTTACAATCTTTCATGGTTAAATTAAATGGAGATTATTTGGATTAGTGCTATATTAAGTTTTAAAAATTAGGCATTCCCTTAGAATGATGTTGTCAGGTAAATAATTGGCATTTTTAACGTGTATGAGTTCATTCACCTTGATCAACTGAACTTCTTGCTTCTTGCTGCCCTCTAATTGTGCTCCAGCCAATGTCCTGTCTGTTTCATCATTCTCAGACTCTAGTTAACCAAGTAATTGATTTAGTTCTGTGAGTTGGTAGAGGGCATTTAAAAACAATATTGTTGGCTGCTGAGACCATCTTCATATTTCACAGCTTTGACATATCATTGCCAGTATTGCTGACAAATAATGCCAGTTGCATTTAGGAAACTCTGTAATTGTCAAATATTTGGACTGGATCACAGTAAGCAATATTTCAACTTGGCAGTGGTTTAACTCACTGAAGATTGATTGGTTCATGATAATGAAGTCTTATGGACCTCATCCATCATTGTAATACCGCTTCCAGGAAAATCAAATATAACACATGTCCTATTTCGTATATGGAACAAGATATTATTTGCGACAGGTCATATTAGAACATTTGAAATTCTGAATCACTCTTGATTGGACACTTTCAGTATGGATGTTATTTATTATTTGATTTGATTTTTGATGTGGCCTACTCTGGGCAGTTCACACAGCAATAGCAACAACATAAAAATCAATGAAATTCAATAATATAAGGTAAATTGCAAAATAATTATAACAGAGCAGTCCAAATGAAACATAAACATATATAACATCAAAAATAGGGGAGTCCCATCTATCCTACCTCAAAGCCTAAAAGGACAGTCAGGTTTTGGAGGGCTTCTGGAACATTATCACAAATTACTCAGGACCCAACTCACGAGGGAGGAAACATGCCTGATCTTATTTTTGTCTCTGGGCAGTGGCTAAATGGACTGGGTGGGGTTACCCCAACATCACAACCCCTTTCATGGACAGACCATTACCTCCTGCGGTTGGGCCTCCGTCACGTCACCCCCCGCCGTCAGGAGGCGGAACCGACCAGGTGGTTCCGCCCCAGGCGCCTGATGGACCCAGATAAATTCTGGATGGCGCTTGGACCGATTCCCACCTCCCTCTCCCACAACCCGGTCGAGTCCTTAGTTAATGCCTGGCAGCAGGCTGCTTCGGAGGCACTCGACCGCGTTGTCCCTTTGCGGCCACTGACCCGGCGCAAGGACCTGCGGGAGATGAAGCGCCAGAGAAAAGGCCTAGAGAGCATTTGGAGAACCAGCCGGTCTGAGTCTGATCACAGTTAAGATCCTTTTCTAGATCTTATCTCGTGGCAATGAGGGTGGCAAAGCGTGCCTACTTCACCACCCTCATTGCGTCCGCAGATAATCGCCCGGCCGCCCTATTTAGAGTGGTCCGCTCCCTTATAAGTCAAGAGACGGGAGAGGACCCCCTACATGGACGGGCTGAGGAATTTAGTAAATATCTGGTGGACAAAATTGCTCAGATTCGGGCTGGTCTGGACTCTGACTGGGCAGTATCTAACGAGAGGAAAGCGATGAAGTTGGCCGAATACATTTGGGAAGAGTTCGATCCTGTGACTCCGGATGAAGTGGACAAGATCATGGGGAAACTAAGTGCCGCCACATGTTTGTTGGACCCGTGTCCCTCCTGGCTAGTCTATGCAGCTCGGGAGGCTACACGAGGCTGGCTCCTAGCAGTTATCAATGCCTCATTGAGTGAAGGGTACTTCCCTGCTGCCTTGAAAGAGGCGGTGGTAAGGCCCCTCCTCAAGAAGCCGGCACTGGACCCAGCTGTTTTAAACAACTTCCGTCCTGTCTCCAACCTTCGCTTCCTTGCGAAGGTCGTTGAGAGCGTGGTGGCATGACAGCTCCCTTTGAACCTGGAGGAAGCTGAATATCTAGATCCGTACCAATCGGGTTTCAGACCCGGGCACAGCACGGAGACGGCATTGGTCGCGCTGGTGAATGATCTCTGGCGGGCCCGAGATAGAGGTTATTCCTCTGTCCTGGTCCTATTAGATCTATCAGCAGCTTTTGATACCATCGACCATGGTATCTTACTGCGTCGTCTTGAGGGGCTGGGAGTGGGAGGCACCGTTTTGCGGTGGTTCTCCTCCTACCTCTCGGACCGTTCGCAGACGGTGTTGGCAGGAGGGCAGAGGTCAAGCCCTAGGCCTCTTAAGTGTGGAGTGCCTCAGGGTTCGGTGCTCTCGCCCCTCCTGTTCAACATCTATATGAAGCCGCTGGGAGAGATCATCCGTAGCTTCGGGGTGAAATATCATCAATATGCTGATGATACCCAGCTATTCATCTCCACCCCGAATCAACCCAGTGATGCCCTCGATGTGATGTCCCGTTGCCTGGAAGCGGTACAGATTTGGATGGGAGAAAACAGGCTTCGACTTAACCCGGCCAAGACTGAGTGGCTGTACATACCGTCATCTCGTTTAGTCCAAAATGTTCCATCTCTGACTATTGGAGGAGAGATGTTACCTCCCATTGATAGAGCACGCAATCTGGGCGTCCTCCTAGATTCACGACTCAGTTTTGAAGATCATATTGGAGCCGTGGCTAGGGGGGCATTTGCACAGATTCGTCTTATATACCAGTTGCGCCCCTTTTTGGACCGAGATGCCCTACGTACAGTCACCCACGCACTCGTTACCTCCCGTATTGATTACTGTAATGCTCTCTACATGGGGCTGCCCTTGAAGACCACCCGGAGGCTTCAGCTGGTGCAGAATGCAGCTGCACGGGTTGTGATGGGAGCTCCCCGATACTCCCATATTACACCACTCCTGCGTGAGCTGCATTGGCTACCAGTTGCCCTCCGGGTGAGATTTAAGGTGCTGGTACTTACCTTTAAAGCCCTACATGGCTTAGGTCCGGGATACTTGCAGGACCATCTGCTGCCGGGAACAAATCCCCATCGTCCAGTATGCTCGCACAGAGAAGGCCTCCTCAGGGTACCGTCAGCTAGGCAATGTCGACTGGCGACCCCCAGGGGGAGGGCCTTCTCTGTGGGAGCGCCAGCCCTATGGAATCAGCTCCCCCCTGAGCTTCGGATGGCCCAAAACCTCCAATCCTTTCGCCGCGGCCTCAAAACACTCCTGTTCCACCAGGCCGACCTAGACTGACAGGCATTTTATTTAATTTATATTTAGTATTTTTAATTTATCTCTTAAATTCTCTAATTTAATTTATTGCACAGATGTTCTCAATTTTATTTCTATCTTGATCTCTGTACTTATTATATGTTTTGCTGTTAGCCGCCCTGAGTCCTTCGGGAGATAGGGCGGGATATAAATCCCATCAATAAATAAATAAATAAATAAATTATCACCATCAGGAGTAGGGACCTGATTCTAGAGACCATGGATTTACCTACATAAAAGATACTCTTATTCTCCAAAGCACCTGAGGGCAGAACAAGAAGTAATGGGTGGAATCTTGTTAAGGAGAGAACCAACCTAGAAATTAGGAGAAATTTTCTGCCAGTGAGAACTAATCAGTGGAAGAGCTTGCCTCCTGGAGTTGTGGAGGTTTTCAAAAATAGACCAGACAACCATTTGACCAGGATTGTATAAGACTCCTATCTTGAGCAAAGCATTGAACATCCAGCCCTATGATTTTATGTTCCACGTTCTATGCTTCCTGGGGCCACAAAAGACGACATAGTTTAATCGACTGGATCCATAGCACACCCACTTTGCTAGATGGTATCAACTGAACATAAACTACAGGTCCCTCAAATAAGCAGACTGTATGCCACGTAGGGCTTTCAAGCAAATAACCAGTACCTTGAAGCACACTGGAAACCAATTCAGCTTGCAACACACAGGAGTCACGTAGGCATGCTGAGGCTAGCCCATTGCTATTTATGCTACTGCATTCTAATTGGAACCAATTGGAACTTCTGAGTGGTCTTCAAGGGCATCCCCATATATCATGTTGTAGTAGCTGAGCTGTGAGGTACAAGGGCCTAAGTGACTTGAATGAGAATTGTAAGATCAAGAGGACTCCTAAGTTGTCATGAAAAAAAAATCCAGGGAGCTAAAGTTTAAGTTGGTTACTTCAGAAAATTGATAGGCATTGGGATAGATGCATTAAGAAATGAATAGTCCACTGCCCTGGATTGTCAGACTGTTAGATGATGCATCTTATCACTGAATCATAGAATCATAATGTTGGGAAAGTAATCAGTAAACAACTTGATTGGTATTATTGTTTATGATGAACGACTAGGAAAATCAATAAGAAAATAAGAGTGCTAACAACTCTAAATGAGGGATGCACCATTAACAGTAGTTTCTAGACTGGATCTTGGAAAATATAAACCCGGAAGAAGAAAAAAGAAATATGTGAAAGTAAAATAAGTGTAGAAAGAGAAAATATGACTGTTCCAGCAAAATGAAAGTGGACATAAGGAAGGAGGAGGGAGAAGATGCCTGGTATAAAGTGGAAAGAATTACGTTATAGATTTGCCATGTAAGAGTGTGGTAATGGAAGTAAGAAATGGGGAAATTGAAACACATATTGCAGTGTATCACAGAAGTGTTTGTTTTTGACTTATGAGAGTTAAGAGCATAAATGTTAGTGCAAAGATAAAGTCAAAGAAGCTACTGCTGAGAGGAAAACAATAATAAAAAGATAATTGCAAAAATGAGGATGAGAGATATCTCACAGAGTGAATATAGAGAAAAGGTTGCAAATACTGTAGTCATAAAGAACAAGGAACAGCTAAAGTAGAAAAGCAGAGAAAATGCAGAGATCTCAGTGGAAATAAGCAATTGTTTTGGAAATGGGTGAATGTTGTACAGTAAATACCCAGTGGAGAGAATGAAATTGAAAATAAAAAAATTATAAAATGATTTGGTATGAAACTGAAGTGAGGAAATGTTGGAAGGGACATTTTAGAAATTTATTATTTTTATTTATTTTATTTATTTTTTATATTCCTGAATCACCCATATCCTCTCAAAGAGGGATTATATATATATATGGCAGAGAGGGCTGCAGACACCTTCTTTAGGGGACATTGATTTATTTTTATTTATTAAATTTATATGCCACCCATCTCATTCTGCAAAGTGAGTCTGAAAAGCGACTCTGGCCAGCTTACAATTAAAGTAGTTAATGGATCCCAAGATGTGGACTTCTCTGCCATGGTGCCTGCCTGACGGAAAATTCTCTCCCCTACAGTAAGGTTAGCTCCATCCCTGTTAATGTTCAAGAAGTTCTTCAGGAACTGGTCATGTCACCAGACTTGGGGGGTCGCAGAAAAGCGGCAATATTTTAACCCCTATTGTAGTTGATATGGGGTTGTTATACTTGCTCTCTCTCTATTCATGTTTTTTGCACTCTAACTTTTAAATATTTTTAATATATTTGTCCATGTTTTTATAATGATTGTTTTTACTACTTACTTTTGTTGAGATGAAAGGTAATATAAATTTGATGAATAAATAAAAATTGAAGTCTGGAATTAAGCAAATATTATGAATGTTATTGGTGAAAAGGAAGTGAGAATGCTGAAAAAACAGCAGGACTTCATCTTGAAAAATGTTAAAGGGGTGTGGGTTTATGTAAATTAATGTGCGTGTATCCATCTGATTGGAATACTTTGTAATTCTGAAAGAGATGTCAATGAGCAAAATTTGGGAAGTACAGGTAATCCTCGAGTTATGAGCATTCCCTTAGCAAACATTCAAAGTTACGTGATAAGTGCCCCTTAGTGTTTATGAAAAAGTCCCGAAATTATGAATGTTGCCACACCACGGCAGTTGTTCACCCTTATAAATGACCACGGTGGTACTGCAACATTCACCCTGGCTATTCCTCCCCTCCCCTCCCTGCACTAGGCCTATGGGTACTCACCTTGTGAAGATCAAGAGATCCTTCTCTGTCTTGGCTGCTCCAAGCTTTCAGTGCGTGCTCAGAGAATGGAGGCCTAAAGTAATGCAAGATCACACAAGATCAGTGGCACAAGATCTCACACTACTGATCTGTGTGATCTCATGGTAGTTTAGGCCTCTGTTCTCTGCAACAGAGAATGAAACAGAAGCTCGGGGAGGCTTCCATATGCCTCTGGAGGCCAGATCTGGTTGTTGGAGGCCTTTTCCAGGCTTCCACCACCCAGAAAGGAGGCCAGGGGATGCTTCTGCATGCTTCCGTAGGTTTGATCCAGGCATCAGAGGCCTTTTTCAGGCTGCTGCCACCCGGAAAGGAGGACAGGGGACACTTCTGCAGGCCCCCGGGGCCCAGAATGGAGGCCATGGGCGGCGGCCACATGCTTTTGGGAGACCCGTTCTGTGCATAGGAGGCCTCCTCCAGGCTTTCAAGGCCCAGAATAGACGCCGTGGGCAGAAACCACATGCTTCTGGAGGCCCGTTCTGGGCCTCAGAGGCCTCCCTCTGCTCTTGTTGGGAGAAGAGAAAGAAACAAGAGGTTGGAGAGGAGACAGATCTTCACAAGGTAAGTGACCCGCTGTGGCAGGATTGGGCAGGGGAGCAAATATGGGGACCACAGGGGAGGAAGCATGAAGTATCTCAGTGAGGGGAGCGGTTGGTCTGAAGTCAGTGGCCTGTTCCATAATTAGCCCCCCCAGCCTTCCCCACCCTGAGATACCTCATGCACGTGCATTTGCCCCTGCATTAAATTAATGAATGCATGGGCAAAAGCTGGGAGTGAATCTTGTTCAAGGTACGAGATTCACTGGTTACTCGTCACTCGTTCACAAGTTATGCACGGAATGGGCAGGTTCCATTAATATTCATAACTTGAGGACCACCTGTACAATGAGGCTTTGTACATATCAGATTTTTTTCTTCAGTTTGTCACTGAGTATGAATATGAGAAAGTGCACTTTTCATATGTTCGCCGATTTAGAGAAATGTATGATAAATGTATAGGTTGAATTAATGGAAGGTTGGACAATGATTTGTGTACAATTAAACTGGTATATTAGGGCAGTGAAGCATGTCTGAGAATGTGGAATGCCAAAGAATGGTTCAGTATTGAAAAGATAGAAGGGAACGAAATGTGTATTTTATACTTTATTCCAAAATCAAGGTCCCTGGATATTTGATGGAAAGATCAACAGCATTCAAAGCATGAATAAAATATATGCACAACACAACATTTTATTTTCTATTTGCTTAATTCAGTATATGTTTCTGTTCACCTTCAGCATTGAAGAGAGAATAGAAAAAGGATATAGAGTTAGCCATTGCTTCTTTAATATACTTATGAATTAATACATAAGGAATGGGCATGGTAATATTACAGATGTTAACTGTCATTGTTCCCTGAATAGCAATGGGACATGGAATTTTAGATACTGCTTTTAAAGATAACTAATATTGTATGCTACCATCTAAGTAAAATGCATTTATATAAACCTATATAAAAGTGTAAGCTATGTTATCTTTATGACATACTAGTGATTTAGGAATACTATGAACAGATACAAATATGTATTTCCTAAGGAGATCTCTCCATTCTGTTTTTCATTGCATATTTTCCATTGCATGTAGCAATGATGAATAGAAGTTTTTCAATAACAGTGTGGGTTCCTAACAATTCTCCAAAGTGTTTAAAATATGTGGAATGTTTCCAGAGGTCCCAAAAGTCATTGTTATAAAGGTTAAATTATTGTTCCTTTTAGTCTAGTCCTGGTGAATTCCCACTGTCTTCTCATGTAAAAATATCATGAGGTTGATAGATGCGTGGTCACAAAAATAATTTTTAAAAAGCATTTCTTTTTATTTGGAGAAATGAGAAGCTGGGTTAAAAGAAAGGATAACATATAAAAATAGCTAAAACCCTGGGAGGCCTTAAAGTTGTTAAAATGGGGCAAATAGGTAGAAAAACCTGGGGCTATAGAACTGTATGCAGAAATGTGAATTGTAGTACTTATATCACAGGGAAAATGTTATTCTCTTGAATATGGTAAATGTTAAAAATGAACAGTTGAATCCCATCCAGGATAACTTTTTATCTCCCCCCCACTCTCATTTTGCCACATAGTACTCCTCTGTTACTGAAATACTGAAATGGAACTCCCATTTTTTCTAAATGCCTGCTTCTCTCTGAAATGAGAATGAAAGTTATACAGTATATGGATTTTAACATTTAAACAAAGAATGTATTTTATGGTGTGCTAGGTTTGAAGATAGGCAGTATTATTTTTTCCAGTTTGTAAGTTCATTTTTCAGCTCTTCATACAATTTAGAAGTCGAGTTTTGTATGCATCAAAACTTTTGTAAGGTTTATCCTCTGTGCTTTATTTATTGAATCCCTGGAATTTTAATGTTTAAACTGGCAGCCTTTGTAGAGATAAATAATTTCTGTACAATGGAGTTGGCTTAAATGAATAATCCAAAGAAGGCAGTGAAGTGTGACTAACTCTGATGAAATTTATTTCTAATTTGAGTTGGAGACATACAGCTGCTTCGTATTTGTATGATAAATAAAAGCTGTTAAATAGCGGATTCTTTGACGTAGGAATGAAGATGCGAACAGAGTACAGGTAAGTCATAGTTTATTTCATGCTGTGACTGTACTGAGGGAAATGGCTGCAACCAGCCGCAATATATAGTCTAGCCCCTAGGCAGCAGCCAATAGGTTTGAATCAACCATTGCCGCCTGAGGATAGCCAATTGCAGCACAGGAGACTGGAAGTCTGGGTTGTGGAGAGCTGTTAGCTGCTCCAGCAACCCACGGAGTATTCCCTCAAAAAGCCCAGTACATAACACCCCTCCCCCCTTAGCTCAGACCATAATAACACTAATGAGTCTCAACAATGGTCAAGACTCAATGTCCAAACACATTAAAGTAAAAGCAATAATAAAAAAACAACGACAATGTGGACTACAATGTTATTAAACAACGTCTGAATGAATAGGCTACCAAAATGGCACTTTTATACAGTTATATCATAGTATTAGTTCTGTAGTTTAGTGGCAACAGGATTTACAATAACAAATAGCTCTTTATTTTACAACGTAATCTGCAAGATATGAAGGAGGCTTGTGTGCCCTAGGGGAACGTCTCGGAGTTCCCATCACTTTGTGGTCTGCCAGCTTACCCAGTGGGCTGGATAGACTTGTGTCCCTTTGTGCTCCTGAGTCAAGGGGATTCGATGCACTCTGGCTGGCCTCCAGGTTGGCCCACCCCAGAGTCAGACTGTTCGGCAAAGTAGGCACAGCAGTTGCTGAGGTTTGGTTGGCTTGCTCCTTCAGGGGGTCCATGTTGCACTGCAGAGCTCCCCAGTTCTCCCTCTGGTTCCATCTCAGTTAGGAAGGAAAAGTCCTGGTAGTCTATGTGAGGGCTGGCTTGGCCACAAGTTTGAGGACCTTGGGAGGGACTTATGACGCAGTCCTCACTTAGTGGTCATTCAGGAAACCGCTTCCTGAGCTGATCTATGTGTCTTCTGACAACTCGCCCTCCCTCCAACCCCACTTCATAAGATAGGGGTCTGGATGCCTTGGTGATTTGACCAGGAACCCACAGATTCCCATGCCCATAGTTCCTGGCTCAAACCCAATCACCTATGTGCAGCCCCCTCGGGTGTTTTGGTCGAGAGGCTTCTGCTGCCACTCTATCTGGATGCAACCTGTCCAGTTTAGTGATCAAACGCCTCCCCCAACGTAGTTCTGCAGGACTTTTGCCTGTGACAGTGCAGGCCGTAGAATGCTGGCAAAGTAAAAAATCTGCCAATCTGTGATGCCAGTCACCTGTGACAATGCGCTTGAGTGCCTCCTTCATTGTCCTCACCATGCGTTCAGCTTGACCATTAGAAGATGGATGAAAAGGCGCAGACGTTGCATGTCTGATGAAATTATCTCTAAGGAAAGCCTGAAATTCAGCAGCAGTGAATTGGGCCCCATTGTCTGAAACTAAGACATCTGGCAACCCATGTGTTGCAAAGTTTTCTCAGCACCTGGATGGTCCTAGCAGTAGTCATATTAGGAACTGGAACTACTTCCAGCCATTTTGAGTGGCTATCCACTACTATCAGGAAAAGCTGTCCTTGAAAAGGCCCAGCATAGTTTATGTGAACCCTGGACCAGGGGGTATGCGTTTTTTCCTACCTGTGAACTGGGGCCTGAGGCATTTCAGGCCTAGATTGCTGGCAAGTATAGCAACCATGAACTTGATCCTCTACAGCCTTATCCAGGCCAAGCCACCAAAAGTAGCTCCTAGCTAAGGCTTTCATTCTTACAATGCCTGGATGGCCTTCATGTAAAGAGTGTAAGACTCTGTCCCTCAATGAAGTGGGGATAATGACTCTGTTGCCCCATAAAATGCAGCCCTTGTGTGCAGACAACTCATGTCTCCTGACAAAATAACTTTGAAATTCAGAACCTGGACTTTTTTCCAACCAGCCGATGTATACCCATGACAGCACTCTGCTCAGAATTTTATCTGTGGCAGTTTCAGCAGCAATATCACCTGCATGGAGGGGAAACTCAGGTAAGTCCTGAATGGACAATATTTTAGTAGCAGGAGCTGGATCAGGATCCATTAGTGGCAGTGGTAGTCTGCTGAGGCCATCAGCATGGCCCATTTCCTTGCCTGGTTTGTGAATTAATTTTAAATTGTATGCAGATAGGAAAATAGACCATCTCAACATTCTTGGAGATAGTATGTGGGGGGTTTGTTTGTCCGTTGTGAACAGTCCTAATAGAGGTTTGTGGTCAGTGTAGACTGTGAAATCCCTGCCATATAAATAATCATGGAATTTTTTTATTCCAGCAATGATGGCCAGGGCCTCTGTCAATCTGAGCATAGTTGCACTCAGCAGAGGACAAAGTTCTTGAGTATAATGCTATAGGAACCTGTTTCCCATTTTTTTCTATGTGGCTTAAAACTGCCCCCACCCCATAGGGAGATGCATCACATGCAAGACATACAGGTTTAGACTCTTTGTAGTGAGTTACAGTGGAGTTTTCTGACAGAAGTGCTTTTAAGTCCTGGAAACTTTTTTCATGTAAGTTAGTCCATTTCCATGGAGCTTTCTTGTCTAGAAGCCCGTGGAGGGGCTCTGCTATTGCTGCCTTATGAGGTAGAAATGTGTGATAGAAATTTAGGAGACCCAAAAATGCTTGTAGCTCTCCTTTTGATTTGGGCCTAGGAGCCTTTTAATGGCCTTCACTTTAGAATCAGCAGGGTGAATGCCGTTAGCATCAATTCGGAAACCTAAGAATTCTGTTGAAGAAACCCCAATACTACACTTGTTCTGCAAAACAGCCCTGAGCCTTCTGGCCAACATTTCTGGGGATTCCCCTGCAATAAGAACATCATCAAAATAAGGGCAGACGCCCTGAATACCCTTGAGTGTATGCTCCATGATTCCCTGAAAAATACCCGGTGCAACACTGACTCCAAACTGTAAGCATTTAACTTTGAAAGCCCCCCTGTGAGTCACGATCGTTTGATCCGCAGCTGTGGCCTCATCAACCGGCAATTGCTGATAGGCCTGTGCTAAATCAAGTTTAGCAAAAATAGTACCCCCTTGCAAGGAGGCTAAAATAGGGTTGACCACTGGGACCGGGTAAGCGTGTTGCTTGAGGGCCTTATTTAATGTGCATTTATAGTCAGCACAAATGCGAATTTCCCCATTGGCTTTAAGTGGAGTGACTAGGAGTTTCCCACTCCCCACCATCAATAGGCTGTAACACGCCCTGCTCTACAAGCTTATCAATTTCAGAATCAATTTTATGTTTTAAGGCAAAGGGGACCCTACGAGGCTTAACCCTGATTGGAACTACATTGGGATCAAGCTTAAATGAGATAGGCGTGCCTGTATATGTTCCAAGGGTTGAATCAAAAACATCCACATATTCTTCACACACTGACGCGAGGTCTGCAGTTTGTGTCCAGTTTATGCCAGTAATCTGAATACCTAAGGCTTCAAACCAATTGAGTCCAATGAGACTCGTTCTCTGGCCCCCTACTACTATTACATCCAGGTGCCCCCAAAACCCTTTAAACTTTACCAACAAGGTGGCTTCTCCCTTAACATTAATGTGAGCATTTTGAAAATCCGTTAGGATTATATCTGAGGGTCTTAGTTTGGCCCAATTGTTACTACTAATAATAAACCTTTATTGTCAAAGTACAACATGTGTACATTGAGATTAGCTGAGCCTCCCCCCGTGCTCTCTCCCCCCAACACACAGTGGCAACAAACCCTCCATCCCACCACACTATGTGAACCAACTACACCACACACCGGCCTCCCAAGTCAATTCTGCATAAGATTATGTCCCATTTAAAAGCCTAACAGCCCACGGATAAAAGCTATTTTTCAGCCTGTTGGTACGGCTGGCTATATTCCTATATCTCCTACCGGATGGTAGGAGAGTAAAGAGATACCGTCCAGGGTGTGAGTCATCCCTGAGAATCTTCCTCACTCTTCCAAGGCAACGAGCCCTGGCGATGTCATCCAGTGGTGTCAGGGAACAGCCCACAATGTCTTGTGCTGTGCTCACTACCCTCTGTAATACTTTCCTATCTGCGGCTGTCAGACCAGCATACCAAACCACAATACCATACGAGAGGACGCTCTCTATAGTAGACCGGTAAAAGAGGGTCATTAGCTGTTGTTCTACCCTGTTCTTCCGCAAGACCCTAAGAAAGTGAAGCTTCTGTTGGGCCTTTCTAGCCACCTGAGTTGTGTTAACTTTCCAGGTCAGATTTTCACAGTACTGCGCCTACACATGAAGTTAAAAGTGTCTTGAGAAATGATTGAGACTGCAGAGCCAGAGTCCAATTTCATCTTACATGGAACTCCTTGTAGCTCTACCATGAGCTTAAGTTTGGGTTTGAGGGGGCGTCGAGCCCCGGTGCGACATATACTTCTACGGCTTCTGAAAAATCCCACACTAACTGGACCCTGGGCCCCAGTACCTCTCCTAGTCGGTTTTTCCGTGTTTGGTGGTTGGTCTCTCTGGCGGCCTCTGCAAACCACCGCGATGTGGCTTGTCCTTCCACAAGCTCTACATGTGGCTGAACGAAATCTGCAGTTGGCGCGAAAAGGTTCTCGGCCAAATCAAAGGTTGCCGGGCCGCACATGCAGAGTAGCGTTGCGGCCTTCAGTACTTCTTCCGCGATCTGATTGGCTCTGAGGTAGTTTTGTACTTGTGATAAATAAGATGGCCATTCCTCCGGGTGTTTCACGTCGAATTCTCTCAGTTTACTGACCTTCGGCATCCTTTCTTACAGGTTCCTGCATTCTTCCAGATCCTGCTTCTAGGCTCAGGGAATGAGTCCACTGAGCACAAGGCCGCTAGTGTAGCTTGCTAGCCGGCCTTGAGAGAGGGGGTTGAAAATGCCTCTTCCCTCTGGCGTGTGCTGCCTTTCCCTTGTGTACTTCAGCTCTTTAGTCAGTGAAGCAGGATCCCACCTTTGTCGCTGCTGTTAAATAGCGGGTTCTTTGACGCAGGAATGAAAACGCGAACAGAGTACAGGTAACTCATAGTTTATTTCGTGCTGTGACTGTACTGAGGGAAATGGCTACAACCAGCCGCAATATATAGTCTAGCCCCTAGGCGGCAGCCAATCGGTTTGAATCAACCATTGCCGCCTGGGGATAGCCAATTGCAGCACAGGAGACTGGAAATCTGGGTTGCTGGAGAGCCGTGAGCTGCTCCAGCAACCCATGTGGTATTCCCTCAAAAGCCCAGTACATAACAAAAGCTATTATGAACAGTTAATTAATATAAACACTAGTCATAATTAGAATTTTGTGAAAGGCCCACGGAAAAGTCTGAGCTATTGAAATGAAGAAACAGAAGTTAGAAATCAGTATTGTAAATCTGTATCTCAAATCTATTACCCAAATGAAGCTTGTACTATTGTAAACCCCAGTTGTGGTTGATTGATTTTACATTATTATTGTTAGTTAGTGGCAAGTATATTTCAGAGACCAGCAATATCAGTCATACAGCCTTTCCTTATCTATATCTCTTTCTAATGTAAACATTTCCTTTGTATGTTTGTATCTTATGAATCATGTACACTTACTTATTTTTTTCCAAAGACTACAATGTATTACTTTTAAATTAAAAATCCTATAAACAGAAAGTATTTCTACAGATTTTCTAAATGCAAACAGTGAACACAAAAGCAGGACATTCTTTAATCTGGAGCAGCATGCCTAATAAACAAGCTTTTGATAATAGAGGCATTTACAGAAAGGTCTGTTCTGCAGATAGTGATAGTGAAACAAATTTGTAATAGTAGAGTTGATACTTCATATTCTCAGGCCCTAGATTGTTTAGGCCTTTAAAGAATAATACAGTGCCTTAAGTTATGAGCAATTGACATATGATGTGGTAACTTGTTTTTGGAACTTTGCATTTTGCTTTATTTGGAACATCTAAACATTTTGAAAGGGTATCCTAGATAGATTATATTAGAAGGGGTCAGACAGAATATAATTGAGGCACAAATCATGTTTGCCAAATATGACTGGGGATTGGTCACAGATGATGATGTAATAGGTGTGACTGTGCAAATCCACTGCTTTCCACTGATGATTTTTGTGCCAAATCTTCGACAATCAAATTGTCCTCCCAGACTATGGCCTTACTATTTAATGAGCATTGAATTTTGTCTTCCTAAATTCTGTTTCCTATGGACTACCTAAATTGGTTTTAATTTTAGCTTCAGCAATCCATTCTCCAATTAAATGACTGTAAGAGATACCGACGGCAAGGAACAATAGGATTAGGTGGGAAATTGGTAAGAAACAGCAGTACCCAACTTCAGAGTTTAAAAGAGTTTTTCTAGTTCTTTCATGAGCAAGAACCTTGTAGGACATTATTGTAGACCAGGCATGTCAAATTTGTGAAGAAGAAAAAGAGAAAATTTGAGAGAGAAAAAAAGCAATATTGAATGGGCAACATATTGCAATGGATTCTAGGATGCATCTGCAGTTGATCAACAGCTATACATATAATCTAATCTACTATATGTAGGAATCTACTAATATCTTCAACAGGTGAGCATCCAACTCCTAAGGGAACACGTTTTCTAAATGGAAATCCCCCCTCCCCCTTTCTGAGCAGTCTGTTCCATTACTTTACATTCCCATTCTCATTCATAACTCTCATATATGAAGTTCTTCTGTTGTTCAAGGTTTGCTAACAATTGTATTGTGAAGTATGCGGATGATACAACAGTGTTGGGCCTCATTTGGGATGACAAAGATAGTCCTTACAGGGAGGAAGTAGAGAGCTTGGTGTACTGGTGTAATAAGAACAGCTCTAAATGTTGAAAAGCAAAAGAGATCCTTGTCAAATTCAGGAAAGGCAGGGATAGACACACACCTCTGTGTATTTGTTGTTCAACTGTGGAGATGCTTAGTAGTATTAAGATTCTGGGAGTGCAGCTAACATGTAGGTTAACTTGGTCACTCAACAGTGAAACACAGCAATGATGACATTTTCTGTTTCATTTGAGAAGAGCACATCTTCTTTCCCCTGGTCCTCACCATTTTCTATAGAGGGACAATTGAAAGCATCCTATCTTATTGTATTACTATTTGGTTCAGAAATGTTACTGCTTCAGGCGGGAAGGCTGTGCAGAAAGTTGTGAGGATGGCAGAAAAGATTATTGGAAATTCACTTTCTTCTATCCAGGAAAATGGCATATAAGTGCTGCTTGACCAGGGTCCATAGAATTGCCAGGGACTTTACACATCCTCTGTATGATCAGTTTTCATTGTTGCCTTCTGGGAGAAAGTTTCATGGTATCCAAAGCAGAACAACTAGATTCTGTAATAACTTTGTTCCATATAGCATCAACCTTGTTAACTCTCAAGATTCTTTTTTCCGCTATGTATTCAAAGTGATCTGTGAGTAATATAAGTTTCAGTTGCTTTTTATATGCCGTTATTATATCATTATTGTTATCCTTAGGGTGATATCTTAGCTTAACTTAGCTTAGTTTAGTTTTGCTTAGTTTAGTTTATCTCTTACCATCTTCTCATTCCCTATAACCCTTTGGGAAATCTCAGGATTTCAACCAAAAGTTTTGGCAACCTAAGGATGATGATTTTCTTCTCAACACCACAAATGTTATTAATTTTAGCAATATATTGCATGTATATTTCATGGCACACAATATTGTCTTTTACAATATTGCTTAGATTTATTTTCTTTGTTTTCTCCTTTCTTTAAGATGGGTGTGGCTAGTGTTAAATCATTTCTAACATTGCGTTTCTAACGTTTCCCAATTTGGCATGCTGTCCTTCAAGACTGAAATTATTCTGTCTTTTAGTAAACGTCATCAAGAGAAAAAGATTAAAAAGCGTCATTCTTTTATTCAGCTTTGGCTGACTTAGGCTTTGTGTTTGGTTCATCGTGCTTCATTGGTTAGGTGAGCATGTTCATGCTCATCTAACCAATGGAGGCATCATAATCAGTGAATCTGATCATAATCCTTTCTAGTATCTGGTCTGACTCATAATTGCTGTTAAAAAAGCAAGTTGTCCCACTTGCTTTTTCCTCCAAATAAAAACAGTGTGCACTCAACTCTAGTCTCACTCTATCTCCCAGTCATTGAATTCAGTGACCCATTACTTTCCTTTCCCCTTACAAGCACACAAGAGTGCTATTCTGCAGGCTACAACCATGGTCTCAGCTGTTGTGAAAAATGCCTGGATCCAAAAAGGCTGCCATGTATTTGTTTCAATATCACAGCTAGCAGAAGCTTTTTAACAGAAAAACAAGGAAAGGCGCCTTGACACCAGGCGGCTTCCCTCGTAACAACCATTCATATTTTTTTTGCAAATAGACAAATCACATGTTGTTGTTGTTAGTTGCGAAGTCGTGTCCGACCCATCGCGACCCTATGGACAATGTTCCTCCAGGCCTTCCTGTCCTCTACCATCTTCTGGAGTCCATCTAAGCTCACGCCTACTGCTTCAATGACTCCATCCAGCCACCTCATTCTCTGTCGTCCCCTTCTTCTATTGCCCTCAATCTTTCCCAGCATTAGGCTCTTCTCCATTGAGTCCTTCCTTCTCATTAGGTGGCCAAAGTATTTGAGTTTTAGCTTCAGGATCTGGCCTTCTAAAGAGCAGTCAGGGTTGATCTCCTCTAGGACTGACCGGTTTGATCGCCTTGCAGTCCAAGGAACTCGCAGGAGTCTTCTCCAGCACCATAGTTCAAAGGCTTCAATTCTTTGGCGCTCAGCCTTTCTTATGGTCCAGCTTTCACTGCCATACATTGCAACTGGGAAGACCATAGCCTTGACTATACGCACTTTTGTTGACAGGGTGATGTCTCTGCTTTTTAGTGTGCTGTCTAGATTTGCCATTGCTTTCCTCCCAAGGAGCAAGCGTCTTTTAATTTCTTGGCTACAGTCCCCATCTGCAGTGATCTTGGAGCCCAGGAAAATAAAATCTGTCACTACCTCCATTTCTTCCCCATCTATTTGCCAGGAATTGAGAGGGCCGGATGCCATGATCTTGGTTTTCTTAATGTTTAGCTTCAATCCAAGTTTTGCACTCTCCTTCTTCACCCGCAACAAGAGGCTCTTTAGTTCTTCTTCACTTTCTGCCATTAGAGTGGTATCATCTGCATATCTTAGGTTGTTGATGTTTCTTCCGGCAATCTTAATTCCAACTTTTGATTCATCTAGCCCTGCCTTTCTCATGATGTGCTCTGCATATAAGTTAAATAGGCAAGGCGACAGTATACAGCCTTGCCGGACTCCTTTCCCAATTTTGAACCAATCAGTGGTTCTGTGTCCAGTTCTCACTGTTGCTTCTTGGCCCGCATATAGATTTCTCAAGAGACAAATAAGATGGTCTGGTATGCCCATCTCTTTAAGGACTTGCCAGAGTTTGTTATGATCCACACAATCAAAGGCTTTAGCATAGTCAATGAAGCAGAAGTAGATGTTTTTCTGGAACTCTCTAGCTTTCTCCATGATCCAGCGTATGTTAGCAATTTGATCTCTAGTTCCTCTGCCTCTTCGAAATCCTGCCTGTACTTCTGGTAGTTCTCGATCCACATACTGCTGGAGTCTAGCTTGTAGAATTTTAAGCATAACTTTACTAGCATGAGAAATGAGTGCAATGGTGCGATAGTTTGAACATTCTTTGGCACTGCCTTTCTTTGGAATTGGAATGTAAACTGATCTTTTCCAATCCTGTGGCCACTGTTGAGTTTTCCAAATTTGCTGGCAAATTGAGTGTAGCACTTTTACTGTATCGTCTTTTAAGATTTTGAATAGCTCAGCTGGAATACTGTCACCTCCACTAGCTTTGTTGTTGCTCAGCTTTTCTAAGGCCCACTTCACTTCACATTCTAGGATGTCTGGCTCGAGGTCAGTGACCACCTCATTGTGATTATCAGGGATGTTAAGCTCATTCTTGTATAGTTCTTCTGTGTAATTTTGCCACCTCTTCTTAATCTCTTCTGCCTCTGTTAGGTCCCTGCCATTTTGGTCCTTTATCATGCCCATTTTTGCATGAAACGTTCCTTTCATCTCTCCAATTTTCTTGAAAAGATCTCTGGTCCTCCCTATTCTATTGTTTTCTTCTATTTCTTTGCATTGTTCGTTTAAGAAGGCATTCTTATCTCTTCTAGCTATTCTTTGGAATTCTGCATTTAATTGGGCATATCTTTCTTTTTCTCCCTTGCCTTTCGCTTCCCTCCTTTCCTCAGCTATTTGCAAAGCTTCCTCAGACAGCCATTTTGCTTTCTTGCATTTCTTTTTCTTTGGGATGGTTTTGGTTGCTACCTGTTGTACAATGTTGCGAACCTCTGTCCATAGTTCTTCAGGCACTCTGTCTATCAGATCTAATTCCTTAAATCTATTTGTCACCTCTACTGTATATTCAACAGGGATATGATTTAATTCATACCTGACTGGCCTAGCGTTTTTCCCTACTTTCTTTAATTTAAGCCTAAACTTTGCAACAAGAAGCTCATGGTCTGAGCCAGTCAGCTCCTGGTCTTGTTTTTACTGACTGTATAGAGCTTCTCCATCTTTGGCTGCAGAGCATATAGTCAATCTGATTTCTGTGTTGACCGTCTGGTGATGTCCATGTGTAAAGCCGTCTCTTGGGTTGTTGGAAAAGAGTGTTTGCTATGACCATCGTATTCTCTTGACAAAATTCTATCAGCCTGTGCCCTGCTTCATTTTGTACTCCAAGGCCAAACTTGCCTGTTATTCCAGTTATCTTTTGGCTTCCTACTTTAGCATTCCAATCCCCCATGATGATAAGGACATCATTTCTGGGTGTTAGTTCTATAAGGTGCTGTAGGGCTTCATAGAACCGGTGAATTTCATCCTCTTCAGCACTGGTGGTTGGGGCATAGACTTGGACTACTGTGATATTGAATGGTTTGCCTTGGATTCGAACTGAGATCATTCTGTCATTTTGAGGATTGTATCCCAGTATGACTTTTCCTATTTTTTTTATTGACTATGAAGGCTACTCCATTTCTTCTGAGGGATTCTTGCCCGCAGTAGTATACCTGATGGTCATCTGAATTAAATTCACCCATTCCTGTCCATTTTAGTTCGCTGATACCTAAGATGTCAATGTTTAGTCTTGTCATCTCTTGTTTGACCACGTCCAGCTTTCCTTGATTCATGGATCTTACATTCCAGGTTCCTATGGAGAAAAAATCTTTACAGCATCGGACTTTCCTTTCACCACCAGACATATCCACAGCTGAGCGTCCTTTCAGCCCCTTCGCCACGACAAGGCAGTAATCCATGAAGGGGAGACAAATCACATACCATGCACTAAAAAAGTGGACTGGGGCAGCAGAACACTAGCAGCTTGTTTTCTATGGGCATGTATGTCTGGAGAGGAAAACTGCATTTTCTTTGTTAGTCCACGTATTTTGGCATCTCAAAGTGCTGTTTCAGTCCTGTTTTTAACTCACGTGTTGGCATTCCTGGGGGGAAAAATTATTGGTCTATAGCATTCATTGTCCTCAATATTTCAAGGGAAAAGTGAACAGATTTTCAACAGATATTTAGCTTTAGACAAATGAAGTTTTCCCAAAACTTGCTATAAAGTAGGTTGGTGTGTGTGTGTGTGTGTGTTTGTGTGCACGTGCGTGTATACAGTGCATTCAGAAACTATTCAGACCCCCTTCACTTTTGTCAACTTTATTATGCTGTAGCCTGATTCTACAGTTGTTCAAATTCATTTTTTCTCATTAATCTACACTCGGTACCCCACAATGACAGGTCTGAATACCAACAGAAAGAGTTCAATTTTTTTAAAAAAATCAACAATAAACAAAGTCAGTGAAATTCTACTAGGCCCTAGATGTCATTATATCAGTCATGGAAATTATTCAAATATTTTCCTTACTGATTTTAAATAAAGGTAATTTATATTTTTGGATGATTTGGAAGCCATTGCTTAATATATAAAACATGAAAAGTTATACAGAATGAAGTTAATCTCTTGGATGATTATGTAAGAATGCTGAATACCTTAATATTCCACTGGTTTCAGTTTTCATTGCTTTAGATTTTTCACTTTTTATGTTAATTAGGTTGACTAATTGCATATTGCACTAAACCATATATGTTTGTCTTGTTTTCACTTTTTAGATTTCTATGTTGTGTGAATTCAACCTATATGGTTTGGAAATTAGAGTTTATTGCATGATCATAACAGCTGATTATGACTTTTTCAACAAACCAGTGCACTAGTTCTTGACTGCAATAAAGTCTTTTAATTCATATCATTATACCTGGCTAAATAGATTTTGCATGATGTGTACAACTACTCATAGATATGTAGCAGGAAAATCCATTGGATAACCTCTGTGTGATAACATACCCTAATAGAATGGTTCATATAAGGCATGCTGGGAGACAGCAAGCTAAATAAAAATGGAGACATGTAAGAAAGATCTATGAATCTTTAGAATCTTCACAAATTTACTTGATGGTTGCCAGATTAGGAATGCCTGCTTAAATTGCTAGCTTTACAACAGGGTCCAAGGCATGCTAATGGTGAATTCTGGGAATGGTATGTTTAACGTATTTGGAACATAAGGAAGTGGACAATCTGATTGATGCCTGTGTTATAGGGAATGCTATAGTTTATAAATCAAATAGGAATCTGTTTTCCACAATTTTGAGGAATTAGCCAAACACTGAATTTTCATCATTAGATGAGTTTAAAACTGTATTCATATCTTAATGAGTACCTTGATAAGAAATGCAACTAGAGACATCTAGTGGTTTGAATATAACTTGTATTTATTTTAATTTTTTTAAAATAAGAACTATTTTTTCTATTTTAATGAAATAAAAAACAGCTTTATAATGTGAACAGGAATCCATAGCCTTGAATTATTGATTCAAAGATGTATTTTGTTGTGAAGCCAAACAATGTGTGGTATTTGTATTATTTGTGTCTTCTATGGCAGAAGTCAGACAACTTTAGCTAAGTAGGAGCAAGGATACAGTACTTGCTTCTTGCATGGGAAACTGCCAGAGAATTTAATGCTGTAGATGAAATTGGGTAACTGAAAAAAGAACCTGAAAGAAGACAGTGGCAAACCTTTTATTATGTTCCAAGATTAAGATTATTTAAGGCTTTAAACATAATTTACCTGGGCAGAGAAAATTATGTGAAGTCAATTTATAGCAGATAGAGACCTCAACACCAATCATTCATTTGTAAGATTTTAAGGATATTCTAAGAAAGTTGGGTCCATAAGATAGAATGTATGTCTTCTTTGGCTCCTGCACAAAATTTGTAGGATCTGACAAATGAATAAACAAATTAACCAACTCTGTCTTTCATCCAGTGTAAATAAATAATGGATAATATAATAGATTAGATGGGCTTCTAATCTATTATAATCATCATATTACTCTGGACCTGTGATATATATCCTATGCTAAAGAGCTTTCCTACATGTTCACAACTAGCTTAGTAAGCATTCTCCCCCCCCATTTTTAACTTTGATTGTATAGTTGCTTTCATAGAATGAAACATATTCTGCCTAGTTTGGTCCAAAATACATCAAATTACTGAGATTTGGAATTTTATTCACATTAATTAATGGCTTGGGTCCGGGATATCTGAGGGAACACCTGCTGCCAGCATCAAGTTCCCTTCGTCCAGTGCGCTCCCACAGGGAGGGTCTTCTCAGGGTGCCGCCGGTAAAAGATTGCCGGTGGGTAACGCCCAGGGGGAGGGCCTTCTCAGTGGGTGCACCTGCCCTCTGGAACCACCTGCCCATGGAGTTGAGGACTGCCCCCGACCTCCGTTCATTCTGCCAGGACCTGAAGACCTGGCTCTTCGAGCTCTCTGGCCCAGGCTGAGAATTTTAATTTTAATTTTAATTTTAATTTTAATTTTAATTAATTTTAATTTTAATTGGGGTTTTTATTCTCTCAGGGACTATTATAATCTTTTTAATTGTTTTTAATTTTTGTATTTCTTGTTTTAATTCCCTGTAAACCGCCCTGAGTCCTTCGGGAAAGGGCGGTATACAAATCCAATTAAATAAATAAATAAAATCCTATATTTTTCTGATTCCATTGGTTTCCAACTCATTTCTGAGTTCAGTTAAAGTATTGATTTTAACCTTATATCAGCTAATCAAGTTACATAAATTGGTTGCAAATTACATAATTACAAATGAACAGAGAGAATAGAATAGAACAGAACAGAATAGAATAGAATAGAACAGTGGTGGTGAACCTATGGCACACGTGCCAGAGGCAGCACGCAGAGCCCTCTCTGTGGGCATGTGCCATTGCCCCAGCCCTGCCTCCCCCCATGGCCCCCTCCTCACCAGCAGCCCCCCTGGAGGAGAGTCGCCCCCAGGTGCGGCCCGCATGGAGAAGCGCAGCCAAGGACATGGCAGCAGGGACAAGACTCCGCCCTTGCGCCCTGTCATGTGTAGATGATGCTGCAGAGGGCGTGGCCGCCATGGTGCTGCAGGGCTGCCTAGGCAATCTGCAGTGGGCCATGGAGGCGGTAGGTGCCCCAGTGGGTGGGGGTGGAATGGGACGTAGCAGAGGTGTAGCAGATGGGGGCAAAGTGGGTTTGGGCACTCGGTGTCTAAAAGGTTCGCCATCACTAGAATAGAATAACTTGGAAGGCATCTTGGAGTCTTCTAGTCCAACCCTCTGCTCAAGCAGGAGACCCTACACTAATCTGGACAAATGACTCTCCAATCTCTTCTTAAAAACTCCACTGATAGCAAGGTACCAAAACTAAAGTTCCTCTCACTATATTTTGCTTTTCAGACTGCATATTAGCACACATTATGAAACAGCTGTTTCAGCAAGGAAACTGTTAAAATGAAAAGTCTACTGTGCTGATCAGTAATGGTGAAAGTGGGTCTTCACTGGTGAAGAAGTGAATGTATACTATATACCGTGTTTTCCCCAAAGTAAGGCCTACTCTGAAAATAAGCCCTAACTTGATTTTTTTGGGGGGAGCTAATATAAGCCCTACTCCAAAAATAAGCCTAGTTTTGGAGCAAGGCACACACTTAAAATCAAACTAGGGTGGGATGGGGAGGGTGGAGCTGCCTCACGCACCCCGGTTCTTGGCTGCAGAGGCTTTTTGGAAAGGCCTGACTGTGAAATGCAGGCTGGAATGCAGCTGCAGAATGAAGCTGTTCCTTCGGCCGCAGAAGAAGTGAACTGGTTGAGTGGGGCTGTCGGTGCCGGAAGTGAGTATGAAAGACATCCCCTCCAAAATAAGACCGGGTGCCTGTTTTGGAGGCAAAAAAAAAGACCCGGTCTTATTTTGGGGGAAACACAGTAGTTCAGGTGTAAATACCTCTGTGCCTAATTTAGTCTCTATCTATTATTCCTGAATCTGTTTAGCAAGCTCTTGAGACAGTTTTGTTTTTCTCTGCCAGTAAAAAAATGACAAAGTTTTTAATTCTGGTTAAATGTAATTTCACTGATAAAGTAACACTAAAATAAGAATTACAGAGGAATTGCCTTGTCTTACCTCCTGATTAGAATTTACGGTCATGGACTTTTTTTTTCAACATTCTACATTTTTCCACATTTATTTTAAATTCTAAAATGAAAAAACTAAAAATTCTGGAAAGTTTCCATTTAAAGTCAACTCAAAGACTACAGTTTTTACTAGGAGGACATTCAAAATGAACTGTTTATAGTCTCACTCCATATAGCCTCTGCAAGATTTGAAAGTAATTGCCACATACTTCATAATGTTTGGGAAACCCTACCTCAGAACCAAAAGGTGTGTATAAATGAATGAAATTGAAATAATGAATTGAAAGTCTATTTTTGAATCAGAATGTTTTCCAGCAAAAAGTTGGAAACATTTAATTGTTTTCAGAATTTAATAAAACACTTTAAAAACAAATATATACAGGCATATGTAAAGCTGTCAAACAAATAAAACAACCAGAATATGATAAAATGATTTTGTATCTGATAAAATTTTAAATCATGTTGTGTTAGCATGTGGTACTTTATGTTAGTCACGTGGTCTCTAAATTTGCATTTGAGTAAATTTAAATTGGTGTTAAACATTAGTTAGAAAGAACAAATTGTCTTACCATACAAAGGTATTACTAGTTATTAGCTGTCTCTTCCAGGTAGGCTTAAGGAAACACCTACAGAATTTAGGAAATCACACCAACATTTCTTTCATATTTCTCACACTAACATACTTTCGTTTAATTTTACCCCATGACTACTTCCCTTTCCTTAATAGTGTATTTAAATTTATTATCATTATGTTTTCATATCATACCAAGAGTTAATCGTTTTGCATAATGGATTTTTTTTGTACTGAGTGTGAAATATTGCATTTAGAGTGTTAGGTAAAGGTAAAGGTTCCCCCGCACATGTGTGCTAGTCGTTTCCAACTCTAGGGGTCGGTGCTCATCTCCGTTTCAAAGCCGAAGAGCCAGTGGTCATGTGGCTGGCATGACTAGACGCCAAAGGCTCACGGCTGGTATGACTAGACGCCAAAGACACACGGAACGCTGTTACCTTCCCACCGTAGTGGTCCCTATTTTTCTACTCGCATTTTTACATGTTTTCGAACTGCTAGGTTGGCAGAAGCTGGGACAAGTAACAGGCGCTCACTCTGTTATGCAGCACTCGGGATTCGACCTGCCAAACTGCTGACCATCTGATCGACAAGCTCAACGTCCTAACCCACTGAGCCACCACGTCCCTCAAATTTACAATGTTACATCCATCTAAATCTTGAAAAAAGCTATCTGCCAAGGATGGTACTGAAAATAGTTAAGAGGCTATGTCAAGGTTTTATTGCCACCTACCTTTTACATAAGAAAAAAATGCTTTACATATGTCAGATTTCACCCACCAGGAAGACTAGATCCAGTTAGACAAGCTCACAAAAATTTGAGAACATCTGAGGAGTAATTTTTACTGAAAAAAGGAAGCTATTATAAAGGAGTTCTAATGACTGTTGGGTTTAAAGAGAAATCTTGATTTATGTATGTACATATGTATGTCTTTATTCCTGTTCACCACCCAGAGTTTCTTCTGGTAATAGATAGGCATGTAAATTTGTCTAAGAAAGAAATAATATTTTAACTATTGTGTGCTTCTTTCACTTTTTCACCCTATGAAGCCTGTCCTCCACTTTTTAAAAATTTATTTATTAAAGACTCAAGGTGTTTTTTCAACAGGCAACTGGACTTTCTTGTTTTTCTTAAAGACATTTCACTTCTCATCCAAGAATCTTCCTCAGCTCTGACTGGATGGTGGGGAATGGAAGGATTTATATTCCCTGCAGACAGCAGGTCATTTGCATTATTTTAGAGAGTCGTTGAGGCCACTTAGAGGTTTATCTGTGTCCTCAAGGTCACCTGAGTGGTGCAAATGGGTATGGAGCCTTCTTGGAACTGTTGAAAGGACAGTGTTGTAGTCTGGAGATAGATGATATCATATCCCTCAGTGTTAAGGCTTCTGTCTTCCTTAATGTGTATTGCACAGTCCAATAAGGCTAGACTATTTTCCTTAACATCTTCCTGTGTGAATTTGATGTATCTGTCCACAGAGTTGATATGTTTGGTGAATGCTTCCAATTCTTCTTGCATGACCCAAGTATCATCCACATATCGATACCATGATCTGGATGACTGTGAATTTCCATAGACATTTATTAAAGACCTTAATATGGCTGCTCAACTCACTCATGGTAACTCCAGGTGGCTTACAGGAATAAAACTCCAAATATAAAACACAATACACTCCCTCTTGCAACAACATTCAAATAAACCACTTGGTGGGCTCCAAATCAACCTGGAGTTCCCAGGTCACTGACAAAACCATATCTTCAGAACATTTCAGAAGACTATCAAGGTGGAGCCTGACTTATCTCCACAGGGATGATTCTGCAAGGAGCAAACCACAACAGAAAAGGCCCCTTCTTCTTAGATCCACTAGGTGGACCTCTCTGATGGAGGGGGCCATAGTATATCCTGCCTCCCCAATCTGGTGTGTTGGATAGATATAATTGGGAAAATACAGTCCTGCAAATAATCTGGCCCCGAATCACATGGTGATTTAAAGGTGTTAATCAGCATCTTGAATTGGACCTGGAAGCAAGTCGGCAACCAATGCAGTTCCTGCAAGAGACGTGACAATAGTCAAATCTAGCACAAAATCATGCAAGCCACATCATTTTGAACCAATTGAAGCTTCTGGTTATTTTTCAATAGTAACACCAGGTACAGCATATTACAGTACTCAAGATGGGAGGTGAGTAGGGCATAGGTAACTCTGAAGAAGGCTTGTTAGTCAGGAAAGGGCATAAAAGAAGGCTGGTTTACATCTGATTGTGTAATGGTCAGATTTGCTCCTAAGTCATTTGAAATTAGATGGGTGGCAAATAAATTGAATGAATGAATGAATTAATAAAATTGTTTTTCACTCACTGTGTGAGAATTCTCACAACATAATATATATAGAAATCTCTCATATGTATTCAAGTAAGAGAAGACACATAAAGGTATTTTAAAATGTGATGAAAGAAATTCTTAAGTTTCAACATGTTTATTGCATCAATTAAAGGTGACCATTTAAATATTTGTGTTTAATTCCTAGTTGATGAAATTAACATGTGTTAAGAATCTTTAAGGTTCCCTCATCCCCCCAGTAAGAATTAGCTATTGTTACCTTCTCTGGAGAAATTATTATCCAGGGAGATGGTAGAACAGGCTGAAGTATTGGGAATTTGCAGAACTATAGCTCTTCAGCTACGGCAAATCACCTTCCACATTCATAGTTTAGCTCGGGGGCGGGGGGGGGGGGGAAGCACAGTTTTTAAATTGTACTAACTTCAACCACATGATGGCAGTCCTCTGCTGCTTTCAATGGTTTTCTCGTAATAAAATTATAAATAAAATTATCTAGTTTATCTAGCTTGGGATTGATTGCTTTTTAGTGCTTTTTACATATGTTGTAAAATATGAAACTCTTTTACTAAAACACACATTAAAACTCGTGTGTTTTTTTTATAAATTGTTTAATATAATCCAGAAATACTTTAGGGAATAGGCAAAACACCAGGATACATGTGGTTTGATGCACAATAGTTTTAAGCATATAGACTTTTAATAAATCTTGTTTATATGCAGATTTGTATAGCTAGAATTTTCTAATATTATGAAACATATTTTGAGTGTTTTGATCCTGCAGCAAGTTTGGATACTTTTTATAGGCATATATTTGCTATAATAATAACATTGTCCTGTATTATGTCCTGTAGAATACATATGAATTAATACGTGGAAAGTAATTGTTCCTAGAAGCATATTGAAATAATTTCTTTTTATTTATAGTAATTTTTCATGTATTTAGTATTTCCAATAATTTACACTTTCAGTCTTTAAATGGCCATACATATAGTCTGTACAGATGTAACACTTATAATTGTGCATCCAGGCACAATTCAGCTGAGAAGGGCTATAAAACACTACCATAAAAGAAGCAAGAGTCAGACAATTAGAAAGGAAAAATATACAACAGATGCTAAATTACACTGAACAATAAAAAAAGAGACAATATAAAAGGAAGGATTAATTATATAAGAAAATAGATGTAGCCAGAATCATAAGTATTGTATTATTATATACATAATCAGAATTGTTAATGCTTTACAGCCTATAAAGTAGAGATCCGTGCCATGTAACAGTTTACAATTTATTTTTTTTTTTAAATATATTTTATTTATTTTTAATACAATCACCTTAATATTTGGAAAACAGCGTGTTGTCTTAGTTAGTATTTAAAAAACAATAACAATTTCTATAATTCTATAGTCCATATAATAGCTTTGCTTGATTTTCTCTTCTTCCAATAATATTCTCTTTTGCCAACCTTAAATTAACACAGCTTATTATTTGAATAAATGACAATTAAATATAGACATTTTTCTCATGTTTCTGCAAATAATAACCACATCAATATAAAGCTTCTTTTCTAATTGCCTCATCATAGAGCCTGTTTACAGAATTCTTATTTAAATTTGTTTTTCCCACAATATTCAAAGCATTCTTACTGGTTGAGATTTTCTCGAAATTAGTTACACTTAAGTGTTTAAGTCTTTTTTTTTCTCATATAAGCCTTCCCAACACTTTTACATTTCTCATGTCATAAAAAAGAGAAGAAAAAAAATGTTTTAGGAGGGCCCTACTACTCTGTTTTCCCAAAAATAAGACCCAGTCTTATATTTATTTTGGCCCCCAAAGACCCATTAGGGCTTATTTTTGTGGAATGTCTTATTTTTTATGGGTGGAGGTGCCCCATGTGCCTCCCCTGCCCTGTGTGGCTTCAACAGTGTTTGACAGGCAGAGGGAAGTGGCCACCAGCATCCGGCGGGGCTCATGTGGCACCTCCACACTCAAAAAATACCAGATTGTGCTGCCGTGACTCCAGCCGCCAACTCTCCCATGGCTGTGTGGACAGAGACGCAAAGGGAACCAGGGGGCCGAAACCGCCAGCCCATGGATAATGCAGAGAGCCTACCACTGGCTTCCCAAGGCTGCTACCATTGAAACATACAATACAGGCAGTGACCAGGGAGCAGGCAGTGTGAGGCGGCGCAGCAGAACCCAAGTGACAGGCAGTGGAGGAGAAGGTGGACGCCTTTTGCCTTCACTCCTCCCCAGCTCCAAAACGGTGGAGGGAGACTGGGTAAGAGGACTGAGCCTCCCGCAACCATCCTCTGTAGCATGGCAGTCTGGCTTGGGAGGAGAGTGAAAGGGAAGAGGCGGGCAGGCAGCCAGGTCATTGAATGGGGGGGTTACCAAGCAGGGAATGGCCTGGCTGTGGGGGCTCTCAGGGGTGTGGGGTGCATGGGGCAGCTCCACACACATTCTGCCACCTGCCTCACCTCATCTGGTGGCGGCACCAGCATGCTGCATGACGTCTTGCCCCATTGCGACAGTGAGCAACCAGATGGTGGGATGGAGTGGGCTGGCTCTTAACTAGGGGTTATTTTGGGGGTAGGTCTTATATTAGGTGCATGCTAAAATCATGCTAGGGCTTATTTTCTGGGTGGGTCATTTTAAGGGAAACATGTTATCCTCTCCTTCAAGAAGGAGAGCGAGGACCTTCCATTAATGAAATATTAATTACCAGCCCCTGCCCTCCACAAATTCCTACAGCCCAAATAAGCTATGTAATCAGGACTGCAGGTTGCACATCAGTGGCGGATATAGGCTACAATAGAAAGAAGATATACAGACAGTGTCCTCTACCCTCTGAACCTGATTCATTTGTTGTAAGTAAAGACTAGAGCACCAGCAAAACCAACTGATATGCTTGAAATCACAGTTTTCTTGTTTATCAATGACTGTGTTAAAAAAATGTCTCCCAGTGCCTAATATCCACTAATTATAGTCATATTCTTCTTTCTTTTTTTTGAGGTCCATCTCTTCTGAAACACGTTTTCCCCTCACAGAAATACAATAATTTTAAGATTCCTCATTGGAGGATCAAGGAAGCTTCTAGCTTCTCTTTTCTTGTAGTAATAGGCAATATCTTAAAATCTATAGATCAGTTCATTGCCTTTGGCCCTCTAAGAGACTATGCAGCCCTTAACCCATAGAATGGGTCACCCATCTTAAGTTACAAAATAAGATAGGATCATTGCAAAAAAAAGTACTATGAAAGCTATTTAGAGAGAGCAATTCTTTCTCTCTACTTCATATTTCCATTGTGTGGTTCATTTATGAGGAAGCAAGGACACAAAAGGTCAACTGACTGTGTTTATTAAGATCAACTTAGACTCAACTCTGACCTAGAAAGAAAAGGAACTTAACGTGTTTGTTGTAAGGAACATATCATTCCACAAAACGTGTAGGCTAAATTTTGGATAAATACCATCTTTTTTTACACCCACTGCAAATCTGTTGTCTCCGTGGTTAGATCGGAAACAGGCCACTGTAGAATTCCTCAGTTGCTGGTGTTCAGCTCTTCTTAAGCTAGAGTTATAGGCAGAGCCAAAAACAAAAAACCCAAAACCTCAAAGGAATCTTCAACATGAGATTGATGCCACAATATGTATTCTTGAGTGATTTTTCTCAGTCCGTCTGACCCACCTACATCGAAAGCAGAAAAAGAATAGAAAGAGCCAATTGTTACTTACATTGTAAAGGTTTAACAGTAAACCTTTTAAAACCTATTTCATAGCAAACAATATTACTACCCTAGAGCAGACTGTGTTTTTTTTTCCCCATTGGGAGCACTTCCACATCCTGTCTTTCCACTGCTGAGGAAATCATTCCAGACCTTTGTTTGTATTTAGTAGCTATTGATTTTCTTCTAACTCATCTACGGTGTATAAGAAGCTATACTAAAGGTCGTATTTCTCTTTGAAATGCTGAAGTTATGCAGAGATTGTGGCCTGGTGATTCTCTCGCTACTGGGACACTTGTCTTACCTGACCCCAGGATTCCGACTAACAGGTTGAGTGGGTATTCTGCCATTGTAATTACTCCATCACCTCTACAAAAAGACAAGTTAATAGGGGAAGGAGCAAAATGTGTCATCCTTCCTTTTTTTGTGTGAAATGGAAATGAGAATGTTTTTTGTAGCTTCAAGACTAATAGTATTTGGAATGGGTTAGTAATGGACGCCACTTTTTAAATATTCTTTTAAGTCTACTGATAGGAGCTCTTCTAGTCCAACTTCCCGCTCAAGTAGGAGATCCTATACTATTCCAGACTAATGGCTTTCTAATCTCTTGTGTGTCCCTGAAAGAAACATTTGTATTGTCATGCAAGGCTGCCAAAGAAAATTTCAAAGGATTACCATGCAAATTTTATAGGGAAGTGCTCTCTCTCTCTCTCTCTCTCTCTGTGTGTGTGTGTGTGTGTGTGTGTGCATAGTATATATATTCTTATATAATTCCAAGAAAACAATGCCAAGAAAGTGCTTTTGAATATATTCTTTTTGAAGGGAATTAGATCTCTCTTTAATCTAACAGTTTTTGAAATTCATGAAGTCATGAATTATTCATAGGGAAGGAAGCTCACCAGAAGGGGGAAAAAATCTTGCATCTGGCATGCAGGGAAGGAAAGTTATCAGTATCAGCCTATAAGTTAAGCTCTTCAGGCTTCCTTTTTTTTTCTCCTATTCCAGAAAATCATCCACAAACTAGATAAGAAATTCTTCTTCAGTCAAATTTTGAAAATAAAACAGACTGTCTGCATAGTTTAATGATACAGCACTTTAACACAGATAAAATTGAATCCTAAGTATAAAAATTCAATGCACAGCTCAAAACTAAATTAATAGAATAATATATTTTGAATATCCAATTATATTAAGATTATATCATGCAAGTACTCTCACTGTGAATCTGAAGGAACATATTTAATCTATGAACTAGAAGCCTTAGATGGATATTATAGCATTTCTCAAATATTCCTTAAGATAGTTGTTATCAACTGGGCATCAGTTATATGACAATAGATATTAATACTAGTCATTAAAGCAATGTTCTTGTGTTGAGGACTGCCTCATAGTATACAAGGTCACTGTTGTACATCACTATTTTGGGACAGGATTGTATGGATGTCCTTCACTTTGAGTTTAAAACACATTTTGTCCCTTGGTCCTTTTTTAATGGTCTGAATTTGGGGAGAATGATTCTTAATGCCTCACCCACCAAGACATCCACCCTTCAAAAAAGGCAAACTAAAATTTTAGACTCTTTTAGTCTAAGGACATTTTTAAACCTACCTTCCAAAACAAAAGCCTGTAAATATTGGCCCTGTTTATTCAGGAAATCTCTGCAGACACAAAAAAGAAGAGTCTCTGACCAAGACATTAATGGGCTTTGTCTCATTAAATATCTTCAAGCAGAACCTGTACAGGGTGCTTTATTTTTATTTTTTCATTTACATCTTATTCTCTTTGCAGTTATTCCATTTTAATTTTCTTTATTTCTTTTTTTCCTTCCATGTCCATTTTCCCCCACATCCAGGCTTCCAAGTAATAGTTTGTCACATTTCAAACTATTAATAGTTTATCACACATTCGGAACCTCTTAGCACTTTTGTGTCTTTCACTGAATTCTTTCAATCTTTAATCCCAAAGAATCAGATCAATAATACTTTTATCCATTACTTTTCCATATTTACTTATGCTTAAACTATGTATTTCAAGACAAGGAAAAGCAGATATTCATCATTGTCCAAATAGCTCATCTACTTTTTATGTATTGTTGTTATGGTGGTATGTGGGAATGACCTTGGGAGACAGGTGAAAGAGCTGCAGACTAAATAACCATCATGCAAAAGATATTTTGTCCCATGGAAATAGGGGACATGGGATGCATTTCAGAAGAGACCCTCCCAGGTTTTCTGGAAAGTAATAGAAAAGTAAGTATAAGCCGAATTTTTCAGCCCACTTTTTGGGGTGCAAAAATCCACTTCGGCTTATACTCCAGTGAACAAAAAAAAAAGAACTTCAGTGCTTCCCTCCAGAGGAAGAAGGCGCTGGATGCGGTCGGCTCCGCGGGGAAGGGGGAGCGGCAGCGGGGGCGACAGAAAAGCCGCAAAAACGGTAGGAGAGATGCTGACTGGCGGCGGCCTCAGAGGAGGTGGAGGGGGAGGAGGGAGGGAAGGGTGACCGGGCGGGGGAGGGGGGGTTGAGCCAGAAGGAAAAGGGAAACTCATCCCGCAGAGCGGTTGCGAAAAGAGGGAGGAGATAAGCCAGCCCGGTACCTGGATCCGCTTCCTGTGTCTCCTCCGCTCTGCCATGATGTCCCCGTTTTGGTCTCCTGGTGACGTGGGGCTGAGCCGGAAAAGGGGGAGGGGGAGACCGAGGGAGGGAGGGAGGGAGGAAGGAAGAGAGAGAGAGAGAGACGGAGCCAGCGTCAGCCAGCGGGCTCACGAGGGGCAGCAACCTCGCGATTAGGACGCGCGCAAGCCCTTGGGGAGGCAGGGCGGGAGCGCAGTCCGGCCGCTGGGCTTCCTTTCCCTCTTGTCCGCATCGCTGCAAGGAATTGCGTTGTTTGGGGACGGCGACGCTCGCCCATTCACACGCTGTCCAAACGCTGGTCATTTGCTGCGGGGCTCCCGCTTGGAAGGGAAGGGAAGATTTGTGAGGGGAAGATGCCCTATCGGGGTGGACATAAGGATCCTCCTCCTGAAAAATGTTACCCCAAGTATTCAAGCCAGTCTGTCCCAATAACCTGGGAAGCCTTTCCAAATCCCAGGCTGGTTGTAGTCAGGGTGACCTTCGCGCATCTGGAAGGCACCGAGAGAGCGTTTTTTGTTGAATTGGAGCCATGGGCTAGTCGTGGTTAAGGCACTTGTAGGCGAAGCAAATCACAAAAGCCCCCAAATCCTTCTAAATGCAGCCCACGGGCGAGCTTCCCAAGTTGTTTTAATTTAGTTTGCACGTGGCAATAGAAATAAGCTTTTTTCCTCCGGGGTGCGCGCCGGGGAAAAGGCCGGGAGAGGAGGGGGTCCGGGCTGGGGGGGGAGGGATGGGGTGGGGGAGAAGGAGGCTTCCCGGGCTGGGGAGGGAAAGCAGAAGCGAGGGATCACGACTCCTCCCGCTTGGCTGCTGCCGCCGCCTCCTCCTCCTCCTCCGCCGCCTCTGTCTCTGCCGCTGCTAGGAAGGCTGCCAGTGCTGCGGCCGCCTCCGCCGCCGCCACTGCCTCCTCCACCCAACCAGTATCCCGCTTCTCCTTCCTCGGCAGCTTTGCAGATGGGCCACACACACACACACACACACACACACACACACACACACACAAAAGCAGAGAGTTCCCCTTCCCCCTTGTACAGGAATGAAAGGCCCCCCGAAGGAAGCCCAGCCTCTTCACCGCACCGATCCGCTGAGGAGGAAAAAAGCTTATTTCTATTGCCACGTGCAAACTAAATTAAAACAACTTGGGAAGCTCGCCCGTGGGCTGCATTTAGAAGGATTTGGGGGCTTTTGTGATTTGCTTCACCTACAAGTGCCTTAACCACGACTAGCCCATGGCTCCAATTCAACAAAAAACGCTCTCTCGGTGCCTTCCAGATGCGCGAAGGTCACCCTGACTACAACCAGCCTGGGATTTGGAAAGGCTTCCCAGGTTATTGGGACAGACTGGCTTGAATACTTGGGGTAACATTTTTCAGGAGGAGGATCCTTATGTCCACCCTGATAGGGCATCTTCCCCTCACAAATCTTCCCTTCCCTTCCAAGCGGGAGCCCCGCAGCAAATGACCAGCGTTTGGACAGCGTGTGAATGGGCGAGCGTCGCCGTCCCCAAACAACGCAATTCCTTGCAGCGATGCGGACAAGAGGGAAAGGAAGCCCAGCGGCCGGACTGCGCTCCCGCCCTGCCTCCCCAAGGGCTTGCGCGCGTCCTAATCGCGAGGTTGCTGCCCCTCGTGAGCCCGCTGGCTGACGCTGGCTCCGTCTCTCTCTCTCTCTCTTCCTTCCTCCCTCCCTCTCTCCCTCGGTCTCCCCCTCCCCCTTTTCCAGCTCAGCCCCACGTCACCAGGAGACCAAAACGGGGACATCATGGCAGAGCGGAGAATATACTGATAATATATTGTTTTTGTTGACCCTCTTTTCCACATGCCTCAATTAAAGCAATTTTATTGTTATCTACCTGTATTTTTATTTTTGAAATTTACCTTGAGCTGCTGCATTTCCCAGCCTCGGCTTATACTTGAGTCAATAACTTTTTCCAGTTTTTTGGGGTAAAATTGGGGGTCTCGGCTTATACTCGAGTCGGCTTATACTCAAGTATATACGGTACCTTCACACTTGTATTATTCTGTTAATGTAACCTTACAATAAAGGTAGAATTAATTCTCATAGCTGTGCCTCTTAAACTAATAAATCTATTTGCAAATTATTGACCTGTCTTCTCTATATTATATTAGTGGCAAAATAATTAACAGGAATTAAATTAAATTAATTTAATTTAGTAATTAATACTAAAACAAAACACAAGGTTGTCAAACTGTCAGCATCATGTGACATGTTGCGATGTATCACGGCTTTTTTTGCATTGCCGGAGCTGGGGTGGGCATGGCCTCCACATGATGCAACCGGCCTATGGGCCGGCAGTTTGACACCCCTAGACTAGAGGATTCTTTGTTATTCTTTTTGCAAGAGATTTGTTATGAAGGCTACAATACAAGGAAAGGCAATTTTAGTGCCAGAATAAGTGTCTGACTTATTGTTGTTGTTTTAATTTATTGCCATTGTTTTGACTTTCCAATACAATATACATTCCTGGAATTTCTTGTGGACCTCTTAAAATTTAAAATTGTTCAGTCCTGACCCTTTTTAGTTTCTATATCATTCAGATTCCTCTGCACTTGATTGTCTATTGTATCTTGAGACTGATATTTTTGAAGTACAAATCACAGTTTGCAAATTTTGATTTAATTGTTAATTATGACTTTGCCTACAAAACTGATTTACAGAGGGGGGAAAAGCAGGAAGAAGCACATAAACAAAAAACACATCCATGTATTTGGCACTGCATCAGCTTAATGACTTACTGTATATAGATAAATACAAAAAGTGAATAAAGCTTTGATGTTTTATTTATTTATTTTGATTAAAGCTAATCTACATATATCTTATTTGAAGCCAATATTCTTTTGATTTAAACTTGTAGGAGAGTGAAAAGATTGTGAATGTCTACTTTTGCAGAATTACATTAATTTGGAGGAAGAAATCATTTATGTTATTTTCTGTCCATTGTTAAAGGATTATTATCTTTCCTCTAATAACAGCCAAGCGTTACAGAAACAGAGGCTTTGCTTGTTGAAACTAAAGTGGTTTTTTTTTAAAAAAAGTGCAGGGATCATCATAGTAAGCTGATTTTAAGACTGATTTCAGCTGCCTTTTAAATAGTTCCATTGATGTTGAAATGCTTTCTCCCTTTCTCAACCCACATGGTAAATGCTTTGAAGTAGGCATAATTCTTTTTATTTTTCATTTAAGAAATATCTCCTTAATTTTAATTCCTTTTCCTATTCTATGTTCAGTACTATGTTAGTACTATGTTTAGTAAATTAATAAAGAAAGTAAATACATATGCATAAAACCAGAATATTCCTTTTTATAGAAGCAGTGGCTTTTACTATTGATGGGGAAACCATTATCTTTTCCTCTTAAGATGGCTCTATCCTTTTAACACATTGATGTCTGTTTGCAACATTTTATAACATATTAGACTTTTTTTTAAAAAAGGTACTACACGAATTCTCATACTTAAATTATATTTAGTATACAGTATTTAGCATTTTTGAAAGCATTGTTATTTTGTAAAACATAATAATAGTTCCTTGTAGTGCAGCTATGTTTCTTCAGTTTCTTATTGTTATATGTGCTAATCAAATGGACAGTCATTTGTCTGAAATGGTCTAGGGTTTCCTGCCTGAGCAGGGGGTTGGACTAGATGACCTCCAAGGTTCCTTCCAACATCATCATCATCATATCAACTTTTAGCAGACTTTTTATTTTCTTGTTTCTTCTTAAATGCCTAAAGGAGGTGTTAAATACTTGTTTTATTTTAGTGATCTCTCATAAAACTTTACTTTGCAGAAATGTCACTGAAGTATTTTAGACGTTTGGTTGTAAGATTTCTTCTTACAATCATTCTTAACTTCGCCTTTGTTTTACAATATATCAGGCTTTAGTGTGCCGTCCTTCATCTTATAGCAGCAACATATTTTGTCTTCCAACAGACTGTTTTCAGCTTGGATACTAAGTGCAGCTTGTTGAGTACACAAGGATGACTATTGTAGAGCCTTGGTGGAGCAGTGGGCTAATGCCTCCTTAAGTAACACCAGCTGCCTGCAATTAGTGCAGGTTCGCATCCCACCAGGCTCAAGGCTGACTCAGCCTTCCATCCTTCCGAGGTAGGTAAAATGAGGACCCAGATTGTTGGGGGCAATAAGCTGACTTTGTAATAATGCCGGTTGGGGGGGGGGGCGAAAGCCCTAATAAGCAGGCATATACATAGAATGAAGGCTATTGCTAAGCACATTGGTTTGTGCTTAAATTGTAAGCCGCCCTGAGTCTTCGGAGAAGGGCGGGATATAAATGGGATTAAAATAAAAATAAAAAAATAAATATTAGTAATCCTTCAACATGAATACAGAAAGGTGGGTTAGGGAGAATCAGTTTAGAGGTTTGTTGCAGTAACTGGAAGGAGCAGAATACAAGAGAAAGAATTGGCTTCCAGTTTGACATTGTGGCGGAATGGGTGCAGGAAGACAGGGCTCCATCTTTTGCATTTGATTTTGCCCCACTGGGGATCCTGGAAAGGGTCAAAAGTCACCCCGTAGAGGCGATGAGCAAGAACGGGATCCTTGTTGTTCACTGGAGGGCGGCCCTTCTGTTTGATCCCAGGAAGCCCTCCAAACTGGCAGGGGAAAGACTGGTTACATTCGTGTAGCCAGTCAGAAGCTGCTGACAAAGAAACTTTTCAGCAACATGGATGAAACTGGGTGAGACTTTATCCTCTCTTTATGACTCTAAGACTTTTTCCTGGAGAAAAATGCCCAAAGCACCCTCCCTGATGAGAGAGAGAAGGGGAATTTCCACCCCATTCCCTCAGGAAAAGAAAAGCAGCAAATTAATTGCTTGGGGTGGGAATGGAAAAAATTACAAGATTAACTTGGAATTAATATACATATAAAATTTGAAATTTGGGGACTAAAAGTGGTTTTGAGACTTTTTTAAAGAAACTTGAAAAGCTTGTAATATATGTTTGGATTTAAAAAGATGGGAAACGGTGTTAATGACATCTAGTGGTGAATTATGGCACTAGAATTTGTTATGCTCAAAGGAAACTTGGCTTGAAGTCCAGATTCAGATAAAACTCTTGCTGTCCTTGGAAACTTTCACTTTTGAAGACTGCAGTTAGGAAAAGAGAAAAAAAAACACCTCTTGGGCTGCTTATTGGTGTGGCAGAAACGATGTACTACTTTGAAACCGGCCTGCCTGAACTACGAATATAAATATTAACTGACTTTCAGAGCTGCGTTGTGGAACTATTTCCCTGCAGGAGAAACACAGATCATTGCTTGAGATTATGGAATAGTTTTGATTATAAATCTTTGATTGATGAACAATTTTTACTATAAAGAACACCTGCAAAAAATAAAATGGATGTCCCATACTCAGCTTTACATGATAAAAAAACCATCCCTAACACCTATCCCCAAAGTCTTCAGTTTGATATACCACCAAGAAAATATGGATGAAGATCAGAAAGAAATTCTCTCCATGTTGAAATCAATACAAGACACTATTGCTTTAGCTTGTGATGAGACTAAAAATAACACACAGGAGATAAAAGAACAATTTTCTAATTTAAATTTACAAACCCAGAAAATGACAACAACGAAGGAACTAGCAACCCAGGAAATAGAAGAAAAACCAGAGGAAGCAGATCCAAAGATGGAGGACCTAAAGGAAGGAACTAAGAGACAGACCCAGATAATTGAAGAACTAGAAGATATAGCGATAATCAGGGCTTTTTTTCTCATAGAACGCTCAGAACGGAGTTCCGGCACCTTTTTGGGATGGAACCTTGTAGGGTAGGCAAGGTGGGTTGTATGACATGTGTGAGTTCCGGCACCTTTTTCTTTTACAAAAAAAGCACTGGCGATAATATCAGAAATGGAAAAGACATCTTACCAATCAAGATTTCAGAACACATTTGAGGAAAAAGAAGAACTGATTAATTGAAGATAGAGCTGTTAGGAGAATTGTGGGGAATTGGAGAAGGAGGGGCGTTGTTTAATGAGGGGCTGAGCATTCTTCCAAAAATACTTTAAACAAATCGTCTTTTTTATTCCAAACAATATACACAAAAACAGAGGAAGAATTACTTGATGATTCAAATGCATTGACTTGGAAAGTTAGTTGGCAAAGGAAGAAGGCTAGAGTAAGACCAAAGAAAATATAGGTTTTGATCCATTAAATGGGATATTATACTATTAATTAGATGTTTGAACATGGTGGAGCATAGATAATTGCTAGAAATAGAAGTATTATTATAACTAGAAAGATAAGATTTCTAATTATAATATTAGATTTTGGTATGAGAAAGGAAGCAGGAAAATGCTAAGAAGTTTGAATAAGGGAAGCTTTTGGTTACCCAAATATAACTTACTTTGGAATTATAAACAATAGAGACATTTTGAACACTGATGGGAAATTAAACTTTAAAAAAAGCAAAAATAAGATATTCATTGAACCTATGGATGTTGAGTGCAAATGCAATTAAGATATGTTTTGCTTAGAAAAGATCTCTTAAACTGACATTGATATTATGAGAAAAATGTAACAAATATGTTGATATTCAATTGTGTATTTACTAATAACAATAAGAATTGTATTTGCCTAGTGTAGGAATTTTCCCTTGGAAACAAAGTGGTAACCAGTGCAGCTCACATAGCAGAGGTATACATGAGGATATTCATATATATACTATAGAGGAAGTAAAATGGCATTATTGTATATTTATTTATTTATTTGATTTTTATCCCATCTTTATTATTTCATAAATAACTCAAGGTGGTGAACATACTTATCTAACATATCTTTCAGTGGCCTTTCTTTGTCCCAGAAAATATTTATAAAAAGATGTAAAAAAGATGTCGAAACTCTAGAAAGGGTACAGAGAAGAGCAACAAAGATGATCAGGGGACTGGAGGCTAAAACATATAAGGAACGGTTGCTGAAATTGGATATGTCTAGTTCAATGAAGAGAAGGATGAGGGGTGACATAATAGCAGTCTTCCAATATCTCAGGGGCTGCCACAAAGAAGAGGGAGTCAAGCTATTCTCCAAAGCACCTGAAGGTAGGACAAGAAGCAGTGGATGGAAACTAATCCAGGAAAGAAGCAACCTAGAACTAAGGAGAAACTTCCTGACAGTTAGAACAATTAACCAGTGGAACAACCTGCCTCCAGAAGCTGTGAATACTCCAGCACTGGAAGTCTTTAAGAAGAGACTGGACAGCCATTTGTCTGAAATGGTATAAGGTTTCCTGCCTGAACAGGGGGTTGGACTAGATGACCTCCAAGGTTCCTTCCAACTTTATTATTGTTATTGTTATTATCTTTTTCCAATCAGGTATATTCCATAATTTCCCAAAAGCATGACCAAAGACATCAAGCAAAAGAGGCTGAACTAGAATACATCTGATATAGAGGCTTCTCCCAAGGCCAATATTAAAAATATTTTAAAAAGATTAAACCCTAAACATTAAAAAAAGAAAAATATCTAGGCTTTCACTATCCTGGACATTTTCTCATGAAATATTTGGTAGCCATAGAGTATAATTTGTAATTATACTTGCTGCAAAGGAAATTGGGAGCAACTCCTTTCTATTTCTGTTTCTTTTTCTTTTTGCATTTTTTTCTTTGTTTTTTGTTTTGTTTTATTTTTATTTTATATTAGTGTGTGTGTGTGTGTGTGTGTGTGTGTGTGTAAGAAGTACCAGGCTGTGGTGAGGCAAAGTGATCAACATGAAGAGAAAGTATATCGCCATATTTTTAACCTGTTATGAAACACAGCCCTTTCTGAAGCAAGACCTCCTTTACTGTATGAATAATAATGTTAACTTTACCATTTGTTTTTCCATAAAATTGATTTGTAATTTTAGGGTATTTTGATTTCATACTTTAATCACTCAGCATATTTTGCATATTGTATATTTGAAAACTGATCAATCTGGCCAATTAGGCAGAGTAGGCCTAGAGCAGAGGTGTCAAACTGCTGGTCAATGGGCCGGAGGCATCATATTGAAACCATGCCCACCCCATAGCCGGCAATGGAAAAAAGTCACGATACATCGTGACACGTCACGTGGCATTTTGAGTTTGACACCTCTGGCCTAGAGTTTTCCATTTCAGTGGGGGTTAGAGGTTTGAATGATGAATTGCCACAGCAACTGGAAATATAAGAGGAATTGTATTTTCCAACTTCAAATGACTTGGAAAATAGTTGTAGGAGAATGGAGAAAAAATTAATTATTTCTAATCTTTAATCTTAATTTACTTTCCCTCTTCTAGGATTTTTAAACAATATTTCTATATTTATAATTTTTAGTTACTATCAAAATGTACTCCAAACAGTGAAACCTTATTATTGGTTATTTTTTAAATTTTCTTTATGGAACCAGTAAATTTTTATAAAGATCTCACAACTGGTATTCAGGATTGCAGTATCTGTAATTATTTGATTATTTTCATTGTCACTTCAAGATTAATTTGGTTAACCCAGCAAAATTTAACCTAGAAATTAGCATTCCACATAAATGTTAAAATTCTTTTATGTAGGTTTTTTTTAGAATTTCACTGAGAGTTAGAATGGTATTGCTAATCTTTTCACAGCCCTTTAATTAACACCATTTCCTATTCACTGCTGTTCAAATACTAATTTTTGCTGCTTTTACATAAAAAACTTGTCTTTTAACCAAACCAAACTGAAAAAAATGACACTGCTTTCACACCAAGCAATCTTTTTATATTTCCAAAATAATTTTCTTATTGCGTTTTAAATACAGTTGTCACATACTTCAGCAGATATTACCTGCTTTGAAAAGGTAGCTATAATAAAGTAGAAAACAAATGGTTTTCTATATTTAATAGTGCAAACATTTGCAACATATTCAAGTGTGAAAATAATATATGAAACTGTATACTTCGCATGTAAGAAAAACAAATATGTATATCTATACCAACAGAAGAGAATATTTGTAGCTCAGGGTTAAAATGAAGGGTCCTTGGTGCTTTCTGAGGTTGGTTGCTTTCTTGCAGACATTTCATTACCATACTACCATGCTCCCCTGAAAATAAGACCTATCCAAAAAATAAGACCTAGCCTGATTTTTACATGTGTGCCTAATATAAGCCCTACACCCAAAATAAGCCTAGTTAAGAGCCAGCATACTCGGTCCTACTGTCTGGTTGCTTGCTGTCACAATGGGGCAGTAAGCCGTGTAGCGTGATGGTGCCACCATGAGATGAGGCAAGACAGCTGGTGATGTGTGTGTGTGTGTGGAGCTGCCTCATGCACCCCACATCCCTCAGAGTCCACACAGCGAGGCCATTCCCTGCTTGCCCCCCCACCCGTTCAATGACCTGGCTGCCTGCCCGCCTCTTCCCTTTCATTCTCCTCCCAAGCCAGACTGCCATGCTACGGAGGATGAGTGGGGGAGATTCAGTCCTCTTGCCCAGTTTAAAATTAAAATTCTGGGCAGTGGGCAAAGGTCGAGCTTGGGTTGCCACAATGGGACCAGGCAGGCAATGAGCGGAGTCAGAGAGAATTTTAAAAAATGCTTATCCTCATTAAACAGCATGATGGGTATGTAGGCATGTATTGAATTCAGTAGGTGTGCTGCCCCATTCACTCACACATGCATGTAACTATGGTTTAGTGAATTTGTTAATATTCCCCAGCAATTCCCTTCACCAAAAACTCAGAACTGTCCCAATTAAGTCCAGCTATGATCAGGCCAAGATTAGTCCACAGAGCAATGGCCTACTAGTCCACAAACCAATTGAAAGCTGCTGAAATAAAATAACTCCACCAAGCAAAACTTAAATCTACACACTAGAATGCTCACATGGAAAGAAAAGTTCAGAGTCATCAAAGCACAATTCCAAACACGGTGTCAATCCAGAGTGAAGCAGGAATCACAATGATCAAACAAACAGCTAGAAAACCAACATGTTCCCAGCCGTGCCTCCATCTCTCTGCTGTGATAAATAGCCAGCTTTCCAGTGCAGCCCATCAAGACAGGCGGGGTCTTCTTGAGTAGTCTGGCTGACCTCTGTTGCTCCTACCTTTTCTCTGCCATTCGTCTAGTCCGATCAGGTGCAGAAGGCAGTTCCTCCTCCTCTTCCCTGGCCGTCTGCCACTGCAAACTTTCTCCAGCTGAAGCTTTCTGCAAATCTCATTCAGATGACCGTTCAGAGTCATCAGTCAACCCGGTTCCTGACATGCCAGGAATGGGCTCAACCTCTCCTGAGCTAACACACCTGAGGAGGAATCTGGGGAGTCACCCAAGGGAGACATCACAGTAGTACATATTTAAATAAATATACAGAGGCTCAGGTATATTATATTATACCTAGATGATAATGGTATCCATTCCATTGTGTCCAATTCATGGCGATTCTACGGGCCAGGTCTCTTTGCATCTTCCAGTCTTGCACCAATTGTATTAGATACAGAGAAATATTGAATTTCTTCTGCAGTACATTTCATTTTAAGATTTCTTCCTTGTCTAAGGTTATTTTTATAACACTAATGTTAATCAAGTACCTAAAATATTTTATGAGTCAAATTTGGGGAAAAGAGGGAGAAGAGTTTAGTATGACTTTGCTTTTTATAACAATGTGTTTAAATCTGCAATAAATCTCAATTGTTTTTTAAAAGGTTGAGATCAAGCCTCAGTTAACAGGACACAATAAAAACCAAAATAAATTACAAGGTATATATCTAAAAAGCAATCATAAACAATCATATACTAACAATTATAAACTCTAAAATCCATCACTCTCTAGCTTATATAGAGTAAACCAATCCTTAACAATACTAAATATGTATAAAGAACTAAAATAAAAGAAAACTAGCATCATTCCCATCTATGTTCTTCCACAATTCACTATTACCTAGACATATTCTCACTTACACATCACAAGCACCTATCCCTATTAACCTCTCTAGCCAAAATAGGCTATAATAGATGGTTCTTACACAAATTAACCCGCATTAACCCACAAAATTTTCTTCCTCTTCCTCTGTAGTAAATTGTCCATTAATTCCAAATTGAACATTCTGTTACCATAGATATCATCCCAAAACTCTTAAAAACACAGCTACCACTTGACTATAAGTATATTGTGGAAGTTCCATAGATTTCTACTGGTCTTATTTTTTAATCTTTTTTGAGCGTTTTAAGGCAGCACGCGTCACCCTCTGTTCTCTAGGATCATCCAAAAGAGTTGCAGCTTGATAAATAAATTAGAGTTTAGAAATTAGAAGAGCCTAAATTATAACAAATTATACCACTTAAAATAAATAAAAATGATGTTTTATTTATTTTAAGTGGTATAATTTGTTATAATTTAGGCTCTTCTATTTTAAAGGTACTATGAATATTTGACTGATAAAATATATGACTGAATAAAATAATTCTGAGTAAAATCATTCTGATCAGAATATTAAAAGCCTACATTAGTTTCCAAATGTCTTACAGGGAATAAAATAGAAGAGTAATAATTTGTTCATACTTCCTAAATATGATGGCCTTAGGCAGCTCATTGAAGGGAATCAAATAGATTAATTAACTTGCCTTTATAGCAAGAAATTCCCTTTTAAAGACTATAACAGGACATTTTCTCTAAAGAATTTTTGCCAGTATAATATGATAGGGGAAAACTATAATAGAGATAGTTCACAGTTCATTTACCATATGTTGCTGACAAGGTATTGTATTATCATTTCAGTGTTTCAGGCAAAATGTTTCATGCATTGCTATTCATATAAATAACACAAACTGTATAACCTAGAATCAGAGTGATTTAACAATTCTTAAATATCAGGAATAGGAGTGTGCTACCTTAGAATGAGTAAAGTTGAAATGTTCCCTTGAAATAAAACTGCAAGTTCTGGCAACTTTTTTTTTACATCATCTTTAGCTCATGAGTAGGATAGATGGAAATTTTTAGTTGTTTTAGTTAAAGTGGCATTTTCCCTTTATTCTCACATCAAGTAAAGGCAGCCTCAAAGTGCCTCAAATTTGTTAAGTTTTGTCACATTCCTAAGAGGGAAGTTGGCTGACTACAGGTAGGTGATGTGGCGACAATTCAAAATTACAACAGCGCTCCCATATCTACTTATGACCTTGTTTAAAGTTACAGCCAATAGCCCCATAGCCACTGCAATGCCCCATGGTCATTCTCTATTACAACTGACTGCAGGGACAACGGCTCGCCTGCCTATATCTCCTACCCCCTGGGTACCCACAGCTTTGGGCCTGCTTCCCACCAGCCACTCATCCACCTAGGGCAGGGGTAGGCAACCTTGGTTCTTTTATGACTCGTGGACTCCAACTCCCAGAATTCCTGAGCCAGCATGGCTGGCTCAGGAATTCTGGGAGTTGAAGTCCACTTGTCATAAAAGAGCCAAGGTTGCCTACCCCTGACCTAGGGGAACCTTAGGCTGGCAGCAGATGTGAAATAGCCCCTGCAGAGGGGTCCATTTTTAGGAAGGCTCCATTTCAAGGAGGTTCCATTTTTGCTTTAAAAAATGGAGCCTCCTTAAAAACAGGTCTCCAAAGATTACATCTGTAGGAAAGTTGAGCCTTGCATAGGTCAAGCATCTCTTAGAAATTGCGAAAAACCCAGAAAGGTAAGTTGCTGGGTCCTGAACTGCTTCAAGAACTGGATGAATCCTGCATGCCTCTGAGTAGCTGAGTGCCTGGGTGGAAAGCGAGCCCAAGGCCTGTGAGGACTCAGTTGAGGGGAAGCAGGCTCAACGTAATGGGCAGGCTCCATTATAGTTGTAATTCATGTATTACTTGTAGACAATGGTGGGGTTCTCTGTGTGGATGCCACTTTCGGAAGTCCATTCTGGGCCTGGGCAACCGGTTCTGCCGAAGTGGTGCTGAATCCCACCACTGCTTGTAGTAGTGATAAGAACTGAGGTAAGTTGTGGGACTTCAAAATCATGACATCATGCTAGTCATAATTTTTAGGCAGCTCATAATGAATGAAAAAACTAAACAAACCTTGCTAGTTTTGCAGCAAGTTTTTAAAGCTGCTATTTTGTCTTCAGGAACAATTCAGAATGCTGGGCATAAATTACAGTATAAATTAAAAGTGAAAAATAGATTCCCAAACATTTGTTTTCGTTATCCGGTAACTTTCACTGTAAACCACAGGCCAAAAATGACACGTCATGGTGATGTCATGCCCTATACTTTAATTCCAGTGTCAAATACAAATATATTAAATCATGGCATTTTCTCATTTATCCCTTTGCATTTTCTTGTGTATTCCTAAATTTTAGAAACCTTTTCTCATACATATGTTAGCTTTTAGGGCGCATCTGTCAATAGCCAGCTAGTAAAGTGAGAAGCAACTTGTTTTTCTGACATTTTTCTTGAAACATGTACTACACAGATTTTCCTTGACATTGTTACAAGCATCACTTTTTTCTAATCATTGAAGGGGTTTAATTTAGAGGAAAATCCATTTTCAAAGTTTATTCCATTTTATTCTGTACTCTGAAATGGCTTAAGACAAAATTAAATTAGGATTGGCAAAATGTTCTCTTGCTCTTATTGCTGTTTTAAGAAAAAAGAACAGTGTACTGGCAAGCATAAAAATGATACTAATGTCATTTTGAAACCTTTTTTTCATCACATTTTTTTCTTTATTAGGTTAAAAAAAATCTTACTTCAAACCTCCTCCCCCAAACCTCTTGGGTATATTTAGCAATAGCAAGTAGTCACACTAATTTGTTTAGCTGATTGATTACGTATACATACAAATGTACAATGAATGAATTCAAACAAAACCAGCTTTCTTGTTGATTGCATTTACTGCTTAGAAAGGAGCTACTGACTTATGCTCATGGCCTCATAAGTGGGTAAACAAGCTAGACAAGACAGAATTTAAATTATGGTTGCCATCCAAACAAGCAAATATTTGTAAACCAATAGATATTCATTTGAAGCTTGCTAAGGTTTGTTCACATTGTCATCAACTTAAAGTGATGTTCAAATGAGGACATTAAAGCTGTTTTACACAATAAATTGGGATGTTCTTCATTCCAGGCTATTCTGTAGTAAATATTGCCAAAGCCATTGGAGTTACAATTTATACAAGTAGGGGACCGAAGCCTTATTCTGTTATTCTTTGTCTCTGTCTCTCTCTCCCTCTCTTTCTCCCCCCCACCCGCACCCCCATGTGTGTAAGGTAATACAATTTTAAGACAGAATTTGGAAGGTTAACCATTCTAATTTGCTGCTCAATACAAATTTTGTAGTGGAGATTGCTATTATAGTTAACATTATAAGGACATTTATTTTAGTGTTTAAATCAAATCCATTCCCTAACATTAATTCTAGGCCTGTCCACTGCAATACATGAGAATGATTTTACTCCATAGCTTGCAGGAAAACATTCAGATATTTGAAGAGTACAATCATACAGGCATCTCCCCAGAAATTTACAGGTACTCTTCAGGACCACAACTGGGACCTGAATTTCTTTTTGCTAAGCAAGGAGGTTGTTAAGGGAGTCCTGCTCAATTATATGATTTTTTTGCCACAGCTGTTAAGTGAATGTTGCAATTGTTAAGCAAATCTGGCTTCCTCCATTGACTTAGCTCGTCGACAGCCAGCTGGGAAGGTTGCAAATGGTGATCTCATGACTCCCGGGTTCTGCAACCATTGTAAATACATTCTGGTTGTCAAGCATCCAGATTTTGATCATGTGACCATGGTGATATGCAATAGTTGTTAGTTATGTCACTTTTTCAATGTGTTGTAACTTTGAACAGTTGCTAAACTAATGGCTGTAAGTCAAAGGCTACCTGTATACAATGCCTACTCTCTTGGCATTCTGGAAGGTTGTTAACGGGCTGAAATGTTTTATGTTTTTGTTTTAATTGTATTTCTTGTTGTAAGCTGCACAAGGTCTGTTGGAACAGGCAGCCTTGTTAAATTTAATTAATTAATAATTCTACATTTATCATTTAGATCAGGGGTGTCAAACTGCTGGCCAGTGGGCCGGTTGCACCCACCCCTGTTCTGGCAATGCAAAAAATGTCGCGATATATCACGTGACGTGGTGAGTTTGACACCCATGATTTAGATGAACATTTCTCACCCTGCAGATCATTAGCATACTGATTTAGCATAATGCTGTGCCCCATCCTTTTCCTTTGGGTCTAGTCATTTTAACGTAAGTCTAAAAAACCTCAAACCAAATCATGAGTCTTTTCCTGCTCAGTCACACTGATATATGGCACATTGTATATACTGTTTTAACTGCAATTTCAGCATGAAATGGCGAAACTTTTTTCAAATCAGTTGAAGAATATTATATATTAGAAGTTTTGCATGTTCCACTTTTTTGCTTTCCTGCTGTATTTATTTTAAATGTCTAAACTCCTCCAAGCTCCTGTTACTTATATTAATTTCTCTAAAATTTGGCTCCACAGCTGGCTTGTGAAGAACTTAGTTTAAGGATCAAGTGTGGCAAGCTTTCTGCCAAGGATTCTATGCAGGGCTTTTTTCCTCATAGAACGCTCAGAATGGACTGGCACCTTTTTTGGATGGAATCTTGTAGGGTAGGCAAAGTGGGTTGTATGACATGTGTGAGTCCCGGCACCTTTTTCTTTTACAAAAAAAGCACTGATTCTATGTATTTTACTGGAGATGAATTGGTTTAATTTAAAATAAATAGCCATAGGGTTAAGCTATAACTCATCAATATTATGAATATTAAAGCTCTGTAAAAATATTCTGAGGGTAAAAAGTTCTGACCTTGAAACATCATATTGATCTCATGAGAAACAGAAAGTTGGACCCATAAAACTGAAGTAGGAATGGCTGTTTGAAATTAGAGCAAAATATTTCAGATCTGGAATTTTTAGACTATAAATGGTAATGAAAATTTCTACATAATTCTTTCCTGTGGCAAGTTTTAAAAAATGGCAGAAAAATGGGATAATTTCATAGTGAAAGAAATTATCCTATGGCTATAATGTCCTACAAAAAGGTATTAAATGCATATTGTTAATAATATTATTTCCATGCGGAAATAATGTATGTTCTTACTAAAGATCTTTTAAATGTCAATAAGATAATAAAGTCTGTTGAATACATTTCTTTTTTCATTTTAACTTTTTTCCACTTGAAAAAGCAGGATGGGAGAATTGCTTCATTTTTCCAACTTCTTAATGTTGGATATGAGAAATTCTCACTCTAATATGAGAAATTGTATAGAAATTCAGAATTTGTCCATAGCTTGTCAATGCCTATTAAGTATATAAAAACTTTTTTTTAGAAGAAAAGAAATGAAAGATCATTGGGTAGCACTGCCATTGCTGAGAGCAATAATATTGCTAATTATTGCAAGACGTTAAAATTATTTTCTTTACATGCAAAGAAATCTTCATAAAAGAGACATGTTTATAATAAGGACTGATGCAGCTGTCATTTTTCCCCTTTTTTGTTCTTGCTAATTGAATTAGCAGGAAATAAAATTTATTAGCAAAGGATGGATGCCCTTCTAGGAATACAGCTTCTTTCATTTTTATTTGTAAAGGCTTTACTATTTCTCCACTTTCAGAGACATTTAAGAAACAGCCTGAGTCTTACAAGACTTTTTAAAATAAAATTGAGAAAGGACAAAACCATTCTGAAGGAAAGTTTGGAGTAAAAGGATTTAATCTACCCTCTGTTTATTGTAGAAAGTACAACACTTAGTGGAGAAATACACCTATGGATCCAAAGGCCTTTTTATGCAGTTTTGGTAGATCTCAAATCAGCATTTGATGCCATATCAAGAGAACTATTTTGGAAGAAGCTGCTATCTATCAACAATTACTTTTATTACAGCAACACCAATCTTGAGAGTAAGATGTGTCCCCAAGGACAGCTAACTAACTCAATCATAACAACATCAGGCATAAAACAAGGTTGTATCCTTGTTCCATTACTTTTTAATTTTTACATAAACTTAATTACATAACATCTCAATAAAGGAAATTGAGATGTTGATAAATACCTATTGGTTCTCATGCATGCTGACAATATGATTATTCTATCACTGCCTCTGATAGGGATAGAAAGTACCCTTAGATCCTTTGCTCAATATTGAGAAAAAGAAAAATTGGTGATAAATTCTGACCTTTAATAAAAGATCTAAAATTCATAATTGCCAATAATATTAAATACCATAAGTAAAATGCTTTAAATGCTTGGGAATTATCTTTCATTCCTCAGGATACAGAGGAATGAATTGGTTCACTTATTGCAGACTGCCTAGAGGTTTTAGATTGATAAAAAAAAAATCACAGTATAATTCATCTGAGAAGTTTTTAGCGTTTCTGTCTTTTCTTGTTCTGCAAGATTTAAAACTTTAATGATAGCCCAAATGATAGCTATAATGATCCACATATAAATGATTTAGCAACCAAAAATGTTAACATTTGGCAAAACTCATTTTTAAAACAAATTTACTTTAAAGCAAATTTCCCTTATAAGAGAAGTATTCCAGTATCTTCTGAAATTACTTACTTTTTAGTATTTAAATTACAGACTATAGGTAGTCCTTGCTTAATGACTGTTCAGCAACTGTTCTAAGTTACAATGGTATTGAATGAATGGTTTTACAATTGGTCCTTGAAGTTATATCCATTGCTGTTGCATTTATGATTGCATTGTCTCTAAGTAGTCAATCATGTGATGTTTTGGCTAATGTCAGCATTACTTAATGAAGGAAATTCCTGTTCCAATTAGGGTAATTAAGCAAGGACTACCTCTGTTACAGGTTTTGATTACAATGGGTTTGAGTGTGACATCTACAACATCTATCAGAGCAGGCAAAATTTAAAAATGCTTATTCTAAAACAATTTTAATACATACGAGAAAAGAAAATATATTCTGTATATATTATAGTTAGAAAATATGAAATATGTGAATTTGTAATACAATTTTTATTGTAATACAATACAGTTTTAAGAAGGGAAAGAGATGGAGTATTCCTATTTAATTGAGGATCTTGGATTAAATAAAATTACCAGCATAGATTGTATTGCATATTGAGGGTTTGCAAAATGTAATTTAGAAAAATATCTATGGAATATTTCAGGAGTGTTCTGTACTGTATAGGGCTATCAAAATTAATCAGAGCAATAATAAGGGCAATGATTATCTTTACAGTTAAGAAATAAAGACTACAAATTTGTTTACAACTTGACTAATCTGCATTACATTTTTGCTCCATATAAGAGGGAAGGCAAAATCTTCCAATGCTGATTTTCAAAGTTTTAGTGTCAAGTTAACCATCCTGGCCTACTTAAAGATTGTTACTAAGGCAATCACAACTGTTTCTCTCCAAAACAAAATCACAATACAACTATTGTGCTGCTGCCCTATTTGTTACAGTATCAGCCTATTCAGGGATTATTTATAATAGGAAACACAGAAAGAGATTTCAATTTATAGTAAAAATCTATCACTTTGTATATTTTCAAATTTTTATTCTTTTTTTAAAATGGTTTTCTATTTCATGGTCACCAAATTATTTCAGCTCATGATGCTTTTATATACACTTTTATAATATGCATACTTTTGATGATGCTAAAATGTGACCTCTAATATTTCTCGGAAAGAAACCTGTTTAAAGTTATGTATACTATATTGAAATAATTATCTAGTGTTCCAGAAAACAAATCTGTGTTGTCATGGATACAAACAGGAGGAAGCATACCTTATAATAAATTTATAAGTTTAACTATTTTTAGTATGTCTCTTTTTTTAAAGATAACATTAGCCATGTTTTTCTAAGTAAGCCAAGATCGATATGTCTCCCAATTCATATCTTCAGTTATATTTTTACTACACTTAACTGTAATTTTACTATTCCTTAACTGTAATTTTGATAGATCATATTTAAACTATCAGGACTTTATTGTGGAACAAATAATGTATGAACAACAATAACAACAAGAGTATATCTACATTCTGAGAGCAGATATAGAGTAGGAAGTCCTAGGGCAGTGGTGGCAAACCTATGGTACATGTGCCAGAGGCGGCAGTCAGAGCCCTCTCTGTGGGCACATGCACCGTCGCCCTAGCCCCGCCTCCCCCGCGGTCCCCTCATCAGCAGCCCCCCCGAAGAGAGTCACTCCCGGGCGCAGCCTGCATGAAGCAGCAAAGCTAAGGACATAGCCGGGCAGCAGGGACAAGACTCCGCCCTTCTGCCCCATTGCACACAGATGATGCTGCAGGGTGCAGGCAGAGGGTGTGGCCACTATGGTGCTGCAGGGCTATCTGGGTAAACTACTGCGGCAGGCCGTGGAGGCGGTAGGTGGCCCTGCGGATGGGGGGAGTGCAGGGGCAGGGTGGGGCAGAGTGGCAAGGCGAAATAGTTTTGGGGCACTCGGTGTCTAAAAGTTTCGCCATCACTCTCCTAGCGCTATACATTAGCTTGGGAAATCCAGAAATCATTTTAGAAGACGTTGGCAAATGTCTTCCATATTATTACCAAGAAAGCTACACAGCTCTTTTCATGTAGTCACAAAATGTGAAACTCAGATCAAGGGAAACTTTATATTTAATCATTAGCATAACCCTGAAATCCAATATTTAACATATCTCCCAAAGGCATCATAGTAATAAAGAACCAAGTAATGCCTTAAGTAACAAGAAGTCTATGAAAAATTTCCTAAGAATTATTTCACCGCCCTGAGTCCTTCGGGAGAAGGGCGGTATATAAATAAAATTATTATTATTATTATTATTATTATTATTATTATTATTATTATTATTATTATTATTATTATTATTATTATTATTATTATTATTTTCTGAAACTGTTCAGTCATATAGGAAAAGACCTGCCACAGAGCAATCCAGTTTACCGGGTTCATGGTGCCTCAGTGGCCAAAATAGTTCTGAACAGGCAAGGAACAATCCAGATAATGTATATTTTGTATTGGTGTAATTGCTTAGGGTAAAAAGTCTCATTCAGAGGACAATATGACTGGATATATTCCCAGGAATAAAACATCGTGACAAAAGAGTCTATATTACTGCCAAGTGCTTTTCTTAACGGTTCCTTGCAGAATGTAGGTTTTCATGGCTGCTGTTTATTGATAAAACTACTTCTAAGTAATGAGTAAGGCATTTGTAAAAAATGAATACATGCTGGTGTTTTGCTAGCACACTGCTGGTTTCTGAAGAATTTGAAATCAAACTCAGAAATAGATTTCATGTCTTTGTTATTATCTTGTTCTTTAATTTTGCATTCTACATAATGTTCCCTTATGTCCAATGTAAATGTCCCCACACTCACAATAACTTTACATGTTTCTATGTTTTTTACTTTTTGATACTTTATCCTTGTTAGAGGGTAGGCACTCTATTTTGTCCACCATCCCAAATTTTATTCTATAGTTATTTAACCAGTATTTTTCTTCTTCTGTCTGTGATCCCTGAAATATATGGAAAGTTTGCACAATGTTCATACTCTTTCTTTGTTCATTCTTACATTTTTTTTGCCAATTAGATTTTGTATCATTATATAGATGAGCATTATAGTGCACTTAATTTTGTTTGGTTCAGTACTGTAGTTAGATTGCTTATTTTTGTGTCCTATTTATTATTATAAACTGATATTTCTAGCTATGTCACATTGTTTTTTGTTTTTTTTAATCCCATTTATATCCCGCCCTTCTCCGAAGACTCAGGGCGGCTTACAATCTAAAGCACAAATCAATGTGCTTAGCAATAGCCTTCATTCTATGTATATGCCTGCTTATTAGGGCTTTCGCCCCCCAGTGGCATTATTACAAAGTCAGCTTATTGCCCCCAACAATCTGGGTCCTCATTTTACCTACTTCGGAAGGATGGAAGGCTGAGTCAACCTTGAGCCTGGTGGGACTCGAACCTGCACTAATTGCAGGCAGCTGGTGTTACTTAAGGAGGCATTAGCCCACTACTCCACCAAGGCTTGTACTTGCCTGCTTTTTAAATAGACTTTGTGATTTTGATAACCTTTATTATTATGCTTAACCTACCTCCATTGTGGGAGGGGTTCCCCATCTTTTTTGCTGAATCTATTAGAAGGAATAAGGGGAATAAATGTGTTGGAGGCAGTGTATGTTCTTCCATATTTGCATGAAAGAAAGTGTTTCTAAAAATGTAGAAGAATTCATGTCAATGGGTCATCTTACAATAAGTTATAAGCAAATAATTTTATTCGGTTGTATTAGTATGCTTTTTTCCAGTGCTTTTTTTGTAAAAGAAAAAGGTGCCGGAACTCACACATGTCATACAACCCGCCTATCCTACAAGGTTCCATCTAAAAAGGGTGCCGGAACTCCATTCTGAGCATTCTATGACAAAAAAAGCCCTGCTTTTTTCAATCCTGTTAATAATAATAATAATAATAATAATAATAATAATAATAATAATAATAATAATAATAATAATAATAATAATGACAATTTGCCATTAGTCAATTGCAAAAGGCGGCCTTACTAGGAACTGCTTCCATCCTGTGACAATATCTATAATACCATCAAACATCCACATCTGCCTATCCCAGGTCCTTGGTAAGGACTCGATAGGTAGACAAAAATGTCAAATCCAGTCTAAACATCTGGCTGACTGTGTGAATAATAATAATAATAATAATAATAATAATAATAATAATAATAATAATAATAATAATAATAATAATAATAATAATAATAATGATGATTTTGGAAGGGACCTTGAAGGTCATCTAGTCCAACCCTATGCTCAGGCAGGAAACCCTATATCATTTCTGAAAAATGGCTGTCCAATCTCTTCTCCAATGTTGGAGCATTCACAGCTTCTGGAGATAGATTGTTCCACTGATTAATTGTTCTAACTGTCAAGAAATTTCTCTTTATTTCTAGGTTGCTTCTCTCTTTGGTTAGTTTCCATCCATTGCTTCTTGTCCTGCCTTCAGGTGCTTTGGAGAATAGCTTGACTCCCTCTTCCTTGTGGCAACCCCTGAGATATTAGAAAACTGCTATCATGTCACCCCTCATCCTTCTCTTCATTAAACTAGACATACCCAATTCCAGCAACCGTTCCTTATATGTTTTAGCCTCCAGTCCCCTAATCATCTTTGTTGCTCTTTGTATTCTTTCTAGAGTCTCAACATATTTTACATCATGACCAAAACTGGATGCAGTATTCCAAGTGTGGCCTTACCAGGGCATTGTAAAGTGGTATTAACACTTCATGTGATCTTGATTTTATCTCTCCGTTAATGCAGCCTAGCACTGTGTTGTTGTTTTTGGCAGCTGCAGTACACTGCTGGCTCATATTTAAGTGATTGTCCACTAGGACTCTGAGATCCCTCTCACAGTTGCTACTATTGAGCAAGATACCACCTATACTATACCTGTGCATTTGGTTTTTCTTGCCTAAATGTAGAACCTTACTTTTTTCACCATTGAATTTCATTTTGTTAGATAGCGCCCAATGTTCAAGTCTGTCAAGATCCTTCTGTATCTTAAGCCTATATTCTGGAGTGTTGGCTATTCCTGGCAGCTTGGTGTCATCTGCAAATTTGATGAGTTCCCCATCTATCCCCTCATCCAAATTGTTGATGAAGATGTTGAAGAGCACTGGGCCCAGAACAGAACCCTGGGGCACCCCACTACTCACTTCCCTCCATGTAGATGCAGTTCCATTGAGGACTATACACTGAGAACGGCTAGTGAGCCATCCATCTGGTGGTGATGCTGTCTAACCCACCTTTTTCTATCTTATCAAGTAGTAGGTTGTGGTCTACTTCATCAAATTACTGAAGTCCAAATAAATTATTTCCACAGCATTCCTCTGGTCCACTAATTTTGTCACCTGGTCAAAGAATGCAATAAGATTTGACTGGCATGATCTGTTTTTGACAAACCCATGATGGCTTTTGGAAATGACTTTGTTTGCCTCTAGGTGTTTGCTGATTCATTGCTTGATTATCTTTTCCAGAATCTTCCCAGGTATTGAGGTCAGGCTGATAGGTCTGTAGTTTCCTGGATCCATTTTCCCCCTTTTTTTGAAGATGGAAACTACAACAGCTCTTTACCAGTCCTCTGGTAGTTTCCCAATGCTCCAGTGCTCCTTGTCTTCTGGCAGGTGCATATAGACATTTGTAAGCACAAAAAAGTGCACTTGCACCTTTTTTGTAGGCAAGATAAACTCTAAATTGATATGAACTATACGCGGTGGCTCAGTGGGTTAAGATGCTGAGCTTGTCGATCAGAAGGTCGGCAGTTTGGCGGGTCGAATCCCGAGTGCCGCGTAACAGAGTGAGCGCCTGTTACTCGTTCCAGCTTCTGCCAACCTAGCAGTTCGAAAGCACGTAAAAAATGCAAGTAGAAAAATGGGGACCACTACGGTGGGAAGGTAACAGCGTTCCGTGCGCCTTTGGCGTCTAGTCATGCCGGCCACATGACCACGGAGACGTCCTCGGACAAGCGCTGGCTCTTCGGCTTTGAAACGGAGATGAGCACCGGCCCCTAGAGTCGGAAACGACTAGCACGCATGTGCGGGGGAACCTTTACCTTTACCTTTATACAAAAATGAACTATAAATAAAGGCAAAAAGTGAACATCCATACTTAAAACAAAGAAAACAAAGAATGTAAACATCTGGGCATATTACCAATATAGCAAGTACTAAACAATATTCATAAAATGCAAATTAAAAATCCCTCTACTTTAAAATACCATAAAATACTTTCCAAGTAAAATATATTGCATCAATTTTCACTAGTAAAACGCCTTTCAAAAATGGATAGATTACACATGCATTTCTAAAAATTGGCCAGTACTCAATATTTTTGTCTACACTTCAACTTTTTCCTACTTATTTTTTGTTAGCAGTAGTCATCTAAGATACGATTTCGGTGCTTTTTAGACAAATTCTCTAGTCACACCAAAAATGTACCAACATTGACTTTCTGTTATAAATACCAAAGAAAGTGTAAATACTGATGTCATTGTGGGTTAGCATAAAAGAAGCCAAATTCCTTATTTCATTTACAAAGAAATAACATGTTATAAACAGTTTGCAAACTGTCCTGGAAGATTGTAGTAGAATTACTGGGAACTTGACATCATAGAAAAGAGTAGTAGTAAATGTTTTCAATCTGTTTTTCTTTTTTCTTTTTCCAGGCTTAGGGGATCTAAGCCTAAGGATGGAAATGGGGATGTTTAGGGAGCTTCCAGTCACACTTATGACCATCTCCACATAGCTGACAAAATGGTCAAAAAACGTAGCCTTGTTTTTTAGCCCAGAATCACCAAATTTCAACAATTTTCATGTACTAGGCATACCCTTCTGTTGTTTTCCAAAGCAGTTGCAGTATATATTTTCAATTCAGAAATATGTAACATTATTTCAAGAATGTCCCTCATAGAGTTATATTGTCATTCTTTTGCTTACAGTTTTGACCCAGTGACCCTACATAGTAATAATTGTTGTAAGAATCAAAAATATATTCTCATATGTTACTGCTTTTCAGATTTTTGAAGAGAAATCTATAGTTTTTTATAGCATCACTTGCATATAGTATATCATTCTTTGAAAATATTACATAAGAATTTAGCAAAAATTATTTGCCTGTTAGTATAAGTGGAATTTTTCCAGATTTCTTCCCAAGATAATTAAACAGATTTATCCTCATGAACATGCTTTCTTTCACATGACCAAAGTATTTGACTTTCCTTTTTTTCTCTTTACAACAGTAATCCATAGAATAATATCCTAGTTAATTGAGTTTAAATAAAAGTTTATTCTACTTATTTCCAAGGAAAAAGTGTTGCTAACAGTAAAAGATTACCAATTGTGAATGCTAACTGCTTGGTAATTTTAATGCTGGATGTAATTTTTAAACCACAATGACTTTCAGGAGTGTAGTAAAATTGGTTACAGTTGAATCCTTGAGGATTTTCCGAGAATAGTTATAACTGAAGTAATTACTGCTCTATTCCATACTTTGTTTCTTCTTTCTATCATGTTAACATAACCAAAAGTTTGTTTCTTTCTCCAGTGGGACTTGTAATAGTATTTATCAAAATCACCATTACTCTTTTAAAGGTATAAACTTATAAACCCTATAACAGTGATGGCGAACCTTTTAGAGACCGAGTGCCCCAATTGCAATCCAAAACCCACTTATGTATCGTCGGGTGCCGGGTAGGTGTGGCCCATTGGCTGGGTGTGGCCAATTGGGTGAGCGTGGCCCATTGGTTGGGTGTGGCTGCGGTGGTAATGGCAGACTGGGTGGGACTAAAACATTCAATCAATCAATTCCAACTTTGTGAGATCTTTTTTTTCCCGTGAGAAATTGAAATTGATTGATTCATTGAACCTTTTTTTGTTGCACACAGCAGCAGAGACCTAAAGCGAAAAGGTTTTATAAAACCCAGCTAAAGGTCTAGGACTGGGACGACGGCGTGTGTGCCCACAGAGAGGGCTCTGTGTGCTACTTGTGGCACGTGTGCCATAGGTTCACCACCACGGCCCTATTAAATTGGTTCTACATATATAAGTGTAAAGCAATCCTGTAAAAATTCATATTACAATGTAATCAGAGACTGTTTAAATATCATAAAACAAGAACTGACAATGTTTAACTAAGCTCATTATCATCCAAATGTGCAAAACAGTCTCCTCAATTCCACCACCGTCCACCATGACCAAAATTATAGAGTTATTTTATCAACACATCCAAAGGGCATTACATGTGTGGTATGTAACTCCTTGGTTTTTTTATGAGCTTTGTCTCCAAAATACAACAAGATTATTTTTGCTTAATTAAGGAAATCTATAAGATCTATAAGGGTATTGTATATTAATACAGAATTTCACGGGAATGTTTGGGGGATGAATATAGGAGCTAATCTGCTTGCGAGTTCAAAAGTAAGAACTTACTAGTAAGAAAACACAGTACCCTTGCTTTAAGCTTATCCTGTTTTCCCCATTTCCCTAAAGGTGCCTGCAGTCAACATTATGACTATGCTGGGAATAAGGAAACTGTAAACTCATTGATGTTGCCTTGTCAGATTATTACAGTGCTAAAGTGTTTGCAGAAACATTATAGCTTGTTTTAATAAATAAAAATAGTATGTTTGGCACATTTTAATTTTCACTGTATTTGTCTTTCTGTATCTGCTAACTTGAAAATAGGTGTTCTGTTTTGAGTGTTGGTGTTGTGGGTGTGCTGTTAATTTTTCCCCCCTTCAGTTTCTTTCCACATGATTCTAAATTGTTTGTTCGGCCCGTTTAATCTTAACATAAGCTTTGTTTATGAGCATGCTAGTTGTTTGGAAAATTGACATGTAGCTCACATCCCTCTGGCTAAACTCAGTCACCTTGCAAGTACCAGCTGGTATCTCCTTATACTAAATAGCTTACATTTCACCTATCACCAGCACTAGTCCTCTAGAATTAACTTCTACAAAAAATTATCTGTAATGGATCAACATTTTAAAAAGTGTTTAACCTCCTCCCCTTTCTTTGGTGGGCCTTTGTAAGACTGATTAAATTATTAAAACTGTTTAGAAATGTATTGTTATTTTGATATAAGATTTAATGCTTGTTTTAAACTAATGGACTATTCAGTTTCTTGGGATGAATATTAAATCTATTGTAGTGATTTCATCTACTCATGTTTAATGTTTTATTTTATTAATTAATTTTGGGACTTTCTTAATGAAAAATGAAACAACTGCTATTAATGGATACAGAAGATACACTTGGAATGATACCATTATTAATATAGAAAAATAGTTATGAATGACACATATGATGCCAAACTATGCCAGTTTCTTTTTAGATTCCATGTATCCACTGAAGATAATAAACTAATTAAGGATTTCTGGGTTCATAGAAAGATGAACCTGTGTGGGATAGTTGAAATCACTGTGGGATCAGCAAACCTGTCAAATGCAACACTCTGTTCCTGCTGTGGTTAACCAGATGCCTTTCTGTATTGCAGGTATTGCATATATACAGTTGTGTTCCCAGCATTTATTATTAGAGCTATATTGAAAATAATGTAGGTGCAATGGTTAGTAGCTATTGATAGTCTTGGCTCCATAGATATCTTTGCCTTCCTCTCCTTGCAGTGTTTTTTTAAATGTAGCCTAAAGCAATCTATAAATGGCATATTTACATACATTTAAGTAGAATGACAATTGTGTTTGTTGTTGGCTGTGTATTGTGCCTGCAGCCTCTTAGTAATAACCCAATATCTTGAAAAGTTTCATTGCATTTTTTCCCCTTTAAGATATCATTTAATACTGTGTTATGCATATATTGCTTCCTAGCACTGAAAAGTTTCAGAGGTATCAGCACTTAAGTTGAGACTTGGTTTCTTTAGAAGAAAGTCTCTGGGGAATGATGATAGTTCCGTGATACAATGTTTGCTTACAGATATATACAATACAGAGGAAAATAAGGTGACACATTTTTTGCATTGCAATGCAACAATGCAATACATTTATTGCAAATACATTGCAAAGATTACTCTTCCACACCAGATTTCTAGATGTATCTGCAGCATTTTGCAGGTTACTTGCTTGTTTCCACTACAGGGTGACCACAAAAATGACATTTCTTCTTGACCCCTGGGAGAAAGTAAGATGAAGTAATTTCCATATCTTCTCAGCCTCCAGCTTCCATCTTGGGCTATTAAAACACAATGACAACTGTCACCTGCCCCTTTGATGTTAGGAGGCATTGTCTCTGAGTACCTATTTTGGTAGTTCAGTTTACAGACATCTTAGACTCAAGAAATTAGGTCAAGTTTTATGGGAAAAAGGAATCCTTTGGGGTCACCTTAACCAACCTCCTCCAAAACCATAACAGTTGAATGCTCCCTTCAAAATTCATATAGGCATAATCACATTTGACACTTAAAGGCTTAACCACTTTAAAGGCAATGTAGTGTGTATACGGCATTGAAAAGAAAAGCCACAGTTTTTTTTAAGTACAGCCATTTCCCTCTTCATGAAAGAATGCATAAAAATGCACAGATTAAGGAAGAAGGAGGCTACCCTAATCCAATGTACTTGGTTACATTGTTTGTAGCAGAGTTATAGTTCCTTTTTTCTGAGATATACATGAAAATAGATATTTCCTTGTGTATTTACTTCATCGGGAAATGTCTTTTAACCTGAAGTATTCTAGTGTTATGCCATTCATTGATCTGTGAGACCTCACTTGATTTACTTAGAAAAAAAAAGAGAAGGAAAAGAAAGGCAAACAATTTTCAGTTATATTTTTAAGTAAAATTGGCAGCTTGCCAGGAGGCATCCCTATTCATTTTCTAATAATAGCATGTATGCATTACAACATGACTATTATAGTTTTGAATTAAATTTTTTTAAAATCAGACCCAGTTCATCAAAGAGTGATTAGATGATTTTTAACCATTTCAGAGCTAGCTGGCTCTTCTCATTATCGTCATTAAGCCCCTCCCTTTTCCTTGAAAGCTTTTTATCTTCACTTATGCTCTGGAGGAGAAATTGGAGTCTACTTGTTCGCTGGATTGCCTGCTGTATTTTGTTGCTAGTTTCCCCGTGATAAGAAGCAAGCAAAAACAGAATGCTTGTGCTCTAAAGGAAAGGAGCAAGAATTAGCACACAGCTCTACTGCAGGCATTTTTTTTTAGAGCATGCTGTCCCTTTCTCTGTAATACGGTGCAGCCCTCCCCTGAGCAGCAGCAAGCAGTCTGATTGCTCTCATTCAACACATTTGGTATGCATGAGCATAACCAATCCAAGCTGGGAAGGTGTTTTCTTACGGAGGATCAGTGGCTAAAGCAAATCACTTTGTCAGGTTTTCAGTCAAGTTAAAATAGACATCTGGCTAATGGAATTGCAGGTGTGGACCCCTAATGGACATGGAATTTCAGCACAGTGGAAGAGCATTTGTTTTTTAGACACTGGTAAGGTTTGTGTTTCATTATTCCAGTGGAATATTTGAGGGTCATGAGTCAAAGTGATGCTCCCCGACCACTAAATTGGACCATTCGGAAGCTCTGCCATGCTGCCTTTCTCCCATCTGTCAGACTACTTAAGGTACTGTGAAAACACTGTGTTTTACTATTGTGATTATGTTGTCAACTGTTTCTCACGCTGCAATTATAGTACAAATCCACAATTACTTTTTACCTTAGATGCTGCTTTTTTCAGTCAGCGGAGATATTCTGTTGCTCATAGGTAGGTAAGAAAAGTGCATTTGTAGACTTGGGTGGAATCCTTAGCTTTGGTATAGTGTCAGATGCATTTAATGCTAATATGAAATGTTTGAGATAGCAAGGATAATTGTTTGCATGGTACAGGTATAGACTGAGAGAAATGCCAACAGCTCTCCGTTTCTCTTATTAAGTCTCCAGATTCATTTATGGGAACAGTGGAGTGTTGTGCTTATCTTTGGTAATTCCCATTGCAGTTTATATAAAGACTAGTTCAGAATCTTCCCATGGAGATATGAGATCAGTTTCTGGACAGAGGAAAACTTCCTAATCGTATTCTCTCCTCCATCTAGAAACAAGCTTCTTTTGATTTTCTTAAGCATCGGTGTCTTGGTTGTTGTTATAAAAGTGTCATAAGCTCCTTTTGATCCAGGAGAAGAAGACCCTGTGCATATCCTCCATTTAACTATACAATAATTTCTGGGTACTATTGAGACTGATGTATTCTACTTGAGTAAATTTTAGACCAACCTTGGGGGATATGTTGAGAAACAAGCATTTAATCTCTGTTTGTAAAAGTGGGTTTTATTAGACAGAGTTTGATAGTTTTTGCACTTTTGTTTCACAAAAACTTCCACTTTGCTTAATGAGGTTTCTCCCAGATGTGGCCACAGGTTTAAAGCCACACTAACCATTACCTGCCATTGTATAACGCTTCTAGTGTACAGAATGTGTTAAAAGGAAGTGCAGCCACTGATGAGCTTTGATCTATGGCTAGAAAGCTAGAGGGAAGTATTTTTCCTTTGTCCCATTTCTCTCTTCAAAGCTGTGCTCCACCAGCTGTTCATAGGCAGGGAAGAACTAGCAGGGAAAAAATCAAGCAGATTCTCTCTGGTGTTCTTATCTACATTCCTCCACCCACCCCTAAATCATACTGCATTGTTACGATCTCTGACTATAGCTTTGCTATAAAGGACTTCCCTAACATGAAAGAATGTGGAGGGATCTGAGGACATTTTGTGATCCAACCTAAGGCAAATGCATCAAGTGCTTGGTTCTAAAGGCAACACAGAATGGTATAAAAGAGTACTAACTGTTTTTAGAGATAGCAATTATAAAGATATCTAATTATTTCTTGCTTTTCTCACATACGATGCCACAGTAGAAATTTAAATAGGAGTTATTTATTAGAGAAGACATTTGCAAAAGGAGGGTCATTCTGGAATGAACCCCCGAGTCAACATGCATCACGCTATGTACATATGTTTGCTGTGGACTAGTTTGTGGATCAAGCCAGTCCATAATCCTACAAATTTATCAAATTATAACAGGAAGAATCACAATCACATCCTGTTTCTAGTAAAATGTAAAATGCTCCTGCTGGTCTGAACTTTGGAAAATTTATTTTAAAAAAAAATTCCAAAATTAAGAATGAATTGTTTTTAATATGGTCACTTTAAGATGGCCATATTATTACAGAGGAGTTTCTCTGATCTAGAAAAGGCCTGAATTTCTTTTGAAAATTGTTCAGAAATTCCTAATACACCTATATTTTTATAGCTGAAGTTTGATTATTGTTCTCTTATTGTAGTATCTTGTGGTATCTTAAAAACTCAGCAGTTTCTTTTCTCATAAGCTTTCATAAAGTGATCCATGGGTAAATGCCGCAATTGCATACCACTTTTCTGAACCACAAGAGCTCTTTATTATTATTTTAGTAGCAGCAGTTGAATTGGAGTAGGAAGGAGAGAAATACAAAGCCAAGAGTGATAATAGAAGGACTGGGTTCTTGTTCTTAGCTTTTGGTGTGAACATGTAAGCATTTGAAACTTATAGAATTTGAATAACTATAAATTAGAATTATAGGAACAAATAGTTTTCAAAATAGTTCAAAATGGAAAAAAAAGCTAAAATAGTATTTCTCTCCTCCTTCTCCCCATGGACGCTATAACTATTTCAAAAGTGAATTCGAGTCAATGTGGGAAAATCTAAGACGTTTTATTTATTTATTTTATTTGCCACTTATCTTTCCATGGGGCTATTTTAGGAGCTTACAAAAAGGAATAGATAAAAAGGAAGATATAAAAACAGTGTAAATAAACAAAAGTAAAATAATAGTACAATAAAATAAACAATGAAAAAGAACACAATGAGAATACATCACTACGACAACCCAAAAGATGGACATGTGAACAGTAGAGAGCAAGGGAGGGGAGGTGGGGTCTGCCATCAGCCACCTCCAGCATTGACCTCTCTCCTCTCCATTTGGTCTCCCAGCCAAGAAATCTAGCTCCTATAATACAGCTAATTTTTATTTTCACGGTGAAAATAAAATAATAAAATAATTTGTAGATTGCCTTTATTCCCTGAAGTTAACAGATAATATCAAGTTAAAAGTTAATATCTGAATGTCCTACAGGAATACATCATGCCACTTCATCAATTGCACAGGATTCAGCAGAGATCTCTAGATTCACATTTTCACATTGTGTGGATCTATTAGATGATACTCAGTTACACAAAGCGACAGTGGATAAACTGTGAGACACAAAAATCCAATTTGTGAAAAGAGTATTATTTGCAATTGCTGCAGATTCAAGCTAACCAATCTAATAGCACAGACAAAGTTACGTGGTATTTTTAACATTTTAGTGTTGTAAGGCACTAAAGTGGTGCCTTTTTGTGCCCCAAGCCAGTGTTGGCTCCTGGTGACTGCCTGGACAAGTCCCTACAGTTTTCTTGATGTTTTCAGACGTGGTTCACCAATGCCTGCTTCCTAGGTCTGAGAGAGAAGGACTGACTCAAAGTCACTCAGCTGGCTTCATGCCTCGTAGTCTCCTAGTTTTGAATCTTGTTCCTTGACTACTACAGTAGATTGTGGTGGCATAAAATCAGTGTAATAAGTAAACAAGGAATATAAGAAAAGCAAAATTTTCTCCTTGATTTGCAGCCCAGGTTTTAACAGTGTTTTAGCTATGGTTTTCCCCAGCAAAGCAGGGAGCTGTCCATCAAGAGCAAGATAAATTCTTTAAAGGAAGGTTGCCAAGATTGTCCAGGAGCTGTCCAAATAAAGAATCTAAAGACAAGCTGTTAATCAAAAAAGGTTTAACTAATAGAAATGAATTATATCTCTTAACCCTGTACTTCTTCCTAAAGATAAAACATTTTTATCTTCCAGAATTCCAAGTGGGTTGTTTTGATGTCTTTAGGCCTGCATTTACCAGGATCTGTCATCAGTGGCAAAACTATAGGTGTCCTGTGTCCAATTACTCATCCTCTTTCTCTAAGAATGGTCCTTATAAATCAGAAAACTATTCTAAGGTGTAGTCTGTATACCAAGGTATTCTGAGTATTTTTGATACTTTGAATCTTACAATAAACCGATTTGATTCTTCTTTATTGTGTGCTAAGATTATGGGTCTTCTTGTTAGGTAACCTGATCAAGTTGATATATAACCCACACATTCATAAATGTATGTACATCCTTACTATGCACACAAATATTTCAGCCTCTTTTTTGATGGAACACCTTACTCTATGAGGTATGGAAATACTGTTTTATTTTTGTAAGGTGGTTAAACCTTATTGCTCCATCAAGCCTTTGATACAGATAGAGAACGTGGGCTGATATTATTTAAATACTGATTTTGTGTTATTTCCTGTTTAGCTTTTATTTTTATTGTATTACAAATATCATGGAATTATATTATAAATATCCTGGAGCTTTCTTCTTCTTGAAAGTAGGACAGCATATCAAAAGTGGTATAAATCAGGCATTTCGAACTGGAACCTTACCCTTCTCCAAAAACTCAGTGAAGTTCTGTGAGAGCCTAAGGACAACAGCTGAGCAAAATGTCCATTGCAATTTTTCTAGGGTACACAGAAATGGGCAGAGTTTCTTCATGGTAAATAAACAACTAGGTTGCCATTTTGCAGATCAGAAATTCTCTGGGTATTTCTTTAACAGGTTTAAGTTTAAAAAATTGAAAACTCCTGATATAAATAATTAAAATGATACCAATATTAATATGATAAAATTATTAATTTATCACATTTATATCTCACTGATAGATAGTTGTTAATAACCTAAATGCCCCAAGGTGCCTCCTGGAGACTGAAGGTGAAAGAAGGTATCCATTGGCTTTCCTTGAAATGTCAGAATGTATTTCAGCCAGATCATCTCTGGCACCTCCTTGAATGCATAGTCTGTCACAGTGAAGGTTGATTGCCCTGACTTTTGTCTCTCCTACTGAGCTGTGGCTACTGATTCTGGATAGTTGATAATGAGATTTAAGTGTCAGTTTTCTAAATGAAAGGAAAATATTTGACCTCTGCTATGAAAACATCATGCTTGTACTATCCTTGCTCTTAGGAACCATGAGAGCCTTGGTGGAGCAGTGGTCTAATGCCTCCTTAAGTAACACCAGCTGCCTGCAATTAGTGCAGGTTCGCATCCCACCAGGCTCAAGGTTGACTCAGCCTTCCATCCTTCCGAGGTAGGTAAAATGAGGACCCAGATTGTTGGGGGCAATTAAGCTGACTTTGTAATAATGCCGCTTGGGGTGTGTGTGAAAGCCCTAATAAGCAGGCATATACATAGAATGAAGGCTACTGCTAAGCTTGTAAGCCGCCCTGAGTCTTCGGAGAAGGGCGGGATATAAATGGAATTAAAATAATAAAAAAAAGTGAGACTTTCCTTTTTGTTGCTTTTATTCAGCACCAAACATTTTCTCATAGGAAAGTTTGCGAGCAACTTTGCCTTTGGGGAATGATCCAGCTCCCTCTTGTTATTTCTGAATATTGCTGAAGTTCAATAATTATCCGAGTGTGAGGAGGTAAGCTGGAATTACAGAATCTAACTTCTGGACTTGGTGATTCGACTTGGTGATTGAATTTCAGCATGTTCTAGACAAGATTGCATACCACTGGAAGAATGGGCTCACAGTTTGAAAGTGCTCCTTGATTCTTGGCTGTCATTAAATGTGCAGATGTCAGGAGTGGTAAAATAGGGTCTGAGTATCTAAAGGACAGTCTTTCCTGTTATGTCAATACAACAGGTAATGTATTTGCCCACCCAAATTTTGAAGAAAAATGTCAAGGGGGTGCCCAGTTCTCTCTCCTGAAGGACTTGGCATGAAATCTACTTTATTCAGCAAGTGAAAAGAAGTAGGAACGGCTTGTGAGGCTGTGCCTGATCCATGACCCCTGTCTTGGCTTCTGTAAATTTTGCCATTGCTGGAGAATTCTTTCTCTTTCTTATTTCATGTGAATGAAATTTATCTTTGTTTGCTTTTCCTCCTCTCCTCCTTCTCTTGCAGACAAAGGAGGAAGAAGAGGTTGAAGATAAGAGTAGGAAACAAGTAAAATCTTCCTGACTGTGGCTTCCGTTTGTAAGGGAATGGTATATGGCTCCCTCTGACTCTTCTCAAAAGAGTGCCTAATATGATTTTATTAACTATTTTTATTTTGTTTAAGGCTTCCATCAACTCTTATGCTGCCATATATTGTCTAGTGGTCCACCAGAATAGACACTAGTAGCCAGTAGCCTCTTTTCAGATTCAAAATCAGCAGTGAGTTGAAATACACCCATCCCATTCATTTCATTATTGCTGCTGAAGTGGTTCTTTCAAAAATCTTGCTGAAATTCTTTTGTATCCCAGTTAAATTAAATTTTCCTAAATATTAGGGAAAATAACCCTCATATAATAAAATGTTTCACTTTTACTCATGATTTTATTGTTTCATCAGTCTTCTGTTTATTGTTCGTAAACTCCGAGACTCACAAGTGTAATAGTAGTATTTTTAAAAAATACAACTTCTGATTGCTGGAGAACATCTTTTATTATTTTTTTAATCAGATTCTCCCTTAGAAAGAAGTCTAGAATCTAAAACATCACAGTTGCACTTCTGTAGCAATAAAAAGAATCTTGCTCCTTTTTTTAGAAATCAGAACTGCCAAATTGTGGCCTGGTGATATAGGACTGAAGACAATTCAAGTGTACTGTCAACTCACAAATTTACTAGCAGATTTGGAGTTCAGCCTAATCTACCTACAGACTTTTCATTGTGGATCACAAAATGAACGGAAATTATCATTTAAATACCTAGACCTGCAAGATAAAGATCTTAAAAAATGAAATACACATTAATAAATTAGATGTGCATATACTATTGCCTATTGACACACATCTAAATTTCCTTATAATTGGCAAGTTGCAAATAGTATGAGTTAGTTTAAAAATCAATCAGACAATGCCAAAACAGCAATTAAAAAGGGAAATGTGAAGAAAATAATTTCTGAGAATGTTTATGCTCTAATATAGTGTTTCTTAATCTCAGCAACTTTTAAGTTCTACAGACTTCAACTCCTAGAAATCCCCAGTAGACTGGATGGCTGGAGAATTTGGGGAGTTGAAGTCAATGCATCTTAAATTTTTAGGAGTGAGAAACACTGCTGTAATAACATAGGTATGTAATTTTTAGTTTTTTTATGTAGCAAATGTTTGTTTTGTTGGTCATATTAAGCATGTGGCTAAGAAACAACCAGAGGAAGACATCTGTTGTTTTTCTGTTAACCACTGCTTGTGCAAATGGAGATGCGTACACATGCTTAACTCACACAAATGAAACTATGCGCTCTTGCCCATCACTTGTGCGGAACCATCCCTCCCCCCCCTCCGCTGATCCACAAAGCCAAAAGGTTGGGGAACTCAGGTATAGTTAACCTATAGTAGAGAATATGTATTAGATTGTTATGCTATTTTTTAAAAAAAATCAAATTAGTTCTTTATTACAATGTGATTTCATTCTGAGGAATATCTTCTATTAATTTGACCCCTATTTTTTTTTATCCTCAGTTGTCAAAACTAATGCGCTGTTAAATTTAAACTATCATTGGTAATAACTGAAAACATTAATTTCATTTTAAAAACAGTATGCTAATATTTATAAAATATTAAAATGTATGTTTTTTTAAAAAGGTAGTGAAGTGCTTAGGCTACTCATATTGCTAGATGTACAATGTTGTTAATGTTGTCAGCTGCAAATTGCTCATAAAAATCATCACATGCCAACTGCAATGTGTGGCCCACTTAAAATCATGCACAAGATGTCCCAGTAATTGTCATATGGATGAAACCAAATTGTCCTTGATACCACAAATGAATTGTATACCAAAGTAGTTTAGTGCAACAGCTTGTCATCTGTGAATAAGTCTGTCATGCATGACTGTTTTGTGTCTGTTCTCTAGTTAGGGCATCTATTTTTCCCTACTTAAAGAGCATTAAAAACTTTATTTTACTTGTTTTACAAAGAAAGCCAGAATATAACTTTTCAAAATAAATGCATTTAATTGTTTCAAAGCATGGTAAACTGGTGGTGTAGGGATGATGTTGAGGGAGAGATTGATTAATATAGAAAAAAGTGAGACTTTCAATATTGCTGTTAATTTATAAGGGCTTTTATAAAGGATTCCCTTTTGTTTCATATTCTTTAAATTCTTGCAGAGAAGTTACATTCTGAATCAAAAGTCAGGAAAACAAGCTTAAACCATTTTTGGCCTGGAAACTTATGTTGTTCTGTATTATGATATTATACAACCTATGATTGAGAATAGAGTATGTTGCTTCAAGAGGCATCTGACAACCTAACTCTCCAGATTTGCAAAGTCGATGCAGGGGAATCTCTGACTGTTGGATGGTTGCTGACCTGCTTTCCTTAAAGAAGTGTCAGTGGCTTAAATTTGGAATAAAAATGAATGTAAATATCAATACTTTTTGTTAAAAAAACTTGATTTAAATGACTTTGAGGCATGATCCAAATCCAATTTATCCCCACTCCATTCAGATCCACCAAGGCTATGATAGAATAAAGAAGAATAAGGAACATATCAGCTGTGTAGAGCATGCTTCAGTAAGAACTGTCCCACAAAGAAATGCTTTTGTTTTTCCCTCCCTATCTTATGCATGGAATATCAGGTGCATCCCAGACAAAACATTTGACAGATCAATCCCAAGGGTATTGAGGTAGAAGAAGTGCAATGAGGCAGTTTCAATGGTTCAGTATAGAAAGTAGAATTTGGAAGAGGCATCAGGAATAGCCAATTTAACTAAGAATTGTCAACAAAACTAAAGGAAAGATTATAATTCCCTCATGAACTTTTGTGTTGTATATAATCTGCCTATAAGAAAAGCCAATGCCCTTGTATAGGAATTTTTTTTCTATTCTCTTTCTTTTTATTGGAACAGTGTTTAAATTTCAGTAAATAAAAACATGCCATTTTCAAAGTAGAAAATTTAGAATGGAATGTAGCAGGTGCTGTGGGCATTAAATAGGACATTCCTGTATCCTAAATTATATTATCAAAGTTAGTTTCTTTTCATATTAATGAATGCTTTATGCTCAACATTTTCTTTTACAGTTTCTAAATGATTTTCTTAGATTTATCTTGTAGGAACAAGTTGTTAAATATGCTGCTATATTTAAATAAATATGAGGTAATACTTGCTGTAAGTAGGCTGTGTTATTTCTGTCTGTGGTGATGGCATAAAGTTCTTGATGAAGCTACATACTGAAATATAGAATTTGAATTAAAAATAGTAAAGGTAAAGTTGTCCCTAGTTGTAGCTGACGTTAGAGGGCAGTAAGAAACACAAACATCAGTAAAAATATTTTTATTCCAGAATATATATGAATCTGACCTTTACTATGTAGGTTAATATTCAGTTGAAAGACATTTTTGGATCTGTCAATATTGGTGATGTCTGTGCATGAACTTTGGGCAAAATTAGACTCAATTTCTAATTTGAATAATCAAACTGGTTGACTAGGTCTGTGCGGGATCCATGATTGAATTTTCATCTAATGCCAGTTCAGGGTATAGTATTAGAACTTTATTTGGGAACTCAAGATTTCCAGTCTCCTCTATCCAGCAAGGGCATGGTAAATAAATGTATATAATTGTAATGCATACTTCAGGTAGCACTAAAAATGGAAGCAGGCTTCATTAAATTGAAGTCATCCCTAGTTATTTTTCATCAACTACTAATTCAAATGTCTTTTTAATGTTCTTAGTATCTCTTATTCTGATTCATAATTTTCAATCCAGTTGGCATAGATATACTGTATAGAACTTAGAGCGGCCCTATTTGGATGCTTATGCAATGCATTATCTTTGGGGTGTAAAAAACTGAAACAAATTATTAGGAAAAGAATTTTAAATTAAAAGTATCGACTTAGAGGATTTATGCAGGAGAATATCTAATTTTTTCAACCATCCAATAATTATTTAAGTAGTTGTTCATCTAACCATTTTGAGGCAGTACAGGACCTTTATGTAGATTCCATGTTCAATTGTCTTAGAGTTGAAACTGTAGTATTATTACAGGAAATTGGATTTGTCCTTGGGATAGAGGAAAGGTTGAGATCCTAGCTCATGTATTACTGTATTATTAATTTTACTGAGGTGTTTGTGTCACTTGAACTACTCTGTTTTTCACAAAAATACAGGGAAGATTTGACCTATTTATTTTATTTTGGCAGTTACAAATTCAGCTGTTACACTTGATCTAGCCAATTTTTGTGCTGTAACTTGTAGAGTCAACCAAATGATTCTTCAGGAATCAATTGAGTAGCCAGCTAATTAGTCCCAAACCTATATTTGGTCTGTTTCTCTATTTTATTTTGGACTGGTCAGTGTCTGCATTAAAATTATCATTAATAATAGGATTGAGTTTTATTAAAATATGATAGAATAGTAATTTATTATTACTGTATTAAATTTGTTAAAGTAAAAATTTATGGGGAAGAAACATTCAAAACATTAAAAAAGAAAGGATGCATGAATTTTTAAGCTGTTTTTAAAGTCCTCATTATACTTTTTAACAGAGTAGAATGAAATTTACTAAAAAGTTAGGTTGTTCTTAAAGGATGAAGGATGCCTAATGTCCTAGAAGTTACGTACATTTGAAACTAAAATCCTTAAATTCTGACATTAAGTTTTTAAAATGCTGAATTTATTAAAAAATGGTTAAAAGGAATATTAAAAGGCATGCAATGAAGTCTGCAGTAATACTGAAGACCATCTTCAGTAATATCAGTAATAAATTTTAGCTAGGTACTTGATGGGATATGAAAAGAGAAGAAATAGTGGCTAGGAATATTGGTGCCCATTGTGAATAAATTGGAGCTGAATTGGGGAGTGGAATGTGGAGAGATATGTAATAGATTGATTCATTTTATCTTTAAAAATAAATATTACCATTAATCCAGTCAAATAACTTGGATGCAAATTTTACTACAGGTAGTCCTTGACTTACAACAATTCATTTAGTGACCATTCAACCATTATAACAGCCCTGAAAAAAGTGACTTATGACTGCTTTTCACGCTTATGACCATTGCAGCATCCCCGTGGTCATGTGTTGAAAATCTGGATGCTTGCAACTGACTCATATTTATGACGGTCGCAATAGCCTAGGATTATGTGATCATCTTTTGTGAACTTCTTATAAGCAAAATCAATGGAGAAGCCATATTCACTTAACAAACATGTTACTGTCTTAATAACTGCAGTGATTCACTTAACAACTATAGCAAGAAAGGCCATAAAATGGGGCAAAATTCACTTAAGAAATGTTTCACTTAGCCATAGAAATTTTAGAGTCAACTGTGATCATAGGTTGAGAACCAGCTGTATTTCTTAGGATTGGTGATAAGACACTTGAGCCAATAGTTGTACATGTGGAAGTCTAATTGCAGGATTCACTGATTTGAAAGCAGAATTGTTAATCTCTGAAAAAAATATTTGCCATCGCTATAAGACATTTTAGTTAATTCAATAATACCAAAAAGTTAGTTAATAAAAACATATTTCTTTTTTAATCATTGGTTCCTTTTCCATCTACTGTGCTTACCTCCCAAACCATATATTGCTGTCTTACATAACTTGAGGCAAATGATGCAACATTTCAATTAAATATTTCAATATATAACTTAGTTTTAAAGTGAAACTAAGTCTAATTCTTCAGAATTTTTTTATAGAAAGAATATGTGGAACCTATGAAAGAAATATTAATGGAATCAAGTAAATTTTACTTTGGAAACTTATTTTTCCCCACAAAGTGTTGAGAATCCCAACTTTTATGGATCTCAAATTGGCTATTTGATTTTTAAACCCTTAAGTGGTTGATTAAGGGTTTAATTGGAGCCAAAGCATTCCCACATTTATTAGCTCTGCAAGTTAACTCTATTTTATGGATAGGATTGCTAACATCTAAGTAGGGGTAGAAAGAATTTAAAAGATTTTTTGGCAATGTTCTAAACAGAATTTACTGCCAAAACAGAATAATCACTCTAGATTTTGTTTTTCTAAACAGAATTTCAGCCCTGTTTTCTTGCGGTTTAACGTGTTTGTTAAGATTCAAATTCAAAATATGATTCTGTTATTTGATAATGTCATCCTAAAGACAGGTCTGCATTTAGGGCAATCTGTGTTCCCTTATTTTTGATGGAAGTAATAGTTTGGAATATAGACATGGTTCGTTATCCAACTGGGATGTGCTGTGTTTCTGACTTATTTTCCAAAAGATCTTGAAAAGTTCTTTGGAACGTGCAGGAGCACAAATTTAGCACCCATCTGAAACAACTTAAAATTTAAATTACTTAAAGCAAACATTTGGAGGGGGGATTTCATGGCAGTTTTTTTTAAATGCTGCAGACAGATACAAGATTCTTGTCACCACGTGGTCCAAAGTATCTCTGGGGAGACCAATCTTGCTGTTCAAAGGACCATTGCCAGCAGTAAGGTGTCATGAATTTGGAAGCCTAAAAAGAAAATGAAATGAGTGACAACCAGTAGGAAAATATCCAAAGTGCTATAGAAGACAGGAACAGAAGGTAACGGAAGAGGGAGAATCTGTTTTCTGTTAAGGAAAACAATGTTGAAAAAGAACAGCAAGCTTGAAACATATTGAATAATTTTCTAAAAATAAGATCAATCTTTTGCTGAAACTTTGGGAATTTTCCATCCTGCTTTGAAGTGAAAATAACTAGATATCTTGAAAAAATAAACAGTCAACTCCCAACTCCTCTTTTATTTTAAATACCTTGTCAGACAAAGTTCCTTTTCTGCACAGTGCTACCCACCTGCATAGTTAGGGAACTGTTTTATTTGTGAAGTGATCATTTTTTAAAAAAAACAGGCTACCAAATAATTACCATAAAATGAAGCAAATGGGCTATTTCTGTGGCTTATCATGCATTGATCTATATCGAAATACTTTTTAACATCATATCATATACCTACAGTGTGGTATTATGAATTGTGTTTGTATTTTGTCTAATACTAATTTTATTTAAAATTAGCAAAGTGATTATCTTTAAAATCTTAAACCAATAATTGTGAAAATTTTGGATCTCAACGCATATGTATATAAACACAGTAAACAAAAAGAATTTCTAATAAGCTTGTCACTTTCATTCTGATAAAAATAATACATTAAGTTGCTGATGTCAGTAAATTAATAATGTGTACCTCATGTGTCTTCAGTGCAGATATATCCGTTAGGACTCATGTGTGCAGTTTCCATTTGACTGAATAAATTGTGACAGTATGGCTAAAAAAATTAAGAGACACAGAACTGTTATCATGCCATATTTCTTTCCTTTTTGTCCTCATTGCACTATTTCACATAAACAATTGCTGATTGAGGGTTTGCTACACTATGCAAATTGCAGTCATCTCATAGAAAACATTGCAGTGTGAAGGAATTAAGTAGCAGAAGAGTCAGGGAATAGCACCTTTATGTCTTTCTAATATCTGCTTCAGTGAAAACATCCAACCTATTGAAGTGAAAAAAATGTGCTTAATATAATTGCTTTTCTTTTAGTCTTCCAAGTACCTTTCTCTAACCACACTGGATGTTTGAGGCATAAGAATCCCATTGTGTTGATTTTCGCAAAGTGGAAAAGAGACAGGAATTAATATAATATATAGTTGCAAAGCAGCCTTGAAGTTTCTTAACAGCTTCAATTGCTCCCCAAGACAGTTGTTAAACTTAATCATTGGGCTTTGTTTTATTTATCCCTTCTTTAGACAGATTTACTTAATTTTCCTACTCCTAGCCTCCTCTTAGGTTTAAAGAAAGGGAGAAATTACTCTTTCCCAAGACCTTTTGGAAAGCCAGAACCTGAGACACACTTATTGTGTGATGTGGTCCTTGTAATTCCTTATTTCATAGCCATCCAATTCTTTCACTAATTAATCTGATCGGAATTCCTTTCTTCCTTATTCTAATTGCTCCTGCTGTGCGTTGTCTACAAATCTCTTGTTATTCTTGTGCTTCTCTCTCTTGCCTTTTCTTCTTGTTATCAGCATCTTATTTCATAAAAAGCACATACAACTGCATAGAAACACCAAGCAAAATAAGGCTGACAAATATTATATTAGAAGGGAGATGTGCTCAGTCAACTTGCTTTAGTTAAATGAAATATTTTGTAGTTGTTTCTGCGACACTTCTTTGGTATCTCATGAGATCTTGAGACAAAATAAAATACCAACCTGAAGATTTTGAGACAAAACATAACACAATCTTAATCATGATTTGCCATAAGAACAGTTATTGGCTCATGAGCCTTTGGAGGCCATTATAGTAGCTGTAACCCTGGAAATTCTGCTAAATCTAGTAAAGGTCTTATTTCAAAGACTGGGGTTCTAGAGATTGCTTTCTGTATCAGTGTTCTGATATATTGTCTCAGCTGTTTTCCCCAGGAGAGCCTACTTGACTATTGCCTCGTTGACTATCAAGCTGTCAACCAGATTTAGTAACAGGACAAGCCTGCAAGTTAACGAACCTATTTTCTGAAAATATTTTTCAATTTTAAAAGATCATTTTTGCCCTAAAGCTGTAAAGATCTTTAATGAAGAAAGAGGGAGAAAATGCTTCACACATAATGGCATATGGTTGGTTGTTCTGATGACAGGGAGAAAAGATACTATAAAGATAATATCACTTCCACCACTAATCCTTGCTGGAGACAAACAGTGATTTATATTACTTTGAAATAATATTGCAATTGACAGTTCCATTTCCTAGTTCAAACAAGAGTTATAATTATCAGAAAGAACTTGCAATGGAGAAGAGTTTATATTTCAATAACAATTATAGCTAATATTCTCCAGAGAAGTGTATTTTATATTTTTAGAAATTTTTCAGTTGGGAATATCTAAGAAGTCCTCTAAATAATTAAAGAATGGTACTGATGTACAAAAATAGCCATATTTTGTAGAACAAAGTCAACATGAAACTCAAAACAATCTGCTTTGGCTGTCCTAAATAGTGATAAAAATAAAATGTGTCAAATCTTCATAAAATATTTATATTTCAGCTAAATTAAAGCTACGGTATATATCAGTTCACAATAAATGGAAGACTTCTATTGTTTTTAAGAGATGTTTTAATTCAAAGTGCTATGCATCTACCTCGTATTTGATAGTATTTTATGATGATGTTAAAAACCTTTATCTCTTCTACCCAGTAGTAAATTTTAAATGCAGTATACATTTACCAAACTATTTAAGCATTCATTAAACAACTTACATAGTGGACAAAAAAACTTAGCTTAACGTGCAGGATCTGAATATATTGTAGTGGTAGGTTCTCTAAGTTGGACAAACTACCTTCCAAAGAAGCAGCACCCACATAGATCTACAATTCATCTAAACAAGCAAAATAAATTACCTTAATTTACAGATAGCATTAATGTTTGTCAATTGATGAAGTGCCAACCTACATTTTTGCCTTAATTTAAGAAAGTGCTTGCAATGGACTGTTTGTTTCTTATTATGGCATGTACCTCTAGAACTAAAATCACTTTCTTGAGTTAATCTTTTAAAATCACTTTCTTGAGGCTCTTGATGGCTGCATTGGGATATGCAGGCAGTTTTGTGGTAATAGTGCCAAAGTGGTTTTGTTGTTGCCACATTTTGGGATATTAACTTATCTTTATGGTCAATAGTCCTAGAATTTCCTGGTCATCTATCTATTAACTAAGTTTGTTCCCTTAGCCAATTGTATCTAGATACTGTCCTTAAATTCCTAACATTCTTGAGTTTTCTGAATTTTTGCAGATCCATGTAACTTTACAGAAGCTATTAATGCTTTGGAATTTTTAGATTTTACTAAGGCTGATTCTTTATTTACTATTTGTGCCCCCCAATACAATTCATTTATGTTCTAATACAATCCAATTATTTAGTTTCAGATGTTTAGTATGTGTATCTTTATTTACTTTCTCTGTGTCACAATAAGTCTACTGTAGGAGATGAGCAGGTTGAACCAAGGGTGAGGTCAAATACTTCATTTTGGAGTCACTAAGCTCCCACAAAAGACCCAAATCCAGCTCCCCGTGAATTCCATTGACCTGTATCCAGTGCCAGTTTGATTTGACTGTTACTAGATCAGATTCTTGTGTACAGGTTGCATGTAATAAACTTTAAGTTCTTGGAACTCAACTCCTCTTCCTAGTTACCTACACCTGATACCTATCTGACTACTTAGAATGCACAAGAGTCAGTGAACTTTTGAAGATGTCCCTTGAGCCAGAAACCTATCAAGAATAAGCACTTTAAGGAGTGGGCTTATTTAAGGAGTGAGAACTGGACACGGAACCACTGATTGGTTCAAAATTGGGAAAGTCCGGCAAGGCTGTATACTGTTGCCCTGCCTATTTAACTTATATGCAGAGCACATCATGAGAAAGGCAGGGCTAGATGAATCAAAAGTTGGAATTAAGATTGCCGGGAGAAATATCAACAACCTAAGATATGCAGATGATACCACTCTAATGGCAGAAAGTGAAAAAGAACTAAAGAGCCTCTTGTTGCGGGTGAAGAAGGAGAGTACAAAAGTTGGGTTGAAACTAAACATTAAGAAAACCAAGATCATGGCATCCGGGACTCTCAATTCCTGGCAAATAGATGGGGAAGAAATGGAGGTAGTGACAGATTTTATTTTCCTGGGCTCCAAGATCACCGCAGATGGGGACTGTAGCCAAGAAATTAAAAGATGCTTGCTCCTGGGGCGGAAAGCCATGGCAAATCTAGACAGCACACTAAAAAGCAGAGACATCAGCCTGCCAACAAAAGTGCATATAGTCAAGGCTATGGTCTTCCCAGTTGCAATTATGGCAGTGAAAGTTGGACCATAAGAAAGACTGAGCGCCAAAAAATTGAGGCCTTTGAACTATGGTGCTGGAGAAGACTCCTGTGAGTCCCTTGGACTGCAAGGTGATCAAACCAGTCAGTCCTAGAGGAGATCAACCCTGACTGCTCTTTAGAAGGCCAGATCCTGAAGTTGAAACTCAAATACTTTGGCCACCTAATGAATAGGAAGGACTCACTGGGGAAGAGCCTAATGCTGGGAAAGGTTGAGGGCAAGAGAAGAAGGGGACGACAGAGAATGAGGTGGCTGGATGGAGTCACTGAAGCAGTAGGGGTGAGCTTAAATGGACTCCAGAAGATGGTAGAGGACAGGAAGGCCTGAAGGAACATTGTCCATAGGGTCGTGATGGGTCAGACACGACTTCTCAGCTAAGAACAACAATGTGGAAGAAGATTTAGATTTTTTGCCTATTGCTTTGATTTCTGCTCTAAATAGTCTGAAAAAAACATTCAGAGAACTTAAGAGCTTACACATAGTTTTCTGAAATTTTGGAAACTAATTTTTAAAAGTCATGTATTAATACTAAGGATTATTTGAATGGTTTTGATGGCGGGGAAAAAATGACAACTGCCTTTATTTAATAGGATCTGATAAAAATCTTTTCCAAATAAATTACAGATATAATGATTATTAAGAAAAATGTCAGATAGTACACGTATTAAAATTATGTTACATTTTTCAATTTCATCATTATAATTCAATTTTTAGAAAACATTAAACCATGCAGAATCATATTTTCTGGTCTCAGGTGCCCCTCAGTACAAAGAGAATTCTAATGCTAGGCTTGACAAATTTCATTAAGTGAACTTTGGAAGTCTAGAAACAAGCATTCCTCCTGGAATACATGATTATATGTTATATTCAAGGTTCTTAATAAATTAAGAGATTCTAGATTTTGGGGATGTAATATAAACAAAAAGATACATTTTTCACCCATAATCACCTTCCAAATACTTGGGTCATCATAATATTAATCTCTGATCAATTAGAAATTCTACATGTGGACTGAAAATCTTTTCAATTTATTACATTTTTAAAATTATTTTTACTTATTTGTTTTATACTACAAATTATAGACTGTGTGCTTAACTGTTATCTCTTTTTAATATTTGATGATAGTTTCTTTAAAAATAAAATATTGTTTTGATATTTGAAATATTTATATTTTCTTATAAATATCTATTCTAATATGGTTATATAACTAGGTGATCTGATGAATTGATTCTATGTAATCATGTCACTTTCAGTTCTTAATGACTACACAGATAGATTTTTCTCCATGATGATCTATCCCCAACCCTCTTTTTCTTGGTTGTCTGCAATATTCACAGGAGTCTTCTCCAATACCAAAGTTCAAAAGTGTCAATATTCTTTCTGTTCTGCTTCTCCAAAGTCCAACTTTTGTTTCTATGGAATGTCAATATAGTTACGTAATTCACATATAATATTAAATATAATATAATAATACTTTTGCAGAAATATAATATTTTTGTAAGGATGAATTAAATTGGAATTAAAAATGAATACAGATAAAATGAGAAAAGAAAAAAACGGACAAAGCCTTAGTTGGTTGGTTAATAAGTAAGTAAGTTAAGTAAATTTATTTGCTGCCCATCTCATATCTAATGATTCTGGGTGGTTTAATTATGCTGAAAATATCTAGGGAAAAGATGTTCAATACTTTATTTAGCAATCAATATTATACCATATTGTTAGTCAATAGTATATAAAAACTATATTAATAATACATTAAAACTATATAAATTATCTGTAGAGAGACATCAGGCTATAATTATATATCATCATACTTTGAATTCTTTTTTCAAAACTGAATCTTAAGAATTGAATATTTTATCATATTTTATTTGCTTTCTGTCTTTATTATGATGATCGGTTTTGCTGGTAACAAAATGTGATGTTGTTAGATGGAAAGTAAAAATACAATATTATAGTAAATGCGTTGCCCTTTCATCAAGTGATTTCTAGAGTCATGGACAAGTTTCAGAAGTTCATCTCTTTTAATAAAGACACATTACTTACATTTACATTTTTTGACAAATCACCAGATGTGACCTATTGGTCCATAAATAAGATAATTTGTTTCAGTTAAACAGTTTATAAGGGATATTGCTGAATGATTCCCCTTTATGAATTACATCTTGGAGGACAACTCAATGTTACTAAGGTTCTCATAAATTCGGTTGCTAAATTTTTTAGTTGGAAAATTAAGTAGAAGAATTTTCCACAAACTCCTTTACTGTTTTTAAAGCCTTGCATTTTTTTTACTCTAGGTCATAAAAATCTAAAGATCTCGTGATAAGGGAAACTTGACTTGGTTTGTACATAAATATTTATTTCATTTCATTTCATTTCCAACATCTTTATACTAGTATAGTTGTGAGACTCTGGACAATATATAACAAAGCAAAGAAATAAAAATAGTTAAAAAATGGAACAGTAGAAAGCACATGTTCCAATTACAGTACCCATAACTAATTAGTATCAAAATCATGGTTGGGTGCAAATATTTTAATCATCTTGCAGACTGCAAGGATGAGGGGCATGAGACCCATCGCAGAGAAGTTCTGCTATTAAACCCAAATATTTTTACTTCCTGAGAGGAAGGACTGTGAGCGGAATTCTTAAGATGTTCGTACCAGATAGGCAGAATCAGTCTCAGCAAGGTAATGGCTGAACATAACTATTGTAAAGGAACTTGTAGGTGATAAACACATACTGAATTGGATTTAGAGGCCTATAGGTAACCATGCAGTGATTTCAAGATTGGAGCAATCCTGAAGTGGTGGGTTTAATTTAACACCAGGCTGATCAGTGCATTCTGAACTGGTTTCACCTTCCATGCCATCTCCAAAGTCTCTTGAAATAGAATGCCTTCCTGTACTGAATGAATGAATGAATGACCATTGTGAGGACATCCTGGTCCAAAGCTTGCTATTGATGCAGCAGACAAAGTTTTCCCTACCCCCTATCATTTGTTGTTTAAAACAAAAGGTGTAAATCAAGATGGACCTCCAAATCACAAACCAGTTCTTTTTAGGGAGAAATGTATTCCTGTCTAAAGATCTCCCAGGATTGACGTTACTATATTGCCCCAATGTTTATTGACAAAGCAACTTGGTCTTGGTGAAATTGAATCAAAACTTGTTCTGTGTCACTCAGAACCTGACCATCTCCAGACACTGGCTCAGGCTTCCCCAGGGTCTTGGGCTCAATAGCAATAGTTACATGATTGTATAGTTTCAGCTTTTTGTATTGTATGATTTATGATTTATAAATCACTATTTATAGTTTAGAATCACACATGAGCCAGATTGCTGAGGTGTGTTAAAATAAACAATTGCTTAGCATAATATGTGAACTTAGCCAAGAGAGAGAGAGAGAGAGAGAGAGAGAGAGAGAGAGAGAGAGAGAGAGAGAGAGAGAGAGATTGCATTTTATTATAGTATCTACCCACTGTGTGAAATACAATGTAATTTTATGCTGTTGTTAACTTTTGTTAATTATATACAAATTTGTAACATGTACATTAAATAAAAAAAGCTCTGGCAAACTCTGACCAAACACAGTTAAGATCCTTTTCTAGATCTTATCTTGTGGCAATGGAGGGGGCGAAGCGTGCTCACTTTGCCACCCTTATTGCGTCCGCAGATAACCGCCCTACCGCCCTGTTTAGGGTGACCCGCTCCCTTTTAAATCAGGGGACGGGAGAGGACCCCTTGCGGGGATAGGCCGAGGAATTTAGTCAGTATCTGGTGGATAAAATCGCTCAGATTCGGGATGGTCTGGACTCCGACTGGGCAGTATCTGACGAGGGGGAAGCGATGGGTTTGGCCGATAACATTTGGGAAGAGTTTGATCCTGTGACTCCGGATGAAGTGGAGAGGATCATGGGGAAATTAAGTGCCGCTACGTGTTTGTTGGACCCGTGTCCCTCCTGGCTGGTTTATGAGGCTGGCTCCTGGCAATTATTAATGCTTCCTTGAGTGAGGGGTGCTTCCCTGCCGCCTTGAAAGAGGCGGTGGTAAGGCCCCTCCTCAAGAAACCTGCCTTGGATCCAGCTATTTTAAATAACTTTCGTCCTGTCTCCAACCTTCGCTTCCTTGCAAAGGTTGTTGAGAGCATGGTGGCACGGCAGCTCCCTTTGGTCCTGGAGGAAACTGAGTATCTGGATCCGTACCAATCAGGTTTCAGGCCCAGGTACAGCACGGAGACGGCATTGGTCGCGCTGGTGGATGATCTCTGGCGGGCCCGAGATAGGGGTTATTCCTCTGTCCTGGTCCTATTAGACCTCTCAGCGGCTTTTGATACCATTGACCGTGGTATCTTGCTGCGACGTCTTGAGGGGTTGGGAGTGGGAGGCACCATTTTACGGTGGTTCTCCTCCTACCTCTTGGGCCGTTCGCAGACGGTGTTGGCAGGGGGGAAGAGGTCAACCCCTAGGCCCCTTAGTTGTGGGGTGCTTCAGGGGTCGGTACTCTCGCCCCTTCTGTTCAACTTCTATATGAAGCCACTGGGTGAGATCATCCATGGTTTCGGGGTGAGGTATCATCAATATGCTGATGATACCCAGCTTTTCATCTCCACCCCGAACCAACCCAGCGATGCCCTCAACATGATGTCCCGTTGCCTGGAAGCGGTACAGATTTGGATGGGGAAGAACAGGCTTCACCTCAACCTGGCCAAGACTGAGTGGCTTTATGTACCGTCATCTCATTTAGTCCAAGAGGTTCCATCTTTGGTTATGGGAGGAGAGGTGTTACCTCCTGTTGATAGGGCACGCAACTTAGGCATCCTCCTGGATTCACGACTCAGTTTTGAAGATCATATAGGAGTCGTGGCCAGGGGGGGCATTTGCCCAGGTTCACCTGGTGCACCAGTTGCCTTACGTACGATCACTCACACACTCGTTACCTCCCGTATAGACTACTGCAATGTTCTCTACATGGGGCTGCCCTTGAAGACCACCCGGAGGCTCCAGCTGGTGCAGAATGCGGCCGCGCGGGTAGTGATGGGAGCGTCCCAATACTCCCATATTACACCCCTTCTGCATGAGCTGCATTGGTTACCGGTTGTCCTTCGGGTGAGATTTAAGGTGCTGGTACTTACCTTTAAAGCCTTACATGGCCTAGGCCTGGGATATTTGCAGGACCGCCTGCTGCCGGGAACGACTTCCCATCGCCCAGTGCGCTCACACAGAGAGGGCCTCCTCAGGGTGCCGTCGGCCAGACAATGTCGGCTGGCGACCCCCAGGGGGAGGGCCTTCTCTGTGGGAGCGCCAGCCCTGTGGAGCCAACTTCCCCTTGAGCTTCGGATGGCCCCGGATCTCCAGTCCTTTTGCTGCGGCCTTAAAACATTCCTTTTCCATCAGGCTGACCTGGACTGACGATAGGGATTTTAAAAATGTTTTTAAATTTTAATTTATTAATTTTAATTATTTTATTGGGGCTGTTAGTTTAATTCTTTTTAACTTTTGCATTGCTGTATTTTTATTGTTGTTAGCCGCCCTGAGTCCTTCAGGAGATAGGGCAGCATATAAGTCCCAAAAATAAATAAATAAATAAAATGTCTAGGATATTCATGCACATTTCAAACCTATTGAAAACTGATGTAGTAATGAAATGGAAGAAATTCAAGTGCTCACTGCTGACTCCCATTTGCTCACAAAGCATTCCCATCTGCCTAGCGTTATTTTTCCACATAATCTAAATTTCTGTTTCCTTCTGAAATCCAATTATATTTGTTTGTTTGTTTGAAGGTTCGTTCATTCATTCATTCATTCAATGTGTATGGCTTCCCATCTCAAACATATGCTTGTGGACAGCCAACAATTTATTAGATTCCTGATTATCTTAATTATTTTGCCCAACAGTCTTCCAGTTTCACCGTATTAAAAATACAGAGTTAATGTGTTATAGTGCTTAAAGTGTTGCAGAAGGTCCATCCTCAGGCAAGTAAGCTGATTGTGTGACTTTGTACCTGTCTGTTTTTTCCATCCCAACATACTTCAAAGAGTTGTTTTGGAGAAAAGATAGAGGAAGGAGTTCTGTGTAAGATGCTTTAAGCTCCTGGAGGAAAGGTAGGACACAAATCTAATAAATAAAACAATGCAAGATAGCAAAATACTTCAGTAGAAATATTTAAATAGGCCATTTATTATGTATTCAGTGCACTTCCTCGGCAGATCTGCATTGATGCTGGGTAAATCTACCCTCTTTATGAAAGTAGCTTTAAGACAGATTATTTGAGACTTGCACAATTCTTTCCTGTCAATTGAGATTTGCTCTTATGGAAGTAAAGTTTGGGACCTGGTAAAAGCGTCAATTTCTATAGTATAAATAACAATGTTTTTAAAAGAAAAATAAATGCAAAGTATTGTTGTGGCTTTCTTTTTCAGATAGCATCTGCCTTGTTTCGCATTTTATTAATATTCACAAAGGCAAGATTCATGAAAAATTATAATTACCGTACCTTTGCTGGAAATGTTATCTCAGGAGTCTGTCACTTCCAGTGTTCCTGAAAGCTTTGTTAAAGGGACTTGTCAGAGGAGAGCTAACACAACCGATTATTCTGAAACACTTGGTTGCTTTGGAAAAAAGAACTTTTCTTCATTGCCAACTCATCAATGTTTTATTCTTTCTATACTCTGTGGGTGTCTTAAAAGTAGGCAGAGTACATTTCTTAATTTACTTTTTTTTTAAAAAAGATTACACCACAGGGCACTAAGATTTTTAATGTTGTATTAGCTCCACAAACAGAGTGCCAAAAAGATTTTTCAAGCTGCTTTTCTTTTTTTTTGGCCTGCAGCACCTTTTCAATATACCAGTATTTAAAAAAGAGAATTGGGATTAGCAATACATTGTAATATACTACAAAGTTCCTCATATCTATAAACTGAAGGCAGCCCATGGTGACAGAAAGCATCTCTGGCTGTTCAGATGATAAAATATAAATATAAACCTTTCCGTTTATATTTTTATTCTTTGAAGAATTCCAATTTGTTTTATACAGTATTACGATTCACCTACAATGAAATCTTGATTTAATACAGCCACTTTCAAACAGTGTTCCACACCTTTTCTCCAAATAGTCCATTAAATGGACTATATATAAATGGGATTAAATAAATTAAAGTTTATTAGAACTTTGGGAAGGATTTTGAGAAGTGTTGGTATTATGTTTAATATCCCTTAAATAAATACACTTTCTTTTCTTTTTCTTCCTATTGTGCTCCTTCTGAGAAATGAGTGTGTGGAATAATTAAAGCAAAGGCTTCCTATATCTATTAAAAGTGGTTAATAATCTATTGTTCAAATTGTTCAAATTTCTTCATAAATAACATCTATTTATGTTTATATTTCTAGCCCATATTTAATTCAGATAGGGTATCCAAAAATCTATCTCATTCAACATATAAGGAAAATTCTGGGAAGCTCAATTTGGATTAAATATGGGTTTGAAGCACAAATTGCAACAATATTTTGGATGACTCTGAGAAGCATTAGACAAATGTCTTGGGAGCAATGTTTCATTGAAGAAAAGAGCTTTTCACAATTGTATAAGAAGATGTAATTCTTGAGACAGAATGGCACCAACTAGCAGTATGGCTGTAGTATGTCCCCCAGAAATGCAAATTGTTCTAGACACAAACAATTTTGAGAGTTAGCATGCACCACAGGAGGAAGATAGTAAGAGAAGATCTGTTCACACGCTGTTTCAAATCAACATACCAATTTAATGAATACATTCATAATTTGGAAATCTTTTGAATTAGATGGTATAGTTTCAGATCATGAGAGAAAGTACTGCTCCATTGGAAGTCTCAGGACTAATCTTACACGGAAAAGACCCAAATACGCCAAATACGCCAAGACCTATATATATATATATATATATATATATATATATATATATATATATATATATATATATATATATATATATATATATATATATATATATATATATATATATATATATATATATATATATATAACAAAAAGAGAAATAATCCAATAATCTGCAGACAATAAACTAAAACACAGATTAACAGTGATATTTTACTGAAAAAGTCTACGTCATTGGGAACCTTGAAAGTATTTAATTAAAGGAATGAAATCAAGGCCATGGTGCAGGTAGGCCATTAAAATTTCTTAGAATACAGGTAGTCCTTGACTTATGACCACTATTGAGCCCAAAGTTTCTGTTGCTGAGACATTTGTTAAGTGAGTTTGCCCCATTTTATGACTCTTCTTGCCACAGTTGTTAAATGATTTGGTCTCAGGGCAGTTCTTAAGTTAGTAACATGGTTGTTAGACTTGACGAAGTGAATCTGGCTTTTCCATTGATTTTGCTTGACAGAAAGTTGCAAAAAGTGATAACACACACACACACACACACACACACACATTTTAGAGTCTGAACTTAATTTATAAAATTCTAGTGGTGAAGTTAAAAACTATTTCATAGCTGTGATTACACTGTTTTGGAAGGAAAAAACATATAGGGAAAATACCATCATTCTCACATTCATGTCAGAAGCATTGAGGCACTTCGATGTTTAAAGAATTAACCTATGACATCACTGATGGCCAGGGCATGCCTAGTTGGGGGACTCCTTTCTTATCCTCGTTAATAAACCCACTGAAGTGGCACCTATTTGTCTATTGGCGTTTGCATACTTTCAAACTGCTAGGTTAGCATGAGCTGGAGAGAATGATGTGAGCTTCACCTTATTAAACAGCACTGGGTGCAGATTATTAACCCAGCATCCTAATACCATGAGACCAAATCACTACATGTGCAAATGTATTCTTTTAACCTTAATCCTCAATGAGATAATAATGCAATAATGTAATTTGCTTAATTTATAGCTTAGCAGAATGTGTGCCATTCCATAATAATCAGGCTTATTAAACAAATCATAAAACAAACCATGGCTTGGTATTTTATGTGAACTATGGCATTATGTAACTGCTTAAAACACAAACACTGAAAAATTAGGTTTCTTGGGTCAGCTAGCTTGTCTAGAAACCTGATTTTTTTTCCCCTTTGGGTAGCATTAATGACATTACCCTATTATTATAAGGTTTTTGTGCTCTGATGTTGCTGTTATTTGCTATTAGTTGCTGCTTTGTATGGATAAGAGGGATCCTTTTGGAATTCTTCATGGTCTGTTTTAATTTCATTAGTATGAGTATTATTAGATTATTAGACATACTTGCCTATGTTACTATTTATCCCGACTCCATATAATTCATGAATAAATTATGTAACTGTACTCTTAATTAAGATTCTTGGGAGAGTATATTTATTAAGTAAGTAGCATGGAGCTTTATTTATTTAATTCATTGAAGCATGCAGCATTATTTATTTGAAACTTATTAATTCAGTACAAGCAAAGTTCAACTACCTTAATGGAAATAAAAACATTAAAGTAAAAAAAGTACATAACTCATATACAATTCATTGCAAAATTAAGTTAAATTAAATCTGAGTCAGCTAACATTAACCTAGAAAAAGGAAATAGTGTTTGCCTTGTACAAAAAAGAAGTAAGATTTGGTCCCATTCATTACTGGACAAGTCACTGACTAATTTCAGACATAGTAAACACTGTGTATATTTCACTAATAATATGAGAAAACCAACACCGCTAATATTTGCTTATACTTCTCTCAACCTTTATTCCTGTCTAATCTTAATTTATTGCTTTTTATTGTACTGTATTGTATTTCATGCAATCCAAATTCATTATTTCAAAGGGCTAATCTAATTATTCATAACCCAATCTCTAGGATAGCTAAATATACTTTTTCTTTTAGTTTTAATCACTGTGCAACCTACTACATGTCCTTTAGTTTTCTCTGGGGAAAAGTGTAGGGGCACAGGGGGCAATAGGGGGTGGAGAGAATCTGTTTTGTCGATAGATGTGAATAGAAAAAAAGAATACCAAGTAAAGTAATATTTTACTCACCGGAAATAACATCTTTTTTATCTTAAATGTTGAATTCTTTGAAAATATGTGGTTGTAAATCAGTTTCTAGGAGTTTTTATGTCTGAAGTGAACTTCAATTTAAAATCAAAATGTAATCCAGTTTTGAATATTACAGTGTGTTCCAAATAAAACTGAATTTGAAGGCAAAGAGGAGTATATTAAAACATTATTGATTGTCAATCACACTTATTCACAGTCCAATCCAAAAACACCAATATATTTTATTTTCAATAAAAGGAAAAAGTTGTATGGCTTTCTTCCTAGGCTTTGAGAGTTTTCACTCTGAGAAAATTTAAACGACTGTACCATATTTTTAAAATACCTGATATTACACAGATAACCTATTCCTTGTGCTAAAGTTTTCAGTAGAGTACAGCATGTCAAATAATGTACTTAAAGACTATATCACAAGAAACAATGTGAATTGTTTAAATGTTGACCCAGAAAATAAAGTTTAAATGCTTTATTTCCCCCAGTTATTAAGATGATTTCAGTACTTATTATTTATATGTCACGTGAAACAAACAATATAAAAAGCTGGCAGCAGGTTTAATTTTCAGTCATGTTTGTCAGTTAAAAAGAGGTTGGATGTGATATTTTTTCTTACATCTGCAAGTATATATATTCACTTTGCAAATCTGAGTTTTTTAAATATATGACTGTAGCAGTGAGATATGGGTAGTTGCAAAGGAAACATAAGGTATCTTTATACCACCACCATTGTTTCCATCCCCCAAATCCATTTGAATCCAGTATGTAATCATCAACACTTTTTAAAAACCTTAAAACTAACAACTTGAGGTCAGGATGTACCTCGCCTGAACAGTAAGTGCAAAGAGTGGAATTCTATCATATGTCCAGCTCTTGAGCAACCAAGATTCCGGAGAATCAGAAATTTCTCACCTCACCTCTGTGCAAAATAGAAGCAAAATAAGAGTCTGGTTATCCGTCCCAGGTTGCTATGATGGGAAACTGTATGAGGGGATTTCATATGTAAACTCAGAAATAGGGCACTGCAAATAAATTAGATTCTATGATGTTTTCAAATAAACTGTATCAGAGTCAGGAAGGAAAAAAAAATCTCTATTGTCAAAAACAGCCAATGGTGTGCAAAAACTTCTAAATTGATAGAAAGCCCTCATATGAATGTATTCTTATTGCATATGTAAATGCTTAACACTTCTTGTACCCTCATTTCTTCCCTGCAAATGGAAATAGAAGCTGATCTGAATGATTTCTGAGATTTATTTTAATTTTGTTAGCTTTTCTTCAGTATTGATACATACAGAAGTGAAGAATACTGAAAACTGAATACCGTGGTGAACTACCAATCTCTGGAGTATTAGATTTAATACAGCCTTGATATCTGGTATATCCTCTCATTTATTGCACAGTTCAACATTCCTGTCTCATTCGGGTGTTTCAGATAACCACAGGCTTCCAACATCTAGAAATAAGCATCAACCAATTTCAGGATCACAAAATAAGGAATTTGTAGGATACAGATGTGGAAAAATTGGATTTCTGCTTTGGACCTAGCTATAGAACTGAGTCCTTGGTCATGGGCAAAACTTTTAACCTTTCACCGAAGTTGAGAGTAAATTATTAGAGAATCTTAGCATGGTAGTGCTATCTAGTGGTTGAAATCCAAATGCAATTATTATTTTTAGAAAATTTCCTTTCTGTGCTGCTTTAAAAAGCCCCCCATATTCTCTACAGTGTGGCTGTATAAGCACAATGTGGCTGTATAAGTATAATTCTATAAACAGTTGCCAACATTTAAATTACTTTTCTTTGTCTCTTTCCATCTCTTTCTGTCTCCATATGATGTTCAAAGTGTTTGAATTTCAGCTTTTTATTCTTATACTTCATCATTTTAAAAAATTTATTTTTAAAGCAACTATCACAATAGTCTCTCATTTGGACCAAGGTTTAGCTATTAGCAAGCAGTTTTATGTTTCTAAATATTTAATATTCTTGGTATATAATGAAGGCAAAAAGGCTAGAAATTTAATGGCACACTAAATAAAAGGCTTTGAAATATTTTACGAAAGTGCAGCCTTTTAAGTAGTATTCACCATATCACTAATGGCAGGAGCAAACAGTATTTTCCTTACTGGAAAAACTGTAAAAGTGTTTAGAAAATTTCTGTGAAAACGTGTATAATAATCAGCATACAGAAAAACGTTGCACAGAAATTGGGGGAGAGGGGAGAATTACAATACACAAACCTATAATTTGTGAGTCTATACAAAACTGGCAGAAGGATTTACACTGATCTATAAACATCCTTAAGGGACGCGGTGGCTCAGTGGGTTAGGATGCTGAGCTTGTCGATCAGAAGATCGGCAGTTTGGCGGGTCGAATCCCGAGTGCCGCGTAGCAGAGTGAGCGCCTGTTACTCGTCCCAGCTTCTGCCAACCTAGCAGTTCGAAAGCACGTAAAAATGCAAGTAGAAAAATAGGGACCACTCCGATGGGAAGGTAACAGCGTTCCGTGCGCCTTTGGTGTCTAGTCATGCCGGCCACATGACCACGGAGACGTCCTCGGACAAGCGCTGGCTCTTCAGCTTTGAAACGGAGATGAGCACCGGTCCCTAGAGTTGGAAACGACTAGCACGCATGTGCGGGGGAACCTTTACCTTTACCTATAAACATCCTTAGTCTTACATATCACATCCAATATTTCATAAAATTCTTTTGCTTTCTCCATTTTATGATACATTATGTAGCTCATATTTACCAGTAATAAGAGTTATTTTGGAAGCGTTATTAATAACCATAGTTAATTTAATTAGAAATGGCCAATTTATAATCTCTTTATTCCACTCGATTACTGGACTCTGGATCCAGACATCAAAACCAATGAGTGTTTGCAGTAAGGAAAGCATAACACAGAATGCAAAAGAACTAATACAAGAATAAAGCTCTGGGTTCCAGGGATTTTACCTCTTTAGTTCTGGATATATTTACAGTACCCCAAATAAAACAAATGTGCAATTTGGGGTTTTCTGGAACAGATGGTAGCTGTAGCTAAGGTGGCTTTTGCACAATTTCATTTTGTATGCCAACTGCTTTCCTGGATCAGAAGGCATTTCTCAACTCCTGTTTGGATTACTGCAGTGCACACTCCGTAGGGCTGACTTGAAAACCATCTGGAAGCTGCAATTGGTGTACAATACAATAGCATGGGCACTTATGGGTTCACCTCAGTACAGTCATGTAACACTTCTGCTTTTTTTGAAAATTTTATTAAATGTACATTTAAAAACAAAAGTGGACATGATTCAACTTCCCTAGCTACAACATTACTATTAGTATTACCTTATGTTACAGAAAGAAATAACAAAAAATTAAAATACATTCTATGACAGGACAGAGTATAACAAACTGTACATATAACATCTGTAATGTAACACTTCTGCTTTGTGAGCTGCATAGGCTTTCAATACAGTATGTTTCTGGGTACAATTCAGGATGATGGTTGTGATCTCTAAAGCCCTACATGGAATAGAGGCTTCTTCTTTCCAATTGTTTCCACCCATCCACAAATTTCAATAGGAGAAACATGTTATAGGTTCCATCGATCGAAATCCATAGCAGGATTTTCCTAGCAGGACCTGGAAAATGGGCCTTTTTATTAGTAGTGCAAACTCTGTGGGGCATTATTTCTCCTGAGATTAAATTTGCCCTAGAAAGGTTAAAGGTAAAGGTTTCCCCTATCGAGGTGTGTCTGACTCTAGGGGGCGATGCTCATCTCTGTTTCTTAAATAAGGGAGCCAGCATTGTTTGAAGACATTTCCATAGTCATGTGGTCAGCATGACTGTGGACCAAGGTGCACAGAACACCTATTTATCTACTCTCATTTGCATGCCTTCAAATGGTTAGGTTGGCAGGAGCTGGACAAGAACGGGAGCTCACCCTGTGTTGCTCAGGTGTTGAACCCGGGCTGTCAACTTTCCAGCTGACAAGCTTAGCGTTGTTAACCGCTGAGCTGATGCACCACCAGAAATTTGCTCTGACCCTGCCTTAAAGCCTCAAAACCTTGGCTCTGTTCCTCTCAGTCATGGAGATTGAGAAGTTACTTTGTGCCCATGATATGTGGCTTTTTTGTTGATGTGGCTATAGCTGTCAGTGGCCATTTAGGTTAGGGATGTGTAGTTACATATATGTTAATTTTTAAAATGTTTTATATGCTGGTTTTAATGTTTTTGTATACTCATAGTCACTGTGATGAATTTGGCAGCTAGATAAATCAGTTAAAATGAATAAATAAATAAGTTGCTGTTCTGAATACCACACTATTGTCTATAAATAAAAGAAAATGGGAAACATGGATTTTTACTGACCCTATATAAAACAGCCTTTCTACATATTTGGAAATACAAAGAAGAAAATTACTCTTATTCTTTGTTGAAATTTACCACCTGCAGCTATGAAATATGACAATGTAGCATGTGGAAGTGATTGTTTTCATAATTGACTGTTAGCTACTTTTTATGAATTTTCATTTTACCAGATGCCAATTTTACATATAGTATGCCTCCTTTTCTGAAACATTAATGTTAAAATGACTCAAAATTTTAATTTTTCTTCATTTAAATATTTAATATCCAAATACATTATAAGCATTTGTCATGTTTCATCCTGTTAGTCAATGCTTACATAATTCTTTTAAAAAATACATTACTTTTTTTTGAAAATTGCTGTACAGCATTCTGATACAAACTGACATTTTAAATACCAATAAATCAAGAGAAAGTAGACACTCTTCTTTGTTTAGTAGAAATCCTGACAAGAGTGAGTGCCCAGGCAACTAGCTGAGCAGATTTTTCACCTTGCTGGGAGGCATGGGCAAAGTCCAGAAACAAAGGATTAAGGTCTTGCTGAAATGGTTGATTTTGGACAGTTGTACAGCAGTTTGCTTTAATAGCCAGTTTGGTGTAGTGGTTAAGGCATCAAACTAGAAATCAGGAGTCTGTGAGTTCAAGTCCTGCTTAGGCACAAAGCCTTTGGCCAGTCACTTTCTCTCAACTCTAGGAAGGAGGCAATGACAAACTGCTTCTGAAAAATCTTGCCAAGAGAATTGCAGGTTCCTGTTCTGGCAGTGTGTGAGAATCACATACAATTCAGCAGAAAAGAAAGAGTCCATGGAACACAGATCCCTGGTTTGTCAAAGATGTGATGGTATTGTCTGCCAGAGTGCCCAGAAGAGAAGAGATGGCAACAGAGCAATATCTTCTACATTGAATTCCATCCCAACTCCTGATTCTGTGGAATTTTATCTCTAGAAGTGTCCCATTCCCTTGCAAATATAAGAATTAAAAGCATTAAGAAATAGGCCGAGTGATAATATAGCCTTCAAATCACAAAAGCTTCTGTGGTGATTCAAAATTGACGAGTTCTTTTCTACACTCAATAATGAAAGCATATTTTACTTCCTTAAAACAGCTGACAGTCATGCTTTCAAATCACATTTGCTTCTAGAAAGTGAAACAACTATTATACTCTGATAAGACTGTATAAAATCCAATTGTATCAGAAACCAAAAACTATACAGAGTTTTTGTTCATTGAAAATTGGAATATTAATTTAGACGATCCATTTCCTTTATAATTTATTCTGGATTTTTTTTTTAAAAAAAACTTCTTACCTGAAGCTGAACAAAGAACAGACATTATTGCTTCTTGTTGTTTACCACTCCAACATAATAGTTGTGTGAGTGTGTTTGTGTATATATACACACATAATCCATATGTGTGTTTGTGTGTGCATCTCTGTGTATGTTTATGCTTTTGTGCCTTTGGATCAGATGACTGTTGGGGGATGCCTAGGTTTCCAGTTTTCTTGGCAAGATTTCTGAAGGGGCTTTCCACTGCCTGCTTCCTAGGAGTGAGAGTGACTGCCCAAGGTCACTCAGTTCACTTGGTGCCTAAGCTAGGACTAAAACTCAGTCTCCTGGTTTCTAGCCTGGTGTTTGAATCATGACACTCAACTGGCTCTCCATAACTACCATATAGAGATTAGTAACAGTTTCTGAGGAAATGGACAAAATCAAAAATTGGTTAGATGTTAGCACAAGAAATGAGAAAAGCTGCAGAAGCATATTGAGGTCTGCTAAAATACAAACAGCCTGGCAGAGAACATCTGCTTTAATTGATCCTGCTGATTTCTTGTGTCAGGGCAAGAACTGTAAGTGACCTGTCAGTTAACCTGCTAAGAATATTTTACAGTCTAAACATATTTTGCTTTTACTGGTGAATCATAGGCTAACTTGAGGGCATGGAAACACAAGGAAACCATGTTATATAAGCTATCCATAGTAAGATACTTTCTTATCTCATACTTTATACCATCCTCTGTGTAATATTAATGTGTCCCAGTAGATTATTCACAAAATTACTTTTGCTTACTTTTTATCAAACCAGTATTCTATTATGCTATCGTAGACTAGATCATCTATGGATAAATTTCAAATATTTCTTCAAAATGGTTTCATAATTTCATTGTTAAATTTTTGCTTTAGCAGAATATTGGAACTGTCCAATATTATAATACAGCCCCTTACTCCTAAGAAACCAGGGATTTAGTACTGATAACAGCTGCATGGCCTGAAGTTCAGGAAACTGCCACAGAAGATAAAAAAGCAATGCTTGAGAACGTAAGTCATGAGCTAGATAATATCAACTTCCCTGACTCATTACAGGCAATGCTGATGTATGAAGTCACAGACAGAGGAGACTGCAAAGTTTCTTTGTACATGTAAAGAGTTGGATAATCCAGAAGATGTCACCAATGCCAAAATTAATGTTTAACTCCAAGTGCCCCAGAATTAATAACTAAGAACAATCTTACATTGTCTCAAATATAGACAACAGAGAATATACAGTAATTCTAATAGTTACTAGGCCAGGTTCTGCAACCTTGACAACTTTAAGACTTGTGGAGTTCAGCTCCCAGAATTCCTCAGCCAGCAAAGCTTTGCTGGCTGAGGAATTCTGGGAGCTGAGGTCCACAAGTCTTAAAGTTGTCAAGGTTGCAGACCCCTGTACTAGACTGTTGCTACGTTGTTATGCAACAAGCACTTAGAAATCACAAAACCTCATTATCAAGCACTCATCAGAAAATGTGTCAATGCATCTACCCATAGCTCACACTTTTTCAAAAGGGTGTCACACTGATTCAGTCTTGCAATATTGCATACAGTTTTGGTGGGCTCCAAAGGCACCTGAAGGACTTCAACAAGGCAACACTTCCATTTCAGCACCCAGACTCAAAGATGTTTCATTTGTTTGATATAACATTAATTATAATCTGCTCTTCTTACAAGCTTATCTGAGGACCCATGATGGTTTTATGGCATTCTCACTACATGTTTTGCTGGTCCCTCAGAAAGGCAGACATGTGGAGGACACCCTGCTCATCTCTTTGCCAGTCCAGGCTAAAATCGTGACTTTCCCATCATGGGTGCATTATTCAAATGGCCCTAACCATGAAGATTGGTAGAATACATTATGTATTGATGAATGTTTACATACCATCCATTCCCCCTCCCCACATCAAACTTGAAGTATACTGTACATAAAAGACCTGAAATGCACTTATTCACAACATACTCAGTGGTTAATGGGGACTTTAACTTTAGACTGGAGGAGAACAGTAGTTTATTCTGTATTAATTTTCACTCTCTTCTCCTCTCCTTAATGGAATGAACGTTACTTCCCCTCCCCAAATAATGACAATTATTCTTACTTGACAATATAAGAGCAAATAGGAAATTCTGCAACCCAAACATCTGATGCATTAAATTTATATTTTTTTCATAGTAGACAATTAGCTAACAGAAAATACTTTTGGGGCCCATTAGAATTTCTACAATTGACTGTATAGTTATTTCGCCCAGCTTGCCAACTCATTTATTCATATTCAACATTGCTAACCATCCTGACAGTGACCATTTCCATAAGGAGCTATGTCTGAATTTTCTAGAAAGTGTATTTTGCCTTAAGAAAGCCAGCTTCTCAAAGTCAGGCTAGAGATCTGATTCTCTTGTGCAAGATGGTCTCTGAAAACCTATTACCCCTGCACTTAATTCAAAACACTTGCTATATCTTTCTTCTACTTTGTTAATCTCTGATGTGTCAAGCAGCATTGTGGACCATTATAATTGAATAGTGCAAGCACTGCAGCCAACCTTAATTATCAGGGGCCCACGGAGAATTTGAGGTGTTATTTATTGTTCAAAGACTGATTTGATATAGAATGTATAAATATCATCTATGCATACCAAGAGACCATTTGTCATCTTTCCCTCTGGAGTAATCTTCTATGCATCAGGAAAAAGCATTCCCAGAGAGATTATGGAATACAAAATGCATTTAATTAGGTATCCAAGCCTTTAACCAGTGCCCAGTTCACTCCTAGATGCCAGGACTTCAGCAAAGTCTTAAAACAAATTCTTTTCAGCAAATTGTTTAGGAAATACACTCAGTATTTGTTGCAACTTCTCAGAGATTAAGTTGGTTCTGTCCAAATTTCTCAGAAATATTCTTAAAGTGTTTTGAGGTGTATCTAGTATTGTTCTTCGTATGGATGCAGGCCTACTTAGTACATGGAATAATATCTTTGAATTTTGGTTACAACTTTTTATTTTCCTTGATGGCTTAGCCACGTTTGTTAGTTGATCCCTTTATCTCAAAATGGATTGCACCCATTCTCTCCTCATACAATATATCTTCACCAGGAAGAAAGTCAACCAAGAAATATTTGATATGGAGCATTAAACTGAGCACACCTCATTCCTACTGATATCTTCTTAGGCAATCAAGTTAACCAGCAGAACACCCCAGAGTTGCTGGGAGTCAGGCAGTGTACCCATTTAATTAAATAAATGAATAAATCTTAATCTAATCACCATACCAAAATTTTAAAAAATGTGATGCTTGTATGCTGCATTTGAGAAAATTGCTTATAGTATTTTTTACTGTGAGCCTCTCAGTGTTGTGCTGTAAAGTGGACAGCCATACAAATTTTTAAAATAAATAAATTAATGAACACCTTTCTCCATTTAAATCAAAGCCATTGAAAACAATGGCCACATGATTCTCTACTGTCAATCGTATCAAGAGCTGTAACTTAATTTTTCACACCTTCATTAACTCAATATTCAGGTCACAGTGATTCTTTTTATATCAATTATTGTTCAGCTGATTATAACAAAGCACTTCTGATGGATATTCCAAGACAGATTCTCTTGTAAAGCTTCCATTGTTTTGTTTAATGTTTAACAAAAGCTTATTAGGAACAGGTTAGTTTGTCTATTTAAGCATCTTGTGGCTCACAACATTTGGGAAACTAACAAGAGTGATAAAAACACAAATAAATTTACTAATAACAATAACTGCTGTCTTCCTATTTATCTATTTTAGCTATATTTATGACCTTTTGTTGAAACCTTAGTACTAATATAAACCTAACTCTAATATTTTATTATTTATTTTTAAAGTTCAGACTCAGTCATAATCCAATCTATATATGATAGACACAGGTAACTGTTGACACAGGTAACTCAATAAGCAAAACAATGTCTTCTCCTTTGGAAAAAGGATTACCAACTGTACAACTCAAAAATTTATCACTAGATTATTGTGATCATGAATGAAATCAATTGATTGGACTCATTTGTTTATAGGAATAATGAGTGTTTCTCACTTTCAAATCTGTAACTGTCTTACAGGCTCTTCAGAGTCAAAATACTTCTGGAACACCTTAAATTTGGCAAAAGTGTGCATTCAGTTTATACAAATATAATAAAATAATTGAATCTGAAGGCTATTAAAAGTGTCCAAATAAAGATTATTAATTTAAATAACAACAGACAAATATGTTCCAGAACTTCAGGGTTATCATACTATGAAAAGATAATCTATTTCTATTTTTTTTATCTTCTATCATAATAAGAAAATGAAAATATCAGATTGCCCTGAGATGGTTATATTTATTATTAGTCAGCAGATGCTGAAGACAGGGAGTTAATTCCATGAATTCCTCTTCTTTTCTATTTTGTTATCATTTTCTTTTCAGCAGGGAAGTAATTCACTATTTACTTCTCTGCAGAATCTGTCCATGCATGCTAAATGGATGAGACTAGGAAGAGATAATGGGAATTACAATAAATGGCACTGGAAAACAAATTACTCAATAAAACAATGTTTTAAAATTACATAAGAATTTCACATAGGTGTTTAAATATTAGTTTCTCTAATAATACAAACTGTAAATATTCTAGTAAGAAAAAAAGGCTACTTGAACTCTTTGCTAACTACAGAAGAGCTTTGTTTAATATGCAAATGTACAATATGTTTGTAGATCTCTTTGACTGTGGATTTAACAGTCAATAATCATGTTAATTAGGGCAAAAGCCACCAATTACAGAATTACAAGAGCCCTATCTAGGAAATATTTGGTGCTCATTTCCGTAATCTTAGCAATTCCCCTTTCTGTCACTAAGTGACAGAAGAAAAGAAATGACAAAGGGGAATTGCCAGGATTGCAGACATGTGACACCAAATATTTCTTAGATAGGGATCTTATAATTCTGTAATTAGTGGCTCAGATGGAATCCCAAGTAAGGACACAGGAATGTCCTAGGAGGGGTAGGAGACCTGGCCCAGAGTCATTGCAGCAGCTATAATTTAGGCACAGGTCATGTTACTTACTTCATCATTTTCAGAATTTGTAATTGTTGAATGAACGATTGTTAAATGAAATCTTACCTGTACAAACAACCATTCGAAGTTATGGCAGACCTTTCTGGGAATGCTTATGACATGGTTCCAAGCTTCCACTATCCCCACAGTCACATGACCACAAATGTCAGGCCACTTGGCAACCAGCCTGTATTTATGGCCATTTGCAGCTTCCCAGAGTCCTGTGACTGCATTTTATAACAGTTTTGCCAAAAACTGTGATTTATTTCCAGCTTTCAGCAAAACCAGCACAAATTCTAAGGGCCGCAACAAAAAAAGTCATAAAATGAGGTTGGTCACATGGATGGCTAATTTCATGACCATTATGACTTCATTATTTTCATCTTGTTATAAACAAATCACTTTAATCAATAAATTCCAAAATCAGCAGTTCAGTTTTATCAATTTTCAGCAAAAATTCTATAAAAGATTACCAGTCTTTTATAAAAGTTGTTATAGTTCCCTCTTTAATCAAACAAGTCAATTTAACCTTTTCTGCAAACTTGGGCCATCTGCACAGACCGTTCCTCCATTACTAGTGTTTCTATAATCTTCCATCTTTGTCTTGCTGCAGACTATTATATATTAGAAATATATTTTACCGTATATAAAGTCAGTTGTCCATGAGCCTTTTCCAGATGATTGTCCATAAGCCTTAATTAGAAAAGTTTTGATTTCATCTGAATATGAATTTTTAAAACTATCTGCATCATCATATGTATTTTGGTCCAATATCTTTTTGCACAAGTCCACCATGCACAATAAAACATCCCTTTATGTTTTCACATTTCCAGCAGTGATTAGAAATACCTTTATATATCTTATATGGTTCCTCTGGTGTCATATACCAATGGTATATCATTTTTTAAAAGTAAGACAGTGTAATGACCCTCCCTTTCCACAATAGCCAGACCATGAAATCAACTCCACAGAATGGCTAAAACTACATTGAAATTGGCTATAAAAACAGAATTTTGCAAGTCTGGTTGTGATGTACTTCTTCCTCTTCTTCTAGTTCAGTGAATTAAGTAAGTATTCCAAATGTTATCTGGATAGTCTGAACTTAAAACATTCTTTACCCCATTTCGCCTAGGCAACAGTTTTTGCATATTTCCATCAGTATGATCTTCCTTACTTTCTATACATATACCTTATGGCTCTGAGTGACAACAGTATGACTGGAATTTTAACTAAATAGAATAAAGGTACTTAAATAGAGAACTTAGTTTCGAAGCAGGAACCAAAGTCAACCCAGTACTTTTTGTCCTATGACCCTTGCCCATTACTGAGGTAGTTGCCCTCCAGTCTTATAATGACCCAAGACTCAGTACTATCTGGAAAACGTCTGTCATAAAACAAAACGCTCCACTATTTCAACTCAGTTCAAAGACCACTCCAGGAACCAATGCCATTCCCATCATCAAATATCCTTCACTTAGTGATGGGTTAGAGAAAAATATAGATCACGCATCTATAAAGTAATAAAGATCTCCCCTGTCTTTGGAGCCCAGAGTATGGATAGGCAATGACTTTCTCTTTATTCCTACCACAGAGAGAAGTAGGTCTTCTTTGGCATTCCTCACATTCTGCTTTCCATTTTCTCTCCCTCCTGTATTCTCAGTTCAGGTAAAAGCAGGGATTGCTTTTCCTCAAACTGAGAATTAGGGTCTTATAAACTAAATCTTGGTTATATAAACAGAAGCATGGAATCAAAATCACATGAAGTATTAGTATTGCTTTATAAAGCCTTAGTAAGGCCACACCTGGAATACTTCATCCAGTTTTGGTCACAAAAAAGATGTTGAGACTTTGGAAAAACAGTGCAGAGAAGAGCAACTAAGATGATGAAAGGCCCAGAAACTAAAACATATGAAGAACAGTTGCAGGATTTGGGAATGGCCAGTCTAAAGAAAAGAAGGACTAGGGGGGACATGATAGCAATATTCCAGTATTTGAAAGGTTGCTACAAAGAGGAGGTGGTCCTGACCAAAGTTTTCATTGTTGTGAGCATTTCTGTTGAGGATTGGCAGTGGGGGTTGGGTGGGATGTGTGGGGGTTTTATTTCCCCCCCCCCTCTGCTGGGTGGTTGCTGTGACCATCATAAATATGAATCAGTTGCCAAGCATCTGAATGTAAATCACAAGACCCTGGAGATGCTGCAATATTCCAGCTGATCGGCGCTTCTTCTGGGCTCAGAAGCACCAGGATCAGCACCGAGCTCCAGCTGGAGCCTGGCATTGATCCTGGTGCTTCCACTGAGCCCTGACAGCCCCGAAGAAGCACCGATCAGTTGGAAAGCGGCACTGATCCTGGTGTTTCCGCTGAGCCCTGACAGCCCTGCAGCTCCAGCCATCTCTCACTCAGGCTTGTGCGGTGCTGCCACCGGTTCAGCTCATTCCCCTCCCCCGCTACCACTTTTCTAGGATGGTCGCATACCACCTGCCAGGTGCCAATGTACCACAGGTGGTACCTGTACCACTGGTTGAAAAGCCCTGATCTAAACCACATAAGCATGCTATTTAAATTATACTATTAAATTCCTATGAACAGTATTAAGTCCACCTGTAAGAGTATAATTTTATTTGATACTTTAGCAATGAATCAGCTATTGTTCATCTAGTTTTTATAATTGATCTATGCAGTGTGGATTAAATGCTAAAAGTTATCTGGGGACAAACACTATTGCTGGATCAGGATTACTGGTAAATCTACAGCTACTAATAAATACTTTAGCATGAGTATCCAACTTTGGTAACTTTAAGACTTGTGGACTTCAATTCCCAGCCAGCATGTACCCCTGTACTATAATTTGGAATCCCAGTGGCCCCATCACTGCATTTGTGAACTATTGATGGAATCAATCCCTGTCAGAATTTTCATTAGGTTATGATGTATGCAAATCAAATTACTGGAGCCTATAAATCTTATCATATCTTTTCAGAAAAGGGAAAAAGTCTTTGCTTCTTTTTTCTTTTTGCAGAAATTTATATTAGCGGCATTACAAAGTCTGAAAATCCAGCAAATTTAATACACTTGACATTTTTTTTATCAACTTTAGTGCAATTTACAATAAAGACATTACATAGTTGCAATTATAGTTTTATATTCGTTCTAAAGTCTTGCCTATACAAACTGCTGTGGGAATTTCACTAATCTCATTAACTTTTGATATAACACATCCATTCATTATATGAATGACAGATTGACATTAGTTACAATGAGCAAGAACTTTTACAGTGTCAGTGTGAAAGATGGTTAGGCTTTCTGGTACTATATTAAACTCCTACAGCTGATCTCATGTATCAGTACTATGGGTGATAAAAAGCAATAGCAAAGTTAGGTTTTACTAATTTGGTGGAATTATTTGAATCGTCCATTCTAAAAGACGTTGGACTTCAATATATGAAGATAATATATTGCCTGTGTATACGATTGACTGAATTAGAAAATACTATATATTTTCTTTTATTTTTTTTCCAAACAGCATTGTCAAATCTGTATTAAAAAGTACAATTCTTATCTTGATATGTAACTTCTTCTGTGTGCAGTAAGATCAACGCTTTAAAATGTCAGTTTTTTCATAGCAAATGTTTTTGTCTTCCAAGTATAAGAAGGGCTTTTACAAATGCAAATTCTACATGTATTTATTTTAATGTTGGTTTAAAATGTTGGCTCTGGAAGCTGATGTACTTTTCCAGCTTCATCAACATGACATCTTGAAAATGAAAAGCTGATCGTAATATACAAACAAAAACAGCATTACCTTTATTTATTTTTTTCCTTTGGGAATAGTTGCTCCTCTTAGTTCCAACCTCTCTTGCCTTGAATAATTTCATTTATATAACACAATTAGAGCGTTAATAGAGGATTATTATGGTAATGTGTTTCAATACAAAATAAATAATCACATAATTCATGTAATTATCATAACTGAGCTGAATGCAATTACTATTTTGCTCCATATTATTTGTAGTTCAGTTTAAAAGCCCCTTTTGACATGCCTGTTTATAGAACTCTCTAAAAAGATAAAGAAAAAGGATGGTAACAGTGTTTCTAGAAGTACAGGTCCATCTAGCTTGCATAAAGAAATGTGTGGTTGTTTATAGGTCAAAGTAGATGCAATAGGACACTTATCCTTTTTATTGACATGCGCCTCATTCTTTGCAATAGGAGGAAAGCATTACTTGTATTAAGAATGAAAGCATCCTTAGCTTATTTCAGTCCTTTGCTTGAAGTATTTTTCAGTCCAGCTCTGATACTTGAAATTATTATCTCTGGGAACTAAAGTAGTTAAAGCTGTAGAGTATAGTGGATTAGGATGAATGGATGGATGCTTAGCTTTCTTTGCTTTTGCACCATTTTCTTATATACAGTTTACGTGAATGTTTCTATCATATAAAAAAATGCACATTTGTCCTCATAATAATGATTAGCTTCAGTTATTAATATGCAGTGAAAAGAGGACTAATCTTCTTTTATGAACATAAAATACAAGCTACTCACAAAATTGTCTGCAATATTATCTAAAGTCTGTTGCTCCAAAAGCATACTGTAATCTTTCCCAATGCATTATTGGAAGAGAGATACAATTCTGTAAATGTCTGGTATTATTTGCTGGAACAGTCAGTCGGAAGATAATGGGACTGAAATATCAATGCAAAATTAAAGGGATTTTAAGCAGGCAGTCCCAGCAAATATGGCTAATCAAGGCAATACACGTCTGGAAAATGTTCTCTTTAAATTCTGATCAAGCTGGGAAATCTAAAGGTAAATAGCAATCATAATCAGATTAAAGAGTCAGTGCAAGGGTGGAAATGAGTGAGCAAAGAAGTCATTACTTCTGTATTTCTGTGAGTACAGAAGGAGAGACAATAATTAGGCAAATATTCAAGAGCCCAGTTAGAGCATTATAGTTAAAGGGGATCAGGCATACAGAAATTTAAGATCTGGTACTTGTTGTTGTTGTTGTTGTTGTTGTTGTTAGTTGCGAAGTCGTGTCCGACCCATCGCGACCCTATGGACAATGTTCCTCCAGGCCTTCCTGTCCTCTACCATCTTCTGGAGTCCATCTAGGCTCACGCCTACTGCTTCAGTGACTCCATCCAGCCACCTCATTCTCTGTCGTCCCCTTCTTCTATTGCCCTCAATCTTTCCCAGCATTAGGCTCTTCTCCAGTGAGTCCTTCCGTCTCATTAGGTGGCCAAAGTATTTGAGTTTTAACTTCAGGATCTGGCCTTCTAAAGAGCAGTCAGGGTTGATCTCATCTAGGACTGACCGGTTTGATCGCCTTGCAGTCCAAGGGACTCGCAGGAGTCTTCTCCAGCACCATAGTTCAAAGGCTTCAATTATTTGGCACTCAGCCTTTCTTATGGTCCAGCTTTCACTGCCATACATTGCAACTGGGAAGACCATAGCCTTGACTATATGCACTTTTGTTGACAGGGTGATGTCTCTGCTTTTTAGTGTGCTGTCTAGATTTGCCATGGCTTTCCTCCCAAGGAGCAAGCGTCTTTTAATTTCTTGGCTACAGTCCCCATCTGCAGTGATCTTGGAGCCCAGGAAAATAAAATCTGTCACTACCTCCATTTCTTCCCCATCTATTTGCCAGGAATTGAGAGGGCCAGATGCCATGATCTTGGTACTTGTTAGGAGCTGAAAAAGCAGAAAATAAGGCTGATATTTACTTTGTTCCAGAAAAATCAAATCAGTCAATAATCTATTCCAATCAAAATGTTTTTATCTTTGACTTTTCTATCCATATGAATTCAGAGGACTTCCACTCAAATAAGCTTGCTATTTCTGAGTTTTCTTCTTCTCTCTACTTTCTGGATCTGGAATAAAAAAATCAAAATCAAATCTCTGTGAACTCACAGTGTCTTAAGTTTTGGATTTGACTGTGCTAATCAGATATCTAGAGACTGTACAAAATAATTATGGCCCAGATCTTCTTGGGGTATGGGCATGATCTAAAACTATTTATATGGGTCAAAATAAGCTACAGTAGCTGAAGAGCAATGCTGTATAATAGCAGTTCTTTCATGAAACACTGTGAAAGAAATGGATAGCTATTAGAACTCAATGGATCCTGGCATCACATGATTCTTAAAACAGAATCTGTCAACAGTTTCTATCTGCACCATATAATTTTAATTTAATTTTCAATTACACACTGTTATTGTAATATTTTTAATTCAAACTATATACAGTATTTTTATTGTGGCATTTGAATTAATGAATGAATGTTCCAAGAAAGAAACTTGGAAGAATGCCGTATGATGGGGTGAGCTCCCGTTACTTGCCCCAGCTCCTGCCCACTTAAGAAGTTCAAAAGTGCATGCAAATGTGAATAGATAAATAGGTACCACTTCAGTGGGAAGCTAACAGCATTCTGTGCACCTTGGCATATAGTCATGCTGGCCACATGATCACAGAAGTGTCTTCAAACAGTGGTGGCTCCCATGGCTAAGAAATGGAAATGAGCATCACCCCTAAAGTCGGACGCAATTGGACAGAGGAAATGTTTACCTTTACCTTAATGCACAAGGACATTGTTGATGATACACCAAGCCTCACACTACTAATCTAGTTTGCCAGAATACCTCCTGGATGCTGGTAGATGGCATAGCTTCTATTCTCTTTGGCATTCCATCACTTCCCTACGTCTAGCCCAATCTCCAGCTTGATACAGGAAATCCAACTAAACTATTTCCATAGATACCTTCTCAACATCTGTCCCAAGACGTATAATAAAGAAGAGTCTATGTACTTGGTTGTTTCATTAAACTGCTCTTTGTTTTAAGAAGAAATTCTTAAAACTTTTCCTCAAATCCACCATGCTGCTATGGAATTCCATTTGGTCACTCCTCTGGGAAATCCAGGCAAATCTTATGATATTGGGAGAGTGCTATTATGACTTGCTTTGTATCCTGTCATAACATTGCATATGCACATTTTTCAACTTTTTCATAGAATGTGTTTTACATTGTTCTTAAATTCAGGCTAAGCATTGCTCTTTTTAAATTTGTTTATATCTTTTCTCAGAATGTGATTGTTCTAACTAGATAAAATATTTAAAGTTAGATCAAACTAAAGCAGAATAAAGATACTGCTTTTCAGAAAATGGGAATAATGTTTCTTTTACAATATCCTGAAATAATGTTATCCTTTTGCAAATATATTACGTTGCTGAGCTGTGTTGTAATTGTGATTTATTACAATCCCAAGACTCTTTTGATGAATACAGTTTCTAACATTAGTTTCCATTTTCTAACTTCAATTCCAACACATACCGTCCAGAAACATAAATACATAAGATGCAGAGTTTTGCAAATTTTTTGCTGAATTTTCTGCTGAAACGTTTTTTGTTTCAGCTTAGTTTTCATATTTAATATTATGTTTGTTTTTTGAGTGTATTTTACCAGCTGAGTAATATATGATTTGCAGATCTGATTAAAAAATAGCTCCAAGTCTTTATTTGCAAGGTGTCCTTACCACCATTAATGAGGCCTTTTTGTATGTGGCATTTCAACTGCCTGTATTTTTGTTCTATTCCCTGTGTTTAACCACTGATAATAAAATTATCATGATGATTTGCCAAGAACTTTGCAAAAAGCAGGATAAATTATATCCACCACATCCCTACAATCAATTAGAGTAGTAGACTGATGGACTACCATCAGATAATAGTCTAAGAGTACTCTTCAAAATTTAAATAGAGATCATTTGGAAAGTTAATGGGAGCAATTATTCCAATGATTAGATTCAGTGCTTGAAACCACTATCTTTCATAAATACAGTGATGTGACTGCCTTGTGTCCAGTTCATTGTTATTCTTTTTTAAAGAACAGAAATGTGTTAGACTTTAGATAAGAAATTACATTTCATAAACTTTAAAGTTTTTTTCTATTAAAAATAGCAGAAGTGTTTCTTTTAAAAATATTTGAAACATTTGTTAATATAATTCTATAATTAATCACTTTTCAGCCCACATCGTGATCACTAGGATTACATTCACATTATTAAAGCAAGAAAAATTATGCAAATTGCAAGCCAATTTCACAGTAATACTTATTTTAATTGTAATTATAAACTTTTGTTGCTATTATTGGTATTTACATTATGTAATACCAAGATTTATAAATTTATTCATTGATTGTTCACGAGATATTCCAACAAATTTGAAAAGTGAAAGAAGAATACCTTTGTTCTGAAGATATAAATTAAAATACCATATTTACTTAATTATAATCACTTGCACAGCTTGGCAAACATTATTTAGTAGTAAATTAAATTTCTACTGATCTTCCCCATTGCCATCTGCCTCATTTTTTTATTGAATCAGCAATCTCAAGCATTAGCTGTTACACTCAGATTCTTGAAACATCCTTTACAGGTAAAAACTCTGATTTCTTCTATTGGTATAAAGAAAAATCAATATTAACTGCTTCTCTTGTGACCAAAATTTGTTGTCTCTCCTGTAACACTTAACAGTTATAGTAATTAGTTTCATTTTGTTATAAAATGAATCCAAACATTGATAAAATTACCTTGAGCAAATAAGGCACATTGATGATGGATTACAAGATCATTTAAGAGTTTTCTTATATGGTCTCACATGAGCTTCTGTTCTAGAAACAAATCTGGATTTGGGATGCTTAATTTTTCAAGTCCAGAGATTGCTTAGAATTAGCATCCCAAATGTTAAAAATCTGACACGTTCTATATCTCTTTCAGCATTTATAAGAGAAGGAGTGACAAAACCCTGGGGGGGGCAGAGTCAAAAGAGGAATCAGGCTAGAGTCTCTACATAGCCACAAATGTACTAATCTATAAGACCACCCCCACCAAATGGACTAAGTCCAACCTCTCTTGAATTCTGTTGGCCCTTATCTAATACCAAGATAATCAGTTTTCCATGTTTATTCCTGTACATAGTATCAGATCAGCTTAATTGGAACTTCACTTGTGGTCCTGAACTTTCACACCTGACAATAGCACTGTAGACGTCTTTTAGTTGTATGCTTAAATGTAAATCTTACTATTGCTATTTGTTTTTAGACTTTTAAGGTCTTGCTGCATTTTAATCATGTGTTTTATTATTCATCAACATTTTAATTGATTTTTTATCTTATTGATGAGTTATTTCACAATCCAAAAATGAGGGGAAGCAAAGAGCATGAGCTACTTTGGACAAGATGAGACAAATTTGGATAAAAAGACCAAAGCAGTACAGATTGAGACAAGTGTAAACAAATGGTGTGGGAGGGTCGGTTCAGAGAGGAATAAGAGGTAATAAGTGGTGATATATGACATGCAATCTGTGTTAGAAACCAGAAAAGAGATAACAGTGAGGAAGGGGGAGTGATAATAATCATGGGCCCATTGGGTGCAAATTCATCAAGCATGGCACTTTTTCTCTTTCACATAATTGTTGCTTTGTGTCATTTGTATTATCACCCAACCATCAGCATGGTGATAAATCACTATTATAGTTAGTCTTTATATGGCTATATTGTTATAAGTTGCTAATAAGGAATGGCTTATGAGAGGACATCCAAAAGTGATTTTACTTTCATTTCCAAGATATATTTCATTGTTTGAGCATATTGATAACAATATAAAATCCAGTATTAATTTCAAACTATGTCAGCTATAGCAGATGCTAATAAAATTATTCATTAATTTCTTATATCACTTTATTTTAATTTCTTTACAAATATTTGCAGAACTGCAGATGGCAAGGAAGAAATGATGGGAAACTGTCCAATTGGCAATGATAATTAATCATTCCCTGTAGTTTTGAGAGAAGTACCAGATAATACTACAAATAATAACTTATTATTTACAAACATACAAGAGCATTCTAACAATTATTTTTACAATCCAGTTTTAAACTGTAATTACGCTGTTTTGGGATTTACATTTATAGTGAGATATCATGTAACACACAAAACAAGCAAAAACTTGAACACATTGTTAATTACAGAGACATAAACTGCTCTCTATAATGGCAAATCAAATTACACACAGAAACAAAATTGTAAGCTTCATATTTCTTAACAATAAGCCATCTCATGAGACTATTCAGCAGATCCTACCTCAGTAGATTCAGTTATTCCTTCACATTTTGATATAAAAGTTTTACAGCCTAATACATCTTGCTTATTTTGTTGTTGTTAGTTGCGAAGTCGTGTCCGACCCATCGCGACCCTATGGACAATGTTCCTCCAGGCCTTCCTGTCCTCTACCATCTTCTGGAGTCCATTTAAGCTCACGCCTACTGCTTCAGTGACTCCATCCAGCCACCTCATTCTCTGTCGTCCCCTTCTTCTATTGCCCTCAATCTTTCCCAGCATTAGGCTCTTCTCCAGTGAGTCCTTCCTTCTCATTAGGTGGCCAAAGTATCTGAGTTTTAGTTTCAGGATCTGGCCTTCTAAAGAGCAGTCAGGATTGATCTCCTCTAGGACTGACCGGTTTGATCGCCTTGCAGTCCAAGGGACTTGCAGGAGTCTTCTCCAGCACCATAGTTCAAAGGCCTCAATTCTTTGGCGCTCAGCCTTTCTTATGGTCCAGCTTTCACTGCCATAATTGCAACTGGGAAGACCATAGCCTTGACTATATGCACTTTTGTTGACAGGGTGATGTCTCTGCTTTTTAGTGTGCTGTCTAGATTTGACATGGCTTTCCTCCCAAGGAGCAAGCGTCTTTTAATTTCTTGGCTACAGTCCCCATCTGCAGTGATCTTGGAGCCCAGGAAAATAAAATCTGTCACTACCTCCATTTCTTCCCCATCTATTTGCCAGGAATTGAGAGGGCCTGATGCCATGATCTTGGTTTTCTTAATGTTTAGTTTCAACCCAAGTTTTGCACTCTCCTTCTTCACTCGCAACAAGAGGCTCTTTAGTTCCTCTTCACTTTCTGCCATTAGAGTGGTATCATCTGCATATCTTAGGTTGTTGATGTTTCTTCCGGCAATCTTAATTCCAACTTTTGATTCATCTAGCCCTGCCTTTCTCATGATGTGCTCTGCATATAAGTTAAATAGGCAAGGCGACAGTATACAGCCTTGCCGGACTCCTTTCCCAATTTTGAACCAATCAGTGGTTCCGTGTCCAGTTCTCACTGTTGCTTCTTGGCCCGCATATAGGTTTCTCAAGAGACAAATAAGATGGTCTGGTATGCCCATCTCTTTAAGGACTTGCCACAGTTTGTTATGATCCACACAATCAAAGGCTTTAGCATAGTCAATGAAGCAGAAGTAGATGTTTTTCTGGAATTCTCTAGCTTTCTCCATGATCCAGCGCATGTTAGCAATTTGATCTCTAGTTCCTCTGCCTCTTCGAAATCCTGCCTGTACTTCTGGTAGTTCTCGATCCACATACTGCTGGAGTCTAGCTTGTAGAATTTTAAGCATAACTTTACTAGCATGAGAAATGAGTGCAATGGTGTGATAGTTTGAACATTCTTTGGCACTGCCTTTCTTTGGAATTGGAATGTAAACTGATCTTTTCCAATCCTGTGGCCACTGTTGAGTTTTCCAAATTTGCTGGCAAATTGAGTGTAGCACTCTTACTGCATCGTCTTTTAAGATTTGGAATAGCTCAGCTGGAATACTGTCACCTCCACTAGCTTTGTTGTTGCTCAGCTTTTCTAAGGCCCACTTCACTTCACATTCTAGGATGTATGGCTCGAGGTCAGTGACCACCTCATTGTGATTATCAGGGACGTTAAGCTCATTCTTGTATAGTTCTTCTGTGTAATTTTGCCACCTCTTCTTTATCTCTTCTGCCTCTGTTAGGTCCCTGCCATTTTGGTCCTTTATCATGCCCATTTTTGCATTAAACGTTCCCTTCATGTCTCCAATTTTCTTGAAAAGATCTCTGGTCCTCCCTATTCTATTGTTTTCTTCTATTTCTTTGCATTGTTCATTTAAGAAGGCATTCTTATCTCTTCTAGCTATTCTTTGGAATTCTGCATTTAATTGGGCATATCTTTCTTTTTCTCCCTTGCCTTTCGCTTCCCTCCTTTCCTCAGCTATTTGCAAAGCTTCCTCAGACAGCCATTTTGCTTTCTTGCATTTCTTTTTCTTTGGGATGGTTTTGGTTGCTACCTGTTGTACAATGTTGCGAACCTCTGTCCATAGTTCTTCAGGAACTCTGTCAATCAGATCTAATTCCTTAAATCTATTTGTCACCTCTACTGTATATTCAACAGGGATATGATTTAATTCATACCTGACTGGCCTAGCGCTTTTCCCTACTTTCTTTAATTTAAGCCTAAACTTTGCAACAAGAAGCTCATGGTCTGAGCCACAGTCAGCTCCTGGTCTTGTTTTTACTGACTGTATTATTTATTTTATTTATTTATTTTTATTACATTTATATCCCGCCCTTCTCCGAAGACTCAGGGCGGCTTTACAAACTTAGCAGTAGCCTTCATTCTATGTATATGCCTGCTTATTAGGGCTTTCACACACACCCCAAGCGGCATTATTACAAAGTCAGCTTAATTGCCCCCAACAATCTGGGTCCTCATTTTACCTACCTCGGAAGGATGGAAGGCTGAGTCAACCTTGAGCCTGGTGGGATGCGAACCTGCACTAATTGCAGGCAGCTGGTGTTACTTAAGGAGGCATTAGCCCACTGCTCCACCAAGGCACATTAGTATTAGTATTATTTAGCACTACACTATTATTGTGTAGGATATAAAAGAAAACATTTTTGCAGAAATTGGTAAATATGTGTAAATATTATTGAACATATACCTAACATTTTTATTTCTTTAAATACTTTATTGGCCGTCCATTTGGCTGCAGCTATTCTGGTGGTTAATATTAAATTAAGAAAAACAGTCCAAAATAATTAAAATCAGTTACAGCAATGGTCCATAAGAAACCAACATTCAAATAAATCCTTCGATTTTACCTTTTTTTTAAATGAAAAACATAATTGAGCAATATAAATAGGATCTACCCTAAATACAATGAAATCTGGTTCCAACCCTATGTGTTCATTTATTTCAACAAAAAGATTTATTACAAGCTTTTTATTAACAATATCTGTTAACTAATATTCATACTTTCATTGGTATCACATTCTAATAAATTAATTTTATTGTTGGTTTTTCATTGCCGTATTTCAAATAAGCGGTCGAAAACTGAATTTTGTAATCTTCAGTTATATTTTAAATTAAAAACTTCAAGTACAGGTAGTCCTCGACTTAGAACAGTTCATTTAGTGACCGTTCAAAGTTACAATGGCACTGGAAAAAAATGATCATTTTTCACAGGTACAACCTTTGTATCATCCTCATGATTATGAGATCAAAATTCAGATGCTTGGCAACTGGTTCATACTTATGACCATTGCTGTGTCCCAAGGTCATGTGATCACCTTTTGCAACTTTTTGACAAGCAAAGTCAATGGGGAATCCCAATTCATTTAATAACCGGGTTACTAACTTATCAACTGCAGTGATTCATTTAACAACTGTGGCAAGAAAGGTCATAAAATGGAGCACAACTCACTTAACAAATGTCTCGTTAACAACAGAAATTTTGGGCACAATTGTGTTTGTAAGTCAAGGACTACCTGTACATCTTATTCTATTTATATAAGTCTGTGCATCTTTGCAAAATACATTCACGTGACACATCTGTTTCCCAATTCAGACAAAACCTTTTAAATTTGTTATCTCTAACAAATGTTCTATCTGTTCATTGTTAGATATGTTGACACAGGAAGGAAGAGGGTTTTTTGCTGGATATAAAGTAGCATGTTATCTTCCAGATACTTACTCGGACCTTTGTGTATTTTTACCCCTATTATTCCTATGTTATTAAAATCAAATAATTGAATAGCCAAGTATTATACAAGTTGACCAGTCTTATCCTCTCTTGGCCTTCAACCCGACTGTCCAAGCCTAGGTGTTTCTCAGGATAATCAATATCTGCAGTGTTGCTTTCTGTGCTTGGGAGGACAGCTTAGAGAAACATATAGAAGCAGCTCTTCCACAGAATGACATGCTTTAGAGGCCTCTGAAGCGGAAAAACATCTTAAGACTAACAATAGAAATTCCTTCATAATATACCAGTAGTAAGCACTGAGTAATCAATCCATAACTTGTAAACAGAGTATTTCTGAGGGGTAAATTATCCATGATAATGTTGTAAGATCAAAGCCAATGTGACCATTAAATGCTACATTAGAAGAAAATGGGCACCAGCTCTAGGTCAATTTAGTTGTAATCATTCTTCTATAGAGTAATTTACATCTCAAACTGAACTACAGAGCATACAACTGACTTTAAAACTAAAGCAGTGTTCATAGACCAACAGAAATAGAATTCCATATGGTTTCTGAAAGAGCCAGAATTAAATTCCAGAGCTCAGCTGAGCAAGTTGAGGAAATCAGGTTATCTCTCTTTTTATGACCCTGTAATCCCTCAATTCTGGGTAGAGCTGGGGTGACTGGGTGGAGCTGAGCATTTACTGGCAGGATGCCCTTCCTGATGCCATGTTGAGTTCGCAGCAGATATTTTTTTCTTTGAGCCCTAGAAGCGAAACATCTGCTGCCACCTTGGATTAAACTCTCAACCTTCTGAGTGGGAGGCAAGTGTCTTCACTACTAGGCTACCATGCCGCTCAAAGGAAACCAGGTTATTTACAATCACAATTTTATTAGGAGTACCTGATATCGGTTATAAAAAATCTGGATGGGCTTTAAGTAAAGGAAACAATTTTCTGCTTTTTTTTCTTTTGGTGGTCTGGATTTTTCAACTGAAATATACTGTAGTAGTCCTGATTCTGTAGTAAGGTAAACAACACTGTAAGATTCTTGCATTTAATATTATTTGCAATAAATATTCATGACAATTATATTCTTCAGTATTTATTTCTAAATATATTGTACTTCAGTATAACTGATAGCTGGTTATATATTTGTATGAACAGTTTAGCTTGAAGAACGTTCTAAATTGTATTGGCATTGTCCTCTAGCAGCAATTTCTATTATGCCTCATGAAAAATATATGAACCTAGACAACAGGATAAACCTGCAAGCAGACCTAAATAGTAAAAGCTGTATGAATTCTCAGTTCTTTAACATCCCAGCCAGATTTAGCTTCTTTATCATTTATCCTGCTTCAATGAGTTTGGACTGCCAATTCAAATGGCAATTAGTGTCAATCACATTTACTGCTTGCTTTGATGCAACCAATAATTTTCCAAAAAATAGCTAATTAGGTTTATTGAATTTTTTTGGATCACTTATCAGATTGCTTTACTGTAAGAATTATGTTACTGTAAGATGCATGTTTTCAGATATATCTTTTTTAAAAGAAACTATATGCAACAGAATACTTTAAAAAATCTTCTCATAGTTATATTTAGCTTCTCTGATGAGCTGTATTCAAAACAAAGATGTTAAAGATATGAAATAAATTAGAATATGCATAAATTGTATGGATCAACCCATTCTACTAAAAAACAGTGAACTTTATAGTCAACTTTATGCAGACACAAAATTCATTAATTTTAGCTGTACGTTTGTAATTCGTACTCAATTTAACACAGGCAATGCAGAGTGTTGAAAGACATTTTTGCGTAGTGTTGTAAGCATTCAGCAAACTATCTCCATTATGCAAACACAATAGCATGTTGTACTTGGAGCAAGGATTCATCAGTAACTTACAGCTGTTCCTCAAGACCACATTTCCCATGTCGCTCAATTAGCAGTAAAGTACATAATTTGTGCTGCCTGGAAAAGCCACACTCTAATCTGTTTTAGTAATAAGGTTGATGAGTGGTTCTGTTCTTTTTTCTTTACTCTTATTTTAATTCTTCTACCCCCAGCATCATCACTCAGCAGATGTTGTAGCAATGGATGCTTGGACATGTATGAGTGGCTTTCCAGGCAGAGGTTTTAGCCATTTTTCAGACTGCCTAAGTTACAGATTGCCAGCACGGGAATGTTTAGCTCCAGTTCTTTGCCATCCAGCTAGTTTTGAACATGGTTTACCAGTCTTCTAGAAATGCAGGTCTGTGCCCAAAACAGTCCACCTGCCAGGTTGATATGGGTCAGTGAGAGGAGCTTTCCGAGAATGCTACCTCCTGCTTTATCTTAGACTGTCTTTCCCCCAGCCCTCATCATCCTGGCAGCCAGTCTATTTGGGTATAGATTTTACCGACTTAGATTAGAAGGTGAAACTCACAGAACTTTTGTCAATTTCACTGCAGTTTCCCATTATTCAAAATCCATAAGAGTCAATAGAACTGGCAGCAAATGATCTCATTTGGCACTTGAAATATCCCTGGACTATACCAAACTTATTGTAGGGAAAATTGCTTCATTTTCCCAGTGTAGTAAAATAGTAGAAAGCACCCTTGTTAACAGAAGCCTCACAAAGCCTCTAATGGACCTAATCTGGGACATACTGTCTGTGTGTGTGTGTGTGTGTGTGTGTGTGTATGTCCCAGTTTAAATCAACTGGCAGCACTTACTAGTGTAAATAAGGAATAGAATGTAATATTTGAATGGCATTTTGTGAAGCTAGGGCAGATGTAGGTGTACAGTTTCTCCTACAGCCCATCCAAAATGACCACAGAAGGAAAGCCTACTGATCCAGAAGGAAGAAAGGTATATTGTCAGAGCAGCCTCTAGTGGCCAACTGGAACTTAGCAGATACAGTTCATAAATGAAGTATCGTAGATTGTTTCTACATAAAACAAAAACTATAATAGATAGGGACAAATTTAGTTGTCTCCGTGGTAGGCTGCTAATCGGATGAAGGCTGCATTAAGAGGGCATATCTTTAGAAAACAATTAATGGACATCTTTATGCCAGATGCAACAAAATCTACAAGCAAATCCTTAATAAAAACCAAGCTTTTGTTCGTGTTCTTTTTTCTCTTGTCTATAAAATCAAGTAATCTCAATGCACTGCTATAGTCCACACTCACAATAGTAATTTTATATGCAGACAATCAATTTTAAAGTTCACATCTATTTTTGCTTTTACATCCTCAGTTGCTTCTTCCCTTCCATCCCTTGAGTATCCAAATAAAGTCCAGGATTTCTTTCATTTCTGAAAATCTTACTGGTTTATTGAATACATGACATATAGGCAAAGGAAAACTAACTCTAAAATCCCAAGATATATATCTAACCAAAGCATGTGACAATGACATTCCCAGCCAGACCTCACAGATGTCCACGAAATTCATGTAAACATCTTTTTGTTGTTTTAAGAACATTCTGGTATCTTCTTCACAGCTGGAATGTCTTTGAAAACTATCTACACATCTTTGTCTCAACAAACGTCTGCAGAACTGGAGAGGTTTCGTTTCTCTAACTAACCCATTCAAAGCCTCATCTCTCCCCCCACCCCCCTTATTCTAATGACCAGATGAAAACAATAAGGCATGTAGCTGCCAAATTTTCACTCTTGACATTAACATTTTCTTTCTTTCCCTACCTTTCTCAATGAAATGGATCCTTTTTCCACAATGTTGCATTTTATGCATAATCCTATTTTTCTCATTCTTCTGTCTGTCATCAGTCCACCTTTCACATTATAGCCTTGCTTTTTATACTCTTTTACCTTCAAATGCAAATTGCATATTCATTATTTCCAGCTCAACTCTGTGACTGATTGTCATCATTTAAGTTGTAAATGATTTTATTAATTTGGCTTAGCGCACTGTACAAACAGCCAATTGTAATTTATTCAATAAATGATTTACTAATCTTGGTTTACTGTCATGTATAGACTCAGTGTAGATATTATAGATCCTCTCTTGAACCCCTGGTTTGCCCTCCAGAGTCAGGATGGATGGATGGATGGAAGGAGGGAAGGAAGGAAGGAAGGAAGGAGGGAGGGAGGGAAGGAAGGAAGGAAGGAAGGAAGGAAGGAAGGAAGGAAGGAAGGAAGGAAGGAAGGAAGGAAGGAAGGGAAATGACTCAACCCAAAAAGAGGGGAACAGAATATATCAACTACTAATGAAAGATATTTAATTGTGTGGAAACCCAGTACACATCATAAATTCTTTTATCAAGGGCATAGTTATTAATATCCATCCTAAGCCATAATTACAATTACATGCAAATGATGTAATTATCTAATTTGTGTTATTTCTACAAGGAAGATATAATGCAGAAATATAATGAAGCACCATTATTATACCTCTTGCCAAAACATGAGGACAATGCAAAACAAAAATATATAAACAGTATACATTTTATTTTTTATAAAAAAACTGTTTTAAAAACTAACATTTAGCACACTATTTTGTTCAGAAATTAGAACAAAAGAAGTAAAAATTATTATATCACATTCATTATTGTTCTCTTTAATGCTAAAATTGGTGAGGAAAAGTCAATATATCATACCTTGGAGCTATAAAAAGAGCAACTAAATATATTCAGAAGTAAGAATAGGAGTTTATCAGTAGGTGGCAGTGCCTGGCCAATCTTCTCTGGGTTCAGAAGCTGGGCTCAGGCATGGTTAGTATTTGGAGGGTAGATCTTCAGGGTGCACCAGAACTATAGGGTAGTTGAAAAAACAACCCAGAGGAAGTCAGTGATAAATTACTTATTAATGCTGTCTAAAAATTACATTGACATATTCATAAATTCAAAAGGAGTGAAAGCTTAATAACAAAAGTGTTCCGTTATGTAATCTAAAGAGTAACATAATGTCACTAATCAGTTTGTTCTTTCTTTCCTGTTAATCCACTTTGATTTGCTTGTTCTGCTTTGATATTTTTAAGATATGTTTTGTTTAAACTGGAGACTTTTTCTTAATATAACAAAATAAAGAAATAAATCTATTCTTCACACCCTGAAGGAGACGTAGCAACAGATCTTACAACAAATAGTCTACTCTTAACCATAGGAAAGTAATAAAAGGTAGTCCTCATTTACAAACTGCCTCTTTTACCCATTGTTCAGTTATGATAGGAATGAAAAAGTAATTTTATGACCTATCCTCACATTTACATTTGCAGGTCTATAAAACAAAAGAAAGATTAAGGAAGATTATAAGCACAGTTGTGGTTTCACTTTGTAACTGTTTTGCTTAACAAGCAAGTGGCTGGTCCCAGTTGTAGTGGCCAAACAAGGACTACCTCAAGAGTTCCCCAAACTTTCCAGTTTTGTGGACCAGCAGGGGAGTAGTGGGGATGGTTCTGCATGAGTGGTGGGCAAGGATGTACACACCCATTATTCGCAAGTGGGGATGCGCATGTGTGCTCACCCGCCACATTTGCAGCCTTGTTCCAAATTGCTCAAGGCCCAGTAGTGGGCCACCACCAAGGGGTTGGGGACCCCTGGGCTACCTGAACAGAACAATCTGTTATCCAAGAGGGTCTGTCTCAATTAAGAACTGAGATAGTCAATAAGTTTTGTTTTGAAATGAAAAGATATCTGTCCCTTTTGTAAGTTGAAGCTATGCTTAATACACTTACTTTTCCTCGATGGGTAAGGAGTACCACCATCATGTGTCACTATATCCTAATGGATAAAGTATCCCAGATAAAGAAAATTGGGTTACCAGTTTTGTCCATCCGCATGTCAAAGTATGTTTGTTGTGAAACAACTCAAACTGAATTGGACAGTATTTTTTATGAACATGTAAGCCCTAGGAAGGAAGCAGTGGCAGATCAGTTCTGAAGTACTTTGCCAAGAAAACTGCATGGACATGTCCAGTAAGTCACCAAGAATCAGACACGATCCAACAGAAAAAACAAAAAAGCTGTTTTTTCAAGTACTGCATCGGCCCTTCTCTCACCAGCCCTCAAACTCATTTCTTTCATCCTCTTTTCATAAGTAGAAGAGCTGGGAGGAATTAAATGACTGATGGTTCTATCTTCTAATCACAGAGAATGAATTTAAGAAGAATGTGGCCATTTCTTTATTTTAATTGATTTTGAAAGCTTGTTTGTGTCATTTTGGGAAGAGACAAATGCTATATTGCAGACCCCCAAGTTTCAAGTTCTACTAAAACAAGCAGTCTCTTGTAGAAATGTATTTTAAACACAACATGGCAATTTAGGTCTTCTATTTAAAGGCCAGAAAATATAATTTCAATCATAATATGCAGGAAATACTTAAAATATTTTTATACTGAATTAATTACAAATTAAGGTTTTTTTCAAGCATAGTTTTCTGACTGGACACCTAGCAAAGAATATGAATGAGAACTCCCCATCAGTTAGTAAATTTGATTGCCTTTGATTTCTCAGGCATATTTTCTTTCTTAATCCAATATTAAGATTTAAAATTGAGGGCGATTATGATATTTATATAGGAAGGGGAAAGGGGATTATTCTATATTACCATTTAACTCATATATAGACATATATGCAAAGCCATCTAAAAGGTAAAAAAATCTAAAAAGATGACAGGAAAGGGTTGGTGTTGAGTTGAAGATAAGGGCCTGGAGAAAAAGAAAAAGAATAAAAAATGATTAACCAGCAAAGCTTGGCAGTCTCAGTCTATTAAGAGATGTGAGTTTCAGATGGATTCAGGAATAAATACCAAAAGGAAAAGTGTGTGCAAATGCTGTGCAAGGAGGGCAGTGCAGGATCATATCTGTCTATTCTATATAGATGTCCAGAGGGAAAAGATGCAAAAAAGAAGATCTAAATTTTGTCAGACATGAAAAATTGCCAGCTATCTTCTAACCAGAACCCCTGATTAATTATTTGGAGAATTTTGTCATTTTGAGGCACTACTTATTTTAGAAGAACCAGTGCAGTGCTATAGCTGCCAGACTGGTTAATTTCTGAACTGTAGAATAGTTAGATAATAAACTAATTATTTCATGTTACAAGTTATGTTTTGATTGATTGATTGATTGATTGATTGATTGATTGATTGAATGAATGTTTATAGCAGCTTACCTCACTTGCATGTGACTCTGGGTGGCATACACAGTTAAAACAGAAACTATCAATCAACATAATTCAACTATTAAAACCAATTAAAACACTTAAAATGGTAATAACAAAATGCAGTTTTGCAGTTGCACTTACACCAGTCATGTAACCTACCAGCTATTCAGCTACGTTCCAATGTCCTTTGACAGAGGGAGAGGAGAATTGTAGGTCTCCTTGTATGCGTGAATTAGATTCTACTTGCTCAGTTATCTGACAGGGAAAGTTAAGCTTTCAGAGATGTGGGCCTCTTTTTATCCTTGTTAAGATTTTTTAACAATTATTCATTAACTTGGTTAGCTGCAATTTGATTTCTAATTTTAATGTAAGGACATTTGCCTACAGATTCATTACCTTGAAGGACATGATTATTGATGCTGACAGGCATTTAAATAAGAAAAGTATGTGTATGGTTTATACACATAAAAAGTATATTTAAAATTCTAGTCAACGCAAGCATGGTGATATTTCCACATCATCTTCCACCACTGACTGATTTTCTGACTAGTCTGTCAGAACAAAGAGAGTACTTCAATATTTTAGAGAATTTTGACAATCCATACTTTGGTTTAACAAACTCACAAATAACAAGCCTTTGGAAGAATTGGCAAGAAAAGAAGCAAGAGGGAGCAAAAGTTGGGCTGTCGGTAGGGAATGAAGCAGAGTTAATTCATTAGGCCTGAATACAATACACTGTGGATAATATTATCTGAAACATGATGGAAAAGACTATGGTGTTAAGAGTAAAGAGATGTAGAGTTCAGTAAGAACTATGAAAAATATTACACATAAAAGTAACATACACTAATAGAAAATGTGCAGACTGTTTTTCACTCCAGATATTTCAGTTTTAATTTTAGTTGTTTTGTGTTACATAACAAGCACATCACAAGTTATAGATCCATCCATCTGTCAGCTGACATTCACTTGCCACTAGTTTATGCCCAGGGACTATATAAGAAGCAACAATAACTTACAATCGGTTATAGATTTGATGGAAATTATAACTCAGTATGGTAAGGTTTCTGGGTTTAAGGTGAATAGTAATAAGACTAAGATATTATCTAAGAATATATCTATGAGTGAAAGGGAAATGTTAATTAAATTAACAGGTTTTGAAATAGTAAAAAAGGTTAAGTATTTGGGAGTGTATATTGCAGCTTCAAATGTAAAATTATATAAGAATAACTATGAAACATTATGGTTGAAGATACAAAGGGATTTAAATAATTGGAAAAAATTACAATTATCTTTACTGGGAAGAATCGCAGTTGTTAAAATGAATGTTCTGCCAAAGTTTCTCTTTTTGTTTCAAATGATACCTATATTGAAAAAGGATGCCAACCTTGATGAATGGCAGAAGGGTATTAATAAATTTATCTGGGCGGGGAAAAAACCAAGAGTTAAATTCAAGATTTTACAAGATGCTAGGGAAAGAGGGGGACTCAAGGCACTGAATTTGAAACTATTATGATGCGGTGGTCTTGACATGGGTTAGCGATTGGCTTAATTTAACTAATAAGAGAATACTTCACCTTGAGGGTTGGGATTTGGTATATGGATGGCATGCATATTTGCTTTATGATAAAAAGGTGGATAGGGCTTTTAAATCTCATATTCTTAGAAGTGCCTTGTTGCGTGTCTGGAAAAAGTATTATTATAAGTTAAATTATAAAATACCGATTCGGGGAATTCCAGGACACGCGATAGAAGGTGTATCTATGGGAGTGAGTTTGGATATGTTTTCCTATAAGGAATTACTTAGATTGGAAGGGAATGATTGGCAACTTAAATCATTAGATGAGTTAAGACAAGAAAACATAAGTTACTCTTGGTTTCAATATACCCAACTGAAAGCTAGGTGGAAGTTGGATCAGAAGGTTGACATCACAATTACAGATGAAAATTTAGTAAAACAAATTAGAGATTTAAATTGTGCACATATAAAGAGGATATATAATGTTTTAATTGAATTGGATTCGGAAACGGAATTAGTTAAAGATTGTATGATAAAGTGGGCACAAACTATCCAGGAACCAATTCCGTTGGATACTTGGGAGGTAATTTGGGTTAGAAATGTTAAATTTACTCAGGCTCAAAATTTAAGAGAAAATTTTTATAAAATGTTTTATAGATGGCATCTGGATCCCAAAAAGTTGTCTAATATGTATCCTAACTTACAGTCTAAATGCTGGAGATGTGATAGTTTAGAAGCCACCTATTTTCATATGTGGTGGACTTGCAGAAATATAAAAGCTTTTTGGGTTAAAATTTGGTGGAACACTCAAAAGATTTTTAAGAGAAAGATAAAGTTCTCTCCGCAATTGTTTTTATTGGGCATTGTTGTAGATTGTGATGTTAAAGAAACCAATTTGATGTTGAATTTGATAACAGCAGCACGTTTACTGGTGGGACAATACTGGAAGAAGGATAGTTTGCCTACTATAGAAGAATGGGTGTTTAAAGTATCGAATCTTGCAGAAATGTCTAAGATTTCTGCTTATTTGAAGGATCATTCACAGGAAAGATATATTTCAGTTTGGAGGAGATGGATAGATTATATTCAGAATAAATATGGGACTAAAAAGTTCCATTTAGCTTATGAGTAGATTTTAGAGGGATATTGTTATTAATTTCAGTGTTAGTACTTTGTATGTATTTATGTTAAAGGGGAGTTAAAGCACATTATGAATTTGGTTAATTTTATATTATGGATAATTTTTAGTTAGAATATGATTATTATATCTATAACCCTGTATTTAGCTCTGGGAAGTGGGGGGGAAGGGGGGTGGTTTGGGGTGGGTGGGTTTTGGGGATAATCTTTTTTTGTAAAACCCTTTAATAAAAAAAAGAAGCAACAATAACTGACAATTAAACATTGTAGGAAAAGAGAACATTTTATTGAGTCGGGTGATAGACTTAAGTACTGATAATCATTACAGTTAATAAAAGAAATAAATTCAAGAAAAGATAGGTAGATAATGCATTTGCTTTCTAAAAATAAAGAGTTAACTGCTTCCAGTTTTTAGAAGTAGAAATAGAATATTTCTAATATTCTGTTGTTGTTGTTAGCTGTGAAGTCATGTCTCACCCATTGCGACCCCTTGGACAACGTTCCTCCAGGCCTTCCTGTCCTCTACCATCTTCTGGAGTCCATTTAAGCTCACGCCTACTGCTTCAGTGACTCCATCCAGCCACCTCATTTTCTGTCATCCCCTTCTTCTATTGCTCTCAATCTTTCCCAGCATTAGGCTCTTCTCCAGTGAGTCTTTCCTTCTCATTAGATGGCCAAAGTATTTGAGTTTCAACTTCAGGATCTGGCCTTCTAAAGAGCAGTCAGGGTTGATCTCCTCTAGGACTGACCGGTTTGATTGCCTTGCAGTCCAAGGGATTCGCAGGAGTCTTCTCCAGCACCATAGTTCAAACCTGCTTGTTCTTTTTTTATTGAAAAGTTTTTCAATACATTTTATCTTTAACAACCCCTCCCCCCCACCCCCACCCAACCCTTCCCAACCCTCCCACCCTCCCCTTCCCCCCTCCCTGTCCCCGACTTCCCAGAGCTAAATACAAGGTATAAAAATAAAAACAATCATAAACAACCCTATGCTAACAACAATAAACTATTAAGTCTATAGCACTCTAGCTCATATAAAGTGACTACAAGCAATACAAATATCATATCAAAACTTATTCAAATGCTAAATGAAACTTTTTAGTCCCATATTTATTCTGGATATAATCAATCCATTTTTTCCATTCCGTAATATAACGTTGTTGCGAATGGTCCTTTAAATACGCCGATATCTTTGCCATATCCGCCAGGTTAGAAACTTTTAAAGTCCATTCTTCTATAGTCGGCAGTTCCTCCTTCTAAACCTGCTTGTTCTTCTGTGAGGATGTTGTTTTCCTCTACCCAGATTTCAATTCTGTTCAAAAGGTACCCAACATATATTTTTGCTACAATGTCAATCAGGCTGATGGGCCTATAATTACTAGGATCCTTTTTATTCCCTTTTTTATATATGGGGACAACTATTGCCATCTTCCACCCATCTGGTATATGGCAGGTGTTATTTATGTGTGTAAAAAGACCTGCTAATACAGGACCCCACCAATTGGGAAATTTCTTAAATAATTCTCCTGGTAAAAAATCCTCACCCGGGGCTTTATTGCTCTTTAAGCTTTTAATAATGGACTGTATCTCCTTTTCTGAGACTGCTGGCCAAGGGGGGGGGTGTTCTAGGGTTTACTAAATCACTGTTTAAAAATAATTTCTTTACCGGTTCGGTGGGGGCAAACAAGCACAGATAATAATTCTCCCAGTCCTCAGCAGAGATTGGTATGTCAAACACAAATCTCCGTTCCTTCAGGATACCTGCTACAGAGTGCCAAAATAATACTGAGTTATAACTTCTGGCAGCCAACTCAAGTTCTGACCAGATTGAAATGGCAAAACTTTTTTTCTTTAATGTTATAGGGTTTTTTTTTATATTCCCTTCTTGTGTGCAGCATTTTAGCTTGTATATGGGCAGTAGGATTCCTCTGGGCAAGCCTCATGGCTGCCTTCAATTTCTTTTTCAGTCACTGGCAATCAGGATCAAACCAGCGAGGTCTACCCACTTGGGCTCTTTTTGTAGCAGGTTTAGCTGTTAGGTGTTTCTTCAGTATGTTACAAAGATTGCAGAATGCATTGAAGGATGATATCCAGTCAGTAGTAGATGACTGGATTGTTCTAGCCCACTTAGTAGCATTCGCTGTTTTAAGGCATTCTAATACTGTATTGCCTTAGTATCAACTTTGGCCCAAATTAACCTTTTATTTTGGGTTACCTTTACCTTTTTGGTGAGCCATCTGTCAGGCATGTTATATGGTCTTAAATCTGAGCGGCCTTGCAATGTCACACTTTCAGGCTGATGGTCGCTATTGTTGCTAAGGTGTACTGTGACCTCCGAAAAGAGGTCAGCCTTATCTCTAGACACACAAAAGAGATCCAGTACACTACTTGAATTGGCTGAGTGGTATATATAAGGGTATGTGTAATTCTTGTCCTTACCTTCCAAAATTTGGAGATTACCCTTAAAAATTAAGGAGACTAAGAGCAGGCCAGCGGCATTACTTTTACAGTCTCTCGAGAGCCACTGAGGATGGTTATCAAAGAATTCCCCTGGGATTCCCTTCTTCTGGGCAAGCTCATACAGAGAGGGACCCAGTCTAGCGTTCAGATCTCCTAATAATACCATTATGGACTGAGAGTACAGTATAGATATATCTTCTAGGATAACTTCCAAGCCCATCCAATATTCAAAATTATAGTACTGGGATGTGCTTGGAGGAATATACACATTTACCAATATTAACTCAAATGTCATATTCAAATTTGACAGCTAGAAAGTACGGATACTTATCTTCTTTATATAATTTCTCTCCCTGCCATTGCAACACTTGCTTTATAAGAATGCATAGCCCACCAGAGGGTCTCCCTTTGTTCTTTGTTTTTTGGGCTGGGGAGGCCCATCCCTGAAAGCCTGGCAGTTGTACTGGTTCGTCCACTTCGGTTAACCAGGTTTCTTGAAAGGCTATTACGTCAAATCTAGAGATAAAGCTCATTAGTCCACTATCAACCATCCCTTTCCAGCCAGCTATGTTCCAGGTCATCAACTGTATGGGGTTCTCAGAGGCAAGGTGGTCTGGCTTGGTTGATTGGCTAGATGGTAAAAATGCCAGATGTCAACTTGACATTGGAGCTGGGTCGATATCATCTATGCTTCCCATATAAACACAGTTGTTGTGAGGTTCGATATTTCTCCTCATGGGTTGCAGAACTTGTTGTTGCTCCTCTATATCTCGGTTGCAAGTGTGCCTTTGCTCTTGCTCCAAGAATGATTTTTTTCCAATGGGCAGGTACTCTGGCTTAAGTCTATAAATGTAGATTTAAGTCCATTTTTGCAGGGGCATAGCTGAGGATTCATCTTGTGGAAAGATGTTGTGGGAACTTCTAAATCAAATGAGGATGGAAGCTGGATTATATCCTTAGTGTTTGTCAGTTTAGGGGGCACTGTGTAATGAAGCCCTTTGTCTTTCAGTTGTTTCTCAGAGGCTGGGTCAGTCAGTGCAGTTACCCCACTGTCAGCCTGTGTGACAGTACCTTTTTTACTGTTGAGGTAAAGGCAGATTGTTGATTAAATATATTGTCACAAGGTTGTGTGGTTAGTGGAGCCAAATTAAATAGAGGCTTTGCTGTAGATTGAGTTGTTGTCAGTGCCTCTTTTAGGTCATCCAATCTTTGAATGATATTAACTTGCTCAGGTTCTGGCAATGCACTGAATAGGTCAATCAACATTTCTTCTGACACATCCTCAGCAGTTCCTGCAGCTGTGGGTAACACAGTTTGTATATTGCTTCTTTGCTTTCTCAGGGTCAGTTCAGTTGCAGCAGCCTCAGGCTTAGTAGTGTGAGGGCTGTTGCAGCCTGGATTTAAAGCAGCAGTTCCCTCTTGGTGACGCTGTTTCAGGAGTGGGCACACTTTGTCTGAGCAAAAGACCCTTATTGGAAATGTGCTCAGAAAGGGCTTCATTCTGAAAAGCATGGAGGGAATTGTGGGCTGCTTGAACGATAGGAGAATTCTCATACATTGCATTCTTGCTGGCAGCCACTCTGCATGTAGTAGATCTATCAGAGTGAATTCACAGCAGAGCAGCTGTCTCAGGGACAGCCTAATAGCTTCTCTATTACTCCAACCCCCTCTATTTACTCTCTTGTCATAAATTTGCAAAGTAACCTGGTTAGTTTGCAGACTGTAGTTATATTGGTCATCTCTTAGGCCTTTAACTGATTGAGTGTGTTCAAATTATGTGTGTTCAAATTTTTGGGAGGAAAACAAGGTCCTTCTCTAGTTTCATTTTCTGAGTTAGCCATCCCATGTCTATTCATGGTTGTCCTCCCAAGTCCTTCTACCGTATTTGGGTGGCTCCTAACAAACTTTGTGAAAGATTCTTTCAGGCAGTCGACCTTATTTATGACAATTGACAAAAGATCATATATTGCGTTTATAGTTTGAGCTGTAAGCAAACATTGTGTGGAGAGGAAGTCTGTCACATTTTCTCCCTTTAAATTTGTTACATCTCCCTCCTGTGCAAAGAAGGCTGCTTCTGGGCTCCAAGGATGGGAGCCACTCTCCGAGAGGGAGGAACACAGCTCTCCACGCTGTTTGTCTTCCAGTTCGGTTTGTAATTCCCATTCCAATGAGTCACATAAATTAAATTTATCTGATAAGGTGCCTGTGAATGAGTTACTTACTGGAACAGAGGGTCTGTTTGCAATATAATCTTCCATTTTCTGCTGCTTCAAAGGCTTGGATAAGCTCTCTGCTGCCGAGTGCTGTCTCTTCCTTCTTTTCTCCATTCAAGTTTGTTAAAACAGGTTTAAAAATAAGTTTAAAACTAGGTTTTAAAAGGTTAAAATGGGTTAAAGATGGGTTTAAAAGGTTAAAAAGGGGTAGGTTAAAAATACAATATTAAAGAGGTTAAAAAGTTAAAATAAAAATAAAGTAAAATAAAATAAAACTTTTACTTTTGGAGCTCTATACAGCCTTTGCTGCCTGTCCACCATCTTGGCTCCTCCCCCATATATACAACTAAGACATTGCAACGGAGTTTTGACTAGACAAATTTTTATTTTTTATTTATTTTTCAAATTTATACAGCTGCCCTTCTCACAAAATAACTCAGGATGGTATACAATAATTGCAGCAATCATATTCTAGCTTTTCCAATTGAACACATAAATATATTCCTATATGGCTCACAGCAAGTGTAAAATAGCAATAGCAATAGCACTTTGACTTATATAATGCTCCGTAGTGCTTTGCAGCACTTTCTGAGCAGTTTATAAAGTCAGTATATTGCCTCCAACAATCTGGGTCCTAGGAAGGATGGAAGGCTAAGTCAACCTTGAGCCAATCAGGATTGAATTCCAGACTGTGGGCAGAATTAACCTGTAATACTGCATTTTAACCACTGCATCCCCAGGGCACGGTAAAAACATGTATTTTTTCTTTAATCCCGCTTTAACCAGTGGAAGATAGTGCCATTAAAAATAGTTACTAAAATGCCATATTTTTTGTTAAAACAAATGAAATTTCTCACTATCTTGTTCCCAACCACACCAACACAGAGAGAAATCTGCAATTTATGTATGTGTACAATCCAACCTATGTTTCTTCAGAAGTAAGTCCCACTGTGTTCATTGAGGCGTATTTGCAAGTCAGTGTGCATAGGATTGCAGCCTGGATACACTGTTGGCAATAAAATCAACTAAAAATAGTGAAGTTGCACTATGAATAGAAGTTAGTTAGATATGCTGTATGGAAAACAGAAAGTAAATTCCTGCAGTGTGCCTAATTTGATATGAAAGCTCTGTCTCCAAATAGAGCAGGCGAGCAATCTGCTGTGATTTACTTGCAAAATGTTTTTAAAAAATAAAAACCAAATACAAAAAATTACTTTATGAGAAATAAAAATAAACCCTAGTGGAAATATAAAGCTCTGTAAATCTGGTCCTAGGAAAGATTTTATGATTAGTAAATAGACATTTTAAAGCAGACGTCCTCTTTTCCGAGAGGGAGCTCACATCATTGGCCAGGCCAGGAGGGCAGAATATTTATTTATTTATTTATTTATTTATTTATTTATTTATTTATTTTTATTTTATTATATTTATATACCGCCCTTTCCCGAAGGACTCAGGGTGGTTTGCAGGGTGATTAAAACAAAAAATACAAAAGTTAAAAACAGTTTAAAAAATTATATCCGTCCCTGAACAAATAAAACCCCAGTTAAAATTAAAAATAAAATTAAAATTCTCAGCCTGGGCCAGAGAGCTCGAAGAGCCAGGTCTTCAGGTCCCGGTGGAATGAACGGAGGTCGGGGGCAGTCCTAAGCTCCACTGGCAGCTGGTTCCAAAGGGCAGGCGCGCCCACTGAGAAGGCCCTATCCCTGGGTGTTGTCCGCCGGCAATCTCTTACCGGCGGTACCCTGAGAAGACCCTCCCTGTGGGAGCGCACTGGACAGCGATCTCTGTTTCTTTATCCCACCACATGATCTGATGAGGGGCAGCCATAACCTTCACCCTCTCAAGGGGAGGACCATCTGATTGCATACCCCAACTGTAATCAGTAAGATGTAGATCATAGATGAAAGAGCAAGAATCCAACCCAGACCGATTGACCACACAGAGTAGATGTAGACCTTGTAGGTCACAAGCATATACTTGACTAGAGAAAAGATGAAGCACTGCACGAAGAGGATCTGTGTGATTAAAATCCAGCTCCATTTCATACAAGGATCAGGCCTATAATCGAAAGTATATATCCGTGGTGGCGAACCTATGGCATGCATACCACAGGTGGCATGCAGAGGCCTTTCTGTTGGCACGCGCGCCATCACCCCAATCTCAGGCCTTCAGCTGGGTTTTATAAAACCTTTTCACTTTAGGCCTCTGCCACTGTGTGGGGGGAAAATTGGCGATGGTGAGGTAATCCTAACCCTAAGTGGAATTTTCCTCCAATGGGATTTTCCCATGTATTTTACCAAGAAACATAGCGCAGCCAAGAAAAGTAAGTGCCCTCCTAACCATACCCAAGCACTCCGAGTTTGTTGGCGATGTCCATTTTGCTCTATGAATTTATGATAACCTAACCCTAACCCTAAGTCCATGGTGGCGATCCTGTGGGATGTGTGCCACAGGTGTCACGGAGAGCCCTCTCTGTGGGCATGGGTGCTGTTGCCCCAGTCGTAGACCTTCAGCTGGCTGTTATAAAACCTTTTTTGCTTTCAGCCTCTGCTACCATTGCAAAAAAAAAGGTTCAATCAATGAATCAATCAATTTTAACTTCTTGGGAGAGAAAATGATCTCGCAAAGTGGGAATTAATTGATTGAACTTTTTAGTCCCACCTGGTCTGCCCTTACCACCGCAGCTACCCCCACCCAATGGGCCACACCCACCGGATTGGCCATACTCATCCACCCACCTGGCACCCGATGATACATAAGTGGGTTTTAGGTCGCAGTTTGGACACTTGGTCCCAAAAAGGTTCACCATGATTGGTATATATCTTCAATGCAATCATAAAAATTATCAGCACCATAAACCCAGGCTAAACCAATGAATTCAAAGATGAGACTAGCTGCAAAATAGCACTACTAGTTGTAAAGAGTTGAAACTCATACATATCACCTTCAGTCATGATAGATCATGACTAGAACATCCCAGAAGGTAGCTGACAAACAGACGATGAATGAAGATTTTCAGTTGGTAACATCTCCTTAGAAAGGATATGTGCCACTCTTCCTATCAGCAGGGGGGAAATAGTGAAAACTGAAGGAATCAAAATGCCACATGGAAATAACATCAAGGGTCTGGATAAAGCTCACTACAAATACTAGGCATCCTTCAGGCTGAAAACATGAAGCATACTGAAGTTAAAAAGAAGGTTAGTAGTGAATATGTCATGACAGTGAAGATCTTAAAATCCAAACAGGGAAATACCATCAAGGCGATGAACACCATCAGCATTGAAAAAATCACCTTCAATCAAGTTGTCAAAACCAGCTTTGCTTGGAATAGCTTACATCCTGCGGCAATACCTTTAATATCATTATTACAACATCTGTCTATACCAAGTCTTTGGAAAACAGTAGATAAACAAAAATGCCAATCCAGTCTGAACATCGGGCTGATTGTGCAACCAATAATACATGTATTACCTTAAAGTTGCCTCATAGAAATAAACATTTAACAGCTTGATCCTGTTCTTTGGTGTTGTTTAGAAATATGCAGAATGATAGATTATCTAGGATGAATCATAAGTATGTCCTTCCTATTTCAGCATTGAAAAAGAACTGTGGATTAACGTTAACCATTATTTGTTTTAACCTTTGTAAGTTTATGTAAGAGTCAGAGTTTTATTTGCTTCCATCATCAGATTCATCATATCTTGCCAGATCTAGAAGACCTTATAAACTCACTTAATTCAAATTATAGTAGTTATGAAAAATGGGAGGAGTAGAAAAGAACATAGTATGCTATCCCTCCATTCCTCGTGATTCATTCCTATAGTGTTTAAATGAGGACATGGAGCTTATAGAACCATAACTTTCAACAAGCTCAAATGTTTTGGACAGGGATGAGAGATGTTGGAAGTCATAATACAGCAATCAATATCTGGAAGGCCATTCGTTTTTTCAGCATTAAATTATAATTTAGCATGATGACCAAATGTAACTTTTGGGTTCACAACCTCTTTGGAAATAAATCTTAAAAAGCTGTATCATCATTCTCATGTCTTACTTTCTTGGAATCTTAACAACATATTAAAGAATTTATAGGATATCTTTTTTTTTACACTTGGTAGAAGCATAATATATTCCAGAGTCTCCTTTTTCTCTGTGGTTGAACAAATGAATTGTTTCTTTGCAATTATGCTGTGTTTGAAAGAAAAGGAGCAAGAGCTGCCTATCGTCTGATAAAGAACTTTTTTTTCAATTCAAACACAATGAGATAAATATTTTTCCAATTTAATGGTGTCTCACTTTTGTTTGCTTGCTTCAGAACTGAGACAGATGCTTATTTCAACACTCCCAGTACTGGGATGGACTTTGGGGAATATCTCTTTTGCTAAAAACCTGCGGAAACAAAACTCCCAAACAAAACTCCCATGAAGCGGTTAGTACCATTAAGAATCTATTCAATCTAATCAGTTATTTATAAAAGAAACTGGAATCTGAAAAGCATCTTTTTAGTTTTAGAAAAATTGGCACCTGTATTCAAGACTGTTCATCAGTTCAGAGACACTTCAGATACTAAGCTATTTTTGATAGAAAAACAAGTGTTTTGTTTGCAGAGGTGAAGCTCAGCTAAAATTATGATTGGTTTTCTATTTGAGCTTGTGTCTCATGTAATCTCCCAGCGTATGGACTGACCTCTGCCATTTGTTCACATCTGGAAACCCATGCCTCTGATGTTGTAAACTCTGATTCCATATACAGTACATACATTCTTAATCTTGTAATAAGAAATGTTGAGATTGGGCAAATCTGCTTTGACTGGCTGTCTCCTTAGAGAAAAATGTATTCTGCACATGCAAGCTAAGCAAGGTAAAGGGATGTTTCTCTCAATCAAGGTACCTCAGAGTGTTTATTCAGTGGCACCCATGTCAAAACAATGGATACCAAGCTCTGCACAACTTTCATATGCATTGACTTTTCTGCAACAGAATTGTTGGAAACATCCATAGTTCTTTCTTCCTAGAGTTGGAGGCTGTGCTTCAGAAAACTAAATAAAGGAGAATAATAGAATTTTTGGCACAGACAGGACTTTCATGGCCTATCACCTCATATGCCTCCTAAAGCAAGGATGAAGAAAACCAGGCATTTGTTTTGTCCTCTTTTCTACTCTGGCTGGGCAATTAATTTTGCCCACTTAGTGAATCTTGGTGCTTCCATAAGAATGTCCTAACTGTGTTTTCACCGAGTTCCAAGAATCCTGGGTTGTTCTCGTTATTCAAATATTGGGTCTGGATTGTATCAAACAAAATTTATTGTAGTCTCCAATGGAATAGAGCAGAGTATCCAATTACTTTGATTTTATTGAAGCTAATAATAGGGGAACTGAAATTATAATTTAAAAAATCCTTAAGGCTTTGCCAACCAGATGGAAAACCTGCTGGGGCCAAGCACAGCAGGTGGAAGTTCACTTAGGTACTGACTCCTGATAGCCCCTGAGCTAAACTGAAATACTGATTTTGCTGTGTTTTTAATTAATGCATGAATGCATTATACATGAACAATGCAAGAAGAAAGCAAGGGAAATATCTTCTTTGTCTGGACTTATCAGCATGCTAATCCAGATTGGCTTTCATCATGATTTACTGAATAGTCACAGTTACTCCATTAATTCAATATGTTAAAATAAAATAAAATAAATAAACCACGCTTTTTGGTATGCATTTATTTCATTTTGAATAAGAGGCTTTGTTTTAGACACATGGAATAAATATTTATTTATAACATTTATATCCTTCTGCAGTTCTGAAGAACTTGTTTTATAGGCATTTTATAAAACAGACAGTAAAAACTAAATCCACCACATTTGGATTAAAATTGCAACATATAAGCATATAAAACATAAGCAATCCCAGTAGTTATCTGTAATTGAAAATTGATAGTTGAGTTGTCTTGAGAAAGAAATAGCTGAAGATTTCCAGAAAATAAACATAATTAAGCCAGGAGTGAATATATGCTATTTCCATTGCCTTGAATAAGGAAACTGTGTATGTGTCCACTAGAAACCCAACAATTTTTTTAAAGTTCAGTTTGGATGAATCATACTTTCTATGAATAAAATGAGTATTATCTTTTAAAAAAGCCTGTGTTAGAGCTAGACCATTTCCAGCTAGGGACTGAGAAGAAAGATGACTTTGGGCCATTCACTCTCTCTCAGCCCAACCAACCTCACAGCGTTGTGGGGAAAATAGGAGGAGGAAGTAGCATTAAGTATGCTTGCCGCCTTGAGTTATTTATAAAAATAATAAAGGCAGGATGTAAATAAATAAAATAAATTTAAAAAGGAAATCCAAAGACATTACCATGGTCCCTTAGGTATTAGCCTAGAATACTGCTGACTTTCCATTCTCTAGTCCTTCCCAGTCATGTGACCTGGAAGAATTCCCAAAAGCATGGTTTGCTCGATTTCCTTATCTTGTTTAACATATTTCATCTGGCTTTGAAATAATCATAATAAAATGCTAGGAATGTCTCTGGTATGATATTCCATGGTGGGCATTGGTGTAGAACAGGACCTCTTTCTGGAACTAACAACTGAACTTCATTTAGTAGGACTATCTGAAAAAGGGCCTTACAAGATGATAGGAAGATCCAATTATTGTGCTCAGGGAGAAACAATCTTTTTGGAGTGATTTAGCCTGTTTCAGACTTCTTAATCTATTGCATTACTGCATTCTATTTTGTATGCAGAATGCCTACTTTGACCCTAGAAGGTACTTTCTAATAATTAATGCTCTAGCAAAGTGCTTCTGAACAACTACAGGATGTGAGCAAAAGTAGAATTATTGAAGGATTAATATTCATAAAATAGTATATCTAAGTAGATGGGACATTAATCCTGTAGCTAATGGCGATTGCATATTTAAGAGCTATCATAGCTGTCTGAAAATCATAACATGAATTATGACTTAATTTGGTTTATGGTAATTTGAAATATTATAAGAATCGTAAGTACTGCTGTTCTTTTTGGATATGTTGGAACTGATTTTGAATTCTGTTTCTTTTGCATTAATTGTAGCCTTTTACATTTTTCTATTCCACTAAAATAATCATCCATTTTTATGCTGTTCCACAATATACAATCCTTTCTACCTCAACCTCACTATTTCATTCAGTTACATTCTCTAGGATATATATATTCGCAGTCAAACTCTAATAGATTCATTAATAAATTTACCTCAAAGATTGATATGTGTTTACATTAATACTTACCTCAATTAAGGTTATGCATGCAACATTAAATTTGCATATGGATAGCCCTCGTTTAATGACTATTTGCAGTTATGATCGTGATGAAAAAGTAACTTTGCAATCAGTCCTTGCATTTACAACCTTTGCAGGTCGGTAAAGCAAAACAAAGCTGAAATAAGATCGTAAAATTGTGTATTTCATTTGGTGACTGCTTTGCTTAATGACCAAGTTACCAGCCTCTACCTCTACCACTAAATGAGGACTATACCTATAGATACCTCCATGCAAGTTTATGGATTTTTGAATTTATACCATGGATGTTTACAGTTTTTTGGTGATGTTGTTTTTGTGTTGTAAACTGCCAAGAGTCCATTGAGAATATAGCAGTATACAAATGTGATAAATAAATTGGGGGCGGGGTGTTAGTAGTTAGTAAATAGTTAGTAAAAAAGAAAGGACACAGGAAAATCAAATTAATAGTCCAAAATAATAACTTATAAATAAAGAACATTTTATAAGATGGTTGTTGAGTTTAACATATAGTATGCAGTAAAAGTTCTACAATCTTAAATGCATCTTTCTTATCTAAAACTCTAGACAAAATTTAAAAGATTATATATACTCTTTTACTGCGAAATAGTGGTTGAGGTTTATGTGCTTCAAGATTTAATGGAGGGCTGAAAAAAATATAGGAGTAGCCAGCTTAAGACTAATGTAAAAATCTACTGGAAAGTAAAGTGAGCCCTAATTAAGAAAGAGCATTTTATTTGACAGAAATGTTGCAGCAGTTAAAGCAGCAAATAAAACTCTAACTGCATTTATATATGTCCATTCAGTTTGTATTTACTGAACCATATTGGAAAATAAATAGATGATAAAAAATTTACAAATTTCCATCAGTATGTGGTACTTAGAACAGGAACATCAGAATTAGCCGCTATAGAAAGATGATTTTTTGTTGATGACACCAGATTACTTAGAAAGAATAAATTAAGAAGTGGCAACGAAGAGAATTTTTCCAAAATGAAAATTAAAATGACAAATGGGATTAAATGAAACTTAATGTAAGGACCTGTTATACCTGCATGCTGAACAGATCTGATGTGGTACATACCACATCACAGTCTTCTTGTTTGGTGGATAACTCAGTAAAAAAGTTTTGTTAGAGACTATGAGATGTAAAATCCAAAACTTAATAATATAATAAACTTTTACATAATAATGATATAGCTATGCTTAGATCACTTTGCAGAGTTTTGTTTGCCTTACTTCAGGAAGGATAAGTTACATCTAGAAAAGACAACAACATTATTAGTAGGCTGAAATAATTCCCATGTGATAAAAGGTTGTGTAGAATATTGAAAACTTTATTAATTAAAAGAAAAGAAAAAGAGGGCAGTATGATAGGGACAGATAAGATTACTGTACATCAGGTATGAAAAGTTTCTCCTCTTCCCCTTTTTTAGAGTAGCTGAATCTGAGGTCATCCAGTAGAATTGAAAGTTGGAAGTTGTAGAATAGATAAAAACAACATACTTCTTCATATAGCTTGAGGTTTATTTATTTATTTATTTATTTAATTTAATTTAATTTTTATACCGCCCTTCTCCCGAAGGACTCAGGGCGGTGTACAGGTTAAACAATGGAGTTAACGGCAACAATATACTGTACAGTGACAGATGATCTGAATGTCTTTAAGAGAAGACTAGACAAATTCATTGTTGATAAAGTTATTAATGGTTATTAATCATGATAACTATCATATTTCTCAAATTATGGTCATCTTAAGGTCCCTTTTTGATCTCATGTTATCTTACATATTAACACAACTTTGGAGAAAATTACAGTTAAAGGTCTAAACAGGATATTAAACTATACTCCAGAAGTAGGAAATGTGACATTTTATGAAGAAATCTGATTTAGCTGGGTCTAGGGATAGCTAAAAGAATCATTCCACATAGACAGGAAGAAAACAACACTCCAATAGTTTCAAGAAATTGTTCTTTGATAATCTAAGGAATGCCTTTATATTGTAGAGGTAAGAAGATATTTTATTTCTATATTGTCTAGTTTTAGTAACATAGTATACATTAATTGTATACTAATAAAGATCTATTCATGCTTATTTTGTAATACCCTTTTGGGTATTTATTACAACTCTTACATTGTTTTTATTTGTTTCTTATCATGTTTCTTAAGTTCACTATTTTAAAAAAAACTTTCTAATTCTGTTTCCAAACAGCATGCCTCTGTAGCATTTATGACTTGTGCCTGGTTAAATGTTGTGGGAAGAAAATAGTGGACTATGACAAATCTTCATCTGCTGCAGCACAGTTCTTCTTATGTTCATATGGAAATTAAATAAGGGTAGAAGCCAACATGCAAACTGGTAATTTAACAAAATGATGCTCTCAAAATGTAGTTCTCATGGGCACTTAAGGAAAAGAAAATTGCACTCTTCTTTTAGAGAATACTATTAAAATATGCACGAGATGAATGTGCTTTGTGCAATTGGGATATTTCCAAATACATCTCTTTAGGACAGGCAAGAAACATATTGAGTCCCTGAACATAATTGAAGACTATGAAATATGGTATTGTTTGAATTTATTGGTGAAGATCAATCCACCAGGACCATGGTGGCACAGTAGTTAGAATGCAGTATTGTAGGCTAATTCTGCTGACTGCCAGAGGTTATATCCTCACCAGCTCAAAGATGACTCAGCCTCCCATCCTTCCGAGATCTGTAAAATGAGGACCCAGATTGTTGGGGGCAATATGCTGACTCTGTAAACTGTTTAGAGAAGGCTGTAAAGCACTGTGAAGTGGTATTTAAGTCTAAGTGCTATTGCTATTGCTATTTGTCTGGTTTCCTGCCTGAGCAGGGGGTTGGAGTAGAAGACTCCAAGGTCCCTTCCAACTGTTATTCTATTCTATTGTTCCCAGGATGATATTTTCTTACATTTTTATAATGGTTTCTCCAAACCTGTCAGCTCTACCACTATCAATTGTGCAAGAGTAGGATAAGAAATACCCCCAGTCTGGAGAGAAGAGAAAGATGATTCCCTAATATTTAATAAGAATTAATGGTTACTGAAAATAGAGACAGGTTGTAATCAAGATACAAATGTCTCAAATATTGAAGTACAAATTTGAAGACAAAGTTTAATAAATAATTACTCTGAAGAAGGGCAGTGCCGGTTCTAGTACCTTCACCCACCATTCTTCCATTGTGAGTAGTACCAAATCTTTCCATCTTTGTGCACGCAATAATCTTGCTGCAGTTATCAGGTAAAAAAGTGAAGTTCTTTCCAACTTCATATCCATCAGTCCCAAAACAAAAGCCTTTGGTTTAAATAAAAAAAAAGTTAAAGGTTCCCCCGCACATGCGTGCTAGTCGTTTCCAACTCTAGGGGTCGGTGCTCAACTCCGTTTCAAAGCCGAAGAGCCAGCGCTTGTCCGAGGACGTCTCCGTGGTCATGTGGCTGGCATGACTAGATGCCAAAGGCACATGGAACGCTGTTACCTTCCCACCGTAGTGGTCCCTATTTTTTCTACTTGCATTTTTTTTTATTAAAGAGTTTTACAATATTTTACAATATATCCCCAAATCCCTCCCACCCCAACCCCCCCACTTCCCCCCCCCCACTTCCCAGAGCTAAATACAGGATTATAGTTACAACAATCATATTCTAAATAAAAATTTACACAATATACAATCAACCAAATTCGTACTGCGCTTTAACTCTCTCTTAGCATAACTACTAACAATAACAATATCCCACTAAATTCTACTCATAAGCTAAATGGAACTTTTTGGTCCCATATTTGTTTTCAATATAATTTATCCATCTCCTCCAAACTGAAATATATCTCTCCTGTGAGTGATCCTTTAAATAAGCAGAAATCTTGGACATTTCTGCAAGATTAGAAACTTTAAACACCCATTCTTCTACCGTGGGCAGATTGTCCTTCTTCCAATATTGTCCCACCAGTAACCGTGCTGCCGTTATCATGTTCAACATCAGATTAGTCTCTTTGACATCACAATTTACAACAATACCCAGTAAGAACAATTGCGGGGAAAACTTTATCTTCCTCTTAAAAATCTTTTGAATGTTCCACCAAATTTTAATCCAGAAGGCTTTTATGTTTCTACAAGTCCACCACATGTGGAAATAGGTAGCTTCTAAGCTACCACACCTCCAACACTTAGACTGCAGATTAGGATACATGTTGGACAACTTCTTGGGATCCAGATGCCATCTATAAAACATTTTGTAAAAATTTTCTCTTAAATTTTGAGCCTGGGTAAATTTAACATTTCTGACCCAAATTATCTCCCAGGTGTCCAACGAGATTGGTTCCTGAATATTTTGTGCCCACTTTATCATGCAATCTTTAACCAATTCCGTTTCCGAATCCAATTCAATTAAAGCATTATATATCCTCTTTATATGTGCACATTTTGGATCTCTAATTTGCTTTACTAAATTTTGATCTGTAATTGTGATACCAACCTTTTGATCTGACTTCCACCTAGCTTTCAATTGGGTATATTGAAACCAAGAGTAATTTATGTTTTCTTGTCTTAACTCCTCTGCTGATTTAAGTTGCCAATCATTCCCTTGCAATTTGAGTAGTTCCTTATAAGAAACCATATCCATACTCACTCCCATAGATACACCCTCTATCGTGTGTCCAGGAATTCCCCAAATCGGTATTTTATAATTTAACTTATAATAGTACTTTTTCCAGACACGCAGTAAAGCACTTCTAAGAATATGGGATTTAAAAGCCCTGTCTACCTTCTTATCATAAAGCAAATATGCATGCCATCCATATACCAAATCCCATCCCTCAAGATGAAGTATTCTCTTGTTAGTTAAATTAAGCCAATCACTAACCCAGGTCAAAGCAGCCACATCATAGTACAATTTCAAATTCGGCGCCTTAAGTCCCCCTCTTTCCCTGGCATCCTGTAAAATCTTGAATTTAACTCTTGGTTTTTTCCCCGCCCAGATAAATTTGTTAATACCCTTCTGCCATTGATCAAGGTTGGCATCCTTTTTCAGTATAGGTATCATCTGAAACAGAAAGAGGAACTTTGGTAGAACATTCATTTTAACAACTGCAATTCTTCCCAGTAGTGATAATTGTAATTTTTTCCAATTATTTAAGTCCCTTTGTACCTTCAACCATAGTGTTTCATAATTATTCTTATACAATTTTACATTTGAGGCTGCAATATGCACTCCTAGATATTTAACCTTCTTCACTATTTCAAAACCTGTTAAGTTAGATAACATATCCCTTTCACTCGTAGATAAATTCTTGGATAATATCTTAGTTTTATTACTGTTCACCTTAAACCCAGAAACCTTACCATACTGAGTTATAATTTCCATCAAGTCTACAACCGACTGTAGCGGTTGGGATACTGTCACAACCAAGTCATCAGCAAAAGCTCTCAGTCTATAATCATTCTGTTTTATTTTAATTCCCTTTATCAAAGAGGACTCTCGAATTTTAATTAGTAAAATCTCTAATGTTAAAACAAACAATAATGGTGATAGGGGGCAGCCCTGCCTTGTACCTTTTTCAATTCTAAAAGTCTCTGTTAATCCCCCATTAACTATAATTTGTGCAGTTTGTTGTTGATATATAGCTTTAATTGCATGTAGAAAACCTTCTCCAAAATTCATCTCCTCAACAACTCTTAATAAAAACTGCCAATTCAATTGGTCAAAGGCTTTCTCTGCATCCAAAAATATCAGTGCTGCGGAGACTTGGTTGTTCTTATCCAAATATTCAAGCAAGTTAACAATTTGTCTTACATTATTTTTCATATACCTCCCAGATATAAATCCTGATTGGTCACTATGAATCATTTGTTTCAAAACTTGCATTAATCTATTAGCCAATACTTTAGCAAAGATCTTATAATCTGTATTTAAGAGCGATATAGGTCTATAATTTTTAGGTTGGGTAAGATCTTGATCCTCCTTTGGTAGCGCTGCCGCTTCGAATGGCGGCGTTCTGAAGCCGCCCGATCCTGGGAAGCGTCAAAACGCCCGGAGGCAGCAAAACCAGCTGTTCCGTGGCACTGGAGCTTCTTCGGGAGAAGAGGGAGAGGCGAGCCTGCCTGGATAGAGGTAGAGCCCCCATACGATCCTCCCAAGTAGTTTGGGGGATAAAAGGGTGAGCTCCCTCGGAGCCCAGGCTTTCTCCGCTCCCAGGACATCTTCGCTCCAAAAGGAGTGGAACAAGACGCGACAACTGCACCTGCTGCTTAGAGGGGACTGTGAGTATTTTGAAAAACAGGCAGAGCAAAGCAGGAAGATCTGGATTTTTAAATTGGATCTTAACTTTAACTCAGTTTCATTATCTTCTTCAAGCTTCAAGTGTGAAATGGAGTGAAAATGGCGCTGGAGTGTTTCTCTCCTGTGTGAAGTGACTGTGTTTGAAAAGTGTTATATTTTGCTACAAAGCAAGAGATACAATTCGCAATTGACTCTATTCAGTATTGGATTTTGTGTATTTGATTTTGTGTATTTGAAAGCCTGTTCCCTATTCTTCTTATTGAAAGTTAAGAACTCTGGGAGAATTGTTACTTTTTTTTTTCCTTTTCTTCCTGAACTTTGATTCTGCTGGGTGACAGAGGAAATTGAAACTTAAGAGATGGCTGCGAAACGTGGGGGAGGGCCCCCGCTTTCTAAGAACGCTATCTCCTCACCTATGCCACAAACTGCAGGGCAGACTTCGATGAAACCTACAGTACAACCACCCTCTCCCCCACCTCCTGCATTTACACTGACAGACATCCAGCAAGTTGTGATGCAGTCAACGCAAGTTCTGCAACAAGAAATAAAGAATCAAAACAACCAGATGAGGGAAGATATAGTGCTTGCACTCCAGGGTTTAGCTGCACATATAGAACGCCTGGATGCTCGGGTGGATTCAGTTATGGAGTATGTGGAGAACTTGGAAAATAAAATTACTGATGCTGAGCAGAAGGTTGATAGAGCAGAGGCCAAGATTGACAGAACAGGGGATGAGGTCACTATATTAGAGTATAAGAGCATGGAGTTTGCTTTGCATATTAGAGGCCTCAAAGAGAATCCTAAAGAAAATCTGGAATGGGAAATAGCACAAGCAGTGGCTCCTGTTTTGAAATGGGAACCTGAAGAATTACTTAAGGAAATGGATAAGATATTTAGAGTTAACTCCTGGATTGCTAGGCAAAAAAGTCTACCTAGAGATGTAGTGATCTATTTTTCCAGGAGATCAACTAGAAATTCTATTATCCAGGCCTTTTATCGGGAAAAATTCCAGATTGCAGGCCAAGATATTATGATCTTAAAGGAGATACCTTCAAAAATTCTTGGAAAGAGGAAAGACTTTGCCTTTTTGTCTGATGAGCTTAAGAAGCGACAAGTCCAGTTCAGATGGGAAATTCCTATTGGAATTGTGGTAAATTATGCAGGGACCAGATACAGACTGGATACAATCTTAAAAGCAAAAGATTTCTACACTAAGGTCCTGAAAGCAGGTTTACCACCATCTCCCCGAATTAAGAGAACAGAAGCTAGACAAGATGATAAACAATTGAGTGAAGGGGCAATGTTACTGCCCCCTGAGGAGATCCAGAAACCGGAGGCCATAGAGCAGAATTTGATATTAAAGGAAGACCCAAAAAAACAGAGGATGACAAGAGCTGCACATAAGCGTATGGAAAAGGAACAAAAACAGAAATCTGCAACTGGTTCAGCTACGCAAGATGCGACTGTTTTAGAGCCCATGGGAGGAGCACGTCCTAAGAGAGCAACAGCTGATCTTCAGGCCATGTTCCAAAGGCTCATGGTCACCAGAGATGGTGAAGTTCCTGACATGGAATGTTAACGGGCTAAATTCACCACAGAAAAGAAAGAAAGTATTTTTTTATTTGAAACAACATAAAAATGACGTTGTTTGTTTACAAGAGACACATATTGCATTAAGAGATCAAAAATATTTGACTAATTCCCGATTGGGAACATATTTTGCATCTTCTGCTCCGGACAAGAAGGCTGGAGTGGTTATTTACTTAAGAAAAGACTTTTCGGCAAGATTGATTGAATCAGATAAGCAAGGGAGATATGTTAGTATTGAATTAACATTACAAGGAAAGAAAGTTCTTCTTATTGGATTATATGCTCCAAATCAACAACAGCAAAAAAATTTTAAATTCTTACACCAAAGGCTAATTGAACTGGATTACAAATCTGTTATTATGATGGGGGATTGGAATGGGGTCTTGGTGCCATCTGAAGACAAGAAGGGGTCTTCTAAAACCCTTTGTAACTCAAAATTGCCTAAAGCCTTTTTTGATTTGAAGGAAGATCTGGAATTAATTTAATTTAATTTAATAATATTTCTATACCGCCCTTCTCCCTGAGGACTCAGGGCGGTGTACAGGGCAAGAATAAAACACAGAAATTTACAAAAACTAAAAGATAATTAAATGCATGCCCGATTAAAATACAATTGATACATAGTAAAAAGCCCCAATAAAAATAATAAAAAACCCCACCAATCCCCCCTCAGGCCAGGTCGGCTTGCTCGAACAAGTATGTTTTCAGATCGCGGCGAAAGGAGCGCAGATCGGGCGCCGTCCGGAGCTCAACCGGTAACTGGTTCCATAGCTCCGGGGCGCCCACAGAGAAGGATCTCCCCCTGGGGGCCACCAGTCGGCATTCTCTGACCGGTGGCACCCTGAGGAGGCCCTCTCTGTGGGAACGCACAGGGCGCAGGGAGCTTGATGCCGGCAGCAGATGTTCCCTGAGGTACTCCGGCCCCATGCCATGGAGGGCTTTAAACACCATTACTAGCACCTTGAATCTCACCCGGAAGACAACTGGTAACCAATGCAGCTCACGGAGCAGAGGTGTGACATGGGAGTATCGGGAGACTCCCAACACAACTCTCGTGGCTGCATTCTGTACCAGCTGGAGCCTCCGGGTGGTCCTCAAGGGAAGCCCCATGTAGAGAGCGTTGCAGTAGTCTAGACGAGAGGTCACGAGCGCGTGAGTGACCGTGCATAAATCATCCCGGCTTAGATAGGGCCGCAACTGGCGCACCAGGCGAACCTGGGCGAAAGCCCCCCTAGTCACAGCCACCATGTGATCTTCCAAGGTGAGCCGCGAATCTAGGAGGACTCCCAAGTTGCGAGCCCTATCTACGGGGGGTAGTAATTCACCCCCCATAGAAAGAGATGGAATATCCGAATAGACCCGGGATGAAGGTATGCAAAGCCACTCGGTCTTGTCGGGGTTGAGTTGAAGTCTGTTCCTCCCCATCCAGACCCGAACCGCCTCCAGGCAACGGGACATCACGTTGAGGGCATCACTGGGGTGGTTTGGGGTAGAAAGAAAAAGCTGGGTATCATCAGCGTACTGATGATACCCAACTCCAAAGCCACGAATGATCTCACCCAGCGGTTTCATATAGATGTTGAACAGGAGAGGCGAGAGGACCGACCCCTGAGGAACTCCACAAATGAGAGACCTCGCGGTCGACCTCTGCCCTCCTGTCAACACCGACTGCGAGCGTCCCTGGAGATAGGAGGAGAACCACTGTAAAACCGTGCCTCCCACTCCCAATCCCCTGAGACGCCGCAGCAGGATACCATGGTCGATGGTATCGAAAGCCGCTGAGAGGTCTAATAGGACTAGAACAGAGGAACGACCCCTGTCCCGAGCCCTCCAGAGATCATTCACCAGCGCGACCAATGCCGTCTCCGTGCTGTGCCCGGGCCTGAAACCCGATTGGTACGGGTCTAGATAATCCGCTTCATCCAGGACCAAAGGGAGCTGATGCGCCACCACACTCTCAACAACCTTCGCAAGAAAGCGAAGGTTGGAGACCGGACGAAAGTTGTTCAATACAGCTGGGTCCAAGGCAGGCTTCCTGAGGAGGGGCCTCACCACCGCCTCTTTCAAGACGGCAGGGAAGCTACCCTCACTCAAAGAAGCTGATATAACTGCCTGGAACCAGCTGCGTGTCCTCTCCCGGGCTGCATAAACCAGCCAGGAAGGGCACGGGTCCAATAAACATGTGGTGGAGCTCAGTCTCCCCATAATCCTGTCCACTTCCTCCGGAGTCACAGAATCAAACTCCTCCCAAGTGATATCGACAAGACCACCCGCGTCCTGATCGTCAGACTCTGCCCAGTCAGAGTCCAGACCGGTCCGAATCCGAGCGATTTTGTCCGACAGATAATTGTTAAACTCCTCGGCACGACCCTGCAAGGGTTCCTCCCTCACCTCCTGATTAAGGAGGGAGCGAGTCACCCTAAACAGAGCAGCCGGGCGATTATCCGCGGACGCGATAAGGGTAGCGAAGTGATTAGACCTCGCCACCCTTATCGCAGCGAGATAAGACCTAATATGGGTTCTTAGTCGCAATCGGTCGGATTCGGATCGACTGGACCTCCAACCGCTCTCTAGGCCCCGTCTCCGGCGCTTCATCTCCCGGAGCTCCGCGGAGAACCATGGAGCTTGACGGGATCTGCATCGGGTCAGGGGCCGCAAGGGTACAACTCGGTCAAGAGCCTCAGTGGCTGCCCTTTCCCAAGCTTCCACTAAGGCATCCGCCAAGCTGTGAGTGGGGGAGGCAGGTGGGGACCCCAGCGCTGCCTGGAACCTTGCGGAATCCATTAAGCGTCTGGGGCGGTACCATCTAACTGGTTCCACACACCCACGGCGGGGGGTGGCAAAACGGAAGACCAGCCGCAGGAGATGATGATCGGTCCATGACAGGGGCATAATAATTGGGGAGCCCCCACCAAGATCATCTAACCACCGACCAGATAAGAAAACTAGGTCAAGGGTGTGGCCTCCCTCATGAGTCGGTCCTGAAATTACTTGCGTCAGGTCCATGGCCGTCATGGAAGCCATGAACTCCCGAGCCAACTCAGATGATCCTCCCAGAGATGGTAGATTGAAGTCCCCCAAAACTATAAGTTTCGGGAACTCAACCACCAACCCAGAGAGGACATCGAGAAGCTCAGGCAGGGCTGCTGCTGCGTGACTAGGTGAAAGGTACACTAGCAGCAAGCCCAACTGCGCACCAGGGCCGCATCTCAAGAAGAGAGACTCACACCCGACTATCTGCGGAACGGTGGCCTCCCGCGGAGCTAAGGTCTCCCTCATAACAACAGCCACTCCCCCACCCCTACCCTGAGCCCGAGGCCGGTGTAGCACCCGGAAACCTGGTGGGCAAAGATCAGCCAGAGGAATACCGCCCTCTGGGCCCAACCATGTCTCCGTGATGCAAGCCAGGTCCGCCTGCTCACCCTCGACCAAGTCACGGACGAGAGGAGCTTTATTAACGACAGACCTGGCATTCAAGTACACCAGCCAGAGCTCAGGAGGCTGCACATCCTCACTCCCGGGACCTCGGGGCAGAACAAGAGGGTCGGAACGCCTCACCGCTTGCAAATAGCGGAGAGGCCTTCCCTGAGATTGATACGGCCCTCTGTTCCTGCACCTGCTGCCATTCCCTAACGTCGTGGGAATAGGCATTCCCACGACTTGCCCTGGAGCCCCGGGGGCGACCGACCCCCGCTCCTCCCCTCCGCGATCAATCCCGGCCCTGGCCTGAACAGTGGTTGCTGGACTGCCCCCCGTATCCGAACAACCAAAAGAAGTTCCCACCCCCCTCCCTAACCTCTTAAAAAATTTAACCAAAAAACTAACCAGGGGCCTCTTATTTGGCTTATATCGGAGGCCCCTACCCATGCCCAGCCATCTCTCAGGGTCCCAACACTCGGGCCCTTCATCAAGAGGAGGTGTAAAAAGTAAGGCGGGTCGCTCCCAGGATGGGGGGGCCCCCCTGAGAGCGTATAAGGTCGTGCTAGAATAAGTCAGACGCATGATCTTAACAAGTCCGACAAAAAACAGCAAGGCAGACCAGATCAACATGGGAGGATCATAAGAGATGTATGGCGGGAAAGGAATATGAGAGACAGGGATTTTACTTTTTTTTCGGATAGACACAAATCTTTTTCCAGGATTGACTTCATTTTGATTACTACTGACCTTTCCTCCTCGGTTAAGAATGTTAAGATTTTCCCTAGGACAATGTCTGACCATAGTCCTGTTTGGCTGGAGCTCTTTACTGAAGACACTAGTAGGAGATCCTGGAGGCTGAATGAGAACTTATTTACAAATGACTTGTTCTTGCAGAAATGTAGAGAACATATGAAAGATTTTTTTGTCACGAATATGCATAAAAGTACTTCGATGGAAATGGTTTGGGATGCTAGTAAGGCCTATATGAGAGGGGTTTTGATTTATATGAATAATGTTTATAGGCGTAAGCAAGTGCAAAAACGTTTAGATATCGAGGAAGAGATTAAAACTAAAGAGAAAAAGTTTATTTTGAATCCATTGGATAATAATTTAAAGATCTCAATACATTTATTGAAAGAACAATTTAATATGCTATTGGCTGATCAAGTAGCAACTAATTTGCGTTATGCCAAACACAATACTTTCTGTAACGCTAACAAGCCTGGTAGATGGCTGGCTTATCAATTAAGGAAGAAACAGAAATTACGTACTATAGACAAAATAGAATATAAAGGAAAAGAAGTCTACCAACAAAATTTGATTAAGAGGAGTTTCCTAGATTTTTACTCGAAATTATATTCTAAAGAGAATATACAAGCTCTAGATATAGATAAGTATCTACAGGGAGCTCATTTTCCAAGACTTTCACAAGAACAACAACTTGAGATGAATTGCCCAATTACACCAGAAGAAATTTCTTTAGCTATTAAACAGTTGAAATTGGGCAAAACTCCAGGAACAGATGGATTAACAGCAATTTATTATAAAAAGTTGCTGCATGAAATGATTGAACCCTTAAAGATTTTGTTTAATGAAATTCAGACTGGAGGCGCAGTTCCTCCATCATGGAGGACAGCTTTTGTATTTCTACTTGCATTTTTATGTGCTTTCGAACTGCTAGGTTGGCAGAAGCTGGGACGAGTAACAGGTGCTCACTCTGTTACGCGGCACTCAGGATTCGACCCACCAAACTGCCGACCATCTGATCAACAAGCTCAGCGTCCTAACCCACTGAGCCACAGCATCCCTTTTGGTTTAAATACTAATCTTTAAAATCTTCTGAATCGGTGTATGTATTTGAATGCAACTTCTGATTCAGTGGGTATACTTTAATCTCATAAAATGTTGGCAACCTCAACTGAAGATCTCACATAAGATTACCAAAATATCATGAGTTATCAATGGCAATAATCCCTGTCTCTGTTTCTGTTCTCTCTCTCTCTCTCTCTCTCTCTCTCTCTCTCTCTCTCTCTCTCTCTCTCTCTCTCTGTGTGTGTGTGTGTGTGTGTGTGTATGTGTGTAAAAATAATTACAGATTAAAGGTATGTGATGGAGAACACGGCACCTACCTTTACTATGATGCCAACGCTTTCTTTTGATATTTGATGGTTTCTCTGATACTGAAACATTTAAATGTCCTCTGTCAGGTAGGGGTAGTTTAGTTTATATTCCTTCATGGAATATAAGACCAACTTTCTGTATGGGAGAATGTATTATTTAATATAAAAATGTCAAAATATGTGCCATCAATGCACCACCACGGTCATTCACCCTTATGACTGATGGCAGAAACCTGCAGCATGCCCAGCCACCTATTTCCTCCTCACCTGTTTTGCCACCCCACTGGGTTTCATATGGTCCTCCCCCTCCCACTATCACTCACTCACCTTCTGAAGACCTCCAGAACTCAGGAATGGAGGAGGGGAAGGAGAATAGGCTGCTCTATTGCTCGGCCACATGGATCTCATAAGCAGTGTCTTTTTGTGAACCACAGACTTCTTGGACTAGCAACAAAGTATTTCTGCTTGTCTCCTCCTGGGGGATGGCAAATAGCTTTCTGTCAATTTGAAATTTGAGCTGGTGGGGAGGATAAAGGACTGACTTGGTAATTGAGTGAGTGTGGGAGGGGAGGAGACCCAGGCAACTGTGGGGACCTCAAGGGGTGGGAGGTGGAGCATGGAATAATTCAGGGTGTTAGGGGATGCCTTGGGAGGCCCGAGGCTGATGGGCTTGTCCCTGCACTAGACCTCTAGGATCACCCCTAAGGGCTCCATGCACATTTAATGACCCACACATTCGTTTAACAAATGCGTTGGGGAAAGCAGAGATGGGAGGGTCGTTAATGAAACAGCTCATTTTAAGTTTATCTCAATTTCTGATGCAGAGGGCAGGCTCCATTACTCTCATAACTCGAGGATTACCTTACGGAAAATATACGTAGTTTCATTTATTTGTAACATTTTTCTCTGATTGCTGCAGTTAGCAAAATGGAAGATGGCAAAGTTGCTTCAAAATGGGCTGCTTTACTACAAGATTGATTTATATGCCTCAAGAGAAAAACAGTCAGAGAGAACAAGTTTGTCTTCATATTTTTTTTTTCTTACTGTTACAGTTGATAAGTTAGGCTTTAAAAACTCAGCCTGGAGAGATCTTTTTCTGAGATGTTTTATAAAAAATAAATTCTGAACCAGGCGTATGCTCATAAAGTTTCAATAAAACTTCCTAGATATTATGCTAGGCTGATTTATTGACTGCAAGCTCTTTACCCTAAGGGAGTATCTGAAACTAAATTGTAATATTTTGAATAATATCTACGCATACTTATTTTCATGACACATTTTCAAATATCAGTCTAATCAACGTTATATATCAACGTTATCATCTTCTTTGAGCAATTTTTTAAGCCAGCTATACAGTATATTCACAATGGTCCTATCATCAAACCCATACATAAATATGCTGTTAATTAGCACACTGTAGGATTCTTTCAGTTCTTCCTGACAATTATTTTAACATGCATTTCTTTGTTCTTCAATCAGATGAAAACTAAGTTATCACAAATTCCTGTACTCTCACAACCAAGCTTTATTGTGGCTCATCAATGAGATAGGCAAACAGTGCTATTCTTACATATTTAAGAGGAGCATTGGGCAGATTTCCTGGTTTCATGTTGAGTTCACTGGCCAGCGGAGAAAACAACCACTGGACAATTTTCATAAAATGCGGTAAGACAGATTTTGGAGATTTCAAGTATGCCGCTAAGATTAAGTGTTACTGACTTCTCCAAATGCAGATCATCTTGCTGTTGCTCCAACAGAAAAAGCAGGTCAAGCATATGACCACTGTTATGTATTTGGCCCTAGGTGACATGGGACAAGCCTGAGGCCATATTGGACATGAACTCCTGAGCTACCTCTGACATCACACCCAGGAAAAGCAAGTTAAAGTCTCCTAAAACCATATCACCAACTCTGCCACTAGTTGGCCATGGACTCAAGGAGCTGAGGAAAGGAGGTTGCTACCCATCAGGAAGACTGGTACAGTCCCAACAGTGCCAACCGAACCCTAGAGCCCAATTTAAGAGACAGGGTCTGGTCACATTTCTAAAAGGAAACACACCCCTGTGGTCCTAACCAGATTTTGGTAATATAACTCAGATATCTTATCCATGATTAAGTCACACATGAGGACAGTCTTATTACAGACCACCCTGGCAACAGTATCTGAAAACCCAGGATCTTGAAAGTCCACTGACCAAGACCTGGGAATGAGGTGAGGGCTAGAACACACCACCAGAACTGTCCTTTAGAGTGGTCCCTGACAGTGCCCCTCCTATGTCTCCCATCATGTCTCCATTAGCCATCACTACATACCTTTCTGCTACATAATTTCTGGGTCCTTAATGTCCTTTGCTTTCTTCAATTCATTTTGAGTTTTCACTTTCTTAAGATCAGAGTTAGAGTCCCAGTCAATATTCTGGGAGTTATTCTGCTGTCCTCCACTGTTTTTTCACTGGAATTGGTTGCAAATGTAATCTGAGCATCACTTTTAGGAACTCCCACGTATCCTCAGCTCCTTTTCCCATTAGCTACTCAGGCCATGGACTTCTACTGCACATTTATTAAAATCCAGTTTTTTAAAGTCTAAGATGCTGTTTAACCATGCTAAATTCTGATTTTTCTTAAAACCATGACTAGCAGCACTACATAGCCTCTTTTCTCTAATGTTCATATGAGTTCTAGTTCCTCAACTAAGGTCTTGACTTCCCTCAGTAAAGATTATTTTATCTTTTCCTTCAGTCTTTGAAGAAGAAGTGGTTAGCAGGGCAAATAAGGATCGTCCTGGAATGACTATACTTGGCATAATTTGTTTTCCAACAGATGTCAGGGTAATTAAAATGACCCTTTACTACAGCTTCACGCCTCATTAAAAGTTATGTATTTTGGTTTTTGAAAGTATTGTTCACAGCATCTTGGCTGGACAGGCTATATAGACACCAACAACAATATTGCTTTTATTCATTCCACCACTTATTTTAGTGTATATATTGTCTCTCTATCGGGGTCCCCAACCCCCAGGCTATAGCCCACCTCTGAGTCTTGAGCTGTTTGGAACTGGGCCACGGAAGTGGTGGGCGAGAGCGTGTGTGCATCCCCATTTGCGCAAACAGCAGGTGAGCCCATAGATGCATGTTCCATTTACACAAGCAGCAGGCACACTTGCCCACTGCTTGTGCAAATGGAGCTGTGCACACGCCATGTACGCTTTCCCGCCACTCTTACGGAATCATCCTCTCTTCCCCTTCCCCCACTGGTCCACAAAACCAAAAAGGTTGGGGATTTCTGCTCCATATCACTGCTAAGATATTTCATATGGATTTAAGGACAGGGTATTTTTAACTACGGTGCAAATCCTCTTTATTTCCTATTACCTTTGAACTTTTTTTCCTTCCATTTGCTCAGTTATATCACCAGATAGTTGTTGTTATATATTAGATCATTTCTGCCTTTTTGCAGTAAAAACTGGAGTTAACCTTTTTTGGATTCTTAGATCATTAGCATATAAACAGTGAAGACAATGATGTCTTAAAATGATTTATGAGCCAATATTCTTTATGTACTTACTTCAGAATTTTCATTTCCCCTCCCCCCAGATTCAGTTTATAGGTCTCCTAATCACACTCATCAAAATTTTGAAGTGTAACACATCTTTTGTCACCAAAATATCCTCAGATAATTCAGACCATAGTTCCAGAACTATAGCTCTTCCATTTACCTAGCCAGAAAACTACTCAAGGTATTATTTGGTATTTTTACAGTTCCCTTCCATGGAAGGATGGATTAGAATACCACCTATGCTCTTTCTTCCAATATTTTCAAAATCTGTGATTATAGTACTATAATTTGTCTTCATGAAGGAATAGCAAAAAGTGTTCATTGTCAATGAAATTGATAAGATTTGGAAGTTGTTCTGTCACAGGCCTAATTCTTGCTCCAACAAACAGTATATTTCACAATGGGTTGGGTGAAGTATATTACTCATAGTAGCTATCATAACTTTTTTTCTTGTCTATTACGGGCATAGTCATACATTTTCTATTCTTTGTAGATCCACTGTCATGTCATCAGGCTTGCAGTTGTTTCTCTTCCCCTGAATATTTGAAACATGTTACATCTTTAAAACTATCTCTATTTTTCCAGGGCGCAGACTCTGGTTATAACCTCATTCACTGAGTTTGCTTTTCTATTTTCTTTTTGGCATTTTTCCCCATCAGAGCCTACTTCCTTTGAATTGACAAATTCTTGTCCTATATCATCAGTTAAAATGTAGCTGTTCACTCCATTAATCCTTTTGTTTTCAAGGATTGCTGCAAACTCACATTTGCCATAATTATATGCCAAGACATATATTCTGGAAGACAAACATATCAGAAGTGCTGCTGATTGCGCTTGAAGACTACTGAACATTTATCATCACTTTGCTTTCTTAGGGCACTACTAGTAGAGAGGCTTTTATTTGTTCTTGTTTCTTCTCAGGTTTTGGGGTTCTTAAATTGGCCAATCATGACCAGGTGGGAAAATCTGTTTCATGCATTAAACACTGAATTATCCTGACAAATTCTTGTTTGCTCTTCCTGCTTATTTGCTGCATGAAATTTGGCTGCGTCATATACCTCTTATGGTAGCTGCTTACTCAGCAAGAAGCAATCGCTCTTCACCCACACAAAGCACTCTACAGGGTTTGGGGCCATGACATTTTCACTCCCACAGCTGAACAAACATGCAGAACACACAGCTTATGTGGTTACTTTCTCCCTTATGCGCTCGCTCTCTCTCTCTCTCTCTCTCTCTCTCTCTCTCTCTCTCTCTCTCTCTCTCTCTCTCTCTCTCTCTCTCTCGTTAACTCTCTCAGCAAGATCTATATAGTGCAGTGGGGGGAATAGAATTTCAGATTTAAAAATATATTTTATGACATCTCTTAGTTTATATCTTTTTGTTTAATATAGCAATTATTAAAGATTTTCTTGTATAGTAAACGCGTTGCACAATAAAATGGCAAACTCATTCTACAATAAGTAGCAAAAGTCATCCATGAAGACACATGTTTTTTATAAAACTTTATTGCATTTAAAATAACAACAGAAAAAATACAGGGAACAAAACATAAAGATACATACGGTATCAAAAAATATGTAACAAGTGGTTAAAAAGCAAGTGAAGAAAAATACAACAGAAAAAATAAAATATAGGGTAAAATATGTTGTTACAACAGTAAACAATTACAATTTTATATATAATGAATGCAAACATTACATATATACAATATGTGTGTGTGTGTATTTCTAATATATTTATATAACTATTATACCTTTTTTTAACCTACTATCAATTCAAAGACTACATCTATGGGCAATCTGCTTGTAAGTAGCAAGTATAATCAGATCTTCAATCCATTGAGTAAATGGGAATATTTACTTATTTATTTATTTATTCCCCACCTTTATTATTATTTAACAAATAACTCAAGGCAATAAACATGTCCAACACACCTTCCTCCTACTTTTCCCACAACAACAATCTTGTAAGGTGAGTTGAACTGAGAGAGTGAGTGACTGGTCCTAGGTCACTCAACTGCCTTTCATGAATTGTTCAATCATTTTGTTTTGAGATTATTTTTGTATCAAAACGTACACTTTATAAATATGCAACAAGATTTCCTTTAATTTTTTAAAATGGCAATTAGCAGCAAAGTTTCATCTATAGATTAATTTATCACTAGGGATGGATGTTTTCATCATACAATTGCTATTGAAAATACACTTGTGGAAGAGAGGGTTGATGGCTAAAATAGTATTTAGGCATTATATAAATGATAAAAAAATAATCCAAATGACTTTATTTTCTTATTGCTTTATAAATTACTCTTTATGAGTAGACATTGGATGAGTCTATACTTTTACCCATTTATGAAAAGCTTTTGGATTGTTTTTATTTCTAATAAAATCACACAAATATAATTATATTTTATTTCATTATATGTTACTGTATCACCTAGAATAGAAAAGGGTAGCATTTTGCTAATGCTACTTTTGTGTTTATTTTATTTCCGTTGTTTCTGATGGTGCTGATTGGCCAGGTATATACAATGGCTATAATCTCTATTATCAAAAACGTCAGTCATTTTTTTGTGCTAATAATGGAAGAATTAAGTTAGCCCAATGATGACTGTTGGAACAACGAAAAGATCTTATGTAATTTGTCATGAGAAAGCTCATCACTGTTACAGTCTATTTCATGCCCTTTCCGTTGTTGATAAGTGATGACAGAACGTAACTTAAACAAAGGTTTGAATGAAAAAGATTTCAATACAGAAAAAAATGATCAAAATATTATCACATAGTATGACTGTCACTTGATTTTTAAAAAATAGGGTGCAAATGTATTTTACAAGTTTTTTTGGAAATGAGCTTTATTCGAACTTTTTTTTCAAGGGTTTATGCAGGATGTCCAAAAAGGCATGAAACAACTATGAAAGAGAGAATCCTACACTGTGATTTCACAAGGCACTTTTTGTTATTTTGATATCATTATGGTTGGAATCAGCTGCCTGTATTTCTTATATGAATGCAGCATGTATAGTATCAGGCTGGATTTGATATATTTGTTTTTAGGAAGCATCAGCATTCTTTCCATTTTTCTTCTTTATAGGTGAAAGAGTTATGTTACTAATACTGCTATTAAACATTTAGATGAAAATACTAGCTGTGAGAAACTGTCAGTAATTAAAAATGCAGAGTGACTCTGTTTATATACAAAATAGCAAAACTAAAGGCTCCTATTCCCCAAAATAATACATGTCACATTTAACCATTTTTATAATTTTTTCATTCTTTTCCACAGCTTCCTTTCTTTTCCTCTTCCCCCAATTTCTTCTACCAACTTGTGTGAATTTCTCTGCTTTGTGTTTTTATTTTAAGGAAAGTTTGGATAATGTCACTCATCCAGTATGCACTGCAGTAGCGACTGCTATATAGGTTATACATGCATTGCAGCAGCTATAATATAGATTAGATTACAACATGTGAATAGATTGTTTCATTTTATTTCATAATTAATGAGTGCCGTGGGAGTGGGACATCTGTGTGGAACCAAAATTAAAAACCTATAGTTACCATGTACATTACACAGAATTTCTTTTTTATGCTTTATTTAAAAATTGGTAAGAAAACAAAAGAATATTAAAAAGCTAGAAATTTATATAATTAAAAAGTGCCAAAAATATTTGACTAAACTTTAGAATAGAATAGAATAGAATAGAATAGAATAGAATAGAATAGAATAGAATAGAATAGAATTTATATAATTAAAAAGTGCCAAAAATATTTGACTAAACTGAATAGAATAGAATAGAATAGAATAGAATAGAATAGAATAGAATAGAATAGAATAGAATAGAATAGAATTTATATAATTAAAAAGTGCCAAAAATATTTGACTAAACTTAGAATAGAATAGAATAGAATAGAATAGAATAGAATAGAATAGAATAGAATAGAATAGAATAGAATAGAATAGAATAGAATAGAATAGAATAGAATAGGGACCTTGAAAATCTCCAGTGATGGAGCGCTCATGATTTCTGGAGGCAAGCTGTTCCACTGGTTGATTGTCCTCACTGTCAGGAAGTTTCTCCTCAATTCCAGGTTGTTTCTCTCTTGTCTCTCATTAAAAAAACTGTAAACAATCTTGACACATAATACATGTACATCAGACCTGATGGATTTTTAGATTAAATAGTGGAAATTTACAACAAAAACAAGACCACCTTTACTTGCTCTGATCTTGGCAAACCATCATAGTTATTCAGCTGATGGATAAATAATTAACTCACAACACTCCATGTTTAAATATTTACATCCATTAGCTTTTCTTCTTTATATTTTATTTATTTATTTTAATTCCATTTATATCCCGCCCTTCTCCAAAGACTCAGGGCGGCTTACAAGCTTAGCAGTAGCCTTCATTCTATGTATATGCCTGCTTATTAGGGCTTTCATACACCCCCCAAGCGGCATTATTACAAAGTCAGCTTATTGCCCCCAACAATCTGGGTCCTCATTTTACCTACCTCGGAAGGATGGAAGGCTGAGTCAACCTTGAGCCTGGTGGGATGCGAACCTGCACTAATTGCAGGCAGCTGGTGTTACTTAAGGAGGCATTAGCCCACTGCTCCACCAAGGCTCTTCACGAGAATCATTGCAGCTTATCTCGTGTTTTCTGTTTATGTTTGGCTTTATCTTTGTTTAATGATTGCAATAATATGGGAAACTTAAAAGGATAAAACATTTTTTCAAGTGATACAAACCATGTATTCAAGGCACATAAACTGTAATGTATGGAAAGAAAAATAGGATTTCTCTGAACTTCCTCACAGTTCCCTACAAACATTCCAGTTTTAACAAGTGCCTATTAGCTTCTGATAGGGATTTTGCCTTTTGCAAGATTTATAGGCATGTAAAAAAAATCAATAACTGTATTGCTTTGATACATAAATCTCTGTTCAGATCTTTCATTGCAGGGAGGTAGAACAGAGGAAAGGACAACCAGCAAAAGCCAACTCCTCTCTGTCGTATATTGACTGTATTTTAAATCAAAAAGTGAAAGGAGATTGGATAAGACTGTATTATAGCTGGCCACTGATGGAATGTGTCAGTGGAATGGTTCTTCCTCTCTCAACATCCCTCTCTGCTTCCTCTAGTCAGCCTCCAGCACTGATTGGAGAAATCATTGAGGTAGATTTGGGAGAAAGTGAAGGTAGACAGAGCACCTGAATGTGTTTGCTTGCATAACCTAATTTTTAATTGTTTTTTAGAGTGCTATTGTTCTTTCACATTGATCCAGAAAGGGAACAATACTGGATACATATGACTTTCATAAAGTATTTCCCATTCTTAGTAGTAGTAGATTAGATCAAAATTATTATTGATTAAAATGATTGAATCAGAATGGTTTATTAAGTGATGGGTAGTAGTTTATTTATTTACCACATTTATAGACTACTGCATTCTCAAAGGACTTTGTAATTCACATGATAAAGTACTGAAACAATATGCAATTAAAGTATACAATTAAAATATCCACAGAAGGATATTCAGTAAGCACATGTTGTAATCTGTGTGGTTTTTTTCCAAAAGAATACCCAAGAGTGAAATTAAACCCTACATCTCAAGCTATTAATCTGCCATTGTCAATTAATCAATAGAATTATACTGTATATATTTATGAATCCTTATTGACTCATTAAGGAATTTAAAACCAATTGTACAGATTTCTCCCCTGGATTTACTGATATATTTTTGTGTTTTTCTTCAGAACTAAACTGCCAAGCTCATCTATTTTTCTTATTATTTAATCTATTATAGAACTAAGACTTTCTTAAATTGAAGTTGACTCCTAGCTGCTATAGGATCATGTCTTTCTAGGTGAGAGCTCAAGTTAATGAAAGCAGCTTCATGTCATTTCATTGCAGTTTCTGTCTACACCTTTGGGACATCCTGTGATGTTACTATCCATGTAAATAGCTGAGTTCCTTTTAGGATGTTGCACTACTGCTTTATATTGCCAGTCTGATCTACTCTTGCCTTTACTGTAATGTCTATATAATTTTATAGGCAGGAAATATAGAAATGGTTTGCCTTTGATTTCTTTTAGGATTATTTTTTCTTCAGTTCTGGTTAGGTCTAACTGTCCTGTTCTCTTATATCGTTTCACCTAAGTACTATCTAGTCTGACACTGTTTAGTTTCCTAGCTTACACGAGTTCAACCAGGTGTTATACTTTATCTATTAGTTTATACCTGAGAGCAGTTAGTTCAAAGGAACATTTACTCCAGTGTCAACAGGACTATTGAGCATTTGACTTTTTTTTGTATTGAAGAAAATAATTCATCTAGAATTTCCATCTCTCTTATTTTTTAGTCTGTAATGTGATTGCATAATAATTGTCCTCTTGTGGTTTAGCTCCTGGGTATTGAAGCTGTTCTTGTATTTTTTTTCTTTCAAAAAGACTTAAATTCTTAGACTAACAGGGGAAATAGAAAATAAGGTAATTCCAGCCATAACAAGAATGCTGTTGCTATTCATCACAGATATGTAAATTCTCAAAAATTCTTCCTCACGTACATCTGGTCTGCGTCCCTTGATCATCATAAACCACACTGTATTTTTTAAATAACCTTCATTGTTATGTTATGCCCTTTCGATCAGAACTCTATCAGATATCTTCCCAGACACACTTAACAATTTAATCTTTTGTTTGTGAATTCACACCTCTATTCTCCAAATCATCAGGCATAAATGCACCATAAATACTCATTAAACATGCTGCACAGCTTTCAATAAGCAAATCACATCCGTATTTCAATATTTGTCCAATTCCCAAATCTGTATTTGTAATCTTACCATTTTGAACATTCTTGCAATATTTTAGACTTCCTTTTCATCTGTTTTTTCTTAGGTACTGAAATATGTAACATTTGCTTCATTTCTAATATCATTTCCTCATAAATCTCAAAAAATATTCTTCACTTCACTTCAGTTACATTAGAACAGGGCTTTTCAACCTTTTCACCCATTGTACCACTTTTAGGATATGGCAACATCCAAGTACCACCAGTCGCCTAGTAAGGTGTCAAAAACTTGATGACCAAAAAAAAAAAGGAAAAAAGTGATGAAGTACAGGTAGTCCTCGACTTACAATAGTTTGCTTACTGACTGTTCGAAGTTACAATGGCACTGAAAAAAGTGCCCCCCAAGCCACAGCCGAGCAAGACACGGCAGTGCTCTTCCTCCTGTCCGAGGTTTTCATTGTTGTGAGCATTTCTGTTGAGGATTGGCAGCGGGGGTGGGGTGGCGGGGGTGTTTGTTTTTTATTCCACCCATCTGCTGGGTAGTTGCAGCAAGTTTTGGTCACTTCACATGACCCTGGGACACTGTGACCATCATAAATATGAATCAGTTGCCAAGCATCTGAGTGTAAATCACAAGACCCTGGAAATGCTGCAACATTCCAGCTGATCGGCGCTTTTTCTGGGCTCAGAAGCGCCAGGATCAGCGCAGAGCTCCAGCTGGAGCCTGGCGCTGATCCTGGTGCTTCCACGGAGCCCTGACAGCCCCGAAGAAGCGCTGATCCTGGGGCTTCCGCTGAGCCCTGACAGCCCTGCAGCTCCAGCCATCTCTCGCTCAGGCTTGTGCGGTGCTGCCACCAGTTCAGCTCATTCCCCTCCCCTGCTACCACTTTTCTAGGATGGTCGTGTGCCACCTGTCAGGTGCCAATGTACCACAGGTGGTACCCGTACCACTGGTTAAAAAGCCCTGCATTAGAAAACATGTCATTGCTTTTATTTACTCTGCAAGAGGATATTTGATTTGTTCTCTTCCATCTCTTCTAAAATACATTTTTATTTCCATCAATATTTTTCTGAATTCTGTCTTTCTTTAATCTTACCTCTTTGTTGTTCCTTTGTCTATATACTTTGCAAGTCTCTTTCTCTAAATACATATTGGACAATATCTTTCTCAGCCTAAATTTTCCCAGCAGTCATTTTCTTACACTAATTTTTCTCATTTATTGACTCCTTTCATCAGTAAGCTAATCATACTTTTTATTCTTTCTAACTCAACTTTCCAAGTATATTGGAAAGAAATTCTGTAAAGGGGTTCCAGACTCTCTCTGTCTGTCCATCAGCAAGATAATTCTCCAAAAAACTGAACAGAATGGGGCCATATCTGTCATGGGTAGTAGAAGCCAGCAAAAGTAAGATCAAGTTCCAAAAAAGTACGATGGTGGCTCAGGAAGCTGTTAACATCTGTCCCCTTCCCTCTTCTTTTCTAGTCACATAAACTAAAATTCGTATTAAGGGGGTGTATAGATTCCAGAATTCAAATTTTACCTTATTCTGTCTTACTGTATTTATATTTAGCAGGACTCCATAAAAGTCTATGGTATTATTATTTTCATTTTATTCCAAGCAGCTGTTGTATCTTCTTTTCTTATGTTCACTTTCTATTATTCCCACTGAGAGTATAATTTAACTTGTATTATTTTTTTCATACTGAATTTGTATTTTCTCTCCAACAATTCTACTTTCACATGTTCATATCCTTCTCTTCCATGTACTTTTTCCTAATCTAGTTAGGTAGTATCATTATTTGATACTACCAAATAATGGTCTTTGTTGCGTCCATAGTTAATGGGAGTGGTTTCCCAAGGCGGGAAAACCGGGTGCAGTTATTGGTTGTTGCATTCTCGGCGGGAGATTCTGGGCCGGGGATTGGTTATGTTTAAAGGTACCTCAGTATATAAGATAGGGCTCAACGGCTGTTAGCCAGTTGACCCATGTGCATTCAATAAACGTTCTCTTGTTCAACCTCGCTGTCTACGCTCGTCATTCCGGACTTAACAGTGGCGACGAGGGTGGGATCGACGGCGGAACAGCGAAGGAGCCGCGGAAGCCAGCTGAGCGAAAAGCGGGAAATTTGAATCACAGTCAACCGAACTACAACCGCGTCTAAACTCACAGAATGGCGCAGGTCGGATCCCTGAAGGAGTTCGACCCAAACTACCCCGAAGACTGGGAGGAGTACATCGGCCAAGTCGAGGGGTTCATGCTGGTCAACGGAATAACGGAGGACCGGAAGAAAGCGGCGGCTCTCCTCACTATCAGCGGCACGCCGGTTTACCGAGTTGCCGTCGGCCTGTGCCAGCCCTTGCCGGTCTCCAGTGTGTCGTACGCTGACCTGTTGGCCAAACTAAAGGTCCACTTTACTCCAAAAAGGTCCGAACTGTTCTGGCGAAGGATATTCGAAAAACGGAACCAACGGCCGGGCGAATCCATCACACAGTTTGTGGCGGCAGTCAGAGAAGCGGCCCTGCGTTGCAAATACGATAACCTCGAAATTCGCATAAGGGACCGAGTAGTTTTGGGACTGCGAGACAAACACTTGCAAAACCGGATAATCGCAAAACCCACAGGTACACTGCAAGAAGTCTTAGACGAGCTACTCACGTATGAGTCTACAGGCAGACGCGACCCCCCCTACAACAGCATGGCTGCCTCGGCCGAAATAAACCTCGAGAGCCATGTGGACGGTGGGGAGGTGGACTACCAGTGGGAAGCCGACGTTGCAGAGATCGCCCGAAGGTTCGGAAAGATGGCGCCGAGACCCCCACGCTACGACGGACCCGACCAAGGAAGAAGACAGCAGACCCCAGCACCACAACGACCCCAGAGGGACAACCAATCCAGGCCTCGCGACCCCAAAGCGAGGTGCGGCAGCTGCGGCGGGAACCACCTCCGAGCAACTTGCAGGTTCCGAAACGTGAAATGCCGAGGGTGCGGGAAAACGGGCCACATCCAGGCCATTTGCAGAAGCCGACCGCGCGACAACCATCTCCACGAGCTCGACGCATGGGCCACAGGTGAGGTAACCCCCGAAGGGAGCGGCGGAGAGACCCCAAGACCTAAGGCACGCACTTCCAACCCTGGGCCGGGGGTGGGGGTCAACCACGTGGGAACCCCTAGAATTAATCACATTCTGAGGCCTAAATTAAAAATTGGAGTCCAACTGCAGGGCATTCCCTGCAAGATGGAAGTGGACTCAGGGGCCTCAGTATCTATAATTTCTAGCAACACCCTCAAACACATCGAGAGGAAAAGCGGCCGTAGAATTCCCCTAAAACCCACTAAACTACAGTTAGCCGACTTCCAAAAAACCCCCATTGAACTAAAGGGCGAGGCCACGATTAAAGTAAAATATAAGGGGTTTAATGGATTTTTAGACCTCTTAGTCACTGAGGGCCAGAGAACCAGCCTAGTAGGCCTCAATTGGTTCCCGGCCCTGGGAATTTGGGTAGGGGGAATTAACACAATTACTAGCAAGACCCTTAAGACTGTCTGCGATAACTTCGCAGACGTGTTCGATGGGTCGTTAGGGAGATACAAGGGACCCCCCATTTCTTTTAATTTAGACCCCGCTGTTAGGCCCATCAGGCTTAAGGCCCGGAGGGTGCCTTTCGCCCTTAAACAAAAAATCGAGGCCGAACTAGATAAGCTAGTAGGCCAGGGTGTCCTAGAACCCGTAGAGGGAGGCCTCTGGGAGACACCAATCGTCACACCCCTTAAACCGAACGGGGATGTGAGGATTTGTGCCGACTATAAAGCCACCCTAAACTTAGCCATGAAAAAGCATGCTTACCCGGTCCCAACGGTGAAGCAGGTCCTCGCGACGATCCAGGACGCCGCCATTTTCGCCAAGCTCGACTTGGCGCAGGCGTACTTGCAACTCACTGTGTCTAAGGAAGCCGCCGAGGGCCAAACGATAGTTACCCACAAGGGGGCGTTCCGCGTTCACAGACTTCAATTTGGAATAGCAGCAGCTCCAGGCATCTTCCAGGAGGTGATGGAAAGGACCTTAAAGGGCATACCAGGTGTATGCCCTTACTTCGATGATGTCCTAATCGCTGGAAAGACTGAAGACATCTTAGCAGACAGGCTGGAACAGGTATTGGGGAAATTCAGGGATGCAGGGCTTAAACTAAAAAAAGACAAGTGTTGTATAGGGGTAAAATCAACTGAGTTTTTAGGATTCAGAATTGTTGCACAGGGTATACACCCTACTGAGGGAAAAATTAAGGCAATCAAATTGGCACCTGAACCCAAAAATAAGGCGGAACTACAAGCCTTCCTAGGCTTAATCAATTTCTACCACACCTTTTTGCCCCACAAAGCAGCCATTGCTGAACCTTTACACAGGCTGTTTGATAGGAAGACACCTTGGCAGTGGCAGGACAAGCACAGAATCAGTTTCCAAACATTAAAGGACATCTTGTCCAGCAACTCCACAGTCACCCATTTCATTGAAAACAAACCAATCTTCCTAGCATGTGACGCCTCTCCTTATGGAGTAGGGGCAGTCATAAGCCACATGGACGACCAGGGTCAACAGAGGCCTATTGCATATTATTCCAGAACTTTGACTAAAGCAGAACGGAATTATGCACAAATAGACAGGGAAGCCTTGGCCATCGTGGCCGGCGTAAAAAAGTTCCACAATTACCTGTATGGTAGGAACTTTACAATTTACACAGACCATAAACCCCTCCTAGGGCTATTCACCACAGATAAACAGACACCCCAAATCATGTCCCCAAGGATGCTGAGATGGTCAATTTTCCTTTCAGCTTACACATTCTCTATTAAACACAGGCCTGGCAAAGAGATGGGGCACGCAGATGCCCTTAGCAGATTGCCACTAGCAGACACTGGCACAGACCCAGCACCTGTGGGCCAAATCATGTCTCTACAGGAACTCTCAGAATGCCCACTGACAGCCAAAGACATTGCAGCAGCTACCAGAAAAGACCACATCCTTAGCAGAATAGCAGCGTGGGTGCAGGGGGGGTGGTCTAACAAGAATCCTGACCCCAAATTCACGCCATACTTTAGAAGGAAGGATGAATTGTCTTCACACCTGGGATGTATTCTGTGGGGAAATAGGGTTGTCATTCCGGAGGGCCATAGGAACGCAGTGATGGGGGAATTGCATGAGGGACATCCAGGGATTGTCCGAATGAAAGCCCTGGCAAGGAGTCATTTATGGTGGCCTGGGTTAGACACAGCAATCGAGGACAGAGTAGCCGGGTGCTATCAGTGTCAACGGTCTAGGCCAGAACAAGCACACACACCTGTACATAAGTGGGAAGTGGCTAGGAACCCTTGGTCTCGCATTCATATTGATTTTGCAGGCCCATTCCAGGGCCTCACATTCCTAGTTGTCGTGGATAGCTACTCCCGGTGGTTGGAGGTCGTGCCTGTAAAGTCCATGACTTCAGCCAAAACCATACAGGTCTTGAGGGGACTCTTTGCCACCCACGGGTTACCTGACATGATTGTTTCTGACAATGGGCCCCAATTCACATCCAATGAATTTCAGGACTTCCTCAAGGCTAACTGGATTAGGCACGCGACATCGGCACCCTTCCACCCCTCCTCCAATGGATTGGCTGAACGAAACGTCAGGACAACCAAAGACGCCTTAAGAAGAATCATCCAGGGGAATTGGCATCAGAGACTGGCTCAGTTCCTGTTGGCCCAACAGACGACACCTTGCACGGCCACAGGGAAAAGCCCAGCTGAAATGAGGTGGGGCAGACGTCTAACTACCAAACTGGACAGATTACACCCTGACAGGCTACCTGCGGAACCTCAAAGAGACATTCCGACCCGGTCTTTAAATATTGGGGACACAGTCTGGGTGAGGAACTATGGGTCACAAGGGGTAGTCATTGACAAAACTGGACCGTTATCTTACTTAATTGAGGGGGAAGGGAATCAGCTGATCAGGAGACACATCGATCAGCTAAGAAAAAGGTCCCCTGAAATTGTACAGACCAACAATGACAGGAGCATCACTACACCAGACAACGCATCCAGTCACGACCAGTTAAGGGCAACATCAGGGGGTGAGGGAATGGGAATACAAATCAGCGCAGCTGAAGCAACTCCCCTTAGTAGCACAGCAGAAACTGAACCACGTTCCCAGGGCAGCCCAACAGAGTCCCCTGAACGGCCCAGTGAACCCCAACAACCCACTAGTGCGGCCTTGCCAGAGTCAGTGCCACAAACCACAGGGCCTGAAGCAGAGTCTAACAGCAGAACAGTAGACACCCCAGTTGTCGGCACAGCTGGCAGATACCCAGCCAGAAATCATAAACCACCAAGTTACCTAAAAGACTATGTTAAGTAATTAACATTTATCTGGGGGAGAAGGGGTGTTGCGTCCATAGTTAATGGGAGTGGTTTCCCAAGGCGGGAAAACCGGGTGCAGTTATTGGTTGTTGCATTCTCGGCGGGAGATTCTGGGCCGGGGATTGGTTATGTTTAAAGGCACCTTAGTATATAAGATAGGGCTCAACGGCTGTTAGCCAGTTGACCCATGTGCATTCAATAAACGTTCTCTTGTTCAACCTCGCTGTCTACGCTCGTCATTCCGGACTTAACAGTCTTCCCACTTTAAAAGACTTAAAATCTTCACTAATTATCTCAGTGTTTCAGCATAATCTAATCAGTTATGCTTATATATACAGTATATATATTTATTCCTTTGACATGCAGATGTATGAATGTTTAAATCATGTAAGCACACTTTTATATAAGCAGATATTTACCGAATAGTCATTTTGGTCTGATTCATTCTTTTTTTTTATTGAAAAGTTTTATAAAAAGTTACAATATTATCCCCTTCCCAAACCCCCCTAACCCCCCTCCCCTACTTCCCAAAGCTGATTACAGGGTTACAAATATATAATAATCATAATCTAACTAACATTAATCAACTGTATAAAAAAACCAAATACATAATACACTTTAACCCGCCTTTAACATAATTACCAACACTCTAAAATACCCAAATTCTAGAAAAAATTTAAATTATAACAATAACAATCTAAAATTTACTCATAAGCTAAATGGAACTTTTTAGTCCCATATTTTTTCTGAATATAATCTATCCATCTTCTCCAAACCGAAATGTATCCCTCTTGTGAATGATCTTTCAAGTAAGCAGAAATCTTAGCCATTTCTGCTAAGTTTGACACTTTAAGCGTCCATTCCTCTATAGTAGGCAGACAATCCTTCTTCCAATATTGCCCTACCAGTAACCTTGCAGCTGTTATCAAATTCAGCATCAAATTAATTTCTTTAGTGTCACAGTCTGTAATAACACCCAATAAAAATAATTGTGGAGTAAACTTTATCTTTCTCTTAAAAATCTTTTGAATGTTCCACCAAATTTTAATCCAAAAAGCTTTTATATTTCTACAAGTCCACCAAATATGAAAATAGGTAGCATCCAAACTACCACATCTCCAACATTTGGGCTGTAAATTGGAATACATACAAGACAGCTTTTTAGGATCCAAATGCCATCTATAAAACATTTTATAAAAATTTTCTCTTAAGTTCTGAGCTTGAGTAAATTTTACTTTTCTAACCCAAATTACCTCCCACACATCCAATGGAATCGGTTCTTTAATATTTTGGGCCCACTTTACCATACAATCTTTCACCAATTCCGTTTCCGAGTCCAATTCTATTAAAGCATTATAAATTCTCTTTATATGCGCTTGAGTTTGATCTTTGATCTGTTTTACCAAATTTTCATCCATCAGCGTCAAACCAACCTTCTGGTCCAACTTCCACCTAACTTGCAATTGAGTATACTGAAACCAAGACTGTACAATATTTTCTTGTTTTAGCTCGGCTAGTGACCTTAATTGCCAGTCACTCCCTTCCATTCTAAGTAATTGCTTATAAGAAATCATATCCAAATTCACACCCATAGATACCCCCTCTATTGCGTGTCCAGGAATCCCCCAAATTGGTATTTTATAATTTAACTTATAATAATACTTTTTCCAAACACACAATAAAGCACTTCTTAAAATGTGAGATTTAAAGGCCTTATCAACTTTTTATCATAAATCAAATATGCATGCCACCCATATAATAAGTCCCATCCCTCAATATAAAGTATGCTTTTATTGGTCAAATTAAACCAATCACTAACCAGTGTTAAAAGCACTGCATCATAATATAATTTCAAATTAGGCACTTTAAGTCCGCCTCTTTCCCGAGCGTCTTGTAAAATCTTAAGTTTAACTCTCGGTTTTCCCCGCGCCCAGATAAATTTATTAATACCCTCTGATTCATTCTTGATGTTCAAATGGTTCTATATTAATTTGTCTTATTCCCACTCATTCTCTTTTCCCTTAGATTGAATTCATCCAGAATACTACAGAATATTCCTAAAACTCAGGGCTTTTCAACCAGTGGTACGGGTACCACCTGTGGTACATTGGCACCTGGCAGGTGGCACACGACCATCCTAGAAAAGTGGTAGCAGGGGAGGGGAATGAGCTGAACTGGTGGCAGCACCGCACAAGCCTGAGCGAGAGATGGCTGGAGCTGCAAGGCTGTCAGGGCTCAGCGGAAGCCCCAGGATCAGCGCTTCTTCGGGGCTGTCAAGGCTCAGTGGAAGCACCAGGATCAGCGCCAGGCTCCAGCTGGAGCTCTGGCGCTTCTGAGCCCAGAAAAAGCGCCGATCAGCTGGAATGTTGCAGGTCTTGTGATTTACACTCAGATGCTTGGCAACTGATTCATATTTATGATGGTCACAGTGTCCCAGGGTCATGTGAAGTGACCAAAACTTGCTGCAACCACCCAGCAGATGGGTGGAATAAAAAACAAACACCCCCGCCACCCCACCCCCGCTGCCAATCCTCAACAGAAATGCTCACAACAATGAAAACCTCGGACAGGAGGAAGACTGCCACCGGGCGGGCAGCAGGTGTCTTGCTCGGCTGTGGCTTGGGGGGCACTTTTTTCAGTGCCATTGTAACTTCGAACAGTCAGTAAGCAAACTATTGTAAGTCGAGGACTACCTGTACTTCATCACTTTTTTCCTTTTTTTTTTTGGTCATCAGGTTTTTGACACCTTACTAGGCAACTGGTGGTACTCGGATGTTGCCATATCCTAAAAGTGGTACAATGGGTGAAAAGGTTGAAAAGCCCTGCTAAAACTCATATCCTTCAGTGGTTCAAAACATGTGGTTGCAACTAACCTGTTTTCTTACTTTACTTACTTTCATACATACCCACATTAGCCTAGATCATACCAGAACATTCTTTTTGACATACATCTTGTTCCTTTTATTCACATTTAAACTACTACTTCACTTTCTTGAATGTAGTCTATTTCACAAAATCAGATTATTTTCATTCAGATCTATTTCATCTTCCCCCTTTTTTAGTTTTATAAGCATACATCACATTTATTTTTATTTCATCTGTGTTATACTTTAATTCATTTATCCTCTTACTTTATAAGTCACAAACTCTCTGCACCTATGGTCATAATGGATAGATGGATGAATGGATACACACATCACACACACACACACACACAGAGAGAGAGAGAGAGAGAGAGAGAGAGAGAGAGAGAGAGAGAGAGGGAGAGAGATTCTGGGTTTATTGAATCAAGGCTTTCACATTTAATTAAAAAGGTATTGATTAAGGTACCAATGATGTGAGTACCTATATTATATGCAATATTATTGTTAAGGACAGTGCTGGCCAATTTTGGCTAGTATAGCATAAACACAATCAAAGTTTAGCCAAGCACATTCATACCTTGCTCTGGAAACTAAAATCTAGAAGTTACCTTACATCTAGTGTAAAGCTGCCCACATTCTTTAAGTGATATACATGCAGTGTACTAACACATATCCAAGATAGGAAATGTTCAGATTGTATTTTTGTTATCATACATTAAAAAGGATACTACTGAAATTCATATACTTATTTTTCTTAATCTACATATAAGGTCCAACCTGATTTAGGGATTATTGTTATTTGCTTAGAAACTAAGAGAAAATGAAATCAACTGGTGACTTTGGGCCAGTCATTCTTTATCAGTCCTCGGAAGAATGCCAATTTCTGAAAACTTGAAAAATAATTTATGAAAAGCATTACCGTGAAAATTGCATAAACTTGTTCATTTAAGCAGTCAGGTCAGTGCTAAGTCAAAGACAAAAATGTCTAAGTTTTCTAACACTGAACTTCCCATTGAATCAAGAGGGGAAAAATCAGACATAATGTTCCCATTATGTTCAACCATCGAGTGCTGCAGCTGCTATTATTGATTAGTAGCTGCCCAAAAGGAAGAATTTTCAGAGCCAGAAGCAAATGGCCTGAAACAAGACTATTCCACTAACAAACCACAACCTGTATTCCAGTATATTGTATTCCATAGATTTGTATCTTGTTCCTTTTATATCAAGTTGGTGTTGACTCTTAGACAACCATACATATAGACCTTATCCAGGGTTTTGTATAAAGGCAGTAATATTATCTTTCATAGCAAGCATAAAAGTGGTTGACATTTTCATTTAAATGTTGACTACAAGTAATATGTTTGTTTACTCATAAATTTCTACCATCTTCAACAACACCACTACATAAATGAAAACAGAAACTTTTTGTTCCTACGGATAATTTTATACTTACACAGAATTTCATTTAACATTTCACTGCCCATTTCCCATTTTAAATGAACTTTTAACCATCCTAAATAATTAGATATCCTTAGCAAACCACCCAACCTAACTCAAGAACATAAATTATTAACATTGTAAAATACATAGCCATGATATGATAGTTCTGTAGTTCTACAGAAAAAAATGTTTTTTTTAATTTTCATATGCCTAATGTTTTTTTTAGCAAAACAATGTTTCCTGCAGTCACTTACAGGTTATAAATCTTATTAATGTAAATGTCAGCTGTTGAGGTAATGTTGGAAAGCAACTGCATTTTTTTTCTTCTTTAGGTGCATGGGTTAAGATTAATAGCAGGCATAATAGATGTTTTATAATATGTAGGAACATCAAACAGTTGTAATAGTGAATGAAGACAAGTTAATTTGAGTAAATTACTAAAATTGTCCAATGCATGAAATATTAACTGCTGAAAGCAAGCTTTAACTGAAATAATTTGTCCCTAAATGATTCAGTAAAAATGGTAAATTATTATGCTTGTACAAAGTATCATAAGGTCCACCTCACTCAACAGTTTCCTTGTCTACTACATTCTCCTGAATTGCTTTGCTGAAATTTAAAACTGAATATCCTTTGCAACAGTTTCCACTTTCATCCTCATTCCTTTTTTGTATAATACAACAAATAAGCTCATACTAAAGAGGTATTAGAAGAATGGCATATAGCTCCACTAGGGAAGACAAGGTTCAAGAAAAAATATGGGAACTCCAAGCTAAACCAGTATTATTACTGACTTTAAAAAGCAGATTTGATTTTATTACTGTTCAAGATCAATACTTTAATATATTTTAATGTGCTAATCTCTGGACATGTTTATACAAGAGTTGTTATGGAAAGAATGCTGTAATACAGACATGTCAAACACAAGGCCCGGGGGCTGGATCCAGCCCGCAAAGTGGTTTCATGTGGCCTGCGAAGCCATCCTGGAAACAGTGAGGGAACGGCCCCCACTGCCTTGGCCCTGGCCCAGAGACCCTCCTTCTGCCAGAGACCCTCAGATCTGTCCCACTCCAGCCCAGGCCCCCATAGGCACCCTTGATGCAAACGATGTAGAGCTGGCCATGCCCACCCAGTAGGTCATACGCACTCTAGCCATGCCCACTCAGTAGGCCACGCCCACCCTGGCCATAACTACCCAGCCCCTTGAGGGCAACCGCAATGCTGATGCGGCCCTCAATGAAATTGAGTTTGACACCCCTGCTGTAATACCTTGGTTATCTAGCTAACTTTTATGGCATAAAGTTCCTGCCACTTCCTGTTTCTAGTAGCTGTTTTTATGGATTTTCTTCCTTATTTACTGTTTGTAAGCCATCAGTGTTTATCCTACGCTAAATAGGCTGCTATGTACATTTTTTAAACAAATGAACAAATTAGTCTAGCTGATTATGACAGTGATTATTTACTGTATTGCATGAGCTTTAGCTGTATTCTTGTCAGATCTAACAATAACTTGAAAACAGAGTTTGAAGCCATATCTTACTCAAATTTTTATAGCTTTAAAAAAGATTGGAATTGCTAGTGTTAGATTAAAACAAATTTTATTTTAGCAACCTTTCCATTCCTGAATTATTTTTACTTATCTTGAAACTGTATCATTTTTTCTTTATTTATACTGGAATAGAATAGAATAGAATAGAATAGAATAGAATAGAATAGAATAGAATAGAATAGAATAGAATAGAATAGAATAGAATAGCAACCTTTAGCAACCTTTCATTCCTTTCATTTTTATGTTACATTTTGAATTATTTTTACTTCTCTTGAAACTGTATCATTTTTTCTTTATTTATATTGGAATAGAATAGAATAGAATAGAATAGAATAGAATAGAATAGAATAGAATAGAATAGAATAGAATAGAATAGAATAGAATAGAATAGAGCTGGAAGGGACCTTGGAGATCTTCTAGTCCAGCCCCCTGCTCAAGCAGGAGAACCTATAACATCTCAGACAGGTGACTGCTTAGCTTCTTCTTAAAAATCTCAGTGATGGAGCACCCATGATTTTTGGAGGCAAAAATATAGTTATTTTTCTCTTAAGACTGCAGGCACCAAGAGCGATAAAAGCAAAATCCCAATGGTTATTCTCAAGGGAAACTACTATTGCAAAACAGAACTTTTCAGTATTGTACAAGGTGCTTATGTTATGTAACACATAAATACAGGAAACTGGAGGGCACTTTCAAAACAAATAGGTTATTTGTTACAAGAATGGTTTGAGTTGTTTCTGTGAAAGGATTCCCTCTCCAGCTGAATGAAAGATTAATTGCATGTGGTTTATTGATCTGTTTCACAGAGTAATGTTTTCATGGGTTATGGCGTTGAACGATATGAACCGACAGTACTTGGATAGAATAGAAACTGTTATCAATATATAATTAATTATTCAATAATTCTTCTAGTTTGGAAGAATTATATATGGTATATTGCATACAAATATCTTTTAGTGCTAAAAGAATTGTAAAGTAGACATATGATCACACAGCATTCATCTGATTTTAAAAAATCAAAGAGAAAAATAAGTCAGCAACACAACTAAGCAAACTGCAAGAGAGATGTATATATATTCCTTCTTAATGTGAATTCAATCAATGTTTAAACATGCCTTCAAAGTTGTTACTGAACATGAGGCCATGAGTTGATGGCAAACTAGCCAACTGCAAAAAAAACAACACAAAATTATTAAGGATAGTTCTATCTATACCCTATAGGCCACACACACATCTAAAATCAAAATGTCTCTTTTGATCTATTTCATTAAATCTCCTCCATCCCCACTTCTGGCTTTCTGGATATCAGAGTTACCAATTTTTGAACTACAATCTGAGAGTATGACAGATGGCTACATCTTCTGGTCCAGTGTCAAGAGTAATTCTGTTTGGAACAGTTGCTACTAACATTAAGCCGAGAGTGTCCCATATAACGGGGGTCTTCAACCCTTGGTCTCTGGCCTGGAGCCGGGCTGCAGCCCATTGGGGTCTGAGCTGCATAAGCAACAGGTGAGCATGCACGCATAAAGCTGCATTTATGGAAGCTGCCATATAATCTGCCTGTCCCAAACTAGGCCTTATTGTTGTTTATTATTTGTTTTTTAAAAAATTCTTCCTTAAAGTCAAGTCATTTAATCTTAATTTAATTTTAAATTAAATTTACATTTACGGTAATTGAGTTAAAAAATCATGGAGATTTCAGTATTTTTATGACACCATCAATTAAAGAGTATTAATGAGATGCATATTAATATAGAATATCCTATGTTAATGAGGCCTTTTTAGCTAAAATTAATTCAGCAGATTTATTTTATAGTTGATAGATATCTGGGGTTCATTGACTTTGCTGAATATACACAGCAGGAGAAAATGAGACTGGGAGAAGACAAAGCAAGGCACTTTATTACAGTCATACTGTAGACCCGCTCAAAACAACATAAAGAAAACAATAAAAGCCATAGAAAACCCCAGTCATTATAAAACTGGTGACATACTGTATATTTTGCAAATAGTAAAACAAAGCTTAGCCACATTAAGAAAATCAGGTCTTATTGATTAGATAATAGCAACTGAAAATAAAATTTATCTGGCTGGTCTTGAAATCTGAATAGATGAGAAATTATTAACTGCAACCAGGTATCCTTGTAATAAGAGCAATATAAAATAATATGGATTAGTGTTTCATGGATTCACCACAAGGCTAATGTTTTGTTCAAATGAAATGTCCAGTAGTTTTTCTCTTGAGAACAGCTGTTGGGAGGGATTAAATCTTGCCAGAACTAGGACACTTCTGAATTTAGAAATTTGTATTTGGCATAGATATTTAGCCAGCTTGAAAAATGTTAAATGACCACTCAAGACACATTTCTGAGAATGACAGCTAGATTTTGGCACACACTTTAACGGCTGCCTCTGTATGTTCATATTCCATCATCACGATTGCATTAAGTAAGGAACCATAGCCAAATGGGAAAACAGAAATTACATGCATGCGGAGTCAACACACATAGACAAGACTATGATGTTCAGCATAGAGAAATGCTTCCATTTAATTCCCACCTGCAGATATATAGCTGACAGACACATTGTTTGCTCCCATATGGTCTGTCAAAACAGATGTAGATCAAGATGGGGCCTATTGAGATCCAATTTATCATCTTTATATTATTAGGCCACTAGTACATTTCTAACTTGGAAAGAAAATCTATATTAGACACTCTAATCTAGAAAATGCTTCACTTAATACATAAATGCAGTCATTTTTCTCTTGTCTAACAGAAAAAGTAATTACTGTACTCTTCTCAGCCTTTTTTTTCTATGAAGGAACATAAACTTAAAGCAACTAATCCACTTTTCTGAAGGTACTTAACCAAGCTCAGGGACTCCAATTAACCATGGCTTAATAAAGGGACTAATCTGTATTAATGAAATTCTTCAACAAATCACATTCAAACAATGCTTAAGAAATAATCAACATGTTTTAACACAGAACCTTGCTTTGGCAAATAGTTGGAATGCTCTAGTTAATCAAATTCCGTAGATTTTACTGCTACCAGCTATCAGAACACGTCCAAGGTTTACAAGTAACTTTTCCAAACCAAATTACTTACAACCTCTGCATTTGGAGTACTTTTTAAGTGCTAAAGTAGCCAAATCAGTCATTCAGATCAAGTCAAGGCTTGCAAATACTAAGTTATTTAAGTACTTTTATTTAGTCCCTTTATTAACTGTACCTTTCCAATACCTAAAACCTTAGTACTAATCATTCATTTTCTTTGGTCATGTTTAATGCTCTTATTTAATGATGTATGCCTTTAAAAAACAATCCCAATATTTATTCTGCACTCAGAAAAAGACACAATATAGTAACATGCCTTTGATATAATACTAAATTGTAAAACATTGTTCCTAGTTTTTAAAGTGGCTGACAAATTTATTTATTTATATTTATTTATATTTAAATTTATATACCGCCCTATTCCCGTAGGACTCAGGGCGGTTTACAGGGAAAATTAAAAGTTAAAATACATCATATACAATTAAAAATGATTAAAACTAAGATTAAATTAATCCCTGAGCTTAATTAAAACCCCATTAATTAAAAATTAAAACCCCTCAGTCTGGGCCAGACAACTCAAAAAACCAAGTTTTCAAGTCCCTACGAAATGAGCAAAGGTCGGGGGCGGTCCTAAGCTCCATAGGAAGCTGGTTCCAAAGGGCCGGCGCACCCACAGAGAATGCCCTTCCCCTGGGGATAACCCGCCGGCATTCTTTAACCAGCGGTACCCTAAGAAGGCCCTCCCTGTGGGAGTGCACAGGACGATGGGAAGTTGATGCCGGCAGCAGGTGTTCCCTTAGATAATCCGGACCCAAGCCATTTACAGCTTTATAGGTCATTACCAGCACCTTGAATCTCACCCGGAGGGCAACCGGAAGCCAGTGCAGCTCACGGAGAAGAGGTGTTACATGGGAGTATTGGGAAACTCCCATAACAACTCGCGCAGCTGCATTCTGCACCAGCTGAAGCCTCCGAGTGGTCCTCAAGGGCAGCCCCATGTAGAGAGCATTGCAGTAGTCTAGCAGGGAGGTCACAAGTGTATGGGTGACTGTGCGTAGGGCATCTTGGTCCAGATAGGGCCGCAACTGGCGCACCAGACGAAGCTGGGCAAAAGCCCCCCTGGTCACGGCTCCTATCTGATCTTCAAAATTGAGCCGTGAATCCAAGAGGACGCCCAAGTTGCGAGCCCTATTGACAGGGGGGATAACACCTCACCCCCCATCGTTAAAGATGGAATGGTCTGGTTAACCCGAGATGCCGATATGCACAGCCACTCGGTCTTGGCAAGATTGAGTCGAAGCCTTCCAGGCAATGGGACATCACGTCGAGTGCATCACTGGGTTGGTTCGGGGTAGAAAGAAAAACTTGGGTATCATCAGCGTACTGATGATACCCCACCCCGAAACCACGAATGAGCTCGCCCAGCGGTTTCATATAGATGTTGAACAGGAGGGGAGAGAGGACCAACCCCTGAGGGACTCCACAAATGAGAGACCTCGGGGCGGACCTCTGCCCTCCCATCAACACCGACTGCGAGCGGCCCAGGAGGTAGGAAGAGAACCACCATAAAACGGTGCCTCCCACTCCCAACCCACTGAGACGCCGCAGTAGGATACCATGGTCGATGGTATCGAAAGCCGCTGAGAGATCTAAAAGGACTAGGACAGAGGAACATCCCCTGTCCCGAGCCCGTCAGAGATCATTCACCAGTGCGACCAATGCCGTCTCCGTGCTGTACCCGGGCCTGAAACCCGATTGGTACGGGTCCAGATAATCAGTTACCTCCAGGAACAGAGGAAGCTGATGCGCCACCACACTCTCAACAACCTTCGCCAAAAAGCAAAGGTTGGAGACCGGACGATAGTTATTTAAAACAGCCGGGCCCAGGGCAGGCTTCTTGAGGAGGGGCCTCACCACCACCTCCTTCAAGGCAGCGGGGAAGATACCCTCCTTCAAGGAAGCAGTTATTACTGCCTGGAACCAGCCTTGTGTCTCCTCCCGAGCCGCATAAACCAGCCAGGAGGGGCACGGGTCCAGTAAGCAAGTGGTGGAGCTCAGTCTCCTCATAATCCTGTCCATGTCATCGGGGGAAACAGGGTCGAACTCAGTCCAGATAACATGCTCAAGACCGCTTGATTCCTCCATGCCAGACTCTGCCCAGTCAGAGTCCAAACCGGTCCGGATCTGAGCGATTTTGTCCACCAGATGATGACTAAATTCCTCAGAAATTAGATGCATAGGTGAGAAATCACACACATTCCTATTTCTTGCATATAATCTTAAGAACATAGATGGTTTGTGATAGAGCAGGGGTGTCAAACTGCCGGCCTGCAGGCCGGTTTCATCATAACGAAGCCATACCCACTTATTGCCGGCAATGCAAAAAGAGTCGCGATATGTTGCAACACGTCACATGACGTGGCGAGTTTGACACCCATGTGAGAGAGCTTGACTACATTCTGGATATAGTCATTGAACTTGAAATATTCTTTGTTACAGACTACCAAAATACTGTATTTTCGCCGTATTTTCGCCGTATAAGACGACTTTTTAACCCATGAAAATCTTCTCAAAAGTTGGGGGGGAAGCAGGAGGGGCGCCGGCCGTGGCGCTGCCTGCCGCCCGGGAAATGCTGCGCCTCGGGGGCCGGCAGAAGCGCGGGAGCAGCGGGAGGGCCGGCGGGGCCAGTCGGGCCTTCGCCTCCTCTGCGATGGACAGGGAGGGCAGGGCGGCCCTCCGCTCTCGCCTTTGCTGGTCTTGTATGCGCAGGTGCAATTGGCAAAAGTTGCCCCCCTCGCCGCCCCCCACAAGGCCTAGGAGCCCTCAGGTGAAACGGCCCCTTTTGCGCGTCCCCCGTGCCCTCCCCTGAGAAGAGCCTCCTGGGCTGAGAGGCTCAAAGGCAAGAGCCCCCCCCAGCAGCCCCTCTTCCCCGCAGGGGCCCAAGAGCCGCCTTCCGTGGGGTGGAGCTGGACCCCAGGCGCTGGTGGGGTGGTTGCACCGCCCCCCTCCAGCAGGACACCTCCCCTGCATCCCCCCTGGGGAGGGAGCGCCCGCCCGCCGCCAGGCCATTCTAAGTTCCAGGAACTTCCGGGGACTTCTGGCGGGCCTGGCGCCCCTCTCGCCCGCAGACCACGCAGCGGCCCTCGCCAGCTTGCCTCGGCATGGCCGCCCCAAGCCTGGCTCTCCAGTGCATCTTCCGAGCCCACCTGGCTGACCGCCTCCTGGGCGGGGCTTGGCTCCAGACGTGCGGCTGCTCCATCTGCAAATGTGCTCTCAAATGGGTGGGAGGAAGGAAAAGCCCCTTTGGGCTTCAAAAGGGAGGCTTTGCACCATCTGCATCAGACGGGGCTGAATCGGGCTTGTGTCGGACACTTGGCAACTGGCATGTAAGTATTTTCCGGCGTATAAGACGAAAAACCTTGAAAATCTTCTTAAAAGTCGGGGGTCGTCTTATACGCCGGGTCGTTTTATACGCCGGAAAATACGGTACTCTCTGAAATACAGCATAACTATTGTTATTTTGCTTAGCATATGTCATAGCAATTCTTTTCTGTCAACCTAATATACCAGGAATTGTTTTCATTTTAATACTGAATTGTTTCCTGATGACTGCAGCCCTTTATTTAATAGTAAAGAAATGTAAAGAATTGCTGTTCACATCCACAGCTAACCAAGATTCCATCAAAATAGTAAAATATGAGTTGTGACATCACAGTGCAAGTCCATATTTTAAGTACTTGCCTGGGACATAAGCACAAAATCTATGGAGTTTGTGTTAGAATGCACATTTTATTATACGTTACCTTTTACCCTGCCCTCCCCCATGGAGTATTTGACACCAAGGAACAAATTACTGTTATTTTTTCTTGTTAAAACAAATAAATTACACATTAAATATCCAACTATCATCATGCTATGATAGTTGCATAAAGTTGTTACATATCAATTTAATCATTACCTATTTATGTTTAGGGTTGCGGTTATGATTATTGTAGTTCTAGACAATATTTTTTTTATTTTCAAAGGCTGAACAAGTATTTCATATTACAAATGCATGTAAGTTGTTTTATGTATTTATTAAATTTAGGGATAGTCCTTCTCATCTTCAGAGAGATTTTAATATGCCATTGTTTAAAAATACTTTTTTTTAATAAATATGTCAACAAATCTTTACATGATATTGCTAACATATCGATGATATATCAAGTTGTAAAAAGCATAATCTCGATTCAGCTATAATGCATATGAATGATAAAAGCAGTATTGTTGCCCTGAGTTCCTATCCTTCAGATGTTTTTTGATTAGGCATGATAAGACTGTAATGATGGAAAATGCTAGAGTTTTTCTAGAACTTTTGGGCACCAGGGACCGGTTCCATGGAGAGAGGTTTTTCCATGGACCAGAGGGGATGTGGTTTTGTGTGCTGCCTGCATCCCGAGGATGGGGCTTTGTTTGTGCAGCCCAGTTGCCGGCGTGCCACAGCCTGGTACTGGTCCACGGACCAGGGGTTAGGGACCCCTAGTCTAGAATGCATATGACATTTTCCCCTATGGTCTATTGGTCTATCTGTGTTAAACCAATGAGAATAGTTTACTTGAATTAAACAGTGTATACTTTGATCAGGTTAAATTATATTTGAAACAGCACCCATATTATCTGCTTCTGAGGAAAGTGTTAGATCCTGGAAGCAGATCCCAGTCAACTATGTGTTGAATACCAGATTGTCTGTATTTGCGTATTTTATACCAGGGGTCCCCAAGCTGTGGGCCTCGGCCCACTACCGGGCTGCAGCCTATTGGCCAGTTCACGTGTATTTGCACACGTGCAAAACCCCATTTGTGAGAGCATCGCCACGGGCATTCACAGCCCCACTCGCGCAAGTGTTGCCATGAGCATCACGGGCATTTGGGGTCCTACATGCATGAGCGTCATAGACATTTGCAGCCACACACACCAACATCTGTGTCACCCCAAGCATCACGAGTGCTTGTGGTCCACTCATGAGAGTGCTTATTGCCCCACTCATTCCCCCACATGAGGCTGCCAATCCCAAAAGATTGGGGAACTTGTTTTATACAATTCTGCCTCTCCCAAAAAGAAAGACACGTGATACATGCTATAGTTTTTAATCAGATTTGCCACTGATGTCCATATGTTTTTTTTAATCATAGAGTATGAAAATGAATATTGGGGTTTCATCCTGACAGCATATATTTCTAATTTGCATGCTACATTAGAATTCCCTTAATTTACTGTGCAAGGAACTAGCACTGTGAAGTTATTTAATAGGACTGTAATGTTAGCCCATATATCACTGTAGTCAAATAAGAACTACCATAAGGTAATCTTTCTGATATCAGCTATCTCAATAATCCAGGCTGCTGGCAAAAAGAATTGCCATTTTTCACGGCTGTTAATTTCTTGTCTGACAAGGGGGTTGATCATAACTTTCATTTGTGCTCCTGTTAACCCTTTAATGTCATGGCATAGAGGAGGATAAAAGTTTGAGCCAAACTTCATAAAACTTAGATAAGGAGGTTAATAGTTGAGCACAGAGCATAGAAAATGCATAGAACATAGTGAACAACATATTTGATGTCCAGCATTCATAAAATAAACGATTCCTCTAAATCAGAAGCTATTAGGATAGTATGAATTAGTCATAAATATAAAAATACTTAATATTATTGAATTACTAGTTTGAAGGTTTCTGGGCTATTTATAGCCTCAAGAAGAATAATCAGTGTTATAGGGTTATCTGAATTATAGACTCTTGGGAACCTTTCTTTGGGTTTTCCTTAAATTCTTTATTATTGTACTTCAAAAGTATCACTATGGTGATAATGAAATACTTCATTGTTTTTTATATTCATTGCGTTCAAAGAGCTATTGGCAACTATTCTTGCTAGCAGTCAGGCTATGAGAACAGATAAAGGTTTAATTGTAATTCTTGCAGCAATACATCTTATGAAAAGCATAAAGAACGTTTACTTTTTTTTGGCAAACATTAATCCATTCTCTGCAATGTTACATTACTGGTGGAAATGGCCCCACAGAAATATGCTTGTACTTATATACAGTTTGGCTCTGCTCCTACAGTTTTGAGCTGTATTATTTTCAGGTGCAATTATATTGCTCTGTAGGAAGTAAAGCCAAACGCCTGCTGGAGACAAAATGGAAAAGAAGAACAGAGAAAGGAATGAAGAAATAACTTGTTCCTCTTATTAGGTATAGAAATGCTTCTTCCTTAGTGTACCATGATTTACATTAACTTCTTTGATCTAGATCAGCCAGGTAACTGCAGTTAGAAATTAAACACTGCTGAATATAAAAATTACTGTTTTATATTCAAGCCTGTCCTTCAGTTCTAAGGGTATGGAGCTATAGTTCTGTGACAGAGTCCATACTGAAACATTACAAAGAATTGGAAGGTTCAGATACCTGGGACTCACTACCGATCATTTTCATTCACTGCATTAGCCAGTGGTTTGACTCTGTATCAAACAGCTCCTGCAAATTTAGTCTTCTTGGTAAATAAACACTAGTAACTCATTGTCACAGCCAATACATTCAAGGTTTTGTGGTATTTTGTGGAATTACAGAAAATAGTGACATATATGTCATAATAGATATGACATATCTATTATGTAGAGGCCACTTTCTGATTCTAATTATTTCATTTCATTTTAATTTATTTATTTTACCATACATTGGTGAATAATTTTAATATTATACATATAAAAACAAACAAGCTTCGGAAAATAGGAGGTATTTCTTAGAAATGAAAATAGACACTAAGGTTGATAACACCTTTAGAAATCAAAATTAGCAGATAACATTTTATGAGACCTAAACATTTTGTGGCTGTGAGCTTCCTCAACAAACAAAGTTTGTGTCAAAATGACTTCTTATAATCTTATAACTTCTTATAACCCATCATGATACCCATTTTGTCATTTGTGTCCCCTCAGTGAATGCCAGTGTCACTGACTGCTTTGATGCACATTCATCAAGCTCCAAGCCAAAACCAAGCAAACTTTACTTTTTCATACGTTGCCAGACAGTAAAGGATGGTCTAATCTAATCAATGAATTGTATCTGAGATACATTACAATGACCTTAAAGGGAGCTGAACTAAATTTCTTGCAAAATATTTAAATATCTAATTATCCTAGGGTTCATGCTATAACGGAGCTGCAAAACAAGTTTTAAGATACTGCATATATATATTAATAGAATATATATATATAATCAATATATGTGATCAATTGCCTCATTTAAACCTCTGGGGCTTAGTTAACTATATACCCATTCACATGTATCCTTGCTATCTCACATACACTAATCTCATATAATAACAAGGAAGAACATTGTGTTAAAGACATCCTTCAGTGAATAAATATATAAGTAAATCAGACCTAAATTCTTCAACAAAATGGGATTACCAAAGGAAATTCCTTGTTAGCTGCCTGCACTCAATCTTTTATCTCAAATCTTTTTTCCCCAACCATTTGGAATTGACCACAGAGAAAAGCAAAGCACAATAATATTGTCTATGAAGATTCACATTGGCTGCTATGGAAATCGTGCTTGCAATTTGCAGTTTTTACCCAAATTTCTTAATTCTTGGACTCATCCAACATAATAGAGAAAAGATGTATTTCTGTTGTCCTGAAATAGATATACAGATAGTCCTCGGATTATAATGGTCTTGGAACAGGTCCTTTGTGGCCCCTAAAGCACTTCCAGCTGTTGTAAAATATCACGTTTCCCCTTTGGTCATGTGACTGCATTTCAGCTGCTTGGCAACCAACTCACATTTACAACCGGTTGCAGTGTCTCTCCATCATGTGATCATGATTTGTGTCATTTTTGCCAATTTGCACCCCTTCAGAAGAATGGGTTCGGCATATGCTTAACAACCACAATGATTCATTTAAATACTATGAAAAATGTTGAAAAAACTGGACCAGTCACATGAATGCCTCAACTTATGAATACAATAACCTACAACAAGATGTATGGTATCAATTTGTGGTCATAAATCAAGAATTATTTGTAACTTTTCCTAGCCAATTCAGGGAGAGCTAAATCCAAACTCTATGTAGCTTATAACTCTTGTCTTCAACTCAGTCTACTTTACAAGGTTGTGGTGAGGCAAAATAGGCAAATCTGCTTTAAATCAATTGAACAGTGAGGAAAAAAGACTCAGAATACTGCCGTTTCTTCTTAAAACATGTGGCATGATTTATTTTAAACTACTAAGTGTGAAATTATGTTATCAGCAGCATTTGTTACAAAAAGAAATACAAAGTACCAAATCCCAACTGAAAAAAACGACAACCCCAAAGCCTTAAGCCTATAATTTTTCACTACCCTCTTTGCAAAGTTTGGCACCCCAGTTTTGTTCTATTTCTTATGTCCATTGATAATCTTAAAAATGAGGTCACTGTCTGAAGACATCCATTCCTATTCCTTGAAAACATTGTAAAATCTCAACTATGAATTCATTCTAGACATGTTGTTTTAACATAACAGTATCATAGATTCTTTTGTTTTAAATAGGTGTGAATGAATACAAGTCATTTTCAAAATCTTTTGAGAAGTTCCCTTAAAAGAGAAGCAAAATGCTTTTGTCTGAGAATGAAGGTATGCAAAGAGCATTCTTTTCTCTTCTACCCCCACCACACCCCCAAGAGCTACTCTGGAGAAATACAACTCTTGGAAAAATATAAAATTTAGTACAAAAGACTGCAATCATTAAGAAGTATCTGCAAAGTGTGAGGGTAACCTTTGAATAAGTACAGAATAATCTTTCTTGTACAAAAATCCCAAAATGCTGCATAGAAGGTGATAGTTTTTCTCTATAAGTTTTTTTAATTTGTCATTGTCTACCTTTATTATTTCATGACTTACTTTGCTCTTGGGAGAATCTAAGAAAATCAGTCCCTAAATTTTAATTTACCTATGTGTTTCTGTAAATTAAGAGTTTTACATTTTAATTTATTTCTGAAAAATACACTTCACTGTATTAAAAGACTGCTGAAAGGCAGTTGCAAATTCCATCTCTTTTGGTAAATACTCTTGTTAATGAACTATAGTATATATTTTAGTTCATAAGATTCCCAGCAGTTGTCAAACAAGCACACTTTAATCTTCATTCTTGGAAGATTATAAATATCCCATGTACTTTCAGATCTTTTCCAGTTTAATACACTGTTTCTTTTGAAGGATTTGTTTTTCTGAGTTGAACTTTCAGAACTCAGAACACCATATCACAATTGCACAAGACCTTTTGTGGAAATGAAAAAAGAGAGAAAGAAGAAAATCCATCCAATTAGCTTGTCAGGGCTTGTGCCAGTTAAATCCAAAATCTCCGGCTATCTTTTGCTTATTGGTTACGGGGGTTTTTTTGGCACTAGATTAGTTCTTCAAATTTAGGCAGTATTTGGAGGCTGTGAGTGAATCTCTGTTGAGCTCTTAATGAGGCTAATCCCATGACAGGACATTCCAAGTAGCTAATGGGCGCAAGTTCATTGCTTACTTTAACATCTCATGGTCAAAACTGGAATGAAAAAACTTGTCTGGTGGGCAGTCATGGGGCATTAGTATTTGTAGAATGACCAGCCACAGTGAAATTTAGACAGCACAAATAGATCAGAGAGAGCACAAGACAGACTCAATGTGGAACAAAAGGTAAATATTATTATTGTGGTTTTGTTATTGTTGTTGTTAGTCTTAATAACAAAATAATGTTGAAACCATATTCACTCAAATGATATAATGTTTAATATAACATTGTGTTTTATTAATTAAAGCTAAAATAATAAAAACTAAAATGTACAAAGATTAAATTATAAAAAGGACCTGGACATGCAGTGCGGTTTATTTTCACGTCTTCGTTTTTGGTGATTATCTTTCTTGCAATTCATCTTTTGTGCAGTAATAAATCAGTTAAGAGGGCAGAGTATTTTCTTTTACAATTGTATAGAAAAATATTAATAAGTAATAAGCTATTGGCAGCGAATCTGAGGCAAACTAAATAGCGATAAACATTTTAAATCTAAGAAGGTTATTTTTGCATTGTTGTAAATGGTAAGATACATTTTTCACACTTCACAATTGAATGTTAAAATATTTTCATTATTTTTTCTGATTGTCATTAATATTTCATAGAAATTGGAGCACATACAATAATGTAATCATTTTTTGTTAATGTCATAACTATTGTTCTTTTGACCTGATGTAGTTGAGCACTGCCTACCAAACCATTAAATTCATGTCTCCCCTGCTAGATGATGCTTAAAGTAGAAGGCATGATTACACAGATATTGTTTGGTTTAACCAGCTAGCTTTTCTGATGATTTTATAAAATGTTTTACATTTGATTTAATTTTGTTCCATATTCCAAAAAGTAAATCCAAGTTACCTTTTAAGAACACCTGTACATAACAGTAATTTTTTTCTTTATTTTCAAGATTCTAATCAACCAAAGTTTAACTAAATAAATAAGCAAATGAAGTTGAATAAAAGAAGAATTTAAAGAGTAGCATTAAAAAAGTGAATCATTAAACTGTTTTCTCCTACTCAGTTTTGGATGTCTAGGAAAAGCATCTAAATTTAAGAAATCAATGGTTTCAGTTGTTTATATTTAATACACAAAGGGTTGCAACCTGATTAATCAAGTCATATTTCATTCTTATTAAAATTAGTTTTAAAACACTTTGCATTATTTAAATATCTAACAATAAAAATGGGCTATTAAAAGTTTTGCTCGATCTCTAAATAAATGTTCTACCTAAGGATGAATTTTTTTGCATCCAATTTCATCACAGAGTGTTAAAACAGTAAAAAAAAAGGATCCATTTTCTTTACCAAATCAGAGTTAAAAGGCACTAAAGGTACTAGACCCCTGTGTCCAACCTCAGGCTAAAATATAAGAAGTAATGGAAAATATCCAGAACTCAGTAGGCTCTATCAAAGTTCAAACGAAATAAGGCTAACATCTGAAAGAAGAAAGGGGCAATTATAAAATCAATGCACATAAATAGTTCCAGGTTCAGTATGTGTCCAACATTCTAATTTTACAAAAAATCTACCCTGCTTGGAATTGCCTATATTCTTGAACACGACCTTAATAATTCTTAAATCTTTGGTTAGAATCTGAATTATTAAAGTTTCCACCTGTCTTACACTGTAAATATTACTGTTATATTTATTAAACATATATGCTCTCTTACTGTCAATGTTTCCCTTATCTATATTTTGTAAGTGGCCTATGACCAAAGTTTATTTTTAAATTGGTTTATATGGTCAAATATATTTTATGTTTGAATAACATTATATATTAATAATTTAAATATCAGTAAGCTGTTTTGAACATTTGTTAAAACAACTTCCTAAGTCTTAGAAAGTAATAATTTGCATTCATGGCTTGAGTGTTAAAATCCAGTCATAATTTCTTCTTTTTCAAATGAGGGCTTTGTATAAACAGAAACTAAAATTATGCATGCCTTTTATTGTTTTTGCATTTCTCATCAGTGTAGCAGGGCTGATAACAGTTTCTACTCAGAGTATAGAGAAAATGATTTCATGCCAGATTGGTATCTTTTTCTATTTCTCTTTCTGTGTGTGTGTCTGTGTGTGTGTGCGTGCGCATGTGTATATATGTGCGTTTGGTTTGGTATATTGCTCCCTTTCAGGCTCAGTAGATTTGCTGTACCTGAGCTATATGAACAATCATCTATTATATCACTTCTTATATATCCAATGATTTTAACAATGTAATTAATGAGAAATATATATTTATTATATTTTGATGTTCCTCTACCACCACATTCAAGGTGCTGGTAATAACCTTTAAAGCCATGCATGGCTTAGGCCCGGGGTACTTGCGACACCACCTGCTGCCATTGTCAACCTCCCATCGCCCGGTTCGCTCCCACAGAGTCGGCCTCCTCAGGGTTCCGTCAGCCAGGCAATGCCGACTGGCGACCCCCAGGGGGAGAGCCTTCTCTGTGGGCGCACCGACCCTGTGGAATGAACTACCCCCGGAGCTGCGGACAGCCCCTGACCTTCGGTCCTTCCGCCGTGACCTGAAGACCTGGTTGTTCCAACAAGTGGGCCTGGAGTGACTACATTTTTTAATTAGGCTTTTTACTGGGTTAAATTGTCTCATAATTTTGCATTTATTGTTTAATTCTCTTTTAAATTTTTTACACTATGTTTTTTAATTTTTATTGTTGTGAGCCGCCCTGAGTCCTCAGGGAGAAGGGTGGCATATAAATTAAATCAAATCAAATCAAATCAAAATCAAATCACATGAGCAACCCTACATAGTCACGGTGATGGAAAAATGAGATAACATGTACTGTGGCATCATGAGCAAAGCCCACACTTTTAACATCCCAGTGATGAATGCGATGCATAAATGACATGGTTTGCATTGTAATGTCAGAAAGTATTTTAATCACATGTCTGTCTTGCAGACACCTATGTTCCATCAGCATACTGCTCCATCCATGCCATCTTTTTCCTGTGAATTCCTCCACTGTTCCTCCAAATCTGTTCTGAAGCTTGTGGAGAGGAAGGAGGGAAATCAGACCTTTTTGCCTAAGCTGTTATGCCTTTTATTAAAACTGAATATAATGTAGAAAACAGCAGATTGATGTAAATAAAGATAATGGTGTTTTACATAGCGTGTGGAGTTTCCATTCTACCACCCTTTTTCTTTCAGATCAGCCAAAGTTGATACTGACATTTAATTAACCTTTAATATAGAATGCTTTAAAATTTGTAATAGAAATATGTGCCTACTCTAGATTTATCTTTACAGGTGTGAATATATAATTGTTGTGAATCTGGAGGGAAAAATAATTTTTTGAACTTTGAGCTGCTGACAGTGCTTGCTGAGAATATCTCCCCACCAGAATTCAGCCTGCCTGCAACTTTATATGCCTACATTTCTGGGTGTTCTTCTTAATTATTTAACATTCTGTGTTCCAAGTACTTGCCATATGAATTGTGTGATGAATTATATGAATTATGCTCCCAGGCTCCAGTCTAAAACTTATATGCCAGAATGTAGGAAATATAAAGGTCCTCTGATGGCCTTGAGTTGTTTTAAAGGGCAAAAATATTCAATATTCCACTATGCACAACAAATTTTTTTAAGAAATAGAATTCATAACAGAAAAATAACACAGCATCAAGGCCTTTCTTATCAGTTGGAGAATGTTGATTTATCATTTATTTCCATTAATCATATTTTATAGATTGTGTGGCATTAATATTAATAGAGTGTGGCGCCTGTCATCTGGAAGGAATGCACTAGTGTGCATTAGAGCATAACACCAGCCCTGAGCTTTGCTGCTCCAGGGCATCTGTTAAAACACTTCATGGCTCTTTAAAATTTAATAACAGCTTTTTTTCAAAATTCATCTTTCTTTTCAGGCTCAGAAGTCATGGATAGAGAGAGCATTTTACAAAAGGGAATGTGTCCATATAATACCCAGCACCAAAGACCCCCATAGGTAAGAGTGCTATATTTAGTTACTTAATTTGCATTGAATATGAAAGTGAGCATGCTATGGTGTATAAAAAGTTAAGGCTTTGAATATGCTACAGGGGGAAAAAATCTTCATTTTAACAATAAACAACAACTATTTTAAATATACTCTGTACTTAGAATGTACATTGATTCATTTTTTATCTCAGGTTAGAGATATGGCAGCTACTTTATGAAAAAGATTTAAAAGAAAGAGAAATGGATCAAGATCACATGAGAAGACCTTTTTGTCATAGGGCTGTTCTTTTCCTATGTATTTCCATGTGTGGCCAATGGCATTCCACGTGGCCTTTCAAGTTTTGGAGAAGCTTTGGAAGGCATGTCAGGGAGAAAATATTTTTTTCTGCGGTGATTTCCATTTTATTGACATAGTAAAAAGTTGGACTCAGCCTTCTACATTTAACTGAGAGAGAGTGACTGGCTCGAAAGATGGCTTTTATCGCTAAGGCAGGACTTGAACTTACAGTCTCCCAATTTCTAGCCTGGTATCTTAATCACTAGCCCTAATTGGCTCTCATGGCTGCTTCTTTACAATATTTTATGTAAATAGATACCTGTAGTAATAGTTGCAAAATACAGTCTTTTAATTTGGCTTCTGAATTCTGAGAGAACAATGAATAAAATATGTTTTAAATATATTGATGATGTATTCTAAATGTATTCACTTGCATCAGATTTAGTCCACAGCTGTGCCACTCACTGTTATAATCTTATTTTTTCTGTGAAAATAAAGTAAAGCTTAACAAAGTTTTTTGCTATTTTTTGCTATTTTGTGTATGTGTGTGAGAGGAAACAGTCTATTATACTGTGACACCTTTTTGCATAAGTACTGTTTTGTACAGCATTACAACTGGCCTAGTGATCTGTATCTCATTCTGTTGGTAAAATGATTGCTTATTTCATGCAAGACTTCCCATAACTTTAATCTTTTGCTTTATTATAACAAAATATTAAGTAGCTTTTGCTTAATGCCATAGGTGTTGCTGTGGGCGCCTAATAGGTCAACATGTGGGACTTACTCCAAGTATCTCCATTATTCAGAATGAGAAAAACGAAAGCCGTCTTGCTCGAAATGACATCCAGTCAGAGAAGTGGTCAATTGGCAAGCACACACAACTCAGCCCCACTGATGCCTTTGGAACAATTGAGTTTCAAGGAGGTGGTCACTCAAATAAAGCCATGGTAATGTTTTAAAAAAATCAATGTCCAAATTGATTTCTTATTCTATCTGTTATATGGGGGGTTATTTTCTAGCAAGGAATGTATCTGTCTAGGCTGCCATATAAGGACCATTATAATTATTTCTTATACTGTATAGAGCAGGGGTAGGCAACCTTGGCTCTTTTAATTTAATTTCTGCACTTCAAATATTCTCTATTATTATAAAGCCAAGCCCAAATTCAGTTGCTACATTTTACCATGAATGCATTTCTCTCCTTATTAAAATCTGAGGGTATATGATATTATACATAACATTTTGAAATGAACTTTGTCCAGAGATGGAAATTAATGTGCTCTTGGAGTCAGTAAAATTATAAAATTTTATTGGCAATAGATTCTTACTAGATTTTGTCAGTTTTGCAAAAAGGGGAAGAGAGCTCTGCAACAGAAAACCATGTAATAAAAACTGCATTTCTTAAAACTGTATTTATTTAATACAGTATAAAAGGACAAACTTCTTATTGCAGTGCAGTATACTGCATTTATTAAAGAAGAAAGTATTTGTCCTTGTCTAATTACCAAGCAAAATATGAAGTACTTTTTCAGACCAATGTAAATTTAAAATAGGATATATGTGATTGGAGAAACTTTGAGGTTACCCTTTCCAAAAGTATTTTGCTCTGAAAAGTTGTAGTTTCATTTATTTTACCAGCTATATTAGTTTGCTTATTCTGCAACATATATATATATATATATATATATATATATATATATATATATATATATATATATATATATATATATATATATATATATATATATATATATATATATATGTTTTCGTAGATTCTCGCGGGTGTCTGTATGTGTAGGTCTAGAGTCTCGGGTTTCTTCCCGCGTTCCTTTCATCTTCAGAAAGTTGTGGCGACGTTTCGACGAAATCCCATCCGTCATCATCAGGCCGGAGTATTCCTCCTGCTGCTTTCAGGAGCAATGCGTGGTCTGTCTGTTCCTTTCCTTCCAACTGCCTGTGGGGCTGTGTTCCGACTGGGTGGAGGCGTGGCTGCTTTCTGATTGGGTGGGGGTGTCATCCGACTGGGTGGAGGCGTGGTTGTCTTCTGATTGAGTGGAGGCGTGTCTGTCTTCTGATTGGGTGGATGTGTGGTTGTCTTCCGATTGGTTGGAGGCGTGGCTGTCTTCTGATTGGGTGGGGTGTGTTCTGAATGGGTGGGGTTTTTTGTTGTGTCGTAATATCCTGAGTGTTGTGATTTGGTGTCTTGAGGAGTGGGCTGTGTAGTGGCCTCCAAAGCTTTGGCTTGGCTCCGAGTTCGAGGACCCGCCATGCATCTCTGGTATGGGTCAGTCAGGTTCGTGTGTGCGTTCTTCTGCTTGGGTGATAGCACTTTTGCTTGACTTGTTCTGTCTTCTGTGTGGGAGAGTTTTTGTTCTGGGTGTGGATGAGTCTTGCTGGGGCTGGTGGCATTTGGGGTTGTTTGTTGGTTTTTTAAATCCTTGTTTGCTGAAATTCGTTTGTCTATCAATGCTGGTTTCCAAATGGCATGTAGGCGGGAGGTGTCGTCTCGCTTGTTCATACTGTCTGGGTGTTTTTCTATTTCAATGGCTTCTCTGATTATTCTGCTATTGAGATGTTCTATTTTGGCGATTGTTTTTGTACCTTCAAAATTGATGTTGTGTCCTGTAGTGTTTATGTGTTGTACTAGTGAAGATGTTCGATTTTTCTTCTGTACCGAGTTCTTATGTTCTTCTACACGTACCTCTATTCTTCTGTTAGTCTGTCCGATGTATGTTGCTGGACAGGAGGCGCATGGGATTTGGTATATGCCCTGGTTTTCCAGTTCTATTTTGTCTTTGGGATTTCTCAGGATGGTTGATATCTTTCTGTCAGTGTTAAATGCGGTTTTGATGTTATGTTTGCGTAGTACTTTACTGATTTTGTCGGTTGTTCCTTTTATGTAGGGCAAGATGGCTCGTCCGTTGTTCTGTTCTTCTTCTTGGATGTTTTTCTGTTTCGGAGTCCGCTGCTGAATTATATTGGTGATTTTGTTTTTTTGGAACTTGTTTGCTGTCAATATGTCTGTCAGGGTGTGTAGTTCTGTTTGTATATGTGTTTCATCTGCAAGGCGTCTGGTTCTTGTTATTAGTGTTTTGGCTACTGAATTTATTTGTGCTGGGTGATGATGTGATTGCGCATTGAGGTAACGGTTGGTGTGTGTTTTCTTTCGGTAGACTGTGTGTCCTAGAGTTCCATTTTGTTTTTTGTATATAAGTACATCCAGGAAAGGTAACTGGTTGTTTGTTTCAATCTCCATGGTGAATTTTATTTTGGGATGTAGGCTATTCAGGTGTGTTAGGAAGTTTTCTAGCTCCTTTCTTCCGTGGGGCCAGATCACGAAGGTGTCATCCACATATCTGAGCCACAGTTTTGGTTTGTTTGTAGTCTTTTCTAGAGCGTTAGTTTCAAATTCTTCCATGAAAAGGTTGGCGATAACTGGTGATAGAGGGGATCCCATTGGTGCACCTTCTATTTGTTTGTATCTCTGGCCTCTGTGTATGAAGTATGTGTTTGATAAGCAGTGTTCTGCTAGTTCTATAATATGGTTTGGTGGTTGGTATTTGCTTCTTATTGTTGATAGAGCTTCTTGGACTGGCACCTGGGTGAATAGTGATACCACATCGAAGCTGACTAGCAAGTCTTTTTGGTCTATCTGTAGATTTTTCACTAATTCTATAAAGTGGTATGAGTTTTGGACATATGAAGCTGCCATTTCTGCTAGAGGTTGTAATTGTTTTGCTAGGTATTTAGCTAAGTTTTGTAGTGGTGAGCCTATAGAACTTACTATGGGTCTTAGTGGGATTCCATCTTTGTGTATTTTGGGGAGGCCATATAGTTTTGGGCATCTGGATGACTTCTCCCTAGGAATGATTGTTTGTTGGATTTCTTGGCTTATAGAAGTTGATTTTATCTTTTTCTTGGTGGTCTTTTCTAGATAGGTTGTGGGATCTGTATATATAGGTTTGTATGTAGTTTCTTTGAGTAAGTTGGACAGTTTCTCTTCATAGTCCGATGTGTCCATTACCACTGTAGCATTGCCTTTATCTGCTGGTAGTATGATTATGCTGTTGTCTTTTCTTAGGTTTTGCAATGCTGCTTGTTCTTCTTTTGTTAGGTTGCTTTTGGGTGGTTTGCTTGTGCATAGGATGTGGGTGACTTCATGTCTGACTTGGTCTGCTTCGTCTGTATTGAGTTTAGTTAAGCTGGTTTCCACTCCACATATGATGGTTTCTGTGGGAATTTTCTTTGGTGCAACAGCGAAGTTGAAACCTTTTGCTAGGACGTTTGTTTCTGCTGTTGTTAGTCTTCTGTGGGAGATGTTATGCACTACTTCTTGTAGATGTTGTTGTGGTGTGGTTGTTTGGTTGTTGTAGTTCTCTAATTGTTTGAGTTTCTTTGAATGTCTGTTGTTTTTATATATGGTCTCTGTTTCTGCTCTCCAAACCGCCAGTTGTTTCACTTTGTCCCATAGTATTGGGTGAATAATGTTGCTGAGTTTGAGATGTAATGTTAGTAGGTCCTTGTTTGTTTGGTCTAATTGAAATCTTTTATTGTGGAGTTCATTTCTTAGTAATGCCATTTCTGTTCTTCTTAGAATGCGTTTGGTTGAAGTGGTATTGATGTGGAATTTCAATTTGAAACAATTTGGTCTTATATTTTGGTCTCGACATTGGCATAGGAAAGGTATGTCACTTAGTATTCTTGCTCTTCGTACTTCTAACTTTTCGTAAGTCCTGGTTAGTTGGTAGATGTCCTCCCCGTAGAGGTATGATATTTGTTTTCGTAGATTCTCGCGGGTGTCTGTATGTGTAGGTCTAGAGTCTCGGGTTTCTTCCCGCGTTCCTTTCATCTTCAGAAAGTTGTGGCGACGTTTCGACGAAATCCCATCCGTCATCATCAGGCCGGAGTATTCCTCCTGCTGCTTTCAGGAGCAATGCGTGGTCTGTCTGTTCCTTTCCTTCCAACTGCCGGTGGGGCTGTGTTCCGACTGGGTGGAGGCGTGGCTGCTTTCTGATTGGGTGGGGGTGTCATCCGACTGGGTGGAGGCGTGGTTGTCTTCTGATTGAGTGGAGGCGTGTCTGTCTTCTGATTGGGTGGATGTGTGGTTGTCTTCCGATTGGTTGGAGGCGTGGCTGTCTTCTGATTGGGTGGGGTGTGTTCTGAATGGGTGGGGTTTTTTGTTGTGTCGTAATATCCTGAGTGTTGTGATTTGGTGTCTTGAGGAGTGGGCTGTGTAGTGGCCTCCAAAGCTTTGGCTTGGCTCCGAGTTCGAGGACCCGCCATGCATCTCTGGTATGGGTCAGTCAGGTTCGTGTGTGCGTTCTTCTGCTTGGGTGATAGCACTTTTGCTTGACTTGTTCTGTCTTCTGTGTGGGAGAGTTTTTGTTCTGGGTGTGGATGAGTCTTGCTGGGGCTGGTGGCATTTGGGGTTGTTTGTTGGTTTTTTAAATCCTTGTTTGCTGAAATTCGTTTGTCTATCAATGCTGGTTTCCAAATGGCATGTAGGCGGGAGGTGTCGTCTCGCTTGTTCATACTGTCTGGGTGTTTTTCTATTTCAATGGCTTCTCTGATTATTCTGCTATTGAGATGTTCTATTTTGGCGATTGTTTTTGTACCTTCAAAATTGATGTTGTGTCCTGTAGTGTTTATGTGTTGTACTAGTGAAGATGTTCGATTTTTCTTCTGTACCGAGTTCTTATGTTCTTCTACACGTACCTCTATTCTTCTGTTAGTCTGTCCGATGTATGTTGCTGGACAGGAGGCGCATGGGATTTGGTATATGCCCTGGTTTTCCAGTTCTATTTTGTCTTTGGGATTTCTCAGGATGGTTGATATCTTTCTGTCAGTGTTAAATGCGGTTTTGATGTTATGTTTGCGTAGTACTTTACTGATTTTGTCGGTTGTTCCTTTTATGTAGGGCAAGATGGCTCGTCCGTTGTTCTGTTCTTCTTCTTGGATGTTTTTCTGTTTCGGAGTCCGCTGCTGAATTATATTGGTGATTTTGTTTTTTTGGAACTTGTTTGCTGTCAATATGTCTGTCAGGGTGTGTAGTTCTGTTTGTATATGTGTTTCATCTGCAAGGCGTCTGGTTCTTGTTATTAGTGTTTTGGCTACTGAATTTATTTGTGCTGGGTGATGATGTGATTGCGCATTGAGGTAACGGTTGGTGTGTGTTTTCTTTCGGTAGACTGTGTGTCCTAGAGTTCCATTTTGTTTTTTGTATATAAGTACATCCAGGAAAGGTAACTGGTTGTTTGTTTCAATCTCCATGGTGAATTTTATTTTGGGATGTAGGCTATTCAGGTGTGTTAGGAAGTTTTCTAGCTCCTTTCTTCCGTGGGGCCAGATCACGAAGGTGTCATCCACATATCTGAGCCACAGTTTTGGTTTGTTTGTAGTCTTTTCTAGAGCGTTAGTTTCAAATTCTTCCATGAAAAGGTTGGCGATAACTGGTGATAGAGGGGATCCCATTGGTGCACCTTCTATTTGTTTGTATCTCTGGCCTCTGTGTATGAAGTATGTGTTTGATAAGCAGTGTTCTGCTAGTTCTATAATATGGTTTGGTGGTTGGTATTTGCTTCTTATTGTTGATAGAGCTTCTTGGACTGGCACCTGGGTGAATAGTGATACCACATCGAAGCTGACTAGCAAGTCTTTTTGGTCTATCTGTAGATTTTTCACTAATTCTATAAAGTGGTATGAGTTTTGGACATATGAAGCTGCCATTTCTGCTAGAGGTTGTAATTGTTTTGCTAGGTATTTAGCTAAGTTTTGTAGTGGTGAGCCTATAGAACTTACTATGGGTCTTAGTGGGATTCCATCTTTGTGTATTTTGGGGAGGCCATATAGTTTTGGGCATCTGGATGACTTCTCCCTAGGAATGATTGTTTGTTGGATTTCTTGGCTTATAGAAGTTGATTTTATCTTTTTCTTGGTGGTCTTTTCTAGATAGGTTGTGGGATCTGTATATATAGGTTTGTATGTAGTTTCTTTGAGTAAGTTGGACAGTTTCTCTTCATAGTCCGATGTGTCCATTACCACTGTAGCATTGCCTTTATCTGCTGGTAGTATGATTATGCTGTTGTCTTTTCTTAGGTTTTGCAATGCTGCTTGTTCTTCTTTTGTTAGGTTGCTTTTGGGTGGTTTGCTTGTGCATAGGATGTGGGTGACTTCATGTCTGACTTGGTCTGCTTCGTCTGTATTGAGTTTAGTTAAGCTGGTTTCCACTCCACATATGATGGTTTCTGTGGGAATTTTCTTTGGTGCAACAGCGAAGTTGAAACCTTTTGCTAGGACGTTTGTTTCTGCTGTTGTTAGTCTTCTGTGGGAGATGTTATGCACTACTTCTTGTAGATGTTGTTGTGGTGTGGTTGTTTGGTTGTTGTAGTTCTCTAATTGTTTGAGTTTCTTTGAATGTCTGTTGTTTTTATAGATGGTCTCTGTTTCTGCTCTCCAAACCGCCAGTTGTTTCACTTTGTCCCATAGTATTGGGTGAATTTAGTGAAAAATCTACAGATAGACCAAAAAGACTTGCTAGTCAGCTTCGATGTGGTATCACTATTCACCCAGGTGCCAGTCCAAGAAGCTCTATCAACAATAAGAAGCAAATACCAACCACCAAACCATATTATAGAACTAGCAGAACACTGCTTATCAAACACATACTTCATACACAGAGGCCAGAGATACAAACAAATAGAAGGTGCACCAATGGGATCCCCTCTATCACCAGTTATCGCCAACCTTTTCATGGAAGAATTTGAAACTAACGCTCTAGAAAAGACTACAAACAAACCAAAACTGTGGCTCAGATATGTGGATGACACCTTCGTGATCTGGCCCCACGGAAGAAAGGAGCTAGAAAACTTCCTAACACACCTGAATAGCCTACATCCCAAAATAAAATTCACCATGGAGATTGAAACAAACAACCAGTTACCTTTCCTGGATGTACTTATATACAAAAAACAAAATGGAACTCTAGGACACACAGTCTACCGAAAGAAAACACACACCAACCGTTACCTCAATGCGCAATCACATCATCACCCAGCACAAATAAATTCAGTAGCCAAAACACTAATAACAAGAACCAGACGCCTTGCAGATGAAACACATATACAAACAGAACTACACACCCTGACAGACATATTGACAGCAAACAAGTTCCAAAAAAACAAAATCACCAATATAATTCAGCAGCGGACTCCGAAACAGAAAAACATCCAAGAAGAAGAACAGAACAACGGACGAGCCATCTTGCCCTACATAAAAGGAACAACCGACAAAATCAGTAAAGTACTACGCAAACATAACATCAAAACCGCATTTAACACTGACAGAAAGATATCAACCATCCTGAGAAATCCCAAAGACAAAATAGAACTGGAAAACCAGGGCATATACCAAATCCCATGCGCCTCCTGTCCAGCAACATACATCGGACAGACTAACAGAAGAATAGAGGTACGTGTAGAAGAACATAAGAACTCGGTACAGAAGAAAAATCGAACATCTTCACTAGTACAACACATAAACACTACAGGACACAACATCAATTTTGAAGGTACAAAAACAATCGCCAAAATAGAACATCTCAATAGCAGAATAATCAGAGAAGCCATTGAAATAGAAAAACACCCAGACAGTATGAACAAGCGAGACGACACCTCCCGCCTACATGCCATTTGGAAACCAGCATTGATAGACAAACGAATTTCAGCAAACAAGGATTTAAAAAACCAACAAACAACCCCAAATGCCACCAGCCCCAGCAAGACTCATCCACACCCAGAACAAAAACTCTCCCACACAGAAGACAGAACAAGTCAAGCAAAAGTGCTATCACCCAAGCAGAAGAACGCACACACGAACCTGACTGACCCATACCAGAGATGCATGGCGGGTCCTCGAACTCGGAGCCAAGCCAAAGCTTTGGAGGCCACTACACAGCCCACTCCTCAAGACACCAAATCACAACACTCAGGATATTACGACACAACAAAAAACCCCACCCATTCAGAACACACCCCACCCAATCAGAAGACAGCCACGCCTCCAACCAATCGGAAGACAACCACACATCCACCCAATCAGAAGACAGACACGCCTCCACTCAATCAGAAGACAACCACGCCTCCACCCAGTCGGATGACACCCCCACCCAATCAGAAAGCAGCCACGCCTCCACCCAGTCGGAACACAGCCCCACCGGCAGTTGGAAGGAAAGGAACAGACAGACCACGCATTGCTCCTGAAAGCAGCAGGAGGAATACTCCGGCCTGATGATGACGGATGGGATTTCGTCGAAACGTCGCCACAACTTTCTGAAGATGAAAGGAACGCGGGAAGAAACCCGAGACTCTAGACCTACATATATATATATATATATATATATATATATATATATATATATATATATATATATATATATATATATATATATATATATATATATATATATATATATATATAGACAGAGAAGAGAGAGAAAGATTTATGAATTTATTATTACAATGTAACAGTGTAGAATAAGTATGGTATAACAGAGCTGCCCTTGATGACCACACAGAAACTTCAACTTCTCCAGAGTGCAGCAGTGCACATAGTAATGGGGGCCCCTAGGTTTGCCCACATAACACCTCTGTTGCGCCAGCTGCACTTTCCAGGTATAATTCAAGGTGATGATCATCACTCTGTCTATATGGCACAGGGACAGGTTATCTTCAGGACTACCTTTCCCTAAAGACATATGTCCTACCAAGTCAGATAGGGTGGGCATGCTCTTAGTCCCTTCCAGTGCTTTTTTTGTAAAAGAAAAAGGTGCTGGAACTCACACATGTCTTACTACCCCCCTTGCCTACCCTACAAGGTTCCATCCAAAAAAGGTGCTGGAACTCCGTTCTGGGCGTTCTATGACAAAAAAAAGCCCTGGTCCCTTCCCTGCTGCCGGCATCAAGTTCCCTTCGTCCTGTGCGCTCCCACAGGGAGGGCCTTCTCAGGGTGCCGGCGGTAAAAGAATGCCGGCGGATAACACCCAGGGGGAGGGCCTTCTCAGTGGGTGCGCCTGCCCTTTGGAACCAGCTGTCCGTGGAGCTTAGGACTGCCCCCGATCATTTCGCCGAGACCTGAAGACCTGGCTCTTCGAGCTTTCCAGCCCAGGCTGAGTTTTAATCGGGCTTTTAAATAGGGTTTTATATGTTTTATATTTTTCAGGGATTTAGTTTAATCTTTTAATTGTTCTTAATTTTTGTATTGACGTTTTTTATGCCCTGTAAACTGCCCTGAGTCCTACGGGAAAGGGCGGTATATAAATTCAATTCAATTCAATTAAATTAAATTAAATACTGCCATCTGATGGGAGCTAGGAAGCATGACTTTTCCATGGCAGCCCTTGCCTTATGAAACACTATGCTCCCCTGAAGTTTGGCAAGTGTCCACAATAAGGCTTTGAAGACCTGGCTTTTCCTCCAAGTATTGGAAGAAGACTAGATAATCCCATAATAGAACTGATTTGGCACCGTGTTTTGTTGTTTTTAGTGTCTTAATTGGTTGAGCTTTATAGCTTTAATATAATTTTATATATCTTAATTTTTGATTGGGAGTTGTTCATAGTTGATTAAAAGATGGAGGGCTATATAAATGTTTTAAATAATCAAGGAGGCATTGAACTTGCAATTCCATTTACATACAATTCAGCAAACATGCTGCTACAGGCATCTGCAGCAAACTGGGATTATGTAAGAATGATGACATGTGCAATGTCATTATAGTGCCAGACTCAGACCTGGATACTTGCATCCCAACAGTTATGCATATTGTAGGTTTGGCACCATAATATAAGTTTTGTTGCTTACCTTCTCCTGCCTTTCTTCCATTCCCCAGAAGCACCTGTGCTTTTGGTGTCACACTATGTTCATTATTCTTAAGGATTATGGGTGCTACCAAACTTTGTGGGTTTCTTTGTTATGGATATTACCAGACCAGTTTTTATGTTATGCTACAGATTATATAATTGTAAATGGAAGGCAAATAATATTCTGGCATATATTTCAACTGTGTAATTTGTTTTATTGTAGAAGCAATAATGCTAGTCCCAAAAAATGTCAAATTCCAACATTATTTTGTGTTAAATGAGAGAATCTGAAAGATAATTATGGTGTTTAGAGTAATGAGAAATTGTTTATTGTTAAATTTGCTGACCTTAGATTCATATCCATCCCACTTCTCATGCCTTTTCCTTCAGCTCAACTTCTAATATAATTTACTATAGCCTTACAGTAAAAATCTAAAAGCTTCCTAAATCCATGTTTGAAGTTGTCTTGATTCAATAAATGGTAGTTAAAAGACTATTATAAACTCAAAATATCATTAAATGGCAACTTCTTAAAGACATAATAACAATTGGGTTTAGAGGCATATGCAGATCATTTGAGGAAAGCAGCATCTGAGTATTCATACATACACACATGCACATGCACACACATACGTACATACATACATCAGAAGACTAGAGAGATCCTCGAAACAGTCACACCAATGTTTAGGGAGGATCCAATAGCTTGTATAGCCTATTCAAGAGGCAAATTCAGGATGCTGTTTTGCTTTCACATGAAATGCTTTGTCAAATACATTGCACAGATTTATTCCTTTGTCCTTACATGAATGGACCTTGGCTTACATAATCCATTTTTTCTTTCTTTGGGATGATTACTGCCATGGAGATAGAAACAGTTTCCCTGTATAAAGGTAGCAGTAATTTTCTTAAAACAACTCGTAACCTATTCTATGTATTTCACAATCTTGGAAAGTTGGTAATTCATTGTATTACTGCTATTTGGAAATTATCTATTCAAAATGGTAATCAGCATGCTGAGTAAGTTTTAAGACTTTCACAAATGAAGGTTCATATATATGTCCCAGGATAATGTTGCAGGATCCAATCTGGGTCGATCACTGGGAGCAGAGGTTTAGTCTTCCGAGCTTTCGGACTCCTGCTGAACCCCATCTTCGGAGAGCATCTCTCTAGCAGAGTGTGGGCTGTTCTGTGTGTGGTATTTATAGTGCCTGTTGTATGTAGCTTTTTAGAGGTTGATTGGGGTTTGTTGATGGCTGGCTTTTAAGTCATTAGCCATCATTTGCTTGTGTTACCTAACCCTCATCTTCTAAGTACTTGATAGGCTGGTGATAAATCAGCACTCCTGTTGACTGACGAGGGGCCTGTTTCCCAGGCTTCAATCACTTCCCTGGTTATTTTTGTGCCTGCCCATCTGACAATCTTAGTAGCTGCAAAATTGAATGTGTGTCCTTGTTCATTGCAGTGTGAGGCTACCAAGGAGTTTGGGTCTCCTCGTCTAACCACTCACTTGGGTTCTTGCAGTCTGGTGGTTAGCTTCCTCCCCATTTGTCCTAAATCTATACATGGGATTCAATAGATTACATTGGAAGTATCTCCCACCTCCAAGATATTTTTAAGGTTCTCTTGATCTTATGCTATGTAAATATTTAATAGAATATTGTTTGGGTAAAAAAAAACCTGTCTCATTTAACTGCAACACATTTCTTCCCATTACTGGCAAATTATTTTTGCTGATAGGCTTTTCATACTAAGACAACGTTTACACTTCAACGTTTACACATTCAACTGTGAAATAGATAAACTGAAGATGCTACATTAGTGCCCATGTTCCATTGCTAGCTCCCCCAATGAGTGACTTTCAGTTTGGTGCAGTGGTTAAGGTGCTCACTCTGAAAACAGCATATTGAGTTTAGTTCCAGCTTAGCCATGAAAGCCAGCTATGTGACCTTGAGTCACTCACTCTCTTTCAACCCAACCAACCTCATATTGTTGTGTTGTGAAGAAAATAGCAAGAAGGAATATTGTGTATATTGGCCACCTTGAGTTATTTATAAAAAATAATAAAGAGGGATAATAAATAAATGCATTCTATGTCAGCATTTACAAACCACTAGCATTGCTACAGATTAAAATAATTAATTCAGAGTTAAATTAATGAACCATTGGTAAGGACAGATGATGGGAAACTATTTTCTCATAAGCTGATCCAAAGGGTCAATACCCCAAGTACTGAGGTGGCATATTCTTCACAACCATTTTTAATTAAGCATGACATCTACCTTGAAATGAAACGAAATCTTCTGGTTCAGTGCTAGCTACCTTACATACACATATTTGTAACTAGTTGTAAACTGTTATTTTATCTTATAACCATGGAGAACATACAACAATTTCATGGAATTGTACTACTTTAATACAAAAAAGAAAACCCATGATACAATTTCCATTTAGCTATTTTTTTCTTATTTTTTTCTTTTTAATATTTGGTTAACTAAAGATGATGAACATACATAATATTCTTACCTTTTCATGTTACAGAATCAATATGCTTATTACAACTTAACTTTTTTTTTCATTTTCAATCAATGCTCCTTGCTCTCTAGTATGTGCGGGTGTCTTTTGACACAAAACCTGATCTTCTTCTACACCTGATGACCAAGGAATGGCAGCTTGAACTACCGAAACTCCTCATCTCAGTACATGGAGGTCTCCAGAATTTTGAACTGCAACCAAAACTCAAACAAGTATTTGGGAAAGGCCTCATTAAAGCTGCTATGACAACTGGAGCATGGATATTTACAGGCGGAGTAAATACAGGTAATAAAAACTGTCAAGGGAAAATCACTGGAGCAAGTATATCTCAGAAGGCTTGTCAAAGAAATATATTGCTGCACATTCCTTCACTTCTTTTTTATAAACATTACATTAAATGATAGGCATTTTCATTTAGCATGCATATCTTTTATGAAAATGTAGATAACCAAAATAGAATTCCAAGCAGGAACTGGAAAAAAATAAAAGTCATCTCTTAATGACATGATTATAACCTCCACCCCACCCTTGTTGTTATTCTCATTGGAAGGAAAGGTCCATTAACAATATTTGTCAGGATACTGCTCTGGAGGGGAGAATAGGGTTAAATGCCTGCTGCTTGCTTGCCTGCCAGTTGCCTGATGCTTGCTTTGCTGCTTGTTAAAAAAGCAGCAAAGACAATAACCATGGACAAAGAGCAAAAAGCCATGACACTGATGGTGGTTTAATGCAACTCCAGAGGATGGAAATAATTTATTAAAAGTGTCTTCCTAAATTGAAATTAACATCAGTGTATTGAACAGACTACAAAGATATAGAACTGGCAGACAGGCAGGTAAACATTGGACCATGCTACCCCACCCTTTTATGTTTATTTTTATTTTTGACACTTTAACTTCACAATAATGGATTGGATAGGTAGAACTCAGGGGTGAGAAAAATTAATATTTCTGTTATCTGCATGGAGAGTATGCATTTAAAATCTTCATGTGTGCCTCATATTTACAGTACACAGAAATGGAAGGATCTTCATAAGGTATTGATAACCATCATTCATTTTGTGTCCCTTACATATATGGACACTTTATATTGCAACTCAGTGTACAAATTAATATGATTATTCTTCCAGTATCCTCTTAGCTTAACTCCAACATTCACTCTGTCAAAAATTGTACAATCTAAATTAGCTTGGCTAATGGAAGCCTGTTTAAATCAAAAAGACAAAAGACCTAATCCTAAATCAGAGACCAAGTCTGTGATCCAAGTGATACTGAACTACAGTTTTCAGCATACCTCACCATTGCCATACTGCTGAGGCTGCTGAGGGTTGCAGTCCTAAAACATCAAGATCACCACAAATTCTGTATCCCTACTTGGGATTAGGAAAAAAAAGGCAAGAATGCATGTAATAAATTAGCTATGATCATGAATTCTGTTATCACTTACCTGCAAGATTAATGTTTCATTTTTTTCCTTGTTGTTTCAACAAGGTTAAATCAAAATGTGACTTAAGGCAATGTTAGAACAAAGTTCTAAGAAAACTTATACTTTTTCTATTTATGTCCAAAGTTTTTTCCATAAACTCTTGAACTATATAGTGGTTGGCTTTCTCACCTTAACTTTAAATCTTAATGCAATTTCTTGATCTATTGTTGACTCATAATGTTTTCATTTTCATATCTCAAAATTTAACTTACAGACATTTTTATAGCAGATGTTAATGTCATCCTATCATATTCTAGTATTTCTTTTTCAGGAGTTATTCGGCATGTTGGTGATGCACTAAAAGACCATGCTTCGAAATCTAGAGGGAAGATATGCACTATTGGAATAGCTCCCTGGGGAATCGTAGAAAATCAAGAGGACCTGATTGGCAAGGATGTGAGTCTCTTGTTTATCTATAAAATATTTATGTTTTAAATATTGAGATTTTCACAAGTTCTGAACCAGGAATCTACCATGACACCAAGATTAAAACAGAATGCTTTGTATGAGCATATATAACTCTTCTTAGATGTTTTGATAATTTAAAAAATGTAGTTCCTCATTTAATCATTTAAAGGACACATTCTTCTATGGATGGACAATTTAGTTCTATCCATTTTTTTACTAATTAAGGACAATTCAAATTATTTGGGCATCTAATGTGAATGTTGGCTCATGTATTGTGAATGTTGGCTCATTCTCCTCACCCATAAGTGTACCATTTTTGTTGGCAGACTACATGAGGTTGCCATCCATTTTGCAGTTGGCAAAGCTCCCCAAATTGGGTGAAACTAAGGCTTTTACCTATGCTTTACATTTTTAGGAATTTGCAGAGCCTTAAGCTATTTATTTCATTCCTTAAAACCTCCCCTAAAGCAGATTTTGGTTTAATCCAGCTTTAGCTTAATACACATATTTGACCTGTGAACCAAGCCAATAAGACTTTCCTAGTCCTCTTGTTCTTTGTGCCACTCACTTATCTCTTAATAACACTGGTATTTTCACTGTTTTTCCTGTAAAAAAATTAGAGTTTCTGGGCACATCTCTTTACTTGTCTGTCATATTAGTATAACTGGTGTCTATGTCCCTGTTGGCATAGGGGTCATATGCCTGGATAAGAAGGCATATTCTGGAGGAAAAAAATTGTTTGGTTTTTTTTGTCACGGTCTCTTTAAGCTTACAGTTATTACTTTCATGATGAAGAGATCTATTTTTTCATTCATATCAACTAAGTCATAATATTTGTAATTCAGTGTAATTTACTGCATAATAATAATAACAACAACCAAATCAGTCTAAACATATGGCTTACAGTGCAATGAACCATGACAGCAAAACACATACATGTAGTAGAATACATATCAAAGAAATAAAAGACACTCAGTTCTTAAACAATGAAATAAACTTTAACCACAAGGACTAGGATTGGACAATCTTTAATATAAAACAAGTTCAAAGCTAGAGATTGAACAAATGCATCCTATTAATCTAGAATTTTTACGCAAGTATGAGAGATTCTTTTCGCTGAAATATAACTGGCTTTTTGCTCTACTCTTTGCATACTAAGTCCACAATATATGCCAGGGTAGTCTTCTGTGGCAAAACAAAATGCAAGTGCATACATATACTTGTGCATGTGCATAATATCTATTCCATTAAATTTGATATAGTATTTATTACTTCTATTCACACATTCAAAAATAAACAACATGACATTGGGTAATATTGAATAAGAGGATTCTGAACAAATCTATTGTCAAAAAGCACATGCAAATTTGTCTCATTGTTGATTTATGCTATATGTGTGAGTTATGTAGGGATAATTGAGCCTTGGTGGAGCAGTGGGCTAATGCCTCCTTAAGTAACACCAGCTGCCTGCAATTAGTGCAGGTTCGCATCCCACCAGGCTCAAGGTTGACTCAGCCTTCCATCCTTCCGAGGTAGGTAAAATGAGGACCCAGATTGTTGGGGGTAATAAGCTGACTTTGTAATAATGCCGCTTGGGGTGTGTGAAAGCCCTAATAAGCAGGCATATACATAGAATGAAGGCTACTGCTAAGTTTGTAAAGCCGCCCTGAGTCTTCGGAGAAGGGTGGGATATAAATGGAATTAAAAAAAGAGAATATACCTGTATTTGCTTCAAATACTGTATGTGAAAGATTGCCTTTCAGTTCCTAGAAAGCCTCAAGAGCTTTTGTTGAAAAAGAATTTTCAAATAAAATATAATTATTCCCATTTTCACAAAAAAGACCTGATCTCTCAGTGTGGGAGCATGTTGGGTAAGCTTAAATATGGTAATTAAAGGGGGAAATAAGAGAACCATAAATGGTGGCAGAGGTAGCCAAATGTCCACTGCTGTGCCTAAAAAAATTGTTGCTGAAGTAAAAGCTACTCTTTCAAGGAAACTTTGCATTAAGAAAAGACACACAGTCCCTTGTAGTGGATTGTAGGATCATTTGAGATTTTGTTTTTTGCTCCTTAATTTTTTTCCCCAGAAGAGAATAGTATTTGGTTCTACTTACCTATTTCAGTAGCCTTTCTTGGGATTCTCACTTCATTTCTATATCAAAGTGATGCTCCAAGCCTTCTGTAGTCATGAATTGAGAAGTATCATTTTGTTACTATGATGAGGCTGTTTTTAGACAAAATAGAAGATACTGTATACTGTAAGTACAACATCTTGAGTTAAAGTTATTTCATTGTGGTATTATAGATCTTTGACAAACAGTCTTCCCTGTATAATGACAAACATATTTCTTATTTACTGAAAACTTAGATATCATTAGAGCCCTGGTGGCACAGTGGTTAGAATGCAGTACTGCAGGCTACTTCTGTTGACTCCTGGCTGCCAGTAGTTTGGCAGTTTGAGTCTCACCGGCTCAAGGTTGACTCAGCCTTCCATCCTTCCGAGATCGGTAAAATGAGGACCCAGATTGTTGGGAGCAATAGGCTGACTCTGTAAACTGCTTAGAGAGGGCTGTAAAGCATTGTAAAGAGATATATAAGTCTAAGTGCTATTGCTATCATGAACTCCCAGGCTTCATGGAAACCACAACACTGAATGCAGTGTAAATATATGGCCAAATTCCTTTTTTGATAGAAATATTGGTTGCAGTCCTCAATGATGAGAGAAGGTGTCTGAAAGGCTACATAGCATTTCAGATTTGAAGGCTGAAATTTGTTTCTTCATGTGTGGAAAAATAAATACAGCATCTGCCTCCAACTTCTTAACCAAACACATCACACAGTGCTTCATGTTAACTTTAATGAGTGGATTCCCTGAAGCAGTGGTGCCTTTCTTTCAGGCTTACATAGAAACCTGGAAAAAAAAGTCAGGCTACTTTAATGAATAGCAGAGGAGTGTTGCACTCACAAGGTCCAAAGCATTTCCTTCAAATCATTTTTGAATGGCGCCCAGTCAAGACACAGACACTTCTCTCTGTGATTAAAGCTGAAATGTACTAATCTGAAGGAGAAAAGGAAGCTTTTTCATTTTGCTTTTCATATTCATACTAACACACCTGCTGCAGCATTCATAGTTTCCTTGATAGTTGGAACTGCTGCCTGCAAGTTAGACAGATAAAGGAAATCTGATGCTTTTCCTGGAGGTTATCCAGCTTCATTTCTCCTGGGTACCTAACAGCTGTGTTCTCCATTTCTCCTGTAATGGAGTTGATATCATCTGTTTTTTTTAATGGGAGAAGGATAATAGCAAATCTATCTTTTCATCCTCTCTGTCAGAAATTGTTTTATTGCCTTTGATTTGCAGCTCTAGAATTCAGTAGCACTGCTCTTTGAACTAATCATATTTCTCACATCCCAGCTCACAAGTTTCACAGGCATGCATTACCAAATATTTTGCTAGAGCAGAAATTTTTCAGGGATTTAAAATTTAAAATAATATTAGACCAGTGCTAAATTGCGAGAGCCAGTTTGATGGAGGAGATAAGAGCTGGACTAGAAAGTGCAAGATTGTGAAGGCATAAAAGGCAGCTGAGCGACTTTGGGTGTTGTTCCAACTCACCTCATAGGATTATTGTTGTAGGGGAAATGGGAAGTGGAAGCATTGTGTACACCGCCTGGACCTATATGAAATAAAGGCAAGATATACATCTATTATAATATATAGTGAAATCCAAACCTGAATTCCATTCTTGGCACTTCGTAATAAAAAATGAGATTTAATATAAAAACATACATACTCTATATTCACCATCATGTGAAAACATTCCTTTCAAAGCAAAGCAAAAATCTCTCCAAGATTCAAATAAAGATGGTAAGAAAATTTGAGTTAATTATATAGTATGTTAGGTGGATGCAGACCAAGTTTGAACAACTATCTTTGTAATTCTGGAGAGAGCCCCTGGAGTGGCATTTTGCAAGATTCCATTTAGACCCTCTGATATTCAACATATTTGTAAATAATTACAAGAAGGAGTTAGAAGATACACTGTTTTATTCTATAAATCAGAATATAGCAAACACTTTAGAGGTCATTATCCTAAGCTGAGGGCATGTTGGCAAGCTGGAATAATGAGCAGAAACCCATTAGGAATTAGAGCATGTAAAGATGGAAGGAACAACTTTACTGTTCAACAGTATAGTGGGAAGTGGGATCACGGTCAAGAGAAGCCATTGTTTCTATTTGGCACTGGTCAAATTGCTCCTAGAATATTGTGTCCATTTCTAGCATTGCATTTGGATAAAAACATTGACAAAATGTAGAGAAAAAAGCAACCAAGATTGGAAAGGGAAGGGAAAACCTATCAGGAATGCTTGGACGTATTGGGCATGTTTTATCTGTAGAAGAGAAGTCTGCAGGGAGACACAATAGGTGTGTGTTTAAGGGCTGTCATGTGGAAGATAGGAATTGTTTCTTTTTTTAATAATATTTTATTAATTTTTCAATTTTACACCTAAATATTTAAAAAAGCAACGTGGTGGCTGGGTTAATCAATAGTTCAATAACATACAAAAATCTTTAGTACAAATCTCAACTTAGAACATCAAATGTTTCCTCTCTTTTTCCCTTAATATCTACTATCTCGTATTTAAGCTAATACAGTTCTTATTATATCAACTAAGTAAAAACATCATTATTATATTTATCAATACATTTTAGCTTATGCATATCTTAATTACTTTTACATTCAATCTTTATAGACAATCAATGTCCTATTATTGATTTTTTCCCAATTTCTAGTTTCCCATCAATATTGAAATTTAACATTTGATATTTTCTAATTTCCAGGCTGTAGGTAGCCAAAGTTTCCCTTATCTCAATTCATAACAGAATCTAATATTCAAAATACACATCTTATCTATTTGAATATAGCCTTGTTCTATTTCCTAAAAGTTATCTATTTCCCACCATATTAAACCATCTAATTAATAATACAATATCTCCTTTAATAAATCAAAACCATTATATATATTGTCTGGGTTAATCAAAAAATCAAACATATTCATATATATTTTTCTTTTGGGTCCAATTTTTAAATATTAAACAAATAGAATCCTAGTGTCCAAATATTTTAAATTTAATGACCAAAATTCCCCTTATCTCAACTTCTCCCTTTAACCCTCTAATTAGTAATATGAAATCCCCTCTAATAAATCAGAACCCCAATTTTCTTCAGCCTTATTCTGGCTTTTTTCCTTTGCCAACTAGCCTTCCATGTCAGTGCTTTTAGATCATCAAATAGATATCCCTCTATTATTATACTGTATATATTATTTGAAATAAGAGAGACCATTTAGTTGCCATTTTTTTTGGAAGGGCTAGCCCATTTGTATTCATTAAATCTTCGCCCTATTATTCCAATTCCCAATGATTGTCCTGATATGTTTATCTTCCATTCAATCTGTTCTTCTTTCTCAAATTTCTTCTGATTTATATAGAAAGTCTTTTCCATTTTCAGTCTTGTCACTCCCTTTTCTAGATTTTTCATTAACTGTATTTGTTGGTCAATTGAGTCCTCTGTCTTAGTATTTGATTGTTCCACTTCTTCTGTTATGTTCTGTGCTGTTAATCCTTTGGTTGTAGTCAAGATTTGGGTTTGTGTATTTAAGCTGGCATCTTGTTCTTTTATGTTGGGTCTTATTTTGCTGAAAGAATGGTTTCATGTATTGCTTTCAACATGGAAAGGATCTTTTCCTTTTCTTCATCCATATTCTCTTAATAATATATTAAGTTGAGGACTTTAAAATCAGACGTTAAAAATAATTTTGTGGGACCTCTATTTCATGTGTTTATAGGTAGCCTTTATAGTAGACGTCGTTTGTCAAGTAAAATTTTATAATCCAAGGTATTTCATCATCTCATATAATAACCAATGTTCCTCAAATAAAGAGATAAGAAAGCAATTCCCCACATATAACTCTGAAAGTCAGTAGAGGTTTACATTCATAGTTCAAGCAGGCCAGTTATGCCGCCCAGAAATTCTCTTTACAGCTGAGTTTCTCACTGGTGGTATCATGGTCAAAAAAGTTTTATTTAAAGTCTGGGCTTCAAGCCAAGTCCCTTTTAGGCAATAAAAAGTTGTAATACCAAACTTTAAAACATTTTAAGTCCTCCGTTTTTATAATTTTCAAGTTTATTTCTTTTCTTTTTAGATAAAAATCAGTGTATCCAGTAGAAATAGGAATAAGATAACTTTTAGGGGAAAAAATTTGTCCCCAAATTTTGAAAGTACATGCATCCAATTAGATTAAAGTTGTTTTTATAATTGCTTTGTTTCCCCTGGGTAGACAATCACCGCTGTCCTTAGAGGGTGGGGCAGGAATTCTCTTCCCTCTCTCCTCACAGGGGAAAAAATACTTAGGGCAGCTTTTGCAGGAAAGATATTTAAGTCTTAAAGAGAAGATCAGATCTCACCCAGTTTCATCCGTGTTGCTTTAAAGGTGCTTTGGTAGTAATTTTGATTTTGGGTCTCAGCAGCTTAATGATGAGCCATATTGCTATGGCCGGTCTTTCCCCCGCTGGTTTGGAGAGCTGCCCCGGATCAAGCGGGAGGGCTGCTGCCCTCCCGCAATCAAGCAGGAATCCCCTCCTCACTCGTCGCCCCTACCGGGCGACTTTCAACTTTTTCCAGGATCCCCCAGTGGGATGAAATTGGATGCTGAAGACGGAGTTCGCCTCCATGTGTCTGGAGGCACCGATGGCAAACCAGAAGTCCAAAGATAGGAATTGTTTCTGAAGCTCTTCAAGACATAATGGTCTTACAAAGAAATTGATTTTGGTTGGATATGACAGAAAACCCCAATCTTAATGGTAATTACTATTCAACAATGAAACTAACTGCCTCAGAAGGCTGCAAATTCTCCTTTGCTCCTTTAATAAGCTGGATGGTAATCTGCACGATATTTATTTATTTATTTATTTATTGATGGGATTTATATCCCGCCCTATCTCCTGAAGGACTCAGGGCGGCTCACAATAAAACATATAATAAGTGCATAAATCAAGATAAATGAAATTGAGAACATCAGTGCAATAAAAAATTAGAGAATTTAAAAATGAATTAAAAATACTAAATATAAATTAATTAAGATGCCTGTCAGTCTAGGTCAGCTTGGTGGAACAGGTGTGTTTTGAGGCCGCGGCGAAAGGATTGGAGGTTTTGGGCTATCCGAAGCTCAGGGGGGAGCTGATTCCATAGGGTTGGTGCTCCCACAGAGAAGGCCCTCCCCCTGGGGGTCGCCAGCCGACATTGCCTAGCTGACGGTACCCTGAGGAGGCCTTCTCTGTGTGAGCGTACTGGACGATGGGAATTTGTTCCCGGCAGCAGATGGTCCTGCAAGTATCCCGGACCTAAGCCATGTAGGGCTTTAAAGGTAAGTACCAGCACCTTAAATCTCACCCGGAGGGCAACTGGTAGCCAATGCAGCTCCCGCAGGAGGGGTGTAATATGGGAGTATCGGGAAGCTCCCATCACAACCCGCGCAGCTGCATTCTGCACCAGCTGAAGCCTCCGGGTGGTCTTTAAGGGCAGCCCCATGTAGAGAGCATTACAGTAATCAATACGGGAGGTAACGAGTGCGTGGGTGACTGTACGTAGGGCATCTCGGTCCAAAAAGGGGCGTAATTGGTATATAAGACGAATCTGGGCAAATGCCCCCCTAGCCACGGTTCCCATGTGATCTTCAAAACTGAGTCGTGAATCTAGGAGGACGCCCAGATTGCGTGCTTTATCAATGGGAGGTAACATCTCTCCTCCTATAGTCAGAGATGGAACCTCTTGGACTAAACGAGATGACGGTATGTACAGCCACTCAGTCTTGGCCGGGTTGAGTCGAAGCCTGTTTTCTCCCATCCAAATCTGTACCGCTTCCAGACAACGGGACATCACATCGAGGGCATCACTGGGTTGGTTCGGGGTGGAGATGAATAGCTGGGTATCATCAGCATATTGATGATATTTCACCCCGAAGCTACGGATGATCTCTCCCAGCGGCTTCATATAGATGTTGAACAGGAGGGGCGAGAGCACCGAACCCTGAGGCACTCCACAATTAAGAGGCCTAGGGCTTGACCTCTGCCCTCCTGCCAACACCGTCTGCGAACGGTCCGAGAGGTAGGAGGAGAACCAACGCAGAACGGTGCCTCCCACTCCCAGCCCCTCAAGACGACGCAGTAAGATACCATGGTCGATGGTATCAAAAGCCGCTGATAGATCTAATAGGACCAGGACAGAAGAATAACCTCTATCTCGGGCCCGCCAGAGATCATTCACCAGCGCGACCAATGCCGTCTCCGTGCTGTGCCCCGGTCTGAAACCCGATTGGTACGGATCTAGATATTCAGCTTCCTCCAGGTTCAAAGGGAGCTGTCGTGCCACCACGCTCTCAACGACCTTCGCAAGGAAGCGAAGGTTGGAGACAGGACGGAAGTTGTTTAAAACAGCTGGGTCCAGTGCCGGTTTCTTGAGGAGGGGCCTTACCACCGCCTCTTTCAAGGCAGCAGGGAAGTACCCTTCACTCAGTGAGGCATTGATAACTGCTAGGAGCCAGCCTCGTGTAACCTCCCGAGAAGCATAGACTAGCCAGGAGGGACACGGGTCCAACAAACATGTGGCGGCACTTAGTTTCCCCATGATCTTGTCCACTTCATCCGGAGTCACAGGATCGAACTCTTCCCAAATGTACTTGGCCAACTTCATCGTTTTCCTCTCGTTAGATACTGCCCAGTCAGAGTCCAGACCAGCCCGAATCTGAGCAATTTTGTCCACCAGATATTTACTAAATTCCTCAGCCCGTCCATGTAGGGGGTCCTCTCCCGTCTCTTGACTTAAAAGGGAGCGGACCACTCTAAATAGGGCGGCCGGGCGATTATCTGCGGACGCAATGAGGGTGGTGAAGTAGGCGCGCTTTGCCACCCTCATTGCCACAAGATAGGATCTAGAAAAGGATCTTAACTGTGTTCGGTCAGACTCGGACCGACTGGCTCTCCAAATGCTCTCTAGGCCCCTTCTCTGGCGCTTCATCTCCCGCAGGTCCTTGGAGAACCAAGGAGCGAGTCGGGACTTGCGCCGGGTCAGAGGCCGCAAAGGGACAACGCGGTCGAGCGCCTCCGAAGCAGCCTGTTGCCAGGCATTAACTAAGGACTCGGCCGGGTTGTGGGAGAGGGAGGTGGGAATCGGTCCAAGCGCCATCTGGAATTTATCTGGGTCCATCAGGCGCCTGGGGCGGAACCACCTGGTCGGTTCCGCTTCCTGACATCGGGGGGTGACGTGACGGAGGCCCAACCGCAGGAGGTAGTGGTCTGTCCATGACAGGGGTTGTGATGTTGGAGTAACCCCACCCAGCCCATTTAGCCACTGCCCAGAGACAAAAATTAGATCCGGCATGTTTCCTCCCTCGTGAGTTGGGTCCTGAGTAATTTGAGTAAGGTCCATGGCCGTCATGGAGGCCATGAACTCTCGGGCCACTTCTGATGCACTGCCCAGGGAAGGTAGATTAAAATCTCCCAGTACCATAAGCTTTGGAAATTCGACCGCCAATCCTGAGATGGCGTCAGGTAGCTTGGGTAGAACCGTTGCTGTGCAGCTTGGAGAGAGGTATACCAGAAGTAGGCCCAACTGACCACCAGGACCCCACCTTAAGAGGAGGGATTCACATCCGTCTATCTGAGGGGCAGTGGCCTCCCGCGGATGGAGGGTCTCTCTGATAACGATCGCCACGCCACCTCCCCTACCCTGAGCTCGAGGTTGATGTAGCACACGGAAACCTGGGGGGGATAAATCAGTCAGAGGGACCCCTCCCTCTGGGCCCAGCCAGGTTTCCGTGATGCATGCCAGGTCTGCGCCTTCCTCCTCGATCAAGTCATGGATGAGGGGAGCTTTATTCACAACAGACCTGGCATTAAAATAGATCAGCCTGAGCTCAGGAGTCAGACCTCCCTCTTCCCCAGGGCAGCAAGCGGGAGCCAGAGGGTCAGAGCGCGCCACAGCAAGAAGATAGCGTGGGCGTGATCTCAGAATACGATATGACCCTCTGCTCCTCCATCTGCTGCCATTCCCAATTACTGTGGGGATCGGTATCCCTGTCCCATCCCCCTGGTTTACAAGACTCTCCATGGCCCTCATATTGCCGCGACCATTGGCCAACTTAGGCTGAGACAGGTCCGGTGGGATCTTCCCCTCGATTTGCTGGGCCTGACCCTCCCCCCTCCCTAACCCTTCAAAAAATTTTAAAAGAAAACCCAAGAGCCTCTTCTTGGCGCCATGCCACCTCTCGGGGTCCCAGGACCCGTCATTAAGGAAACGGCGGCGTAGGTCTGATGGCCATCTCTGAGAGAGTGGGGAAGCTATACGATATGCTATACAGATGGATTCCTGCACTACAGGGAGAGGTGAACTAGATGACCTCCAAATTCTATTCCAATCTGTACATTCTACGATACTATACTTTTAGATTAATTCATCCCACATAGTAGAAAACATCTTTTATCTATTCTTTTAACTTGGAAATAGCAATGGATTATATGAGTATCTGAGGGCTCTAAAGAAAGAAACAAAATGAAATCTTTATCAAAGCCCTATATGTAGCAGACAGGATTTGAATTGTTTAGTAATGTACTAATCAAGCCACAAAATGTAATATTCTGTCTTTGCCTTTGTTCCTTTTGTGTGTCAGCAAAGCCTACATTGTTATTGGTAGCAGAATAAGTGGTGCTAGTGGTGAATTAATAACTGAAATTATTTTTATATTATCATAATCAAGAATCTCCCCTTCATGATTACTGACTTGTCGTGGCAAAGGGGCTTGCATAATTCAATGAAGCTATGAGCTATGCCATGCAGGGCCACCCAAGATGGACAGGTCATAGCAGAGAGTTCTGACAAAACGTGATCCACTGGAGAAGGAAATGGCAATCCACTCCAGTATCTTTGCCATGAAAACCCTATGGACAGTACCAAAAGGCAAAACAATATGACGCTGGAAGATGAGCCTCTCAGGTCGGAAGGTGTCCAATATGCTACTGGGGAACAGCAGAGGGATAGTACTAATAGCACCAGAAAGAATGAAGTGACTGGGCCAAAGCCGAAAGGGTGCTCAGCTGTGGATGTATCTGGTGGTGAAAGGAAAGTCCGATGCTGTACAGATTTTTTCTCCATAGGAACCTGGAATGTAAGATCCATGAATCAAGGCAAGCTAGACGTGGTCAAAGAAGAGATGACAAGACTGAACATCGACAACTTAGGAATCAGCGAACTAAAATGGACAGGAATGGGTGAATTTAATTCAGATGACCATCAGGTATACTACTGCGGGCAAGAATCCCTCAGAAGAAATGGAGTAACCTTCATAGTCAATAAAAGAGTAGGAAAAGCAATACTGGGATACAATCCCCAAAATGACAGAATGATCTCACTTCGAATCCAAGGCAAACCATTCAATATCACAGTAGTCCAAGTCTATGCCCCAACTACCGGTGCTGAAGAGGATGAAATTGACCAGTTCTATGAAGCCCTACAGCACCTTATAGAACTAACACCAAAAAATGTTGTGCTTATCATCATGGGGGATTGGAATGCTAAAGTAGGAAGCCAAAAGTTAACCGGAATAACAGGCAAGTTTGGCCTTGGAGTACAAAATGAAGCAGGGCACAGGCTGATAGAATTTTGTCAAGAGAATACGATGGTCATAGCAAACACTCTTTTCCAACAACCCAAGAGACGGCTCTACACATGGACATCACCAGATGGTCAACACAGAAATCAGATTGACTATGTGCTCTGCAGCCAAAGATGGAGAAGCTCTATACAATCAGTAAAAACAACACCAGGAGCTGACTGTGGCTCAGACCATGAGCTTCTCGTTGCAAAGTTTAGGCTTAAATTGAAGAATAGGGAAAAGCACTAGGCCACCCAGGTATGAATTAAACCATATCCCTGACGAATATACAGTAGAGGTGACAAATAGATTTAAAGAATTAGATCTGATACACAAAGTGCCTGAAGAACTATGGACAGAGGTTCGCAACATTGTACAAGAGGTAGCAACTAAAACCATCCCAAAGAAAAAGAAATGCAAGAAAGCAAAATGGCTGTCTGAGGAAGCTTTGCAAATAGCTGAGGAAAGGAGGGAAGCGAAAGGCAAGGGAGAAAAAGAAAGATACGCCCAATTGAATGCAGAATTCCAGAGAATAGCTAGAAGAGATAGGAATGCCTTCTTAAATGAACAGTGCAAAGAAATAGAAGAAAACAATAGAATAGGGAGGACCAGAGATCTCTTCAAGAAAATTGGAGAGATGAAGGGAACGTTTCATGCAAAAATGGGCATGATAAAGGACCAAAATGGCAGGGACCTAACAGAGGCAGAAGAGATTAAGAAGAGGTGGCAAAATTACACAGAACTATACAAGAATGAGCTTAACGTCCCTGATAACCACGATGAGGTGGTCACTGACCTCGAGCCAGACATCCTAGAATGTGCAGTGAAGTGGGCCTTAGAAAAGTTGAGCAACAACAAAGCTAGTGGAGGTGACAGTATTCCAGCTGAGCTATTCAAAATCTTAAAAGACGATGCAGTAAAAGTGCTACACTCAATTTGCCAGCAAATTTGGAAAACTCAACAGTGGCCACAGGATTGGAAAAGATCAGTTTACATTCCAATTCCAAAGAAAGGCAGTGCCAAAGAATGTTCAAACTATCGCACCATTGTACTCATTTCACATGCTAGTAAAGTTATGCTTAAAATCCTACAAGCTAGACTCCAGCAGCATGTGGATCAAGAACTACCAGAAGTACAGGCAGGATTTCGAAGAGGCAGAGGAACTAGAGATCAAGTTGCCAACATACGCTGGATCATGGAGAAAGCTAGGGAGTTCCAGAAAAACATCTGCTTCATTGACTATGCTAAAGCCTTTGATTGCGTGGATCACAACAAACTGTGGCAAGTTCTTAAAGAGATGGGCGTACCAGACCATCTTATTTGTCTCTTGAGAAACCTATATGCGGGCCAAGAAGCAACAGTGAGAACTGGACACGGAACCACTGATTGGTTCAAAATTGGGAAAGGAGTCCGGCAAGGCTGTATACTGTCGCCCTGCCTGTTTAACTTATATGCAGAGCACATCATGAGAAAGGTAGGGCTAGATGAATCAAAAGTTGGAATTAAGATTTCTGGGAGAAATATCAACAACCTAAGATATGCAGAAGATACCATTCTAATGGCAGAAAATAATAATAATAATTTTATTTGTATACCGCCCTTCTCCCGAAGGACTCAGGGCGGTGAACAGGGCAATACATGTTAAAAGACAAGAATACAAAAATTAAAAAAAGATTAAACAAGATGCCCAAGAACTATAACAATAAGTTAAAATACATAAAAAGCAATAAAAACCCAAACCCATCACCCATCAGGCCAGGCCGGCTTGTTCGAACAGGTAAGTCTTTACATCGCGCCGGAAGGAGCGAAGGACGGGCGCCATCTGGAGCTCAACCGGAAGATGGTTCCATAAATCCGGCGCGCCCACAGAGAACGCCCTCCCCCTGGGGGCCACCAGTCAACATTCCTTGACCGGTGGCACCCTGAGGAGGCCCTCTCTGTGGGAGCGCACTGGGCGCAGGGAAGTTGATGCCGGCCGCAGGTGCTCCCTGAGGTATTCCGGACCCAAGCCATTTAGGGCTTTGTAGGTCACTACCAGCACCAATGAAGAAGAACTAAAGAGCCTCTTGTTGCGGGTGAAGAAGGAGAGTGCAAAAGTTGGGTTGAAACTTAACATTAAGAAAACCAAGATCATGGAATCCGGCCCTCTCAATTCCTGGCAAATAGATGGGGAAGAAATGGAGGTAGTGACAGATTTTATTTTCCTGGGCTCCAAGATCACTGCAGATGGAGACTGTAGCCAAGAAATTAAAACATGCTTGCTCCTGGGGAGGAAAGCCATGGCAAATCTAGACAGCACACTAAAAAACAGAGACATCACCCTGTCAACAAAAGTGCGTATAGTCAAGGCTATGGTCTTCCCAGTTGCAATGTATGGCAGGGAAAGTTGGACCATAAGAAAGGCTGAGCGCCAAAGAATTGAGGCCTTTGAACTATGATGCTGGAGAAGACTCCTGCGAGTCTCTTGGACTGCAAGGTGATCAAACCGGTCAGTCCTAGAGGAGATCAACCCTGACTGCTCTTTAGAAGGCCAGATCCTGAAGTTGAAACTCAAATACTTTGGCCACCTAATGAGAAGGAAGGACTCACTGGAGAAGAGCCTAATGCTGGGAAAGGTTGAGGGCAATAAAAGAAGGGGACGACAGAGAATGAGGTGGCTGGATGGAGTCACTGAAGCAGTAGGCGTGAGCTTAAATGGACTCCAGAAGAAGGTAGAGGACAGGAAGGCCTGGAGGAACATTGTCCATGGGGTCACGATGGGTGAGATACGACTTCGAAGCTAACAACAACAACAACAACAATCAAGAATCTGCTTTACTATAAAAAAGCTTTAAAGATGTTTAATGCATCTGCTTTGCTATAAAAAAAGCTTTAAATATGTTTAATGCATCTTTAGCCACTGGTTTTTATACCTGAGTAAGCAACAAAAAGAAAACAAGAATTCAATCCAAAACAATGGTGTAACTGTTTTCACCAGGTTTTAGCTAGGAGTACATTGCTGTTTTGTGGCTGTTGGGTTACAATGAAGCATTACCACAGATTTATAGATCTGTAGGTATGTTATTTGTAAACCGATCCTGCATTATAGACAGTATATTCTCCATTGTAGTGGAGGTCTTGTGATAGTAGGGAAAATTATGACATCATGTTTCAAATGAATAATTTTGGAAGATGTTATATACTCATAGATAAGTTACAAGATAATGCAATCAGATCACACATCTGTTTAATTCAATATTATGCTTTTATTTATTTATTTATTTGGGAAATTTAGATAGCCGCCCATCTCACATATGTAACTCTAGGCAGTGAACAAAATTTAGAAAGAACACTACCTCAAATAATAAAAAACATAATAATAAAAACATTAAAAGAATAAAGCCATTAAAACCATAAAACCTAATTTGCAGAACGGAGCAGTCAGTTTCCCTAACAGCTTCCATACCTACACTAATGGATACCCAGGCCAGATGGTAAAACTATGTTTACATGTTTTTTTCAGAACAGGACGTGAGAGAAGTAGCATTTTGCACTCATATTCTCTAAGAACTGAAGATTATTGATATAGGAGGCAATGTGTCATATAGGTATATATACTACGGTATATAAGAAATAAACTTGATTATTTTAGCCCCTAAATTTTTTAGCAATAAATTTTTATTTTTTCCAGAAAGTTAAAATACAAACTCCAAAAAAAGAAAAAGAAATCTTACAAAAACAAAACAAAATTAGACAAACACATAAAAAATGTTCGTTAACAAGAAAAAACCAAAAACATATATACATATATTGTTTTCCCCCCAGTTGAATATTAATGAAAATATTGAAACAATGATAGCTTCCTCCCCTTGCAAATTAGGCCCAGAATTTATAAACTTCTATATCTATTTGCAACCAATTTGACTTGTTATACATTTATCTACCATATTTATATAAAAAAGTAGTTAACAGAAAAACCGGCTGCAAAGTTGATTATTTTTGCAAAGGAATAAGTAACTTGATGCCCTACATCTGTAGGGTGTTATTGGATTGCAATTCCCACAACTCATTATCATTGGCCATGATTGTTGGAACTGATGAGAGTTAGTACAAAACATCTGGTCACAGCTACTTATGGTCTATTTATTTGAATGGGTGTTTTTTATTGTTTTCATATTTTTAATTGTTTTATCATTTTAGAATTGTAAGCCTCCCACTCTCTTGGTTGAGTTGGATGGCTATAGAAATTGAATAAATAGCATCAAATAGCATCTGTAAGCCACAACATATATCATGAGGTAATTGCACAAATGGTACTCTTGTATAATGACATAGTGTTGACTGGTAAACATACTGTACATAATGTCATCAAATAGGCCCTACTCCCCCTGCCCATTTTATATTCTTTTAAACTGTGAAAAACATAATATTACTGGAATTCTATTTCAGTTTCCATAATTATAATTTAAATAAATCCAACTTGTGAATATTTATACAGAATCAAATTTCACACTGGTTGGTTGGGTTTGTTTTTAAATAAGGTTTTAAAAGCGTTATATCACTTTTCTATTATTATATCTGGACAATAATTTATTATTGATATTCTGAGTAGGAAAATCTCCAACAGTACTTGAATTTTAGAAGTGCTGGAAAATTGATTTCAGCAGCTTGGTCTTGGCTTGTTACCTCAATACTAGACTTTATCAGGATTTCCACGCTACTAAAACAACCTGTGATTATATTCTCTCTCTTTTTTTCACTCATGCAGGTAGTCCGACCATATCAAACAATGTCCAATCCAATGAGTAAGCTGACAGTACTCAACAGTATGCATTCTCATTTCATTCTGGCTGATAATGGAACCACAGGAAAATATGGTGCAGAAGTTAAACTTCGCAGACAGTTGGAAAAGCACATCTCTCTTCAAAAGATAAATACAAGTGAGCGGTTCACTTTCTACTTTTTCTTACAATCATGGTATCAAATAGTAATAGTAAAATAACAATAGTAAAAAGACTGTTATTTGAAACAATGTTTAATATATCTCTTCTAGTAATGATGGATCACACATATACTGTACATCCATATCTTTATTATCATCATTAACCAGAATTGAACATGGTATAATAGAGTTGAATATAATTGATCAATAAAATACAAATACTAGAATGCCAAAAGTGTTGATACCTAGAAAAAACTGACTGAATTATGAAAAATGCTCTGTGAATGAAATACGATAATTCCTAAATTACTAACTTATAAAAATATTAAATACATGGAATACTTAAAAATTAAAATTAGCATAATCCATGATAAAAAAGTAAAGATATAAAAGAGATACAGGTAGTCCTCAACTTTCAACCATTAGTTTACTGATTGTTCAAAGTTACAATAGCACTGAAAAAGTGACATAACCATTTTTCACACTTACGACCGTTGCAGCATCTCCATGGTCACATGATCAAAATTTGGACTCTTGGCAACTGGCTCATATTTATGACGGTCACAGTGTCCCAGGATCGTGTGATCACCTTTTGAGACTTTCTGACAAGCAAAGTCAATGGGGAAGCCAGACTCATTTAATAACCATATTCCTAATTTAAGAACAGCCATGATTCACTTAACAGCTGTGGTAAGAAAAGTCGTACAGTGGGGCAAAACTCACTTAACAACTATTTTGCTTAACAACAGAAATATTGGGCTCAGTTGTGGTCGTATACAGGTACAAGAATACCTGTATTTCATTGTAAAACAAAATAAAATAATATTGCTTAAAATTTAAATAGAATTGCTTGTTTATACCATTGGCTGCAATTCTGGATCAGAAAACATGAGAAGGGAGAAAGGAAGGGAATGAGAGAGTGGAAGAAACTAGGCTAGGAAACGTGGAACTATATTAACTGTAACTAGATATAAATTATGGCCAAGCACTCCAGTTTACTTCAGATCCCATGGAAAGTTAGTTTCTCATTTACCACGTAACAGATGTAGTGCGAATTGACAATATTATGCACCTATAATGAATTGCTTTTGTATATGTTTATACCATTTCTGGCCTTGGTAAAGAAGTTTATTAGAATGAGTTCACAAATGTCACATATGCACACATTAGAAAGCAAACTCACAAATGAAGGTTCAAATCATAATCCAAGAACCAAGTAAAGAGGTTATTGCCTGAGTAAATACCAGAAAGGAACAGAAAGAACGCTAAAAGGATGTCAAATCTAGAATCTACTGCTAAGCTTGTAAGCCGCCCTGAGTCTTCGGAGAAGGGCGGGATATAAATGGGATTAAAATAAAAATAAATAAATAAATTATAAATTATCTCAAAATGAAAATCTAGCTAGCAAGGCGAGAAAAAATAAATCTGGAAAACAAGATGATTTTTCATTCATTCTTGATTTGTCTGTTTTCTAACTTCAGCTACTTTTGCTACACTAAAGGTTATTTCCAAAATGTTAACATGCTGAAGTCTAATGAAAATCCTTTGCAGCAAGAACATTTTTTATTTAGTTTAGATCAGGGGTCGACAAACTGAAACAGTGAAAGAGCCACTCGGAACCGGTTCCCTCACAAAAGAAAAAACTGGGAGCCGCAAAGAAGGATGTGCATGCGCGCGCATGCGCAAAATAAGAGGCTTGAGACAGAACAATGGAGACAAGAAGCCACCCTGCCCCCTCCGCTCTCATTCACTCGCCTTTGCTTGGAAAAGCTTCTCTCTCACTCTCATTCATTCAGGTTTTGTTTGCAAAAGCTTCTCTCTCGCTCTCTCATTCCCTCACTTTTGCTCTAAAAAGCCTCTTTCACGCTCTCATTCACTCACACTGCTCAAAAAACGTTTTTCTCTCACTCTCATTCACTCACCAACTCAAAAGGCCAGCCGCGGCACCTCCATTGACTTCCATGGGTACACTTGGCAATTAAAACCACTCCCGCTACTGCTGCTAACTTTTTCACTTGCTGCTTTTCACTTGACTTGCCCCATTCTCTCTGCGGAGGCTTGAATGGGGCGACAAGCCGCTTGCTGCCCCCTTCTCTCTGCTGAGGCTTGAAGCAGCCCTGCAAGCCCCCGCAGAGAGAACGGGGCATTTTCTCTGCGGGGCCTTGCAGGGCTGCTTCAAGCGGTTTGCCGCCCTGTTCTCTCTGCAGAGGCTTGCAGGGCTGCTTCAAGCCTCGGCAGACAGAACAGGGCGGCAAACCGCTTGCCGCCCCGTTCTCTCTGCGGGGGCTTGCAGGGCTGCTTCAAGCCTCGGCAGAGAGAATGGGGGAACTGCTTGCCGCCCCATTCTCTCTGCGGAGGCTTGCAGAACTGCTGCCTTCAGCTGCTTTTCTTTCGGGGGATCCAGCCTCTGCCGCCCCCTTCTCTCAGCACCCTGAGACTGGCCGCCCCCAACCAAGCAGCAGGTAGAAATAGGGCCCACTCACCTTTCCAGTCCTCCCGTCTCTTCCTCCGCTTCCTCCGCTGCCGCCCTTTGCAGTCTGAAGAAGCAAAGAGGTTTGTGGGCAGTCCCACAAATGGCTTGAGAAGTTCAACCAATCAATTCAAACTTCGGGAGGTTTTTTTTTTCTGTGTGTGAGCATTTTGAATTGATTGATTGAACTTTTTTACTCCCACTTTTTTTTCAAAACTGCACATGGCGGAGGAGGACTGAGAGCTGCAGGAGACAGCTTAAAGAGCCGTATGCGGCTCCGGAGCCGTGGGTTGCTGACCCGTGGTTTAGATAATGAGATGGGAAACCTATGACCCTCTAGAAATGCTGCTCCAGGGAAACCTCTGGCACTCCTAGACAGCATCCTCCCTGTTGAAGGATGATGGGTTAAAATAAATACTTTCCTACCTATGTTACAAGAAAGAGCACAAGCTGCCATCCATATTGTTACTGTATAATTATTTAAAATACCTTGGAAAAATTAATAAAATTATATTATTTGTACTTGATTAAGGCACAGCCCTTTTCACTTAGCCCAGATCTCACTGAATAAATTTTAAAAAAACCTACTGGATCAATCTAAAATGCTTTGTTCCCATCAATTAAATAAAAACATTAATCAATTAAATGGGGAAAAAAATGACAACAAAATCTGTATTCACAGGAGAGCCTAAGTAATTATAGGATCCTTTTCTAGTTAGAATAATAACTTGCTTCATGATGTTACTTAACAAACTCCACCCTTCCACACTTATGTCAGGTAAAGGTAAAGGTTCCCCCGCACATGCGTGCTAGGCATTTCCAACTCCAGGGGCCAGTACTCATCTCCGTTTCAAAGCCGAAGAGCTTGTCCGAGGAAGTCTCCGTGGTCATGTGGCCAGCATGACTAGACGCCAAAGGCACACGGAATGCTGTTACCTTCCCACCGTAGTGGTCCCTATTATTCTACTTGCATTTTTACGTGCTTTCAAACTGCTAGGTTGGCAGAAGCTGGGATGAGTAACAGGCACTCACTCTGTTATGCGGCACTCGGGATTCGACCCGCCAAACTGCCGACCATCTGATTGACAAGCTCAGCGTCCTAACCCACTGAGCTACCGCATCCCTTCATAGTCAGTAGTGAAAAGTAAATGTGTTATGACTATACACTATAAAAAAATAATTAAACAAGTTCACTATATGACCATAAACTGGGAAAGGAAAACAAAATAAATATTTGTATTATCTGGTCTACATCATTTAGTCATGCTATATTTCAATAACATTTCATCCTCTTTACACTGCAGGAGACTATGTGGATGTTATGAGCATATGATTGCCGCTAAGAGAGTTTAGAATGGGAAAGGACATTCAGTAGGTATCTTGGCTGCAGTTCTGGAGTCACAGCTGAGAAATGGGATGAACAGGGCTGAGACAGCACTTTCACAAAAACATTTTATCCTCAAAAACAAGGAACATTATTACCTAATGATGTTTCTGTGGTCACTCAGAGTCGATGTTGACTTGACAGCACATAATCAGTCAAAGATATTTCCAGATGAAAAATAATGGTGTTAAACAGTTGTATTGTTGCTCCCTTCCCCTGCCCCCCTTTTATCATTTTGAAAACAGTGGCAAATTGTTTTCATTAATTACAGAAATGTTTCTTTAATTCTGTGTCTGATAAAATATTCTATTAATCTCTCAGAACAGGATTTTTTAAAAAAAGAAGTAGCTATTCTTTCTTAGTTCCACTCACCTGGGGCCATCTAATAGTAATGGTAGAGGTCCTTTCCTTAGTTGCTTTCGTTGTTTCTGTCTTCTTTTCAGACCTCTGATAAATATTATTCTAGAAATCCTCTATTATAGAAAGCCAGTTAATCCTTAAATATCTAGTCTGCCATCATGCATTATGTGGCCAAACATTATGTAGAATGTCATTACTATATTAGATAAATATTCAGAATCAGATGACAACCAGTAAGAAGAGATGGTTTTAATGCTCTTACCTACATTAATGTTTCTTGGAAATTATATAATCCACTGAGAAGGATTGAGTCAGCAAATATATTCAGTCAGACAAAATGATGACTAGTTTCTACTAACATGGTGATTTTAATCGACAGAGGACCTTGATAGAGGGGGAGGCAGATATGTGCATTTCATTATCTCTGTAGACCAGAAGTGAGCAACTATAGCCCTTTTATGACCTGTGGACTTCAACTCCCAGAATTCCTGAGCCAGGATGGGAGTTGAAGTCCACAAGTTGTAAAAGAGTCCTAGTTGCCCACGCCTGGTGTATACAATCTGATCAGTGTTTTGTTAGGAAACTTTTGGATGATGTTCAGCTTGGAAGCCCCAATGCCAAGAGTTAATATGACACTAGATTGCAGCTGCATTTTTTCACATTCTCTGTTTAGGATTGTTGGAAATGAATCCATTTATTTCTGCTGCTGAAGCATGACACTATTGTTGCTTCATTCTGGTTGCTTTTGGCTGTGAAAAGGGTTCACTGACTTTGCATTCTTGTTCTTACACTTTTGAAATATATTAATATTGTTTGTATCAAGTGTATTTTCCATTTCACCTTGATATGCTCAATTTCATAGCCTTGATATGCTCAATTTCATGCATTATCAATTAATCTGCAGTGAGAACTATATGCAACCTATTTTCCATAACCTGCTTTTTAAAGGTAGAAGCTGAGTGTTTAATATATTTTTACCAACCTTCCCCAGCTTATTACTTAATTTAATTTTTATATAGGAGGATTTGTATATTCTTTTTTTTCTCTATTACTTTTCTTTATGCTCAATATTTGCAATATTTAACTGCAAAACACATTTGTTAGAAACAGTGCAGTGATAAGTCAAAAGTATGAATTTCTTATTTTCTTGGTTTTGATTAATTTCTACTATATTGTACAGCTGTAGTATCTATCACAGGTTATAGTATATTCTATTGAAGATTTCTTAGTAAATAAAAGTGGGTCTATTAAAATGATATTGTACACTCACATGTGTTGTTGCACTTTGCAGACTACCATGGAGTCCCAACATTTTACACATAAATGATAATATAATTAATAAATAATATCATTTATTAACTTCATTTACATATTAATAATGACTTTATTCACTAATATTTACATTTTTTTAGATAATAAAGTTATTATTCGGTATTATCCAAGAAGAAAGGTAATTGATTCTCTCAAACCTGCAAATATAATTACAGAAAATAGGCCACATAAAATATGTACAAATTTTACATTAGCCTATTGTCACACTACATTTTTCTTTCCAAAGAAACGTAACAAATTATTTAAATCCTCATTATGTAAAAGCCTCTCGTTCTGCCTGAAAAAAATATATTTCTTTATAATGATCAAGGAGATGTTGTTTTAAAAAGCTGCTCTGTTCATGTAGAACCAATTTGGCAATTCAGTGTAAGCATCTATTCAATAATTTCTAAGACCTATATACCATTTACAGAAAATTCTCTAATAGCAAGGTTATATAACTCAGTACCAATATTGATGTAGTATCATTATTTGATTCACTGTGTAATAGCTGAGATATTCCACCCTCTAGCAACTGTTTTCACTGCACAGTTGCTCTTACAAATGAGCCATTCATTATGTAATAATTTATAATAGATTCAACTGTTTTATATTATTTATATTTTTATTTCTTTTCTACCAAAAAATCAGAATTACATGAAACAAAAAAATGAGGGGATATGTATGTGAATCTTGAACTTCTAGGAATATTCAAACTGTGTGTGTTAATTCTAGTATTCTAGTATCGAACACTAATAAATCATAAATAAGAAGCCAACCTCCAGATAAACCATGCAGTTTTATTTTATGACCTCTGTTCTTTGTTCTCAGGAGAAAGTAGCTAATATGTTTCTCCTTCGAGCTGCTAGAACACAGTAAGCCTACTGAGAAAATAGAGAAATAATTACACTTTTAAAATGTGTTGCCTTCATATGTTTGTACTATAAAGGAAAAAAAGAGAACAGGGTAACATTGAAAAGGCATTTGTAAGAATTGAACTGCTGTAGCAGAATGAATAAATAAATAAATAAAATCACACCATTTGTGTTTGAGTAATGTAATGTTAAACCTATAATTATTTTAATTTGGTTTTGTACTATTCCATTTTGAAAGGGTTGGTTTGACATTCTGCCCAAGAAAAATATGTTCTTAATATCACCAGTGGGTGCCTATCTAGTTTAGAAGATACTGAGAACAAGCAATCCAACAATTTCTCAGAAACCTATAAAATGAATGTTTTCATAGAAAAGGTTGCAATTGTTTTCCCCATAAAATACCTTTAAAGGTCCTGTTAATTATAATAAGCATGCATGATACCATTTCATGATTGACAAATTATCCTAGACTATTGAAATATATTGATTTAATAAAGGCTAGGTGATTTTCATATTTCCACAATCCATTCTACTACACAGAATTTGGTACTGAGCACAATGTTCAAAGTTTTGAAAATGCCAGTTTTCATCTTAAGTTCATAGTACTTAAAGCTGCTGAAATTATGTTTGCAGGGATGAGGGAAAAGTCTGGTAAAACAATAAGGAACAAGAAGAGAACAGAAAAGGACTTCAGCATTTTACATATCTGCTAATCTGTCTTTCAAAATTTGCAATAACAAAAGTTACATTGAGAAATATACACTAATATCTATACCCTTTATAAAGTTAAAGAATTATATATACACTGTTCAGGTTGCTCCAGTACAAATCTTTTAAACAAACCGAACTCCTAACATAATATATTTTTTTCTTTAAAATTCCATTTTCCTTGCAGTTATTATCTGTATGTCCAACATTATTGCACTTCGTGTTTTAAAATAATAAACTGCATTTTTATGATCTTGTAATAAGTAAGAGGTTCAGATTCAAAAGCAAAAATATCCTTGAGTCCAAAGCCTGGCCCTAATCAGCAATATCTATAAATGCATATTTCCAGCGGAAATTGTTTTGCATTCTTCTAAATAGGTCCGTATTTTGAAAAGCCTGAAGGTTTGTTTGATTTTTGGAATCTGCACTGAGTCACAGAGACAGCCAAAAAAAGTATCTATTTTACTGAATCATATAAAATTCTGTAAAAAATATTTTCATGAGGTGCCTTTGTTTTTGTTTTTACGTAAGAACAAAATATTTTACATTATTTACCCAAACTAGGTAACATTCAGACTGATTGACTTGTACAAATCTTAAATGTTTATGTTAATATATGTGCAGCATATTGCAGTCCATCTCAAGTAAATTTACAAAACTAAGTTTATTCATCCTCAACAAGAATAGAAAATGAACTGGAGAAGAATATAGGGAAAATTAAAACAAGTGGCAATTTCTAATACTGTAAAGTGTCTGCAGTACCTATTCATGTGACCTGTGGACTTCCCTTTGTCATCCTATGCCTGAGGATATATGAAGGGGGCTGGGAAGGCAAAGGGACGTTCAGTTGTCATCACCGGCATCTTCTTTGATCATTGCACTATCATCAAATGCATTGGAATGCTCATTTGCTTATGTCCCAATCTTTTTTTTTTTCATTTTCTGTTCAATATTTAATGTGTTTCTATGCCCTCGGTGCTTCCTTGGTGTTTGGCATAGTTAGAATAGAACTTGGATGACCGTGCTGAATCTGAATCCAAAGAACAAAAGTAGTAAGAGAGAGGCAGGTTAAATAGAGAGATTTGTAAACATCCAGGTTACATTGTGAATTTTTCTTTTGGAATTGGCTGAATGTATTGTCATTCACATGGTGGGATGGATCCAGTAGAAGCCTCCTGGGACCTTTTCTTTTACTGAATGCAGGAACGCATTTCCATTTGCTCCTTTCCCCGAAGTTCATGTGTTCCACAAAACCTTCTAAAAGTAGGGAAAATGCCCCAAAGATATCTCATCACATTTTTGGTTGCCTGACACATTATGAATAGAACTGAAAGAGATAATAGAAACTCTGGATCCAACCTAACATATTTTAAGTATTTTATCGTATATGTGACAATGGCTTGAAACAGTAATGCCTCATAAAACACAATGCATCGACTTTCTTTCTTCCTTTTTCCTTTCTTCTTTTCTTCCTTCCTTTCTATCTTTCTTTCTTCTTGTTATTTGCTTGCCTAGCAGGCTGTTCTGCAGTTATAGTTCTGAGCTAGTGCATATTCTAGATCAGGGCTTTTCAACCTTTTCACATATTGTACCACTTTTAGGATATGGCAACATCCGAGTACCACCAGTCACCTAGCAAGGTGTCAAAAACTTGATGACCAAAAAAAAAAGGAAAAAAGTGATGAACTACAGGTAGTCCTCGACTTACAACAGTTTGCTTAGTGACTGTTCGAAGTTACAATGGCACTTAAAAAGGGGCCCCCAAGCCACAGCCGAGCAAGACACCTGCCTGTCCGCCCGGCGGCACTCTTCCTCATGTCCGAGATTTTCATTGTTGTGAGCATTTCTGTTGAGGCTTGGCAGGTGGGGTGGGGGGTGTTTGGTTATTCCCCCCCATCTGCTGGGTGGTTGCAGCAGGGTTTGGTCACTTCACATGACCCTGGGACCCTGTGACCATCATAAATATGAATCAGTTGCCAAGCATCTGAATGTAAATCACAAGACCCTGGAGATGCTGCAACATTCCAGCTAATTGGCGCTTCTTCTGGGCTCAGAACCACTGGGATCAGTGCTGAGCTCTAGCTGGAGCCTGGCGCTGATCCTAGCGCTTCTGCTGAGCCCTGACAGCCCTGCAGCTCCAGCTGCCTCTCACTCAGGCTTCTGCGGTGCTGCCACCGGTTCAGCTCATTCCCCTCCCCCGCTACCACTTTTCTAGGATGGTCACGTACCACCTGCCAGGTGCCAATGTACCACAGGTGGTACCCATACCACTGGTTGAAAAGCCCTGTTCTAGATATATTTTAGAAGTTAAACAAGGAAATTTTGGAACCATCAGTGTTTTCTGTATTTGTGATGAAGTGTCAGTTTGCTGCTACAATATTTGCTCAAAAGAAAGTCGGTTCTAAATTTAAAATGGTCAAAAAACAAGATTATAAAGAGAAAAAAAGGATTATAAAGAGAAAAAAAGTATAAGCCCACATGGAAATCGTATGGAATATCTAACTTCCTATCAATTCAAGATTAAACCAAACCTCTAGATTTTCCCAACAATAAATGTAACATTTATTTATGTATTTGCACATAGTATTTCTGTATATACATATTGGCCAGAGACCATTCTCAAAAAAAGGAAAGACCAGGAAAAAAACACAGCAAACTGAATTATCTACTGATTAAAATAAGCTGCCTATAAAATAAGGCAATTTTCCTCCTAACTGCACAGAAACGATTTTGTTTTTCTCATATTATAGACCAAAGCAGACTCACATCTTCTTCCACTCCTAAGCAAAAAACAATGAAGGAGACAACAAAGGACAGAAAGAAAAAGAAATAGACATGATATGATTTTGATGAGACCAGACAGGAAATGAAAGAGCCTACAGAAGGCTTAACAGGTTTTTCTGTTGGGATCAGCATAAATCTACACACTCAGTGACTCTAGTAAGTCCTACTGAGTTCAACATCTCTTCCTGCCAAGTAAACATGCTTAGCTCAGTCACTATGCCATAGTATACTTCTATTCAAGTGGAAGGCAGACAAGAGCATTAATCCCGCTTGTTACCTTATTGGGTAGATAGTCTGCAATAGGCCAGGAAGGGAACGAAGTTGTAATGGACTTCCTAAGAGGAAGGCTTCATCTGCACACTCATGTATGTTTTAGAGATCTCACTCTTGGTGAAATTCTATTCAGTGGCTATAAGATTACTTTTATATTACCAAAGTAAGTGGTGGGAAAACTTCATCTTCCTTTTGGGTAAACCCATGTCTTCCTATTGGGTAACCACAGTAATATATTTTGACATCGTTCTGGGATGCCATAAACAGGCTTACAGATATATACCACTGAGCACAATAAAAAGTGAAGATCCATTAACCTTTTCTATTTAAGTTTCAATACTGCCAAACTGAAACTAGTCCCAGATCTTTTCAGTGCAATTCAAGGTCCAATAAGCAAACAACCAGTCATTAAAAATCTAGCATAAAAAATGCTTTGTGCTATTTCAGTTCATTCCACACAGCATTCTTGAACTGCAGCTTCTCTGAAGCCATTCTGAATTCATTATTGTTAGTCCTTAATACAATGCATGTGAAAGCAATCTCTCTAGAGATTAACAGGCAAGCAAATAAATGGAATCAAATATCAGAACAGCATTTTTATGGCACTAGAAAATTGTAAAAATCAGAATATTTTGTTGGAGAAAATTATTCACTAATGCCGAAGTGTCATTTTTCCCCCTACTGGACATTACATGTAATACATGCTACAAGCATGTATAAATAAAAAGGAACAATAAATGTTATTATATAACGTTTGCTTCATAGTGACAATTTCTTCCTTTATATTTTTCAATAGCTGCAAAAGTAATAGTCAGCTAATCTTGGTCTCTCTGGCTTCATATAAAATTTTCACAGCACAAAGTTTGGCCTGATTTCTGGAAATTAAGGGAAAGTTGTTGTTACTATTATTTAAAATTGTTTGCTGCTTAACTTCTAATCATTCTGGAAATGTATGCTTAACCCAACTGGAGAAGATTGTAGAAACCATGGAAATAAAATCTTTCATGTATATATGTGTAAGTTTTAATTATTGTGTATTTATAAATTACAATTTTAAATCCTACAGAGAAAATCTTGTGGAAATTATCTCTAGATAGCCAACGTTTTAATCAAGGCATTACAAATGCTTTATATATAAAATAGAGGGTTTGTCATCTTTTATTGTGAATTGGCCAGTAATATATATTTCTGACTGATAGGTTTCTGCTTTCACTTCCCATTTTCTCTCATCTCTGACCAAAGAGAATAATCCCAAATTCAAAATTAATGAAAGGTCTGTGAGAGATAGTCAACCAGGACACATCAGGGGCAAACAAGCTGCTTTTCTTTCATTTTCATTTAGGTGCAAATAAATAAATACAAGCTTTAGGTTCAGGCCAATTAGGCTTTAGCCCAGGACACTGAAGCAGCAATACAGTCCCTCCTTCCAAATCATTCTAAAAATGCAAATCTTCACATTAGCTGGAGGTAGTGCCATTAGTCATTGTCATTCACGGTGCCAGCTATCCTTGAGCTGGCACTGGGTATACATACATAAATCCAAGTTACTGGCAGTGTAGAAAGAGAGTCATTCTTTGAGATTATTAGAAATTATTGCCTAAACCAAATACCCTAGATACTTCAAAGTTACCTAAAAGCCAACAAAGAAAAGCAGATTAGAAACTCTAAGAAAATTGTATGAAAAAGAATTTTGATATATGAAATGTGGAGGGTTTTTTTGAGCTTTAAAACAATTAAAAGATCATTGCTCGAAAGAACATGTAAATGATAGCAAACCTGATTTATACCTTTAAATATATTTGAAGTGTTATACTATTAACAGTGCTGATTCTTTAAAGGCCTTGCCACTTGAGATGGACAAAATATGATAGGTGTCATAAGCAGGACCTGAGTCCTTCTGAAATGTAACATTCATGACTATTTCTGTGAACTAGAAGAATCAATTTAGGTGCTCCTCAGTGGGGTTAGATTAAAGTTTATAAGACGTTTTCATGGTGACTACATTTCAAGAGCAAAATTATGACAGTTTATTAGAATGCTTCCACAATAATAATCTAGATAAATTCTAACGTATTACTTTATTTCATCAGCTAACCTGGATCATTATTATAGGTTACAATTGTGAAAAAGTAGACTTAATTAAGAGCTGAAATAGAATTCCTGCATTAAATTCCCTTCTAAAGAAGATGTATAAAACATGCCACTTTATTATTTATTCAGGACTATTGATCCTATCCAAAGTAGTAGGAGTAGGAGGAGGAGTAGTAGTAGTAATAAATAATAATAATAATAATAATAATAATAATAATAATAATAATAATAATAATAATAATAATAATAATAATAGAGTTAGAAGGGATCATTGAGGTCTTCCAGTCCAACCCACTGCTCAGGCAGGAAACCCTATACCATTTCAGACAAATGGCTGTCCAGTCTCTTCTTAAAAACTTCCAGTGTTAGAGCATTCACCGCTTCTGGAGACAGGTTGTTCCACTGGTTAATTGTTCTAACTGTCAGGAAATGTCTCCTTAGTTCTAGGTTGGTTCTCTCCTTGATTAGTTTCCATCCATTGCTTCTTGTCCTGCCTTCGGGCACTTTGGAGAATAGCTTGACTCCCCCTTCTTTGGGGCAGCCCCTGAGATATTGGAACACTGCTATCATGTCCCCCCTCGTCCTTCTCTTCATTAAGGAAATAGGAAATTTTTGCATGCATGGATTACATTCCTATAAGAACCATATGTACTTTGTGAAAGGCAGCAGAACTTTCTTTTTTTATGGTGATATTATACAGATGCCCTATATCTCTTTCAGATATGACTTACTTGTAAGTTAGAAAGCTATGGCCAAGAATTACAAATGTGGGGAGGAGGGGGTTGTTTTTTGTTCTCCCTCCTCATTTCATAGTGAACTTTATTTCAAAAGCAGAATCTTGCCAGTTTATTATTTTGTATCTCCAGTTGGATGATCACAAGATGAACTTTAAGACAAAGATATGAATTACACATAGTTTGTTAATGTTGTTTAAGCAAAATAGCATTGGCAGTACTTTCAGTTTCGATTGGTGTATTTTGATTTGATTTGCCTGCTTTTTTTTGCTTTTGTTTATTTAATAACAGGGATTGGTCAAGGGGTACCCGTGGTGGCCCTCATTGTAGAAGGTGGACCCAATGTCATCTCCATCGTCCTGGAATATCTGCGGGATACACCCCCGGTTCCAGTAGTAGTATGTGATGGGAGTGGCCGAGCATCTGACATCCTTGCATTTGGTCACAAATACTCAGAAGAAGGAGGGTAAGTCCTCACTTCATTCATATAAATCTTTGTAAACTCAAGTCATTTTCATATTTAAATATTTCAGAAATGGCAGGAGCATAATAACCTACTAGGTTCAGTTTAACACTATTCCAAAGACCATAGTTTTAAGTCACATGCACTATATTCACACATCCACACTGTATGGTTTTTCTGCTTAGAATAAGCAGTATCAAGTGTTCTCCCTTAATATCTTAAATGTCTATTTGTTGAAAGATACAAATATTCAGACTTGAGGTATTAATAAGTATGGAGCAGATGCAGCAAAATCTTTGAAGAGATGATTGCAGTGTTCAAAAATGAAACTAAATAACGCAGTGCTTGGGAAAGGTCTTTAGCCATAATCTTTATTCTTATCCTTATTCTCTTGGTACATTTTAATGCCCCATGTGCTCAATCGTAAGTTTTTCACAATCTAAACCATAGTCAAAATTATTGTGCAGATATTCATGGGATATTTGCCTGTTACATTGCAGATAAATGTGAGACTGATACTCTTTATTTTCTGCAAATCTGTTTGTTGTTTGTTTCCTTTCATTGCTCTGTAATGTCTGTCTGCAACCCGCGGCTCCAGAGCCACATGAGGCTCTTTCAGCCGTCTCCTGCGGCTCCCAGTCCTCTGCCATGTGCAGTCCCCCCCCAAAAAAAGTGGGACTAAAAATGTTCAACCAATCAATTCAAATATGCAGGGTAGGTGCATATCTCGCCTTGTCTCCACTCTTCAGTCAAACCCTGTTCTGCACATGCGCACATGTACACGCATGCGCACACATTTTTTGCGGCTCCCAGTTTTTCCTTTTGTGAGGGAACCAGTTCCGAGTGGCTCTTTCACTGTTTCAGGTTGCTGACCCCTGTCCCAGACCTTCTAGCCCTTGAGAACATGAAACCTGGAGGAAGAACAAAGTTGCAAAATGTAAAGGAGAAAAAAAGGATGTGGAGAAGATTAATTAAAATCATAATCCTTTGTACTGACTAATCTTATCAGTAAAATGTATTTGAACAGCAGCTTAGATCTGGCAGCATCTACTGTTTTTCCCAAAAACAAAACAAAACTTGAAGTTATCTAGTGACAGCCTACCAAATAATTTATAATTGGACACAAGAGATTCGCAAATGCATCTGGTCATTGCAGTATAACAGGAATCATAGCTGAAAGACGGCAGTGCAATTTAGTGTGGAAAGACTTATCTTGTCTGACATACGACAGCATTCAAAAGAGATTTCTAAGTCAGACAGAAAAATGCCAGTCTCTGCCATCTGTTTCTACTGGATCTCCCATAGCAAATAAAGGAGGTCTTATGTGAGAGTGTTTTATTTTCAGGTCTGTCGGACTTAAAATCAGTCTGTCAAATGAAAGAATGAATTTTTGCAGGTATCAAACTGCATCCCCTAAAGAGGGGAAAGGTCAAACTGAATATATATTCTGCTGGATCAAAACATTATTTATTTACTATTCCAGTAGCTAAAGTAGGTATATTTGTCATTCTCCATTTTAATTTACATCTGCTTCTAGTATCCACTAAATTTTCATGGTCCAGGCCCAAGTATATCTCAAAAGAGCCCAAGGAATATTTTAAATATTCCCTTTCTTCCTGTTAAAATGCATTTTAGTATCACAAGGGGCTCATCTGATAATTTAAGAATTATTCCAAGCAGGGTCTTTATAAGAAATATATCTAGATATTGACAGCCACACTACACCCAGGTTAAGGTAAGTTCTACTCTTGCCTTAGATACAGTAGCCAAGCATTTGGTGACTTTAGTGCGGTCAATTTTTTTCTCATCCATAAAAAGAAAGCAGTGGCCAGCCACTTCCAAATATTTTGTCAAGAAAACTACCTGAGTTTGTCCATGTAGTTGCTAGAAGTCAAGACTGACTCAAAGGCACACATACACAAAGCACAAAACCTCAGAATTACAGGTGTCAATTACAGTGTCTGACAGATATCAGAAGACCACTATGATTTCTTTATGAAATGTATACCTTATACTGTGTTTTATTCATGTAGTAAATGTAATCATTTAAAGCAATATATTACATTCAGTCATTCATTTGCTAAAAAATATGTAGGAAACTATAAATTTCTTGACACTTTAGAATCCTTATTTGATCATTTGTGCTTTATCTTTTTCCTTTTTTCTGTTTCTTTTTTAAATAATAATAATAATAATAATTTTATTTGTATACCGCCCTTCTCCTGAAGGACTCAGGGCAGTGAACAGGGCAATACATGTTAAAAGACAAGAATACAAAAATTAAAAGAGATTAAACAAGATGCCCAAAAACTATAACAATAAGTTAAAATACATAAAAAACAATAAAACCCAAACCCATCACCCATCAGGCCAGGCCGGCTTGTTCAAACAGGTAGGTCTTTAGATTGCGCCGGAAGGAGCGAAGGTCGGGTGCCATCCGGAGCTCAACCGGAAGATGGTTCCATAAATCCGGCGCGCCCACAGAGAACGCCCTCCCCCTGGGGGCCACCAGTCGACATTCTTTGACCGGTGGCACCCTGAGGAGGCCCTCTCTGTGGGAGCGCACTGTTTATATTTGTTTATATACTTTCTCTAAAAAGTTAAATTAAAATTAATTAATGAACCATTGTATATGAAATATACAATTTATTTTATTTAAATATTGATATGCTTGCTTTAAAGCCCATTAACATATAATTTATAACATCTATTTATTTCCCACCATTATTACTTTTACAAATAACTCAAGGTGGCGAACGTATCAAACACACTTTCTGTCTCCTATTTTCCCCACAACGACTATTCTGTGAGGTGGGTTGGGCTGAGAGAGTGACTGCCCCAAAATCACCCACCTGGCTTTCATAGCTAAGGCAGAACTTGAACTCAGTCTCCTGCTTTCTAGCTTGGTGCCTTGATTAGACCAAACAGGCTCTCAACAACATACTTATTATTTTCACATAATATTAAAATCAGAATAATAACCCCAACCCTTAAACCTAAATGTATCCACCAGATCCAGTTGAAGAGATGTGAACAACCAGATTATGAATTTAAAACACAGATATTGTAACTGGGATTCAAACATTTCATCTCCTTTTAGTATTTCTAATAGGCTAATCAGCAATTTTAAGAATCTTCATCTGAAACATCATAAGAATGCATAATTGCCAGGGCTGTTTAAAACTTTGAAGGAGTGCTTTACTTTCATAATGCAACATGATCTTCTGCTTCTAAGGACTGAAGAAGCCATGTTGCTTCATTTCCAGTTCCTTTGAGGTCCTTCTGGCATATCTAATGGCAAATGGAAATGACTGTGGAAGAAACAAGTAATGCACACCTCAGAAAAGAAATTGCATCCCCTTGGTGACACAGAGAAAACTGATACACATTTCTCATCCCATCTCATATATTCCTAATAAATTACTTTTCAATGGGTGCAATGTCATATTGCAACAAGTTAAGCTTCATTAGTGTTTGACTGATGCGTGTTAATTTTTTTATTTACTTTTCTGTCTTTATGAAATATTTATAGCCTATTTTTCTGCTTCAATATCCTGGGACAGTTGAAAAATCTATTTGCTTTATATGCTTTATGCCAGGGATGTCAAACTGCCGGCCCATGGGCCGGACGCATCATGACAAAACCGCACCTACCCCATTGCCAGCAATGGGGAAAAACTTCTGATACGTCGCGTGACATCACATGACGTCTCAAGTTTGACATGTCTGCTTTATGCTGTTATAGATGTCATCTTCAGTCCAAAATATTCTTCCTTGAAATAAATGTGATCTGCAATTCTAAATATGGATATTGATTAAAATATAACGCCACAAATCATTGTACTTGGGTAGCAGAGGAATATCCTCATTAAAATGTTGTCAGTCTGCAAAATATCCACCAGTGTTTCCCTGAATAAAAATACGTATGTGCACTCATTAAAATATCACTCTTAAAATATAAAAGAATTAATGAATTGTTTCATATTTCTCAGTTCCTGAGTTAACTGAAGTTATGTGGAAGCTTTATGAGATTACTAATGTTTCAAGGAAATGTTTTTGGAAACATGTTGACTGAAAATACATGTAGTAGAAATTGAGATCCAAAAACCTGACGGAATCCAGTTTAAGAAATGCTAAGAGCTAGAGAAAGCATGTGTACCCAAAGAGACAAACATCACAAACAGAGATGTTTGTGTGAATTCCTAATTCAGAAGCATTGAAAATGCTTTCAAAGCACTGTGACCCTAAGACCCAATATATTTGTAGGTTCCCACTGCGGATCAGATGTAGATCCAGTAAAAATAGTGGAATATCTTTTCCATGTATTTGAAAAAAAAATGTATATAATTGCATTGAAAATAACTTTAAGGTTTGTTACTTTAAAATAGTCATTTTCAAATGTTGTCTCCTTAGGTCCTTACCAGTTTTTTACTAAGAAATAGTTGCATTCTGAAGGACACCACTGTCCAAGGCTAATGGACCTGGATAGTTTGCTGGAAAAATTGATTCTGTGTCCTGGAATGACTCCAATACTCCCCTGCAGCTGTGAAAGATGGGAAAATCTGGTTGAAAGCTTTCTTTCAGGGACTTGTTTGCCATTATTCATTTTTTTCATTAAAGGGTCTTTACTAAGTCTGTGTGAAACCAAAATGCTCCTGTAAAAACAACTGAAAGTAACTTGAAAATAAGTCTTTTAAAACTACATGATATGTATAAATAGTATGACATTTTCCAGGCAAGTGAAAAAATATGCATCAAATATTTAATTTGCATTTTAAAATAAAAGTTAGTGTAGAATGGATACATAGGTGTAATAATCTCCCAAATTCTTTTCTAAAAGTAGATTGCAAATAGAAGGATTTTGATTTTAATTGAATAGCAGCACTGACGGATGAAGTTCCTAATCGTTTCTGCCCACGCTATTTTTATTACCAAAATCTACTCATAACACAGCTGCTTTCCCATCTGCAACAGACAAACATATGGATTCCTTTGCTTTTCCCTGCAAGTGAGAAAGCAGATGGAGAGGTAGGAATTTTTGTGACAAAAATAGAAATCAGATTTGATCAACAAGATTTCTGTTAAGTAGAATAAGATTTCTTCTAGTGGTTCATATAATTGTTCGCAATTAAATGTTATTTATTTTGATTTCTTTAATCAATAGAAGAGTTGTGGAGATTTTAAATTTGCTTATATGAACGAACTTGTCCACAGATAGATAGACCACAAAGAACTCTCTGTATGTTTGTGTTTGTGTACATACATTCACACACACAAACACACACACACACTCACAGAGAGACAGAGAGATCGTAGCATAACAAGTGGATAGTTTAGTAGTTGGAACACCGCCATATGATATGGGAAACTGGGATTCAAAGATGTTGGTATCTACCTTACCAGTAGGGATCCTTGGGAAAGACACTCCCCCAGCACTTCACCTGCCTAACTCGTATATGAAAGTGACATGAACTAAAAGAGTCAGGTTAACTCAGACATTACCGAGATTAACAAAATGTATGCCAGATTTTGGGGAACCAGGATAAACTGACAATAAGTGGGCTACTGAAAGGGTCAATTCAAGAGAACCTGGAATTAATAGAATACTATACAACAATGAGAAGAATAAATGAAATATTTGAGGGAATTATGAATGGACAGAAGACCTACATAAGAGCTATTTACCCACTGCTTCTCAGTTTCTCAGCTAGACATAAGATTGGATTATCCTGTAGAATATTTTCTCATAGCATTACAGTTTTGAATATAATAAACGTATATTATGATATTGTTTAACATCCTCTATATTTTATAGCTCCTGAATAATACAGTATTTCTTAATTTTAAAAGAATACTGAGGGTAACTTTAAATTAAATAGTGACTGCATTTAGTTAATGTAATTAAGAAATCTCTGAAATTGATAAACTGTGCTGATGTATGAATAATTAATATCTGCAACCAAAACTGGAATTGTCCAGCAAATCTTTATTGATGAATTCATTAAGGTAGCGCCTCTTTGAAATTTTTGCATTTCTTTTTTCCGGGCTGTTTGCATGACACCTACTTGTCAAGTTAGGCAAGACGGGATACAAAGAAGGTTAAAAACGTATAGTAATCAACAAAAGAATCGAAACAATAAAGCAACATACCAGAGAAAGTCTAAGGCTTAAATCTGGTAATAATCAAGCAAGTTCACCAGTCACCTTGGCTCAGTGCCTGCTGGAAGAGCCATTTTAAAGCCTTCCTAAAGAGTCAAAACCATAAAGAGCTTTTGTGGAATGCTCTTCCACACAGCACAGTCAGCCCAGAATTTCATGGCCTTCTTGACAGCCACAGCTCTGTCTCAAATGGTAATGCATACGTTGCCTCCCACCTTCAATTTTTGTCTCAATGCTATTTTGTCATGGTCTCATAGTAACATTCTCTCTGAAAGGAAAGGGAGCAGAGCTGGGACCAATCAAATATCCTGATATTGGGTGGCATGACAGAAAAGGCTCCCTTAATTAAGGCAGTCCTTAATAGACAGGAACAGAGTCATAGGATCTTTCTTTCTTTCTTTCTTTCTTTCTTTCTTTCTTTCTTTCTTTCTTTCTTTCTTTCTTTCTTTCTTTCTTTCTTTCTTTCTTTCCCACCAATAACCAGATTTACCCAGACTCAATTGACACAAAGCACTAAAAATTTGGACAATTTATTGCGTTTTTGTATCTCCCCTTTAGTGGCTGGGGCATGGGCAAGCCTTCTCTTTTAAAACAGAAAAGCTTACAAATAAAAGAAAAGGGGTCTGTAAATGATAAATGCCTTCAACTAGTTTAGAACTGAACTTTAATAATAAAACTATTCTCTATTTTAACCATTGCCTATAAATGGCTTTAATTTCCACTTTCCTGTTTCTTTTCTGTCCAATTCTTTACTTTGTCTTCATTTTTTGTGCCTGTTTATTCCTGGCTGAGCAACTGGATTTTTTGCTCTTCTTCTAAATCTTTTCTCCCATTGAGGGAAACAACTTGAAGATTTACCGCACACCACTCAGAGGATTCAGGATAATTTATAAAAGGATAATAGACTAAAAATAATCAAAATCCATTCACTTCACTAAAATCAACATGAAATTAATTTTAAAAAAGAAAGTCACCCATTATCTATAGCTAGATGTCAAATGTTTCTAGAAAGTATGATTTTAAGTATCTTCATAGATGCCAGAAGCACAGGGCCCCAGGAGATTACTTATTCCACAGAATAGGGGGAAACCATGGAGAAGGCTTCCCACACCAATCACACCCTTCTTCTCCAAATGAAATGCTCAGCACCCTGTTTAAATGGGCCTAATCATGTGAGGTAAAGGGGGTCCCTAAATTTACTTATTACTTTGTTTGTATTGTTGCTTGGTACTGTTTAATTACAGGCATGCTGGCTCAGGAATTCTAGGTGTTGAAGTCCACAGGTTGTAAACTTGCCATAATTGCTCACCCCTGTGATATACGAAGCTCTATGCATATATTAAGCAAATTATCTGCCCTTTTTCTCCATCTCTCATTGTCAGAGTTCCAAAATAAGCTGAGCTTGTACTGGAAGTTTCAGCTGAGCCTGGAGGTGGTTCTGATATTAGGTACTCTCCTCCAAGGTCAGAACTGTCTTTCTGACCACAGAGAGAGAAATCTGAAAAATCCTTTTGCTCCTGAGATAGCCTGTCAGACCCAGTTGTACTGCAGTTAATTCCAGGGGTTTTTGTTTTGTTTTGTTTTCATCTCATGATCTAGAAATTGAAATCAAATCTATAAAGAAACAGCAGGTCATTTTTCAAGCAGGTTTTTTATCTGCCTTTTTTCCTGCCTTTTGTATTACATAAAGATTGTAATCATATGAAACACGACAGAGGAAATTCTTACCTCCCAGGCAGAATAGTATACGTGCCATTCTTCAAGTGTGAAATGGGGGGAAAGTCAAAATGGGTCTAAATATACAATTTATTTTTCACTTTAAAACAAGAAACAGAAAGTACGTTTTTAGCCTTTATGCTTATGAAACCATGCAGACAATGCTTTGATGAAATCTCAGCGGTCAGATTTCTAGTACTCAGCTCTTCATGCCCCCCATGACCAATCATTAGCAAGCACTGCAGAATAAATGTTGTTGGACAAGAGAATTAAATTCAATGCTCTTGATGTTTTGGTATTACACTTGGAATTACTTAATTCACAATTTTAAACTCAGATTTTTGCTTATTGGTGAATGTCTTGATGCTGCCATTTTTAAACCTTATTTGCCCTTTTAAATTTCAGGCTTATCAATGAATCTCTGAGAGACCAATTACTTGTTACTATCCAGAAAACCTTCACCTATACTCGGACACAGGCCCAGCATCTCTTCATAATCCTTATGGAATGCATGAAAAAGAAGGAACTGGTAATGCAAATGTATTTAGTAACATAATGTTCATATTGGTCTGTTATGTGAGAAATGTTTGAAACTTGGCTTTCTGCCTCATTTCAAACATAATTTCAGGTTTCAATTGCATGACACATGGCTAAGTCAAACTTAGATTGCCTCAAAATTGTAATTTAAAATCAGTATTTGAAAAGTGGGTTTGCATATCTTGGTCCTGTGCAGTCCTTGTTCATCTTACCCATAGTTAATATTAATGCTGAATAACACTAAATTAAGTAGTGTTCAATTATGGCTGAAGGAAGCCAAAGGAATTTATGTGCAAGTCACAAACACGAACATTTAAATGGAGGGGGACTGAAAGAATCAAGAGATTAGTGCATTCCTTGATCCCAGCCACATCTCTTGGGAGGCCTCTGAAAAACACAACCGACAGGTTGTTGGCTGTGGCTACCCACTTTTGTCTTACAACAAATAGTATTATTTGTTTGATTAAAGTCGCTTGTGAATATGAAAACTTAATTAATTTTGATAATGTTATTAAATACCAGTTTGAATTTGAAAACCCTTAAAATAAAATGCTCACCAGACACTCTCTTGTCATTCATGTATAAGCAATTACATAAGTCTGGCTTTGCACTTCAGTTGTTGCTCTTTTTTTAACCTTACTTTTACATTTTGTGATACAGCTCTTTTTGCAGTGCTGTTGGCTTCTGTTGATTAAGGAGCACCATTCTGTTAAATTGTTTATGCTTATATAAATTTAGGTAGCAGATGTATAAAAATTCATATTCAGAAACTAAGAGGGCTATTGAATCCCAAGGGCATGTCACTATATTAAGGAAGTACACAAGAAAAACCATTTTGTTTGACTCCAGATAAAGGGAAACAAAAACATTGCACCTCTGTTTGGGATGTATGAGATACATGTACTCTCTTTACTAAGAAAAGGTCCCAGTTTTGATCTCCAAATTATTGTTGCAAAATCCCATTCTAAAAATAAACCATGTAAATAAATTCCAGCTGGTTTTTTTTTTCATCTATATGCCACAACTAGTGGGAATATATATGAAAAAATGTTAAGTTAAAAATAAATCCGACCGATCACAAAGTTAATTGTGAATCTGAATTAGCTTCCTTTTTTCAACTCAAAAAATTCAATGCCCACAACCAAGCAATTTATGATGCTGGACTTTGGAAATTATTGAGGGCTTTATTATAATTAACAGCAGGTATGGATTGATTTTACTTCTTTATTTATATCCCATATTCATTATTTTTATAAATAGTTCAAGGCAGTGAACATACCTAATGCTCTTTCCTCCTCCTATTTTCCCCACAACAACTCTGTGGGGTGGGGTGGGCTGAGAGAGAGTAACTGGCCCGAAGTCACCCAGCCAGCTTTCATGCCTAAAGTGGACTAGAACTCAAAGACTCCTGGTTTCTAGCCTGGTGCCTTAACCAATAGAGTAAATTGGATGGAGCAGGGATGGAAAATTTCAAAATAAAAATCAACAGGCAGATAATCATTTATCCCTGCCTTATGGTTAGGTAGCATAATATTAAACAATTATGATTTAGCATTGTAATGGGGTATTGTGCTTAATAATGGTTGCTAGCACCATTAAATTCACTGTTTGTCAATTGTGATCTGAACCCCTTTCAAGGTGGTTATAATGGTATATTCAGCTGTTTATAGTTTAGGTCCGATCCTACTTCCTTATACTCATATCTTGCAATTTAACACCCTGAAATTGCATTTGGAAGCCAACTGGTAGCCAACATAACTCATGTGGTTATATTACACATGGTCATACCAAAAGACACCTGTTAGCTTGTGCTGCTGTATTTTGAACCAGGTTTAGCTCCCAGGTGGTCTTCAAGGGCATCGCCATGTGAAACACATTGCAAATATCCAATTCTAAGGTGACCAGGCCATAAGTACTTATTTGAAAGGCCACTGGGTTGAGGAAGGAGTACAGGTAGTCCTCAGCTTACAACAGTTCATTTAGTAACTGTTAAAAGTTACAACAGAAAAAGATATTTATGACAATTTTTCATGCTTATGACCATTGCAGATGCTTGGCAACTGACTCATATTTATGACGCAGTGTTTCAGGTTCATGTGATCACTTTTTGCGATCTTCTGAGAAGCAAAGTCAATCGGGAAGCCAGATTCACTTAACCATGTCACTAGCTTAACAAGTGTAGAGATTTACTTAACAACTGTGGCAAGAAAAGTCTTAAAATGGAGCAAAGTTCACTTAATAAATGCCTCACCTAGCAACAAAAATGTTGGGCTCAATTGTGGTTGTAAGTTGAAGACTACCTGCATAAGATGAACCTGTGCAAAGATGCTTTCTGCCATAGCTGCAAGCTGCTCTTTGAGCAATAGCTGCAAATCCTGAAGGACCTACAAATTCTCCAACAGTCTTGAATGGGTAAGTGTATCCCCATCCAAAACTACATACTTGACATTCAGACAAACAGCACAGCCACTAAGTCAAATTAAGTTAGAGCCAAAGTCATTCTGTCCCATCCAGACCCGAATAACCTCCAGACAACTGGGTCAATACATCAATGCCTTCACCTGTGCAGCTTGAGATTGAGATGTGGAAGAGAACAAGTGGATGACCTCACCCAGTGGTTTTGTGCAAATGTTGAATATGAGAAGAAGAATATTGAGACTTAAGCCACCCCACATATGTTGAGCCATGGATGCAATCTTTCCCAGCTGAAATAACTGCTAAGGAAGGAGTTGAGCCACTGGAGCAAAGTGCCTTCCACTCCTAATTCCAGCAGGCAGTCCAGAAGGATACCACTATAAAACTGTCATACCAACAATCTTCCACAACTTTCCACAAAAAGGGAAGATTGGAAACTGGCTGATACAGTAATTATCCAATAGGAAAAGGTCCAGCAATGACCTCTTGAGGAGGGGCCATATCACCCCCTCTCTCAAAGAAACTGATACAGGAGGCTGTATAAGAGAATCCAGTCCATAGTTTCAGTCAAATGCCTATACCAGCCTGCAGCCAGGTCTCAGGTTCCAGGCTCCCTCTGGAACCCAACCGAATTCATCAGTCTCCTGGGGTGGGCCAAACTAACAAGCCCTTTATACATATTATAAAGTCACTTCATTCTGTGATTTTATGAATCAAAAAATTATCATGTTTTTAAACTTGGCACTCTGTCATTCAAGATATAAAAAGTTCAGCAGAGGAACAAGGTCTTATTTTGCACTTAACCAAAGTGTGCTTGGATACTTTCTGAACTTGCTGATATAGAAAAAGCTATTTATCAGCAATCGGCCTCTGGTTCTTTTCATACCTTCATTTTCTTCTGAAACAGAATATTGCGAATCTCCCTTTGACTCATGTTTTTCTTTATCGTGCTGTGCTCTTTCTTCCTGTCCTTCACAATGACTCTATCAAGAAAGCTTATCTTGTTTAGATGTTTCCGTTGGATCAATAGATCAGATCTTATCATATGACAAATACATTTTTGAAGATGGTGAATAACTAATTCTTTGGCAAGTGAAATGTCTTGCATAAATTAAATGACAGCCCTTGATATAGGAATGTGAATGTGTGGTTCAGGGTGAAGGATATCTTTGCTTCAGTATTATGAAACTATTTTGCTTATTTCTTTTCTTTGGTTGGAAATATGATAATGCTTTAATCTTGCAGATATTTTAAATATAAGTGTTAAAAAAATTGCACCATGACAGTTTATTATCTATTTATTTTTGTTGAATTGTATAATCCAGGCACAAGGTGACCAAGGCAAAAAGGGCCATGTGCCACCCAGTCCAGGATTGGATACAGCTGCCTTTGAAATGAATTTGTGCAAAAGTTTCCTGGTCATAACTGCCACCTGTTCTTTGAACAGGAGCTGTTGGTCTAGGACAGGGGTCGGCAACCTAAAAAAGGAAAAGAGCCACTGGGAACCGGTTCCATCACAAATTAAAAAAAGTGGGAGCCGCGTGCGTGTGTCCATGCACGCGCATGCGCAAAAAAAGTTTTGCGCATGCGCAAAACGGTTTTTTGCGTATGCGCGGACTCACGCGGTTGCCATTTTTTTAAAAAAGGGAGATGGAACCGGTTCCCGGTTGCCCGACGGCGACGGCCCGTCTGCAAAGCTGCCGCTTTCAGCAGCTTTGCAGACGGGCCGCGGCATCGCCCCTGCCCATTCTGAGAGGTGCGCGCGCACCTCTCCGAACGACCGGAGGTGCGCGCGCACCTCCCCAAACCTTTGGAGAGGTGCGCGCGTACCTCCGCGCGAACGGGCAGAGATGCCGCTCTTTGAGGAAGCTGTAGCGGCCCGTCTCCGGAGACGAGCCGCTACAGCTTCCTCAAAGAGCGGCATCTCTGCCCGTTCGCGCGGAGGTACGCGCGCACCTCTCCAAAGGTTTGGGGAGGTGCGCGCGCACCTCCGGTCGTTCGGAGAGGTGCGCGCGCACCTCTCAGAATGGGCAGGGGCGCTGCTCTTTGAGGAAGCTGTAGCGGCCCGTCTCCGAAGCTGCTGCTTTCGGCAGCTTCGGAGACGGGCCGCTACAGCTTCCTCAAAGAGCGGCATCTCTGCCCGTTCACGCGGAGGTACGCGCGCACCTCTCCAAAGGTTTGGGGAGGTGCGCGCGCACCTCCGCCCATTCGGGGAGGTGCGCGCGCACCTCTCCAAACGGGTGGTGCCACTCTCCATTTGGAGAGGTGCGCGCGCACCACTGCCCGTTCAAAGAGGTGCGCGCGCACCGGGCGGCTGGGAGCCGCAGGAGACGGCTCAAAGAGCCGCATGCAGCTCCGGAGCCGCGGGTTGCCGACCCGTGGTCTAGGAAAACGATCAGATTACTCACCAATCCCAAGCAAGATATCTAGAGATCCAAATGGCCACAGACAACCAATCTTCTCCCTATCCAGATTCTTCCAGCCTCATGACACTGAGATAAGACAATGACAGCATTCCTTAAAATGGGGTCAAGACTGGGCATTATCAGCATACTAATGATACCTGATCCCAATGAATGGATGACCTCAACCAGTGGCTTCATGTACATGTAAATTATGCAACCAAATATGCCCAATCCAATAAGAGCCCCACTACCCACTGGGTCCAAGTCTGGGAGGAAAGCCATATTTCTAAGGACTGTTTGAACAAAAGTAGAGTAGAGAGAGGAACCCTATAATAAGAGTGTTGAACCTTGTATCATCCCCTCCTGCACAGAAAGGAAAACCACCACAACATCATGCTTCCCACTCTGAAGCCAGTCCTGAAGGTAATAATCAGTGCTTTTATTGTAAAAGAAAAAGGTGCCGGAACTCACCTTTGCCTACCCTACAAGGTTCCATCCAAAAAAGGTGCTGGAACTCTGTTCTGGGCGTTCTATGACAAAAAAAGCCCTGGTAATAATGATCAATGAAGTTGAAAGCCACTGAGAGAGAAAGGACAATCAGGACTGTTACTCCACTCCTGTACCAGTTCTGCCCAAATCATCAACAAGTGCAGTCGATATTTTATCCATTTTATGCTGAAGTGTGAAGCCTAAGTGAAAGGGCTAGTTACTCTATGTCATCCAGGGCCCTCACCAATAAAAAACCCAATTAGTGTAACATTTATCTCATTATACATGAAGAAAGGTAAAATATTGATTCCATTGTAATGGATTATTATTAGTTGGGGAAAAAAGAAATTGCTTACAAATGCATCCTTACAACAATACTCAAAGAGGAAGTTGTGAAGAAAAACGGATGAACCAGAGATGCACGTAAATAGTAATGCACACACAGGTGGCCCTTGACTTACAACTTTTCATTTAGTCATCGTTCAAAATTACAACAGCAGTGAAAAAAGTGGCATATGACTGTTGCTAGGTTCCTATGGTCACATGATCAAAATTCAAACACTGGGCAACTAACTGATACTTATGACAGTTGTAATGTCCCGGGGTCATGTGATCACCTTTTGCAACCTTCTGACAAGTAAAGTTAATGGAGAAGCCAGATTCACTTAACAATTTTGTTACTAACTTAACAAATTCAGTGATTCACTTAACAAGTGTCAAGAAAGGTCATACAATGGAGAAAAATTCACTTAATTGTCTTGCTTAACAACAGAAATTTTGGGCTCAATTGTGGTTGTAAGTCAAGGTCTACCTGTATATAATCCAGGCAAATGTGAATTGAGTGAATATTATAAAATTGCTTCACACTTGTTAAACTTGAGTGTGAGTCACTTTTAATAGCCTTGTGTGTGTACGTGTTCCTTCGAATCAGTTTTTGACTCCTGTCAACTGCCTGGACAATTCCCTGCAGTTTTCTTGTCAAGTTTGCAGCTTCCTAGGGCTGAAAGAATATGACTGGTCCAAAGTCACCTAACTGGCTTTGTGCCTAAGGGGCAGCTAACATTCACACTTTCCTGGTTTCTAGATTGCTGCCTTACCCACTGCACAAAACTGGTTCTTTGAAAGTCTTGAAGAAAGCTATTCTCTTAGTGCCAAGGACTGAATCTAAGACCTGTACAAAAAGCTGTCTAAACTATTTGTTTGAAAGGACATACAACTCCAACAGCTCCTTCCTGTGGTCCTGTTTCAGTTATATGTATAAGTAGTCCTTGTTTAGCTACTACAGTTGGGACCAGTAACTTGGCCATTAAATGAAGCAGTGACTAAGTGAAACCACAACTTTGCTTATGATTTTACCTGAGTTTTCTTTTCCTTTGCAGACTGCAAAGGTCATAAACTTGAGGAATGAACAGAAAATTACTTTTTCATTATTGTTGTTGTAACTGCAAACAGTTGCTAAATGAGGCATTTGTTAAACAAGGACTATCTATAGTGCAGGGCTTTTCAACCAGTGGTACAGGTACCACCTGTGGTACATTGGCACCTGGCAGGTGGTACACGACCATCCTAGAAAAGTGGGAGCAGGGGAGGGGAATGAGCTGAACCGGTGGCAGCACCGCACAAGCCTGAGCAAGAGATGGCTGGAGCTGCAGGACTGTCAAGGCTCAGAGGAAGCCCCAGGATCAGTGCTTCTTTGGGGCTGTCAGGGCTCAGCGGAAGAGCCGGGATCAGTGCCAGGCTCCAGCTGGAGCTCGGCGCTGAACCTGGCGCTTCAGAGCCATGTTGCAGCATCTCCAGGGTCTTGTGATTTACATTCAGATGCTTGGCAACTGATTCATATTTATGATGGTCACAGTGTCCCAGGGTCATGTGAAGTGACCAAAACCTGCTGCAACCACCCAGCAGACGGGAGGAATAAAAAGCAAACAGCCTCCCCACCCCCGCGGCCAATCCTCAACAGAAATGCTCACAACAATGAAAACTTCGAACAGGAGGAAGAGCACCGCCGAGCGGGCAGGCAGGTGTCTTGCTCGGCTGTGGCTTGGGTGGCACTTTTTTCAGTGCCGTTGTAAGTTCAAACAGTCACTAAGCGAACTGTTGTAAGTCAAGGACTACCTGTACTTCATCACTTTTTTTCTTTCTTTTTTTTTGGTCATCAAGTTTTTGACAACTTGCTAGGCGACTGGTGGTACTCGGATGTTGCCATATCCTAAAAGTGGTACAATGGGTGAAAAGGTTGAAAAGCCCTGCTATAGTGCACAGTTGGAAGCATAGAAAAATATCCTGAAAAGAGGCATCTTTTCAACTTTGTCTTTCTTTTTCACAGACACTTATAAAGACAGTCCAAGAAATCAGTGTAGAATTTCAACTTCTGTATGTTCATTATCTTACAACAAAATTCTACATTATTCCACTGCTATTTTTCTCTTCCCTAGTAGAATTAAATGAAAAAAATAATTCTCTTATTGTGCTTAACTGCAAACTGATTTATCCATCTGTAGACAAATTAGAGGTTCAGTTTAATTGAAATGGCTGTTTTCCTAGTATAACTAATGGTGTAAATAATCCCCACCTTATCAAATTTTGAGAAAGCTGAACACATATCAAAAAAGATAAATGAAAACCTAATTCAGAAGAGTTTATTTAAAATGGGCATCATTTCCTATAAAATAGAGTGTGTATGTATATATAATATATATATATACAGCTGATTTCTTTACTCAGTGCCAGAGCTGTTTTTCTCCTGTCATTATTCATAAAATATGTGTAATATATTGGCCGCTCCTGAATTGAAAATTTCACTTATAGTTAATAATTTTGTTGTTGTTGTTAGCTGCGAAGTCGTGTCCGACCCATCGCGACCCTATGGACAACATTCCTCCAGGCCTTCCTGTCCTCTACCATCTTCTGGAGTCCATTTAAGCTCACGCCTACTGCTTCAGTGACTCCATCCAGCCACCTCATTCTCTGTCGTCCCCTTCTTCTATTGCCCTCGATCTTTCCCAGCATTAGGCTCTTCTTCAGTGAGTCCTTCCTTCTCATTAGGTAGCCAAAGTATTTGAGTTTTAGCTTCAGGATCTGGCCTTCTAAAGAGCAGTCAGGATTGATCTCCTCTAGGACTGACCGGTTTGATCGCCTTGCAGTCCAAGGGACTCGCAGGAGTCTTCTCCAGCATCATTGTTCAAAGGCCTCAATTCTTTGGCGCTCAGCCTTTCTTATGGTCCAACTTTCACTGCCATACATTGCAACTGGGAAGACCATAGCCTTGACTATACGCACTTTTGTTGACAGGGTGATGTCTCTGCTTTTTAGTGTGCTGTCTAGATTTGCCATGGCTTTCCTCCCCAGGAGCAAGCGTCTTTTAATTTCTTGGCTACAGTCCCCATCTGCAGTGATCTTGGAGCCCAGGAAAATAAAATCTGTCACTACCTCCATTTCTTCCCCATCTATTTGCTAGGAATTGAGAGGGCCAGATGCCATGATCTTGGTTTTCTTAATGTTAAGTTTCAACCCAACTTTTGCACTCTCCTTCTTCACCCCCAACAAGAGGCTCTTTAGTTCTTCTTCACTTTCTGCCATTAGAGTGGTATCATCTGCGTATCTTAGGTTGTTGATATTTCTTCCGCCAATCTTAATTCCAACTTTTGATTCATCTAGCCCTGCCTTTCTCATGATGTGCTCTGCATATAAGTTAAATAGGCAGGGCGACAGTATACAGCCTTGCCGGACTCCTTTCCCAATTTTGAACCAATCAGTGGTTCCATGTCCAGTTCTCACTGTTGCTTCTTGACCCGCATATAGGTTTCTCAAGAGACAAATAAGATGGTCTGGTACTCCCATCTCTTTAAGAACTTGCCACAGTTTGTTATGATCCACACAATCAAAGGCTTTAGCATAGTCAATGAAGCAGAAGTAGATGTTTTTCTGGAACTCCCTAGCTTTCTCCATGATCCAGCGTATGTTGGCAATTTGATCTCTAGTTCCTCTGCCTCTTCGAAATCCTGCCTGTACTTCTGGTAGTTCTCGATCCACATACTGCTGAAGTCTAGCTTGTAGGATTTTAAGCATAACTTTACTAGCATGAGAAATGAGTGCAATGGTGCGATAGTTTGAACATTCTTTGGCACTGCCTTTCTTTGGAATTGGAATGTAAACTGATCTTTTCCAATCCTGTGGCCACTGTTGAGTTTTCCAAATTTGCTGGCAAATTGAGTGTAGCACTTTTACTGCACTGTCTTTTAAGATTTTGAATAGCTCAGCTGGAATACTGTCACCTCCACTAGCTTTGTTGTTGCTCAGCTTTTCTAAGGCCCACTTCACTTCACATTCTAGGATGTCTGGCTCGAGGTCAGTGACCACCTCATTGTGATTATCAGGGACATTAAGCTCATTCTTGTATAGTTCTTCTGTGTAATTTTGCCACCTCTTCTTAATCTCTTCTGCCTCTGTTAGGTCCCTGCCATTTTGGTCCTTTATCATGCCCATTTTTGCATTGAACGTTCCCTTCATCGCTCCAATTTTCTTGAAAAGATCTCTGGTCCTCCCTATTCTATTGTTTTCTTCTATTTCTTTGCACTGTTCATTTAAGAAGGCATTCTTATCTCTTCTAGCTATTCTCTGGAATTCTGCATTCAATTGGGCATATGTATGTTTTTCTCCCTTGCCTTTCGCTTCCCTCCTTTCCTTAGCTATTTGCAAAGCTTCCTCAGACAGCCATTTTGCTTTCTTGCATTTCTTTTTCTTTGGGATGGTTTTGGTTGCTACCTGTTGTACAATGTCGCGAACCTCTGTCCATAGTTCTTCAGGCACTCTGTCTATCAGATCTAATTCCTTAAATCTATTTGTCACCTCTACTGTAGATTCAACAGGGATATGATTTAGTTCATACCTGAGTGGCCTAGTGCTTTTCCCTACTTTCTTCAGTTTAAGCCTAAATTTTGCAATGAGAAGCTCATGGTCTGAGCCACAGTCAGCTCCTGGTCTTGTTTTTACTGACTGTATAGAGCTTCTCCATCTTTGGCTGCAGAGCACATAGTCAGTCTGATTTTTGTGTTGACCTTCTGGTGATGTCCATGTGTAGAGCCATCTCTTGGGTTGTTGGAAAAGAGCATTTGCTATGACCATCGTATTCTCTTGACAAAATTCTATCAGCCTGTGCCCTGCTTCATTTTGTACTCCAAGGCCAAACTTGCCTGTTATTCCAGTTATCTTTTGGCTTCCTACTTTAGCATTCCAATCCCCCATGATGATAAGGACATCATTTTTTGGTGTTAGTTCTATAAGGTGCTGTAGGGCTTCATAGAACCGGTCAATTTCATCCTCTTCAGCACTGGTGGTTGGGGCATAGACTTGGACTACTGTGATATTGAATGGTTTGCCTTGGATTCGAACTGAGATCATTCTGTCATTTTGAGGATTGTATCCCAGTATTGCTTTTCCTACTCTTTTATTGACTATGAAGGCTACTCCATTTCTTCTGAGGGATTCTTGCCCGCAGTAGTATACCTGATGGTCATCTGAATTAAATTCACCCATTCCTGTCCATTTTAGTTCGCTGATACCTAAGATGTAGATGTTCAGTCTTGTCATCTCTTGTTTGACCACGTCCAGCTTTCCTTGATTCATGGATCTTACATTCCAGGTTCCTATGGAGAAAAAATCTTTACAGCATCGGACTTTCCTTTCACCACCAGACACATCCACAGCTGAGCGTCCTTTCGGCTTTGGCCCAGTCGCTTCATTCTTTCTGGCGCTACTAGTACTAGCCCTCTGCTCTTCCCCAGTAGCATATTGGACGCCTTCCGACCTGAGGGGCTCATTTTCCAGCGTCATATCGTTTTGCCTTTTGGTACTGTCCATAGGGTTTTCATGGCAAAGATACTGGAGTGGGTTGCCATTTCCTTCTCCAGTGGATCACGTTTTGTCAGAACTCTCGGCTATGACCTGTCCGTCATGGGTGGCCCTGCACGGCATAGCTCATAGCTTCATTGAATTACGCAAGCCCCTTCGCCACGACAAGGCAGTAATCCATGAAGGGGATAGTTAATAATAGAGTACTGTATAAATAATAATTTTATAACAAGGGAAAAGATTGCTGTGTAATGTTAGAGAAACTGTTTTTCATTCAAAAGTTACAGCAACTGTAAAAGGAGATGAGCAAAATATCTGTATAAGGTAATTGTGCATTGAAGATGATAGCAGAAAACTATGTAAGTTTATTTATTTATTATGTTAGATTTGCAAGACCTCCAAATACTATAGCATTTCTGGGCAATGTGCAACAAAATAACTACTAAAATGCAAATAAAAAACAAAGAAAAATAAATAGTCTTTTTAAAACAGTATAGGTAATCCTTATTTAACAACCATTCATTCAGTGACCATTCAAAGTTATGTTTCCCTGGCATGAAGTTTGCTATATATTTTATATTACTTTGGTTTTAATACATACACACCATTTATTATTAACAGTTGATTGCAATCAGCAGTTGCTGGGTCCAGTATCACTGACTCATTCACTTTATCATGATATTTCTTGTGAAAATGGGAAACAACTTGGTAACTTCTGCATGCCTGTTCATGGGTTTTTATTACATTTTTCTTCTAAAATGTAGAAGACTGTGTGTAGGTGTGAGAACTCATTCATTTTCATTTAATTTTCTCTTCCAAGGGACAATTGCATCAAAATATTCAGGCAGGCATATTCAACTTAATCATTATTGCTACCTACACACCACAATAGAATTACCATTCTAGTCTAAGAAACTTAATGTATGAGTAACTTAGCCTGCAAACAGAAGAGCCTCCCCTAGTAACATTTCCTATTAAGCAAAGTACTTCTGCATTTATAATTTACAACTGCAGCAGTTAAATAAACATGAACAATTGTTGTACTAGGCCAAATATTTGTTTTGATTGCCTCCAAAGTGAAAAACTGAAAATGCAGGCTGCTGGATGCATTATCATTCTTTGTGCTTCCAAGACATTAGAATGTAACTCAGCTTTTTCCTTTTATGTCCAGTAAGGCAAACATTATAACAAATTATTCTACTAAGTCACCCCTGAGTCTGTGATGTAAGCAGCATACCTATTGCAGCAACACCTGTGCTATAATGTTAGCAGTCTTGGGATCTCATCTAAGGTAGAACACTGAAGAAGAGCAAAGACCTGGAACATTTTAATTTGTATATGCCTTTTACAGGCATTGCATGTAGTCTTCAGCTTACAATCATTTGTTTAGTGACAGTTCAAAGTTATAGTGGCACTGAAAAAAGTAACCTCTGGTTGTTTTTCATACTTAACAACCGTTGCTGCATCACTATGGCCATGTGATCAAAATTCAGACACTTGGCAACTGCCATACATTTATGACAGGTTATGGTGTCCTGGGGTCATGTGATCACCTTTTGCGACCTTCTGACAAGCAAAGTCAGTGAGGAAGCCAGATTCACTTAACCGTATTACTAACTTAACAACTGCAGTTATTTACTTAACAACTGTGGCAAGAAAGGTCATAAAATGGGGGAAAATTCACTTAATAACTGTCTTGTTTAGCAACAGAACTTTGGGGGTCAATTGTGGTCATAAGTAAAGGACTATCTCTACTGATAAATACAGCAGATTGTGATGCAGGTGGCCTTTGAGAAGAGAAAATATTTTTTTGCCTGATCATAGATGTATAGCTTTCTTTTCCTTAATCATGCTCATTTCTAACTAGTCTTAATGCTGGATCAAATTATAATCCTCTTCTCCAGGGGTGTCAAACTGCCAGCCCACAGGCCTGATACGTCATGCCGAAACCGCACCCACCCCACTGCCGGCAATGGAAAAAAAGTCACGACGTTGACGTTGCAAGAAAATAACATTGGATTCACGGGCAACTTTCTTGTTTTCTGTCTATGCATTATTCATTAAAACCTAACAGGCAAAATGAATCTATTTTATATATTTCCCCAAATTATTATGGTGCTCAACCTTCTCAGGGAGATAACTAGGGTCAAACTAGTAAGTCTATATTTCTCTTTTAGTTTTCTTCTTGGATCATCCATGACACAACTAAAGCAGTCCCAGCTCTGAATTATAGCCCAAAGCCTAAAATGAAATTTCATAGCATTTATATAATGTTAAACATAAAGTAAGGACCATGTAAGTTTATTTTTAAAAAATAATAGGTATAAATCTAGAAATACATTAAATGGTAAGCATGGAAGGCTAATAAAAGGAGAGAACACATTTATTCCTACTGAGAGTACACATGTCATCCCAAAACATGGCTGCATCCCTCAGAGCTATTTTATAATTGTTGTATTGAGTATGTGCAGAATAATAGTAACTATATTTTATCAATTTAACTTAAATACCAAAATTTATTAGCATTCATTTCCGGTCCCACCCAATTCTTAAGCTGTCCTGTACGCTTTATAGAATACACCTCCCAGCATCTCGCTCAAAAACCAAGTGTATCTGTAAGCCCATAAAAGGTTATGCCCCGCTGATGTCCATAATGCAGTTATTTCTATCCCCTGTTCCAAGCATTTACAAGGGTCATCAGAGTATATCATTATTGCCAAGTGAATATTGATGTTCTTGTTCTCTCCTCCCCTTTTTGGTACCTATTGATTAATTTGAGGCTATATCATACTTCTTTTTTAAGAGTTCACTGCCTATTTGTTGACTGATGCACAAGTGTTGTTTAAATGAAATCCTATTGTCATTGATCCTAGCACATATCCAGGCATCATTAAAAATGTAGTTTTGGAGAGTATTTGTGGATTTAGCACATCCTTTTGTGACTGTTGAATGCTACTTTTCTGTTGTTTGCATACAGGGGGGAAAAAAACCACCTGGTTGCCATAGGAACCTCATTGATCTTAGGTTAACAGGCTTACCACTAGATCAGTGTCATTATTCACAACAAAAATTGATAGTGGCATATAATCTCTATATCACATGCTTCTGCTTTATTAGATAATTTTTATCTACTGCTGAGTTGTCTGATTCATCTTTAATGAAGAAGCTGTGATTTACTATATGGTTATCGTTAGGGGACATTATTTATGATTTTATTTGTGCTGCATGGATAGGAGAAACTATATCTGGCAATTTTTAGTTAGGCACCCTACAGTCAGATTTTAGAAGTTGCTTATATTGAATAAATCTATACTACAACGTATCCATACTTTGACATGGATGAATAGTGGAGACAGAGTAGTACAATACTTTAGCCAATATAAATCCTAATGGTATCTTTGCTACAAGTTTGATTTCTGCTCCGTTAATGGTTTTCCCAGTTGCAATGTACGGCTGCGAAAGTTGGACCATAAGAAAGGCTGAGCGTCAAAGAATTGAGGCCTTTGAACTATGATGCTGGAGAAGACGCCTCCGAGTCCCCTGGACTGCAAGGTGATCAAACTGGTCAGTCCTAGAGGAGATCAACCCTAACTGCTCTTTAGAAGGCCAGATCCTGAAGTTGAAACTCAAATACTTTGGCCACCTAATGAGAAGGAAGGACTCACTGGAGAAGAGCCTAATGCTGGGAAAGATTGAGGGCAATAGAAGAATGGGACGACAGAGAATGAGGTGGCTGGATGGAGTCACTGAAGCAGTAGGCGTGAGCTTAAATGGACTGCAGAAGATGATAGAGGACAGAAAGACCTGGAGGAACATTGTCCATGGGGTTGCAATGGGTTGGACACGACTTCGCAACTAACAACAACAATGGCGTTCTGCAATTTAATTACCCTCAATAGTTGACAAGGAGAAGGAATTATTATAGCTTATGCAAAATATTTTGCATATTATATTCCATATACAATTCATATAGCAATTCTGAACATCCAAGATGACTCTGGATCTATTAAATCTTTAATATTTGCTATATATTATGAATCTGTCTTCCTGTATTGATATAAACCAGTTTTGTTTGCTCCCAATATCTCTCTGCAAATTTTACATATTGCTTTAATAGCTATCTGTATTTTAGTTGCACGTGTGAAACTGTTTGTTTGTTTTTTCATTTCAGATTACAGTATTTCGCATGGGGTCAGAAGGACACCAGGATATTGATCTGGCCATCTTGACAGCTTTGTTAAAAGGTAATTGAATTGTTTGCCTCAACAAGCCTATACTAAATCTACACAGCAAACTCTTGCAGATAATGATATAACCCACCAACATAAACAATAGAATTTAGAACAGACTAAAACTGGTTTAATAGTAAAGCACCTATTTTGTAGGAGCATCACTGATCAGCAGTACTCTTCTGAGACTGAAGATAATTCAATAAAGATTAAAGATTATAAAGATCTATGTGGGTTCCTTGGGCTACTTTTAGGGCCATTTGCTGCAGATGCAATCAGTCTTTTCAGTAGAAAGGACTGGTGCCTATAAGACAGCCTTCTCAACAGCAGCCCACTCATTTTGGGATATTCAATCTCCCAAGATCAGAAAGGCCCCCGTCTTTTTTGTTATTCAGAAAACAAGTCCAAACTTGTTGAACTTTTCAAATGGAGAGACCTCAGTAGTGCATAGTAGTTCACATCAATGCAATCTGTTTTCTCTTGATTTAATTAGATATGTGCTAATTTTGTAACGCCTTTACACTTTCTAATTTTTTATTGTTTTTGGCCTGCCTGGAGTCTAATAAATAAATACAGCATTAGAAAGTACGTAGGAATTCCAAATTTTGCTTTTAAAACACCATAGTCTTATAAAGATTCCTTTTTTACATCTATACTTTTCTTCAAAGAGAATGTTAAGGGGAATAGGTCAATGGCTGGATATTTGGGACTTCCGGTTTGCCGACGCGGCCACTATGGACGCTTGGAGGACGGCTCTCGTCTTCCACGTCCAGTTTCGCATTGCTTGGGGGCCCTAAAATAGCCAAAAAGTCACCCCAGAGAGGCGACCAGCAAAAAGGGGCTTTCGCAGAAGTGCGGGGAAGCCGCAACTCTCCCGTTAGTGCCTACGTTCCCTTCAAACTGGCGGACGAAAGACCAGCCATAGCAACATGGCCGGCCACTAGGCTGCAGACAGCCGAAGTCACACTTACCACCAGGCAACATTAAAGCAGCATGGAAGAGACTGGGTAAGATCTACCTCTCTTGTACTCCAACCTTCTTTCCACCTAAATAAGCTGCTAAGCACTTTCCCCTCTGCAGAGACGGAGGGGGGATTTCAACCCTCCCTTCAGAAACAGCAGCGATTGAACTTACAGGGGAGATTTAAAAAGAAGAAATGTTGAAAAAACAATTGGACCTCAACTAGAACTTTATTCTTTTTTAAAAAAAACTACTAGACTAAAAGCTTTTGGTTATTTACTCTCTACTTCCTATTCTTATTTGAAAGTTTGGCTCTCTTCCCCTAAAACAGAAGAAATAATTGAAAATAATTTCCTAAGCACTTGGGGAACACTTGTGGCTAAACTTGAAATTGCAATCTGATTCTCTTAGAGAGAGAGAGAGAGAGAGAGAGAGAGAGAGAGAGAGAGAGAGAGAGAGAGAGAGAGACTTGGCTGACACTTTAGAAAACAAGATAAGACTAACCTTGAACACCAGATGTGAGAGTCCACCATGGAAGAAATACAAAAACAAATCTCTGCTATGATGAAAATAACCTGCCAAACTTATCAGTTCCTTTCTACAGCCGGTGATGAAATAAGAGCTTTTGGGGGGAAAACTAGAAAGTGTCTTGGATAAGCAAACTCAAATTGTGACTATTACTAATAATCTATTGGGACAGAACAGAAGAAATTGAACAACCAAATATTCTGACAGAAGATTTAACTACTCAACAAGCACAGATAATAGAAAACCCGGAAAAAAATCTGACAAAATGGATGGAGCAAAAAACTTGCTACATAAAACAGAAGGAATTTGAAGATCAAAATGAGTAACAGATGGAAGAAAAAATAAACAGTCCAGGACAATTACAACAAGAGGAGAAAATAACGAGAAGATTTGGTACCTCTATCAGACCCTCAACCCTCCAAAAATGGAGACTGGAGGGTCACTTAAATACGTTACAACAACACAAGAACTCTTTGATGACCCTGAAGCAAGGAAACAGAAAATGACATGGCAAAGGAAAAAAGCCAGAATAAGATTGAAGAAGAATGGACATATCTAAGAGGCCTGAAACGGAATATATCTAAATAGAAAGGATTGTATTTTGAATATGAGAGATTGTTTTGATGTGTAGATAAAGGAAAATACTGGCTAATTAAAAAAACATAGATGTATGAATATTAATAGTTAAATTGAAATATTGAGCCGTTTATAAAGTTTAAATTAAGGTGATTAAGATGTATATATCTTAAGAGTGATATAATATAACTAATATACTTGGATGTAGTGATAAGAATAAAATTATAATGCCTAAGCACGAGAGACCAGATATAAAGGAGAAGAGAAAGGATGTATTAAATGCTGAAATGGGAGGAATTTTGGCTATTGAATTTACAGTATGTGGAAATTATAATGAAAACAAGATTATATTGTATTATTAATCTGTTGATATAGAAATGAGATAGATAAGATATATATCTAGATTATTAGGTATTGAAGAGAACTGTGATAAAGGGAAGTGTGGTCACCCAGAAATATGGAAATGAGAAACTTCAAATGATTAACTTTAATATTAATGCAAAATTAAAGCTGGGAAAATTTATAAGGTGATTGATGCTTTAAAGATGGAATGTTAAAATAAATAAAATATATAAAAGTATTGACAAATGTAAGAAAACCACTAAATAACTGATGGACAGAATAAGAAGTATATTAATTCAGATAAGAGACAATATGTATTAAAGGAAAAGAGAGAGGAAATATTGGCCACAACAAGTTGGAGATTTGTAATAACATGTACTTGTATGAAATGGAACTATTGTAAACCAGACACCACATTGCTTTTCAAAGATACAATTGTAATATTGGAAAATCAATAAAAAATTTATAAAAAAATAAAATAAATAAAGGCTGGATATTTGAAATCCAGTGAATGTTTAATAATCAAACATGTGATTTGTACAAAATTCTAAATTAATGTAATCCAGGGGAAATATATTTTTCTAGAATGTATGAATGGATGTTTTGGAACAAGGTGAAAGTACAGAAAAAGTGATTGAGCCATTCAGACACCAACCATGAGTGAGAGTTATCATGGTTTGATATGTGTCTGGAAAATATTTTATATTTTCAGTAGTGCCTTAAAACATGACAGAGATGTGACTATAAATCTAAAATGGTGATTTACTTGATGACTTATGATACATTGAAAAATTTTAAGAAAATGGAATCTAGAAGCTGCATGGAAGAGAGTAAAATGAATTGTGTTAGAGAATGCCACAGAAGTATGTAGAGTTATGGTAATGGGCTGCATGGAAAAGGATGCTTGGTACAATGGTGAAGTAAAAGTGAAAAAGTAAAAAGTTTTACCTAATGAATCCTATAGATAACATTAATATTGCCCCATCTTCTGAAGTTGCATCTATACATACTTAATTCAACTTATGGTATATTTCAAAAAAGATTGTGTGTGTGTGTGTAAATCAGATTATACAGCTTATGTGCTCTGTTTTCTGTTTGCATTTCAACCTGCTAAAATTGATTTTACCTATAGAAACAATCCCCTTCATGGATTACTGCCTTGTCATGGCCAAGGGGCTTGCGTAATTCAATGAAGCTATGAGCTATGCCATGCAGGGCCACCCAAGACGGACAGGTCATAGCAGAGAGGTCTGACAAAACGTGATCCACTGGAGAAGGAAATGGCAACCCACTCCAGTATCTTTGCCATGAAAACCCTATGGACAGTACCAAAAGGAAAAAAGATATGATGCTGGAAGATGAGCCCCTCAGGTCAGAAGGCATCCAATATGCTAGTGGGGAAGAGCAGAGGGCTAGTACTAGTAGTGCCAGAAACAAATGAAGCGACTGGGCCAAAGCCAAAAGGACGCTCAGCTGTGGATGTATCTGGTGGTGAAACGAAAGTCCGATGCTGTAAAGATTTTTTCTCCATAGGAACCTGGAATGTAAGATCCATGAATCAGAGGCAAGCTAGACGTGGTCAAACTAGAGATGACAAGACTGAACATCGACATCTTAGGAATCAGCGAACTAAAATGGACAGGAATGGGTGAATTTAATTCAGATGACCATCAGGTATACTCCTGTGGGCAAGAATCCCTCAGAAGAAATGGAGGAGCCTTCATAGTCAATAAAAGAGTAGGAAAAGCAATACTGGGATACAATCCCCAAAATGACAGAATGATCTCAGTTCGAATCCAAGGCAAACCATTCAATATCACAGTAGTCCAAGTCTATGCCCCAACCACCGGTGCTGAAGAGGATGAAATTGACCGGTTCTATGAAGCCCTACAGCACCTTATAAAACTAACACCAAAAAAATGATGTCCTTATCATCGTGGGGGATTGGAATGCTAAAGTAGGAAGCCAAAAGATAACTGGAATAACAGGCAAGTTTGGCCTTGGAGTACAAAATGAAGCAGGGCACAGGCTGATAGAATTTTGTCAAGAGAATACGATGGTCATAGCAAATGCTCTTTTCCAACAACCCAAGAGATGGCTCTACACATGGACATCACCAGAAGGTCAACACAAAAATCAGATTGACTATGTGCTCTGCAGCCAAAGATGGAGAAGCTCTATACAGTCAGTAAAAACAAGACCAGGAGCTGACTGTGGCTCAGACCATGAGCTTCTCATTGCAAAATTTAGGCTTAAACTGAAGAAAGTAGGGAAAAGCACTAGGCCACTCAGGTATGAACTAAATCATATCCCTGATGAATATACAGTAGAGGTGACAAATAGATTTAAGGAATTAGATCTGATAGACAGAGTGCCTGAAGAACTATGGACAGAGGTTCGCAACATTGTACAAGAAGTAGCAACTAAAACCATCCCATAGAAAAAGAAATGCAAGAAAGCAAAATGGTTGTTTGAGGAAGCTTTGCAAATAGCTAAGGACAGGAGTGAAGCGAAAGGCAAGGGAGAAAAAGAAAGATACACCCCATTGAATGCAGAATTCCAGAGAATAGCTAGAAGAGATAAGAATGCCTTCTTAAATGAACAGTGCAAAGAAATTGAAGAAAACAATAGACTAGGGAGGACCAGAGATCTTTTCAAGAAAATTGGAGAGATGAAAGGAACGTTTCATGCAAAAATGGGCATGATAAAGGACCAAAATGGCAGGGACCTAACAGAGGCAGAAGAGATTAAGAAGAGGTGGCAAAATTACACAGAAGAACTATACAAGAATGAGCTTAACGTCCCTGATAACCACAATGAGGTGGTCACTGACCTCGAGCCAGACATCCTAGAATGTGAAGTGAAATGGGCCTTAGGAAAGCTGAGCAACAACAAAGCTAGTGGAGGTGACAGTATTCCAGCTGAGCTATTCAAAATCTTAAAAGACGATGCAGTAAAAGTGCTACACTCAATTTGCCAGCAAATTTGGAAAACTCAACAGTGGCCACAGGATTGGAAAAGATCAGTTTACATTCCAATTCCAAAGAAAGGCAGTGCCAAAGAATGTTCACCATTGCACTCATTTCACATGCTAATAAAGTTATGCTTAAAATCCTACAAGCTAGACTCCAACAGTATGTGGATCGAGAACTACCAGAAGTGCAGGCAGGATTTCGAAGAGGCAGAGGAACTAGAGATCAAATTGCCAACATACGCTGGATCATGGAGAAAGCTAGGGATTTCCAGAAAAACATCTACTTCTGCTTCATTGACTATGCTAAAGCCTTTGATTGTGTGGATCACAACAAACTGTGGCAAGTTCTTAAAGAAATGGGAATACCAGACCATCTTATTTGTCTCTGAAGAAACCTATATGCGGGTCAACAAGCAACAGTGAGAACTGGACATGGAACCACTGATTGGTATACTGTCCCCTTGCCTGTTTAACTTATATGCAGAGCACATCATGAGAAAGACAGGGCTAGATGAATCAAAAGTTGGAATTAAAATTGCCAGGAGAAATATCAACAACCTAAGATTTTTTTTATCCCATTTATATCCCACCCTTCTCCGAAGACTCAGGGCAGCTTACAATCTAAGAAGCACAAATCAATGTGCTTAGCAATAGCCTTCATTCTATGTATATGCCTGCTTATTAGGGCTTTCCCCCCCCAGCGGCATTTTTACAAAGTCAGCTTATTGCCCCCAACAATCTGGATCCTCAGATGATACCACTCTAATGGCAGAAAGTGAAAAGGAATTAAAGAGCCTCTTGTTACAAGTGAAGAAGGAGAGTGCAAAAGTTGGGTTGAAACTAAACATTAAGAAAACAAAGATTATGGCATCTGGCCCTCTCAATTCCTGGCAAATAGATGGGGAAGAAATGGAGGTAGTGACAGATTTTACTTTCCTGGGCTCCAAGATCACCGCAGATGGGGACTGCAGCCAAGAAATTAAAAGACGATTGCTCCTGGGGAGGAAAGCCATGGCAAATCAAGACAGCACACTAAAAAGCAGAGACATCACCCTGCCAACAAAAATGCATATAGTCAAGGCTATGGTCTTCCCAGTTGCAATGTATGGCAGGGAAAGTTGGACCATAAGAAAGGCTGAGTATCAAAAGAATTGAGGCCTTTGAACTATGATGCTGGAGAAGACTCCTGCAAGTCCCTTGGACTGCAAGGCAATCAAACCGGTCAGTCCTAGAGGAGATCAACCCTGACTGCTCTTTAGAAGGCCAGATCCTGAAGTTGAAACTCAAATACTTTGGCCACCTAATGAGAAGGAAGGACTCACTGAAGAAGAGCCTAATGCTGGGAAAAGTTGAGGGCAAGAGAAGAAGGGGACAACAGAGAATGAGGTGACTGCATGGAGTCACTGAAGCAGTAGGCATGAGCTTAAATGGACTGCAGAAGATGGTAGAGGACATGAAGGCCTGGAGGAACATTGTCCATGGGGTCATGATGGGTCGGACATGACTTCGCAACTAACAACAACAACATAGAAACAATAGAATTTCATTTGTGGTATAATTTGAGATTTTTTGATAAAATCTGAGGGTATTTCTGGAAATCATGCAGAACACAACAAGAAGTTTGTTGTTTTAGTTGCTGCTTTTTTCCCTAGTCCCCTCATCAGAATGATTTGCAGTACAGTCCAAATTTTTTTATTGTATGAAATGTTGAAAGAAGTACAGTGAATGATATACAATATGCTCATTTCCATAAGTGCTATCTCATCCATGTTGTGTTCATTGAAGCATATTGCTATGATTACCTGACTCTGATGTTTCTGGTTTCTTCTAGCTTGTTAATGTATTGTGACTCATACTCACAAAGTATTTGTCCTTCAGCTCTGGACCAACATTGCTATTATTCTCTAGCCTGATGCATAGGGCAATCAAAACATGTCAACCATGAAATGGTTATAAGTTAATTTTATTAGATTTGAAACAAAAATGCCAGTGTGAGCTTAGTAACATGTTGTATTGAGAGATGTGCAGTTTGTGAATGCCATTTCTGTGCAAGGTGTTTGGAGCAGCAAATGGTATATTTCCTGACATCCCACACACACACATCTGAAAGAAGCCAACTAGAAAACAGATTTGTTGATAGGGTGGGGGTAAGGTGTTCTTGAAGATTTGCTTGCTTTGTTTTTTTTAACTTAAATGGCATATTTTATCCACAGAATTTGGATTTCCAAGGGATACTATGAAATATACCCACATGCAGGGCTTTTTTTCTCATAGAACGCTCAGAACGGAGTTCTGGCACCTTTTTTGGATGAAACCTTGTAGGGTAGGCAAGGCGGGTTGTATGACATGTGTGAGTTCCGGCACCTTTTTCTTTTACAAAAAAAGCACTGCCCACATGAATATACAAGTGTCTCTGTATACAAAGACAAAGGCATCCACATGATCCAGCATTTTTAACATATTAATGAAACAGTGTTGTGCTGTAGTGACACAAGTTCCTTCTGTCATGATGGAGGCTCCACCATAATACAACTACAAGAAATGTTTGAGGTTGTGTAACATCAACACAATTCTGCTTCTATCATTTGATTTCCCTTGATCCATGCTAAGGTTGCTGCTGTGCACAGAAATATACTGTATATTCTTGCTATGATTCTAGAAAAAAGTTAGTAAGCATTTGCTATTATTGAAAAATTGTAAAATTTAAAATGATGTTTTTAAGTTTTAACTGAACCCAAATAAATTTAACCTCACTTAATCTAGATAACAGGAGTGTCCAGAATATTTTTCCTCCTTACTTTTGCAAAACAAGAAAATTTTATTATCATCTATTGCCATCCATCTAGCTGCAATGTCAGCACATAAAGTAGAGATCAGTTTAACTGTATCTATATAATCTGGACATTTAATGGAAACACGCAGCAACAGAGATATTGCTGTGCTCCGATATAACATTGGCATGATGCAAATCCACTGGAGACTCACAAGACAGCTTTCTAACTCAGACAGACAAGAAGGGAGTATCCTAGCAACAACACAAAAACCACGTGATGAAGCTCAGAACCATTTCTCTGCCTTGATCAGGTTTTATTCCCCTTGAAATGGGGATGTAAAATAGAGAATTCACCTCCTGCCCAACAGTGTTTGCAGTGGATTGATTAATATGAAGAGACAAAATAATATAGAAATGATATGTATAAAACCATGCTTGCATCAACTGTAACCCAGAAATATTAAATGAGAGTAGTATGTTCAAATTATATAAAGAAAAAAACCATTCCCTTCATTTTTTTTTAATAAAAAGATTCCAAACTTCCCCCCCACCCCAGAATTTAGAGACCTAGGCAATGAAGAGAAAGAGGAAAAGAGAAGCTGATACTACTGTTCAATCCAGAGTTGTAGAAAATTGCATCCCAAAATATAATATGCACTTATTTGTGTTCACACATTAAGTTATCCATTTAGTTTTTTGTTTTGGTGTGGCATGATATACAAACCTAGCCATTACATTTATGAACTATGCTTTATGCTTTTCCAAAAGACCATTATTTTTTAAAAAACGTGGTTTGGTACCATGTATGAAACCAGTAATTGTTTAATTCAATCGGTATTTTTCATTATAGCTTCCTCTTTATATGAAAGATGATCAGATTTCATAAATTTCATAGAGAGCATTAAACACACATGATATTATCCTCAGCAGTTTCACAGGCAAATACCCACTGATTCAGAGTTGGGTATTTCAGATAAAACATAAACATATATGACTGCTACAAATGAGATTTGTAAGATTAAAATCCGTGTAGACTTGCCACAGATTTTATTATACAATACTATTTTCTCATTTTCTGACATTTTAGCTGCCCTGAACAATTCAGGCTGCCACTTTTTAGGATGCTTTCTTCCTTGTTACAACATCTGTTGATCTAATTTTTAAAAATGTGTTACATTATATGTAATATATTCATTCATTCACATGCTTTGTGGTGCAGCAATCTAATCCAAACTTTTGATAAAGGCCATCAAAAACTACAGTTGCATTGGAAATCTCATTACAGCTCAGTGACTGATATTGTATCTGCATCAATACTCATGTCACTTTTCATTTTACTTTACTTTTGAATCTTTCACTGACCTGAAATAATATACATTTCTTACATGCTTCTTCTTCCTGAATTACAGAACACACTTTGTTTTGTTTCTTTATGCTGATACTGTTCAGTTACTCTCTTGTATGCATATATATGTTGTTTCAAACATACAGTATATAGTACACTTTATTAAATTAAAATAAAGCTCCAAAAGATTATTTTTTTCTGAAAGGTTTTTCTGAGATAAACTCTGTAAGACAAGTTTTTTGCTTTGTTAACAAAATCCCAGCAAACTGTCTTCCTAAAAATAATAATAATATACAGTATATAATCTTTATTTAGCAACCATTTGCAATTATGATAGTGATGAAAAAGAAATGTTAAACCAATCCTTCCTTTTGTGAACTCCACAGGTCTGTAAAGCAAAGCATAACTGAAGTAAGATCCTTAACACATTTGCAATTTCACTCAGCAACCACTTCTCTTAACAATCAAGTTTCTGGTCTCAATTATAAAACAAAAAAGTTTTTATAATGCCCAGGAAATGTTCCAGTTTGACACTGGTTGCATCTATTCTGGCTTTTAATTTTTAAGACAGAGACAATTGTATCCTTCAGTTATTTCTGGTCAGTTTTCTACCCAGGTAGTCCTCAACTTACAACAGTTCGTTTAATGACACTAAAAAGTGACTTATGACCAGTTTTTCCACTTCTGATCGTTGCAGTATCCCCATGCTTACGTGATCAAAATTCAGATGCTTGGCAACTGACTCATATTTATGACAGTTGCAGTGATCACCTTTTGCAGCCTTCTGACAAGCAAAGTCAATTAGTAACAGTCATGTTACTAATTTAACAACAGCAGTGATTTACTTAACAACTGTGGTAAGAAAGGTCATAAAATGGGGCAAAGCTCATTTAACAGCTGTCTCACTTAGCAACAGAAATTTTGGGCTCAAATGTAAGTCGAGGACTACCTTTATTGTGTTTTTAAAAGAAATGGAATTGCTAGGAAACAGATTGGCAATATAGGAACCACAGTTGCCAGGCTTGGGAGGACTGACCTGTCACCATAGTCAGCTGACTCCAGTGGCCTTGAAAAGAGCAGCAAAAATGGCCAGTGATTTGACCATTGAAAAGGCAAAAAATAACCTATAATTTAAAATGTTATATAAGCTTTATTCTCTGTATACACAGTAGACAATTTTTTCAATTGTGTAAAATAACTAAACAAGCTAAGTTATGTCTGTGAGCCTCCTTCTGACTAAGCAAAGTCCTGAGTTTAGTATCTGACAGGAATATACAAAGGAGACCTCTGAGAGATTCTTTTAACATTAATCTAGCAAACAGAATTAATACAAGCTTCTATGCCACATCTCCACAGTTGTAAGGCAGTTCTGCTTCTGTTATCTCCCTTTGTGAGAAAGGAGTTCCAGATTTTTTCACAAATCTGCATATATAAATCCTAACTTATCAGAGTTAGAAATAATGTAATTTGTTAGTTCCTATTTCCCTGTTACAAAGAGACCTTTAATTTATAATCTTACTTTTCTAAAATATTCAGGTAAATATTAGGCATCCTGGTTAATTTAAATATCTTGAACGAAATTACTAACTTCAGCAAGAAAACCATATAAAATTGTAAAAACTCTCAATTGGACCATATGTCTATCTTCTTTCCTTTCATTTCTCATGAGAATCTGTTTTGCTACTGACTATGTTGAATTAATTAAATATTCTTATTCTTCTCGATTTCTACAGGAGCGAATGCCTCTGCTCCAGATCAACTGAGTTTGGCATTAGCTTGGAACAGGGTAGACATTGCTCGCAGCCAGATTTTTATTTATGGGCAACAGTGGCCGGTACAGTATCTATATGGTTATTAAATACTTTTCCAGTTGAGCATGGTTATTTTCATGGTGGAGAAAAGAAAGAGTGAGAGAGAGAAAACATAAACAGATTGTCATGTAATCATAATAAAAATGTCTGTAATTTTTCTTGTAGGAAATAGTGTCATCTAGTGGGGCTGTTAAAATACAACATAACCTACTGTTTTACATTTTGGGAGAATTTTTTTTATTTAAGGACAAATATATTTATTGTAGCTTAAGCTTTCAGATACCATAGTTTGCCTCCTGAGATGCCTGAAATGTCATATTATGCACTTTTGTTCTCTCTCAATATATATTTTGGGAGGTTCTGTTCCAGTTCAACAACTCCAGATAATGAAACTTCAAATAAGGAGGTTCAAAAAATGTTTTTGCATACCTGTAATTTTGCACGTGTATAAAGATGCCGCAGACATACAAACACAACAAGTAATGGAGCAGATGCAGTTCAGATACAGATCTTCAGTTATTTAGAAAATTCAACAATTTCCTCAGCTCCTATGTAAGAGAGAAAAAGCTGAAAATTTGGAAGGGATGAATAGTATTTCTGAGTGTTGTGGAAGGGAAATAAAAGTTCTCAAGAGTTTTTCAACTCTTGAGAACTTTTGATAATGTCCATGGTAAAAGTGACTTACTTGAATTTCAAAAAACCTTCCACAAAGTTTGACCAAGAGAAATATCCTCTAACAATTGATCCCTCAATATTTTGTATTACAGTTAGTGTATTTAATTTACATTTAAAGGTTTCATAGGTAGGAAAAAGAAAAATATACTGAAATATGTGGGTGAGACCATTTATTCAGGCTGGTAAAAACTAAAGCTGACAGGAGATGTCCACACCAAGAGGATAGAAATTTTTAAAAAGCTTACAACGTTCCAAAATTGTATTGAAAAATAGTGTTATGTGGAACCCATTTTTAATATGATAGGAAAATGTAAAATATTTCTGTAACCCTTTATCTATGAACTTTCTCCACAAAGTCTCCTTGATTAAGCTATTTCCCTTTTAGGTGGGGTCCCTTGAACAGGCAATGTTGGATGCCCTGGTATTAGACAGAGTGGATTTTGTGAAGTTACTCATAGAAAATGGAGTAAGCATGCATCGTTTTCTCACCCTCTCCAGACTAGAAGAACTGTACAATACGGTAGGAGCCCGTTTGTTTATTTAATTTCCTTCAAGACCTAGCATGGTGTCCAGAAATTCATCCAATCTCTTCATTCCCGAAATAATGCTTGCCTTTCTTAAAGTGTTCCTGTAACAAAATCTCATAATGCTTTGCCTGCTTATTCTTTTATTAAATCCTAATACAGCTATATAACTTTCTTTAGAAAAAAAACACACATCTGTACCCTATTACAGTTTGGATTCTGTTAAAAATAATTTGCTCCCAAGATAAATTGTTGTTTTTTTTAAAAAAATTGCCATTTTCAAAACACCACTGAATTGGTTAGGCTAAAGCAGACCATTTCAAGTATTCTATTTGGTTCCTATTATTTTTCAGGGAACATCAGCTGTATTGTCAAAACAATAAAACTTTCACTTACCACCAGGGTGTAACTCACATATTTTACTTAAAACATGAGCAAAAATTAAATAGACAGCCATTTTCCTCATACAGTCAAAAAATTAATGCTGCTTATTGAATTTCTGCCTGATTTTCATGCAATAATGGTGGAGAGTAATAATGGTAATCTTAAGTCTATCTCAGGCTGCATGGGTGGTATAATATCAAGGACATATGGTAATTATTCAAACTCTGCAGAGGTCAGTATACCTTGCCTCCTGCTCTGTTCTCTTAATCTCCAACATTAACTCCTTTTAAAAAAATCAAGAATTGCATGATTTGGTAATTTATATAAGGCATACATAATATATGATACTTAAGTTTCATGAAATAGTTAAGGGCCACTAGTACCATTTATTTTTATTTTATTTTTATTTTGAGCCTGGTGGGATGCGAACCTGCAGTAATTGCAGGCAGCTGGTGTTACTTAAGGAGGCATTAGCCCACTGCTCCACCAAGGCTCTTGTGCCCGACTCAAACTTTTCACCCAATAGTAAATGTTTGAAGAACTACAGCTTAGTCCCTTTTGTTCCACATTAACGTTGGGTTAAGTCTACTTCTATCTCCACCAATTCTAAACACAAACATGGAGAATAGTATACTGCAAATAAATCTTTTCATACGGAAGGAGAACACTTGAATCAAAAGAAAAATATCTGTAGCTTAGGATAACTAGTAACATTATTGTGATAAAAGAGAATGGGGTTTGATCTCTGATTTTGTTACCTAGTTGGGTAATGAAATATTTGCAAGAAAACAACAAAACTCAATCCTAAGCTATAAATATTCTTTTGATTCAAGTGTTTTGTTACCTATTATGAAACTATACAATTGTCACATTCAGTAATTTGGGTTTTATGAGCTTTTTAGTTGGACTCTCTGATATACCTGTCCTTTAATCCAAATAGCTTCTTCAGATGCATCAGAACCATTAAGCTGTTTGTTGTGATCTTTTTCAGAGACATGGGCCATCCAACACTTTGTATCATCTTGTCAGAGATGTCAAAAAGGTAAGCATCCAAAGGTGGAGAGTAGCGTGAAGGTAATATATAGCTGCTTCTTGTCGTTAGAGACAGCCTCTGTTTTGCATGGGCTACCAACAAGAGCTTTTTTCCACCTTCTGCCATTGCAGTTGTGCAGTGTGTGTTCGTAATGATTCTCAGCCTTGTGTACAATATAGTTAACTATTTAGTGGCTGCTAGTGGTTATTTTAGATGCTTTAGGTATACTGCTTCTGCTAGTGGACTGTAGGTGTTTTTCATGTGATGTGGATTTATGCAATAGATGTATTTTAATAGTCATCAGTGTTTTGAATGCTGATTTCCATATTGTGGGTCAGTGTTGGACATTGCAATATATATTATTGTTATGCTGGATCTTGAATCATTGCATTATTTTCAGTTTCGTTAAATGCTATTTTTTATAAAACCCCTTATCTTTTTGAAGTAGAAAGTTTAAAAAAGAAAACAGTTTAGAGAAAACATTGTGTGACTGAAGCTACCTTAAAGGAACTGGTGGAAACAGATTGTGCTTTTTCTAAAAATAATTTTTATCAATGTGTCTTGGATTCTATTCAGTCACATAATAGGATCTGTGATGATTAGCAGCAAAGTGAAGAAGAGAATGAAAAGGAACTTATGAGCCCTACAGATTTTGGTTGTAATTCTTACAGCTTCTCCATGCCTGTATGTTGGCCACTGATTTCCTGCATGGAGATACAATGATATATGTTAAGCCGCAACCTAAAGAGATATAAGAAAGTCTTATCTCTATCTGCCCATAACAGTAATTGTGGCAAGAACCAGAGCATAACACTAGCTACATAAAACCTCATCCCCCAAATTTTATTTTCGCTGAAAAAAACTATAAATTAATTATTTAGAAATGGGGAGGAGGGGGAAAGAGGTACTAAAACAGAAAAACGTACTATTTAATGCCTAGTGCATGCCTATGTACTTGATCACAGTCTTATAATCATCTGGAGCTTGAAACACATGCATAAAATCCAAAGACCATCAGCTATAATTTTAAATATTTGTAGATTTCAGTTTTAAGGCACTTTTGCCTTAAAACATAAATGTGCAAGAGAATGAGGAGATACAGATTTAAAATGGGTTGCCCTTTCAACTTTTGAAAAAAAGAAAGAAAAGGAAGGAAGGAAGGAAGGAAGGAAGGAAAAGAAAGAAAGAAAGAAAGAAAGAAAGAAAGAAAGAAAGAAAGAAAGAAAGAAAGAAAGAAAGAAAGAAAGAAAGAAAGAAAGAAAGAAAGAAAGAAAGACCACAGACTCAGAGTTTCCAACAAGTTTTTAAAGAATTTTAAATCATAACTAACTCAGAAATTTGAGGAAAAAAATGAAATGTTTGATTACACCTGGAAGCAGGGGAAAAACTTTTGAGAACTTATTTTACATTTGTTACTTCATTTATGAAATACTAACTTTGGAGAACCAGGCCAAAATGTGTAACAATTTTTCAATAACAGAGCTAAATGTCTATTGGGACAACAAAAAAAGCTGTTTACAACAACAAAAAATCTCATGAATATGCAATACGGTACTGCCTAATTCAAAATCAGGGTTTAATTTAAGCTTTCTGCTTCCCAGTTCTTTTTTTGTTAGTAACAAGAAGCAGTATAAATATAGTCATTTTTGTGCCATTAGCTGTTTTGGAAATGTCACTTGAAATCTGTTGCATTAGACAGCAATTTTTTCCTCACTTCATAAATAATGAAGAAGTAAAATGTTATGCTACAAGATATTAGATGGTTCCTGCAGACCTATACCTGAGAAATAACATTTCTTTCTTTTCAGTCAGTTTATGAATCTATCAACAAATCTGACATTAATTTAAATGAAATGGCATTCTAGAAAATAACCTCTTAATGCAACATATCATTATGTTGACAGCCTAATATTTCGCTGCCCATGAAAGACAGATGACTGTCTAAAGCAGTGTTTTTCAACCACTGTTCCGCGGCACACTAGTGTGCCGCGAGATGTTGCCTGGTGTGCCGTGGGAAAAATTGAAAAGTAATTATAAAATACTTTCTTTGTGTTTATTTGATTCCTATTCAAGAGAATTACTTTATATATAGTCAATATAGGCACAGAGTTAAATTTTTTAACATTTTCTAATGGTGGAGTGCCTCGTGATTTTTTTCATGAAACAAGTGTGCCTTTGCCCAAAAAAGGTTGAAAAACACTGGTCTAAAGCAACTTATCTCATTCTGCTGAATTTTTAATTCCAGTAGCTTAACATTAGTTTTATTATAACCCTTTAAGATCAAATAAATATTTATTAAAATGAAGCACTTTGTAAGTATTACCCAGAGAAATAAATTATATTCACTTTATTCTGCTGAAGAGCAGTTTAATATTAAAATTGAAAAATAATTTTAGTATGTACATTCCTGATACCTTATGATAACTGAAAATTAAACAACTAAATATAAAGTTAATATAAGCACATTTCAACTTGCATATGAAAAATTCCAAAAAAACCTTTTGTGGGTATGTAGCAATTATATATTTTAAGTAACAAAATATAGGTTTTTTTCAATACTATAAAAGTGCAGTGTGAGAATAATCTAATATTGGAGATAGCCTTTGTCCCAATTATGTTAAGGAAAATCATTTCTTTCTAATTGTAAAGGGTGCAGAGAGAACACCATTCAAGTAACCATAAAAATAATTTTGCTTGCATGCAAGGAAAGTTAGCAAAATGGCAAATTTTTACACTTTTCCTTATATTAAAGACTTTAAAAATGATAAAAATGAAATATCATGGATAACTCTTAATTCCACTTGTAAATGAGGCTTGCTCTAATGAGATTATGGAAAAGAATAACAATGTATCCTTTTGACTTCTTTTGTTTAGTTAATAAAAACCATTTCTCCTATATTTGAATATCAAGGGCAGAAATAACTACTTTTTTGCCAAATTGGATGTTTAATGATTACTCAAATAACAAAAGGAAAACATGTTGGAAGCTTTGATGGCTAAAGTATGCCCTCTAATGTTCATATAGTAAACATTTCTACCCTTTTCCCCCTCTCACTAGATATATATTTACTAAGATACCTTTCTGATTAATTCATGATCAGTAGGCTATATCTATGCATTATGATTATGTTCAAAATTAAGCATCTGAAGAAAAGGTGTCTCTTTCTGAATTTCTAACAATTTATTCTTTAATCCTAAGCATGTTAATTTAGAGAGAGCAGTTTGAGTGGAAATTGCTTTTCAAACAAAGCAATAAAGTTCTTAAATAATAAAATGTTACTAGAATCAACATAATCAGGCTATACTTTAAAAGGGTTTAGAAGAAGGAATTATTCTTACTTTTTTAGAAGAAACAAAACTACTACTAAACTTTACAATCTGAGACATAAGACTTATATGATATCATATAATTATTTCACTTTTATTGGGTATTCAGGCATTATTCAAATTGGTTTGGATATCTTTTAACCTAGAACAAATCAGAAGAACAATTTTCAGTTTGTACTTTATACTAGTAGATTGATACCTGAGTAGAGTAAAATAGATTGTGTAATCATTTAAAATATTTGGAATCAAGAACTTTGTTTTATGTTCATGTTATTTTAATTGTTAATATGCTAGATGATATAAATCTGATATAAATCTGATCCATTCACACTTCTTTAGAACTACTAGGGAACTGATATAAAATTTAATGTGTGATACAGTCCTGAAAGTTCTCTAAGATTAGTATTAGCTCAGCATTTAAATCCTTGACAGGTAATATAGTCACAATTGCAATAGTAATCTCAAAATAGCATTTTGTGTATATTTACTAAGAATATAAAGTGCGAGCTACATCAACCATAGTATTTAGAGAGGACAATTAAGCAGATGCAAGATTTTGTATATACAGCAATGGGCCTATGCTTTCTATACATTGGGGGAGGGTTGTAAACTGTTTTTGCATTACAGTAATAACACAGAAAAATGTCCTTTTTGATATTAGGAGAATTGAAAGTCAGTGGAGCGAGATCTGAGAAATGGCTTATGAGGTAAATTCATTATTTGGCCCACTCAGTTCTAAGTGATAAGGTAACAGATTAATTTTGGCACTTAACAATAAATGGTGTGTGAAAATAATTAGATATAACTTAAATCAACTTTTATTTAAATGAGAACACGGAATCTCCAACAAAAAATTGAGGAGAAATTCGCTGTCATATAGATTTGTCTGTAAAAAGTGAAAATAAATTCCTCTTCACACACTTATCTTAGATATCAAATATTATTTCATTGTCAGGACAGCTTCCAAATATATTTCCTTTTTGGAAGATGCATGACCACATAGCAAAAAAAAAATCAGTAACCAAAAGTTTCAGTGAAAGAATTTTAATTCCTGCATAGAGGTAGCATCTTTAGAAAGATATAAGAATTTTTCACTTTTTAATTATGTATGAAGACAGTTTTAATTAGAGAACCACAAGAAGGAGGCTTCTGGAACCTTAATCTGCTAAATATACTATTCAGTAAAAGAGCAAAACTTAACAATTAAAGCATTCAGCATCTGTTTGTGCTAAAGTTGCCTTCCTGTTCCAGGACTAAGTATGGAAAAAAACAATTCTTAAAAGCATGATAGAAGCAGGAAGTCACACAACCCCAAGAGGTTTGCCAGAGCACACACATATTCCTCAGGAAATAAGACTTATAATGGTTTATTTGGGATACCACCAGGTTCCAGCAAATATGTAGACTTTCTGTAAAATGCTTTGCCTTCATGCTTTCTTTGTTCTGCAGTAGTGTATCCTTTTTTTCTTCTCAGAGTAGCCTAAATCCTGTGTTCTGAAACTTATTATCTTCTTTTACTGCTATCTTTTAATACATTTTCTTACTTAATTTATGTCTTTTTTCCAAGCGCGAATATCCAGGTTTCGGTTGGATCTATTTTAAGGTGAATTAATTAATAAGCATAATAATGTTTTCTTATGTTTTATTTAAAACTCTCATAGTTATAGAAAAATATGTACAATAGACTTAATAATCAGTCGTATCTTTTCCCTCCCCTTGTTTTGTGTGTCTTTTATTCTATTGGAAAAAAAAATAGGGAAATCTACCACCAGATTATAGGATAAGTCTAATTGACATTGGCCTGGTGATTGAGTACCTGATGGGAGGAGCTTATCGCTGTAATTATACTCGAAAACGCTTCCGAACACTCTATCACAACTTATTTGGCCCCAAAAGAGTAAGGATTGTTATTGAGTTTCTATTTTTAAAACTGTTTCGTAAAAAGCAAATTTAAGGGGGTGGGTTAATAGGTGATCAAGTCAAAGGTAACTTGGTTAGATGACCTTACTTGGCTTTTGGATACATCTTGAATGTTGAAAACCTGCTATGGGCACTGCCATATAATGCTTCTGGGCACTTCAGTAGTACAAGAAAAGGGTGTGTTCTGAGCTCATTCCATGAACAAATTCCTTCCTTTTAATACACTTACTCAAAGCTCATTCCTTTTCTAAATCTTTAGATTCTAAAATCATCTTCCACCTCCCTGCTCTAACATACAATTAAATTATTTACTTCTGTTATACACCCTGTTTCATTCTCAACCCACAGTACATACCAAAAATACAGCCTGTAACAAAAATACATTTTTTCCTGTCCTCTCTTTTATTTGTTTGTTGGATTTATTGAGGTCCCTCCTTTCACTCAGGAACTCAGGTATACATATCACTCCTTCATGTATTTTTCTCCATAAAAATAACCCTGTGAAGTAGGTTGATCTGATATTCAACTTCAGTTTCTCCCTCCTCCATCTCTCATGTTAAGAAACCCCTCAGATTGTTCTTTGTCCCTGCTTTCTTTACTCTAAAATAGCCTTAAAAGGTAAAGGTAAAGGTTCCCCTGCACATGCATGCTAATCGTTTCCAACTCTAGGGGCCGGTGCTCATCTCCGTTTCAAAGCCAAAGAGCCAGTGTTTGTCCGAGGACGTCTCCATGGTCATGTGGCCGGCATGACTAGACGCCAAAGGTGCACAGAATGCTGTTACCTTCCCACCATAGTGGTCCCTATTTTTCTACTTGCATTTTTCATGCTTTCGAACTGCTAGGTTGGCAGAAGCTGGGACGAGTAACAGGCGCTCACTCTGCTACGCGGCACTCAGGATTCGACCCACCAAACTGCCGATCTTCTGATCAACAAGCTCAGCGTCCTAACCCACTGAACCACCGCGTCCCTTATAAAACAGTCTTAGAGGAGTGCAAAAATAACCTTGAAGACAATATACACCAATCTCTGTGAAAACATCACCTTAGGCATAGCACAAATAAATTTCCAGGAATGGGAGGAGGAAGTGAGATATAAAATCAAGGATAGTCCGCCTTGAGTTTCTTGGGTATATGAGAGAAGGAAAGGGAAAATTTGTTAGGCTTTCAAGATTCTGCTTTATATCCTATAATAATAAAACAGAATTACAGTAGTTCCTATGGCGTCTGTTTCCTGCCCTGGACTGCCTCAAAGGATTAATATAGCTCTTACTCTAATTAGTCCCAGATTTCTGCCATCTTTCCCACTCCATCCTTAAACCTGTTTTTTCTTGGATAATAACAGTGGGATATCAATTATTCTTCTTTCCTTTCATTTTCTCACAATAAATAATTATGAACTACTGAATTCTGGCCCTAGCCCCAAATATAACTATTTTATAAATACATAAGAAAATAAAATTACACTTGGAAGAAATCATTTTCTACTCTAAAATGTGTCCAATCACCTCTTTTTAAAATTAAAGTAATTGAAACACATAACAGTATGGCCAGCGGTGGGATTCAGCCAGTTCACACCACTTTGGCAGAACTGGTAGCTAATTTTTTGTTGCCCAGGCCCAGAATGGACTTCTGGAAACGGCATCCACACAGAGAATCGGTTGTTCACATATTTGAATCCCACCACTGAGTATGGCACCTTACAAATACTGGAGGAGATGTCATCCCAACCCCTACAGCAGGGGTGTCAAACTGCTGGCCCACTGGCCGGTTGCATCATGCAGAAGCCATGCCCACCCCAGCTGTGGCAATGCAAAAAAAGTCACGACACGTCGCAACACATTACCTGACACGGCGTGTTTGAAACCCATGCCCTACAGCATATGGGCTTGTACCTGAATTCCTCTTTTCAGTTACAGGTGCATCCAACAAACTCTAATTATAGCTTCAGAATGCTGAAAAGATGCAAGCAGTTAAGCATTAGATGCAAGATATTGCTCTGCCTGATACAAAGTGGAAAAGGATGTTGCTGACATTTTTCCAGTTCCTAACATGTAAGAAACTTAGAATATCCCTTCAGGATTTTCTGGAATGTTGAGGGAGCAACATCTGCAGCTTTTGCCCAGAAGTTTAAAATGCTGGAATAAAGCTGGGTGCCAGAAAAAAAACATAAGAGTCCACATTATTAAAGGCAAGTTTACTTTTCTTTAATTAACTTTGGAATCTTTGTGCAATAATACAGATTTTTTTCTCAAACAATAGGGATATCCAAAAAAAGTTAAATAGTAGAAAGTGATTGCACTAATAACATCAAGACACTTGCAAAGTATGTATGCTGAATCCCAAAAAATGATGAATGAGCAGGATAGGTTTTATTTAGTCCCTGTGCTTTTTGAAAAATTATAAATAGAATTATTCTTTTCTTTTTTTACCTACAGCCCAAGGCCCTAAAACTTCTGGGAATGGAGGTAAGTTGTAAATCACCCATTTTAATAACAGTTTTTTATAAACCTTTACTATAGAACAAAATATATTCAGGACTGTGATTCAACATGATTTACATGATTAAAAAAACAGTAACTACTTCTATGTACTCAAGGACACTTACAATTTAAGATTTCAAATGGAGCTACTTTTCCTACCATAGATGAGGGAAGCAGAAAGAGAAAGAAGAGAAGGAAGGAAGGAAGGAAAGAAGGAAGGAAGGAAGGAAGGGAGGGAGGGAGGGAAGGAGGGAGGGAAATCAAATATCCCATTGGACAAGCCTAGAGCATTAGGCATACCTAAAGTTTATCTTTAAATCCTGGAAGCAAAATAATGCATGCTTACAAAATAGTTTGTAAAGAAAGTCAATTTTCATCTATGACACTGTCCATATTCATATGTATAACTATAGGAAAGAGGGAAGAAAGTTTATTTAAAGACTTCTAATAAGATTTCATTGTTTTACTGAATAATGCACTAAAATATCTCTATTTGGAAACAACCACAACGTTAGAAGTATTAGGTAAGAGTCAGTGTAGAAAATTATGTTATTATAAGCTTTCTTGGGGGAGAAAACCCTCTTCTAAAATTATCAGAAAACTAATTGTCAAATCAATATTATTAAAATTTCTATATTTGGATGAGAATGCACCAGGATGCTTAAACTGATTTTCCCGGGAGTAATAAATTAGCACTGGGCATACTAGACAAGTATTTTTGGAGTGCTTAATTGCTGATTGTTAAGCATATCTCTAAATTATTGCTGCTAAATAAATTAAAGGTAATTTATACAGTTTTGAAAGCTACTAGACATTATCATTCAAAGAAAGAGGGAGGGAGAGAGCCAGAAATCGTTCTGAGTAATTAGATCCAGGTAAGCTGCTGTGCAACTGTAGAAAAGGTACTCGTTTAATGTCTTTTTAAGAATGGCACTATATTGCTAAAGGTACCTTTAGCCTAACAACATTTTTCTGTGCTCATCAGGATGATGTTCCAATACGGAGGGGAAGAAAGACTACCAAGAAACGAGAAGAAGAAGTGGACATAGACCTAGATGACCCTGAGATTAACCATTTCCCTTTCCCCTTTCATGAACTGATGGTATGGGCTGTACTGATGAAGCGCCAGAAGATGGCTCTTTTCTTCTGGCAACATGGAGAGGAAGCCATGGCTAAGGCTCTGGTAGCCTGTAAACTTTGCAAAGCAATGGCCCACGAAGCATCTGAAAATGATATGGTGGATGACATATCTCAGGAACTTAATCACAACTCCAGGTTGAGCTATTCATGAATGTTACATTGATGTCTTTCATTTTGTATGACACAGAATCTAGATAGAATAGCACCACTTCTTTTTATTACTGAGCTGATTAAGCTAGAAGTCTCATAATGCTTTCCAAATCCTAGGAGAAAAACCAGGCTGTGTAAACAGTGTTGGCATGAAGGGTCCCTCTTGGGATGTTTGCAAACACTCTCACAGATGAGTGAAAGAGAAATAAACATTTCACTTGAAGCCAAGGGGCTCAGTGGGCTGGCCTTGTAGAACAGAACAACACTTCTAAGCCAAACCATTTCAAACAGCTATTGAGAATACTGGCTTATAAGACTTCAGTGTTAGATTTGATGGTTAACCATGCAAAAGGGAAAACAGTCATAATAAAGATTGTTGTTAGAAACATGGGAAATCAATCCAGTTGTCCGTAAAAAGCCAGGGTTTTATCCGTCAAAAATAGTACTTTACATAATGCAGATGCTGGAACTCTAATCTAAAGCCCAAGTAGCCCTATCAGGAAGTTTCTGTTACATGTTAGTCCTTTAAAGAGCTATCCTATAGAAAGCATACTGCAGTAGTTTCACCTTCATATTATAAAGATATAAGTGACATTTATGGCCTGATAAACCATAGCATGCTAAATGCCTTTATGAGTATTCTTAATACAGAAATGCACATATCTGAGTAATAAAATGTGCCAAGGCAAGCATATTTTATCATTATTGGAATCTTGTTTCATATGAAACTCAGTCTGTTTAGCCAGATCCAGTCCCTCATTATGTCCACAATTACCAGAGCATCAGACAGGAACTGAATAGAAAAAGAAGATGCTAAGACTTAATTCATAGAATAATATAGAATAGCAGAGTTGGAAGGGACCTGGGAGGTCATCTAGTCCAACCCCCTCCTGCTCAAGCAGTAGTCTATACCATTTCCGACAAACGGCTGCCCACTCTCTTCTTAAAGGCCTCCAGTGATGGGGCACCCACAACTTCTGAAAGCAAGCCATTCCATTGGTTGATTGTTCTCACCTTTAGGAAATTTCTCCTTAGTTCTAGATTGCTTCTTTCCTTGATTAGTTTCCATCCATTGGTTCTTGTCTTGCATTCTGGTGCTTTGGGAAATAGTTTGCACCCCTCATTTTTATGGCAGCTCCTCAAATACTGGAACACTGCTATCATATGTTCTTTAATCCTTTTCAGTAGACTAGACATACCCAATTTCTGCAACTGTTCTTTATATGTTCTCAATTTTCCTCTAGTCATAAAGTCTATGGTCAATCCAGACTTCCTATAGTCATAAACGTTGGTTAAATTACACTATAGTTTTATTATTGAAAATGTGATTCTTTCACCGAGTTCTAATACAAATGAGATCAGAACAATCAGATTAGCAACAAGGAGAGGATAGCAGGAAGTGGAAGCTAAGGCTTCCTAGCAAAATTGAAATTAAGAGATTTAATGAAGGGACTAATCTGAAGCATAGTATCTGCAAGTGCTCTCAGGATTTTAGCCAAACATACCAGGCTGTGATGCAATTCCTGCAGAAGTAGCCCTTAACAATTGTTTAGATGCCACAAACAGTAACCGATTCACAAGCTAACAAAAATGCCTTTTTTTGCAGAGATTTTGGCCAGCTGGCAGTGGAGCTGCTGGACCAATCCTACAAGCAGGATGAGCAGCTGGCTATGAAACTCCTGACATATGAGTTGAAAAACTGGAGCAATGCCACATGCCTGCAACTTGCAGTGGCAGCCAAGCATCGAGATTTCATTGCACACACATGTAGCCAAATGCTACTCACAGATATGTGGATGGGGAGGCTTCGGATGCGCAAAAACTCAAGTCTAAAGGTCAGGATTGTTTTAAGTGTGAAACGTATGGGAAAGTGTATATGTTAAATCAGCATATAAATATAAGATAAAGTATTAACAGCCATATGTCTTTGCACTTCAAAAGGGTGGGTGGCCAATTCATTTTAAAGCTTTAAGGACCAGGACTTTATAGAGTACTAAGTGGTCTATTATTGATTTCATTCTTGCCATTGCCTACAAAATAGTTACATTATTTTGAAACTTATATGCCCAAATGTCTCATTCCTAGATGCATAAAGTGCATGTGTAATAATAATAAACAGAGCAACTGACAATAACCATAACCTGTTAATTGTGATGATTGTTGTTCTCATTATTATTGATTTAGGTAATTCTAGGAATTCTACTTCCTCCTTCAATTCTCAGCTTGGAGTTCAAAAACAAAGATGATATGCCTTACATGTCTCAGGCTCAAGAGATCCATCTGCAAGAAAAAGAGCCCGAAGAACCAGAAAAAACAGTAAAAGAAAAAGAAGAAGAAGATATGGAACTCACAGTAAGGAGAAAACATTGCTGGAAGTGATCTGCATAGTTATTATTCCTTTGATCATTGTCATCTGTATCAAGACACACAGTGTAATTCAATATACATTCCTTTAGGCATCCATTTTTAAACAAACTATACCCAAGCATTAACAGTAACCAGGGATAATTCCTAATTTGAATGTAATATAGTACAGTATATTTATTAGGAGAAAACATGTTGAGATGAATAACCAAATTGCACTAGTAAAATGTATTTTACACATTGAGTTTCTATCATACAGTTATTTATAATATGTCTGTGAGGAATATATCTTAATTCACCTTGCATAAAACTATAGAAAGTTCCCAATTATCCATTTTTACTAAAAAAAAAAATTAAGAGAATTAACAAATTAAGAAAAATGTTGTTAGTTATCATTGGGTTCAAATTCAAATAATATTTTAATGAATAAAACTCATTCTATACAATGCCTATTAAACCTTGTAGAATACAATAATAGCATCAACAACAATCCCTCTGCAAATAATTTAAACGAAATAAAAACTGCGCAATTTTTTTTACTGAAAGCTATAATGTTTAGCATGCAATTTCTTATTATTTATGCTAATTATATTTTGTATCTATTTTCAATTTATGATTAAGAAGATATACTCCAGAAATGTATCTAAATATGCCTTAATTTGTTGTTGTTAGTTGCGAAGTCGTGTCCGACCCATCGCGACCCTATGGACAATGTTCCTCCAGGCTTTCCTGTCCTCTACCATCTTCTGGAGTCCATTTAAGCTCACGCCTACTGCTTCAGTGACTCCATCCAGCCACCTCATTCTCTGTCGTCCCCTTCTTCTATTGCCCTCAATCTTTCCCAGCATTAGGCTCTTCTCCAGTGAGTCCTTCCTCCTCATTAGGTGGCCAAAGTATTTGAGTTTTAGCTTCAGGATCTGGCCTTCTAAAGAGCAGTCAGGGTTGATCTCCTCTAGGACTGACCGGTTTGATCGCCTTGCAGTCCAAGGGACTCGCAGGAGTCTTCTCCAGCACCAGAGTTCAAAGGCCTCAATTCTTTTGCGCTCAGCCTTTCTTATGGTCCAACTTTCACTGCCATACATTGCAACTGGGAAGACCATAGCCTTGACTATATGCACTTTTGTTGACAGGGTGATGTCTCTGCTTTTTAGTGTGCTGTCTAGATTTGCCATGGCTTTCCTCCCGAGGAGCAAGCGTCTTTTAATTTCTTGACTACAGTCCCCATCTGCAGTGATCTTGGAGCCCAGGAAAATAAAATCTGTCACTACCTCCATTTCTTCCCCATCTATTTGCCAGGAATTGAGAGGGCCAGATGCCATGATCTTGGTTTTCTTAATGTTTAGTTTCAACCCAACTTTTGCACTCTCCTTCTTCACTCGCAACAAGAGACTCTTCAGTTCCTCTTCACTTTCTGCCATTAGAGTGGTATCATCTGCATATCTTAGGTTGTTGATATTTCTTCCAGCAATCTTAATTCCAACTTTTGACTCCTCTAGCCCTGCCTTTCTCATGATGTGCTCTGCATATAAGTTAAATAGGCAAGGCGACAGTATACAGCCTTGCCGGACACCTTTCCCAATTTGGAACCAATCAGTGGTTCCGTGTCCAGTTCTCACTGTTGCTTCTTGGCCCGCATATAGGTTTCTCAAGAGACAAATAAGATGTTCTGGTACTCCCATCTCTTTAAGAACTTGCCACAGTTTGTTATGATCCACACAATCAAAGGCTTTAGCATAGTCAATGAAGCAGAAGTAGATGTTTTTCTGGAACTCTCTAGCTTTCTCCATGATCCAGCGTATGTTGGCTATTTGATCTCTAGTTCCTCTGCCTCTTCGAAATCCTGCCTGTACTTCTGGTAGTTCTCGATCCACATACTGCTGGAGTCTAGCTTGTAGGATTTTAAGCATAACTTTACTAGCATGAGAAATGAGTGCAATGGTGCGATAGTTTGAACATTCTTTGGCACTGCCTTTCTTTGGAATTGGAATGTAAACTGATCTTTTCCAATCCTGTGGCCACTGTTGAGTTTTCCAAATTTGCTGGCAAATTGAGTGTAGCACTTTTACTGCATCGTCTTTTAAGATTTTGAATAGCTCAGCTGGAATACTGTCACCTCCACTAGCTTTGTTGTTGCTCAGCTTTTCTAAGGCCCACTTCACTTCACATTCTAGGATGTCTGGCTCGAGGTCAGTGACCACCTCATTGTGATTATCAGGGACGTTAAGCTCATTCTTGTATAGTTCTTCTGTGTAATTTTGCCATCTCTTCTTAATCTCTTCTGCCTCTGTTAGGTCCCTGCCATTTTGGTCCTTTATCATGCCCATTTTTGCATTAAACGTTCCCTTCATCTCACCAATTTTCTTGAAAAGATCTCTGGTCCTCCCTATTCTATTGTTTTCTTCTATTTCTTTGCACTGTTCATTTAAGAAGGCATTCTTATCTCTTCTAGTTATTCTCTGGAATTCTGCATTCAATTGGGCGTATCTTTCTTTTTCTCCCTTGCCTTTTGCTTCCCTCCTTTCCTCAGCTATTTGCAAAGCTTCCTCAGACAGCCATTTTGCTTTCTTGCATTTCTTTTTCTTTGGGATGGTTTTGGTTGCTACCTCTTGTACAATGTTGCGAACCTCTGTCCATAGTTCTTCAGGCACCCTGTCTATCAGATCTAATTCCTTAAATCTATTTGTCACCTCTACTGTATATTCAACGGGGATATGATTTAATTCATACCTGACTGGCCTGGTGCTTTTCCCTACTTTCTTCAGTTTAAGCCTAAACTTTGCAACAAGAAGCTCATGGTCTGAGCCACAGTCAGCTCCTGGTCTTGTTTTTACTGACTGTATAGAGCTTCTCCATCTTTGGCTGCAGAGCATATAGTCAATCTGATTTCTGTGTTGACCGTCTGGTGATGTCCATGTGTAGAGCCGTCTCTTGGGTTGTTGGAAAAGAGTGTTTGCTATGACCATCGTATTCTCTTGACAAAATTCTATCAGCCTGTGCCCTGCTTCATTTGGTACTCCAAGGCCAAACTTGCCTGTTATTCCGGTTATCTTTTGGCTTCCTACTTTAGCATTCCAATCCCCCATGATGATAAGGACATCATTTTTTGGTGTTAGTTCTATAAGGTGCTGTAGGGCTTCATAGAACCGGTCAATTTCATCCTCTTCAGCACCGGTGGTTGGGGCATAGACTTGGACTACTGTGATATTGAATGGTTTGCCTTGGATTCGAACTGAGATCATTCTGTCATTTTGAGGATTGTATCCCAGTATTGCTTTTCCTACTTTTTTATTGACTATGAAGGCTACTCCACTTCTTCTGAGGGATTCTTGCCCGCAGTAGTATACCTGATGGTCATCTGAATTAAATTCACCCATTCCTGTCCATTTTAGTTCGCTGATACCTAAGATGTCGATGTTCAGTCTTGTCATCTCTTGTTTGACCACGTCCAGCTTGCCTTGATTCATGGATCTTACATTCCTTAATGCCTTAATACTCAATATTTAAATCTTCCCACCCTCCAGACTCCTCCACCCGCTCCATAAAAAATGTAGGGGTCTTGAAATACTTTAACAATGTGCTGGTGCACAACGCCAGGCAGTTTTCTAAAATACTATGTGCAAGATTCTAAGGCAAAACACATCATTTTAGGATGACTCCAATGATAAAACTATTGATAAAATATATTTGAAATCTTGAAAACATGCATAGCAAAGAAAGACAATGACTTCACAAATAGCTGAAAGAATATTTTTTATAGAAAAGCTTTAAGCCATTTTGGGTTTTGGTTAAAAAATTGTAAAATAGGATGTTTGGAAATTATTTCACATTTGAAACGCTACAGAAAATAGTTTTCTTTTAAAAAGGATATTTCTCATTCATTTTATTTTTATGTTATTTTATTTGCTTTTCTTTAAAACATTATAAATGTACATTAGATAGCACGTTTACTATGACAAACACTGACAGCTATGGCAATTTGAAGAGCTAATTCAAATCAATATATTGTACATAAAAGAAGAGAATAAAGGCCTCTAATATAATCCAAATATTCATAAATTCACTGCTGGCATAAGATTTTATAAGCATTTATTCGTATTTTTACATCTACTGACTTTCTTTCAGTGCCCTGTTCAGTTTAGAGAAGCCATTAAAAACTGGATTGCTTGTTTAAAATGAGGCTATTTTCTTCAGGCCACCAGCAAGAGCTCTCCCCAGGATCTTATATTCGGGCAGGCAGAAGGCTCTGCCTACAAGAACCACAATTCAGGGAATGAGATGACCGTAGGCACAAGATCAACCTACCGGACCCCTATGCAGGCAAGACCCTGGACCCTGGAAAAAGAGGAAAAGGTCATAAGCCAGCAAAAGATTGATAGGTTGCTTTCCTATGATATGAACTTATTTCTGCTTTAATAGTAATTAATTCTTGCTGGCTTCTGATCAATAGATGACGTGCTTATTCAAATCCAAAAAGCACAGATTGTTTAATGGGTCTCCATTGTAGCAAATAGCAATTGGTCTCTGTCATACTGCAGTCCCACAATTCCTCCATCTTTTGTTTGAGCAAAGTCCCGGCATGTCAATACCAAAACAGATGTAGCCTGGTTTTCCTCTCCTTCGTCTTATTGTGACTTTAATCCTTACCTGTATTTTCTCCATGTCTAGTATTAAATTAGTGAACCTATAGTATATTGTATATGGAAGGATCATGAGTGTGATCATACATTCTTCAATCAAACAGCAGAGTGGTTGTTTTAAAGGACTCTGATACTGTTATTTTCTTTTTCAGAGCCTTCAAATGGGTAATTGTTTAAATGAACAAAAAGTTCACATTGTTGGGCTGAATGCTGTTGACAGGAAAAAAAGAGAGATTGAAAGACTGCTGGGTTGAGCAGTCATGAATATTAAATAAGTATGCCTAGAAAGGAAACAGGACACAATAGTTTGAAAAATAGGAATAAGGCAGTAATGTGCAGTAAGATATAGAGAATATCAAACATTATATTATATCCAACTAGCACTGATTAGAATCACTGTACCAAACATTTGAAGAAAAGCAAGCTGTAACTAGAACAGATAGATTTTTCCCTTGTTAAAGAAAAACCATAATGTTGCCCATATTGAAACTAAAGGGTAAGGGGGAATTCTAAAAAAAACCTAGTAGCCATAACATATGATGACATCCAAATGTCTTAAAGATATCCTTACAGAAACATTGTAGCTATGAACTTGTCATGCATGCATTATTTGTCCCCATGCTTACCCATAGTTGCTCGTGTAGCACAACAGAATAGGAAATAAGCATGTACCTATCAGCTGGAAAACTGTCCGGAACCTTCCCCATTTTCATAATAGTCACATTTTTGAGAACAAAGAAATAAAATGAGAATATAGAACCAGGTTCTATGAGAACTGTGGGAATCTCACTTTCAAGAAAAGGGTAAGAGAAGAGAAAACCACATGATTTGTTCATGAGAGATAGGAACTACTGTATACAATGTAAAGTATGTTTAAAAAAAAGACCCAAACTGTATATATATGTAAAACTTTATTGAATATATCAAGATCTATCCCAGATAACCAATCCATGGATAATTAGAGTTACCAGAATATACCAAATCTTCCTATGTCTATAATAAATGAAATAGGCAATATCATATGAACTTATTTAAACTAAAACCAATAGCTTACTAGACTTCTTTTCAATTATTATTATTATCTGGTATAATAAACATTTAGTATCATATAGCTTACTAAGTTCATATTTAGCCAACACCAGATAATGTCTATCACTCAGCAGGGATTGACAAATTCATACATCAACCCTAGGATCTTTGGTTTACTGAGGAGCTCTTGGAGAAGAAGTTTCACAAGATATGCCTAGTATGCTATTGGAAGGAGATGAAGAATTAACTCAATTAAGCATGTGTAAAAGACAACATTGGGTTCATGTTATGATGCAAGAACAATTAAACATTATTGTTTCCCTGCTTTTACTGTGTCTATTGAAAGCTGAGCAGTGACGCCTTTTCCAGTGACTCATTGCTTGCTCAGGCCTCAGGACCATCTTTGAGTTACTATGAAGATTATTCTAAGCATTTAGCAAATAAAATCCCTCTGACATGGACTTTGACCAGGTTGGTCTGGTTGAGGGCACAGAGCCACACGCTTGTTAGTTGAGACCAGTTTGATCTGTATAACCCCTGAGATATTGAACGTGATCCTGCCAATCTTCCAGGATACCCATTTTCTTTTCTTAAATTGTCATGTTGCTTCAGGAGGAAAACTATCCATTTACCTTGTTCATTCAAAAAAAAAAGTCCAAGCATCTTGAGAAGTGTTTCTTGAATAAAATTCTGGTCCTATAGATGGTCCTCCTTTCTCTGTTTGCCTCAAAACAGAGGGATGTTTGGGATGGAGGGTCTGGCTTGTGTCTGAAAACATTAATTTGTAGGGGGATCAGAATTTGATATGCCTTATTTAATATCTACCTGAGAAAGATCATCTAACCTAGCCGACAACTTTGTCACCCAAAAGATGAAGGTGGGAACTAGACATAAAGCTATACTGGACTTAATCCTTGCTAATAGAGAAGAAGTGATAGAGGGAATTGAAATTGCCAGAACCTTGCGTAAAAGTGACAACGTCATACTGGAATTTAATATAATGCAAACACTAGCAATAGAAAACAACCCAACCAGTGTCTTAAACTTCAAAAGAGCTGACTTTAACAAACTCAGAGAGAACCTAGGAGAGATCCCATGGATGAAAATCCTAAAGAGAAAAACAACCCAAGAAGCATGGGAAACTGAAAAATGCGATCATAAAATCCCAGACAAGCACAATACCACTGAATAAGAAAAACAAGAAATTCAAGAAGAAACCAGCATGGCTGCACAAAGATCTGTGACAAACTGAAAGACAAAATGGACAAATACAATGGAAAAATGGGGACATAACTAAGGCTGATTATCAGCAGACAGCCAGAACGTGCAAAGATGAAGTCAGGAAAGCTAAGGCTCAGAATGAACAAAGACTTGCAACAGAAATCAAGGATAATAAAAAAAGTTTCTTCCAACACATTAACAACAAGAAAAAAGTCAAAACTGTAGGTCTACTAAAGAGAGAAGATGGCAAGGAAATAACAGGCAATAGGGAGAAAACAGAACTGCTTAACTCATACTTTGCATCAGTCTTCACACAAAAAGAAACTATAGCCCAACATGCCAAAAAAAACCCACTGAAAAAGACAAACTAGAAACAAAAAATAAGCAAGAAATTAGTAAGAGAACACCTATCTGACCTTGACGAGTATAAATCACCAGGACCTGACAGATTACATCCAACAGTTCTGAAGGAGCTGGCAGATGTTATCTCAGAACCATTACACCACATCTTTCATAAATCCTGAAGCAGCGGGGAAGTACCTGAGGATTGGAAAAGGGCTGATGTGGTTCCCATCTTCAACAAAAGGGGGGAAAACGGACCCAGGAAACTACAGACCCATCAGTTTAACATCAATACCTGAGAAGATCCTAGAAAAAATAATCAAAAAACAGATCTGCGAACAACTAGAAGCAAACAAATTTATAACTAGTAGCCAGCATGGGTTTATTAAAAACAGATCATGCCAAACCAATCTTATTTCATTCTTCAATAAAGTGTCTAAACTACTAGACCAGCCAAATGCTGTAGAAATCTATACTTAGATTTCAGTAAGGCATTTGATAAAGTAGACCACAACCTACTCCTTGGTAAGCTAGAAAAAAGGTGGAACAGACAACATCACCACCAGATGGATCTTTAACTGGATGGCAAACTGTACTCAGTGAGTAGTCTTCAATGGCACCACATCCACATGGAGAGAAGTAAGCAGCGGGGTACCACAAGGTTCTGTCTTAGACCCAGTATTCTTCAATATCTCCATAAATGACTTAGATGAAGGGGAACTCATCAAATTTTCAGATGACACCAAACTTACAGGAGTAGCCAATTCCCCTGAAGACAAACTCAGGATCCAAAAAGATCTTGACAACTTGAACAATGGACCCTATCCAACAGTAACTGTGAGAAGGGCCTTGGATTCCTATTGGACAATCACTTGATTATGAGCCAGCAGTGTGCAGCAGCAACCAAAAAAGCTAATATAATCCTGGGTTGTATAAACAGAGGCATAGAATCAAGATCATGTGAAATATTAGTACTGCTTTATAAAACCCTAGTAAGACCACACCTGAGAGTTTGGAAAAAATTCAGAGAAGAGCAACTACGATGATCAAAGGCCCGGAGACTAAAACAGAACGGCTGCAGGACTTGGGTTTGGCTAGTCTAAAGAAAAGAAGAAATAGGGGAGACATGATAGCAGTATTCCAGTATTTGAGGGGCTGCCACAAAGAAGAGGGGGGTCACATTATTCACCAAACCACCAGAGGGAAGGATGAGAAACAATGGTTAAAAACTGATCAAAGAGAGAAGCAACCTGGAATTATGGAGAAACTTCCTGACAGTGAGGACAATTAACCAGTGGAACAGCTTGCTTCCAGAAATTGTGGGTGCTCCATCACTGGAGATTTTTAAGAAGAGACTTGTCTGAGATGGTATAGGTTCTCCTGCTTGAGCAGGGGGCTGGACTAGAAGACCTCCAAGGTCCCTTCTAGCTCTATTCTATTCTATCTATTGGCTCAGTATGCAGACATTACTAAATTGTATACCTCGATACTCAGTTGACCAAGGATGTCAAGGTCTTATTCCAGCAATTGGAGACTGTTGAAGTTTGGATGGACTCAAGTTTAACTGTAGCAAGACTAAATGGCTTTGTGTGTTTTAACTTTCTGGTTCTGAGGATTTTCACCCTTTGATCCCCAATGGCACACATTCCCCCATTCTGGGCTGTGTACAATCTTGATGTGTTCCTGCACAATCAGCATGTAACAGATAGGGTCAGAAAAGCCCCTGTACAGGTTTGACTTACATGCCATTCACACATATTCTTGAATGGAGAGGCTCTTCTTAGAATCACTCATTCCTTGACCATCTCGTAGGTAAACTATTGCAGTGTGAAGATAACTTGAAGCTCCAGCTGGCCCAGATTGTGGTGGTGCAAGTAGTGCCAAATAGACTTTGCTATGCTTTCTGCATCATGCATCATGAGCTACACTATTTACCAGTAAGCTTCTGACTGCAAAACAAGATGCTGGTTATTATCTATGAAGCTCTATATGACATAGGTATCTATCTGAAGGGCCATCTGTCTGTTATACAGTATGTGATCAGAGAAACTCCATTTTTGTAGGTCCCCTCAATTAAGCAATATCATCTGGCTATTGTCACTCATTAACTGAAACAAAGACATTGGTAGATGGATAATAAAGGATTCTATTGCTGAATTCATTTACATAATCTTAATGTCATTATTATAATATACTTTCCCATGTTTCAATGTGTAGCTTTTGATTAGGCACGTACTTTTAGTTTTAAATGATATTAGGATTTTAGTTCCATTTCTCAACAATTTTAATCACAAGAATAGATCTGCTCTATAATCTATGATGCTAGACTACAACATACACATAGTATTAGAAATCTGATTAATTGTTGAAAATCTGTTACTAAAAATATTTTTTCAAAAGTATTGATCAGAAATTCTAACCTCCATACATAAGAAACAATTCAGTCATTCTATGCATTGGCTATCCCTCAGCCAAGCAGTACCCTCAAAATATTCTCTAATTTTCATTGACCATTTTTAATCCAGATAGTCCTGATTTACTTATTTCAGAGAAGACATATTAAGGATGTATATACCTAGTTATGTTAAATATCACTATTCAAGAAAGAAAGACTGACAATTACCTTTACTTATATAAATGTTATTCTAGGTAGAAATATTCAATATGAATCTTTAAAATGTATTCTTTCACAAGATCACAGGTACACACTTTGGTGTGTGGGGAGGATTACTCATATTGTTTATGTTTTTGTTTTTATAACTTTATAAAAAATAACATTTTTTTACTTTGCTTTTTTATTGTAAAAATAAAATAAAAAATCCCACCTTTATGCTGACAAAAATCTACACATTTTTTATAAATACTAATAGAAAGTCATAAATTAAATATAATTATACATTATAATACTTTTTCACATTTTTAATCTTATATTATTTAATTATATTTGCATTTTGTTTGGACAATTTGATCAAGTATAAACCATTGATTGATTTCCACCAATTCTTTCATGTAATATATAACAGGATCATTTCACTGCAGACAGTTTTTCATTAAATATTTTCTTTATTTTTTGATATAAAATAATCAAAAAATTTCTTGAAATTTTAAATATGTCTGGAAGGGATTACAAAAATATCCTTTTAAATCTCAGATAAGGTGAGCTCACATAGTTTGCAATCTTGGATTTATAACAAGAATATTTAGCTATTCATTGTTAAGATTTTAATTATTTAACCTAAGTAATATATTAATCAACTTACTCATTATTATGCTATCTTACAAATGCATGCAAAATAAACCAAAGCAATAATACAAATTAAAATACAAATTCCATAATTAAATACTAAAATTAATTTACACCACCTTTAAAGATATATTCTGCCAACATTCCTGAAAACAGAAATGTTGCAATCTTTCCTTTTAGCAAATATATTTAGTGGTAAGCCATTTTCTCCCTCCAGCAGATCAAACATTATCTTCCGAAATTGCCTCAATCCAGCTTGGTAAATATACCATTAACAATTATTTATTATTAATCATAATTATTTATTATAGAGATTATCATAATGATGAAATAAATAATGTTAAAAGAATTTCATTTTACATCCCAATGCTCTAAATCAGTGAAGTATACCAATAATACTTTTGGGTGTTCTCTTGGTTCTGAAAGACTATTTATTTTGTCTTTTCATACTTTACTCTCTTCACTTGTTAAAGAAAAAACTTTGGAGTTCTCTGTGAAACACTAATGAATATCATTCTATTTTATCAAAAAATTAGGACCATATTCAGTGTCATCCAATTAGTTTAGAGCTAACATACCTGATATATAAAAATAAGGATCACCAAGACTACACTTCTACAAAAATTTTCTTCATTCAAGTCTCTCTTCCATCCTTTTAACATGCCCTAAATCTGTTTCAGGATATTCTCCCATGCATGGCTATTGTATCTGGAGTGCAAAACTACAGATAGGCAGTAGGTGGCAATAAAGAGATATTGAAAATGCTTTTTGCTGTCACCAAAAGGTCCTCCAAATTTTTGGAGACCACATATGGTTGTCTTACTCCACACTTTTGGGGGGACATGTGAAAAGGAGAGATAGTATTGGTTCTATAGGCAGATGCTGCTCTTGTAGCTAACAACATTGGATCCAAATGTGAAATAGGAAATAAGTATCTTTCACAACCACTCAGGTCCTGTTATGTTGCTATTCCAACATTACAATTGTCAGTCCTGTGGTCCTTCCACTCATTGTTGAATGTTTTCATTTTTCCTGATTCAAACACACTAATCCTGAGAAGGACAAATCAACAAGCAAATAGAAGCAATCTCTTTGCATATTCCAAGAAATTTGTGAATTGCAGTTGGATTTTGTTTGTTGATACAGTATTGGTTTACCATTTGAAAATGCAGTCAGTATTTCAACACAGTATTGATTTTTACTCAGCTTTTTGATTATAATACTGAATATCAAATTGCATTTATTTCTATTGGGCTTCCTCTCATCCACTTAATCCAATGTTTTCTTATTTTATAGGCAATGTTGGGACGTAGCAATAGAGAATCATCAGCAAGAAAGAAGGAAGAGGAGGAGGTTCAAAACAGACATAGATTGATCCCCTTTGGACGTAAAATCTATGAGTTCTACAATGCACCAATTGTTAAATTTTGGTTCTATACTGTAAGGAGCAATTATCATTTTACCTTTAGTGTCACTAATTTGTAAAGACTTTATTCTTCAGTATGTTTACATTGTATAACTACTCTTTGTAGATTTAGAGTGGTAGTCTTTATATGCCCTTTTACTAAGTTTATAAAAATCTACTGAATTGGGTTTAAATTGTTAGTTAAACTTTTGCACTGATTATGTTTCTTCATGAACTGATTTGCTTCTTATATTCATTTAAAGAGACTAGGCAATGATGTATTTGCTTCGCTTGCAGTCAAGGAATTGTACAGTCTTTTAAAATAAATTCATAAAACCTAAGTATAGGATTCCATACTATGCAGTGAAACTCTTGTATTTATAAAGAATTCTTTAACTAAAATTAGCCTTCTTGTAGGAGAACTTTTTTTATTCCTAAAAATAAAGAATCAGCTGAACACTTAACTCCTGTAGGCAGGTAAACTGTGTTTCTCTCTTTACAGATGTTTTACATGGGGTACCTGACGCTGTTTAATTATATCGTTTTGGTGAAAATGGAACGTTGGCCTTCCATGCAAGAATGGATAGTTATCTCATACATATTTACAATGGGAATAGAAAAGATGAGAGAGGTAATACTATTCTAAATACACCTGTTCCCTGAGGTTTTTCCTAAAGATCAATCTGTTACTGTAAATAAGATCAGATGATAAGATGCTCTCATCAACAGAATGTGGGGTTTTCTTCTGGCTTTGGATGGTGCTGTGGTAGGTGCTGTGAAGAATTGAGATGCTTAAAAATAATGGAAGTTACACCCGGAAGGGAAAACAGGAAAAAAAATGCTGCATTTTTTTCTGTTTGCCAAAACTTCCAATGGAATACAAAACCCCTAGTACTGACACTTAGAGTCCAATCCAGTCACCATGGTAGTTTATCTTTCCTTTTAAGCAAACTACTGTATAACCCAGGGGTAGGCAACCTTGGCTCTTTTATGACTCGTGGACTTCAACTCTTGGAGTTGAAGTCCACGAGTCATAAAAGAGCCAAGGTTGCCTACCCCTGGTATAACCTTTAAGAATTTTCTGATATCTATGGGCACCTGTAGTTATTGTGACAGAACTGTATATACAAATTGATTTTATTTAACTGACTATTGATTGCTAATTTAATTTCTACTTTTGTAAAAACCCCACAAGTCATAAGATTTGACAGTATGTCAGTAGGTAAAATTTAACGGTGAACTTTAATGTGCCTTTCTGTAATGCAGTAGTTCTTTCCCCTGCAAATAATTTATATGTTTCCCAATAGGGGAAATTTGAAATGCATATTTATTCAGAAAAATGCCTCAGAGTGGCATTTATTATATCCAACACTGTCAGAAGACACCAGATTGGAAAAAGCCATAATAAAAGTAATGTTAGTGTATGCCTGTTTTGAGGAACTTACCAACGTTTCTATCTTTCACTCACACTTTTTAATTATGACACTCACCTTGTACAACAAAAAAGAAATGACACTATTACTTCAGATGCATGATCTGACAGAGCTAGCTTGCAGGGACAAAGCATTCTTGTCTTCATGCAATGGCCTTTGTTTGTTTTCATAAAGCATTCAGAAGCTTGGTTCTAGCTGCAAATTGTCTGGATTACAAGGAAGCAAATTGCAAGAAGATCCTGAAATATTTTGTTTGTACAGTAATGATACTGTACATGGTATTCAGTATGTGTATTTGTGTATGTGTGTGTGTGTGTGTGTGTGTGCATATACATATACTGTACATACACACACACATACACATATATATACATACACACATACATACACATATATATACATATGCACATACATACATACTGTTTATGTATATTAGAGTCAGTACTAATGATAGGAACAGACCTCAAGTACAGACCATATAAATTGAATGACAAGAGGTGGGGGAGAGAGAGTTGAGTCCTGTGGCTCTCTGTATTCTAAAACTCTGTTACAAAACCAAGGAAGCTATTTCACATTGCCTTACTTAGCTGGCTCCCTTATGTCCATATTCCATAAGGCTTGTGGTAGTCCTGTGAATAGATTGTGACATTACAGATCAGGATATAGTTGTCAAATCGTTCATCATATTATTTTTGACCCCAAATCTATTCCCTTTCCATCTCTAGATATTAATGTCAGAACCTGGGAAACTACTGCAGAAGGTGAAAGTGTGGCTTCAAGAATACTGGAATGTTACCGATCTTATTGCCATCCTCTTATTCTCGGTGGGCATGGTGCTTCGCCTCCAGGATCTGCCGCTCAGGAGTGATGGTCGTGTCATATATTGTGTCAACATTATTTACTGGTATATCCGATTGTTAGACATCTTCGGGGTGAACAAATATTTGGGGCCATATGTAATGATGATTGGGAAAATGGTAAGAAAAAGTTACCCATTCTTCCTTTTTGTTCTGCATGTTATAAGTGAAAACAGTAGAAGGCGGTACTAGTTTCGTACAATCTTTAGGGTGAATTTTGAGCACATCTCTTAAGTACTTCTCTGCGCGATGCAGCTTCCTTTTGTTATAGCATAGTATTCAGTATGAGAAAAGACATATTTTAATGGCAAGGCTTTTGCATGTTTCTTCTTTTCCTTGTCATAGTTATTTGGATCATTGATTCAGATAGAATTCTATGGAAGTTCTGTGAATTTGGACCACAAGTCTAAAATTGTTAGCATTATAATCACTGTTTTTATAGAAAACATATACAGATACATTCAAATGTCACTCAAAGTATGGATATCTGGGAATGGGATAGAAATAGCCCTAATCTATTTCACATATAGGCTAGGATAGTGGGAGTAATCACAGTGTATACTGAGGTTATAGGGAAAAAGGTTGCTAAGTTATGGGATACAGATTTCACATTTCACTAAGGTGACATGGATCTCATAGATGGAACTGGAATAAAAATTAAGATAATTCAAGTCTGCTTTTGCTATTTAAGAGATGGAGTAGTTTAAATAGTAACAAATATCTTAACACCTTATTCGTTATTTTGGAATCTCTTTATTTATCACAGAACTTTCATTGCATGTCTAGTATAGAATTATGCAGGAATAATACATTTCAGTAGGGTCAATAAGATTAAGGGGTTGAGATGTGAGGAAAACCAATAAATATAAAACTGTGATATTTAATATAAAACTGGATTATTTAAAGTGGTAGATTAGCAATGAAACCAGAGTCAGGGTAGTAACAACAACAACAACAAAGAAATATTTGGAAACAGCAGAATGGAAAAAAAACTTGGGGAAAAAAATCACAAAATGCAAAGACCTGAAAATGGAAGTAGAATGACTGTGGCAAAAGAAAAATAGTACTACTAATAAAAGGCACCTTGAGTGCAATTTCAAAACATCTGGAGCACCATTTGAACACCATTGGCATGTTGATTTATTCCAACATCTACCAAAGCAGCTTAGTTAACTGACTCATTTGATATAGTGCTAATTGTAGCATAGGCCATAGGCCAAAATGCAATGCATAGTCCCATACCCATTGCACAGGGGGGGGACATTTCTTTTTACATGCATATCAAAAAAGGGCAACCCATATGCATCTATTTTATTATCATGCATATCTAATCTTTGACTTACTTTGCAAAGAAAGCATTAAAGCATTCTTGAGATGGAGTGAGATGGGTTCCTCAGCAATACTTGAACATTATATCACATCACATTCTCACAAAAATGTAGAAACATGGAATTTTCCCAGGAGTGACAGAAATATAAGGTTTGCAGGTTAGCACATACTAGAGTAGACCTAGTAATGAGATTTTAAATTAAAATATAGAGCTGATTCACACATTCATGTGCAGCAATTAATTCCTTACAATAAAATATATGCCCAGCTTCCACTCAAACATATTATGGGTGTGTTGATGCAATAACAAAGTTCTAAATGGCATTACTTGATTTGGCACTTGTTGAAAGGAGCACCTCAGACATGATATGAGTGAAATTTTTGACTCCTTGTCTGTCGAATCCAAGAACAAAAAAAACAAGAAGTTGCTATGCACTGGGCTAGTTTTCTCAGTACTAAAACTGAAAGTCAGATAATATTTACCTGTGCATGTGTGTGTGCATAGACAGACAGACAGACAGATGAGATTTTATTAGTTCAGTTGGAAACAAGCAGAAGCAGAAACAACCAATAATAGTTCCAAAGAATCCACATTTGTATTTATTTTGGACCGTGTATTGCTGCCTTTGGGCTACATATGGAAAGGCAACTTCTGTACCATTTTAAACGTAATACTGTATTTCTCATAATATTTCTATTATGAGTTGCATGATTAGAAGATCTTGAACACTAATGGCACATAATACTGTAATAGCCAAAGATCCAGCACAAGTACTTGAAGATTACCATGACAAGCCAAGCAGCTTACATAGTGTGTTAATATAGGCAGATCCTTAAATCATTTGACCATTATGATTTACAGACAAGTTGAACAATTCTGCAGAATAAAGTGGCTTTCTGTCTCTCTGTCTCTTGTCATTTTTTTTCTTTTCTTTCAGATGATAGATATGATGTATTTTGTCATTATTATGCTTGTTGTTCTGATGAGTTTTGGTGTTGCAAGGCAAGCAATTCTCTTCCCCAACGAAGAGCCATCATGGAAACTGGCAAAAAATATTTTTTACATGCCCTATTGGATGATCTATGGGGAAGTGTTTGCAGACCAGATAGACCGTAAGCAAGTTTATGATTCTCATACACCAAAGTCAGGTATCAAACTTTGATCAGGTGATGTCTTACGTGATTATTGTTAACACTCTCAATAAATGGCTCAAGATAGAGGACTCAAACATTACAGGAAAGTATGAGATATTTAATCTGTTAATCTCAGAAAGTGAAATCAACATTTCTATACCACCCAGGCTGTTTTTTTCACTTTTAATACCTATAAATCATATTCATAGTACACATATACTTTAGTGTTCTACCATTTAATTAATCATTGCCTTTCCCTGAGAATCACTGATAATGCTGAGAGGGCCCAAGGACTCCTCAAAGAGGTCCATATTTGAGAAGTCTTAACAAGATTAAATTTGTAGTGTAGATTATATCAGTTGCCATCCATTAGTTTAATGGTGGAAGGTACAAACCCTGTTTGCTCATAGACCGTTCAATTCTAGAAGTTAGTGCACCAGTTCTAGATTTTTACCCAGCATTGAAGTTACAGTGGTATTGCACTAATCTATGCCATATTTTTGACCTGTTTCTACCACCCTGTTTTGGTATATTAATAAAATAATAGTTATTTAAAAATATATTGTGAGTGTCTGTGCATTGAATAAGGACTATAAACCACTTTGTACTTTATTTAGAATGGATGGGGTATTGTGCTGTGGGTTTAGACTGCAACCTGTGAATTCCCTGAATCAAATTCATTGTTTGCCATGAAATCACTAGGCATCTTTATGAAGCCACTCTCTCATTCTCAGTTTCCCGAATTGTAATTTTTGGATATTAAGTTGACTTATATTACAAGGCAGTTCCAAGAATTTCACCTCCATACCTGAGAGCATTACACAAATATGAAAGTTCATTTTTGTGTTCCAAACCTGGAATCTGTTTCCACATATGTTGTAAGAATTCATTTGCCTGGCCCTTTGCAAACATCGTTCCTTTTTAATGCATCTTCCTGATGGCTTTCTGTGTAATGTGCCAGAGCAGATCATGCTCACATGAAATTTTGGAGCTGTGGGAAAGAACAAGAAGAACTTGTAACCTCCATAACACAGACAGGCAGGTAGGAAGAATATGGTTAGCTCACTTCTGCTTGAGAGCACAAGGATGGCATTTAAAGGTCCAAATTCACTCTGAGCATAGTTAAAAACTTTTTCAGCTATTCCCACAGATCTGTTGTGATGTCAGATGCTTCTTTCAGGAATGAGTGTGCTTCTATAATATACCTCAGACTCATGCAAAATTCAGTTACATAAAATATAGAAAGAGACAAGCAGATTGGTTTTCCCAATTCAGATTTGAGGGTTCTGGTTGTTGTTTTTTTAAAAAACCATTTTTGCTGCATTTTTATTTAACCTCTTCTTCATTTCATACATCCACCGGAAGGAAGCATATGCTGCAATACCCTTATGTATACTATTTTCTTTCCACTATTGATTAAAGGAACCTATATCATTCTCCAAAGAGAAAGAGAGAAAGAGCAATTATTTCTTTCCTCTTGCAAATTATGCTTCCTTTTTGTTCTCAGTTATAATGCGGAATCCAAATGAACAAAAGTCCTTCATGACTTTAACTTTCTGCTTAACTATATATTTACTTTTTTGTTCTGTATTTGTGGTTTAGGAAAGCCAAGAAGTGGGAGAGAAGTAGAATCCCAGACTGTGGAATTTCTTTTCATAAATGTCTGTTCCTCTACAAGTGGCCATTTATTGCTGTTGTACTGGAAAAAAAATATCTATTGGCATAGTGCAACATGTTCCACAGCAATTTGGCTGAGGAAAACATGCTTTTTCTTGCCGTGTGCTGATTCTAGTTTAGAACCCTGGAAATGGAGAATGAAAATGACAAGAGCAGAACATGCTGTAGTTCTCTTTGAACAGAGGAGCATATGTTTAGAGAACTATATGCTACATCTGTTTTAAATATACACCTATGACTGAACTCCTAATGAAGCTGCAGAAGTGATTATTTCAGCATGAAGTGCTTCATACTGTACTATCAAAAGTCAAATTGTGAAAGGCCATGTATCACCCTCCTCTGGAGGACCTGATGATAGTTAATTGAGAATTAATGAATCCCTAGGTTGTTTTAACCTCAGCATCCAAACAGAGAAGGCAGAATTTGCCAGCACTTGTGTAATGCAAACAGCCTATTAAAAATCCCTACGATTTTGGCTAATTGCTTAGCAAAATAGCCAGAGGATAATGTTTGCTTCTAAGATAGATTTCTATACAGAATACAAATCCAAAATGCATAAAGAACTAATATAGTCTGACTGCATTTAAAGGATAGTTTTGTTCAGTCGAGTTATGTAAAGGTTGGAAAATGTCCCAAGATAGGAAAAATTGAGATCTGGAGGAAAAAACAAATAGATCCTTTCTGCTAATCTAGGACTTGTAAGTCCATCTTTCTGCTTCTGTATATTTTATGTTCAATCTATTTATTATTTGTTAGATATGCCATGGAAAAATATGTATCTTTGTACAAAAGAGAAGATATTAAACAACATACTGTTATTTGTAAATTCAGGGTACTATTTTCTCACTTTTTGGAAAAAAAGTATACAGTATTAATCTCCACACTGGCCTAAGCTAAATCAGCCACAACTTACTATGCAAATTATTATCTTTCTGAATTATCAATCTACTGTATCTATCTTAGAGTTCAGTACCATTTATTTAACAGTGTATGCTATACATACATAGATTCAGGTTTTTCTTTACTTTGCATTGGTATTACTTTTTCTTAGTTATAAATTCTGGGTTCCTTTTAAAAACCCACATATCTCTCACTATTTGTATGATCTTAATTTTATAAAATATTTCGCTGAATTTGAGAAATATACCAACTCTTATGTAAGACTCTAAGATAGGTTTGGCTTTTTGTTTCAATCTTTTCTACTGGTATGTGAAGCATGAAATCTGGCTGTCGGGTTAACAAGCAATGTCTCATCAACTGGCAGCCTCTTCATTCAATGAATGTGTTCTATATTTCTCATCACTTTTTTTAAACAAAGCATTTAATGATTTCTGGGCCAATGCATGTTTTTTGTAATTGGGTTCTGGTGATGGGGTATCAGTAAATAAATATTTAAATTCTTTTGGAATGGGAAAAACAATATCTATGGCTGGATTGCACTGTTAAGTTTTGAGCTTCATTTATAGAAATGGTAATTCCTTAAAGTAAGAAGAATATTACTATTTGAGACTCATGGAATCTGGTTTTTAGACTTCTCGCTGTTGACTTGGAAGAGAACACAGCCTAGTGATCACTTCATGTCTATAATTAAAAGGGTTTTAAGTAACGAAGCAAAGTGGCAGTGTGGAAGAGTATCCTGAATGATATTTTGAATATCAGGGAATAATAAGCAATTTAGATACCCTATCATCTTGCCCAGACCATTTAAGATATGCATAGGATAAGAAAACTACCTGAAATCATGATGGTCTGCTATCCTGTATTGCTCTGATTGCTTGCTGTTCCATCCAACAATGATTGATTGAGTGTGCTTTTGAGTCATGTTTGATTTATAACAACTTTAGTTTACTTGGCAATATTTTCAGAAGGGGTCTGCCATTGCCTTCTTTCTAGGACTGACAAAGAGTGAGTCCACCAAAGTCACCCAGCAGACTACGTGCCTAAGGAAGGACTAAAACTCCAGCCTTCCGGTTATTAGCCCAAACTGTCTCTCGTTCAGAGACACATAAACTAAAATCCATTCATATTTGCTTAGTATCTGCTCTATTAAAATTCAGCAATTAATTAGAAAGGCAACAGGTCTTCAATAAATGTTCATCTGATCACTATAGGTTTTTCATGGTTGTTGTTTTTTTAATCTCTGTCCTGGCAGCTCTGTTAAGCTTTATTAGTTAAATATTTGCTACCACTGTGATTTTTTTTTTATTTGGTCACAACATGAGAAAAAAAATTGGTCTGAATTCTTTCTTGTGTCTGGCAAGACTTGTTAGTATTATATGCAAGGTGTGAAAAACCTTGTGGAAAACCTTACTGGTGTGGAGCCATGTTGATGAACATATTTAGAGAACTATACTACAATATGTTTAATCTACAGGTTCATAAACCATTTTCCCCTCCTGAATGCATTAGAATGAAAAACAGGGGAACAGGGAAACAACTGGAATACACAGGATCTTTTTTCATTCATATCTTCATACATGAATTTAAATCTCCTCTTTTTCACCCTCTACTAACCTTCTTATCTGAGTAGAAGAGAAGACTATTTCTTTAGCAATCATCACTTGACAACACTTCAGGCATTGTTTATTAGATGAAACACCTTTGCTTACCACTTGGCTATCTTATTAGGAGGGCCATAACAAAGTAAAAGAAAATCCATTATTTAATTTAAGACATTGGTGTTTCATATGGCACAGTTGTAGGATTCTGGAAGTAACATTACTTTCATTTCTCAAGTTTTAATTTCTCTAGTTTTACCTAGAATACATTTATGCTGCTGAATGGCAGATTATATACTCCAGACCAGCACCAGCCTCTCTTCACAGATCTGCACACAAGTTACATTAAAAAAAGTTTAAGGTGTCCTATTTTATTTTTTTTAGAATTGAAGAAACAACGTTTTATGTAAATATGTGTTTGAGGCACTTAGGCTTAACTCACACGCAGATGTAGTTGGAAGATTTGCCTTTCCTGAACTGACTAGACCAGGGGCCCCAAACCCCAGGCCACAGCCAGCTACGGGACAGCCAAAGCAGTGGGCAAGCAAACAAAGCCTCATTTGCACATGTGTGAGATTTCAGTTGTGTGTGCGAAACCATTCCCTCCCCACCGCCAAAATTGCTCAAACTGCTGCCATCACCAGACCACAGAATCAAAAAGGTTGGGGCCTCCTTGACTAGACATCAGGAATTATCTTTATGAGGAAGCAAGAAACTACACAAACAATTTGGAAGGAAAAAATAAACATAATGCAGAATGATAAAGATCAGAGTGTAATACACCATGGAGTACCTAATCCAGGGCAAAGGGTAACTTTTTGAAATGTCCAGATGGAATCTACTTACATTTTGTTTTTATGAGGTTTTCTCTACACAGAAGTGCAAAGCAATGATATTCATGACTTTAAGAAAATAGAATATATCTCAGGGATAGCCATTGAGCCAAAGCCACAGAAGATAAATTATGTATGTTTTTCTCATAAATTTGGAGAAGTAGAATGACAAAAAATTACCCACTGAGAATTTGATATAGTGAAAATTAACTTCTAAGATGAATAAATGCTACCAACTAGCCTGCAAGCTGAAGAAACACTATTCACCACTGAATATCAAAGTTCAATGCGTTATCCTTAAATCAGAAAAAAGAGCATTGCAGCTGTTGCTTCAGTCAGCACTGGACAGAGTTTTACTATTCCCCAAGAGTGGGCTGGTAGTACTTCCAATTTAGAATATTATTGTGCATAAGGTTATTTTATTACTCCAGCTAATTCTCCTACCAAGATTGTCTTTCCTTTCTTGTTCTCTAAGCCAATTCATGCTCAAATGCTTCACATAGTCTAAATGTACAAGGAATTCCTGGCAAAGGATACTTTGGAAATGTGAAAACTGCTGTTCTCTTTCAGGAAAGGGGCATTTACTTTCTCTAAATGGCTCTGGGGAAGCATCAGTGAGCCTTCTGGTCTTTGGGCAAGTTGCTTCCCAAACGATTTAAGCTTCAAGGAAAGCAGCGGTTTCAACTGTGTTTAGGAGATGGCTGCCCTTAGTGACTTTTGTCTTGGCATTTGTTCATTTATTAACATGAGCAATAGTAACAGTAGTAGCCTTATCGTTTGCTTATAATATGTCATAGTAACATTAATATTGTGATGTGTTCATAAAAACATCTCTCAGCCAGAATCCTCCCTTATAAACTTAAGAGAAGCACTTTCAGATAATTTCTTTGCCTTGGTGGGATGGTGAGAAAGGACCATTAAATCTTAAATCTTACCTTAAATCTTCCACTCCCAAAAGAGAAGAGAGGACATTTTATTCATCCTAAACTTTTCTTACAGTACTTCAGATTCTCTCATTATTTCTGAATTTGATTGTGTTATTTAGAATTCCCTGAGATGTTCTCCTTTAGTTACTCCTTTAGTTACTAATAAGCAGGCATATACATAGAATGAAGGCTACTGCTAAGCTTGTAAGCCGCCCTGAGTCTTCGGAGAAGGGCGGGATATAAATGGAATTAAAATAAATAAATAAATAAATAAACAAGGTTATCTGAAGATATGCATTTGCAGTAATTATTGCTGTCAGTTTAAGTTTCTCTCCCAATTCTTCAAAGATCCTCTGAAATGTATCTAGTGTCATACCTATAGCTTTCAATTTATGAGCTTCACTATTTTTCTTTCAAATCTATAATAAAAATATGGATTCTTAAAAATAAAGAATAAAGAACAGGTTTATCTCTTTTTTTCCCAACTTGAAACTTTAATGTCAAATTTCTATACGATCTCAGCATACATCTCTTTCCTGGTAAACTAAACAATTTAGGTTCCATTGAACATATCATTTTATTTAACTTATTATTTCAAAAAAAATAGCAAAATTTCCAATATTATAAATTCTTCTGGTTCATTAATCTATTTAAAACTTTCTTGAATTACATTATTTATCTTTTTGCCCTTTATTTTTTTAAAAAAGTTCTTTAAATTGTTATTTAATTTTTCTTCTTTTGGAGGATGAAGTTCTACTCATTAGGTAATGTGGGGTCCTTGGTGCTCTCTGTTCAGTTCAGTTCAGCTCAACATTGAGCTGCAAATATCTTGTATCATCACAAGATAGTTTTTTAAACTTTTTGCTTAGTTCTCCTTTAACTTTGAAAACATGTTTAGAAAGGAAAATTGTTGAATCCCCATGTTCAAAAGTAAGGTAGACCAATCTAATGTCCTTAAAGGCTTCACCCGGGCTGATGGCTTTCCTCAATTCCCAGTGCTCAGACCTTGTGTTGACCGCTTTCTCAGGATCTCCTCAAAAGGAATAGCCATCCACAGCACAACTGGGCAAACTCTCATCCTCTCCTTACCTGGAGAGATTCTGTTAGACAAGGCTCATGCCTAGTTCTTTGGCCTTTGCCAATGCATCATTTCCACTTATCCAGTGATGTCTTAGTTCACCAATGTCTCACTCAGAAATTTCACCTATTAGAACAATTCCATTGTTTGAAATCTCTATTATTAGCCAGAGGCCAGTGGAACTGTCTTCTTCCTTTCTTCTGTTTGCATCAGGCAGATTTGCCCATCTAGGATGAAAAGCAGGCTGAACTTCAGTATCTGTATTAATTTTGAGGAAAAACCTATTTTGTGAGCCAACATTTTTCTCATGCATTCTGTGATATGAAATAAGGCTGCACCTGTTAACATTCTTTCACTTCTTCAACAGCTTAATTTACTGGATGTTTCCTTGTTGTACAAATTCTCCTTATTCACTGCTATATTGGGAATGTGTGAGAAAATAACCAGGAGTAGGAAAGGAATAGCTTTCTTTGCACCAGTGACACTTCCTAAAAGTAGCAAACTGAACTATACAGTATTGGTGAGGAAATGTATTTGCTGTTTGGGTGAACTAAAATAGCTAAAGTCATCCCAAATTAAAGATTCAGTTAATTAATAAGAAGGTATATTTTCTAAACTTTATCAGCATTAAATAAACTATGTCATTTTGTCATCTGTTTTTTTCAAATAGCTGGTAAAATAAGGTAAAATGTCTGCTCTGTTGCCTATAAATCTTACCTGCCTACCTACACTTGATTTTAGGATACTGATAAATATCCTAAAGTGGACTGAAATAAGTTGGCAACAAAAATCCTATTGTCAGTCTACATATATTACTCATATATATTATATCCATCAAATGTTCCTTTTTTAATGTACTCTCATTTGATACTCCTGATATATCCTAGTTACCAAAAAGCAAATGGATGTATAAATAACATTTCACACAGATGTTTTTATCAGTTCCTAGCACATTTAAAAGAGTGAAATTTCAGAGCACATAGTAAATACCTAGAAATTGGCAGAAATGCCAAACTTTTTAATATTTGTCATTAGACTAGTTTAAAGCATCTACCAACAGAGATTATTTGCAATGGCAAAAAAAATGTAAGTATTCCGTGACAGAGTTTTAGAGTACATGATCAAGGGTATCTTTTCCAGAGGGTAAATGTCCAGAAATGTTTAAGATTTTGAAATATAGTGCATTCTGCCATCGTTTCTTCTTAAACATTTATTTTCTTTCGCCTCCTCTCACCTGTTTTTCCTCAGCTCCTTGTGGTCAGAATGAAACTAGAGAAGATGGTAAAATAATTCAGCTTCCTCCCTGCAAAACAGGAGCCTGGATCGTTCCTGCCATAATGGCTTGCTATCTTTTGGTTGCAAACATCCTTCTGGTGAACTTACTGATTGCAGTTTTTAAGTGAGTTAATAAAATATTATATATTTCTCCTCCATCCATAACAGCCATGCCAAACTTTTTAATATTTGTTACCAGACTGGTTTAAAGCATTTACCAACAGAAATTATTTGCAATAGCAAGAAATGTAAGTAATCTGTGGTAGTTTTAGAATACATAATCATGGGTATCTTTTGCAGAGGGTAGATGTCCAAAGACTTCTAAGGTTTTGAAGTACAGGTGATCACTGGAGTGCCGCGATGGACAGAACTTGGGAGACTAGTCAAACACAATTCATTCAGCACCATCGTAACTTTGAATAGCTAGTCACTGAACAAGTAGTCATTAACCAAGGACTACTTTTCCTGTGACTGTGTGGCTATTTCTATAGGCACTATGCATGCCTTGACAAAGATGTAGCTGTTTTAAAGAGTTCCAGAGAGAGGCTACATTTGTGCAGTCTGAAGGAACTTTGCCTAGTTCTGCCGCAACAAGAACACCCAGTTATAGAAATAAACATATAGTGTGAAAGTTGTGATTTTGTTACAGATAAATACACTGAAATTAAAAACTCTGATGTGTTTCATATTCAATCAGATTTAAATTCATAAACAGATTTTACTTTTACTTTTGAATAAGAAGAGTCTGTATTTTAGGATAAAGCTTAATCTTCCAAGCTAGAAATGATGTGGAAAACAAATAAAGATTTCCAATTTATGTTGTTTTTAAATATATACCTGAAGATAGCTTTAAGTTTGATCAAAGTCAAAAAGTGCTCAAAGGATGCAATTAAGCCTTGTTCCTCACTCCATTTTTCTTTTCAGTTATTTTGGGTGCATCAAGCTGTGGAGAGCAGATTAAATTAAACAAAAGTAACCTCTATTGAACATTTCTACACTATATCTGCCCCAATCAACTAATATCAGGAAGCGTTTCCTGCACTATTTCCTATCCTTAGACTATTTTCTACCTGTAGAAGGAATTGACATATTGGTGATATCCTGAGATATGGATTCATCAAGGAAATCTCCTTCCTCCCTATCTGCTGTTTAATTAAAGATAAACCTCACAGGCCGGCACAAAGTTCAGCAATTTTGAGGCAGAGGTGCAGGGTCAGTAATAGCATCCAAAATAGTTTGGTAATTACCAGAGCAAGCAGGGCCCACCAGCACTGCCAAGAGTTTCCATACAGTAAGCTTGCCAAAGAACACCCGGTGTATTTGACCAAGACATGAGGTTAGGTTAAAACAGTCAATTGTATTCTCCAGTTATCTATCTCAGTACTGAGGCACAGCCTTCTTCTGGATGCCGTCAGTCACCTCACAATCTTTTCCCCAAGTCCAAATTTAACTCAGCATTTCAGTGCTTTTACTTGCACTTGAGGCCCACTGGCTGTCTTAGTGAAGTGGGAAAGAATGGAGGTTGTGGTGGTGTTGCATCCATGCTACTGAGATGACGTAAAACGATGGCCAGTGTTAATCAAAAGAACATCTTGGAAACTGGTTCTATAGCTGTTACATTCAAATGCCGGTGTGAATAGATATTGCTTTTAGAGGTAGATACTTCTTTTAGAGGTGGAGGTAGATATTTCTTTTGGGGGTAATATTTTTATGCAGAAATCAAAAATGTTGTATATGAGTAAAATAAACGGTATAGTAATGTAAACGTAACAGATACTGTTATGAATAGTCCGTCCAAATGAGTGCTGGAATTGACCGCAGATGCTAATTGTACATACAGTCTAAAATGTATTATTTTTCAATGCATAGAACAGGTCCCAATATTGCATATGTTTCAAACAGAATTCAGCAGTTTGTCAAAAGCCTATTCCTTTTTCTATTCCTATTTCAGCAACACGTTTTTTGAAGTTAAGTCTATATCAAACCAGGTATGGAAGTTTCAGAGATATCAGCTTATTATGACTTTCCATGAAAGACCAGTCTTACCCCCTCCGCTAATCATCTTCAGTCACATGACCATGATATTTCAGCACATTTGCTGTAGATGGCGGAAACACGACAGCGATCCAGATGAAGCAGATTACGGGCTCAGTAAGTGTCATAGGCTTTGTGCAGAATTACTTGGACAAAGCTGTTATGCTTCATGAGGGCACAGGTTTCACTTAGATACACAACCACCTATCAGCAAACAACAATTTCAGCTAAAGAATACACAACCAGGAGTTATGTGTGGTTATGTGTGGTTTTGTAGTACAGCAGCCTGTGGGATACTGTATATTTGGAACCCATTTCTTAGTCATAGCCTGCAAAGTGAGTTTTGGAAATCTAAGGCTGAAAGCAAATCCATAGGAAACTACATACATGCATACATCATACAATTTACCTTTGAAAGTAAGCAACGTTCTGCAAAGGACAGAAAAAGATTGAGGCATAGTAAGCAGAAGAAACTAAAAGCAAGAGATAAGAGGAAAAAGGAAACTTAATTGAATCTCGTTTCCACCATTGTTCAATATACCTTTCCATATCTTTTATATTATTGAAAACTATGGTTGCATCATCCATTTATAAATTACTACATTGTCTTTTGTTATTGAAAATTCTTACCTTTTGTCCTTTTGAGGAGTAATCAGTTCCATTCAGTCTCCTCAGTTTTCTTCTTCGCAAGTTTTTTTTTCCTTTTATATCATCATTTTGCAATTTATTCATTCTCTCTATGAATAAAAGCTTCACCTGCATTGAAAGTACACAAACATTCATTTCCCCAGCCAATACACTTCTAATGTCACTTCCACCTTTCCTAATATATTTATCCATAAATACATTAAACAATGTAAGGAGCATCATGTATACTTGTTTTGTCTTGGATTGGGCCTATTTGGTTTATCATAAGCTTTCTATATGAACATACAATAAACTTCTCACATTTGCAGTGTTCTTAATGGTTTGTTAAAAAGTTCTGTGTCTGTTCTGACACTTCTTGACTAATATAAAACCACACTGCACTAACCCCATTTTGTTCATTGCCTCCTTATATCCTCTCAATCAGATTCTGTGACTTTTTCAAGTATCCCTATAACACATTAATTCTTAAATTGTTTATGCATTCACTTTTTCTACATTTCCCTATGTACGTGAGAATAAAAGCATATCAAATAGGAGGCACAGAAGCTCTTGTTGCACATATAGTACACATTTACACTGCATAGCTACTTGATAAGCCAATTACATCCATATTTTAACATTTCTGTTATATGTATGCAGTGCTATCCTTTTTCACAGCATTTGTGATTTCCTTTTTATCAGTTATTTCTTAAAACAGTTGTTTCAACTTTAATTAATATTGCTGTACAAATCTCTCAAATTACATTCCCTTACTTCAGTGTACCTCAAAAGGTTTTGATTATACAGGTAGTACTCAACTTACGATAGTTCATTTAGTGACCATTTGAAGTTACAACAGCCTGAAAAAAGTGATGTCTGACCGTTTTTCACGCTTATGATCATTGCTGCATCCCCATGGTCATGTGATTTACATTCAGATGTTTGACGTGTGGTTCATATTTATGATGGCCACAGTGTCCCAGGGTCATGTGATCACCTTTCGCAACCTTCTGACAAGCAAAGTCAATGGGGAAACCAGATTCACTTAACAACTGTTTTACTAATTTAACAACTGAAGTGATTCACTTAACAAATGTGGCAAAAAAAATTGTAAAATGGGGTAAAACTCATCTAACAAATTTCCCACTTAGCAACATAAATTTTGGGCTCAATTGTGGTCGTAAGTCAAGGGCTACCTGTATTTAATTTCAGAGTTTGATAAACAAAATATGTATCAAGCCCTAATTCACCTATTATCAGCTTTGTGGTCTTTTTCATTGAAGAAGACTGGAACTGAAGTCCATATCATATGTATCTTATGTATATAAAGCATGGGCATAGTTGGCTAAAGTCAGAGTAAAACAGGTTGCAATTCCCAGTCCAAAATTTCCACAAAAAAATTTTTAAGGCAACTATACATAGAATTAATCAATAATATTTCCTTGGCACGAGCATCTAACTGGTCTCTAGGTATTATTAAAGGGATTGTTTTCTTTAGGCTTATGCTCAGACTTTGAAATTTCTTATTTTCCTAGTTTGGCCTATCTTCAGTTTTTGTTTTGTTTCTGTTTCCTGTTTTCTGTCATTATGCAAAATCATTTCTATTTTCACACGTTTTCTAATTTGATAAAAATGTTGTTTTAAAAAAAATCCAGACATTGTATGTTCAGATTTATCTCTTTATTTCTTTTCTTTACTATTTTTTACTTCATTGTACATTATTGTTTCATGTCACTAATACCAACACTGCTACAGTGGTTAACAAACTGGTCTAGATAGAGGTAAATCCAGGTTAGGTCCACCCTCAGCTGTGGAAGTTTCCTGAGTATAGAGGGAATAGGGAATGGCTTTAACAGACAAAAGAACAAGCTGGTACCAAAACTGCAGTCAGATAAGTGGGCCTTGAGCCTAGATCAGGGGTAGGCAACCTTGGCTCTTTTATGACTTGTGGACTTCAACTCCCAGAATTCCTGCTGGCTCAGGAATTCTGGGAGTTGAAGTCCACGAGTCATAAAAGAGCCAAGGTTGCCTACCCCTGGCCTACCAATAAACTAACTTGAGCAAAATGTCTCAGACAAACTCCCCCCTAGTTTGCATGAAGATAAAAGAGGGAGCACATTCAGACTTGCAAGATTTTGTTACTATAGCTGTTACAATGAAGGTAGTTCTAAGTTCTAACTTACATGACATTGGTTTCTTACTCTGCTCTGCCTTGTAGGGCTGATACTGGGTGAGCTTGGGCCAGTTATTGTCTCTCATCCTATCTTATTTCACAGAAGTTGGGATAAATTCCCACTAATCCAAACATGCAGATCTAATTCTTATAGTGGGAAACATTGTACAAATTGGGCTCTACAAAGATACGAACAACAATGAATACAATAACTCAACTTACAGTCATCTTTGCTTGTCTAATAACCATCAATCTGAAGTCCTGCCAGTACTTACAGAGACATACTGCTCCCAATGTCCTTAGTGATGGGACAATATAGACATTCTCCTATCTCTTTTAGTACCCTGACTGAGATTGTAGAGGGTCAAAAGAAGAAAAAATGATGGAGTCAAGTATCACAGCTTGCGCTATCTGAATAAGCTATCTGACAAATTGAAAAATTGTCTGGTAGGTGGGAGTTAGGGCACAAATTTGGGAAAGCGGAAGTAGAGCTACAAATCTGAGACTCATCAAAATGATCTATATATGAAGTTACTTATGGAGGGGGATTTAGTTATTAACTGTTGTTTATTGCCATGTATTGTCTCCTATAGAACTTTTTATAACTGATGATGAACTGAAGAAGGTTCATGATTTTGAAGAACAATGCATAGAAGAATATTTCAGAGAGAAAGATGATAGATTTAATTCTTCCAATGATGAGAGAATCCGTGTAACTTCTGAAAGGTGCACAACATTTTCTTTGGTTTTATATGTTTGAAAATTGTAAACATAAAATTTTTCATGTTGTTGTTTTAAAATAAAATAGTTTTTAAATGTTCCATATTATTTTATTGGCTACAAACTAATAGTAATCAAAAGATGGTAAACCTATTTTGGAATTGTAATAAAAGTGGTATTATACAAAAAAATACTCACAAAAATTAAGCATATTTCCAGGCAAAAATGCCTGGTTTAGGTTACACTCTAAATTTATTTCTCCAGGTATCACTTGTTGCCATCATATTCATTTGACAAGAATTAGGCACTTTTCCAATTTTGCTGGCAGCTTTCAAAATCTGTATAGCTGTGCAATTTTAGCAGTTTGATAAATCAGTTACTACTATCTATAGATTTAGTAACTACTAAGGAGTTTGCCACATAAAACCCATAAAATGGGTATATTTCTATACCAGAAATCAGTATTTTTGTCTTTGTGTATGTGAGCCTGCATAACATGCAGTAGATCTGTAAATCTCATGTTTACAAATCTGAAGTCTATAAATTACAATATGTTGCATTAATCAATCATGTTACATTTTACATTTGTATAGAACAGCCTATATTTTAAGATACGTAATTTTTATTTTTTTTAAAAAAGGACATCGATGCATCTGACAACTTTAGTCAGAAGCAAAAAGCAAATTCTTGTTTAAATATGCGTTGATAAAATCATTGAGGAGGCAAGCATTAAATAGATTTATCATTCCAGTTACCCAGTAACCTATTTTTAATTGTCTATTTAAAAAAAGAGGATTAATTTTCTCAGTCTGCGTATCAGTATATTAATGGCATACTATCTATATTATCAATTTTCCTGATTTAAGTAAATTGGTTTAGAAATAACCAAGTTAGCCTGCCTGCCCTATTGGATGTTAGCAAAACATTTTTTTTCCTCCCTTTTCTTCCTGCAGAGTAGAGAATATGGCAATGCGATTAGAGGAAGTGAATGAACGAGAGCATTGCATGAAGGCCTCACTTCAGACTGTAGATATACGACTTGCTCAGCTTGAAGATATGATTGGACGAATGGCCACAGCATTGGACAAAATTACTGGTGTAGACAGAGCAGAGGCCAGTAAGATACGGTCTCGAACATCTTCTGACTGTACTGACACAGCTTACATTGTGAGGCAAAGTAGCTTCAACAGCCAGGAAGGCAACACATACAAACTTCAAGAGAGTATTGATCCCACAGGGGAAGAATCGATGTCTCCCACCTCTCCAACATTAACACCTCGAATGCGAAGTCACTCCTTCTATGCGATGAATATAAAAGAGAAGGGTGGGCTTGAGAAATTTGAAAGTATTTTGAAAGAACGGTCTCTGAGCCTTCATCGTGCCACTAGCTCTCACTCAGTCTCAAAAGAACCAAAAGTTTCTTTAGTGCCTGTCAGCACTTTGTCTATTGCTCCAGATTCTCGGAGGCCTTCCTCTTGCATTGATATTTATGTGTCTGCCATGGATGAGCTGCAGTCAGGAATAGAGCCCCTGGACAGTTCAATGAACATCCTTGGGACCGGAGACCCCACTCTTCAAACTCAGATAACTTCCAGCGTTCTCTCGAGTAGCGCTTATGTCAGTGGTACCTCTGGTGATAGAATCTCAGGCAGAAGTATTGAGTATGAAGAACCTTCTTCACTGGAAACAAGGGTGTTTTCTTCAGATTATTCCCAAATCACAGACAGCCAAAACCCCTGGGAGTTGGATCCCCCCCTATATCACACCTTAGAGCGTTCAAAAAGTAGTCGATACCTGGCTACAAGCCCCTTTATTTTAGAAGAGGCACCTATAGTAAAATCTCAAAGTTTTATGTTTTCTCCTTCCCGGAGCTATTTCAGCAATCTTGGAGTACCAGTCAAAACAGCAGAGTACACTAGCATTACCGACTGCATTGATACAAGGTGTGTCAGTGCTCCTCAAACCATTGCAGAAAGGTCAAGTTTTCCTGGAATCCATGGAGATAAGGTGGATGACCTGGGATGCTGCCATCCAGAGAGGGAAGCAGAACTAAGTCACCCAAGTTCTGACAACGAGGATGCTGAAGCCAAAGATAAAAAAGCAGTTTCCTTGTCACCTCAAGATAGCAATACATCTAGGACCTTGTCTAACAATATTCTGCTTCCTAAAATAGAGCGGGCCAATAGTTATTCTGCGGATGAATCCAGCTTACTCTATGTGCACACACGAAAAAGCTACTCCACCAGTGACAAACTTGATAGGCAGCGCAATGCAGCCAGCCTTCGAAATACATTTCAGAGGAGCAAGTCATCCAGACCAGAAACTACAGGAGACACCTTGTCAATGAGAAGACTCTCTAGAACAGGTGCATTCCGGAGCTTTGAGAGCAAGTATTGCTAGAGATGATGTCTGCTCTGTGGTCCTCTTCTTGAGCAGAATGGAGTAACCTCAGATTATGATGTGTCAGCAAACAGCTGGCTTCTACCACCAGTCAAATTAGCCCTTTTTAATCTCAGTGTCAGGCACCAAGATTCTGCCTCTTGATCCAGTTGGCATTTGCACTTAATAGGGGGTGGGATGGGTGTGAGGGAAGATTTTAAAGACATTATTTTTAAAAAGCTTTATGACATCGTGCATAAATGGGTAAATAGTTTGAGAAATCTGCCTTTCAAAATAGAAATAGATTTTTTTTAAAAAAAGAAGCAAAATAACATGCATCTAAAGTGGTGTTTTAATTATGATTCTGTTGTTGTTTACATCAGTACATTTGTGATAACCTGTGAAGCAGTATCTTTGAAATTACACTATAGAAGACAGACCTATCAATTCCCGTTTTTCACTCTTATGGTTCACATTTCTTTTTTTGTACTGACAACTTGTAGTGCCACAAATATATTTTCAAGAAGGGAAGTAAAAAGATGCCTTTTATATAGCAGCATGAGGGAAAGGGGGAAATATATGTAATACATTACCATGTGGTTCCTGTATTAAACAGGCTTTTTCGCACAGCTGACCAAGCTCAGGAAGATTGTAATTAAGTGGAATAGTAAATACTTATTTTTGTAATTACATCTATTAGTTTAGAAAGAATTTCATGGAGCCTCCTTAAAATGTTACACAAGAGGATGACAACAGTCCAGAGGCAACATCATATTCTTACTGTTCTATACAATATTTCTATCTTTTTTTTCAAGTATTTGGATTCCATTGGGCATATTTGCATTTATTTAATCACTGCATTGCTCTTCTAATTGTTCCACCATTTATTGCTGGATATATTGAATGATGATCTTCTCTTACAGTATTAAAGGACTGACTGGTTAGTTAGCCTAAATGAAATTAAGACTGTTTCAAAAGCCATTCCTTTAAGTATGCTTCCATTGTCTAGAATGGCAAAGAGAAGGGATTTTATACCATGTAAGCGTGGAATGTGAAAGTCTCATTGTCCTCAGGTCTACTCCTCAATAATGTTTGCAATAACCCTCCTGGGTGCAAGAATTAAGCATGGCTTCTAGAGGATAATAGGCAGATGGCATAGTTATAGAGATTCAATTTATGTATCACTCACTTCGGTGATATTTTAGAAAACATTTTAAGAATTATTTTGAATTGGATATTTAAATTCCTTTTTCCAATTTTAAGCATTCAGACTAAATCTATGTATGTAAGCAGTCTTCCAAAGCAACATAGAGCAAGGATACTCTCCATTGTTTTGAGTTAAGGCTTCTATTAACCACACAAAGCTTGGCAAGGATTAAGGATTCTGGATGTTCTCCAGAACTTTGGAAGGCACCAGAATAAACGCAGAACTCTGAAAGTTTCCAAGGTCCTAATTCATCTAATAGTAGCTGGGAACAAGACACAGCCACAGATCTTTTTGAACACAGCTGTGCATTGATTTCAATTATAAAATGTAATGCAATTTGCCCCACTTAACTGACCTGCATGCCACTCTTTATCTTCCTTATTATCTCAGTTATTATTCTATAGTTTGCCAAGACATTTTTAATATGTGCTTTTCCATAAAAATAATTTATCAAAGATCAAGATATATGCCTGGATATATCCAACATATCTGGATACATGGCAAGCAGGATACACTTATTAGGTTTATTTCCTAAACTGCTTCTAAGACCCAACTTTAATTCAGTGTTGTAAATAACTGCACAATGCACACTTTTATTAGAGCTTTGATGTGTGTGTGTTTGTGTGTGTGTGTGTTTGTGTGTGTGTGTGTGTGTTAGAAAAAAACTTTTCTACAGGAAAGAACTATGGTGTGGAAGTAGATGTTTTAGTCATTAGCCATTCTTTTTCAAATGTGTATCCTGTCTCATGTGGGATTTCAGATGTCTCTACCGAAGCCAGATTTTCCATACACAAAATGGTTTCTAAGGAGGGTTGTTTTTTTAATCCACTACTAATGCCTTTTTTCATACTATCACAATCATTCCAGATTTTGTGAGATATGAAATAATCTAATGTAGTTTTGAATAGGGTATATAAAGATAATTCATTCAAACAATATTTCAATGACTTCAGATGAAATAGGCCTATTTTAAATAAGTCAGAATGTATTGCCATTTTTGCCCATTTCTGCTTTGGACATAAGCCCAGACTAGATCAATGTTATTCTTTTAAACTACTGAATTATTCAATTTCATTTGAGCTGATTGTGTAAAAGAACTCCTAAATGGATTCATAAAAACAATTCAAATCATCCATTGAATTTTCCCGTTTGTCTTCCATGACAACATACTGATCTACATTAAGCATACCTATGTAATGATAATATATGGGCACTAGCTTCAAAACAAATTGACAAATAGGACTCCTGATATCCCTATTCCTAGTGTGAGAAAAGCCAAATTCTGGCAGGAGTGCCAGCATTTATACTTTTTAACACAAAAATAGCCGTTTCTGCAAAAGCACAATCTTAAGATTCACTTCTACATGCTTCCCAGGAATGGAACCTATTTTGAAATAACTGCAAACTTGTAAACAAATGCAAAGGCATATATTGTGGCTTTGGTTAAGAAAAGTGTATTTGAATGTGTATTTTTCATGAATTACCACAGGTGACCTGCTGTTAAAATCACAGAAAAAGAAACATTGTTTAGTATGGCAGTTTTTTTAAAAGTTACTAATAAAAATATTCCTTGCACACAGGAACAAGAAGGTAGGAATCTACAAAATCATTGGAACTACAAAGATAATTCTTAGAAATTATACCTATTTTAAAATCATATCCCATTGAACTTACAGTTTATACATATGACAAGAATTGTATTCTTTGTATAATTTATAAAGCACACTTTAGCATTCCACTTTAATCACCAGGACTGATCATGGATATTATGTCATTTGATCTCCTGTCTTCTTTATTGAAAAAGTATATACAGGATCAATTAATAGTTGAGAATATGTTTTCTGTTAAGATACTCATAAATTGAGATGCTGTATGGAGCTTAGAATACAGCATTATTAAGCTAGAAGGTGCACTTTTGACGGGCAAAATTGGAAATATTTCCATAAGCTATCAAACAGCAATAATCGAACAGTAAAATGCTCATTTCTGCATAGTTGATGCTGCTAACTCAAGAATAAGTAAGCAAATAAAGTATTTTCCTGCTAAAAATAGAACATGAAAACAGATGTACCCTTATTTTCATTTTTTAAAAAGATTGTACTTATATCAAGATAAATGCATTACATTGAATAGTGAAACTAGTGATGTGAATGATCCCATTTTCTCTAAAACCCTGATGGCTCTTTTGATACTCACTTGAATCCTTCCTGTGTTTCAGAATGTGTGCTCTGAATATCTTTATAGTATGCTGTATTAGCCCCTAAAGCAGAAGCAAGAAACCATGCAATGTTTTAATTTATAATCTGAAATGTTATGTATAAAATATAAATTACTAATCTGTATAGCCATGGAATAGGAAGGACAAAATTTCAAGATGAATTCAGTTCAACTTAGTGTATTTATTTTTATACCATCATAATAATGTCTGAATAAATGCTAATGAAAGCATTCAGAATAACAAGAGGGCTACATTTACAAATTGAACAAGAGACACCACAAAACAGTCCAATGTTGTTTTTTACATAATGGGTTACTGTAATGTGATTGTACTAGATAAACTTTTGGATTTAACACTGTAATCAGGGAGGACAACCTTTAGCAAGTCAAATGCCATTCTTATCATTAGACAGGTGGCTTTGAAAGCCACAACACATACAGGGCCAGATCTGGGTTTAGGAAGTGGCATTTTGGGATTTCCCTTCACGTTCTTTTTAAAATGTTTTTCATTGTGTTGTACTTAATTTAGGCCTCGCACAAGAGTTTTCATATGTTTCCTACCTGAAACTGCTGTTGGTTTGTAACAATCATGTACAAAAACAAAAAAACCAGATTTTGAGGCCCTCAAGTCAAAGGCTGTTTATCACTGCAGTGTAAAGTCATATCTTTATACAGCACATGCAGTACAATGTTCAACAATAGGAAATAAAGTCCACTGAACAATATGGTCGGCTACCTACCTTTCCAATGTCTTAACAGTTATTGGGCAAGAAATCAGAGTCTGTTGTCATTGCTGTTAGCTTTCCATTTTTATTTATTTATTTATTGGCAGAACTACACTATCAATTCTGGCATAGTTTTTCTAGCCTGGATCTTGCAAATGTGTTGGGACTTCTGACTGGGATTCTTGGCAGTTAGAATCCCAAAACATCTGAAAAGTGTCAGGTTAGAGAAGGCTAGTCTTTGAGTTGGCATATATCCTTAATGAGCCACCACTAGCTATGATAGGTGTGTTATGATAATGTGAAAGAATAAACCTAGAAAATCATGCAAAAGGTAAAAAGAATAACCTCTTTAAAGTAATATTTAAAACTCTGTTGAGTTAGCTGTTTGTTTACATATGCTGTGCAATTGAGGAAGCAGTGTACAGTATTTTTGAAATACTTTCTTATACCGTAGTAATCCATTCTGTTATTTCCAGTTCAAGTGACGCTGTTCTATAGTTGGATATATCACCTGTCCTAGGTAGTGAATTATAGCACATACTTTTTTCACAATACTAATGTGATAATGGTTGAAATAATTTCTTCTTCCTTAAATTACAGTCTTATTTTGTGCCTATGAAAATGCATGCATTGTTTCACTAATTATTTTGGACTATTATGGGGTTCAACATTTCAATATTGCCTGCTTGTAACAATGAATCAAGTTAGAATGAAATAACAATTTTGGACTTTTACATTCTCTCCCAATATGTTCATTTTAATGAAACTGATTTTAATAGCACTTTAGTATTATATAAAATGACTTATAGAACAGTAGGGTCTTAAACCTACAGCATTTATGATTGAAATAATTATATATTTTGCAGACAAGGTACTTCATTGTTTGTTTTAGCATATGCCTGTTATCAAGTAGCAACAAGCAGTAAATTACTGATATTGTAACAATTACCAGTAACAAAATAAAACCCATAAATCCATAATGCAAAATCACTGATACGAATCTTTCATACAACTTTTAAGTTTTGAGGAAGATAAATGTTTGCATATAAAATAGGTTCTTTCTCAGGGTTTAAGGTGGCTTAGGACACACGATGGCTGCAGGACAAGAGGCAAATGAATATTTTTGATTATGCAATCTTGATAAGTGTAGAAATGAAATATGTGCCACTTTGTAAGGCAGCACTTATGTTAACAGATAAGAACTGTATTGCTCAGAGCTTTACTGGCCAATCCTAAAATATATGCTCCAAAGACAAAAACAACTTTGAATAAGATTGCAGGAAAAGGGGTTTGGCTGTATAGAGTTTTGCCAGTGAAATGTTTAAAATAATTTCAAGGAGGCAATCTTCAAATCAGGTGCTTTAAGGACGCCTCATTAAATGTCAGGGGATGGGAACACTTTCCAGAAGTTGGACTGAAAATAAAATCCAGAACATCTCTTTAAATATTAGTAGTTTAGTAGTGTGACAGAAGGAAAAATGAATAAAACTTTTATTAGGAATTAACCCAAATTGTTAAAAATAGTGCATATTGTCAAGTGTCAAATTTCAAATATGAAAATAAGAACATTTTTTATGTGTTCTGGGATTTTAACAGTGAAGATATTAGGAGCTGTATGAGAATAAGAATGCACAAATCTGCGGTTCACGTGATATTTAAAAACAAATGTAAAGAACAGCATATTTACACAGACAGTCCCATTCTAGAAAGCGTTACATATTTTCCTATGGTTACTTATATAAACGTTAATCTACTCTATTCTGAACTAGATTTTAACTGAAAGGACAGAAAGCTCCAAAACATTACAGCCTATTAGGCTACTCCAAGAAATAATGCAAACTTTCAAACTCAAGTTCATACCTATTTATAATATTATTTCCCCTGACAATCCACATCCTAATTTCAGGTGGGGCATGCACAAGACAATATGTTGTGTAGGCGAGTATTAACTTACCCCGTCACAGACCTCTGCCTTAGGAATTACTATACCAAATGATTTGTTTCTAAAATATGTAATGTGTTTGAGTCCTGGTATGTGACATTGTTTTATCTTATTAGCATTCTGAAAATCAATCTCTGTCCAGCGTGAGAGTTACTTTTCATGATATTATGAAAACAAAGATACAGACTGCCATGCTTTCACAAAAAAGGGGACACTTCCAAAACTCCGCATAGAAAAAAAGAGAAGACTGTTGCTTCCATAAATGGCACACTTACAGATATTTCAACCTGTAGGGAACTTGCAGGAGCTTGTTAGACCGTTAGCCTTCTTTCTAACAAGGATCCTTAGATCCTTGTTCCTTACTTTAATTGCTTCCAGTCCAAACCATAAAGAGGAAAGCCCACTTAGAGAAGCTGCCCATCATTTCTCTAAGTAGAGACGTTCTCTTTAAGATGCGAACCTGAAGAAGGTCATTGTCTTTAATGCCCTGATCTACAGGTCCATGGACAGTCATGTAGATGGGTCTCAGTAGAGCTACAAATTCCTTCTGATTTGACCTTCCTTTGTGTTGTCTTTTAAATTATGGCTAATAACTAGGCAATTTGAGAATCCTGTACCTACATGGTTGAAAATTCCACTCAGGATTTCTCAGAGAATAGGCATAGACTCCACTGCAAATTAGCACAGGTAACAAATGAGATAACCTATTATAGTATTTCTCAACCACAGCAACTTTAAGATGTTGGTGTTGGACTCCCAGAATTCCCCAGAGTGTTGACTGGGAAATTCTGGGAGTTCAGTTCCACACATCTTAAACTTACACTTATCTGTTATATTTGACTATCCCGGACCTGGATATCCCAGGGCTATTAATTTTCTGTTAAATTGTTAATTAAATTAATCTATTCAATTAATCCATTCTTACCCTGGGGCATCAGGTTGGAAAGAATTCTTATTCTTTTACCAGTAGATCTCCCACATATTTCTACAGGTAGTCCTTGACTTACAACCACAATTGAGCTGAAAGTTTCTGCTGCTGAGTGAGTCATTTAAGTGAGTTTTGCCCCATTTTACAATCTTTCCTGCCACAGTTGTTCAGTGAATTACTGCAGTTGTTAAGTTAGTAACCCAGTTGTTAAGTGAATCTGGCTTCCCCATTGATTTTGCTTATCAAAAGGTCACAAAAAGTGATCACATGACCCAGGGACACTGCAACCGTCATAAGTATGACTGCATTTTGATCACATGACCTTGAGTATACTGCAAGGGTAGGTGTGAAAAACAGTCATGTTATTTTTTTCAGTGCCGTTGGAACTTCAAATGGTCACTAAATGAACTGTTGTAAGTCGAGGACTATCTGTACTCAGTGTACAGATGAGAGTACATAGTACATCTGTACTATGGAGCTCAGTGATACTCACTGCCAAGTAAGCATGCCTAGATTGCAACCTACATATTTGTACGAGAGATGGGAACAGTTGCAAAATGAATATATTTTATTTTATTTTAAATTTAAACAATAATAGTAAAAGAGTGGAATATGTGTGTGTGAGAGAAAATGATTATGAGGTAATAAAGGGATATACGTCTTTGACCTCTACAACTATTTAAAATGAAGCACGTTTTTCTGCTAACTGAAAAGGTTTTTACAATTTACCCTAAAAGTTAAAGTTGATCTATTAGCAGGATTTTTATTTTCAGTTCTATTACACTCATATAAATAAAAACAATTAAAATGTAATTTCAAATTGTTTAAAAGGAAAATAAATATCTAGAAGAATTGTCCTTTTAAAGTTCTACTGGATTCACAATGCACTTTTAGGCTGTATAATAGATATATTATAAAAAAAAGAACTTGACAGTTGCTGCAGTAGAACTTTTGACATTTCTGTAACAAATGTTTTGCAATAAAAATGGATATAGTTGAAAATATTTCTGCAGTTTCTTGGTACTTCTGTTTATGGTCATTTCTTCTCCCTTAATCCAACGCTTAGGTAATTGCAATGACTAACCATTTCCACAAATATATATGGTCTACATTTACATCTTTTCAGAATTCCAAAAATGATTGCTTCAATTTTATTCACAAAGTGGTTTTGAGCCTTGATATAAAGTTAATACCTGTCCTAACGGGATACTTAAAAAAATTAAAATTCCTAAGTAAGAGTGTGATATCCTACTTTGCTTGCCTTTAATCTTGTGAAATTATTACCTATAATATGAATATGAAGGCTGTGGTTTCCTCACTATATAATTCAGCTTCACAGTGTGTGTTCAATTGTAGACAAAGAAGATTATTCTTTGGACAACAGTGAGCTCACAAATCTAATAAAATAAAATAAACAAGTGGAAAACTTTTAAGGAATATCTTGCCATCTTAGAAAAAGAATTTCTAAGACTGAATGGTTCAAAAAAACCACAGAAAAGGCTGCCAGATCTAACTGCAAAAAACTAGATTACCAACAGATGGCAGCAAAGAGATACAGAGGTTATAACAAGGGAGAAATTACTGTATAAAATCCCCATGCTAGAGAGGTTTTTAAAAATAAAAATAAAAAATAGGCTAATTATGAGTCAGTTAAATAAAATATAAGCAACGGGCAGATTGACATCTTTACACATTGTTTTGCTCTATTTAGTGGGAGCTAAAAATGTAATTTAAGAGCAGGAAGGCATGCCACAAGTGATTTACTTAGTTGAGATATAAATGGAAATTAATGTGGGAAAAAGCAGTGGTGTCAACTATCAGCCCTTCTGCATAATACTTGAAATGGAAATAATTAAAAATTAAGTTACCATGAGTTAACCATGACAGTGATATCTCTTAAGAAAGTGGTCAATCTAAAAAGCTGTTTTGTTTTTTTTTGTTTTTTTGTTTTTTAAATAGACCTGTTTCCAAAGTTCAAACCAACAATGCAGCACAACAATAAGAAAAGAAACAATACACATGTTTAGAGGCCTAGGCTGAATGGCCAATTATCCAGTTTATACGATACTATACACATTGAAACAGTGGTCAGCCTCTCATCAACAATACACAGTGCCATTGTTAGATGTATTAGTTCATTGTCAGAAGAAATATGAGCAATATAGTGAAAAGAATTTTTGTTCAAGTTTCTGAATGTAAATAACAAAAAATCTCAATGTAATGTGTTCAGTGTAATGGTTTATTCCTTTTTTCTTCTTTGTAGAACAAAAGCACTGGGTTCCATGTTGACACCACACAATTATAATTTGTGAAGACCAAGTATACATTTTCTTGATTTTCATGTAAAAAAAATCCATTATAATTATCGAAAACAGTAGCACTATCCACCCACAGTAAATATTTATTTTATTTATTTATTTTATTTATTGAATTTTTATACCGCCCTTCTCCCGAAGGACTCAGGGCGGTGAACAGGGCATATAAATAGAAATACAAAAGTTAAAAGAAGATTAAATTATTGCCCGAATTAAAACGATCAAAATATATAAAAAAAACATTAAAACCCTAAAATTCCCCATCAAGCCAGGCCAGCTTGTTCGAATAGATGAGTCTTTAACCCGCGCCGGAAGGAGCGAAGATCTGGTGCCATCCGGAGCTCAACCGGCAGTTGGTTCCATAAAGCCGGGGTGCCCACAGAGAAGGCCCTCCCCCTGGGGGCCACCAGCCGGCATTCTCTGACCGGAGGCACCCTGAGGAGGCCCTCTCTGTGGGAATGCACAGGGCGGAGGGGAGTCGACGCCGGCAGCAGGTGGTCCCCGAGGTATTCCGGACCCATGCCATGTAAGGACTTAAAAACCATCACCAAGACCATAGGTAATGTTATTAACTGAAGATTGATGTTATCTTTTCAAAATGAAAATAGTCCTATCAGCAAATCTGGGCAACCCAAAGCTGCTTTCTTCAGATGAGGGTGCTGGTCTCAAATCAAAGTAACATGCAATATTGGAATTCAACATTATGGAAGCACAAGCAATAGAATACAGCCAAACTAGAGTCTTGGACTTTAAAAGAGCTAATTTCAATAAACTTAGAGAGACCTTGGGAAGAATTCCATGGATGAGAATCCTAAAGGGCAAAACAACTCAAGAAGCTTGGGAAATTTTGAAAAGTAAGATAATAAAGGCCCAGTCTAGCACAATACCAACAAAGAAGAAAAATAACAGCTTTCAAAAGAAACCAGCATGGCTGCATAAAGAACTCTCTGATAAACTGAAAGATAAAAAGGACAAGTACAAGAAGTGGAAAGAGGAGCACATAACTAAGGCAGAATATCAGCAAACAGCCCGTGCCTGCAAAGATGAAGTGAGGGAAGCTAAGGCTCAAAATGAACTAAGGCTTGCGACCAAAGTCAAAAATAACAAAAAAGCTTCTTTCAACATATAAGAAACAAGAAAAAAGTTAAGGAAATGATTGGTCCATTAGTGGGGGAAAGTGGCAAGAAGGTGACAAGCAACAGGAAGAAAGCAGAACTATTTAACTCATTTTTTGCATCTGTCTTTACACAAAGGGAAAAAACAGTCCAACCTACCAAAACCAGTGCCATAAAAAACAGAATAGAAACGCAAGTTAAGATAGGCAAGAAAATGGTAAGTGAGCACCTGTCCAGCCTAGACGAGTTCAAATCACCAGGACCAGATGGATTACACCTCAAGGTTCTCAAGGAACTGGCAGACGTGATCTCAGAACCACTGAACTATATTTTTCAAAGATCCTGGAGCACTGGGGAACTACCAGAGGACTGGAAGAGAGCTGATGTAGTTCCCATCTTCAAAAAAGGGGAAAAAATAGATCCAGGAAACTACAGACCTATCAGCCTGACCTCAATACCTGGGAAGATTCTGGAAAAGATAATCAAACAACAAATCAGCGAACACCTTGATGCGAACAAAGTTATCACTAAAAGCCAACATGGGTTTGTCAAAAACAGATCATGCCAGACAAACCTTATTGCATTCTTTGACCAAGTGACAAAACTAGTGGACCAGAGGAATGCTGTAGATATAATTTACTTGGACTTCAGTAAGGCATTTGATAAAGTAGATCACAACCTACTTGATAAGATAGAAAAATGTGGGTTAGATAGCATCACCACCAGATGCATTCGTAGCTGGCTGACAGGCCGTACTCAGCGTGTGGTCCTCAATGGAACTGCATCTACATGGAAGGAAGTGTGTAGTGGGGTGCCCCAGGGCTCTCTTCTGGACCCAGTGCTCTTCAACATCTTCATCAACGATTTGGATGAGGGGATAGATGGGGAACTCATCAAATTTGCAGATGACACCAAGCTGGCAGGAATAGCCAATACTCCAGAAGACAGGCTTAAGATAAAGGAGGATCTGGACAGACTCGAACACTGGGCACTATCTAACAAAATGAAATTCAATGGTGAAAAAAGTAAGGTTCTACATTTAGGCAGCAAAAATCAAATGCACAGGTATATTATAGGTGGTACCTTGCTCGATAGTAGTAACTGTGAGAGAGATCTCGGGGTCCTAGTGGACAATCACTTAAATATGAGCCAGCAGTGTGCTGCAGCTGCCAAAAAAGCCAACACAGTGCTAGGCTGCATTAACAGAGGGATAGAATCAAGATCACATGAAGTACTAATACCACTTTACAATGCCTTGGTAAGGCCACACCTGGAATACTGCATCCAGTTTTGGTCACCACGATGTAAAAAAGATGTCAAGACTCTAGAAAGAGTACAGAGAAGAGCAACAAAGATGATTGGGGGACTGGAGGCTAAAACATATAGGGAACGGTTGCTGGAATTGGGTATGTGTAGTTTAATGAAGAGAAGGGTGAGGGGTGACATGATAGCAGTGTTCCAATATCTCAGGGGCTGCCACAAAGAAGAGGGAGTCAAGCTATTTTCCAAAGCACCTGAAAGCAGGACAAGAAGCAATGGATGGAAACTAGTCAAGGAAGCAACCTAGAACTAAGGAGAAACTTCCTGACAGTTAGAACAACTAACCAGTGGAACAACCTGCCTCCAGAAGTGGTGAATGCTCCAACACTGGAAGTTTTTAAGAAGAGACTGGACAACCATTTGTCTGAAATGGTATAGGGTTTCCTGCCTTAGCAGGGGGTTGAACTAGATGACCTCCAAGGTCCCTTCCAACTTCTTCTTCTTCTTCTTCTTCTTCTTCTTCTTCTTATTATTATTATTATTATTATTATTATTATTATTATTATTATTATTATTATTATTATTATTATTATTATTATTATTATTATTATTATTATTATTATTATTATGCTTGAATGTATTTCAGAACAGTGCATTACAACCCACCAATCTTAGTAAATTCTTCAATATATGACATTTTGGGACATCAGAAGCTTTCCAAAGTCTCTATAATCTTAATGAAACACTACGTGCATCACGACTGAGCTAGGTATTATCAAGGGCCAATTTAGACAACAACTGACAAACCAAAGTAAGCTGGCATTGCTTGATAAACTTTGGGTAATTTAGGAAAACACAAAGGTTAGAACCACTGCAAAAGTAATTTGCAATGGTTCTAACACAACATCCATCTATCTATCTATCTATCTATCTATCTATCTATCTATCTATCTATCTATCTATCTATCTATTTATTTATTTATTATGCCATCCATCTTGCTGTCCATGGAAACTTTGGGCAATATAAACATGTTTGCTGCCCAATTCTCAATGACATTTAAGAATTCTGGCCCAGGTTAGGTAACTCTGTCAAACTTCCAGATAGTTAGATCACAATTTACTGTGAGCCAGCAGATATGAACAGTGGATATCATGGAAGGAATCATCCAAACCATCCAAAGGGGACATCAGGTTTCCTATCCTGCCTCAACGTATTTTAATGTTGGAAAATTCTGCTTATTAGAACTCATCCTAGCAAGGATGAGCAGTGTTTTGTTTTTTTAGAGCAAAGGCAATACTTTCAGTGGCCCTGCTGGGGACTTTGCTCATACATGGATTAATTTGATTCATTTACATTGAATTAAAAAATTAAAAATAGGGACGCGATGGCTCAGTGGGTTAGGACGCTGAACTTTCGATCAGAAGATCGGCAGTTTGGCGGGTCGAATCCCGAGTGCCGCGTAGCAAAGTGAGCACCTGTTACTCGTCCCAGCTTCTGCCAACCTAGCAGTTCGAAAGCACATAAAAATGCAAGTAGAAAAATAGGGACCACTCCGGTAGGAAGGTAACAGTGTTCCGTGCGCCTTTGGCGTCTAGTCATGCCGGCCACATAACCACGGAAACGTCCTCAGACAAACGCTGGCTCTTTGGCTTTGAAACAGAGATGAGCACTGGCCCCTAGAGTTGGAAACAACTACCACGCATGTGCGGGGGAACCTTTACCTAAAAAATTAAAAACAGAACATTATTTCAGCCCAATCATGTGTTTCAAAAGTTTCCCCCATGTTAAAAAAAAATGACCATTTGGAAGTCCCTGAGACTGAATCCTGAAGCACAAAGTCTTGGGGGTTCACAGCCCCCTCTTTGCTTCTTAGATTGCCTCCTTAGATCTGTCTGCAACCAGAAATACAACTTACTATAGACTCACTTTGCTTGGATTCCTCTTAAATCTTTTTTCGGTGCCTGTGTTGTTATTGAACTATGACCACAGGGTGTCAGTATTTCCTCTGTGAAACTCAGCAGCCGGCCATCTGTTGACCTGGCTTCCTTCCAAATAGAAGGTTATCTGACACATGCATACATATACACACACCCACTTAAAATGAGATTAGGTAGTTCTTTTCAACACTCAAATGGTGACGGTGGGGGGGGAGGCATCTTTTAATTTCCCTGAATGTATTCTACGCAGAGGGGGATGAAATACTCCACTGATATCAACGAGCAGCCTTTTACATTTAGAGGGTTATTTCTCCGTGCAGATGCTTTAAAACAGAATCAACAGTACCTTTGAATAAAAAGTAAACACTGGAAGAAATAGTCTGAGTGTCCAGTTATGGTATTTTTTTTTATTAAAAGGTTTTATAAAAGTTACAATACAAACCCACCCTCAAACCACCCCCTTCCCCCTCCCCCACTTCCCAGAACTGAATACAGGGTTACAAAAATAACAATCAAAATCTAAATAACATTAACCAACTATATATGTAACCAAGTTCCTAACGCACTTTAACTCCCCTTTAACATGAACACAAACAAAATAAAAGTAAACATAATAATAACAACATAAAAACAAGATAATATCCATATTATTAAACAATACTAATAAAATATAATAAAAACTAATAAAAAGACCATAAAAACATACTAATATTAATAATATCATTCTATAATTCATTCATAAGCTAGATGAAACTTTTTAGTCCCATATTTGTTCTGAATATAATCTATCCATCTTCTCCAGACTGAAATGTATCTTTCTTGTGAATGATCCTTCAAATAAGCAGAAATCTTAGCCATTTCTGCCAAATTTGACACCTTAAGTGACCAATCTTCTATAGTAAGCAAACTATCTTTCTTCCAATATTGACCTACCAAGAGCCTTGCTACTGTTATCAAATTCAACATCAAATTTGTTTCTTTAGTATCACAATTTATAACAATACCCAATAAAAACAATTGTGGAGAAAATTTTATCTTTCTCTTAAAAATCTTTTGAATATTCCACCAAATTTTAATCCAAAAAGCTTTAACATTTCTACAAGTCCACCATATATGATAATAGGTAGCATCCAAACTACCACATCTCCAACATTTGGGCTGTAAGTTAGGATACATGCAGGACAATTTTTTGGGATCCAAATGCCATCTATAAAACATTTTATAAAAGTTTTCTCTTATGCATATTTAAATTTTGAGCCTGGGTAAATGTCACATTTCTAACCCAAATTACCTCCCATGTATCCAATGAAACTGGTTCTTGAATATTTTGAGCCCATTTTATCATACAATCTTTAACTAATTCTGTTTCAGAATCCAATTCTAATAAAGCATTATATATTCTCTTTATATGCACTCGGTTTTGATCTTTAATTTGTTTTACCAAATTTTCATCAGTTAATGTAATACCAATTTTCTGATCTATCTTCCACCTCGTTTGCAATTGAGTATATTGAAACCAAGACTGTATGATATTTTCTTGTTTTAACTCACCTAATGATTTTAAATGCCAACCATTCCCTATCCATCTAAGTAATTCCTTATATGAAGTCATATCCAAGCTCACACCCACAGATACACCCTCTGTCGCATGCCTAGAAATCCCCCAAATTGGTATGTTATAATTTAACTTATAATAATATTTTTTCCATATGCGCAATAAGGCGCTTCTTAAAATGTGATTTAAATGCCTTATCCACTTTTTTATCATAAACTAAATATGCATGCCACCCATAAAGTAAGTCCCATCCTTCAAGATAAAGTAATTTTTCATTTGTTAAATTAAGCCAGTCACTAACCGCTGATAAACAACCGCATCATAATATAATTTCAAATTAGGCACTTTAAGTCCTCCTCTTTCCCGTACATCTTGTAAGATCTTAAATTTAACTCTCGGTCTTTTCCCTGCCCAAATAAATTTATTAATACCCTTCTGCCACTCATCCAAATTGGCATCCTTTTTCAATATAGGTATCATTTGAAACAAAAAAAGAAACTTTGGTAGAACATTCATTTTAACAGCTGCAATTCTCCCCAACAGAGATAATTGTAATTTTTTCCAACTATCTAATTCCTTTTGTACGTTTTGCCATAATATCTCATAGTTGTTCTTATATAATTTCACATTTGAAGCTGAAATATATACTCCCAAATATTTAACCTTTTTCACTATTTCAAAACCCGTTAGTTTTACTAACTCTTCTTTTTCATTCATAGTCATATTTTTAGATACTATTTTACTCTTATAATTATTTATCTTAAAACCAGAAACTTTCCCATATTGAGTTATAATTTCCATTTAATCTGTAACCGATTGAGTCGGTTGAGATAGTGTAACAACCAAGTCATCCGCAAATGCTCTTAACCTATAATCATTCTGCTTTATTTTTATTCCCCTTACTTTAGTTGATACACGAATTTTAATCAATAAAATCTCCAATGTTAAAACAAACAACAATGGTGAAAGGGGGCATCCCTGTCTTGTACCTTTTTCAATTTTAAATGCATCTGTTAATCCCCTATTAATTATAATTTGTGCAATTGTTGTTGATATATAGCCTTAATAGATTGCAAAAATTTATCCCCAAAATTCATCTTATCAACAACTTTCAATAAAAATTGCCAATTCAATTGATCAAATGCTTTTTCAGCATCTAAAAATATCAGTGCCGCAGGGACTTGGTTGTTCTTATCCAAATACGCTATTAAATTTACAATTTGTCTTACATTATATTTCATATGTCTTCCAGTTATAAATCTAGACTGATCACTATGAATCATTTGTTTCAAAACCTGCATTAATCTATTTGCCAATATTTTTGCAAAGATTTTATAATCTATATTTAAAAGCGATATAGGTCTATAATTCTTTGGTTGAGTGGAATCCTGCTCCTCCTTTGGAATCAGCGATATAAAAGTCCTTCTCCAGGACGGAGGCACCAGTTATGGTATTTTTGCATACTCATTCATTCTTCCATATACCTTTCTGCCAAAGAGCTTGCTGCTTCCCAGAAGCTTGTTTTCAACTACTGTAGCAGGTCTCTAATACTAAACACTAAATTCTTTCTTTTATTAATGCCTTGGACTAAACACGTCTCTCCCGCCTAGACTGCCACAATTTATTAAGTAGGTCTCAGCCCAAGTTGCTGCTGCTGCTCTCTAGAGATCCAGTCCTTTGGTCCAGGCAGGATGGAACCAATCTGTAACCCTTGGACAATCAGCATGGACTCCCAAGCCCAACCCATTTAAAAAGCTAACTTGTTCATGTTTCTGAGATATCCAATTCCTCAGGGGAAAAGTACTACTACTACTACTACTTCTAATTCCTTGATGGTAGTGGTATGTTGCTGTTTTACTCCCGTTTTTCCGCAGCAAAGAAAGTTTCTGAACAAGCTATCACCATCTGGGTAAGACCTAGACATGAAACTGCTTGGCTACAATCAAATGCTCATTCTTCATCCCTTGGGTCTCATTCGTCCACATAAAACAGAACCATCCTAGTCATATCTCTGCTTTAAAAGGAGCAGGCAGGACAGCGAAGTTAAGCAACTTAACTTTATTAGGAACCAGGCAAACAAACAGAAGAACATCGCTCTATTTATACTTGCAGCTGTCAGATGTCTGACCAATCGGGGCTGTGCCAGCTTCCCGCTTCGTTTGCTTCCGCCAATCGGAGTCGGGCTGGTTTGACAGCTCAGAGTTGTCATCTGGTGGCGCGTGCGCTGTAGCCGGCGACTTTGACAGCCGAGAGCTGTCAGTCGGTTAGCGCCTGCGTAGTTCTCTCCGGCAGCTTTTGACAGCTGTCAAAAGCTGCCGCGGTTTTACCTCAGCCCCGTTGGTTTATGTTAAAGTGGTTAATGTTAGTTTACATTAAACATGTGAATACATAACACCCCTTACCCCTCCCTCTGATTGAGTTGAAGTTTCCCCCGACTGTTTCTTTTCGGGTTTCCCCATTCGAAGTCTTTTAAGTAGGCGGGGGGTCTTTTTGTTCTTTTGGAGCGTCGGGGGGGTGTCTCCTCTGGTCGTTCCTTGCCCCTAGGTGTATTGCTTCTGTTAGAGTCTGGCTCGGGGGGCAGAGGGTTTGACTCCATCGTTTCTGGGTCCCTTTCGTTGGGATTGTGTTGTGGGAAAAAGTCATTCTGTGTGGGGTTTTGCTGTGGTGACATTTGTTCGGGGAGGTTTTGGTGTGACAGTGTTTGCGGGGGGGTTCTGATAGCATTTCGTAGTTCCCCCTTTCCCCCATATTTTGTGGGCTGCGTTGCCGTAACTGGTCGATGTGTCTACGGAGGTGGGTGTTGTTTCCGGTATCGACGATGTATGACAGGGGACCTGTCTGTTCTATGATGACTCCCTGTGTCCACTTATTCCCACTTCCGTAGTTTCTAGCCCAGACGGCTTGCCCGGTATTGAGAGTCCTGTGTCGGAGGGGAAGTTCTGGGTCTGCTGGGTTTCTCTCTGGATGTAAGCGATCCAATCTGGTCGTGAGTCGTTTGCCCCAGCGGAGTTCTGCCAGGGACTTCCCGGTGGTTGTGCAGGGGGTGGTGTGTTGAGCTAATAAAAATTGAGCAAGTCTGCGGTGCCAATTGCCGGTGATGATTTTCCGCAGTGCCTCTTTGGTTGATTTCACCATCACCTCAGCCAAGCCGTTCGTCGAGGGGTGAAATGGAACCGTGGTGGTGTGCCTAATAGAGTTCGCCGTTGTGAAACTCTGGAATTCGTAGGAAGTAAATTGGGGGCCGTTATCGGAGACTAATACATCCGGAAGCCCATGTATGGCAAACAACCCCCTTAATACTTGTATTGTGGCTGCAGAGGTCGTGCTTGTGACTGGGGTCACCTCTAGCCACTTGGAATAACTATCTACCACTATCAGGAACATTTGTCCTTGGAAGGGACCCGCGAAGTCTAAATGGACGCGGGACCAGGGTGTTTTTGTTGTTTCCCATCTGTGTACAGGAGCTTGGGGTTGGGCTGCTCTGACAAGTTGGCAGGGGTAACACCCAGCCACATGTGTTTCTATTTGTTTGTCGAGGCCAGGCCACCAGACGTAGCTTCTGGCTAAAGCTTTCATTTTGACAGTTCCCGGGTGACCCTCGTGGAGGCTTTCTAGGACTTTCATTCTGTGTTTTTCAGGTATTATTACCCTGCTGCCCCATAATATGCATCCCTGGTGGGAGGATAATTCTTTTTGTTTTAGAAAGTAGGGTTGGAATTCTGGCTCTGGGGGTGTGGTTTGCCACCCTGAAGTGACGTAGCCTAAGACTCTGCCCAGGACTTTGTCCGCAGCTGTGGCTGCAGAAATGTCCCGGACTGACAATGGGCATTCTGGCAGTTCGGATATAGCTAGTATTTTTCCAGCTGGCGCGGGGTCTGGGTCTATCTCTGGTAGGGGCAGCCTGCTAAGCCCATCTGCGTGACCCATGCTTTTCCCTGGTTTGTGTTCTAATGTGAAAGAATAGGCTGACAAGAAGGTGGACCATCTGAGGATGCGGGGAGATAAAATTTGGGGCGTTTGTTTATTAACTGTAAAAATCCCTAACAGGGGCTTGTGATCTGTAAAGATGGTAAATTGGCGACCATAGAGGTAGTCATGAAACTTTTTCACGCTGGCCACTATGGCTAAAGCCTCTTTATCGATTTGAGCGTAATTGCGCTCAGGTTTTGACAGCGTTCTGGAATAGAACGCTATAGGAGTTTGGGTTCCTTCCCTCGTTAAGTGACTTAGGACCGCTCCTATGCCGTAGGGAGAGGCGTCGCATGCCAAACACAGGGGTAGCTGTTCGTTGAACAGTGCTACCGTGGCGTTGCTGGTCAGTAAGTTTTTTAGAAGCCTGAAACTTTCATCGTGCTGTGGGGACCAAGACCAGGGGTTGCCCTTATCTAAAAGCCTATGGAGGGGTTCTGCAATTGAGGCTTTGTGTGGTAGGAAGGTGTGATAGAAATTAACTAACCCCAAAAAGGCTTGCAGTTCTTGTTTATTCTTTGGAATAGGGGCTGTTTTGATGGCTTTTATCTTAGACTCAGTGGGGTGAATCCCTTTTGCATCAATTTTGAACCCTAGGAATTCCGCTGAGGGTACCCCTATGGAGCATTTGTCTCGCCTTAATTTGAGCCCTGCTGTCCTGAACCTAAGGAGCACTTCTGCCAGCTTGGTTGCTAAGTCCCTTTCTGATTCCCCTGCAATTAGAATGTCGTCAAAATATGGGCAGACCCCAGGGATTCCCTTTAGTGTTTTCTCCATGATTTCTTGAAAGATCCCTGGGGCTGCAGAGATGCCGAATTGAAGGCGGTTAATTTTGAAGGCTCCCTTGTGCGTGACAATTGTCTGTGCTAGGGCGGTGTCAGGGGTGACAGGCAGCTGTAAGTACGCCTGCGCCAAGTCTAATTTAGCGAAAATGGCGCCTGACTTAATGGCCGCGAGGATGTCTTTGACAGCCGGGACAGGGTAAGCATGGGCATTTAATGTGCGGTTCAGTGTGGCTTTATAATCAGCGCAGAGTCTGATTTGGCCATTGGGCTTGATTGGGGTTACTATAGGTGTTTCCCATTCGGCCCCTTCGACTGGTTCTAAAACTCCCAATTTAACTAGCCTGTCTAGTTCGTTTTCTATTTTTTCTCTTAAAGCAAAGGGAACCCTCCTAGCCTTAATTCTTATGGGCATCACGTTAGGGTTCAGTTTTAGTGATACCGGGGGTCCAGTATATTTCCCTAGCGAGCCGTCAAAAACGTCCGCGAATTGGTGGCAGACGGTGTCTAAGTTTGACAGCTGAGTGGCATTGACGCCTGTTAGTGCTATTCCTAATGCCTCGAACCAGTCCAGCCCCAGCAGGCTGGTCCTGTTTTCTTGGGTGACTAGTATAGTAAGGGGTCCCTTAAATTGCCTAAACTCCGTTGGGACTGAGGCTTTTCCTTTGAGCTTAATGGGCGTTTTTTGAAAATCCGCTAGGCGGAGTTTAGTGGGACGTAAGGCGGGTTGCTGCCGGCTGCGGCTACAAATGTTTTTGTAAGTTTGCCAAGAGATGAGGGAGACGGAGGACCCTGAGTCAACTTCCATCTCGCAAGGGACTCCGTGGATTAGGACGTCCACCTTAACTTTGGGCTTAAGGATGCTGTGGACCGTATTTTCCCTTGCTTTTCCCTTAACATTTTGTACTAGGGGTTTAAATCTTTGTTTTTCCCTGGACGTGGGTCGGTTCGTACCTGCAGACGTCACCTCCAATTCATGTAGGTTTTCTCGGCTCCGACTACGGCACACGGCTTTGAGGTGACCTGTTTTTCCGCATCCGTGGCATTTGGCACTGCGGAACCGGCACGATGCCCTCGGGTGGCTTCCACCGCAGCTGGCACATTTGGCTCTCCTAGGCTGGTAGCTAGCGCTCTTGTTGTTGTTGGAAGGGCCCCCTCGGTTGTTGCGCTGGGACTTGAGTCTCTCGAATCGCCGCTGAACGGCATCGATGTCCGTGGAGATGTCGTCATCCTCTGGCCCGCTGAAGGTGCCGTCCTCCTGGTGCACGGACCCACTGGGTCCGCTATCAGGGGGTCGGGGGTTGTCGCCGTGGCTATCTTCATAGGCGATGACTTCCATGGCAACTTCTGCCAGCGTTAGAGCGGGTTTGGCAATCAGTTTCCTCCGCAGGCGCTCGTCTTTAAGCCCAATGACGATCTGGTCACGATCCGGTCCTCCAGGTCAGGGAACCGACACCGCCGTGCAGCGTGTCTGACTCGGGTTATGAAGTCGTTAGCGGGTTCATCCGGAAGTTGTACGCGTCGGGCAAAATTCACTCTCCAGAACAGCTCTGACTTCGTTGGCATGAAGTGTTTGCTTAGTCCCTCAGTGAGTTCTGCGTAGGATATCGTTGCGATGGGTTCCGGACTGAATAGTCCCACAGCGGCATCATAAACGGCCGGCCCGCTGAGCCAGAGGAGTGCAGCTGCTTTGGCCCGATCGTCGGTTATCTTCTTAACCACCAGGTACCCTTCTACCTGGCCTAGGTGTGATTCCCAGCATTCTGGGTGGCGGGTGTTGAATTCACGAATATGGCCGTGGTTCGTCATGCTGTCCGGTCATGGGTGCTGCTTGCGTTATTGTGGAAGCTATGCTTCCAATTAGTGACTTCAGCGAGTGACTAGCTCGGGCTAAGGGAAAAAATCTCTTCTCCCCTTAGGCGGTGACTTCAGCTACGCAAGCAGGCATCCCATCCTCGTCGCCAATGCTTTAAAAGGAGCAGGCAGGACAGCGAAGTTAAGCAACTTAACTTTATTAGGAACCAGGCAAACAAACAGAAGAACATCGCTCTATTTATACTTGCAGCTGTCAGATGTCTGACCAATCGGGGCTGTGCCGGCTTCCCGTTTCGTTTGCTTCCGCCAATCGGAGTCAGGCTGGTTTGATAGCTCAGAGCTGTCATCTGGTGGCGCATGCGCTGTAGCCGGCGACTTTGACAGCCGAGAGCTGTCAGTCGGTTAGCGCCTACGTAGTTCTCTCTGGCAGCTTTTGACAGCTGTCAAAAGCTGCCGCAGTTTTACCTCAGCCCCGTTGGTTTATGTTAAAGTGGTTAACGTTAGTTTACATTAAACATGTGAATACATAACAATCTCAGTCTGTGCAACAAAAGCAATCTTTCACCTATGGTCCCAAGGCTGCCTGTGGCCCCCACCCCTAACAACATAAACTGTGATTCACAAGACAATAGCTTGGTTTATACTTTACAAAGCCAAAAAACAAATAAAGTACATTATGACAATACAATATATGAATTGGGCTGGGCTACAAAATGGAACAATGATCCACTTTAGTGAGCAAAAAAAGAGCAGCTTCTACATTCCTGGGATTTCAATTACCAGCTCTCCCATCACTGAAATTGGGGGGGGGGAGCCACATCCATGCAAATGGTAGGCCTCCCCCAAACACACTCTAAACCTCAAGGGCAAATCACTGAATGCCCTTGGTACAATTTCCACCTGATTGTTGGCCTGAAAATGAAAGAAAAAGCATGCTAAGCTGCTGATGGGCTTAGTGATGTTTATAAATAAAAAATAGCCACTTCAGTTTCCCAAAATCCACCAGCAGAGATCAGGAAAACACACACATAAACAGGTAGTCCATGTCTGCCAATAAATTGCCAGTTGAAATTTCGAAAAAAGGAACCACTGAATTAATACGAATTCAGACAGCAATCAGGAACCATTTATGTGGCAGGGCTTATCTGTTCCCCATTTACTGTTTTCCCAGTCAAAAAGCTGTTTTACAGCCATTACTAAATCCTTCATAGATATAAGCATTAGCTGCGGTCATGGATGACCCACCTGCCTTCAGCTTTCTTGGACTGCAGCCCTACCCTCCACAGAGACAGACAGCAGTTCCTAACTCATGGACAAAAACTGAATTGTAACCAGGAAAGATGCATAAGTTGGGCAAAAAGAAAGAGAGGGGGAGAGAGGGGGAAAGAGAGATTGTATATTGTATAAAATATAGTCCAGGGGAAAATGCTTCTTAATTTCCATCTGGAAACATAGTTAATCTAGGCTGTGAGCTTTTTTGATGAAATCAAAAAGTAAAAATCAGATTAAAATAAACATGGAGTTGAATAAATGCATGTTTGTTTACCAGCCACGGCATGTGAACTTATTGATAAACAAGGCTCAAAAAACAGAGGTCAAATATGCATGAATTGTGTTTCTAGATCACAGAGATATCTGCATTCCTTCTGTGAACAAAACACCTGTTCCTGTGCCAAAATATGTAGAACCTGTAACAAGTGAATGATAGAAACTAATTGTGCTTAGCTGTCAGAAAAGGAAGGAAGGAAGGAAGGAAGGAAGGAAGGAAGGAAGGAAGGAAGGAAGGAAGGAAGGAAGGAAGGAAGGGAAAGAAAGAAAGAAAGAAAGAAAGAAAGAAAGAAAGAAAGAAAGAAAGAAGAAAGAAAGAAGAAAGAAAGAAAGAAAGAAAGAAAGAAAGAAAGGTGGGAGGGAGGGAGGGAGGGAGGGAGGGAGGGAGGAGTAGGAGGAGGATAACAACAACTGACCTACAAGAAAGACCAAATGAAGAACCGAATGGAGGCATAGGAAGACAAATCATTACATAGCCAATACATTAAAAAATAGCAAGAAAAACATAACATAAAAACATAACAACAAGACCTGGCAATGGCTACGAGCAGGAAAGTTGAAAAAAGATATGGAGGGGCTAATTCTGGCTGCAGAAGACCAAGCCTTAAGAACAAATGCATACAAAGCCAGAATTGAAAAGACAGCAAGATAGCAAATGCCACCTATGCACCTAGTTAGCTGCTGCAGGAAGATCACACAGACTGACTACTAGCAATGGCATGACAAAGTAGCAGCAATGGTGCATTTGAAAATCTGCAAGAAATATCATTTGCTTGCAAGCAAGAACTGGTGGGATCATAAAATAAAGTCATAGAAAATGGAGAAGTTAAATTGCTCTGGGACTTTAGAATTCAAGCAGACAGGCACCTGCCACATAGCATGCCAGACTTAACAATTAATAATGCAAAAAAGTCTGGATAGTGGGAGTGACAGTACCTGGAAACAGCAGAATAGAAAAGATGTTTACTTTTTCTATTCAACAGCAGACTAGAAAAGAAAGAGAAGATCACAAAATACAAAGTCCTGCACCCAGAAATAGAAAGCAAGCAAAGATAGTACCAATAGTAATAGGCGCCTTGGGAGCAATCCCAAAACAACTGGAGCACCACTTGAACACCATCAGCATTGACAAATTCACCATCAGTCAATTGCAAAAGGCAGTTTTACTTGGAACAGCTTACATCCTGCAATGATATCTGTATAACATCATCAAACAACTGGAGCACCACTTGAACACTATCAGCATTGACAAATTCACCATCAGTCAATTGCAAAAGGCAGTTTTACTTGGAACAGCTTACATCCTGCAATGATATCTGTATAACATCATCAAACATACACCTCTGCCTAGCCCAGAGCCTTGGAAAGGACACGATAGGTAGACTAAAATGCCAAATCCAGTCTGAACATTTGGCTGACTGTGTGATGAGCAATAATTTTATTGTAACTGTCTCACTCCAATGATATCTAATGGAAAAGAAATTTAGTATCCTTGGACTTATTGTCATGACTTCCTCTATTCCTGTATTCCATTAGAGTCTTCTATGTTAAAAAATGCCAGATGTTCAAGCTGGCATTAGAAAAGGCCAAAGAATACAGGACATTATTCCTGATGCACTTTGGATAAATGAGAAAACCAAAGAAAACATTATAGCACTTCATTGATTAGAGAAAGGCCTTTGATTGTGTCAATCAAGGGAAGCTCATTTTATCAGATACACAGATTGGCTAGACGGATGTAGGATTTAATCCAGGGTGGGATGGGAGGACAAGAAGGGAAGAAAAAGGAAGAAAGATAGTTTGGTTATCCAGATGCAGGTTACATGTGAGACTGATTACGAGTACTTTATCTTATAAATTAACCATTGTAATGCATTGAAAACCCAGTGTTTGTTCAGATCTTCTGAGATTACCTGAAATATTTTGATATATGTGGTTTTGTTTCTTGCTGTTGGTTCCCTTGATCCTGAGTCACTTTGAGGTCTGCTAAGGAGTGTCCTGAAAGGATCATTTGACCTTGCTTTGAGTCCTAATCTCAAGCTTGTGTCCACTACAGTAGTTATTTTGGGCAAAGTCTATCTCATATGTCCTATGTAGAATCCAAACGGACATTCCTGGCCTCTGTTATATGGAGGAAGGGCGTGTGAGAGAACTTCTAATTCTGCTGTGACCTTTGGTAGTGCTGATGGTATAGATGTGGATATTAGCCATAATTGACATAATCGTCCTGGTTGTTGCTTGTGAGAAATTGTCTCTATGCATGCATGAGCCTACCAGTCGGTTGCTGAAACAGTAAAGTGTCATTTTTCCAGGCTGAGCCTTATTAATAATACAACTGAGTGGCTTCAGCTGTGTGTTGTAATTACTCACAAATGTTATTAATATGCTACTGTTCATTGGAGATTTGAGGCCTACAGGTAGTCCTCATCTTATGACCACAATTGAGCCCACGCTAGCTGAGGAATTCTGGGAGTTGAAGTCCAGAGGTCGTCAAGTTGCCATAGTTCCTCAGCCCTGGTCAATATGGTGGCCACAAGCACACCTAAACAAAGACCAGGCCTTCAATCACATGGTTGTGGCTGTCATTTTGACTTTGTTGCCATAACCCCCATCATGCCATTTCGGATACCCCTGTCTTGGACATAACCAACTGGAAAACCCTGCTCAAGAGAAAGTCGTAGTAAAGAACAGGAGGTAAAGGGTTAACCTGTCAACCAAAAAAGTTTAAATCTTTTGCTTTGGAAATCTGCAACTCAGTTAACTTTCACACTGAATCACCTTAACAAGAATATGAGCTATTAATAATTATAGAAATATTGGCTTCTTATCACCACAGCAACCATCAAAAGTATAAGGACATTTTTGATAAAACTTACCTGGTAATGAAGGACAGGATCCAGCAAAGCATCCCTCTCCTCCCCCCACCCTTAAATTGATGGGAAAGTGACAAGAGTGTCCTCAATGGTGAAATGGGACCACACTATTTCCAGCTCCATTGATAGCATCAATTATTTTCTCTTGCTAGGTAACATCAGTGGGAAATTGCATTATTGGTTAAAAAAAACCAGAAACCAAACCAATAAAAGGCAGCTAAGTTCTTCAGTACAGTATAAAGCATCTCCAGATGTTCCTTAATCCAGTCACCCATTGAAAGTGCATAGAATCTCTTGGCAGGTTATTAAGCCAATTTTTGACTATAATGCTAAAAATCTACTTGGCTTCCTTTCAAAATATGGTTCAGAACACTTTTAATCCAAGTAACAAACTTGATCAGAAAGTGTGTAATCCAAAAGTTATTTCAGAATTTTGTATCCTGTGCATTTGCATTTCCTGGGTTAGTGACTTTGGTGGGCAAAAAAAAAGGTTATATTGACCAACGGTGCAGGTAAAAATATGCTCTCAAGTGAACATTGTGCCCATGGATTTCTCAGCACCTTGAAAAGAACTAGAGAAGAATTTTGCTTCAGAAAATCACACTAATATATGAATACACATACACCCATATGTACCAAAAGGAAGCCATTTGAATGTATCAATGAACTTGACAATTTAAAAAAAATTTTTAAAAGAGCCTTGGTGGACCGGTGGGCTAATGCCTCCTTAAGTAACACCAGCTGCCTGCAATTAGTGCAGGTTCGCATCCCACCAGGCTCAAGGTTGACTCAGCCTTCCATCCTTCCGAGGTAGGTAAAATGAGGACCCAGATTGTTGGGGGCAATTAAGCTAACTTTGTAATAATGCTGCTTGGGGTGTGTGTGAAAGCCCTAATAAGCAGGCATATACATAGAATGAAGGCTACTGCTATGCTTGTAAGCCGCCCTGAGTCTTTGGAGAAGGGCGGGATATAAATGGAATTAAAATAAAAAGTAAAAAAATAAAAATACATTATAGGGGGTACCTTGCTCAATAGTAGTAACTGTGAGAGGGATCTCGGAGTCCTAGTGGACAATCACTTAAATATGAGCCAACAGTGTGCTGCAGATGCCAAAAAAAACAACACAGTGCTAGACTGCATTAACAGAGGAATAGAATCAAGATCACGTGAAGTATTAATACCACTTTACAATGCCTTAGTAAAGCCACACTTGGAATACTGCATCCAGTTTTGGTCACCACGATGTAAAAAAGATGTTGAGACTCTAGAAAGAGTACAGAGAAGAGCAACAAAGAAGATTAGGGGACTGGAGACTAAAACATATAAGGAACGGCTGCTGGAATTGGGTATGTCTAGTTTAATGAAGAGAAGGACGAGGGGGGACATGATAGCAGTGTTCCAATATCTTAGGGGCTGCTACAAAGAAGAGGGAGTCAAGCTATTCTCCAAAGCACCCAAAGGCAGGACAAGAAGCAACGGATGGAAAGTAATCAAGGAGAGAAGCAACCTAGAACTAAGGAGAAACTTCCTGACAGTTAGAACAATTAATTAGTGGAACAACCTGCCTCCAGAAGCTGTGAATGCTCCAACACTGGAAGTTTTTAAGAAGAGACTGGACAGCCATTTGTCCGAAATGGTATAGGCTTTCCTGCCTGAGCAGGGGGTTGAACTAGATGACCTCCAAGGTCCCTTCCAACTTTATTATTGTTGTTGTTGTTGTTGTCAAATGGATAACAATGGACTATAAATGAAACTCAGAAATGCAGCTGCCAGATCTAGCCTGAAAAATTGTGGATGGCCACTAGATGGTAGCCAAGAGGTTCAAAAACTCCCTTTTGCACCCCCCCTGGTGGTCACCTGTAATTTTGCAACCTAAATCCAATATCTGCAACTATGAAGGAGCTGATTGGTCATAACTGAAGTAAATTTAATTGATGTGGTAAGCAGAATTGTCCCCCCCCCACACAAAAAAAATAAAGAAAGAAGCATATATTTCTGCAAAAATATAAGGCTAAGCCAATTACAAGGAGGCAGGCCTTGTTAAGATTTCTAGTAAGTTCTCTTCAAATGCAGAGCATTTGCCCCATAGACAGGGGTATATATACAAAGGTCACCAATGATGACTTTAAAAGGTAAAGGTTCCACCCCGCATATGTGTGCTAGTCATTTCCAACTCTAGGGGCCGGTGCTCATCTCTGTTTCAAAGGCGAAGAGCCAGCGCTTGTCCAAGGACGTCTCCGTGGTCATGTGGCCGGCATGACTAGATGCCAAAGGCGCACAGAACGCTGTTACCTTCCCACCGTAGTGGTCCCTATTTTTCTACTTGCATTTTTACGTGCTTTCAAACTGCTAGGTTGGCAGAAGCTGGGACGAGTAACAGGCGCTCACTCTGTTAAGCAGCACTTGGGATTCAACCCGCCAAACTGCCGACCATTTGATCGACAAGCTCAGCGTCCTAACCCACTGAGCCACCGCGTCCCTTAATGATGACTTAGACCTACTTAAAACACTGAAGCCAGTTCAGTCTTTGATTTAAAGCAAGACTCTTCAAACGTGGCCCTCTTATGACTTGTGGACTTCAACTCCCAGAATTTCTCAGCCAGCCACAAGTCATAAAAGGGCCAAGTTTGAAGACCCCTGATTTAAAGGAATGGCCTGTGCAATCCCACAAGACTTACTTAGAAGGACATCCTATTTATTTCGATGACTATACCCCCAGAAAATAGGTATAGGATTGCTGCTTGTACAACTAATTTAGTCTTGTGCCAACTCACTGGATTTTATGTCCATCACAACTTCTGTCAAATTATTTGTTTCCTGAATCATTCATGCATAAAATTAAATTTCATTTTAATTTATATATTCTCAATTCCTGGCCCTGTGTTCCAGGAGCAGATATGGTTTCTATAGTATTAGACTTGAGCAGAGAAACTAGGGATCAAAGTCCTGCTTGCCAGGAAGGGTCATAAACTGGCCATTGTCACCTTGACACCCCCCAGAGAGCAGCTGAGAGATTAATATATGGCCTCAAATCATTGGAACAACTGAAAATACTAATGCAATACATAATAAGAAGTACACAATTTCTATCCAGTCCTTTCTCGGGTTTGCTTAAAGTTTCTCCATTGCTACTTTCAAGGAAGATATAGATCAACCATCCAGTAGAATGAAAATACATTTTATGTAATTAAGAGTGAATTATCAAATGCTTGTGACAATCATATGGGCCCCTTATGAGTAAATAGTATGGATATTTTTCAGATGTGTAATCCATAAAGATGTACAGGTGAGCTCTAGATGTGAATTATTTAGAAATTTATGTGTACAGATATTTTATGTTGGCAATGCAGTGATCTCAGGCAACATGGCACCTGCAGAACTTTCAAAACCCCAAATGGCTGAAACATCATGAGATTTTTCCAGTCTTGCTTGTTTTAAGGAGACCAGGTTGTAATCCCATAGGATTTCAAACAGGAACAAAACCATCTCACAAAATAATTGAATCTTACCAGATCTGATGATCTCACGAGATTTGGATCATTTTAAAAATTGGGTACCCACATTTTTATGCACAGCACCTGGTTCTGGAAAAAGGGATATGTGACACTTTGGATCCAAATTCAGAAAGTTTATTCAGAGCAAAGAACTCAATATGGGAGGCTTTTAACTCTTAACCCATATCTTCCTGGCATTGCTTACTTGCTATTCAGCTACTTTAAGGGGATGTTGCCAGGTACAATGTACTTACCTATTCTTACTCTAGAATGGGTAGAATAGAATAGAATAGAATAGAATAGAATAGAATAGAATAGAATAGAATAGAATAGAATAGAATAGAATAGAATAGAATAGAATAGAATAGAATAGAATAGAATAGAATAGAATAACAGAGTTGGAAGGGGGTCTTCTAGTCCAATCCCCTGCTAGGGCAGGAAACCCTATACCATTTCAGACAAATGGTTGTCCAATCTCTTCTTAAAAACTAGAATATTCCCAACTTCTGAAGGCAAGTTGTTCCACTGATTCATTATCCCAACAGTCAGGAAATTTCTCCTTAGTTCTAGGTTGCTTCTCTCTTTGATTAGTTCCCATCCATTGCTTCTTGTCCTGCCTTCAGGTGCTTTAGAGAATAGCTTGACTCCCTCTTCTTTGTGGCAACTCCTGAGATATTGGAACATGGCTATCATGTCCCCCTCGTCCTTCTCTTCATTAAACTAGACATACCCAATTCCAGCAACCGTTCCTTGTATGTTTTAGCCTCCAGTCCCCTGATCATTGCAGCAGTAGGCGTGAGCTTAAATGGACTCCAGAAGATGGTAGAGGACAGGAAGGCCTGGAGGAATGTTGTCCATGGGGTCACGATGGGTCGGACACGACTTCGCAACTAACAACACCCCCTGATCATCTTTGTTGCTCTTCTCTGTACTCTTTCTAGAGTCTCAACATCTTTTTTACATTGTTGTGACCAAAACTGGATGCAGTATTCCAAGTGTGGCCTTACCAAGGTATTGTAAAGTGGTATTAACACTTCACATGATCACATGATCTGAAACACCTTTTTGGCTTTTTATCTGAAATAGGCCTCTGAACACATTCCTATCAGAAAGGTTCTTAAACTCTTGTGAAAAGATTTCCAGGAAAATATTGTGTAACTAGAAAAATAAATAGAGATTCTATTGTCCAGCAGATTATGGATTAGTGTGCAATCATGTGGGGGATGGGACAATACTGAGTAGGGCAGTAATAGGTTAGGGATACACTCTCTCTCTCTTTCATATGTACACAGAAAAGTTAGTATTTATTCTTATTATTGTAGAGTGGTTTTTATTGTTTAACAGTTTGCAGTAATGCTTTGCTACAGGATTCCCAAAAGTGATTGAGTATAACAAGAATAATTCAAGACTTCAGTTGGAGTCTTTCATGTAGCTAAGTATCAGTTATTCCACATTTTTTTCTTCCTTAGATATTTTTCTGATTAAAATTAACAAAAAAACCCTGTGGGTGTGGTGAAAAATATGAGATCAGAATGAAAGATCATAATGACCTCTGGACTATCTCTCAATTGATTAAGTCCTAACCCTTAGTGACCACATAGATTTTATCTGCAATGTCGCGTGGTTGAACGGAGAGACGGACACTTGAGCTGGGTAGTATTTCTTTATTGAGTCAGAAATGAAGCTGGGGCAAAGGGGTTACCTGGCGTCTCTTTATACCTGCCCAGGTGAATGGTGACCAATAGATTTAAACCTGGGCTTCCCGCCAGTGCAGGTGGCCAATGGATTTAAACCCTGGCTTCCCGCCAGAGCTGACCATGCCCTGGGGCTGTCAACAACTCGCTCTATTCAGGCTTTCCCGCCAAAGCGGTTATAGCCTGGAGCTGTCCAGCCCCCTGCTGTGCTGACATTTCTGTGTATGCTTTAAAGGCATACACTACATTCTCCAATATGTTTTGTTGTCAATCTAGCCTTTTAAGTTTCTCAATTCATTGCTGTTATAATTGAGTCTGTTTATCTTGTTGGTAGTTGGCATTTCCTTCTCTTTCATTCCGTTTTTCTCAGCACTGTGGACTTCTTAAAGAATTGGAGTCTTCATGTCATGTGTTCAAATTATGATAGATTGAACTTGATCATTTGTACTTGGACTAAAAACTCTGGATTGATTTATTCTATGATGTATTTGTTGGTTTTCCAGTCTATCTTTTGTATTCTGAAAAAGTCTTTTCCACCACTATGGTTCAAATGTGCCAGTACTCTTTATATTCCATGTCTTCAAAGTACAATTTTTACATTCATAGAGTGTCACAAGGACAATAATTGTCTACATTATTTGATAGTCTTTAGATGTAGAGACATCATGACAACTTTTTCAAGGCCTTCATTGCTACCCTACTAAGTGCTAATTTATGATGCATTTATTGACTGCTGACCCTTTATTGTCTGAACCCAAAAATATCCACCATCTCAGTGTCTTCATTGTTAGTTCTAAGACTGTTACTGTACCTACAGTATACTCGTTAGACTGATCTTTATTTTTAATCATAATCCTGTTTTTCACTACGCTCCTTGACTTTCCTTATTAGCATGTGCAGATTGTCTGCATTCTCAGCCATTGAGCAGGGTATCATCAACATAGCACAGATTACAGTTGTTTATTTGTCTAGTTTAAAAACACAGTAATCTTTTTCCAATCCAGAGTCCCTTGATACATATTCCACATAACTAAGACGAGACTTTATAGTCTTGAAAATAAGCAAATATTTGTGTCTAAACCAGTTTCATATTTGTATCATATCACAGTTCCCAAATTTATAATAATAATGATGATACATTGGAAGGGATCTTGGAGGTCATCTAGTCCAGCCCCCTGCTCAGGCAGGAAACCCTATACCATTTCAGACAAGTGGCTGTCCAGTCTCTTCTTAAAAACTTCCAGTGTTGGAACATTCACCACTTCTGGAGGCAGGTTGTTCCACTGGTTAATTGTTTAGGGCAGCTTTAACTTTAGCTCAGTTTAATATTTTTCCCACAGCTGTCCTGGAATGAAAGTGTAGGAAAACGCTCATATGAAACCCAATATCCATAGAAAGCACAGCCTACGTTCTTCTGTATTGCCAGTTCTAGAACATAAAATGACACGGTTGGAAGGGACCTTGGGGGTCTTCTAGTCCAACCTCCTTATCAAGCAGTAGACCTTATACCACTCGATAAATGATTGTCCAATCAATGAATCCAAACAGACCCAGCAGCAAGTCCTGGCAATCCATAGATTGTTAAAACTATCTTTCCCTGAATTCTTACCACTGGCCATGCTGCCTGGAGGCTAAACCACAATCTGGGTAGTGGCGGTGCTGTCAGAAAAGCTCCAGCTGGCTAGATGTACAGCCAATCTACCAAGCCAGGTTTACAGATCAACAACTCACACTGTGGCTCAATCTCATATGTGAACCCAGTGAAACAATTCCCCTTTTGAAAAGTCTTCTCCGGGGACATTTGCCACCAGTTGATTACTCCTCTTCAATTTAAATTTCTGGGTCATTCTTGTTATGTATCCAATGCAGGCATCTGCATAGCAACAGCCACCAGGGGGTGTTGGCCTGGACGGTTTGGCGGGAAACCTAGTTTCGGCGGGAAACCTAAGGCCAACCCCATTGGCTGGACGCCTACCTGGCTGGGTATTTAAGGAGGCCAGGTAACCCTTGTTCCCCAGTACGAACCCCTCCCCCACAATAAAGATCTGAACTCGTACTCCAGCTGGCGTCCCTTCCTTGCATCGGACCCACTACATTACAGTGGCGACGAAGGTGGGATTCTGCCGACAGAAGAGCTGAAGTCACTAGGGGGAACGCACCACGAGCTGAAGGGAAGAGGCATCTTTCCTTTCTTCCCCCCCGACGCGACCGCCAGCCACCCAGACCAACACCGGTCACCGCAACCGCGACTCAAGACCAACAACCGACCAAGCAATGGCACGGGCTGGACAACCCCGTGAATTCGACACCCACCACCCCAAGAAATGGGCCCAATACCTGGCGCACGCCGAGCTGTACATGCGGCTCAACCCAGCACAGAGACATCACGAGGCCACTGTCCAAGCCCAGGGCCAAGCCACACCCAGACGGTCCACCAGGCCCCACAGGACACCAGCATACTTGGCGGACTATGTGTGCAAGTCACCACCCTACAGCTGCATATGTATTAGCACACACTGTATATAGTTATGTATGTACATAGTTGGAATGTTGGTTCTATAGTTGTCATGTGGTTCTTCCCTAAGGGGGGAGGGGTGTTATGTATCCAATGCAGGTATCTGCATAGCAACAGCCACCAGGGGGCGTTGGCCTGGACAGTTTGGCAGGAAACGTAGTTTCGGCGGGAAGCCTAGGGCCAACCCCATTGGCTGGACGCCTACCTGGCTGGGTATTTAAGGAGGCCAGGTAACCCTTGTTCCCCAGTACGAACCCCTCCACACAATAAAGAGCTGAACTCGTACTCCGGCTGGCATCCCTTCCTTGCATCGGACCCACTACATTACAATTCTGATACTTTTTATGTACACTATTTGTTAAGTAATCAAGATAAATTTATTTCTCTAAAAGTAGCAAAACATTGCTACATTATGTGTAAGTTTCTCCCACAAATGGTTGCTAATAGTTCTCATCACAAGACCCATCACAAGCCCATCGCCTGACATGACCCTCACCTGATGTAACCTCCCCCTTTACAGGATTTACTGACCACATGAAGTCCTTATAAGCAGAAGAACACCGACACTAACTTCCCTTAAACTCTTCTGAAGATGTTACCTAGCCTGGTAAGGAAACATTTGGAAACCAACCCACAAACTCAGAGAACGAATCTCCACCTTCATCCGGCACCTTAGCCACAGATATTTATTTATTTTATTTATTTTTTATTTTAATTTCATTTATATCCCGCCCTTCTCCGAAGACTCAGGGCGGCTTACAAGCTTAGCAGTAGCCTTCATTCTATGTATATGCCTGCTTATTAGGGCTTTCACACACACACCCAAGCGGCATTATTACAAAGTCAGCTTAATTGCCCCCAACAATCTGGGTCCTCATTTTACCTACCTCGGAAGGATGGAAGGCTGAGTCAACCTTGAGCCTGGTGGGATGCGAACCTGCACTAATTGCAGGCAGCTGGTGTTACTTAAGGAGGCATTAGCCCACTGCTCCACCAAGGCTCTTTGCACTATTGCATAGTTCTCATTATTAGGGAAGAGTTTTATGCTGTTTATTTTATTTTCATTGGTCAGTGACCAAAGTCTCTGTCTCTGTGTAGTCTCTATATAGTTTTTGCATGAGGATGATAAGATGCTCTGGCATTCGTTTTTTGCTAAGGACAGCTTAATAAACCTGGCACATAAACCTGACCTGTTTATAGCCAATGAAACACATATTGACCTATTTTTGGTATTCTTTGGCTTTCTAAATTATCAGCGTGCATCAGCAAAAAAATGTTTCATAATCCTTGGCCTTTTATAAAAGCAGTTTGAACATCTGGCATTCCCCTTCCCCTTTAGAGAAATATAATAATCTGTATTGGATTATTCTAAGCATTATTTTACTAACTTGTGAAATGAAGGCCACTCTTTCGAAGACTGCAAAGTCCACATTTTGGGCAGAGACGACCGCTAGTTTGAAAGAGGGGTAAAAGAGACCATCTATGTCAAAAATGAACAGCCTTCTCTCAGCAGAGGGGGAGGGATGCGACCTCATCTATCTCCAGTCTACAACACAGACCTTTCAACAGTTCCAAGAAGGCTCCACACCCGTTTGCATTACTCAGGTGACCCTGATGTCACAGATAAGCCTCCACGGGCTTCAATGACTCAGTAAAAGAACTCAAATGACCAGCTGTCTGCAAGGAGTATAAATCCTGCCATTCCCAACCATCCAGTCCGAACTGAGGAAGCTTCTTGGGTGAGAAGCAAAACGTCTTCAAGAAAAACTAGAAAGTCCAATTGCCTCGTGAAAAAAGCACCTTTGGAATGTGAAACGAATGTGAAACGAAGGATATTTTATAATACTTAGAGAGACCTTATAATACTCTATAATACTTAGAGATACCTTGGGAAGAATTCCATGGATGAGAATCCTAAAGGGCAAAACAACTCAAGAAGCTTGAGAAATTTTGAAAATTGAGATAATAAAGGCCCAGTCTAGCACGATACTAACAAAGAAGAAAAATAACAGCTCTCAAAAAAACCAGCATGGCTGCATAAAGAACTCTCTAATAAACTGAAAGATAAAAAGGACAAATATAAGAAGTGGAAAGAGGGGCACATAACTAAGGCAGAATATCAGCAAACAGCCTGTGACTGCAAAGATGAAGTGAGGGAAGCTAAAGCTCAAAATGAACTAAGGCTTGCGACCAAAGTCAAAAAATAACAAAAAAAAAGCTTCTTTCAACATTAAAAAAACAAGAAAAAAAGTTAAGGAAACGATTGGTCCATTAGTAGGGGAAAGTGGCAAGAAGGTAACAAGCAACAGGGAGAAAGCAGAACTATTTAACACGTTTTTTGCATCTGCCTTTACACAAAGGGAAAAAAGAGTCCAACCTACCAAAACCAGTGCCATAAAAAACAGAATAGAAACGCAAGTTAAGATAGGCAAGAAAATGGTAAGTGAGCACCTGTCCAGCCTAGACGAGTTCAAATCACCAGGACCAGACGGATTACACCCCAAAGTTGTCAAGGAACTGGCAGACGTGATCTCAGAACCACTGAACTATATTTTTCAAGGATCCTGGAGCACTGGGGAACTACCAGAGGACTGGAAGAGAGCTGATGTAGTTCCCATCTTCAAAAAAGGGGAAAAAATAGATCCAGGAAACTACAGACCTATCAGCCTGACCTCAATACCTGGGAAGATTCTGGAAAAGATAATCAAACAACAAATCAGCGAACACCTTGATGCGAACAAAGTCATCACTAAAAGTCAACATGTGTTTGTCAAAAACAGATCATGCCAGACAAATCTTATTGCATTCTTTGACCAAGTGACAAAATTAGTGGACCAGAGGAATGCTGTAGATATAATTTACTTGGACTTCAATAAGGCATTTGATAAAGTAGATCACAACCTACTACTTGGTAAGATAGAAAAATGTGGGTTAGATAGCATCACCACCAGATGGATTCGTAGCTGGCTGACAGGCTGTACTCAGCGTGTGGTCCTCAATGGAACTGCATCTACATGGAGGGAAGTGTGTAGTGGGGTGCCGCAGGGTTCTGGTCTGGGCCCAGTGCCAGTGATTGGGGGACTGGAGGCTAAAACATATAGGGAACGGTTGCTGGAATTGGGTATGTGTAGTTTAACGAAGAGAAGGGTGAGGGGTGACATGATAGCAGTGTTCCAATATCTCAGGGGCTGCCAGAAAGAGGGAGTCAAGCTATTCGCCAAAGCACCTGAAAGCAGGACAAGAAGCAATGGATGGAAACTAGTCAAGGAGAGAAGCAACCTAGAACTAAGGAGAAACTTCCTGACAGTTAGAACAACTAATCAGTGGAACAACCTGCCTCCAGAAGTGGTGAATGCTGGAAGTTTTTAAGAAGAGATTGGACAGCCATTTGCCTGAAATGGTATAGGGTTTCCTGCCTGAGCAGGGGGTTGGACTAGATGACCTCCAAGGTCCCTTCCAACTTATTATTATTATATTATTATTATTACTTTGCACAATCTGTTAAATCTCCTTTGTTTGGTATTGGTATATAGACGGGCCCCTTCCAAACTGTTGGTCACTATGTCATTCCCCAGATTTGTTGGCATTGTTTGGTTAGAAGTTTTAATAATTCTTATTCTGATGCTTGCCATGTTTGTGTAGATGTTCCACCAGTTCCTGTAATCTCACAATTTGATGAAGTTCAGACCTATCTGTTAGTATTAGAGCAGGGGTGGGCAATTATGGCCCCTTTATGACCTGTGGACTTCAACCCCCAGAGCATGGCTGACTCAGGAATTCTGGGAGTTGAAGTCCATAGATCATAAAGAGGCCATAGTTGAAAACTCCTGTATTAGAGGTTCATATAAAGAAATGAAATTCTTCCTGTACAATGTTTAATTATATTACTTTTATCTTTATTTGATTTTTTAAAATCTGTTACTATGTAATTGGTATCCTTTGGCATACTAATTTGAGTTTGGAACCTCTTTTTGTTTGCAGATCTTTTGGAAGATTTTCCTTGTTTTTCAATTTTTTATTTTTTTTGAAAAGATGTAGTACAGATGTTGCAATATTGGCCCTCTTGTCTTCTTTGTGAAGTTCCATTCTTCAATCTTTGTCTTTCTTGGCTTTGGCTTCTCTTCTATTACATCCAGCTTGGTTTCTTAGCCTTTGTCAGTTTGTTTTCACATGCATCTGAACAACCTTCTTTGGTTTAATTCCACAATTCCTCTAATTCCCTATGAATGAGAGTTAGGATTTTATTTTATTTCAAACTTTTATATAGCTGCCCATCTTATAACAAACACTGGGAGGCTCCCAATCAAAAATTAAAATAACTTAAAAGTCATATTAAAGCTATTATTAAAAGCAAGCACATTAAACAAAAATGGTGCCAAGTTAAGCTCCTGATATCCAGTCACTTCATTTTATCGCACACTTGAGGGGGCGGGTTCTAGGTCTCCAGTGCTTTGCAGAAGACTGGGAAGGTAGAAGCCTGTTGAACTTCAGGACACACAGGAAGTCCTTGACGTATTACCACAACTGAGCCCAAAATTTCTGTTGGTAAGCAAGATAGTTGTCAAGTGAGTTTCGTCCCGTTTTGTGACTTTGCTTGCCACAATTGTTAAGTGAATTTCTGCAGCTGTTCAGTTAATAACACAGTTACTAAATAAATCTGGCTTCCCCATGGACTTTGCTTGTCAGAAGGTTGCAAATGGGGATCACATGACCCTGGGGCACTGCAACTGTTGCCAAGCATCCGTATTTTGATTCCTTGACCATGGGGATGGCGCTATCTGTGAAAAATGGTCTTAAGTCCCTTTTAACAGAGCTGTTGTAATTTCGAAGGGTCACTAAACAAATGATGGGACAAAGCCCTGGGTGATGTCTTTGCCATTATAACTGAACTGTCTCACCTCCTTGTATCAATAGTATAATAAATTTGATTTTTTTGTGATTCACCTGCTGAATGAATGAACCTTTATTATCAAAGTACAACATGTGTACAGTGAGATTGGCTGAGCCTCCCTTCCTGCCCCACCCCCCACAACTCACAGTGACAACAAGCCCACCTTGTTACACCATGTGAGCTAATTGCACAACATACCGGCCTCGCAAGTCAATCAAACATAGAGTTATTTCCCATTCAGGAGCCTGACAGCCCATGGATGGAAGCTGTTCTTCAGCCTGTTGGTGTGGCTGGCTATACTTCTGTATCTCCTACCTGATGGTAGGAGAGTAAAGAGGTACTGACCAGGGTGTGAGTCGTCCCTGAGAATTTTCCTCACTCTTCCAAGGTAGCGAGCCCTGGCGATATCATCCAGTGGTGTCAGAGGACAGCCCACAATGTTTTGTGCTGTGCTCACCACCCTCTGTAATATCTTCCTATCTGCGTCTGTCAGGCCAGCATACCAAACCACAATACAGTGTGAGAGGACGCTCTCTATAGTAGACCAGTAAAAGAAGGTCATTAGCCGTTGTTCTACCTTGTTCTTCCGCAAGACCCTGAGGAAGTGAAGTCTCTGTTGGGCCTTTCTGGCCACCTGGATTGTATTGACTTTCCAGGTAAGATCTTCACAAAGGTAGACTCCCAGAAATTTAAAGGAGACTCTCAAATATCCATGTGTACTATATGCGTACAGGTAGTCTTTGATTTACAACAGTTCACTTAGTGACCATTCAAAGTTACAACAGCATTTTTAAAAAGTGACTTATGACCATTTTTTACACTTACAACCTTCGCAGCGTTCCCCATGCTCATGTGATCAGAATTCAGATGCTTGGCAACTTACTCATGTTAATTGGTGTTGCAGTGTCCTGGAGTCATTTGATCCCCTTTTGCAACCTTCTGAGAAACAAAGTCAATGGGGAAGCCACATTCACTTAACAACCGTGTTACTAACTTAACAACTACAATGATTCACTTGTCAACCGTGGCAAGAAAAATCGTAAAATGGGACAAAATTCACTTAGCAAATGTCTTACCTAGCAACAGAAATTTTGGGCTCAAATGTGGTCATAAGTTTATTTTATTTTATTGTTATGTATTTACATGTTTATTAACGTTAACATACTTATAATAGAGTACGGGGCTGAGGTAAAGCCGCGGCAGCTTTTGACAGCTGTCAAAAGCTGCCGGACAGAACTACGCAGGCGCCCGCCGTCTGACAGCTCTCGGCTGTCAGAATCACCTGGCAACAGCACACGCTACCGATGACAGCTCCGAGCTGTCAAACTCAGCCGGCTCGGATTGGCGAAGCAGACGGCGCGGGAAACCGGCTCAGCCCTGATTGGACAATACGTTGACAGCTGCAAGTATAAATAAGAGCATTGCTCTTCTGTTCTTCGCCTGGTTCTTAATAAAGTTAAGTTTACTTAACTTTGCTGTCTCGCCTGCTCTCTAAAGCACTGGCGACGAAGGTGGGATGCCTGCTTGCATAGCTGAAGTCACCGCCTAAGGGGAGAAGAGATTTTCCCCTTAGCCTGAGCTAGTCACTCGCTGAAGTCACTAGGAAGCCTAGCTTCCACACAACGCAAGCAGCAGCACCCACGACCAAGACAGACAGCATGACGAACCATGGCCATATTCGCGAGTTCAACACTCGCCACCCAGAATGCTGGGAATCTCATCTAGGCCAGGTAGAAGGGTACCTGGTGGTGAAGAAGATTACGGACGACCGGGCGAAGGCAGCCGCCCTCCTCTGGCTCAGCGGGCCCGCCGTCTACGATGCCGCTGTGGGGCTCTTCAGTCCAGAACCCATCGCAACAATCTCCTACGCCGAACTCACCGAGGGGTTGAGTAAACACTTCATGCCCATGAAGTCAGAGCTCTTCTGGAGGGTAAATTTCGCCCGACGAGTACAGCTTCCTGACGAGCCCGCCAATGACTTTATAACCTGGGTCAGACACGCCGCGCGGCGATGTCGGTTCCCCGATTTAGAGGACCGAATCCAGGACCAAATTGTCATAGGGCTTAAAGATGAGCGGCTGAGGAGGAAGCTGATCGCCAAACCCGCTCTGACGCTGGCTGAAGTGGCGATGGAAGTCATCGCCTACGAAGACAGCCACGGTGACAACCAACGTTCCCCTGATAGCGGGCCCAGCGGGTCCGTGCACCAGGAGGACGGCGGTTTCAGCGGTCGAGAGGATGACGACATCTCCATGGACATCGATGCCGTGCAGCGGCGATTCGAAAGACTCAGGCTGCAACGCAACAACCGAGGGGGCCCTTCCAACAACCAAAAGAGCACCAGCTACCAGCCGAACAGGGCTAAATGTGCCAGCTGCGGCGGAAGCCACCCGAGAGCATCGTGCCGGTTCCGCAGTGCCAAGTGCCATGGATGCGGAAAAACAGGTCACCTCAAAGCCGTGTGCCGTAGCCGGAGTCGAGAAAATCTACATGAATTGGAGGTGACGTCTGCAGGTATGAACCAACCCACACCCAGGGACAGGCACAAATCCAAACCCCTAGTGCAAAATGTGAAGGGAAAAGTGAGGGAGCACACGGTCCACAGCACCCTTAAGCCCAAAGTCAAGGTGGACGTCCTAATTCACGGAATTCCCTGTGAGATGGAAGTGGACTCTGGGTCCTCCATCTCACTCATTTCTTGGCAAACTTACAGGGACATTTGTAACCGCAGCTGTAAACGGCCTGCCCTACGCCCCACTAAACTCCGCCTAGCGGATTTTCAAAAAACGCCCATTAAACTCCGGGGAAAGGCCTCCGTCCCAACGGAGTTTAAGCAATTTAAGGGACCCCTTACTATACTAGTTACCCAGGAAAACAGGACCAGCCTGCTAGGGCTGGACTGGTTCGAGGCGCTAGGGATAGCGTTGACAGGCGTCAATGCCACTCAGCTGTCAAACTTAGAATCCGTCTGCCTTCAATTCGCGGACGTTTTTGACAGCTCACTAGGGAAATACACAGGACCCCCAGTATCATTAAAACTAAACCCGAATGTAATGCCTGTCAGAATCAAGGCTAGAAGAGTTCCCTTCGCCTTGAGAGAAAAAATAGAAAATGAACTAGATTGGCTAATTAACTTAGGGGTCTTAGAACCAGTGGAAGGGGCCGAATGGGAAACACCCATAGTGACCCCAATTAAGCCCAATGGCCAAATCAGATTATGTGCTGATTATAAGGCGACCCTAAACCGCGCATTAAACGCCCATGCCTACCCGGTCCCGGCTGTCAAAGACATCCTCACGGCCATTAAGTCAGGTGCCATTTTCGCTAAGTTAGACTTGGCGCAGGCGTATTTACAGCTGCCTGTCACCCCTGACACCGCCTTAGCACAGACAATTGTCACGCACAAGGGAGCGTTTAAAATTAACCGCCTTCAATTCGGCATCTCTGCAGCCCCAGGGATCTTCCAAGAAATCATGGAAAAAACACTTAAAGGGATCCCTGGGGTCTGCCCATATTTCGACGACATCCTAATTGCAGGGGAATCAGAAAACGACTTAGCGGACAAACTAACAAAGGTGCTCCTTAGATTCAGGAAGGCTGGCCTCAAATTACGAAGAGACAAATGCTCCATAGGGGTGCCCTCAATGGAGTTCCTAGGTTTTAAAATTGACGCAAGGGGGATTCACCCCACTGAATCAAAAATAAAAGCCATCAAGACAGCACCCACCCCCAAAAATAAGCAGGAACTGCAAGCCTTTCTGGGTTTAGTTAATTTCTACCATACCTTCCTGCCTCACAAAGCCTCCATCGCTGAACCCCTCCACAGGTTATTAGACAAAGGCAAACCCTGGATTTGGTCACCTCAGCACGACAAAAGTTTTAAACTTCTAAAAAACTTACTGACCAGCAACGCTACGGTGGCACTGTTCAACAAACAGCTACCCTTATGTCTGGCTTGTGATGCCTCTCCCTATGGCATTGGAGCGGTCCTAAGCCACTTAACTAAGGAGGGAACGCAAACCCCTGTAGCGTTCTATTCCAGAACGCTGTCAAAACCTGAGCACAATTACGCTCAAATTGATAAAGAGGCTTTAGCTATAGTTGCTAGCGTAAAAAAGTTTCATGACTACCTATATGGTCGTCAATTTACCATTTTTACGGACCATAAGCCCCTATTAGGAATCTTTACAGTAAACAAACTGACACCCCAAATATTATCTCCCCGCATCCTTAGATGGTCTACCTTTTTGTCAGCCTATTCATTCACGTTGGAATACAAACCAGGGAAAAGCATGGGCCATGCAGACGGGCTTAGCAGGCTTCCCCAACCAATAATCGACCCAGACCCTGCACCAGCTGGAAAGATACTGGCTATTTCTGAACTGCCAGAATGCCCATTATCAGTCAAAGACATTTCTGCAGCCACAGCTGCAGACAAAATCCTGGGCAGAGTCTTAGGCTACGTCACGTCAGGCTGGCAATCCACACCCCCAGACCCAGAATTCCAACCTTATATTTTGAAACAAAAAGAATTATCCACCCATCAGGGATGTTTATTATGGGGCAGCAGGGTAGTAATACCCGAAAAGCACAGATTAAAGGTGTTGGAAAGCCTCCACGAAGGTCACCCGGGCACGGTCAAAATTAAGGCTTTGGCCAGAAGCTATGTCTGGTGGCCGGGATTAGACAAACAAATAGAAGCACATGTAGCCGGGTGTTATCCCTGCCAACTTGTCAGAGCAGCCCAGCCCCAAGCTCCCATACACAGATGGGAAACAACCAAGACACCCTGGTCACGCATACACATAGACTTTGCGGGTCCATTCCAGGGACAAACATTCCTAATAGTCGTGGATAGCTATTCTAGATGGCTAGAGGTGGCCCCAGTTACAAGCACAACTTCTGCAGCCACAATACAAGTTTTAAGGGGGTTGTTTGCCACACATGGGCTTCCGGATGTATTAGTCTCCGATAACGGCCCCCAATTTACTTCCTACAAATTCCAGAGTTTCACAACGGCGAACTCTATTAGGCACACCACCACGGCTCCGTTTCACCCATCCACGAACGGCTTGGCTGAGGTGATGGTGAAATCAACCAAAGAGGCACTGTGGAAAATCATCACTGGCAATTGGCACCGCAGACTTGCTCAATTCCTTTTATCACAACACACCACCCCCTGCACAACTACAGGAAAGTCTCCAGCAGAACTTCGCTGGGGCAAGAGACTAACTACCAGACTGGACCGTTTACATCCTGACAGATCCCCACCAGACCCAGAGCTTCCCCTCAAGTACAGAACTCTCAGCACCGGGCAAGCTGTCTGGGCCAGGAACTATGGAGGGGGCAGTAAGTGGACACAGGGGGTCGTCTTAGAACAAACAGGCCCCCTGTCATACGTCATTGACACGGGAAATAATTCCCACATCCGCAGACACATTGACCAACTACGGCGTCGCAGCCCACAAAATATGGGGGAAAGGGGGAACCTTGAAATGCAATCTAAACCGCCGCCACAGGCAACTGCACACCAAGACACCCCTGAACAAATGACACCACTACAAAACCCCGCACAACAGGACTTTTTCCATCAAGGAAACTCCGAAGCAAGAGAATCAAGCCCCCCGCCCCCCGAGCCAGATTCCAACACATACCAAGAAAAAGAACAAACGGAAGAAACAATTCCCCGACGGTCCAAAAGAATAAAAAGACCCCCCACCTATTTGGAAGACTTCGAATGGGGCAACCCCCAAAAGAAACAATCGGGGAAACGGCAACTCAATCAGAGGGAGGGGTAAGGGGTGTTATGTATTTACATGTTTATTAACGTTAACATACTTATAATAGAGTACGGGGCTGAGGTAAAGCCACGGCAGCTTTTGACAGCTGTCAAAAGCTGCCGGACAGAACTACGCAGGCGCCCGCCGTCTGACAGCTCTCGGCTGTCAGAATCACCTGGCAACAGCACGCGCTACCGATGACAGCTCCGAGCTGTCAAACTCAGCCGGCTCGGATTGGCGAAGCAGACGGCGCGGGAAACCAGCTCAGCCCTGATTGGACAATACGTTGACAGCTGCGAGTATAAATAAGAGCGTTGCTCTTCTGTTCTTCGCCTGGTTCTTAATAAAGTTAAGTTTACTTAACTTTGCTGTCTCGCCTGCTCTCTAAAGCATTTATTTTATTAGATTTATATACCGCCCCTCTCCAAGGACTCGGGGCGGTGTACAGGGCAATTAAAACACTAACAACATGCAAGGTATAAAAATTAAAATAAGATTAAATCAATAGCCCTAAGTAATAAATACAATCTAAAATTTAAAATTTTTTAAAATTTAAACACTAAAATCCAATCCCTCAGTCCAGGCCGGCCTGTTCAAACAACCAAGTCTTCAGGTCGCGGCGAAACGAGCGAAGGTCGGGAGCCATCTGGAGCTCAACCGGAAGCTGATTCCAGAGGGCAGGTGCGCCCACAGAGAATGCTCTCCCCCTGGGGGCCACCAGTCGACATTCCTTGACCGATGGTACCCTGAGGAGGCCCTCTCTGTGGGAGCTCCCATACACAGATGGGAAACAACCAAGACACCCTGGTCACGCATACACATAGACTTTGCGGGTCCATTCCAGGGACAAACATTCCTAATAGTCGTGGATAGCTATTCTAGATGGCTAGAGGTGGCCCCAGTTACAAGCACAACTTCTGCAGCCACAATACAAGTTTTAAGGGGGTTGTTTGCCACACATGGGCTTCCGGATGTATTAGTCTCCGATAACGGCCCCCAATTTACTTCCTACGAATTCCAGAGTTTCACAACGGCGAACTCTATTAGGCACACCACCACGGCTCCGTTTCACCCATCCACGAACGGCTTGGCTGAGGTGATGGTGAAATCAACCAAAGAGGCACTGTGGAAAATCATCACCGGCAATTGGCACCGCAGACTTGCTCAATTCCTTTTATCACAACACACCACCCCCTGCACAACTACAGGAAAGTCTCCAGCAGAACTTCGCTGGGGCAAGAGACTAACTACCAGACTGGACCGTTTACATCCTGACAGATCCCCACCAGACCCAGAGCTTCCCCTCAAGTACAGAACTCTCAGCACCGGGCAAGCTGTCTGGGCCAGGAACTATGGAGGGGGCAATAAGTGGACACAGGGGGTCGTCTTAGAACAAACAGGCCCCCTGTCATACGTCATTGACACGGGAAATAATTCCCACATCCGCAGACACATTGACCAACTACGGCGTCGCAGCCCACAAAATATGGGGGAAAGGGGGAACCTTGAAATGCAATCTAAACCGCCGCCACAGGCAACTGCACACCAAGACACCCCTGAACAAATGACACCACTACAAAACCCCGCACAACAGGACTTTTTCCATCAAGGAAACTCCGAAGCAAGAGAATCAAGCCCCCCGCCCCCCGAGCCAGATTCCAACACATACCAAGAAAAAGAACAAACGGAAGAAACAATTCCCCGACGGTCCAAAAGAATAAAAAGACCCCCCACCTATTTGGAAGACTTCGAATGGGGCAACCCCCAAAAGAAACAATCGGGGAAACGGCAACTCAATCAGAGGGAGGGGTAAGGGGTGTTATGTATTTACATGTTTATTAACGTTAACATACTTATAATAGAGTACGGGGCTGAGGTAAAGCCACGGCAGCTTTTGACAGCTGTCAAAAGCTGCCGGACAGAACTACGCAGGCGCCCGCCGTCTGACAGCTCTCGGCTGTCAGAATCACCTGGCAACAGCACGCGCTACCGATGACAGCTCCGAGCTGTCAAACTCAGCCGGCTCGGATTGGCGAAGCAGACGGCGCGGGAAACCAGCTCAGCCCTGATTGGACAATACGTTGACAGCTGCGAGTATAAATAAGAGCGTTGCTCTTCTGTTCTTCGCCTGGTTCTTAATAAAGTTAAGTTTACTTAACTTTGCTGTCTCGCCTGCTCTCTAAAGCATTTATTTTATTAGATTTATATACCGCCCCTCTCCAAGGACTCGGGGCGGTGTACAGGGCAATTAAAACACTAACAACATGCAAGGTATAAAAATTAAAATAAGATTAAATCAATAGCCCTAAGTAATAAATACAATCTAAAATTTAAATTTTTTTAAAATTTAAACACTAAAATCCAATCCCTCAGTCCAGGCCGGCCTGTTCAAACAACCAAGTCTTCAGGTCGCGGCGAAACGAGCGAAGGTCGGGAGCCATCTGGAGCTCAACCGGAAGCTGATTCCAGAGGGCAGGTGCGCCCACAGAGAATGCTCTCCCCCTGGGGGCCACCAGTCGACATTCCTTGACCGATGGTACCCTGAGGAGGCCCTCTCTGTGGGAGCGCACAGGACAATGGGAGGTTAACGCCGGCAAAAGATGCTCCCGTAAATAACCCGGACCCATGCCATTTAAGGCTTTATAGGTCATCACCAGCACCTTGAATCTCAGTTGAGGACTACCTGTATTGTTTTGGTTGTTTGAATAATATGTTAGTACTGAAGAAATAATTGTATTGGCAGAAACTGATAATTAATTCTTCTGTTTCATTACTCTTTGCTAGGCTATCTAATTCAACTACATTTTCCTTCTTAATATTTTCAGCTTTGGCTTAGCAATTTCCAGTCACAGGCAACATCTCTTGCTTCATGTTCTGTTGGTTAAGCTTGACCATTAAATTTGTCACCTTCCTCTTGTTTAGTATCAATTATTGGGACATAAACTCAAATAAATGTTATTTTAAAGGGTTGTCTGCAGAAATTAATTTACAATGCTCCATTACTGACTGCACCGTACCTAAGAACTCTCTTTACTGGTATTTTCAGACAAAGAAAGCAACATCTTCTTTGGGGTTTTTTTATGTCTTCTGAATGGTAAACCATCCAGTGGTGGGATTCAAATACCTGAACATCCAGTTCTCTGCATGGATGCAGGCCTTGGCCTTTGAGGCCTAGAATGGACTTCTGGAAATGGCATCCATGCACTTCCTGTGGGCTGTAGTGGGCCTGGGAGGCCTCTTCCAGGCCTCCAAGTCCTAGAACGGACTTCCAGAAGTGACATGAATGCACTTCCGGCAGGCTGTTCTAGGCCTGGGAGGCAGCCAATTTAAAGCCTTCAGGACATCTACTTTGCTGATGTTACCGTGCAGGAAAAGAGAATCCAAAGCTGTAAAAAAAATTATAGTGGAATCATGGAATGTAAGAAACATGCATATAGGAAAGCACAACACAATGAGAGATTACAATGAGAAATCTGCTACACATTGCCATCATATTACAAATTGAAAAGGACTGGGACTGGACATCCACACACTTCTTGTGGGCTCTTCTAGGCCTGGGAGACCTCCTCCGAGGCCTAGAACAGACTTCCAGAAGCAGCATGGGTTCAGCTGGTTCTCTGAACTCAACAAAATTTACCTACCGGTTCTACCGAACCGGTGCGAACCGGCTGAATCCCACCACTGAAAACATCTGATCATCTAACGAAATGTCCAGTCCTAGTCCTTTTCAATTTGTAATGTGATGGCAATGTGTACCAGATTTCTCATTGTAATCTCTCATTGTGTTGTGCTTTCCTATATGCATGTTTCTTACATTCCATGATTCCACTATAATGTTGTTTTTACAGCTTTGCATTCTCTTTTCCTGCACGGTAACATCAGCAAAGTAGATGTCCTGAAGGCTTTAAATTGGCTGCATCATAGACACCATTAGTACCATGAAAGATCCTCAATTCTTTCTCAGTAGCATGTTGAGTACCATCTGACCTGAGGGCCATCATCTGGCACTACATTAAAAATCACTTTATCTTCTCTATTTATGGATTTTTCCATGCCATATGAAAAGCCTTTGTTGTTACTAAAATGATCATCTGCATTTCAGCATCCAGCATCTTCCTACATTGCTACTGCCCAGTATAGATACTTGCTTACTTTAACTGAGTAGCTGAGATGCTCTTCATATGTTGGGTGACCCTATTTGGAGTACTTGTTTTTGGTGTTCAATCCTGATATGCTTCACTCATTCATCCCAGGAGCACCACCAGTAAGGGAACATAATATGACTAGGATGATGCCCTCTCACCTTTTCCTCCAAAAAAATCCATGAATGACATAGAACAATTTCATAGCGAAGCCCTTGTCTGATCATCTCTTTACACAACCATAGTTCCATGTCAGGTGTTCTATCTAAGTCATTGAAAAAAAATGCAACATTGACAGGAGTAGATGTATTTCCTAAAATATGAACTGGCTGAACTGGTCAAACCTGCTATTCTAAAGGATTCTCAAGATGGAGCGGTGTTAATTTGGGGAGATTATCTTTGTTGGTATCCAGATAATACATTTCGTTTAGAGTTTATATTATAAGATATTACTTCCTAATATGCATGATTGGTTACTCTCAGAGATAAACACATGTAAAGGTCAGTGAGAAATGAAATCCAAGAAAATGCTGACCCTGACGGATACTTGAAAACCTAAGTGTATTGGGGGGGGGGGAACTGCAAGAGCAATAAAGTGGTACTAATAATACAAATATTCTTGGTTAATGATGATCCCCAGGCATGGCAAATGCTTATCCGGCAGCTTATATATGTCTTAAGAAGATCTTACCTAGACATTCTAGATTTCTAGGTCAGCCTTCACAGTGTTAGCTGTGGGCAATGTATACATCCAATTCCATACATTTTTGTGTTCCTTGGGGATAAATCATGCCCTGATGCTCAAATAATCTACGAGTACAAAGACCCGTTTGTTGAATTCATGTGTCAATAGTTGCCAATATATGACACAATGCAGAAGTCAACAAATAACAGAAAGAACAGACATATGGCAAAAAAAAGACATGAGAAAAAATGTGGGTGTCACATAAAAGTAAGCATTCTAGAAATCATAAGACTTTGATGGCTAATCATCATCTGTTTTTGCAAATATAAAACATGCTTTGCTGTTCCTTTCAAACTAAAGTAGTCCACACTCAGCTTGCTGGATAGGGAATTCTGGGAGTTGAAGTCCACACATCTTAAAGTTGCTAAGGTTGAGAAATGCTGACCTGAATATTAACCAATGATGAATGGTTAGTGTTATGTACTGGGCTCATTAATAATAACTACAAGTCTCCAGTGCTACTATTGGCTATCCCAAGGCGGCAATTGTTGCTTCAAACCTATTGGCTGCCGCCTAGGGGCTAGACTATATATTGCAGCTAGTTGCAGCCATTTCAGATTCTGCATGAAATAAACCATGAGTTTTCCTGTACTCATTTAACTCGTCTTCATTCCTGCACCAAAGAACCTGCTACACAGCAGTTAGACTGAGCTTTACGGAGATCAGGATTTTGCATGCAAGTAAGTATAACTTCAGTGTAATGATAAAGAAAAATCAGTAATAAAAGAACACATGATATCAACACATTACTAAGAAGTACAATCAGAAATATTAGACGTAGGATTGGGAAGCCAAGTTCTTTTACATTAGTGCTCTGCTTAAATCACGTTCATCTACATTTTCACATACTTGAAGGTCACCAAGTTGGGAAAAGTGACTCTACACTAACGCACAAATTTGGTAACCATGGAAATAAATGGCTGAAAGGCTTGATATCCAAGTGTGTGGCAGAACTGAGTATTTGAGAATCACAGTCTATGTGTTTTAATTCAAATGATGAATGAATGCTAAAGGGAAATACTAAAGATATAATCTCCATATGCCTTATATACCCACAAATAATTCATGCAGTGAGTATGGCACCTTAAATTTAATGCAGTTGCTGAACCTTGAAATAGCAAAAAAGTGATCCTCTGGAGAGGTATAAGAACACAGTATATATAATCCGTAGAATAACATTTCCTAGGATTCTTTAGGGGAAAAAAACCAAGAGCTATTGGTATCTATGGGGGAGGGGCAATTAAGGTCAGGAATATGTTTCTTCATTCTCCCTTCCCAGTCAAATTTCATCCTTCAGATGGCATAGAACGGATACCTTTTCCATGAGCAAAATCATACCCAGGTAGTCCTTGACTTACAACAGTTCATTTAGTGACCTTTCAAAGTTACAGTGGCACTGAAAAAAGTGACTTATGACTGTTTTTCACACTTACGACCGTTGTAGCATCCCCATGGTCACATGATCAAAATTCAGACAGTCGGCAACTGATTCATATTTATGACGGTTGCAGTGTCCTGGGGGGGGTGTCAGGTGATCACCTCTGGAGACTTTCTGAGGAGCAAAGTCAATGGGGAAGTCAGACTCACTTAACAACCAGCTTACTAACTTAACAACTGCGGTGATTTACTTAACAACTGTGTCAAGAAAGGTCATAAAACGGGTCAAAATTCATTTAACAAATGTCTCACTTAGCAACAGAAATTTTCAGCTCAATTTTGGTTGTAAGTCAAGGACTATCTGTAGTCAGTTCAAACCATTTTAATGAAGAAGAACACGGGAGGGAAAGAATTGCAACACCTCACTGTAGGCCTGATCTCATTCAACTGTTTTTTGAGATGGGAGCTGCACCACCAAGGCTGTTCCTATACCTTCAGGCAAGTACCAGCCCGGCAAAGGATTCTAGGTGGCTTTATAATATTTTGGAATTCTTTTTGCTGTTTTTGCAGATCAAGATGCCTCTGAGAGGTTAGCGTCTCCTCTCTTCCCACGCATGATTCATGAATGGGAGTTTCCCTGGCAGTCCCAGTTTTGACAAGGATGGGAAGAGACTATGGCAGAGGAAAAGAAGTGGCAATTTGATCATGGGAAAGGAAGTAAGGAGAGCTACTTTTGATCAGCAAGTAGGTTATATTCCCCTTAAAGCATTAGATTTCAAATGGGTGTTCTTGTTATAAGGTTGATGGGAAAGGGATGGAATATTAAAAGATTCAATTGAAACCGATCCCTTTTTTTAAAAAGAAAAATCCATCTTTCTCTTTCCCCTGGTGATTTCTGAGACCAAGCGGGCTGGGAAGTTCAACCTCAGTTCACTTGAAGAGAACATTCTGTTCCCTGAACAACAGGCAAATCTGCTGTAAAACAAGATCAACAACGTCAGCTCGGTGGCAGCAGCCCCAACAACTCCACAATAGAGAAACTCTCAATCTGGTTGAGTCAAAAGGTTGCTCCATCAACATCAGAGGAAAAGGGGGGGAAAAAAAGGAAAATACCCACATGGCTGTGCACAGATCAAGGGAGGTGAATGAGCGGACTTTCTGCCCTGAGAACTCATTTGTTATTCTCCACTTAAAGGGTTTTCCCCTCCAGTTGCCTTTAATCTAATTATAGTTAAGAAAACCCAGGGCAACAACGCCCCTCCAATCACATGTGCGGGTTCTGCAAAGGTGCTTTGTTACGTTTGTCTGTCACCGATTCCCATTTTTCAAAAATCTCATAGCTATGCTTTCCCCACTGACTTGCATTGGACAGCAGTTTAACGTCGTGCTTTACTCAGCTACTGTTTTGGATTAAAAATGGCAAGGCCCTGCCATCTTTCATAACTGAGATGAGCTTATGCACTTAAACCTATGGGCTTCAACATTTTACCTTGCATCATATGGCACGATTGGTGATGAATTGCTCATGCATAGTTGGCTTTGTCAAAGGTGAGCAACAGCATTAACCTCCTTCACGTGCATCTTAAAATTAAAACCGGTGGCCTTGGAATTATTCACTCCAAGGGTTGCATGATGGTATATTCTACACCCTTGCTCCAGATTCAGCACAACTCTGTTTGATCTTCCAGCATGAAAAAAGGCATTATGGTAAAACCTTCTGTGGGGCAAAGCTTGAAGATGCCCCAAATCAAAAGGCAATACAAAACCAATTACCTCTAGTTCAGGTTTATGCAGGGGGCATTTTCAGGGGTAGTGAATGATGTCAAAATAGTGGGCATATCCAAGTGATTAAAATCCATATGATAAACAAAAAGCTTTCTTTGTTCTTCTTTCTCTGAAATCAATTCCAGTTGCTGGTGAATGGGGATGGGGCGGAAGTCCCTCCTTGGTGCCACAGCGTTCAATGCTCTCTCCTCTCCTATTTAACTTCTATATGAATCTACTGGGTGAGCGTCATCCATCATCATGGGGTGAGGTATCATCAACATGCAGATGATACCCAATTACACTTCTCTGCCCCTGGCAAATTAAACAGGGCTGTGGATGTCCTATCCCAGCGTCTAAGCTATAGGGATCTGGATAGGAAACAACAGGCTTCACCTGAATCCTGGTAAGAAGGTCTGAGCTTAGGACCTTCCTGTTCCGGGACTATATCATCTCCAGTACTAAAAGGAGTCACATAGACCAGGGCTTTTCAACCTTTTCACCCTTTGTACCACTTTTAGGATAAGGCAATGTCCGAGTACCACCAGTCGCCCAGCAAGGTGTCAAAAGCGTGACCCCCCCAAAAAGGAAAAAAATGATAAAGTACAGGTAGTCCTCGACTTACAACAATTCGCTTAGTGAATTCCTCCCCACTAAGGGGGGGAGGAAGGCGATGCCGCGTACCACCAGCCAGGTGCTCGCGTACCACCAGTGTACCACTGGTTGAAAAGCCCTGATATAGACAGACCCCATGTGCAACTTGGAGGTCCTCTTGGACTTGCCACTCTGCTTGAAAAGCAGCTAGTATTTGTGGATAAGAGACCCTTTGCATACCTTTGTGTTGTGAGCCAGTTGCACCCATTCCTGAATCAGAAGTCATAGTCACTCAAGCATGATCATCTGATGGACGATGTGATGCTCTCTACATGAGGCTGCCCTTGAGGAGTAGGTGGAAACTTCAGCTGGTGCAAAATGCATTGGCATGGGCAGTTATGTATATCCCTAGAACGGCGTTTATACTTTTACTCTGTGAGCTGATTTACTTGCCCATTTGATTTTGGGTCCAATTCAAAATGTTGGTTTTGACTCTTAAAGCCCTCCATAGCATGGGGATGGGTCATTTGAAAGACTTCCCAAATATTTCTGCTCATCCATCTTGTCTGGTAGAAGGGGTATGCACTGTGTCCCATCTGTTAAGGAGCCATGTTTAGTGGAACCCAGAAGATGGGCCTTTTCTGCCATGGGCCCTGCCCCATGGTATATCATCCCCCTCAAACAAGATGATCCTTGAAGATGCTTCATTCGTGATGTCCTTTTAGAAATCCCTTAAATCCTGATAACATAAACAGACTTGAGGATCTCCTAGAAATGAGGACTTAATGAAATGGCTATATTGAATGCAATATCTCATGCTTTCCCTAGCCCTTCTAGGTTTTTATATAATAATATTAATGTTTTAATTGTAGAGTGTTTCTGAAATCATTTTTATGATTTTATTGTATGGCATCCATTTTTGTGAGATAAATGGCATAGAAGATATACAGTATATAGAGACATTATGATGATAATGATGATGATACATAGATACAGATAATATAGATCAGGGGTAGGCAACCTTGGCTCTTTTAGACTCATGGACCTCAACTTCCAGAATTCCTGAGCCAGGCATGCTGGCTCAGGAATTCTGGGAGTTGAAGTCCATGAGTCATAAAAGAGCCAAGTTGCCTACCCCTGATATAGATAATTGCTAGATAGATGAGAGAGATAATAGATAGATAGATGATAGGTAAAGGTAAAGGTTCCCCCGCACATGCGTGCTAGTCGTTTCCGACTCTAGGGGCCGGTGCTCATCTCCGTTTCAAAGCCGAAGAGCCAGCGCTTGTCCGAGGACATCTCCATGGTCATGTGGCCGGCATGACTAGACGCCAAAGGCGCACGGAACGCTGTTACCTTCCCACCGGAGTGGTCCCTATTTTTCTACTTGCATTTTTACGTGCTTTCGAACTGCTAGGTTGGCAGAAGCTGGGATGAGTAACAGGCGCTCACTCTGTTACGTGGCACTCGGGATTCGACCCGCCAAACTGCCGACCTTCCGATCGACAAGCTCAGTGTCCTAACCCACTGAGCCACCGCGTCCCTTGATAGATGATAGATAGATAGATAGATAGATAGATAGATAGATAGATAGATAGATAGATAGAATAGAGACAGACACCTTTCCCCCCCCATCGTGAAAATCCAGAGGGCTTCTGGGAAGAGAGGTGTGAGATCTTCAGTTTCCCATCCTAAGAGGACTCAGATGTTCTGCTACAGAATAGTCTGACTAAAAAGAACAGAAAAATCGCTGTCTGCCTGGAATAACAGTCGATAGTGTGGGAACAGTAATGCATGTGAATTCCCCTAATGTAGGAAAAGCAAGTATGTTGGGCTACAGTTCAAATCAGACAATTCTCTACTATTATTGGTCACTATATGGAGCAGCTAGAATGACCCCTCTCTTAAATTCCAATGGTCATTGGTTGTTGTTTTTTCCATAACTATGTTTGGGACATCTGTGTCCATGGAGAAGATGCCTACCTAAAACCAGAACTCTTCTGTACATTGTGAGAGAGATATAGAGACCGATTCTTTCTATAACTCAAATAAGGGGCACATTGAAGCACCAGTTCACCGGTTGCTGTCCACAAGAGTGAGTGGTTTACCAATGGATATGGCAAGCAACAGTCAGTCAGAGGGACTAATTAAATGCTTGACTTTTCTTCCTTCACTGTCACCAATGGCCTGGAGAAATGCTTATTTTTTTACAGGTTTATTTATGAACCAGTGAAAATATGGTCCTGCCTGCATATTTCCCCTTCTAGACCAAGTAACAGGAAGGATAGTAAAACTAGTTTCACTTCTATAGGAAAGGGGAAGCACTTAACTTTTACAAACACACACACATAAAATTAAGTGTGTCTTTTCTACCAGTCCACTGTATTCCTGTTTCCACACTCCCCTTAATGACGAGCCCAATTGTTGGGACTCCGAGAGGTGGCTGGGCTTAGACAGGGGCCTCGAGTTGAGACATGTTAAGAGGCCTCTGATACATTTTTTAGCCGGTTATTTTAAAAGGTTAGGGAGGGGGAGGGATAGTAGGGTGGGGAGGGAATTATTAACCGGCGCTCAGTCTGGGCCTGTTAGGGGTCCCGACGAGACGGGGTTGGGGGAGGTGGTTGCTGTTTCTGTGAATGTTGGGGTGGGGCTTCAAATCCCCACGACGATAGGGAATGGCAGCAGGTGGTTGCACGGAGGGCCGCATCAACATCTGGGATCGCGCCCCCGCTGTCTGCGTGCAGTGGCACGCTCTGACCCTCCGGTTAGCACCCTTTTACCCGGGGATGAGGGTGATCAGGCCCCTGAGCTTAGGCTGGCTTATTTTAATGCCAGATCCATCATTAACAAGGCTCCCCTCATTCAGGATTTGATCAAGGAGGAATGTGCGGATCTGGCGTGCATCACGGAGACATGGCTGGGCTCGGAGGGAGGGGTTCCTCTGACCGAGTTATGCCCTCCAGGTTTCCGTGTGCTACACCAGCCATGGGCTCAGGGTAGGGGTGGTGGGGTGGCGGTGGTTGTCCGGGAGACTTTATGCCCGCGGGAGACCATCATTGTCCAGATGGCCGGGAGTGAGTCCCTCCTCCTGAGATGTGGCCCTCGGGCTCAGTTGGGCTTGTTGCTCACATACCTGGCGCCCAGATGTGTGGCAACAGCCCTGCCCGAGCTGCTCGACACCCTCTCAGGGTTGGCGGTGGAGTTCCCCAGGCTTATAGTTCTGGGGAACTTCACCTTTCCTTCACTGGGAGGGTTGTCTGAGTTAGCTCGGGAGTTCATGGCTTCCATGACGGCCATGGGCCTGTCCCAAGTAATTCAGGGCCCGACTCATGTGGGGGGGTCACACCCTCGACCTGGTGTTCCTGTCTGGACAGTGGTTGGATGATCTGGGAGGGGGTTCTCCAACCATTGTTCCCCTGTCATGGTCAGATCATCACCTCCTGCGGCTGGTCTTCCGTTAGGCCACCCCCCACTGCTGGGCGGCGGAACCAACCAGGTGGTTCCGCCCCAGGCGCCTAATGGACCCGGAACGGTTCCAGATGGCGCTTGGTTCTATACCCATCGCCCTCACCCACAGCCCAGTCGATGCCTTGGTGGATGCCTGGGAAAGGACGGCCACCAGGGCACTTGACTGTGTTGTACCCTCGCGACCTCTGACCCGGCGCAGATCCCGCTGGGCTCCATGGTTTTCTGCGGAGCTCCAGGAGATGAAGCGTCGGAGACAGGGTCTAGAGAGCGGTTGGAGGTCCAGCCAATCCGAATCTGACCGATTGCAGTTAAGAACCTTTATAAGGTCTTATCTTGCGGCGATGAGGACGGCGAACTCTAATTACTTCTCTGCCCTCATCGCGTCCGCAGATAATCGCCTGGCCGCCCTGTTTAGGGTGACTCACTCCCTCCTTAACCAGGAGGTGAGGGAGGATCCCTTACAGGGACGGGCCGAGGAGTTTAGTCATCATCTGACGGACAAAATCGCTCAGATCCGGGCCGGCCTGGACTCTGACTGGGCGGAGTCTGACGTGGAGGAATCGGACGGTCTTGAGCATGTTTCCCCTGTTTCCCCCGATGATGTGGATAGGATTATGAGGAGGCTGAGCTCCACCACCTGTTTGTTGGATCCGTGCCCCTCCTGGCTGGTTTATGCGGTCCAGGAGGAGACACGAGGCTGGTTCCAGGCAGTAATAACTGCTTCTTTGAAGGAGGGTGTCTTCCCCACCACCTTGAAGGAGGCAGTGGTGAGACCCTTCCTCAAAAAGCCTGCCCTGGACCCGGCTGTTTTAAATAATTATCGTCCAGTCTCCAACCTTCGCTTTTTGGCGAAGGTTGTTGAGAGTGTGGTGGCGCATCAGCTTCCTCTGTTCCTGGAAGAAACTGATTATCTGGACTCGTACCAATCGGGTTTCAGGCCCGGACACAGCACGGAGACGGCATTGGTCGTGCTGGTGAATGATCTCTGGCGGGCTCGGGACAGGGGTTGTTCCTCTGTCCTAGTCCTATTAGATCTCTCAGCGGCTTTTGATACCATCGACCATGGTATCCTACTGCAGCGTCTCAGGGGGTTGGGAGTGGGAGGCACCATTTTACGATGGTTCTCCTCCTATCTCCTGGGCCGCTCGCAGTCAGTGTTGATGGGAGGGCAGAGATCCACCCCGAGGCCTCTTGTTTGTGGAGTTCCTCAGGGGTCGGTTCTCTCGCCCCTCCTGTTCAACATCTACATGAAGCCGCTGGGTGAGATCATTCGTGGTTTCGGGGTGGGGTATCATCAGTACGCTGATGATACCCAACTTTTTCTTTCCACCCCAAACCAACCCAGCGATGCCCTCGCCGTGATGTCCCGTTGCCTGGAGGCGGTCCAGGTCTGGATGGGGAGAAACAGGCTTCGTCTCAATCCTGCCAAGACTGAGTGGCTGTGCATATTGGCATCTCGGGTTAACCAGACCATTCCATCTTTAACGATGGGGGGTGAGGTGTTACCCCCCGTTGATAGGGCTCGCAACTTGGGCATCCTCCTTGACAAGCTTTTTAGGATCTAGATGCCATCTATAAAACATTTTGTAAAAGTTCTCTCTTAAACTTTGAGCTTGAGTGAATTTTACATTCCTCACCCAGATCTTTTCCCACGTGTCCATTGTAATAACTTCCTGAATGTTTTGGGCCCATTTTATAACTCCCGGCACCAGGCGAACCTGAGCAAAAGGCCCCCTGGTCACGGCTCCTATGTGGTCTTCAAAATTGACTCCCGGCTCAATTTTGAAGACCACATAGGAGCCGTGACCAGGGGGCCTTTTGCTCAGGTTCGCCTGGTGCGCCAGTTGCAACCCTACCTGGACCGAGATGCCCTACGCACAGTCACACATGTGCTCGTGACCTCCCGTTTAGACTACTGCAACGCTCTCTACATGGAGCTGCCCTTGAGGACCACTCAGAGGCTTCAGCTGGTGCAGAATGCGGCCGCGCGAGTTGTGATGGGGGTTTCCCAATACTCCCATGTAACACCTCTACTCCGCGAGCTGCATTGGCTTCCGGTTGCCCTCCGGGTGAGATTCAAGGTGCTGGTAATGACCTATAAAGCCCTAAATAGCTTGGGTCCGGGATATCTGAGGGAACACCTGCTGCCGGCATCAAGCTCCCTTCGTCCAGTGCGCTCCCACAGGGAGGGACTTCTCAGGGTGCCGCCGGTAAAAGATTGCTGGCGGGTAACACCCAGGGGGAGGGCCTTCTCAGTGGGTGCGCCTGCCCTCTGGAACCAGCTGCCCGTGGAGCTTAGGACTGCCCCCGACCTCCGTTCATTCCGCCGGGACCTGAAGACCTGGCTCTTCAAGCTCTCTGGCCCAGGCTGAGAATTTTAATTTTAATTTTAATTGGGTTTTTTTACTTTTTCAGGGACTGTTGTAATTATTTTTAATTGTTTTTAACTTTTGTATTTCTTGTTTTAAATACCCTGTAAACCGCCCTGAGTCCTGCGGGAAAGGGCGGTATATAAATCCAATTAAATAAAAATAAATAAATAAATAAATATTGGGGAAGTAGGAGTCTGGAGGTTCGGGGGTGGGTGGGGGAATCATCAATGTAATTCTATCTCCTCACAGACCCACTCCTGGAAAGAAAGTGTCTGGCACTTGCTATCCCAGAGTAGATAGGGCGAGTTTAAAAAGCGAGGAAATCCTCAGTCGGGACCCATGGTAACCACTGTCCAGACAGAACAGCTGTCCAGCGTTGCTGACAAAGCTGAAGAATGGATTGAAATCTGGACAACAATTTCTTAAACTGGATTCATTTCCAGCCAATTTCATCTGGTTGGACAAGCACCTAAACGCTACTGTGTGGGTGATCCCAGGTCAGACACCCAACCCAGCAAGACAGACTGAAAGGTTTAGCAAATTGTCTTCTGCTTATTCCCACCTATTTTTCCTTTTCAAACCATATGACAGGCACAGAACCCATGTCTTTCCTAAATGATGTGACAGGAGATTTTCTTGAATATTTCACTAACTCTTTGGGGATTTCTCAGCAATATTTAATACCACCCCACTTATGTCTTCCCTCTCCCCCCCCCCCCCGCTTTTAGCTGACCTGGGCTCTTTCCTTAAATTGTACAGGAATTCTTTCTTCCTTTACTGACTTTATGGCCCTTCCTAGTAACTCATCTCCTCTGCCATTATTTTCTTGTTCAGACATACCATGCTATTCCAAGAGACAGTGACATGACTAGACCACAAGAAAGCTAGATTGATACAGGTATGTTAAATGCAATGAAGACCAAATATGAAATGAGAATTATTTTAGTGGATCAGGCCAAGATCCACTTTAAGCCATTATTTTGTTTCTCAAAGAGCGCCCAACCAGATGCCCCTGGAGTGTTCCCAAGCATTACATTTAATTGATTAATTGATAAATTCAGTTTAGATTTCACCTAAGGCAACCACTAATAGATTGCTACTTCAGTTCCACAGAAGGAAGTCTTCTATCACCACCACCCCTCATTTCCCCCTCTTCAAGGAAGAGGCAGAGATCCTTGCAGAGCCTAGGTAATTCTTTTCCTCCAACTCTAAAGTTTGTGGCAGCTGTTCGTCATCCAATGATCCAGAACCATCAACAGTAGGGATCTCCTGGAATCTCTTCCGAAACTCCAGAATAGCAGAACTTCTCTTGGCAGGAATGGATTCCTCCATGTAGCTGTACCTTTGGCTTTTCTTCTATCCAACAGGAAGGATTAAGGATGGTCATGAAGCACAAATTCTTCATTCCAAAATAAAAACGATTTTAAGAATATGTGCCAAAGACAAAAGGTCACGGGCTTTCATTACTTCAGCTATGTGTGGACAATTACAAGAGGGTCGTGTGATTTTTCTAACCAATAAAGGCCCAAGCAAAGGACTTCCCTGAAGATGCCTTCTGAGAAATGAAGTGTCCTAGATCCTATTAGTACACGGGTCTTCAAACTTGGCCCTTTTATGACTTGTAGACTTCAACTCCCAGAATTCCTCAGCCAAGCTGAGGAATTCTGGGAGTTGAAGTCCACAGGTCATAAAAGGGCCAAGTTTGAGGAATGCTGGAAGTTGAAGTCCACAGGTCATAAAAGGGCCAAGTTTGAAGAGCCCTGTATTAGCACAATGAAGAGGCCATGTTCTTCTGCTTTGCCTCTCCACAAAGATCTCCATGTTTTCAATATCCAGTATTTCCAGTGCCGCACACGTGGGTGGGTGGGTGGTTTGGCAACTGGAGCTATTCTCAAGACTTGGAAGCATTTTGAACCGCCTAGTGAAAGATATTCGTGTTGTTGCTTTGCCTCGACAATAATAACTGTGTTGCCTCCGCAGCGTGAAACCTCATCATGGTAAAGGGAAATCAGCTTGTACTGCCTTAAATGAGTATTTTTGCCAACATTTGTCAGCTACTGCTGTTACTGCTCTGTCACTTAGGAGAAAGACATTTTGTAATTTTTAAAAAGGGATAAAACACACCTAAGAAAAATACTTAAACCTTCCCCACCTCTCTTCCCTCAACAAGAATGAGAATTATTGAAAAGGGAGAGGGAACATACCAAAAATAGATCAACAGTGCTGCAGGGGAGGGTGGGAAGACAAGCCCTTTCCCCCAAAATTCGACTGTTAAGTATGAGATAAAATGGATACATGTCACTGTGAAAGCTATTAAGGCTATGGAGAGAGACTGAATGGGGGGGGAGGATGCTTCCAATTGCTGGAAATGATTGTGTAAGTGTGTGTGTATATATTTATATATAGTTTATACACACACACAAACCACCATCACCCACCACCAAGTGAGGCACTACCTTAACATGATTGTGGGGCTCTGAAGAAGATGATTACTATGCCAGAGGTTCAATCATACCGGACAAATGTCATCAGAGGAATCAGACAAACATGTTTCTCCCATAAAAATGCGATGAGACATAAATTACACAAATCCATACCAGCTTGGTCATCACCCCAGTCAACAAGGACCTCACTAGGAGTTGGAGTTCCTGGACATCTGCTGAAAAAATGGGGTACAGGACTCAGGACTGTTGGCTGAGCAGCCAGGGCCAGCAGCTGCAGAACTACTGGAAGAAAAGGTATTTAGCCATCGCAAATAACAGTGATTGAAAATGAAGAAAGAATGATCTGTTCTTACAGAAAGCAGACAATCAGAAATGTGTTAGATTAAATGTAAAAGCTACATTTCTTTAAATTATACATCATTTAAAATACATTTCATAGCAATCTCAACTTAAGGAACTATAGGATCTATGGACTTCAACTTCCAAAATTTCCCAGTCAGGATGGGGAATTACAATTTTACAAAGTACACCTCTTTTCATGGTCAAATCTGCCCTTTTAAACTCAGCCCCAGACCAATGAAATTCTTTTTAAAAGCACTGCAATTTATAAAATGAAGCTAGCTACTCAGCCCTGAATGCCCTCCACACGGCAATGGTCTCCAACTCCAGTTTTCAACATGGATATAAGTATTCATATTTTTACATAATAGAGAATTTGTGATTTCCAACATCAGAAAAAAAGCAGTGAACAATAAACCAAATGTACCTGATATAAAGTAGAGGCAGAAACATATAGTAATTTGTTGGTTCTGTCCTTAACTCATCCATACAATCCACAAAGCATGGCTGGCTGGAAAATTCTGGGAGTTGAAGTCCACAGGTCTTAACATTGCCAAGGATAGGCACCCCTGCACTAGACAACGATCTTTGTGGCTATATTCCTTTGGCTGCAGGAGAAACTGGGCATGCAGCTTCGCCAAATCTACCTGACCTCCAAACCACTCATCAAGTCACATGAGTCAGTGGTCTTTTGAAACTGTTTTCTTAAATGGAAATTTAAGAAAGCAGTAATCCTGTGTTGTACAGAAGGTTTGTTTAAAAGGGGTCCTGCCAGTTCTGTAGTTGATGCTGTCACAGATGAATACATTACATTATTTTTTTTCTGGCGATAAGGGGCTTCATGCAGCCATACCTTTTTTGATTACTTGGGGGGGGAACAGTACCATTTGCCTATTCCACAGATTACATCTGGCCACCACTGACTATGGCTCCTCAACGCTAGTGCTGTTGCTCCTTTGCAGCTTTTGTCAACAATAAAACTTGTTCATTGCCAATTGTTCCCTCCTGTTTCACCCTGTATTCTCTACACTGCCTAGCCAGATTCCTCTTCCTGTTTATAAAGAGGGAAATTTTCTTTCAAAAGAACATTCAGATTCCTTCATTCAAGACCAACTATATGGGACACTCTACCATACATCAAAAACATTTTGGAAGCAGTAGAACACAGCTTCTGAGATCTGCAAGTGGGCATCACACACCGCCCAGAGGCTACCATACAAAGACAAATCATGCATTGCAAAGTTCACTTAGACATAGGAGATACTTCTAATGTAATCTACTTATAATGTAATCTACTGGATTCCCTTCAAGTTCACTTAGACATAGGAGATACTTCTAATGTAATCTACTTATAATGTAATCTACTGGATTCCCTTCAAGCCCCTGTGACTATGTAAGACAGATGGGGAGGAAGCTAACCACCAGATTACAAGAATACAAATTAAGCTAACCACATTACAAGAATACAGACAAGGAGATCCAAAGTCACTGGCAGCCTCATATTGCAATGAACAAGGACATATGTTCAATCTTGCAGCTTCTAAGATTGTTGGCTGAGCAGGGACAAAAATAGCCAAGGAAATTATTGAAACCTGGGAAATGGGCCCTGTAGTGTATGCCCTTAAAGCATACACGGAAATGTCAGCACAGCAGGGGGCTGGACAGCTCCAGGCTATAACTGCTTTTGGCGGGAAAGCCTGAATGGAGCGAGTCGTTGACAGCCCCAGGGCATGGTCAGCTCTGGTGGGAAGCCAGGGTTTAAATCCATTGGCCACCTGCACTGGTGGGAAGCCCAGGTTTAAATCTATTGGTCACCATTCACCTGGGCAGGTATAGACGCCAGGTTACCCCTTTGCCCCAGCTTCATTTTCTGCCTCAATAAAGAATCAATACCCAGCTCAAGTGTCCGCCTCTCCGTTCAACCACACGACATTGCAGGCCCCTTTTCTGTCAACACTGATTTACCATCAACTTATCAAGTACTTAGGAGCCAAAGGCTCAGCAGTACAAGGAAACAACAGCCAACGCCAACTATTAGCATCCCAATCAACACATAAAACAGGCACCACAGAAGTAGTGCCCACAGAATAGCCCAAAGAACACATTCTGTTAGTGAAAAGTTCCCTGAGGATGGGCTCCAGTTCGAGTCCAAAAGCTCAGAAGACTAAATCTCTGGTCCCTGTGACCAACCCAGATTGGATCCTGCATTCACTCTTTGTTCTAAAAGAGCCCAATGGACAGATCACAGATCTAGAGCTCCTCCATTTCTCTAACCTGTTGTTGGAAACTTGCCAGTTGGCCAAATAAGATATTCAAAGTAACCTTGACCACCAGGAGAACCACTGGTAGTTGTTTTTTTCCATTGGCAGGCAATGCTTTGTGGGAGGGGAAATAAAGCAAAAGGAATCCACCAATTTCTCTCCTTAACTTCTCCCCATGTTCCGACCATTATACATGTCCCACTGAGGCAAGAGAGGGCTCAGTTAGGAGAGCAACAAAGTTTATGCTTTTCTTGATACAAGACTGCGTGAATGTACTTTAAGGCAGCCATCTAGCTCTCCTCTCCATACTATGGCCAGGAGAATATTATGGCAGAAACAAGACTTGCTTAAATCATTGGAATGGAATTTCAAGTAAAGTTGTTAGCACAGATCTTTCCCAGACTAAAATTATAGTCTAAGAAGTGGATAATAACCAGCTGGTGAATAATACAATTGCAACCATCCTTATCCTTTTCTAGAACATAACAATTCCCAACATCCATACAGTCCAACCATCAAGTTGTCATCATATTGCATCTATGGGGTCCCTGGTGCTCTCTAAGCTTGGTTGTTTTCTTGCAGACATTTCATTACCCAACTAAGGTATTTGTGTGCCAAATGGCAATACTGGCATTTGCTTCATACTAATACACACACACACACACACACACACACACGTATGAACACTACCGTTCCCAAGAAATGTTAAAAATGCATAAAAAATGCCAGTGAGGGGAGTTAAGCTAATCCCTACAGAAACCCGCCGGTGCCCCACAATCTCTTAAACAAAACTTTCAGAAATAAGAAGCTGCTCCTGAGCCATTTATGATGAACCAAGGGGTAGAGTTGAACAACATTTTTAATGTAAGAGAAGTACCCAGCAAAGGTACATTTTTTTGGCCTGACAATGACCAATCCTCTTGAATTTTATTGTTTTGACATATTTTGGTGCTAGTATGTTAAATTCGACAAAATACAATCTCTTAACACCACTCTCTCATTCCCTTGGTTTCTTATTGGAAAATGGAGGTTGAACAACTGACTTTTCAAGAAACCATTTCCATTGCAGGTGGTCCTCAACTTACCACAACTGAGTCCAAAATTTCCATTGCTAAGCAAGATAGTTGTTCAGTGAATTTTGCCCCATTTTTCTTGCCACAGTTGTTAAGTGAATCGCTGCAGTTATTAAGTTAATAACATGGTTGTGAAGTCAATCTGGCCTCCCTATTGATTTTGCTTGCCAGGTCACCAAAAGTGATCACATGACCTTGGGACACACAGCAGTCGTAAATACATGCCAGTTGCCAAGCGTCTGAATTTTGACCACAGGGATGCTGCAACAGTCACGAGTGTGAAAAACAGTCATAAGTCACTTTTTTCAGTGCCGTTGTAACTTCGGTCACTAAATGAACTGTTGTAAGCCGAGGAATACCTATATATTCATTTTCTTGTGGGCAACACATAGAGCGGGAATTTGTAAAGAAGGCTTGCTATTTTCCTTCTTTCCTTCCCTCCTTGTGCCTTCTGTATCGCTCCAATCCAAAAGGACTCTGACCAGGTCCGTCTGCTTTCAGTTACAAAATTAAAAGACAAAGAAAAATAGTATATGTCTTGGTGTTTGGATAAAACATAATCCATAAAGGGCAGGAGGGGGAAGCTTTCTGCTTAAATAATTTCTACTCCCAGGATTTTCTTCAAAAGCCACGTCTGAATAGCTTTCCTGAAAGTCAAGAGTTGTAACATGCAAACATATAACATGAACCATCCATCCTCAAGCGTTACATCGCATTTATTTTGATAAGAGATACTTAATCAATAGTAGTTATAACTGCTTAACCGAACTGGGCTATTTCCCACAATGAATATACAAAGACAATATTCATTCTAAGACCACCCTGGATTGTCTATTTTTTTTCCCACATATACACTTAAACAGGCCAATATTTACCCTGGCTTTATATAGATTTCTTTTGTGAGTGCGAAGCAAAAGGAATTTGTCAGCAGCTTGACAAGATTTCAGAATTAACAGACACAGCCTAGACTGCAAGCTTCCAAAGGCTGGCAAGTTATGTTGTAGGGGGAAATCAATTTGTATTTCCTCTGTTTTCCACGCTCTTAATTCCAGCAATGCCGGAACAATTTATTCTGGTTACCAAAGGTAACTTATTCTAAATATTGTTATATGCCATTATTTAAAACCTAGACATCAATATTGCTCCATTGGAAACTAAAAGCTTTGAGGTTAGTCACAAAAATAAAAGCATATAGTGTTGAGGAAGAAAGGGAAAAAATGAAGTTTCAAAACAGTCTGAAGGAAATAGATAAGAAATGATTAAAGATGCAACTGCATGCAGTGAAAAATGTGAATATTCTCAAATATGTAAGTGCTTGAAGCTGGTTTAAGAGCAGAGGAAGAGGAGGAGGAGGAGATAGATTTTATGTGTGTATGTTTGTGTGTGTGTGTATGTATTGATGCAGAGAGAGAGAGATAAATACTAGATAGATAGATAGATAGATAGATAGATAGATAGATAGATAGATAGATAGATAGACAGAACAGATAGAACAGAGAGAGAGAGAGAGATAATGGGAACAGGGAAGAGAGGGGGAAAGGTGTTATAGGATCAAATATATCACCTATATCAAATTCTGGTGGTAAACCATGCCCTCTTAATGACTTGCTTACTACTCACATTCCAGCAAGTGTCTGTACATATAACGTAAATATTTTCAGTGAAGAGGCCCTGAACTCTCAGGGTTCCTCCCATTGTGCAATTCAACTTGTGCTAATGTACAAAGGCATCCTCACAAAAAACATTGCACAGGAGTTGATGCAGCTGCATCAGCATCAGCAGAAATGCCTAATTCTGCCCAACTACATTCTGAGTATGAAAGTGATTTTTAATTTTAAAAAGGGGGAAATTCATGAGCTAATGTTAAAATATTGCTTACTTTGGCACAGGAGCATTTGCCATCTCTCTTGATCCTATACATAGATGTACACCATGAAGAAACATAGTAAGGTTGAATCCCAAATGCAAAAAATAAGATTACTCAAACCCTGAATCTTCCAACTTTCTGAGCATTATTTGTAGCTGTTGACATAGGAACAGTATTTTGAAGGTGACGGATTATCCTAGATAATCTAAAGAACAAGGACAATGATTTTTAGTATATTTGCTGCAGGAACTAGATGGAGTTTTCCATGTATAAATTGAATTTGAGCAAGTAATATTTTTGTTGTTTTTTCAAAGCAGGAAATGTTATTGTTTCTGGAACCCAAAAATAAAATAATACCACATGACACTGTACATTGTTGGAAAATGGACTAATAATGGAAAATGGAATTCCTGGTATGTAAAATGGTTTTTGCTGCATCTCCCTCCCTTAAAGTTATAAATCCCAACAGACCACATTAAATGGATGAAATCACAATCCAAACTTACCATGTCATCATTTGACCATAGGCTGCACATTTCACAGTTAAAATGCTCTGGAAAGATTCATTTTGAGTTTATTTTTATCCTAAGGCCTTTAGCAGAGTTGTTGTTTTGAATGTTGCACACAAAAGGAGTTTGGAGATTTTTTTTCAGTAGTAACACAGTCAAACTTTTCCAAAAATTATTATTGCCTTTAACCTATTTTCCCACCCCTCAATCCAGAAACTGTTTTTCAACCATGACAGAATTGAAGAAGTATTCCCATATTCTTACTTCATGCCAGTTGTTCATTTGACTTACAGATTATTGAATAAAACACCTTACAGTTATTATTCTTCCCTTGCTGTTAAGAACCAACAGGACTTGGACTGTCTTGGCAAAAGGCTCAGAACAAGAGACCTCCTAGGACTGGGGTAGGCAACCTTGGCTCTTTTATGACTCGTGGACATCAACTCCCAGAATTCCTGAGCCAGCATTCTGGGAGTTGAAGTCCATGAGTCATAAAAGAGCCAAGGTTGCCTACCCCAGTCCTAGGTAAAATCTCTGGCATGACAGGACCAGAAAAGAAATATTAGGGCCAAGTAAGATTTAAGGTCAAGATCTCATAAATATTTCGCAACCACAAGCATGTTGCCTGGCAAGCTTTATTAGAAGGTTTAGGTTAATTGTTCCTACTTGTTTCTGGGATACTGGAGACCAATTTGTAGGTTTGGAAATTTGGTTGATATTTTATTGTAGTTGTTTTACCATATAGTTGCAAGCTGCTTAGTGTTAAAGTAACATGAATTGTGTAAATGCATGTATAAAAATACAAGGATCCATCTCCCAATATATATATTTTTTGCAATTCAATGGAAAAATATGTGCATGTTTGTGCTATTTCTAGATTAATTGCACAGCCTTTCCATTTCATTTCCAGTGTAGCTGCAGTGGAGGGAGCTGCTCTGAACCTCTTATTCAGCTGGAAATAGTAAACCTCTTGTCTTACTTTGAACTTTAGCTGTCCTAGGAACTCGTACTTGACAGCTTGCATTCTCATCTTTAGCTGTACAGAAATTCCTTAAGGGTGAACTATTATAGTACCAACATTAATTGGGGGGAAAATTGAACAATATTAAATTTTTCTTTGGGCAAAAGTTTTTTTTAAAAAACAACCCTTTTGTGTTGGAGAAGACCTCTGAGAATACCATGGACAGCCAAGTAAACAAACAAATGTAACATCAAGGAAATCAACCCAGAATTCTTACTTGAGGCATAAATAACCAGACTTAAATTATCTTACTTCGGACACATTATGCAAAGTTCCTGCTCTCTGGGGAAGGCTCTAATGCCAGGAGAGGTGGATGGAAAGAGGAAAGGACAAATAGCAATAAGATGGAGGGACTCGGTTGTAGTAGCAATGGATGCATTGTTTGAAGACCTCAAAGACCATGTTAGGGGCAGAAGAAGTCTTGGAGAAAATCTGTGTGGTTATTAAGATTCAACAGTGATTTGATGGCACATAATCAAACAAGGAAGCAGACTCCTCCAAACCAGTCCCCAGAGAGATCCAGAATCCCTGCAGCTCACAGTTTAAAGCCAGCTCTATGCCAGCAGTTGCTAACCCACACTTTCTACAACTTGCACAATAGTTCTCTTGAAGGTCCTACTCTTCTTCAGCAACTGGTAAGCTCAGACTTCTATAAGACAGAGTGGCTGTCAAAATGGTAATTGCCAAATCAAAACCACTTGAAACACTGATGCCGGGGATTAATCGGTCCTTTGGGGCCCACGGAGAAGTGCCTAGCTGCAGGCAAGATCTACACTAAACATATTGACATACAGGTAGTCCTTGAGTTACAACCACAATTGAGTCCAAAATTTGTGTTGCTAAAGTGAAACATTTGTTTGGCCCCATTTTACGATCTGTCTTGCCACAGTTGTTAAGTGAATCACTGCAACTGTTGTTTGTGACATGGTTCTTAAGTGAATCTGGCTTCCCCATCGATTTTGCTTGTCAGAAAGTCACAAAAGGTGATCACATATGACCCTGGGACACTGCAACCGTCATAAATATGAACCAGTTGCCAAGCATCTGAATTTTGATCACGTGACCTTGGGGAATGCTGCAATGGTCATAAGTGTGAAAAACGGTCATACGTCACTTTTTTCAGCGCTGTTGTAACTTTGAATGGTCACTAAGTGAACTGTTATAAGTCAAGGACTACCTTATTATATTTTAGCTGTGAGCCACATGCACCTGACTTAAATCTCTTTCAGTATCGCAACTCTGGTCCAAAGATGGTTATGTTCTTTACAGCAGGGGTCCCCAACCCCCAGTCCGTGGACCAGTACTGGGCCGTGGCATGACAGCAACCGGTCTACACAAACAAGCAAAGCCCCATCCGTGGAATGCAGGCAGCACACAAAACCACGCCCTCTCTAGTCCGTGGAAAAACCTTTCTCCATGGAACCAATGCCTGGTGCACAAAAGGTTGGGGACCTCTGGTTTACAGTGCTTTTATAATTAGCGTTATATCCATCCAGGATTCATGTATTACATAGCCATCGTAACTCAAAATCTTTAGCAAGCATTTTTGTGGGGACGGATAGGCATTCTCCTTTCCCATTCACAGCCATGATTTTTTGCATTGTTTTTGAAGATTTCCCAAGTTAAAACAGGCAGTAGCCTGGAGAGTTCAGGAATTATTAGGCTGTGAAACAGAATCCACTGGGTACATTAGTAGCTTCCCCCATGGTTCCAATTGTAATCTGTATCCAAACAGATCTGATACTTTAGAGCTTTTTTGGCTGTGTATACACAGTGCATCTCATTCATCTTATGGCTGGCCGGCTCATATTATGCTGTAATAAGCTTTTTATGTGAGAATTGTGCGACTTCATCATTCTTGGCTATTCCATATACATTGATGACATCTATGAAGGACCAATCCTTGCAGTGAAACTTAGCTGGCCATTAGGCAAGTTTGCATTTTGCTATGGTTTTTTAACGTGTGTGTGTATGTGTGTGTGTGTGTGTGTGTGTGTGTGTGTATCTATATATGCATGTTTATACTGCATGTGTGAATGTACATATAGGTAAAGGTAAAGGTTCCCCCGCACATGCATGCTAGTCGTTTCCGACTCTAGGGGCCGGTGCTCATCTCCGTTTCAAAGCCGAAGAGCCAGCGCTTGTCCAAGGACGTCTCCGTGGTCATGTGGCCGGCATGACTAGACGCCAAAGGCACACGGAACGCTGTTACCTTCCCACCGCAGTGGTCCCTATTTTTCTACTTGCATTTTTACGTGCTTTCGAACTGCTAGGTTGGCAGAAGCTGGGACGAGTAACAGGCGCTCACTCTGCTACGCGGCACTCGGGATTCGACCCGCCAAACTGCCGACCTTCTGATCGACAAGCTCACACATACAAACTTTCCTACCTACCTAACCTTTAAAATAACATTGTATGAACTTTCTGTGAAAAGCAGCTATGTAGAAAATACAAGTAGTCCTTACTTAACAATTGCAATTGCAACTGGCAACTCCATTGCTAAAAGTCACAGTCACTAAGTGTCCCGTGACCTTACTGGATTTATGATGTCAGTTCCACTGCAGTTATTAAGCAAATCACTCCAGGGTCTATTAAGCACTACAACATGCAACTGTGACTGTGGCTTATTATCTACTTCACCACTGACTTCATATTTCAGAGGTTGGCTGTGAAGCTTGCATATGGCTGCGGGATGCTGCAGTGTTATAAATTCAAGACAATCAATCATAAAGCTACTTTTGCAGTGCCAACATACGTTTGAACAGTCACTAAGCAGGGCAATCATAACCAAAGACTACCTAAAACCCAAAGCAACAAAGTCCATCCAGAATCCACAAGTGCAATGATTAAGTCTTGCTCATGTTTTCTTTATTTTAAAATTATTTCTAATAAGAAATCTTAGCACTCTTCAAACTAATACATTTTTTCTTCCTGGGGCAACACTTACCCACTCCCCATATTTGCCCTGATGCAGATGGCATATCACTAATGTGCAATGATCTTGCAGCAGTAACACCTAAATAAATGTGAATGAAGCTAAGTATTTTATTCTGCAGCAAATCTCAATCCTGATGTCTTTTGTTGGGTGATTATTATTTATAATCATCCTTGCCCATTCTCTCCCCACAGGACATAACGGGCCTGGGTGGTAGCCACGGTGGCAGAGTGGCTGGGCCTTACACCTGCAACCCCCATAGAGGTGAGAGCTCTATGGGGTATGCTTCACCCAGAGTACGTTCTGGACCACCTCCGGAAGCAGAGACACAACCCATCGTGAGAGGATGAGGAGTGGCCTGCTTCTGGGGGTTCGCCCGGCCAAGTGGCAGTGGCAGGGCGACGATCCAGAAACGCACCTACCCGACTCGACCCTCCTGCAAATTCACCATCCAGGGGACAGCCTTCCCGGAACCACCTGTGACTATGCTCGTTCAATACTCTAGCACAGTACTGCACGCCCTCAGGGGTTCCCCACTCTCCTGGGTGCGACCCGCCTGCATCACATCCAATCTTGATGACGGGCCCAACCACTGGGCCTCTGAGAGATGGCCGGGCAGGGTCAGGGGCCTCCAGCATAAGCCCAACAAGAGGTCCCTGATTAAGTTCTTAGTTAAGTTTTTTGTGGGGTTAGGGAGGGGGGAGGGAGAAGACTATGGTTGCGCGGGAAAGGCACGCCTTCCAGCCACCATAACGCATGCCAGGCCCACGGCCGTTCGCGACGGCGTACAACGAGGACCAGTCGCCGATAACACCCAATGGCGTACTGACAAACGTCCCATCCCTAGGATGGTGGGGAATGGCAGAAGGTGCACAGACAGAGGGCCGTATCGTCACCGGGAGTGTCATCACCGCTCTGTACAAGCGGTGAGACGCTCCGACCCTCTGTTCTCCCCCGGAGGACCCGGGAGCAAAGGTGCGCACCCTCCCATGCTAAGGCTGGTCTACCTGAATGCAAGGTCCGTAGCTAACAAAGCTCACCTCATTCGTGACCTAGTGGAGAGTGAGCATGCGGACCTGGCCTGCATCACGGAAACCTGGCTGGGCCCAGAGGGGGGTGTTCCTCTGGTTGACCTCTGCCCGCCAGGTTTCCAGGTACTGCACCAGCCCCGGGCTCATGGGAGGGGCGGGGGAGTGGCAGTTATCATCAGGGAATCCCTTAGCCCGCGAGAGACCACCGTCCCTCAGATGGTCGGGTGTGAGTCTCTCCTACTGAGATACGGCCCAGGGGCGCAGTTGGGCCTGCTGCTGGCGTACCTACCACCTAATCGTGCAGCGGCGGCCCTACCCGAGCTACTCGATGTCCTCTCAGGGTTGGTGGTTGAATTCCCAAGACTCATGGTCTTGGGCGACTTTAATCTACCGTCCCTGGGAGGATCGTCCGAACTGGCTCGGGAGTTCATGGCTTCCATGGCGGCCATGGACCTGTTGCAAATAATTTCTGGGCCGACTCATGAGAGAGGCCACAACCCAGACTTGGTGTTCTTGTCTGGACAGTGGCGTGATGATATCGGTGGGGGTGCCACAACTGTTACGCCCGTCATGGACCGATCACCACCTCCTGCGGCTAGACTTCCCCCTTGCCACCCCCCACCGTGGGTGCACGGTGCCAGTCAGATGGTACCGCCCTAGGCGCCTAATGGACCCTGATAAGTTCCAGGCAGCGCTTAGGGACACGCATGCACCCCCTGCTCACAGCTCGGCGGATGCCTTAGTGGAAGCCTGGGAAAAGGCAGCCACGGAGGCTCTGGACCGAGTTGTACCCTTGCGGCCTCTGACCCGGCGCAGATCCCAGCGAGCCCCATGGTTCACCGAGGAGCTCCGGGAGATGAAGCGTCGGAGACGGGGCCTAGAGAGCCGTTGGAGATCCAGTCGATCCGAATCCGACCGATTGCGACTAAGAATCCTCACCAGGTCTTATCTCGCTGCGATAAGGGTGGCAAAATCCAACTACTTTTCCACCCTCATCGCGTCCGCAGATAATCGCCCGGCTGCCTTGTTCAGGGTGACTCGCTCCCTATTAAACCAAGAGGTGAGGGAGGAACCCTTGCAGGGTCGAGCCGAGGAATTTGGTCAATATCTGCTGGATAAAATTGCTCGGATTCGAACTGGCCTGGACTCCAACTGGGCTGAGATGGAAGAACAAGACATGGACAGTCTTGTCGACGTCATCTGGGAAGAATTTGATCCTGTAACTCCTAAGGAAGTGGACAGGATTATGAGAAGGTTGAGCTCCTCCACATGCTTACTGGACCCGTGCCCTTCCTGGCTGGCCTATGCAGCTCGAGAGGGGACACGAGGCTGGTTCCTAGCGGTCATCTCTGCTTCTCTGAGTGAGGGTCACTTCCCCACCGCCTTGAAGGAGGCGGTGGTGAGACCTCTCCTCAAGAAGCCCACCTTGGACCCATCCTCTTTGAATAACTTTCGTCCAGTCTCCAATCTTCGCTTCCTTGCGAAGGTTGTTGAGAGCGTGGTGGCGCACCAACTTCCTCAGATCCTGGATGAAGCGGTTTATCTAGACCCGTACCAATCGGGTTTCAGGCCGGGCTACAGCACGGAGACGGCATTGGTCGCTCTGATGAATGATCTCTGGAGAGCCCGGGACAGGGGCCATTCCTCTGTCCTAGTCTTATTAGACCTCTCGGCGGCTTTCGATACCATCGACCATGGTATCTTGCTGCGACGCCTCAGGGGACTGGGAGTGGGAGGCACGGCTCTGCGTTGGTTCTCCTCCTTTCTCCAGGGTCGCTCGCAGTCGGTGCTGACAGGGGGACAGAGGTCGACCCCGAGGCCTCTCGCTTGCGGAGTCCCTCAGGGGTCGGTCCTCTCGCCTCTCCTGTTCAACATCTACATGAAACCGCTGGGTGAGATCATTCGCAGTTTTGGAGTAGGGTACCATCAGTATGCTGATGACACCCAGCTTTTTATCTCAACTCCAAACAACATCAGTGATGCCCTAGACGTGATGTCCCGCTGCCTGAAAGCGGTCCGGGAATGGATGGGGAGAAACAGGCTTCAACTGAACCCGGACAAGACTGAATGGCTGTACGTACCGGCAAGCCAGGATATTCAGAACGTCCCACTGCTTAACATTGGGGACAAGTTACTTCCCCCTGTTGATAGGGCCCGCAACCTGGGTGTCCTCCTAGACTCGCAGCTCTCCCTGGAAGACCACATAGGAGCTGTGACCAAGGGGGCCTTCTCCCGGGTTCGACTAGTTCGCCAACTACGGCCTTATCTGGACCTGGATTCCTTACGTACAGTCACCCATGCCCTTGTGACCTCTCGCCTAGACTATTGTAACGCTCTCTACATGGGGCTGCCCTTGAGATCCACTCGGAAGCTTCAACTGGTGCAAAGTGCGGCGGCACGGACACTCTTGGGAGCCTCCCGATACTCCCATATCACACCTCTCCTCCGTGCGCTGCACTGGCTTCCGGTTGCCTTCCGTGTGAAGTTCAAGGTGCTAACAATGACATACAAAGCCCTACATGGCATGGGTCCGGACTACCTACGGGAGCACCTTCTGCCAATGTCAGCACCCCACCGTCCTGTGCGCTCCCACAGAGAGGGCCTCCTCAGGGTGCCACCGCTCAAGGAATGTCGGCTGGTGGCCCCCAGGGGGAGGGCATTCTCAGTGGGTGCGCCAGCCCTCTGGAACAGCTTACCAACCGAAATCCGGATGGCCCCTGACCTCCGTACCTTCCGTCGCGACTTAAAAACTTTCCTGTTCCAGCAGTCCGGCCTGGCATGATAGCGTTAATTGGGGTCCCAGTTGTTTTCATTAGTGTTTCTTACTATTTTTATTGTTCAATCTGTATACATTCCTTCCTCTGTACACCGCCCCGAGTCCCTCGGGAGAAGGGCGGTTTATAAAAACTAATAAATAAATAAATAAATAAATAAATATTTAACATAAGCTTTCAAAGGTCTTGAAAAGGAAGACTATGAGTAGTGTGCATCTAGCATCTTTGGATCTGATCCAGCATATTTACAAAACAAAGCTTATGATGCAAAATTGAAATGCAGGTTCCAGAATTAAGCTAACGCCCTGTGGCTTTCTCACCAGAAACACATCCCTAAAATAGTCAGGCTTTGCTACTTTGAACAAGGCCCAGGACAATACCTGTCCTAAAGTACAGCTTTCCATAACTCCGAAGTTATTATCTCAAAACATATTGTTCATACTTGGTGGAACCTTTATTTTGAAATGTTGGTCCAAGTTTTTTTCAACGATAAGGCACATCAAATCAAAAGTTAACTATAAAACTGAGGAAACCAACATCATTTCTGAATGCTCTATAAAGTAGAGGTCCCCAACCTTGGCAAAACAACTGGGTGAGGAATTCTGGGAATTGAAGTCCACAAGTCTTAAAGTTGCCAAGTTTGGAGACCCCTGCTATAAAGGACATGAGAGGAGCTTGCCTTCAAGGCTCTATTTATGATTTTCCTAGGGCTAACCTCATCCACCCAGTTGTTTTGCTATACTTTCTTCTCATCCCAGAGATGGGAAGAAATTGTGTGCACAAATCACACTGTTCCCACAGTGGGTGCTTAAAGTACACATGGGGACATCCTGTCCTGCCGTCCATGCAGCTCCACCATGTGACAATGTAAGAACAGCAATTGATGTCCAATATTTTTCCCCTTAATATTTCACCACAGGACAATTGACTTAATACATGAGGTCACTTTTTCTATCACAGCAAGAAGCCGTGTGCAACAGTATTATGAAACATTTATATAGATGCCGCTGTCTAGTGGCCATCCAGATTATTGCAGAGTGGAATCAGAAATCAGAAAAGCAAATTATGGTAAATTGCAGCATCTATTTTAAACTGTTTCACAGGAGAACTAGAACAGTCCTGTCCGGGAAAGAAAAAAATCTATGATAAACAATATCCCATGCATGCAAAAAAAAAAGAGTCTGAACAACGAGGTTGGCCACTTGTAGAAGCAAAGATGAGTTGGTCTATTCCATCAAGACTTTTGTTTTTGTACAGGCTTTATATTTTTGCTGTGGACTATTCAGGACAGAGGAACATAGGAGGTATTGCCATTATCAATAAAAACAGCTAATACAAAATTTACAAGCCACTAATAATAGCTGCACAAGGAAGAATTCTAGAAGAACTCATTTATCTGCAGTTATCTGTCAAATTCATGATGACTTTTCTCAAATACTGAGAATTTTTAATTCAATTTACTGTATTTTCTGTCTTGTTTCCGTGATATTTGCAACAAAATGCCAACACTGGAGTTTTGACTGTTATTTCTTAGTATTTTTAAAAAGGATGCACAATGCTGAATTAATTAAGACTGTTCCACTATAAGTGAGGTTCCAAGTAAACACACGAGGGCAAATGACGCTTTGCCATTTTGCTGTTGATTGCTTAAGAGGCCACAATGGATTGCATGTCTCATTGGATTTTGTGCCAGTTCTCCAGAAAGTAGAGCTAATTAATAACAATGTTCTAAGAGAAAGATGCTACAAAACTGTCAAGTATAAAATCCAAATTTGTCGAGTCAATACTTTGCCTCATTTTATGAGAAGCGTATCTTCCTGATGGTTCTCTGCAACACAGGTATTAATAGCGTAAGCAGGTTTTCCTCGACTTACAACCATTCATTTAGTGACTGTTCAAAGTTACAGCGACACTGACAAAAGTGACTTATGACCACTTTTCACACTTGCAACCGCTGCAGCCATCCCCACAGTCACATGATCAAAATTCGAGCACTTGGCAACTGGCATGCATCCGTGACAGTTGCACTGTCTCGGGGTCATGTGAGCAACATCTGTAATCTTCCCAGTCAGCTGCTGACAAGCAAAGTCAGTGGGGGAAGCCAGATTTGCCTAACTACCACATGATTCCCTTAACAACTGCAGTGATTCACCTAACAGCTGTAGCAAAAAGACCGTAAAATGGGGCAAAAATCACTAACAACTGCCTTGGTCAGAAACAGAAATTTGGGGCTCAGTTTGGTTGTAAGCCGAGGACTGCCTGTAGTTCCTCCATTTTTTTTCTTTGCCTGATTAAAGTAAAAAAAAACAAAAAACACCTCTCTAATTAACCATAGTTTCCCATTTTGTTCAAATAGAGAAATTTTGTTTGCAAGATGTGTAACAATATAGTTATCTTCAACTGCGGATGAAGGAATGAGGAATCGATGTTTATGAGTAAAATGTCAATTAAGGAACATTTACACTTGCCAACATTTTCACCCTTAACATTTCAGTCCTATTTGTTATTGAACAGTTTAGTGAACTACACAGAATGCTGGTTGAAAGGGTCGTTTTTATTTGGCATCACTAGTCAGAACTTCAAGGGACGCAGTGGCTCAGTGGGTTAGGACGCTGAGCTTGTCGATCAGAAGGTCGGCAGTTTGGTGGGTCGAATCCCGAGTAGCAGAGTGAGCGCCTGCTACTCGTCCTAGCTTCTGCCAACCTAGCAGTTCAAAAGCACGTAAAAATGCAAGTAGAAAAATAGGGACCACTACGGTGGGAAGGTAACAGTGTTCCGTGCGCCTTTGGCATCTAGTCATGCCGGCCACATGACCACGGAGACATCCTCGGATGAGCGCTGGCTCTTCGGCTTTAAAACGGAGATGAGCACCAGCCCCTATAGTTGGAAACGACTAGCACGCACGTGCGGGGGAACCTTTACCTTTACCTTTAGTCAGAACTTCTGCTTTCCCTTTCAGCGTGAGGAATTTAGGCTGTATGTTTGCAACCGAGAAACTTCACGATATCCACAGTGGGGCAGGTGTCCAAGCTGCTTGAGCTTACATGGGGTCAAAGCCCCACCCCTTTCTACATGTATATGTTGATGTATTGTATGTTCCAATTGCCCAGAGTCTACCCCCATCCCAAGTCATTGTGGATGCTTCTGAATGCAATGAAATTACTTTTTATCATTCTTCCCTCCCTCCCCCCACCCAACCCAGTACCCCTCTAAATTTGTGTCCCACAATTCTCAGAATCCTCACAGTAGCTGGCGAATTGCCCAGACACCTGGAGGGCATCTAAAGAAAACATAGCATAAGACACGAGTAATAAATACGTGTCCGCAACCCCACTTGCAAAATCTCTTCTAAAATTAAGTAGGGTAATACAGTATGCTCCTGGTGCCCTCCATACACACTGGGACCAGACTTCCCATAATTCTCAGGTACTTTCAGCTGGTAATTCTGGGAAATCCAAACCCAAAACTGGGTTTTGTGAATTCTATTCTAGATTATCCTCTGATGGATACTATTTATTTTTGGCACATGTGGATCTTCAAAAGGGTATCATTGGGTGATACATTGGGAATCCCTAGTTATCACTTCAACCACTACAATGGAACTTGTAAAATTGTTCACCATTCCCCATCTCTGACTTTATATAGAGCCTGTTCTCGCATCTAATAAAGGGCCCCCCAACCTCCGGGCCTAGATGCGTGATATCTAGATGGCGCATGAAACCACAACCAGCCCCGTCTATAGAAGACCATTTTTCTTCTGAAAAAGGTCCTTGGTGTCAGAAAGGATGGGGACTGTCGCACTAATATATTTGACCAATGAACACTGCATGATTTTAGAAAATGCTGATTGTGGTGAAAACTGAAATGGGAGAACTCTGTACGTCATCTTGAACTCCTAGAGCAGGGCTTTTCAACCAGTGGTACGGGTACCACCTGTTGTACATTGGTACCTGGCAGGTGGTATGTGACCATCCTAGAAAAGTAGCAGGGGAGGGGAATGAGCTGAACCGGTGGTAGCACCACACAAGCTTGAGCGAGAGATGGCTGGAGCTGCAGGGCTGTCAGGGCTCAGTGGAAGCATCAGGAACAGTGCCAGGCTCCAGCTGGAGCTCGGCGCTGATCCTGGCGCTTCTGAGCCCAGAAGAAGCGCCAATCAGCTGGAATGTTGCAGCATCTCCAGGGTCTTGTGATTTACATTGAGATGCTTGGCAACTGATTCATATTTATGACGGTCACAGTGTCCCAGGGTGATGTGAAGTGACCAAAACCTTCTGCAACCACCCAGCAGATGGGGGGAATAAAAACCAAACACCACCCCCCACCCCACCCCCGCTGCCAATCCTCAACAGAAATGCTCACAATGAAAACCTCAGACAGGAGGAAGAGCGCCACCAGGTGAGCAGGCAGGTGTCTTGCTCGGCTGTGGCTTGGGGGACACTTTTTTCAGTGCCATTGTAACTTTGAACAGTCACTAAGCAAACTGTTGTAAATCGAGGACTACCTGTACTTCATCACTTTTTTCCTTTTTTTTCTTTTTTTTTTTTTTTTGGTCATCAAGTTTTTGACACCTTGCTAGGTGACTGGTGGTACTCGGATGTTGCCATATCCTAAAAGTAGTACAAGGGGTGAAAAGGTTGAAAAGCCCTGTCCTAGAGGCTATCAATCAATCAATCAAACAAACTAAGATAGCCCCTAAGAAGCAAGGGAGAGGTGAAGTAATGCAAACCTGATGCTGGGAAATCTGAACAAATTATGAAAATCTAGCAAGGCTTCCCCTTTTTAAGTTACCATTTCAAACTGACTAGAATCAAGAAAGTATTTAGAGTACTGTTTCCAGCATCCTCCTTTTTTTAAAAAAAAAGTTACTTTAGATTCTCAGCCTGTGGCTGGTGAAACTAAAAGGAAACAAACTGAAGAGGGACCGCTGCATCTTCAGCACGCCCTTTGTTTAAAAAAAAATAATATGCACCAAGCCCGAATAACAGCAACCAAATCATAGCTTCACTTCAGCTCGAATTCCCTCCAGTCCTCGAGTGGGTAAACAAACAAGATCCCCGAGATAGGGATTCTGGCTGGAAGGCGATCTTGGCCCACGGCTCAGGATTGCCCCCCACCCACCCACCCACCCAGAAAGGCAGCCGCGGTCGGTGCCCCCCCCGCGGGGAGGCCGGTGGGAGCCGCGCGCTCGGCTGCATCTTTTGGGGAAGCATCAAAAGATAAGGGACGCGGGCGCTGCTTGCACAGCCTGTTCTGCGGAATGCTCGCTACGTGGCTGAGGTAGATTCCTCATGTTCTATGCAGCTTTGATGTGCTGGAACGAAGAGACATTCCTCCTTCCCGAAAAGGGGCGTCCGGCAGCCGCCACGCGATGCCCACGGCCCTTCCCTTCTGGGAGGGGGGGGAGGGGGGGTCCCCAGCCGGGGAGCTCGAGGGGAGGGGACTGTTTTCCTCGGGCGCCCCCGCTGGCTGGCGCGCGCGAGCCAGCGCGGAGCCGAGCAAAACCGGCGGGAGCCCTGCGTGCGACTGAAGAAATTCCCACAAAAGCGGGCCGTGTAATCTGAAACCATCACAAAGTCTCTCTCTCTCTCTCTCTCTCCTCCCCACCTCCACTCCACCACCACCACCACCCCCGCCGCGCGCGCTGGATTTCACCCAGCTCTGGCGTAACCCTTCCCACGTAAAGAGCCCACAACCGCGGCGACACCCTTTCCAGGGAAATCTCATGACTGCCGGCTGCGCGTGTTTGGCGCTCGGGGCAGCCCAGCTAGGGAAGAGCGAAAGTAAACAGAGAAGCTAAACAGCGAAGCGCCGGCAATACCAGCCGCGGCTTCCAGGGGGGAGGGGGGAAGCGACAGCTGCGGCGCCCCTCCTCCCCTCTCCGCTTTCAGAAGGCGCTTTTGCATCCGGCTTGGGGAGGGAGGGAGGGGGGGCAGGGGGAGGCTGCCCCCCCTCCTCGCCCGCGCTGCCCTTGAGGCGGAGACTGGATGTGGTGCCCCCGCCAGTGCCAAGCGCACGATTGCTCCGGAGGGGCGGCGGCCGGGGAGAAACGCCGTGCAAAGTGAACTGGAAAATGCGGGGGGGGGGGGCGGAGGGCTTTCTGGCCTCCGTCAGCCTTGGGTGCTCCCTCTCCTGACAACCCCCCGCGCGGGGGCCGTGGGCTTGAGGGGTGCGGCAGGTTGCGGGCAAAGCCGAGCCGGCGAGCGCGCTCTTTCCGTGTGTACAACATGGAGGCATGCGGGAGGCGGCGAGGCGGAGGGAGGGAGGGCGGCGAGGAGAGAACGGGGGGTTATTTGAGGTGAAACGGGGAGGAGACGGAGGGAGGGGCCGGAGCTAAGGAGAGGAAGGAGGCGACTGCCGCCGCCACCGCGGCTGCGAGGCGGGAGTGGAGGGGACGGAAAGGAGGGGTGTGACAGGCGGCAAGGGAGGAGGTGGGCGGCCGGGATGGAAGCGAAACGCCGGGGGAGGAAGCGCGGGCAGGAGAGGGGGGAGGAACGGAGGGGACAAGTAGGAGAAGCGGAGCAATGGGGCGGGGGTCGAGACCGTTGATGTCACGCCGCGCAGGGGGAGATATCTGAAATAATGCTAGGAGGGGGCGTGGGCCTCAAAGGCTGAGGCGAAGATTATCATTTGCCAGAACAACCTGTTTCTTTCCAGAACCCGCGTTTCTCTACAGACATTTTTCATTCTGGGCGCTGCTCGGCAATCTCTGGTCACCAAAGTCACCCCACCCGACGAGCCCCCACAGCGCTCTGCTAGAGCAAGCGTCGCCGAGCACGTCCGGACTCGGATCCTGAAGGTCCCCTTTGGAAAGGGGCCAGTGGGCGTGGGAGGGTGCCTGCACGAGCAGGCTTGATGTGGCGCGCTTTAGATCACCTCCAGAAAGGAAAAAGGGAGACTAACAGAGGCAACCACCCGGGACGTGGCCGGACGGAGAGGCTTTTACATACAGTATTTGAGCGAGAGGGAGGGGGGGAGGAGGAGGGAAGGCGAGAAAAGGAGGGGGGCGGGGGAGGAGATGGAACACACTGTTAACACACATACTACACCACACAACACACCCTCTTCAGGAAACGCACCCATCTGAATCAGCTAGGGGGGAAGGAAGCTCCACATTATACAGATAATTGCAAATGTGTCGTTTGCGTACACGCGTGCCACAATGGAGGGAAATGCAGGGGGCGGGTTTTTTTTAAAAAAAAAACCAGAAGAACCACTGGGGTTAATTCCTCCGGGGTCTAATCCTTCTATTTATAAATAGGCATGGGCTTAGATTCGTTTCCTTATTTTATTGAGCCCGCGCGCTTGGAGTGACCCAAAGTCTTCCACCACCACCGCAAGGGTGTGCGTGCGTGTGAAAGGGTGGAGTTGGCTACCTCAAAATACCTTGTTGCACCAGCAGCTTCCCAAACATTTGCATTTCATAGAAACTGCTCTCGCAGCGAGAGCGGGAAGGGCGCGGCGTAAGGTGGCGGGCAGTCGATTTACCTCGCGCCAATTTTGCAGGCTGTTCGCGCGTATTTGCCACTGAAAAGTACAAACGCCGGCGTCAGGTTGTATGAAAGAGCCGCCTTCAGCCCTGAAGCCGAAAAGGGGAGAACGCAATCCAGCATTTCCCCTGGATGAAAGTAGCGTGGCCTTAGGCCAGATGTCACGCAGCTACCTTAGCTGTCACTGAGCTGCCCTCCTCTTTCCTCCCCATCCAGCTCCCTCTTCTATCTGTTTCTGTCTCGGAGTTGGAGGTGCTAATTTCAGTGCAGCTCACGTGGGTATGGACGCCCTGAGCTTCATGCACAAGCTGGGGGCGGGCTCACCAGCCCCCAATCTAGGGCAGTTTGTTCAACTGCAGTAAAGGGAGCTCGATGTTCCAGCAGCGAAGGGATTTCTGAGAACTGGGACTGTGTCCTCAGATGAACTCCACTCCTTCTCCTTCTCCTCCTCCCTTCTGCCGCCTGCAGAACAGCTTTAAAAGGGCGATGTCTGTACTTTTGCCTGAACAGCATGTGGCTCGGATGCACGTACATCTGCAGCCTGCAGTGCAGTCTATTGGTGCGGCCCCACCAATGTTCGCTCTGCATTGAATAGTCAGAATTTGCTGTAAAAACTTCTGTAAACAAAGTTATGTTGGGTGACACACCAGGAATGCTGGGTGTTAGCTGGGAAGATTATAAACCCAGTCACTTTCCTAGCATGCAAGCAGCACAAAGCTGCCTTCCTTGCTTCTTTTCCAAAAGAGAATTGATCTCCCTGCAAGGCAGAGAACAACTTCAACTGTTCTGTTGTTTTGCAAATTTTTGGGGGTAGGGTATCTTTTGTTTGAAAAAAACCCAAATGCATTTACTGGAAGCCTACTAAATCCTGAAAATGTAGCTTTCTTATCTGCTTTGCCTCACCATTAACATTAATATCAATTCCCTCTTTATCTTCTTCTGGAGGGGATATTCTGTTCCTCCCCACCCACCCAATTGTTTTGGAATGTTCTTCTGATAATTATGCAACAGACCTTACCCATTTTTTACCCTCATAACCTTTGCACTAGAGGAAGCAGTAACTAGGCAAACAGAGTAGGGAATGGCTTGTTCTGCCTTTCCATATGTAGCTTTTGTTCCTGTAAATAGATCAGATTAGTCTTTTTAAACAAACAGTCTATCTCAGGAGTGCCTTGGGAAACTAGCTTTGGACATTCTGGCTACATGTATTATTAAACAGCAGAAACAAATAGCCAGTTTGTGCACTTCATATAATAATTAAATACATAGTTAAAACTTTCAGTATCCTAGTTTTATCTTGTAATAAAATAGATTATCATGCATGTAAATCATGCATTATCTCAGCCTTTCCCAAACCCTAAACTTTTTAGTTTTGCCATAGTTTTGCCTAGTCAAATATCAGCTTACATCTGGAGGGAAAATGACCAGACTACATAGATAAAAGGAAAATGAAATTTGGAACAGCTATAACAGGGACCCTTCTGCGGTTGTTTCTTACTTCATTGAGCTATCTCTTCCCTTTTTGTAGTGTCCCATAATATCACTCAGGTATTCCAAAGCTGTCTTTATGTTTTGTTATATAGCAGGGGTGTCAAACTGCCGGCCCACGGGCCAGTCGCGTCACGACAAAACCGCGCCCACCCCTTTGCCGGCAATGGGGAAAAAGCTCCGATATGTCATGCGACATCATGTGATGTCACGAGTTTGACATATCTGTTATATAGGCACAGCAATGGTTGGATAATGCCGTAAATCGGGAGTCAGGAAATGTCCCTGGTTAAGAGCTAGGCCACAAAACTGATCAACTGTCTAAATATTATTTCATTCCTAATAACATCTTACCTTAAAATAACAGGCCATTTTCATCATGCCAACTTCATTAACGATACAAGAAACATATTTAAGTCATATGCAAATGTATGAAATATCTATATAAGGAGATCATGAAACTGCTTATAAGATTTGTTTGGGTAAGTCTTAATAGATGCTAAAAATCCTCTGAAAGAAAAAAAATAACAGTGCATATGTCATATCTGAACTTACAGATAAGTGGTTATCAGGCCACAATCTTCCAGAATAGTTTTATCTACTCAGAAGTTCCCAGAGAATTCAGTGGACCTCACTTCCAAATAGGTGTATAGATCATTATAATATGCACACATAAGGGGAAGTAAGTGAGATTTCTTTTAAAATAAATATGTGCATATTAATAATGGCTTCAATTCTACAGTATTTCTGAAAGATCTTCATGCTCTAAAACTGGAAAGATGATGTGTTATATTGCAGTATGGTTCAGATGTAACAATAAACTCAATAATTAAATTATTTTTATATAGATAATTATATTTATCATATGGATGTTTCCTTTTTGCTTCCTTACTAAGACCCTTGGTTTTTTATCCTACTAAATTAAACCACAATACTTCTTTGTCCGTGTGTGTGTGTGTGTGTTTGTGTGTGCACATATGTGTGTGTATGCACACACGTGTCAGGGAGCTTGAAGACAAGTATGGAACTTCCATAGATTTCTATTAAGGGTAGAAGAGCGTTTGAAGTTATTGAGGGGATATCAAGATGGACCATCAGATTTCAGAAGGGTGATAGATAGAAGATAAATAGGAGTACTGCACTTGTTCTTATTCGCCTTTTACTGTTTGCATACTAGCTTGTGACAGCTTTAGGATTTTGATTTAAAATAAAGTTTTAAAATTTTCTAATAAACTATACAAGGTTATAGTTATTTGTTTGTCCACATTTGTATGCTGTCTGCTCATGTAATTCCAAGATATAAACGCATGGGAAGGTGCAATATACGACATGTCTATAGGAAGGTAAAGCACAAGACAAAACTTTGAATATGGAATTATTGTGGGAAGATTTCAATTAATTATTAACTCTCGTCTATAAAGAAAGAGAAACAATGGTTATTGAGGAACATAGAAGGATACAATGAATAATGCATATTGAGGAACACAGTTTTTAACTGTTATTTGTTGTTGTTAGCTGCAAAGTCATGTCCGACCCATCGCGACCCCATGGACAACGTTCCTCCAGGCCTTCCTGTCCTCTACCATCTTCTGGAGTCCATTTAGGCTCACGTCTACTGCTTCAGTGACTCCATCCAGCCACCTCATTCTCTGTCGTCCCCTTCTTCTCTTGCCCTCAATCTTTCCCAGCATTAGGCTCTTCTTCAGTGAATCCTTCCTTCTCATTGGGTGTTTTAACTGTTATACAAATGGATATATAAGATCTCAGATACTGCTGGTGGTTGCCAAAGTTAACGTATAAACTGTATGCTTCTGAAATGTTATATAAAATGCTGATTTGCCATAGTGATCCTCTTCTTTTTGTCACTCATGCTACCCTATAATCATTCTGTGAATGTCCAGAATGGTTCAACTGTCACTAGTTGAACAAATATTTATACATCATGGTTTCATGACTCACACAAAATCCCAAACAATTTCATTTGGGACCACTACTAGAAAAAACATAATTGCCAACCTTGTATTCAGACAGAGGTCTTTACAGGTAGTTCTTAGCGTAGAACCGCAATTGAGCCCAAAATTTATGTTGCTAAGTGAGATAGTTAAGTGAATTTTGACTCATTTTATAACCTTTCTTGCCACAGTTGTTAAGTGAATCATGGCAGTTGTTTAGTGAATCTAGCTTCCTGATTGACTATGCTTGTCAGAAGGTTGCAAAATGTGATCACATGACCCCGGGACACTAAAACCGTCATAACTATGAGTCAGTTGCCAAGCCTCTGAATTTTGATCACGTGACCATAGGGAATGCTACGAGGGTCATAAGTCACTTTTTTCAGTGCCATTGTAACTTTGAATGGCCACTAAATGAACCGTTGTAAGTCAAGGATTACTGTACATTTGATAAACATTAAAAAATAGAAATAATAGCTCAAGAATTAAAGAATGGGACAGACAAGGAATAGATTAGGCCAGTACTGTAATCTAGGAAATGTTAACAATAAACAAAATGGGCTTCCAGAACTCCTTTACCGCTCTTAAAAGTATGTTATTCTGGTTCCTAGGTTAGCATATTTAGCATAACCTTGCTGGAATCATTAAATATGTTGTAAATTAGAATCACATGTGTCTAAAGCATTTATATATCTGAAGCTATCTTTACTTTAAAAAAAACATCCCAGGCTTTTATAGCATGAGATCACTAGTCTAATTCAAGGGAAATTGTTATCTCATAAAAATATACTGTAATGAAGTCTAAAGTACAAAAGGAATTGCCCACTGCCAGCTTACCGTATATTTGTTTTCATGGCTGGACTGAATTCAAGCAACTAACGGCCAAGGAAGGCCAAGATGCATTTTCCCTAATAGGCAAAACATGCAGATACAAATGCACTGCTTTTCACTCATTTGTTCACTTGGGGACAAACTGTAATCAGCAATGAATCGTGGTATAATTTTATTTCTTTTCTCTTCTATACAGTGCAACTGCAGAACAGAAATAACCCAGCTTAAACCTAGTTTCAGATACCTTTGGCTGGGTTAGCCAAGCCAAGTTGCTTCAGATTTAAGCTGAAAAAACTTGGATAGTTCAAAGTGGAGATCTTCTCTTAGTTTATTATGAACCAAAGTATCTATCCCAGGGGTAGGCAACCTCGGCTCTTTTATGACTCATGGACTTCAACTCCCAGAATTCCTGAGCCAGCTGTTATAACTTCAAATAGATCATTGTGCATTTTTTCCTACATTAAAAAATTTAAGTATGCTAGCCAAAAATAATATGAAGCCTTTTTTCTGTGGTGACTGCTGTTGGAAGAATCCCAAAGGCTCTCTGAGAAACTGGCTTACCCCAATGGGGTTAGCCCAGAAGTAAGCAAGCTTGGCTCTTTTATGACTCGTGGCATAGCTGGCTCAGGAATTCTGGGAGTTGAAGTCCATGACTCATAAAAGAGCCGAGGTTGCCTACCCCTGATCTATCCTATCCTGTCCTGTCCTGTCCTGTCCTATCCTATCCTATCTTATCCTATCCTATCTTTTTTTTAAAAATTCCATTTATATCCCGCCCTTCTCCAAAGACTCAGGGCGGCTTACAAGCTTAGCAATAGCCTTCATTCTATGTATATGCCTGCTTATTAGGGCTTTCACACACACCCCAAGCGGCATTATTACAAAGTCAGCTTAATTGCCCCCAACAATCTGGGTCCTCATTTTACCTACCTCTGAAGGATGGAAGGCTGAGTCAACCTTGAGCCTGGTGGGATGCAAACCTGCACTAATTGCAGGCAGCTGGTGTTACTTAAGGAGGCATTAGCCCACTGCTCCACCAAGGCTCTGTTATCTTATTTATTACTTAATAAATTAATTTCTTATTCTTTTCAAGGTAGTGAAAAACACTCAAGAGTTAACAGACACACAAACATAAATAACACATAAAACAAATTAGTAAAAACAACACGGTCCTTTCATATGGCAAGAGCAGCAGCTGAGACAATATACCCGCTTGACAGGTGAAAGGCTCCCTCTTTCAACAGAAAAGATTATTTGTGAGAGTGGAAGAACTCTCAGGGAAGGTTAAACAGACCTCTCCAGGTGTTTGGAAGACCCTTCCAGGGGTCTTCATGCCATTGCCATGAAGCCAAATCTCTATTACCTCTCAGTCAGCTTGGCTTTTTGCACTGTCTGTACTAGAAAATAGGAGGAATTTAGAAACATCTGTCTCTGGCACTCCAGAGATTACATGTCTGTCTTATGGCTCAGTCAGATAGTTGGCTGTGATAATTGGGAATGATGGGTGTTATTATAGACTTATATGTTGTTGTATGTTATATGAGATGTCAACAAGATGGGACTTTTTCAAATGTCTACTGTATGTAATAATATAATACCTTCCATTAGAGTACATTATTGCATTACTTGTTTAAATATACCAAATATACTCATTTAAATGTACCAAAAAGTCAGTGCTAAAGATTGTTCAAACTACCACCAATTGAATTAATCTCACAATTTGATAAGATAGTGGTCAAGATTTTGTAATCCAGACATCAAACAAAAACTTCCAGATGAAGGAACTGGATATAGAAAAGCCACTCAAATTAATTTTGCTAATTAGTAGTGGAAAATGGAAAAAGAAAGGAAGCTCCAAAAATAAGTCAATTGTGGAGTTTGGCCCCACCAATATTGGGGGTGGGATGTATTTCCTTGATTAATATTGTTTTTTGCTTGATTGTTTGTCTGGTATTAATTTAGCAGGGCAGATTACACTGGCAGAAAAAGCTGCTGCATATAAACAGAGCAAACCCCAGGAGTCATTAGCACTGATGATGTTACTACTCAGTTATGAAGTTACTGCAATCAAACAACCAAGCTCACAGAGCACCAAAGACTCTACAGTTCAACCCCGAGCTATATATATTCTCTTCAATTGTTATTTTGTTGATCCTACAAAAACCTTTGGTTGTGTAGGCCACAACAAACAATGGATAACCCTTAAAAACAGGGGCACATTCTTGACCACCTTATTTGCATACTGAAGAATTTGAAGAATAACTAGGAAGCAACAATCAAATACTGAATAGTTCAGAAGGAAATCTGTGTCAAGATTGGATGTTGACAACTTACTTATTTAACTTATATACAGAATATATTAGGAGTAGATGCTGGAGTAGAATAAAATGCTGGAGTAGAATAAAGAAAAGTTGGCATTATGCTGGAGTAGAATAAAGAAAAGTTGGCATTATGTTGCCAGAAAAATGTCAATAATCTCAAATATGTTGATGGTAGCATTTTAATGGCTGGGTACAAGCAAGACTTATGGAATCTATTGTTTGAGAAGAAAGAAGAGGGTGCAAAAACAGTCTGCTCAATAAACAAAAACTAAGAATACAGTATGTCAACAAGCAATACATCCCAATGCAAACAGGCAGGAAAGAAAATAAAGTTGTTATAGACTGTTCCTTTCTACTCTCAAAAATTCACCAGGATGATGACTATAGACATGAGATAAAGAAACATCTGGTACAAGAGTGAATGACTTTGACAAGTCAATACAAAATACTGAATTGCAGATACATCAAACTGCCAAACATGGTATGTATAGTCAAGGCCATGGTTTTTTCGGTTGCAACATATGGCTGTGACAGGTGGGCTATCAAAAAGAAGAATGTATGCTTCTGAATTGCTGTGCTGGAGAAATTGTGGAGAATACCTTGGGCTATAAAAGGAACAAATAATTCAATAGGGATGTCTCTGTGTGTGTGTGCCTTTGAGTCAGTTTTTGACTCCTGGCAATTAGTCCCTGTGGTTTTCCTGGTAAGATTTTCAGAAGTGGTTTGCCATTGCCTCTTTCCTAGGGCTATGAGAGAGGGGCTGGCCCATGGTCACCCAAAGGGCTTCATGCCTAAAATGGGACTAAAATTTACAATCTCCAGGTGCCTGGTACCTTAACTAATACAGTAATCTAGTTCTCACAATTTGTTCCTCAAAACACTAGTAACGAAGTTGAAGTTTAAACATTTTAGACATATAATACAAGGGCCAAAGAAGATTCTGTAGCTTGTAAGTATCAAAGGCAAACTGAAACAAGATAATTAAAAATTATCACTGAGTTGATAATTGAGGAAGCATTTACTTTAAGATAATCTCAGAGATCTATGATGGGTAACAAAGAATGAGAAGTGATTGAGTGATTTAAAAATAACTTCATTAATGGCCTGAACTGTTCACTTATTCATAATAAAAAGAGAAACAATTGTAACATTTCTCTTTTTGGCTAGCAGTTTTCCTCCCAGCTTCTAAATTTTTGCCCTTTTGCATTATTATTTTGGTGGGGCAGCTTTCTCAAGGCAAGGTATATGACCATTCAAAGTTACAATGACACTGGGAAAAGTGAATTATGATCATTTATTATATGACTAAGGGACGCGGTGGCTCAGTGGGTTAGGACACTGAGCTTGTCGATCAGAAGGTCGGCAGTTTGGCAGGTCGAATCCCGAGTGCCACGTAACAGAGTGAGCGCCTGTTACTCGTCCCAGCTTCTGCCAACCTAGCAGTTCGAAAGCACGTAAAAATGCAAGTAGAAAAATAGGGACCACTACGGTGGGAAGGTAACAGCGTTCCGTGCGCCTTTGGCGTCTAGTCATGCTGGCCACATGACCACGGAGACGTCCTCGGACAAGCGCTGGCTCTTCGGCTTTGAAATGGAGATGAGCACCGGCCCCTAGAGTTGAAAATGACTAGCATACATGTGCGGGGGAACCTTTACCTTTTACCTATTATATGACTGTTGCAACAGCCCCATATGGTCAAGTGATCAAAATTAGGATGCTTGGCAACTGGTATGTATTTATAATGATTGCAGTGTCCCAGGGTGATCCCTTTTGTGGCCATCTGACAAGCAAAATCAATGGTGAGACCAAATTCACTTAACAACCATGATACTAACTTGATAACTGCAGTGATTCACTTAAAACAGTGGGAAGTGAGCAAAACTCACTTAAAAATTGTATTGCTTAGTTACAGAAATTTTGGGCTCAATTGTGGTCATAAGTCAAGGACGACCTGTATTTATTCCTACACTGATCATTCCACAACATAGAAGGACGGCCATTCTTTAGACTCTTTTTGTTTTGAATCAGTGACTCGATTATTCAAAATCTATAGTTGTCAAATGGATGTGTGAACTAAATATAGGGATAGTACTGCAATTACACAATCCCTCCCTCCCCCCTCCCTTCCTAAAGTTATACAAAAGTTTATATTTTACTTTCAAAACACTTCTTCCCAACTAATGCTCAGACCTAAGTTTACAAGTGAGGACTGCTTGGAATGTATTTTTCATTGGCGGAGCCAATGTCAGTGACATCAGCCAAAGCACTTTTGATTGGTTAGCTGGTTGCTGGGACTATAAGGGCTTTCGGTGAGGCAGTTAACCCGATTTCTGCCGGAAAACCAAACTTGGGAGTCCTGGCTAGTCGAACGTGCGGCAATTTGTCCCGGCGGGAAAAGATGCGAGCGGGAGTTGAGGCTGACGGGTCCCCGCACGCCGGAAGGCCGAGGCCCCGCCTGGCGAGCCATTTGGAGGCGGCGAGCGCTCTCCTCCGCGCTTTCCAGCCTCTGTGTCGCTGGGATAAACTCTCCCGCCTTTCCCTTCATTGCCCTTTTAAGTGGGGGCTTACAAGGCGTCGAGAGTAGCACGAGGCATCGGGAGGAAACCTTCGGATTGGCCGAGGTCCCCGTCTGTAGACACACCCCTCGTGCAAAAAGAGACCCTCTGAGTGGAAGGAGGAGAAGGTAAACAGAGTTGAATCACTCTCCCGGCTGACCAATTGGGGGTAGAGGGGCGGAGGGGGGGGGGCTCGCTGGAAGAACCTTTTGCGTGATGGGCTTCTGCGAAATCGGTCCTGAGCAGGGCTGTGCTGGAACATTGAGGAGCCGTAGGCGAGGGGGGAGTGAGTCAGGCAGTGGGCAGATCCAGCCTCAGTCGCTGCTGCTGCTGCTGCGTAGAGTCCTCACGCTTGGGCTGCTGTTTCAGCACCGCGCCTTCTGAGGAGTGTGTGAATGCGCTGGAAAGCCTCGCGAAGCGGGGGCGGAGAAGCAAGCGCAGCGGCGGCGGCGGCGGCGGCGGCTCGGGTGCGAGGACTGCTGAGCTCTTCCCGAGCTCCTTCCGATTTTCTTCTGCTTTCCGTCCCTCGCGGGGTTGGGGAGGAGGGGGAGGAGGAAGAGGAGGAGGAGGAGGAGAAGGAGAAGGAGAGGAACAGGGAAAACTCCCTGCTGGTGCTACTTGGATTACTTGAAACCACCACTCGTGACCCTGTTTTCCGAAGAAGGGAGCCTTATCACAGCCTAGCCTCTGAAGCGGGTCCGGGAGTGCACGACCCACGCGCGACGCCTCGCCGATCTGGAGTTCTGCGGAGAGGGGGCGCGGGAAACGACGGCGACCGAGGTCAAAAGGTAGGCTAGCGGGGGCTTCTCCTGGCTGGGAATCCCAGACGGTCGTGGTTATGTAAACGCCGAGCCCCGGCAGTGGATCCCTCCTGGCTGCAACGGCACCCCACCCCGCCCCACCTCCACCCGCGATCCGCAGCCTGAAGGAAGGCGACCAGCCGCCCGGCGCTCGTCACACCTACCCACCCGGCCCTCGGAGGGCGATTGGGCGGCGGCGGCGGGGCCACAGGCAGGCAGCGCGGAGGAAGTTTGGCCCCGGGACCCTCGCCCTGCCCCTCCCCCTCTTAAATTATTACCTCGGGGACCGACGGTCGCCTGCAAGATGTCAGCGGTGGCTTACATGGACTTCGTGGCTGCCCAGTGCTTGGTCTCCATTTCCAACCGCTCCGTGGCACAGCCGGACGTGACCCGCGAAGCCGAGGTCCTGAAGATGCCCGAGGAGGAAACCGCCGCCGCCGCCGCCGCCGTCGTGACCAAGGAAATGAACGACCCCCGCGACGCCTGGAAGGATTATTGCACGTTGGTGACCATCGCCAAGAGCTTGCTGGACTTGAACAAATACAGACCCCTCCCCGCCCCTTCCATCTGCAGCGACAGCGTGGAGAGCCCCGACGAGGACATCGGCTCCGACAGCGACGTGACCACCGAATCGGGGTCGAGCCCTTCCCACAGCCCGGCCGAGGGCCAGGAGGCTGCCCGCGGGCCCGGCGCCTTGGCGCTCCTGCACGGCGGAGGGCCGGCCAAAGCCAAGCTGGCGGCGGAAAAGAGACACAAGTGCCCCTACAGCGGCTGTGGCAAAGTGTACGGCAAGTCCTCCCACCTCAAAGCCCACTACCGAGTGCATACAGGTGAGCGGCGGCGGCACTCTCGCCCGCGGCGGGGTGGGGGCGGGGTGGGGGTGGGGGGGATGGGCGCCGGCGGGCGGGGATCGCCCGCGAGTCGGACCGGTTTGCAAAAGGCAAGGATTAGTACTAGGAAAGGGAACCGGGCTGAGCTCTTTTCCCGCGGCAGCGAAGGCAGCCGCTCGCTTTCCCTCCCCCTCCTTCAAGTATGTCGGTTGTCCTCAGTTGAACTCTCCTTAAAATGCCGCGGTTGCCTTAGCGCCGCTCTTCCCCGCCTGCCCGTGCCCTGCCCAGCCTTCTCTCCTCCTGAGCTCGCTCTGGTGCAGGCTGCGTGCATTTGGGCACAGGGGTGTTATTGCAAATGACGCGTCAAAACGCCGAGGATGGATGGATGGATGGAGGAGCTGAGGGTGTTGGAGTGGATGACACCCTCCGGAATCTTTCACGTCCTCCCCTGTTCTGTAGTGGTGGCTTACACTGAGCCGATGGCGCCAGTAGAGGAGCTGTTCCCTTCAGAAGCCTTCATCTCAATCTATAAAGGATGTTGGAGGAGGGTCAGCCGGGAAGGGGGCTGCATGGGTGAAGTTAATAGGGTTTTCTCCTATTTTAGGATTACATGATAATCCTCCCTTTTAACTTTTTCTCATATCAAGCGTGGCAATACTGGGTTAGAATTCTTATGAAATTCTAGACCGGGAGCCAACTTCATGTTTCTTTTGGCTGCTCCCTAGAATAGACTTTTTAATGCTAGGCCTGGCTCAGCTTCTTTGGGACCTCCTCTGGATTCCACAAAATCCACCTGGGCGTGGCCGGCTCGGTGGCTGTCGTGGATTGCTGACGTATTTTTTTCAAATTCACACTCCCACGTGGCACTCCTTGGCTTTCATTGCCTTGGGATGTAAACACAAGGAAGCGGGAAAGAATAATGGCAGCAAAAGCAGAAGGCCCTGAGGTCCATGTTTTGGGACTGTTTTGTTTAATGATGTCCAAATGCATGCGGTACACGTGACCGCCGTCTATAAGAGAAATTCGTTATTTTCATTCAGTCTTCAGTAATATGGCAGCTGTCTTCATTTGAGCCACTTGCGTCATATGTTGCCTAATTGCCTTCTTTTGTAGGCTTTGAACTTGGTGAGTGCATCATCAGTAAGTTGCTTCTTCTGAGGGTACATTTGCTTATTCTTGGTTCAAACCCCAGCCAATTATAATGGATTATAATTCTCTGGGTTTTTTTAGTACATCTGGTACTGTCTTGCAGGCACAGGAAAGTGCATTCCTAGCACTTGGTGAATATGTTTAAAGATAAACGCTGATTAGGATATTTAAAGTGAGCAGCTTTGAAAGACTAAATGATTGGGGGAAATGAATGCCATCTTTTCCACCAAAGCACATTGTACCCAGTTGTCGTATGTGGGTGTGTTGGCAGCATCTGTGATCAAACATGAGGTGGTTAGTAAGCTTTGAAGATGACACATGGGGCTACATATATTTATGGTGGCTCATTGACAAAACACACATCACAACTTTAGCCTGTGTTTTTGTTGGTCATGTGATTATAGAGTGGTATTCCATTTCCAGCACAAGGAGCCTGGTCTTGGGGTGGTCATATTATTGTATGTTATTTGGGGTTTCCTTTGGCAGGGAAGAAAAACAATCTAGGCAATAGTTGCACGGTCTGATAAACGGCCTGTTGAGAGCACAAGCAACATGGTGAGGAATTTCAATACCATCTTGGGAAATCAACTTTCACTCGGTTTGTGCATGTGTGTTTTCTATTTGTGTTATGTTCACGTTATTTGAAAACCAGACAGAGTAGCAAGACTCAATGTTTCAAGTTGTTCCCTGATCCAAATGATGTGTGAAACGGTTTTTCGGGACCTCGTCTAAGTCATGTGAGTTAGGAGCCGAAGGAAAATGGTTGGATAGAATAAGAATGGATTCGATTTCTTTCTTATGATGAATATGTGATGCATATAAGGCTTAAAGTGCCTTGTGTGAAGATGGGATAGTTGCTGGGGAAGCAAAACAGAAGCCCCTAGTCCTTAGCATTTTTCTTATAGATTATTTTCCCCTGCCATGTATTTTTTTAAAAATGACTTGAAGAGGAATAAATCTTCATTATAGGAAACCGGTCATGGTACTATTGATGCCCACATTAGGTGCATTTAATGTTTACCTAAGAGAGTGTGACAAACTGGATCTGGCTGAATTTCTGTGGTAAAGTATTCCTGGATGATGTGCAACATCCCTGGGAGAGAATCCCAACCCTATTTTCCTGTTCACACAAGAGGCACCGTAGACTGCAGGATGGAAAACACACAGGAAAAGGAGTGTCGTGTGTCATTCAGCAGTGATTCCTGTGGTTAAAACCCATAACACAGGAAGGAAAGAAAATATGAGCATCAGCTTTTTTCTGTAGCATGGCAGAAATACCAAATAATTTATAAAGTGAGAGAGGTCAATTGCTGAGAATGCCCCAGTAGTATCCTACACATAGGAAATGCCAATCATTTTCTAATCATTCTAATGAAGCAAGTCCTTACATTTTGTTTCTTCCTAGCAATAAGCCTAAGGGTAGGACTTCAAAAAAGGAAAAGGAAGCCACATGGCACAATTCTCAGCTAACCTGAAGGTCTACACTGTAGAAATCCATTAACATTTCCCTTTTCCTATCATTGGTTTATAGTTTCCTGATATCAACATCTGTACAATATTCTGAGAATTGTGACTGACAGTGACCATTTTACAAATTAGTTGTATTTTCATTATTTATTGACCTTCCATGTTTTCCTATGCTTGGAATTCAAGGCTTTTCCATCCAGAAGCTAGTTCAGAGAACAGCAAACCATTTACTATCAACTAAAGGGCAGAGAAACTTGGGATGGAAATTAATAAATCTCTATTTTGCTTTGAGGATGTATTGCATCACTGAGTTATTTGCAAGAAATAGGTTTATAATTTGATAGAAACTTTCGTGCCTCGTTTCTGAAACACTAATTCCCTTGGCTATCAAATTCCAATCATCATATGTAGGAATCAGAACTAATGTTACTTGTAGGGAAAATATAATTCAATGATATACACAGACAATCCTCCTTTAGCAACTACATTTGGAACTGGCAATTTGGTCATTAAGTGAAACTGCACTTTAGTTTTCAGCTGTATGCTGTAATTCTGAATGGTCACTAAATGAGGACTATTTGTAAATAGATCACAATGATGGATCTCAACTAGTTGCTAAATTGAAATTGCAACATTTCTTATCATTGGCTCTGCTGATTAGGACTATTATAACCACATCTGAAGTGCCCTTAGACCAGGGGTAGGCAACCTTGGCTCATTTATGACTCGTGGACCTCAACTCCCAGAATTCCTGAGCCAGCCATGCTGGCTCAGGAATTCTGGGAGTTGAAGTCCACGAGTCATAAAAGAGCCAAGGTTGCCTACCCCTGCCTTAGACTAAGATATAGGATGATTATGGCTGAAGCAAATATACACTTGAATATAGCAAGCAGACTGAGAACCCATTTCTCACTTGTACATTCTTGTACATCTCCCTGGAGACTTTTTTTTGGCTGTTCTCTTCTAATACTTTGTACCTTTTTAGTGTTTTCTTCATTGATATTATTAAAACCATATTTTCCCTTGGCTAAACTAAATAATATGAGGGTTATCGTAATGGTTTTGGCAGTCTCCAGAAGCGTGGAGACTCCAAAATTATATTGCACCAACAATGCACGTGAGTTGTGCTGAATGTTTTCATGTAGGTTATGGGAGATTTGGGTTAGATGGGATGTGAAATAGACAAATGCTTTGCTTTCTAAGCTTGATCGTAAAGAATTAAACACACTCCTCAAGCTCTATTTTTCTTGCAGAGTTTTTAGAGCAATGTAAAAGGTATGTTTTTTAAAGGCACATGGGGCAACTATAAAAAATAAAGCATGGTTTACCATGTGTGCACAGGAATCTCCATATGGGGGCTGGGTATTAGTAAATTATTTGCTTTAATTGCACTCTAGTCCTAACTCCATGGCTCTATGTTGTCCATATTATGGTCCTAACATTTTACTCACAGAGGGATATACATGATATGACTGGACGGATCACAGTATAACCTGGTAGATGCAATGATTACATGAGATAACTAGCAGGTCAGGAAAAATTTCCTTTGGAAAAAATAAAAACAATTTCTATCATTAATTCAGGCATTATTACTCTCTTGCCCTATTTGACTCTAGTGTTGATAATGTATAAGTCCTGATTTCAATTTATTACTCATGTAAGCAATTTTTCTATTGCCTACTGCCTCAGAGTTCCATAAAACCAACTAAAATGTACCTACCTTAATGTTTTGAAGAAACAAATGTTTCTTCACATGAAATAGAGCACTAATGTAGTCCAGCCTAAGAAGGAAAATGCCCACTGTGAAAAGGAAGCAGTGAATGATAAGCGCCATGCTAACCCATCTGCTTCATCCTTTGACACCAAGGCTAGTAACTTTAATTGCTAGTCATGGACATTGTACAAATGCCAGATCTGTTGATATCCAGCACACATGAGGAAATTCCTGCTCTGCCCTTTGGGGCTTTCCCAGCTAGACAGCACATTGCAGGTGGCCCAATAATTAGCTACTAAGAAATCTTCTGGATTACAACAGTAAGATTCTTATTATCTGATGTTTCCATCTTGCCACCTACTTGAAAATAGACACTTTTATCATATTTGAAAGTATTTGGCTGCAAGAATGTTTGGACTCAACCAATGTAATTTTGTTTCCTGATTCAGGACATCAACCTACAGCACACTTGTTCTGTCCATTAAAACATTCTGGAACTGTTTTCTTCCTAGTCTTGAAAAAGAAATTAGCAATTGATATCCAATTTTTCAATTCTAAAATCAGGAAAGCAAAAAAAAAAGCATTATTCAGTATCTGAATGTATGTTTCCTATATGTATGAATAAATATCTTGACCAGTGATGGCGAACCTTTTAGTGACCGAGTGTCCAGAAACTGGCCCCGCCCTGTCCTGCCACCCTGCTCCACCCCCCGTCCTGCCCACTCCACCCCTGCAGGGCCACTCACTGCCTCCACGGCCCGCCGCAGATCGATTGCCCAGGCAGCCCAGCAGCGCCATGACACCCACACCCTCTGCCCGCATCCTGCAGCATCAACTGTGCGCGATGGGGTGCGAGGGCGGAGTCTTGTCCCCACTGCCTGGCTGCCATGTCCTTGGCTGCACTGCTTCATGCGGGCCGTGCTCCGGGGAAACTCTCCTCTGGGGGTGCTGCTGGGGAGGAGGGGGCCGTGGGGGGAGGCGGGGCTGGGGCGACGGCGCAGAGAGGGCTCTGAGTGCTGCCTGTGGCACGCGTGCCATAGGTTCGCCACCACTGATCTAGACATTATCCAAACTGAAATAATCTTCAGAGCTTGTCTTCTATTCTTGCTGCCTAAATAGACAATTTGTCCACAGAGAACTATGAAAAAATGGAGAGCAACTTTGTTCTTTCTAAGTGAGATCTTTCCAACATAAATTCATTTAGTGATCGAAGTTACAACATCACTGAAAAAGATGACTTATGATCATTTTTTACACTTATGACTGTTGCAGCATTGCCCATGATCATATGATCAAAATTCAGATGCTTGGCAACTGATTCATATTTATGATGGGTGCAGCATCCCGGAGTTATTGATCACCTTTTGCAGCCTTCTGACAAACAAAGTCAATGGGGAAGCCAGATTCACTTAACAACCATGTTACTGGCTTAACAACTTCAGTGATTCATTTAATAGCTATGGCAAGAAAGGTTGTAAAATGGGGCAAAATTCACTTAACAAATGTCTCACCGATGTAAATTTTGGGCTCAATTGTGGTCATAAGTTGAGGACTACCTGGAGTTTCTTTATGCTTTTCTGATTGTACATGTTTATAGCAAACTGATTTTTAAAAAATCTTATTTATGGAGTCAGTGCTAGCTTTATAAAAGTCTTGTTTTTTTCAACTGGTTCCCACACTATCTGTTCCAAAAAAGCTGCTACAAATTATATTCCCAAAATAAACAGTGACATAAAAAGTAGAATCACATGGAGGGTCCATTTAATTTACAAATATTTTCACAACCAGAGAGATGCCCCAAGGGAATCCATGATATGAGAAGGCTCCCATCACTTAAAGAGTAGATGGCCTCAGAATGTAGATCTCTGTTGTGAATAACCACTAAAGATCCTGTTAAAGATCTACTTGGAGTGAGTCTTATTTTTTCCAGAGCCTCCCAACTTAGTAGTATTCACTTCTTTCTGTTATCTAGTGGTGCCATAGGTTGAGGGTTTGTTTTCTTTCTTTTCTTTTCTTCTCTTTTCTTTTCTTTTCTTTTTTTTTGTATACTGTGAAGAGGTTGTGGGCAGGCTGAAAAAAGGCATGGAAAGCAGAGTAGACACAATCAATCAACAGACAAAGGGTGTTGACAGCTTATCTTGTCGGTGGCAACTCAGCCCAGGTAGTGAGAGAGCTGAGAAAAAGCTTTTCAAATCATTCAAAGGGATTCTGCCTTAGTGAGATCAGTATAAATGAGGGTGGGAAATTCCTTTTAAAGTTTCCTAGATCTGTGTTCATTCCAAGACTAGCATTAAAGATACCTTTCTGAAATACACTTCCAGGATCGTGCCAGCAGTGTGGAGCTTGGCAAGAACGTACTGCCAGCTGTTGCCAGATGGCAAGTTTAACTTCCAGTCCTACAAAGAAACAGGAAGAGGGAGGAATCTGTAATTTCTTCATATCACTGATCAGGTCACCCTGAGCACTTTTACATAACTTTTTCCTGGCAGTCCGGAGTCTCTAAACAGAACTATGGAGTTGCAAAATGTTGCCATTCAACAATGAAACATTGTGTTTCCTTAAAACACAGATGAGCCATACATGTCAATGGGCTTAAGTTTTAACTATGACTGTTTCATTGTCTGTATCTCTCCTGTTCTGGCCTAGCACCAAATAAAGTACATTTGAATGTTTTTGATTACCATTAATATTTAAAAACACAAACTCTCTTTTTTATTTTCTTAATTAAAAATTATCCAAGGTTTTAGCCTTCTGTTCTTGAGCAATCAGATACAATCAAGATTCCTAAAATTATTGTACTGTAAGTTAAGGCTGCTCAAATCTTTGAAGGTGGCCTTTGATCTGAGGAAGCTTCAGACAGAAGACTCTACCAAAGTAGATTTGCAACTGGACACAGAGATCCATTCTGATGCAGCAAAACAAATTAAGCGGCTGTGAAGCAGTTTTCAGCCTTGTGAATGTTTTTGCAAATTAACCAACTTTTTTTTTTTTCTTTTCTGGGGTTGTTACAGACAATATTCAATGCTGCAATTTTACTACCATACATGGTAAATGTTGAGGAGGGGTTGAATGGCATGATGGTCTCTCTGATACTGATTTGTGGCTGACCAATGAGATTCATCCATTCGTTGAATTCTCTACTAAGCAGAGTATTTTTGAAATGGCAAAGCTAATTTTATTTTGGACGCCATTCGCTTTCTAAGTTCTCAACCCATTGAATGTGGCCTTAACTTTGCTTTTCCTTGCGGTGGTGGAATGTCACACTTTGCTGTGGATCTTGCCAAGCCAGAAGGGAAGTTTAACAACTCAGCAATCTGAGCATTGACTCAAGGCCCAGCATGCATTCTGGGTCAAACCTTCCTTTTAAACTCTGTGATTGGAGCAGGTTTAAGTCTGCCCAGAGATGCATTACTTTATTTTTAAGAAGGGGGAATAGAGATTCTGAATGATAGTTTTTCTGTGCCAGTTTCCCTTCTCTGTGATTTGCCTGTTTCTGTGGCATTGTATGTTATGGCAGCAGCTGGCTATAACTCTGCTGTGTAATTAACATGCCATATTGTTAGCAAGCCACTATGAGCATTTCTTCAAGACCTTCTCAGAAGAGGCTGGGCTTTATCAGGAGGCTCTGCCCAGTCTGATAACCCTCTGAAGTTGGTGATAAGGGGCTTTTCCCAGGAGGAGCCAGATGTGCCATTCCTTCTGTCATAAAACTCAGTGGAAGCAGGTCTACACAACTGCACAAACCTAAGCCAGTCAGTCTTCTTCAACGTCATGTGAAGTAAAACATTTTTTTTGTTGTTTTGTATATTACTTCTATTTTTTTCCCCTTAGCAATGCCTAACATGTATTTTTTATCTCTGGTAAGGGAAAAACCATCCTGAACCATTGCATCTTAAGTGTAAGACAGGAAAGAAAGAAAGAAAGAAAGAAAGAAAGAAAGAAAGAAAGAAAGAAAGAAAGAAAGAAAGAAAGAAAGAAAGAAAGAGAAAGAAAGAAAGAAAGAAAGAAAGAAAGAAAGATGCCTGTCACTTGAGAAAGTATAAAAGAATCTAGAGATTTAAAAGAGAAATTCTAGACCAAGGTTTTTCATTTTTTTTTTCAGGCTGCAGAACCTGTTTGTTAAAAAAGAATAGTTCCTGGAACTCCTGACCAAGAGAGGTGGAGCTTCTGACAAACCCAGCTTGCGAAAGCTGGTGACTTAGCAAGTTCGAGGGGAAGAGCAGGATTGGATGGCTGAGTTCAAGGTCTCCCCCCCCTTATCCCTCCCCCTTAATTCTGTGGAACCCAGATGACAAGACACACACACACACACAAAAAGAATGCTCTAAAATTTCTGGACTTGGCAGCTTTCTAATATGTTGGGTTCAAAACTCTCGGAATTCTTAGTCAATATTGTGGGAAATTCTCTTACAGTTTTTCAAATGCAAAACGGCACATCAATCCGAGAACTGTAGTCTCAACACATTTGTTGGATATTTGAAGAGTGTTCTAGTTAGAGAGCTATAAATGCCTTCTGAATCAACATCCTCTATTTTCAGAATGGGCTATCAGGAGAGGGGAGGGGAGGGCAAGGCCTGTTTATTGTTTCCCAGCAATTGGGGGGGTCTGCCCTTCTAATTAATTGTGAGTGTAGTCTAGCCAAGTCCAAGAGCCTTTGAGTGGGCTATCAGATTTAAGTTAGAGAAAACTAGATGGCAGCCATAAGCCAGAATATTCTATATCTAGTGGCTGCTTGGATTTTTGCAAATTGAATCTAGTAGCCAATGTGAAATTGTAAATCCCTGGATTTAATTTGACTTGGGGTCTCTTGATAGGGGTATATGTTTTGTTTCAAGTGCAGGAATAAGCAGGGATGTAATTTCATTCTTCAGGCCAATCATTATCCGAAATCCTACCCATTGCTGTTGTCCTAATCTCCTTTAGTACTATACTTTTCTGTCAATTAAGTGGGGCTGGGAGGAGCTGGGTCAGGCCATTTTTAGAAGTTGCTCTGGACCCACAGAATGTCTTCTCCTGCAGAAACCCAATTGCTAAGGGTTAAGATTCGGAAATTGACAATCTTAACATTGCTTCATTTATGGTTTTCCCCTTTGTTTGTTATGTTTAAATGGTGCATTTAAACAGGGATTATCTAAAATAAAAACAGTCTAGGTAAGACATTCATTTTTATCCCAGAAGTTGTCCCCAACAATGGCAATTTTATCCCATCTTAACATATATTTTAAATTCATTCTATATCTTAACATAATTATTTTGAAATAATATCCATTTCATATTTGTCATGATACCCAAATAATCTTCTGTTTAGTAACATTAAAACCTCATAATGCACAAAATGTTTTTAATTTGCCCATTAATATTTCCATACCATTCCCTTTAAAAGAATTTCCTGAACTATTATCAGTTCATTTGTAAAAGCCCTTAAATTAAAAGTTTTTTTAAAACTTTTACTTCCACAAGAGGAAACAGAGGCCATCCCTATTTTTTATTTTTATCTCACATTGTTTTGTTAAATTTCTTAACAATTATTTTTGCTTTCTCTGAAGTGCAGATTGGTCTTATCTTCCATTTTATGTTCTCTCCAAAATTCATAACTTCCATTATCTTAAACAAGAATGCCCCATTCAGATTATCAAAGGCCTTTCCTATTTCTAGGAAGATAAGTGGTATTTGTTTTTATTATGTTGTTCCAAGTATTCCAAAATGTCCAATACATTTCTGATATTGTTCCTTAAACTTTTTTGAGGTAAAAATCCACAATGTACCTATATATTTTTGCAGAAATATTTTCAATTTATCAGTCAGGATTGTTGTGAACAACTTGTAGTTATTGTTCAATAATGATAATTGGTCTATAATGTCTTGTTAAAGTCATATCTTGTCCTTCTTTGGATATTAATGTTATATTGACCTCTTTCCAACCATCCCTCCTCCCTGTAGGGTAAAGTTAATCATGTTTTTTAAAGGTTGTAAAAGTTCATCCTTAAAATATTTATAATGAGATCCTGATAGTCCATGTGGTCCAGGAAACTTTCCTAGTTTAATCTTTTTTATAGCTTCAGAAACTTCCCTTATTATTTTAGGTCCATTCGTAATCTGTCTTTGTTCTATAATCTTTAGTAAATTTTGTTTCTTTAGATATTCATATATTTTCTCTAGGGAGATTTCACTTCCTTTATACAAACTAGAATAATATTGATGAAATGATTTTATATAGCCTCACTATCCCTTAATATAATATTTCCCTCATGTAATTTCAATACCATTTTCTCCCTATAATTTATATATTGGTTGCTTCCTTGGTATATCTGCAAACTCATTTTTCTTTATTTTGCACAATCCATTTTTATTTCTATTTCTCTTATTGTTAATATAGATAATTGCCATTGTTGAACTTAATTTTCTGGAAAAAAGTTATCTTCTCCAACTAATTCTTTAATTCTTCTTCTCTTTATTTCATCCAAAATAGGTTGTGATTCCTTTTGACTGTTTTTTTTAAGTTCACTACTAAGGTCTCTAATAAAAGCATTACTTGCATCCCAGTCCATTCATAAATCGATGCCCTTAGCTGAATTATTTTCAATAATTCTTTTAGCTTCTTTTTACAATATTTCATTATTGCTTCTTTATATACCGGTAGCAACATTTCTTGAGTCTTCATCTAAAAGAACGAGATTTTCTTCCATAAATCAAACCCATACGATTATGATCTAAAAATGTATTTGGTAATATCTTTATTTTAGAAATCTCAGTCCTTTGAAATCCAATCCTTTGAAATCCAAATCATGTTTATTATTGAAAAAGATCTGTGTCTTTAAGAAATGTGAGTAAACTCTTGAATTGCCATTTTTCTGTTTTCATATATCAAACAACCCTAAATTGTCCATCAAGTTAAAAAAAATATGGTGATTTGCTGAGTAATTCCATTTTTCCTCCAGAGGTTCTATCCATTTGTGGGGAAATCATTCCATTACAATTCCTCAATCAACCACCAATTTTCATAGGAAAAAACTATAAAACACTTGATACATTGCTTATAAAGCAATTTGAGGCATAAATTCCCAGGATTAAAGTCTAGCCCCATCTAAATTAACTTCCACTAGCAAATCTACCATTAGTCAATTCAAACTCTAGTTCTAGTTGGAGATTTCTATGCAAAACAATTCCTTTCCAGAAATAAATTCATCCAAATTTTTATGAATTAAATATTTTAATGTATTTTTGTTAACATTAACATAACATGTATACAAATTATATCATCTTTTATTTTTTTTCCAAATAATGATTTTTTTCTCCTGTCTTTTGAGGAGCATTTGTTCCATTTATATTCTGAATTAAGTATTTATCATCCATCATCAAGCCAAAAGTTTAGAAAAAAAATCTATGTGTCACAACGATCATTATCATTTCTTTCAATTTCTTATTGCACCTGTTGGAGTTTTTCTGTAGTTTCCTCTGATACCTCCATTTGGAACTCTTCCAATTCCAGTTTTTATTTTTCTAAAAATCCCCTCTTTAAATAGAATCCAGTCAAGACCTCAGCTGTTTTGAAGTAAAAAGTCACACCTTCCAATTTGTTCCATTTGAATGCTTAACTTTTTCTGCTTTAACATCTCGGTCAAAAAAGCCCCTCTCTTACACAAAAAGTTCAACAAGAATTTTTTTTAAGAACACCATATCTTTATTCTCAATCTTCAATCTTGTATTAAAATACTGCTGTAACACCTCATATCTTGTCTTCTTCCTGACAAAGTAACACTAAAATATACCTTGTAACGTTTCTTGTTCTTACAAATCTGGGATTTATTTTATGTATTTTATCAATTTTTGACTCAGTGTCTTTCTCTTCTCAATCCAGAAAATTTGTCAAGGCTTTAATAATCTTTTGTTTTAATATCTTCATCAGAATTCTCTGGTATTACTCTAAATCTCAAGCAAAATTTCTTCTCTCTGGGTGTCAGTACAACTAGTTTATCTAGTTCTCTTTCTACATTACTGTAACTTCTGCCTTAGTCTCTAAAATTTCCACTTTGTCATTAACATTTATACCTCTCCAGACAATTGTTTAACAGAGGTTTCCATCATCTTAACTTCTTTAAACTTTATGAGTCTTTTTATCCATTCTTTTTTCAAAAGATGTCAATTTGTTATCAAATAAATTAGTTTAGAATCAAGTGATTCTGCTAATTTATTTCCCAATTCCTCAAGCATTTGCTGGAACAAATCTGCTATAATTACTTTCTCTATAGGTTGCTCTAGCAAATCTCTATTCCCCACCATTCTTGCCACTGTTTTGGTTGCCATTGTAATACTTTAATTCAAAAAGGAAAGTGTATCAAACAAAAAAGAGAGAAAAGGCCAGATTTCTTCTATCTCCCCCATTTTTAAAAATGTTTTTTGCTTTGAATAATTTAATTTCTAATGGCACTCCATAGTTCCAATCAACATCAAAGGCCATATCCCCATCTCCATAGCTACCATCCCATTAAGTCTGACTCAAATTACCTTTACCTTTTATTTTGCAAAATCCACTAATTGTCTGCACTCTTCAATAGTAAACAGGATATCACCATGAAAGTCTGGTTAATTTGTCTAATTTGATCCCAATTTATTTAAAAATACTTTCACTAGAAATAAACTTTTAACATAAGTGTTCCCTTTATCCATTTTAAACTTTTTTGGATCATGTTCTTGTTAACCTTTTTGCCAAAAATTTTAAGTCCTTGAAACACCTTCCTTTCTTTATACCTTTGTAATTTTACAAAAAATTATAAATTGCTGCAGATGACTTTGACTCAGTCCCTCTCTCGACCCAACTCACTTTGGCTGTTGTTGTAGTGAAAATAGAAGGAGGAAGGAGTATTAAGTATGTTCACTGTCTTGAGCTATTTATAAAAATAGTGAAATAGTGAAAGTGAGATTAAAATTAAAGTGGAGTCTTATTCTATCACTTAGACCAGGGGTCTTCAAACTTGGCCCTTTTATGACTTGTGGACTTCAACTCCCAGAATTCCTCAGCCAGCATGCCTGACGTAGACAATTTCTATTTAACTATAAATTAATTACATCCAAAAGTGATTAAGAAATTGGGCAAGTGAACTTTGTGTCTATATAATACACTATGAACTTCATTGAATTCCCTCAACTCCCAGCCGCTCAGCTCAAGATCCAGCTCCAAAACCCTCATTTCCTGCATTCTGCTCAGGAGGAGCAACTGTCCAGAAAGCAAATGCACATCCTCACTATCTCTCCTTTGTCTGGAAAGACTTGTATTGCCTGATCTGTGCCAAGACAGCCAGTTTGGTCTAGTAGTTAAGGCCCCCTTGCTGGAAATTGGGAGACCATGAGTTTAAATCCTACTTAGGCCTGAAAGCCAGTTGGGTGACTTTGGGCCAGTCACAACAACTCACCTCATGGGATTGTTGTTGTGCAGAAAACAGGAGGAGGAAGGTGTGTTGGATATGTTTGCTGCCTTGTGTTATTTGTTAAAATAATAAAGATGGGATATAAATAAATACATAAATCAATAAAATCTGTTTGCCAATCTCTGCCCTATACTGTCCCTCTTCTTTCGGGACATCCAGTTCACATGATCCTCACCGGAAGCTCTTGGGAATACCCTCTCACTTTTTTAAAGTTTGCCAGTCTGCCTAACACAGTTCCTTTCTCAGTCAAGGCACAAATAAACAGGGTCAAATTATCCTATTTCAGACACATTATGCAAAGACCTAGCTCTCTGGAGAAGATTCTAATTCAATTTTCAGTGCAGTGTTGGAAGACCTGAAAGATCAAGTTAGGGATAGATTACCATGGGGAAAAAATCTATGTTATTGCTAAGGGAAAAAACAACCACTTGATCACATATAATAAATTATTTCCCATCTTGCATTGGGATTAAAATACTACAAATGAATAACAATACATTTGTAAAAAGGTTGTTGTGTCAAGGGACAGTAAAGGCTTAAAATCTTCTTTCTAGCATAGTCTTACTCTGAAGCCCTTACACTAAGCTTATATAACAAAATGGCTGCTGCATAGGACGTTCCTGCTTTTGTTCACAGCCATGTTTTATTCTGCCTCTCTACTTTGCTTTTAGAGGCCTCTTGGATACATATCACTATTCTATGAGAATTGTTGCTAAGAGGATAGATTCAGGGCCACACAGCAAGCACAAAGTAGACAGGTTTAAAGCAGCAATGGCAGGGAGCAGGGGGATGCTTCTAATGATATCTATTTCTAAGGGGTCCTTGGAGCTCTCTGGGCTTGATGGTTTTCTTGCAGACATTTCATTACCAAACTGGCTAACATCATCAGTGCACTGATAATGTTACCTAGTTTGGGCAATGAAATGTCTGCAAGAAGCTCAGAGAGCACCAAGGACCCCTCATTTCAACCCTGAGCTACAAATATTCTCCTTTATTGGTACATCTATTTTTCTTGGAATATCTGGGATGACAATGATATTAGCATTGATATTGTTAGCAAAGTGCTTCTTGAGTGATCAGGAACCTACACACGCAAAAGCGTACTGAGAATAGTAAGAGTCACACAGTAACCACACAGATACACTGAGTTGTGATAAACAGAAAAATACTTTACTATTAGGTGTAAAAACAAAAACACAATCCGAATAAACAGTCCAGGTCATACACGAATAACAACAGATAAGCAACAGCAACAGTCCAGGGAGTATCCAAAATACAATGTCTTCTTACCGGTCTGAAGGTCAAGTACACAGTTCCTAAGGTTTAACACAGTAGTAAGCCCAAAAGCAAAAACAATTAGAGCAAAGAGAGAGATAGAAGCCACGTTCCTAGCTCCCTCTTATGGCCGTTGGAAAAACTTACACACCCATTGGCCAATTAGCACCTTAAGGTTATAACATCATGGTTTATATATTTCCAACCCAACCAGTTAGGCTATAACCATATGCCTAACATTCTCCCCTTTTGGGTAGGATAATATATAACTTTTTATAATCTTAGGCCAATTTTTTTCACAACTAGCCTTGTGTTTAACAGCACTTTGAACCTTAGTGAAATGGTCTGCAATATTCAATCAGTTGAACAATATTCTAGTTGTATTAGTTTGTCCTTGACACATTGTCTGACATTTACGTAACGAAGATCTGTATGTTTGGATCTTGTTCTGACGGCAGAGTTAATTGCCATCTTTATCGCAGCTTGGTTGTCCTCATATACAATAAATGGATCCTTTACAGTTAAGCCCATGTCCAACAATAACTGTTTGTACACCAGCAATTCCATACATAAAACCGATAAACATGAACATTTGGCTTCCATCGTAGATAGGCTTATGTGCTTCTGTCTGATGGATTTCCATCCAATTATAGAATCACCCAACATTATAGCCAACCCTGGAGTTGATTTACAAGTGCTTGTATCAGAGGCAAAACTTGCGTCTGCATAGGCTGTGAGAATTAACTCACGATTTGGCTCTAAATATAACGAGTAGTGAATAGACTGCTTCAAATATCTCAATACCCGTTTAGCCACTTGCCAGTGTCTGACAGTTGGTTCATTATTGTATCTTGCTAATTGGTTGACACTGTAAGAAATGTCTGGTCTTGTCCAATTACTCAGATACATAAGACTACCTATTAAGGATTGGTATATAGTTTTATCAAAAACAGGACTTTCAATATTAGTGTCCTTAAAATCCAGAGCCATCGGAGTCTTTGTTTGTTTGCAAAGCTCCCTGTTATATCTTTTTAACAACTGAGTTATTTTACTGGCTTGTGAAACCTTGAAACCTCTATTTGTCTTTACAATATCTAGCCCCAAATAGTGGCTTATTTCCCCTAGGTTTCTAATTGTAAAATTCTTTTGCAAACTTGAAATGATGTTTTGTGCTTCTTGCTCAGTATTTGTTATTATTGCAATATCATCAGTAAACAGCAGAAGTAAAGACAATACTCCATTACATTTACTCCTAAACAAACATGGATCAGCATTACTGGCTACGAAACCTATCGCATCCAACTCATTGACTATACACTTATTCCACTCAAAACGCGATTGTTTTAAGCCATAGAGGCTTTTCTTTAACTTCCAACAATCGTTTTCTATATCCTTGGTCACTCCTGGTGGTGTTCTTAAATAAATGGTGTGTTGTAATGGAGCATGTAGGTATGCAGTTTCCACGTCTACATGATTTACTGTATATCAGTTTTTAGCCGCCAACACTAAAGCTGCTCTTACCTTGTATATCCATTTGCAACCTATTGCATGCTCACCAGGTGGCAGTTTTGCTTTTTCGTAGACCTTTAGATCATCGCAGCCTTCCATGCTTTCTGTTCCTTTTCAGGATACATCCTAATTTCATCATAATTAGAAGGCTCTAAGTCAATTTGGCATATCACACTGGCCTCATAGCGATCAGGTGGACGTCTGTTGCGCGTTGAACGCCTAAGTTGTACAGGGCTTTGTATTGATGTCTCCTCTTCTTCCTCCTTTATCTCCCCTATCAAATCTTCATCTTTTACAGGTACAGAAGATGTATTATCATTTCTAGTTATGTTATCAGGGGAGTTTTTAAATACAAGAGTATCAATATTAACATTTTCTTGCTCTATGCTATCCCAACCAACGTGCTCAAGGAATTTGGCACTTGCACTACAATGTATATTAGTGGTGCCTTGTTCCCCAAAACGATAAGATTTATGGTTGGATTCATATCCCACAAAAAACAATTGCCTTGCCCTATGCTGGCCTTTACTCCTGAGTTGTGCAGGAATGTGAACCCATGCTGGGGTGCCAAATGTGTGCAGGTAACCCAGGTCTGGTTTTCTGCCATGCCATAATGTGTATGGTATTTTACCGGTAGAAGAGTTCACCATGACATTTAGGACATGGTTTGCACATTTTGCCGCCTCCCCCCATAGTCTATCTGTTAAGCCAGAATCTGTTAACATAGTCCTTATCATAACTTGTAACGTTTGCCCACGTCTCTCAACAAATGCATTGTGTTGAGGCCTGTAAGGGGCTGAACGCTTGTGCTCAATGCCGGCTGATTGTAGCATATCTACAAAATGCTTGTTAGTGAATTCATTGCCGTTATCAGTTATTATACACTGAACTTTTCGCTTTGTTTTTCTCTCTACAAACTTAAGCCAGTTTGAAAAATGTTGGAACGTGTCTGCCTTTGATTTAAGTAGGTAACAAAACCCATAACGAGAGTAATGATCGAAGATGCTTAGGACAAAATATGATCCCCCTAAACTAGGCTTCATGGGGTCGATAAGATCTGCAAATACAACTTCCAAAGGGACAGTGGTCTTGAAACTGTTTAACGGTTAAAACAACTAATGCTAACTCTATATGTGAGAACAAGAAGCCGCATGATGACTGCATATATTTGCTTCATCGACGGTTAGGGCATGTGAACTTTACCGCACTATGTAGGACTATTGAATTAGTGAAAGGAATAAGTCTGAAGCCGTGTAAGAGATACCTGAATTGCAATGCATGTAATCAGGAAAAGAACAAACATGATCATTTTTCATCTCTTTATGTTATTGTGTTTAGATCTGGGAGGAGAGAGGGCTCAACCACTTGACATTTTATGAGACACTTGTCTGTTTTGGAAGACTTCATTGTTATGCAATTGAGGATACACATTCTTTGGGAGAAAGTGCTCAGGTTTGGGAACTGTTCACTCTGATTCACTCCCTTAAACTTACAGATAATAAGTTTACATCTTTCTATCTCTCCTACTTCATGGCAAAGTGGCTATGCAGCTAAGTTAACTTATGAACAAATAGTACAATATTCTCTCCTATGTTTCATACTCAAGCTTAATAAAACAACTTTTATTTTCCCCCTAGTGATTTTAAATGAGAGCATTATTGGGATACTAGTGAGTCATTCTCAAGATTGAATAATTAGCATATGTATCTCCATTTACTACTTCATTCAAGAGTAAAAGGATCAATATCTTGACGTAGTTGGCAACATTCTCCAATCAAAGATTATATTCAAGCTTGATGACTGGTGCAATACCTAGATTTCTAATAATCCACTTCTGTAGTATGGCTTTTTTATTTTGAAGGAAAATGAAGCTTCTAGCCCAGAGATTTTGAGTAATCATATAAGTCCGGTGTTACCCTTGGCTGCAGGGATTCTGAGCTGCAAATGAAGCCTCCTCTACACCCCTGAGGAGGATTCCTTTTAAATAGGTCTGCCTTTCCATTATTGGTGGTCCTCACTTACTGACTGTGCCAGCAACTTCATTGCTAAGTGACGTAGTTGTAATGTGAATTGTGATGTGAATGTGTTGAGTTACAATTTCTGCTCTGGTTATTTAAGCAAATCACAGTTTGTTAAGTGTGATGTCACATAACCAAGACTTGCAACTTCCTGCCAGCTTCTCCATTGACTTTGCTTGTTGGAAGCCTCCTGTGAAGGTCGTAAATGATGACTATGTCATGGGAAGCTGTGACCACCATAAATGCACCCTGGTTGCCAAATGCTCGAATTGTGATCATGTGAACTATGGGGATGCTGTAATGGGTGCACCTTCAAGGCTCAGCGATAAATCTAAAAATTTATAACTTCAAATGTTTGCTGTGAATGAATGGTTGATAAGTGAGGACAACCTGTAATTATATTAGAACACCTTTATATGGTGAGGTTCAGTCTGTTTGCAGTTATAGCTGCAGAATTCTGGCAAAGCACAAACAGCTGTAGGCAGTTCTGCACTTTCCTTATAATCAACAACTCTGTAAACTCTTTTATGAAAGTCCTACATATGTCTGAACATTAGTTTTAGAGCACAAATACATTCATACATAATTTGATTCAGGTTGGTCATGTATGACTTGCTACATATAAACCAACACCCTGCCTGGAAACCAGATCAGACAGTCCAGCATCCGTGTCTTTTTTGTGTACCTTCTGCTTGCTGCTCTTTTTAGGACTTCCACTGAAATGTTGTTTTCACCACCCGATTTGAAAAACTTCAGGGAAAGCAAGTGTGTATGAATATCTTGGAAGTTAGATCATCTTTATAAATCCCTAACATAGATATTAGTATCTCTCTGAGAGAAAAAAGCTATGCTTATTTGCTCAAGGTAAATGACTTTCTTAGCATAGTTATGTATACTTTGCTTTGAGAATGTTGGAAATGGATTTTCAGTCACATTAGTCTTTTCTGGGGAGGGAGCACAATGGTCCAGTGGTTAAAGATGCTGAGCTTGTCAGCTGGAGAGCTGAAATCCCGGGTTTGAGATCTGTGCACCACATAACGGGGTGAGCTTCCATTCCTGCCCCATCTCCTGCCCATCTAGCAGTTTGAAAGCATGCAAATGCAAGTAGGTTAATAGGCATCACTTTGGTGGGAAGGTAACAGTGATCCATGCACCTTTGGTGTATAGTCATGCTGGCCCTATGACCATGGCAAATGTCTTCAGACAAGGCTGGCTTTCACAGCCAGGAAAACGGAGGTGACAACTGAGGCCTAGACAATCGCGGGATTCAAATAGGTGAACAACCGGTTCTCTGTGTGGATGCCACTTCTGGAATTCCATTCTGGGCCTGAGCAACAAAAAATTGGCTACCAGTTCTGCTGAAGTGGTGCAAACTGGCTGAATCCTACCACTGGCCCTAGAGCCGGATGCAACTGGACAGGGTGATTGGAGGGCTCTGCTTTCTTAATCAAATCAGCTAGACAAGAAGAAAGACTTAAGTTATTTTTTTCTTCTATTTTGGACGTTAGGCTCTTTTAAGAAAAACAAAACGTTCTTCACAGTTACACTTTATTAAGATTGTCAAGCAAGGGATTTTGGCTATCATGTACATACAGAAATACTCACATCATACAAGCTGCTTTTGCACATGGAAAAGAAAAGGGGAAGTACATTGGCATGCACTTATAAAGATGATTCATAGAAAACTAAGCTCTCCTTGTTTGCATTTCTGGATTCCTACCCACTTGCAAATGTTCGAATGAAATACTCTGAAAGCTTTGCAATAAATAATGTTCTGACCAGCATTCCATTCCTCCTCTAACAACAAATACCATTCATCTTGGCAGGGATTGGGGAATATATATATTTTTTCAATGGGCACTGAAATAATAAAAATCAGTAGGATGTGGAAGGATATGCATGGTGGGTTTTACCATTAGCAACCACATCTGTGGTTTCAGATAACTATCACAACGCCCCATGCAAACAGTGTCACAATGGGAGAATTACTGTCAGTTGCCTATACAATATCTACTAATAGGTTTACTTGTGAAACCAACAGTTAATCACGTATAGTTTTAAACAGCAGATCCACTGTTGAATGAGGCTTCTTTAGCACAAGGGTGTGCATAGTTACACGTGATGCCTTACATCAGCCACATACCAATGCACGATTCTTCACATTTAATTTTTATTCTCAGTTTTCCTTTGGGGGAATGTAAATGGTCCACACCTCTGTGTTAGACAGGCCTGTACTTTGGCTTCAGCAGCATTTCCTGAAACAGTTTGTAAAATTATAGTACACTGCCAACTGAATCATTTGGCTGCTCTTTGAACAAGAATTCTCAAGTTTGCAAGCTGACCTGATTTTCATAGAACATCCAGTTTGTTAGTGAAATATTTCTTACACAGGAGACATGGAAGACATAGCTGTTTGGTAATGCTTATGCAAAACCAGGTAACCCGTTTCTCTAGTGGACATTCCAGCAGTACTTCAAGTCAGGAAGACCTCATCTCTGTAGAGTCCCAATATGCTGTTTAGTCATACTTCTTCCAAAGAACTGTTCCAATATTTTATGTTACTGTCAGCCTGCCTTCAAAATAACTGCATACATTGCCTTTAGAATCAAGTAAATAATAAAAGGAAAACTTAGGAAGGGAAAGTTGTTTTACAGAAAACTATTTCAAAATAATCCTTTGTTTCTTATATCTGCTCTACAGCTCAAATCTTATTGTGAAGACTCTGTAGCTCACTATGATAATCTTTGGCCTTTTATCTCTTGGATAATAAATTAATAAAATACCATAAACAGTATGGTTTAAAATAGTTCTTGACATGCTTTTTTTCCTTTTACCAACTTAATGCTGCTGCATTTTTCTTTTTCTTTTTTTCTTTTTTGATCTGGTTGGTCTCTTTCCTCTTTTTTATGGTGGTCTGATTAAAAGATGGCACCTATATTCAAAGGAATCACTTTTGGTACTGCTTAATAATAGAAATATATAGCCATTTCAACATTGTTAAGGCTAAGGGCACAAAAGATGGTAAAAGTTAGGGTCTAAACATGGATGGGAAAGGCAGTTACTCAGTGGTGTAATTCATTCTTTTAATACGGCTGCTCAAGAATCTCTGACTAATGGAGTGGGCAACTATTCTGCATGAAGATAAGTGTGCTTGGGATGTAGGATTAGAATTGGAGTATCGGGTATGTTGGATTAGGTGTCTTAACTGAGTTTTTATTGGTAGTATTGAGTTGGTTTAGCATTGTGCAGACACTAAGTAGCAATTTGCGGGACACTTTCTTCTTCTGTTTCATCGTTCCTATGACATTCCTTGAAATTCCACCTGGGCTGAATCCTTTCCGTATGTTTTGAATTGATCACATTGATCATTCCTCTCCTTTTTTGTCTTCCTTCAGGTGAACGACCTTTTCCTTGTACATGGCCAGAGTGCCTTAAAAAGTTCTCTCGCTCCGATGAGCTAACAAGGCACTACCGAACCCACACTGGGGAGAAGCAGTTTCGATGCCCACTTTGTGAGAAGCGGTTCATGCGGAGCGACCATCTCACCAAGCATGCCCGTCGCCATACCGAGTTCCACCCTAGCATGATCAAGCGATCTAAAAAGACCAGCTCTGCCTCCTTTTGAAGGAAGGACTACAACAGGGGTAAGGGTGGGGAGATGGCCATCAGTGAAAAAGGCAGAATGGATCAGCACAAATATGTCCACCACTGTACAGTAAAATCCCACCCACCCACCCCCGACTTGCATTTTTAAAGCACATGTAGCTGGAAATTTAAAGATTAACATTTTTGTTCTGTCCACCCTGCTGTGCTACCAACCACAGTCTTAAACCAGTGGCTGCTGGGTGGGCGTGGGGATTGGGTGGGGGGACTGTATGGGGATGAGCAGAAATAATGCAACTTTTTATAGATTAAAGAATCAACACTGGTGTGTGGGTGCATGTGTGTGAACACAGACACACACACACACATCTGTATATAGTTATATGTGACTGGGTGATTTGACCTGTGACACCACAGTAGTGATTCCAAGCTCTTTGTGATTGCTGTGTCATGGAGATGTTTTGTTGACTAATGTAATGCTGCTTGTATTTTAAAACAAAAAAAAAATCCAGTTTAGTGAAACCACTTTCCAACTCACTTAAGTATTTTTCAAGTAAAGCAAAACAAAAACATCGTAGCACATGATAGATGGAATTTCACGTTTCTTTCTCAGTGGTCCACCCTGTTCAAGACTGTTAAGGAAAAAAAAAATCATCATTCACAGTACCAGATCGGTGGAAGGAAATTGTACTTTTTACCAGGTTATCCTTTTTGAGCTGCTCTTTCCCCCCCCCCCGGTGGAAACATGCACAGAAACCAATTATGAAACCAAAAGGAAAACAAGAAATCAGCTGGCATCACACACAAGAGGCTATTCTTTGCCATGTAGAAAAGAAACAATGCAACCTAAATCGTGCAAAGAAATGTGGCAGAAATATGAGACTATTTTTTTCTCCTTTAGCTGTTTCCTAGACTTTCATCTGAAAAGCAACCATATACTGTACTGTACTATATGAATACCACTACCAGTGCTTTATTCTGCTGGGTTTTGTTGGAATGAATGCATAACAGCAGCTACCATCTTGATAAGCTACCACTTTTATAAAGGTTTTTTCCCCCCTCTTACGACTCTTTCTCTTTTTTCTCAATGGTGCATTTTCTTCACCTCTCGCCAGAATTCTGTCTCAGCTAACAGAACTATGTGCATTTGGAGTTGGTAGAGAACCTTTTCTTGTTTTATTTTCTCCAACAGAACATTCTCTATGTGGATGAAGGCAACTAACACTAATTTTTTTAAACTACTTTTTAACAGTCTTCTTTTTCATAAATTGCAGCTGTTGTACAGAGTCTGGGGAATAACAACCAAACTAACTGCAAGTAGGAATTCAGACTCAGATGCAGGAGGCGTGTCAAAATACTTTTCATGACACGGCCTCACCACTACGTACCTTGCAATCTCAATCCTCCGTATCAGGCTTGATACAGTTTAATGATAATGGCAATATTTCATCTGTTTCAAATGCTACAGTTTGCTCTTCGGAACAGAGGCACCATCCCCATTGGAGAAAAGCTCTTGCATCTAGCCAAGCTGTGTCATCTTTGTTAATGTTGAAAGCATGAACCTGATGAAGGTTGTAATCCATGGACGCTCCCTCCCCCATCTCTCGTGATGATGGAGAATTATGTTTACAGACTTCCCTCCTGCCCCCTCTGTCGTTGACTCTTCTTTCTCATGATGGAAGGCATGGTGCAACTGTCCTATGTAGGGCTAACTTTGTGGGTGAGGAAATCACACGGTAGCCAGAGGGATTACACCAGGATCAGTTTGCCCAACTTTGTAAAGAATCTGTACATACGACCTTGTAAAGTATACCTGCTATGACAGTATCTTGTTCTTGTTTCATCCGATAGAAAGCTAGCTTCCTAGAAAAATAAAATAAAACATCTCAGAGAGTAGAATATTCTACAATTGTCTGTGGCTTCCAGCACTAGAACTCAGTGTGCATCAAGCATTTTTACTTGTGTGGCTCATTATAAAACCTGTCTATGCGAAAAGAACAGCTTTTAAATAAAGGTGTTGGGGCAATGAACAACTTAATGGCATTTCAGAAGCAAAAAGGAATGAGTGTTCTTCAGTGAAGACATGTCAGGAAACCAAGCACACTTTCTACCTCCGTTTCAACTTCTTGAAACGTTTGTTTTATGATAAACCAAAATTAATTTCTGGTGTCCAAAATAAATTGTAGGGATGTTTGTTCTTCCTTATAAAAATAGGTAGCCTGGCTCTTTCTATTGCTTGAGTGTAAAAAAAAAAGAGAGAGAGAAAGTATTCTGCTTTTATCAGTACTGTTAATGCTGCCTTGTTTAATAAGGGTGAGGACTATGTGGTTGGTCAGCAGCTCGCAAATGTACTATTCCAATCGTCCTCCCTTTCTATGTGAAACCAACCCTCCGGAGCCTAAGCTCTAGTTTGAGTCCTATTAAACAGTTTGCCAGATCTTTACTGTTGCTTTGGGATAGGACAAGTGCAGTTTTAGCAAAAGAGAGCCCAAAAGCTGAATGCTGTTTTTCCACCTTTTGTACAAAGCAAGCCATAGGCACTTAAATGGCACCCTCCTTATCAGGTCACAAAGGCAGATGTGAATAATTAGGTTTGGTGAAATGGTGGCTAGGGCACTTACCTGTCCCCTGACAGCTGTGGACATTTTTTTTTATCTCATATGACACGTGGCCACCTCCAGTCCACCCGAAGGTTCTACGTTGGTCCCTTGGGCTGGAAAGTCCTAGACGGCCAAATGGTGCTATTCATGTTGCTCCCTTGTGGACTTCAGGGTATAGATATGATGGCTTTGCCTTCACCCTATCAGCCAAACCGTTTGTAGAATCGTTTGCCGTGACCTAATTGGCAGCATATATTATTTGAACAACAAATCATAGGAATTGCTCTTCTCATTCCTAAAAGGATTCTTATGGACAAATCCAAACATAGGAGGTATAAAATAATGACTAGGTTGATTTTTCTTAACGGCTCTTCCAGCTATAAAAAAGAGTGACTCCCCAATACATTTGGGATTCAGCTTTGTGATATTCTGGTCATTACAATGAGGTGTGTACGATCCTGCCTTCACTAGATAATGTATTGGAGTGGCCACCAGTTTGCAGTGAGTAGGCTGACTGACATGTAGGTAAACCCATTATAAGCTACTGAGGGTGTCTCCACTAATGTGTATTGAGAGATGATAAACCTTCTGGCTTGGTAACCATTAAACATGTCAGATCACCCACTTTCTGCAAACAGCCATGAATTTCTCCAGCTATGATGCAGGGGAAGCAACTGCCATGATAACTTTGAATTGGGGCTGTCATGCATACCAATAGCTAGGCTACCGATTGACACTGGCCTGCTTCCTATATTAGTTTTAGACAATGTGTGCATAACCAGGTCTTAAAGGGCTGGTTTGGCATTTGACAGCAAACAGGGTTGAGAATCTTGGGCATGATTTGTCTGCCGCATAAGTCTTGTAAGACACCTAATTTGCAGTTGTTGGGGCAAAAGGAAAAATAAGGTGCTTAATTCTTACCCATTCAGAGTTTTCTTCTTCCCAAACAAATTTCTTCCTTAGGCTGAAATCAATTGGTAATTTGAAGGCCAATTGAACAGGATTAAGCATATATAGTACAGATCCTTGTCCCAGCAAACTGTTTTCACTTTGCAGAAGCAAGGATTTCTTCAACCTTGCTTGCTGAAAACTGCACCCAGCTTGCACTATAATTGTTAAAATGTTTTTATGTGGGAAATGTAACTCCCATGCCTGTGCCCCAGAAAAGAGATGTACGGCTCAAGCATCCAGGAGTTTCATGAGGTTACTCTCAGAAGCAGGGAATGTTTCTTAGGGTTTTAATCTCAGCATGCTTACTTGAAAGCAGTATTCCTTCAAATGAATGAAAGTTGCTTTCAGATAAATCTGGTAAGCAACAGGATGTAAAATATGCTTTTTAGGAGTCTTCCAAAAGTAACATCAGAAACTACCCAAAGTTTATTAACCACTAACAGAATAAAATTGGACAAGTTTGTCAGAGTTGGCGTAAGAGTAAGCAGTGAATTTCACTTGCAGACGTGACAGCGCAGTGAAATAGGTTGCGATCTTTTAGCAAATCGGGATCTGAGAAGAGGCTACAGCAGGTGTTGACAAGAAAGAAAAATCAAGTTCTTGGTGAACTTCTTTGCCAGGCCACTCTGGAGATTCTCAAGAGTGCTGATGTGAAAGCAGCTCCTCTCCTCCATTCAGAAAGACCTTCCTAGAGAAGCCATGGCTTTAAACTATAGCTATACAACATCTTTTGTGAACAATTTTGATGACTTCTACGCAGGTCTCTCCTGTTTGTTGATGGACTTAGCCCAGTATGCACCAGACATACTTTTCAAATGCTGTTTTATTGCAGGTTAACAAATCTGTAACACTGTAAAATTACCAGTCTTTACAACTTTAATCCATTTTATTTTTGTACAGTATTCGTATCCTTTCTAAGTTATTTTGCTGTCCTGTTTTGTAAATCATATGAAATTGTAAAAAAAAAGAAAAAGAAAAAGAAAAAAGTAGGAATAGGTGTTTTTGTATATATGTATATAAAATGTCCAAATACTTAAAAAAATAAAATGAAACAAAATGGAAAAACTGCTTGGGATGATTTGTATCAGAGTTTGATTGGTCAAAATTGGATAGTACAGCAAACAATGAGAGGAAATAACTATTAACAATGGAGTTGAATCACTCTCCCCATTCTGATTCTTCCAGATCAGCAAGACAACTCCGTAATCTTCCAGTCAGTTAAAGCCTTTGGAGTTGAAATTCAATATATAGAGAGGCCATTATCTTGGGCAAAGTTGATTTAGTAAAGTAAAACAAGCAATTAAAATGGCAGAACTGCAAGATGGATAACTTTTTTAAAAGGCAAAAAAAATGGTGAAGCAGGAGAGGAACAAAAAATCAGAGAAGTTTATAATTAAAACATCCCAATGTTTTAAGAAGGCAAATTTAATATATCAGAATAAAAGAAGACACACACATACCAAGGTTCGGGAAAGTATTAACCCTCTAGATCAGGGATGTCCAATCTTGGCAACTTTAAGACCAGTGGACTTTAACTCTAGTGAAGGTGAAGTCCACACGCCTTAAAGTTACCAAGGTTGGACACTTCTGCTCTAGGTGTCTGGAGTACAATTCTCACCATCCCTGACAATTGGCCACACAGAAGAATGTATGGGTTTGGATACCAACATCAGGAAGGCCCCAGATTTTTCGTCCTTGCCCTTAGTCCCTGGCACACGCTAAGACGTTTTTGATAAATCTGTTGCAGAATCTGAGAAGTGCCAGTATAAAGGCTCTTTCTGCAATTGCCCCATCTCAACTGTGGAGGTGTAGGAAGAGCCCTTTATGCAGCTGTCAATCTCAATACTGAGATTCCATGGCCCTCTGAATGATACTTTGAATATTTTGAATTGTACTAAGAAAACAACGGTGCCTGGAAGGCAACAGCCTTGTTTTCATTCTGATAGGATGGGGGTTCTGGTAGTTGCAAGCAGGAACCCAAGGAACAGTTCTTATTTTGAACACTTTGCATAAGCTTTCAAGATCTTCCTACATGCTACACATCTTATCCAAGAGCCTGTTGGTCAAAGTATCTTCTTGATGCAGCAGCTTCTGTTACCAACGTCAAGATAGGTGTAAGGGCAATCTTTTGATACCAACCTTCCTACTCCAACCCGGCAACTCAATCCTCAAGGTAGAGCAATGAGTCCAGAACTAACCCTCACTTCTAAGTTGGATTTGTAGAATTCAGCATGCGTTTTGAGTGCATCAAATGTGAAACAGTGGTGTGTTCCTTCCCATCTTCTCCCATAGCCATAGCAATAGCATTTAGATTTATAAACTGCTTCACAGTTCTTTGCAGCCCTAAGCAGTTTACAGTCAGCATATTACCCCCAATAATCTGGGTCCTCATTTCACCACCCTCGGAAATATGGAAAGCGGAGTCAACCTTGAGCCGGTGAGGATTGAGCCCCTGGCAATCAGCAGAATTAGCCTGCAATACTGCATTCTAACCACTGCACCATCACAGCTCTGATGTGCTGGCTGTTCTGTCTGACACACAGAAAAAGGAGAGTGTGTCAAGATGAGTCATTTATTTTTTTAGTCTTGGTTTCTGGAGTTATTTTTCAGGGGTTCTCATGCAAGTTTGCAAGAACAGGATGCTGCTTCAATAGGGCAGAAATTGCCAAAGATGAACTTTGAATTTCAACACCAGATTTAAGAACAGTCCTCTACCAATCATAACCTAATTGTTAGGAAAAGATGCAACCTTTGTCCCCTGTGTCATCTTCTTACGCTATTTTATTTCATACCATTACTCCCTTTGAGTTTCCTATGGGTACAGAGGCAAGTATACATTGAAGAAATAATCAAATTAAGCAATAATTCTTTATTTCACTTATGTAGAGATATTGTGACATACTCTGCTTTATGTTACTTTTGATCATATGTTTCGCAAAGTCAAGGCTCCAAATCTACTGCCTTCCAGAAGTATTAGCCCAACTCTCCTAGTTCCCTAGCCAGCAACCAGCCTGACCTTTGGGAGATAGGAGAATTGGCCATGATGGATAGTACAGGGGAGATGGAAGGAGGAGTGTTGGGGTGATCCTGTAGTTATTAGACTGGAACTTTTTGGCATTTATTTTGGGTCTGTATTAAGGGAAATAATAAGTACATTTCACTTTAGGCTAACAGGACCCATTCTCTTTACTTATTTTATTTATTTATTTTATTTATTTATTTGTTTTTATAAACCGCCCTTCTCCCGAGGGACTCGGGGCGGTGTACAGAGTAAGGTAGGTAAACATAATGAAACAATACTGAAAAAAACAATAGTCAAAACAAACTGGGACCCCAATTAGAGCTCTCAGGCCAGGCCGGACTGCTTTAAAAAAATCAAATTTGGTCCTATGTAGATACAGACTAGTGAAATCTAATGTATCCAATAAAATTCTCTTTTCCAGGAAATGTGTATTTACATTTTAGAAATGCAGATGGAAATAGTTTCTATCTGGACCCTGAAAACTCCTTTTGTGGTTTTGAAAAAGTGAACAAAGACAAATTGCTGACTCCCAGATGGAATATTTAACTCAAACCTTAATATTCTGTGGTATCTAATTTATTGTGGTATTTGGTATCTTTAACTCCTTGTAGGAAAATCTGATTAGCCTGGTCTTATTCTAAAGGGGTAAAGAATGTTGGGAACACCCCTTAAGATAACAACTTAACAACAGTGCTTTCAACTTCAGTAAGTGTTTTCCTACCAGAACAAATAGGATTAGGCCTGAGGGAAAAATGGATATTAAACCAATACTTTTAAAAATCTATGACATTATTTTATGTAATCTGTTTTCAATATTAGCAACCCCAAACATTCATCCTTGCTTAATATTTTGAATATTGCTTTAATGCCTTCTTCACATTTTTGGTAAGGTGTATTTTATACAACAGCATCACAATGTTATCAGCCTTTTCCCAACATAACTCAGATTGTCCATTCAGATGATACTCATTTTTTATTTGTTCCTGAGCCGTCTTCCACTACTTGCAAAACAGCTTGCAAGTCAGGGAATAGTAAGTCCATGAAGATTGCCATAAAAACTTAACATTAAAAATAATCCTAGCCATAAATAAAGAATTTTAACACTTGAGCACCAAGAAAGTCAACAGGACAATATGCAGAAGTCAGAATCCTTTTGAGCCTTACAGAAACCCTGTGGTTATTTATGCAGAAATAAGCTTTATTGTATTAAACGAATCTACTCACATGTAACTGTAAAATATCATCATTTTTTTAAAGAATGTCTATGACCTAAACATTGCAGCTTTAGACAATGTACAAAGAATACTTCCAAGTGTCTGCACCTAAAATCTAGCTTACTTAAGTCATATATATGTTCTTCATATAATGTGAAATGTAAGCTTGTGTTTGTTAATACTGTAACAAGAACTCCTTGATTTTTTAAATGCATCCAGCAGGAATAACTTTCTTTATAATGGCCAAAAACAGGAATGCAAAAGTTTGATGAGAAAAAACAGACAATGATTGCACAAAAGGATGTCACCTTAGGGCAATCTTTCATAATTCCAGTTCCTTCAAATATGTTAGATCCTTTAGCTGAGAATTAATGTGGTATACAAAGTTGGGAATGACTGCAAGCACCACATAGACCCTCACAAGAAATTCTAAGCTTAGGTCATGCAGTTTCTGGTACTGTCTGGATGATGCTGAAGTCCAAACTCCCTGCAATTCCAGCCAACATGCTCAATGGTAAAGAAATATGGGAATTATACTTCAACACCTGGATGGCAAAATGTTGCCCAACATTACAAAGGCTGATTAGGTTATTTTACAGACTACTGTTGAACCTGTTACCTGCAATTCTGTTTGCAACTCTCTCCATCCAAACAGCCTAGAACCCCATTCCTTCTCTAAGTTGTAATAAAGTAAATCAGTCATTATTCCAGAAGGTCAAAGTGTTGATGGAATCCTGCTTCTACCTTATCTGCAATTTAGCAAACCTTGCTGATATTACTATTTCCACAGGACTAGTGTTTCCTTCTTTTTGTTTTATTTTCCTGGCTGAGATTTCCAAAAGTGTCCACCATTGGTGTAACTCGGGGGTCTTCAAACTTGGCCCTTTGATGACTTGTGGTCTTCAACTCCCAGAATCCCTCAGCCAGACACGCTAGGGTAACTGGTCTACATTCCCCCCAGCCAACAGACAGTTGCCATAGAGAAGTGCAGTCCCAAATAGTTTTCAGTTGGAAAAGAGGCCTTCCTTTCATTCTGAAAGTTGAAGGCATTAACCACCGAGCCCCCCCCCACCCCCGCCCCGCTTCCTTCAAAAGCTTCCAAGTCCACATGGCAAAGCAAATCTCCTGCAGCTGGTATTAGAGTGGCCTCTGGTGGTAGAGTCAGTTCGATATTAAAGAAAACCTATACACAGAATTCAAACACTCTGAGCACAGAAATTTGAGTAAGAGAACTGAAATGAACCTAATTCACATTCTTTCCCTACACCTTCAAAAACTACCACTGGTTGCTGTAAACATTCTTAATCCATCCAAGTATCCAGACTCTTACAATTACACTTTCTTCAGCAACTTGGCTGGAGTTTCCTTCTCATTGTTACCTCCTCCTCCCAACAGTGTTACTGACCTGCATGATAAAAGAACACTGTAGGTAATCTATGTTGCAAGGGCACACATAATGCTACACAGAGAGACACAGTGTCTCTGTATGGGAGTAATAAGTTCTCTAGAGTCCGGGAAAAGGAAGTGATGTAAGTAAGCAGAAAAGTTCTTGGCATCAAGTGACAATGCAGAAAAAAATATATGAACTCCACCTGCCTGGTCCTAAAGCCTAAATTTAAACTTTTGGGTTTTTGTTAAATGAAAATCAACTGATTGGAAAGGGCTATAGTTGCTATTTAACTCTTCAGGAGAGAAGAGTGTTTTCTCCTTTCCTATATGGCAGGGATGCCAAACTGCCGGCCAGCAGGCCAGACACGTCACATGGAAGCCGTGCCCACTCCATTGCCGGCAATGGCAAAACTGTCCCGATATGTCACGTGATGTTACGTGACGTCGCGAGTTTGACATGTCTGCTATATAGTTAATTATCTTAGGTTTTTTTAGTCAAGTTTCATAAAACAATAGTTCTAAACAAGGAACATTATTGGCTCCTCTGCTCCTAGCATCTCAGTATGGAATTATTGCACTAATCATCGAGATCTAATTAAAAAGGCTTCTTTTACTCTTCACATTTTTTAAATAGAATGGCCACAATCAGACTCAAAACTCTGCACACTGATATCAGCCTACAGGAAAAATAATAATTAAAATAAAAACAAATCCACAAAAGAACAGCTAGGGTTCATATTTAACAAACGTTTTGGTCTAGTTGCAAACTTCATGGCTTAAAATGTAACCTTGTAAGAAGGAATTATATATACCACAGGGTGCTAGAGCCAGCTCATGACAGCTGATTGTTGTTTTTTCTAGAATTTTACAAGGTGATTGAGAGTGGAGCTTGAGCCAATACACTTAGCATGTTGATCAGCTGTTCTGCAGGAATGGAGCAGGCAAAGACAATTCTTAAACATTTGCCAGCATTTCTCTCTCTCTCTCTCTCTGTCTCCCCCCGCCCCCATGTGTGTGGCGTGTAAATAAATAAAAAGGTCACTTGAGAAATAACTTAACTAAACCCAATAAAGTATTTACTCGTGAATACCCATTCCTCTGAACTTATTGCATTCTTGCATTAAACATTCAAATTACAATAAACATATGTACTCAGAATTAAATAATCATGGTGTCTCATGAATCTCATACTTTTAAAATGCAGTTTAAATAATTATTATGGAAATTACACATTTCTCTTATTCCTCTATAATATTCTCTATTGGAGACAGATTTTGCTCCTTAGGTTCTCAAAGACAAATTTCATGTTTCTTGTTGATGAAAACAGTCTCAAAGTCTTTATGCTTTTGATATGCTAATCAAAAATGATTTGAAGACTGACATACTTAGTGGATATTTTGGATTATTAGAAATACCTAAAAACTGAGTCAATTTCTATTGCCACTTTAACAGGGGTTAAAAAACTGAAAATAAGTTACTATTTCCCATATATATTTATTATATAAAAAGAGGTTTGGCATTTTTCCCTATAAAAAAGACAAACATATGGAACAAAATGTATATATATCCCATTTTGTAAGAATGGTACTTTGTATAAAATTACCCAGTCAAGCAAGTTGGTTGCTTCTAAGATTAGGATAAAAAGACACTGCATATTTTATATATTTCAGAAATTCTTGAAATTATTTTAGTCTTCCAGAACACAATTAAGATAATCATTTAGCAGCAATTGGAAAGACTACTTTTCATAGTTCAGTATCTCATAGTTATGGAGAACAGATATTTAAACAGTTAAACTTCTTTGTTGAACAGATTTGGTGAACCTACCAGTTTACCAGTTAATTCAAAGGCTGTATTTATAAGGCGTATTATAACAAATGTAATTAACGTTTCCAAGTTGTGAACAACTGGCAGAACATTTTTTCTCAAATTCATCTAAAACAATTGATCGCTGATAAGAAAATATATCCTTTCATTTATCAATTTATCCTCCAAATTGGTATCTACAGTTCTTCAGAGAAAAATGAGCATAAAAGAAAAGGTTAGTGCTTCAGTCTTATAAAACATTGGCTATCAATGGCTTTTACAAGAGAGAAATTGTGCTTTTAAGAAATACATTCATTCTTGATCTTTCCAAATATTTTTCTTTTCAGTTTTCAAAAGGAATATATATTTTACTGCTAATCATGGTTGAAATCTCCGCCTCCTTCTAAAGAAAGCTTTTAAGTCCCACTTGTTTGATTCTAGCATGGATGATCCATTGTAGACCAATAATATGGTCATTTTTTCTCCATAACTGAGATTCTGCAACAGCTGTTAAGAAGCAAGGAAAAAGTATCTTGTTAAACAATCTTATTACTTATTCTTTACCAAGCATACTTGGTTATTAGTTGTTATATACCGAATGTTCCCCCATAGCAGCTACATTCATTTTTCTCCAGTATTGCTATTCTATTTGGTTCAACAGTATAGACAATATTGCTAGCTAGGTTAAGATAATATATGCAGAATAAATTGTGAACAGTTTCTCTATTGTTACTACTAATTTTCAGCTCCAGGGCTGGATCATTTAAATAAACACTACTATATTACGATATTAATAGCTACAGCCAAGAGATTTTTTTTCTGTTTGCAGAATATATAAATAGACAGAAAAAGAACTATGAGAGATCTTTGGTGCTCTCTGAGCTTGGTTGTTGAGCTACCTTTATCGAAAAAATAGTATACAGGTAGCCCTCGACTTATGACATTTGAGCACAAAATTTCTGTTGTCAAGTGAAACATTTGTTAAGTGAGTTTTGTCCCATTTTACAACCTTTCTTGCCACAGTTGTTAAGTGAATAGCTGCAATTGATAAGTTAATAACTTGGCTTCCCCATTGACTTTGCTTGTCAAAAGGTGATCACATGATCTTGGCACACAGCAATGGTCTTAAGTATGAACCAGTTGCCAAGCATCTGAATTTTGATTATGTGACCATGGGGATGCTACAAAGTTTGTAATTGTGAAAAATGGTCAAAAGCTGGCCTTTTTTTCTCATAGAACGCTCAGAACGGCGTTCCGGCACCTTTTTTTTTTGCAAAAAAAAAAGCTCCCTCTATTGGCTTTTGAAAGCCTATCGCAAGGGGAGGCAATCTTGGCTCTTTTTTATGACTCATGGACTTCAACTCCCAGAAATCCTGAGCCAGCCATGCTGAGGGGAAAGAGTGTTGTGATTCAGCATCAGCCTGTGATATCGGCAGCTGAGTCTGATGATTTTGAAGAGGAGGAGGAGGAGGGGTTTGAAGAGCCTTTGGTGTCAGAGGGAGGCTCTGATGCCCTGCAGGACTCTCAGCCTGGCCCCTCCCATCACGTTTCTCATCAGACTGAGCCGTGTGAGCACAAGGTATTGGACGTATATGATTCACAGCTGGATCTATTCAGAGACGCTAGGAGCAGGAAGTAATCCAGCAGAGTAGAACAGAGAAAGGCAATGAGGTAACTCGGTGAGAAGAGGAGAAGGCAATGAGAAGCCACACCTTGGGACTGCTGATAAAAGGGAAAGGTGTGGGAGGTGCTGGTTGCGGAAGGCAACCGTTTGAAGATCTTCTACTAGAGTCCTGGTCTGCTATTCCTGTTTAACTCTTGTTTGAATTTTTGGTTTAACTCTTGTTTGAACTTTTGATTTCTTTGTAAATAAATTTGGTTGGGTTTTTCCAGCCTGTTTGACTATAATGTATGTTGATGATACCATATCATCATCATGTATGCTGATGATACCCAGCTTTTCATTTCGACCCCAAACCACCCCAGTGATGCCCTCGACGTGATGTCCCGCTGCCTGGAGGCGGTTCAGGTCTGGATGGGGAGGAACAGGCTTCGACTCAACCCTGACAAGACTGAGTGGCTGTGCGTACCGGCATCTCGGGATATTCAGGATATCCCATCCCTCTCTATGGGGGGTGAGTTATTACCCCCCGTAGATAGGGCTCGCAACTTGGGAGTCCTCCTAGATTCACAGCTTTCCTTAGAAGACCATATAGTAGCTGTGACTAGGGGGGCCTTCGCCCAGGTCTGCCTGGTGCGCCAGTTGTGGCCCTATCTAGACCGGGATGCCTTACGTACGGTCACTCATGCGCTCGTGACCTCTCGTCTGGACTACTGCAATGCTCTCTACATGGGGCTACCCTTGAAGACCACTCGGAGGCTCCAACTGGTACAGAATGCAGCCGCGAGAGTCGTGTTGGGAGTTTCCCGACACTCCCATGTTACACCTCTGCTCCACGAGCTGCATTGGCTTCCAGTTGTCTTCCGGGTGAGGTTCAAGGTGTTAGTAATGACCTACAAAGCCCTACATGGCATGGGTCCGGAATACCTTGGGGAGCACCTGCGGCCGGCGTCAACTTCCCTCCGCCCAGTACGCTCCCACAGAGAGGGCCTCCTCAGGGTGCCACCGGTCAAAGAATGCCGACTGGTGGCCCCCAGGGGGAAGGCGTTCTCTGTGGGCGCGCCGGATTTATGGAACCATCTTCCGCCCGAGCTCCGGATGGCGCCTGACCTCCGCTCCTTCCGGCGCGATCTCAAAACCTACCTTTTGGAACAAGCTGGCCTGGCCTGATGGGATGGGGTTGGGTTTTATAAATCGGTTTTAACTTTTTAATATGTACTAATTTATTCATGGGCACTGTTGTTTAATCGCTTTTAATTTTTGTATCTTGTTTTTTAATATGTATTGCCCTGTTCACCGCCCTGAGTCCTTCGGGAGAAGGGTGGTATACAAATTAAATAAATAAATAAATAAATAAATAAATAAATAAATAAATAAATAAAAAAAAAGGGGTTGTCCCTGACATTCAAACAGGGCCGGTTGTAGGCTGGAACAGAACAAAGAGAGAGGTTTCCAAGCTGAGCCATGCTGGCTCATGAATTCTGGGAGTTGAAGTCCTTGATTCATAAAAGAGCCAAGGTTGCCTACCCTGCACTAGAGGACATTAAAATTATTTACAAGGTTACTTCTTTAGGAACTAAACTTTTAGAATCTAAAACACCTAATTCAAAAAAGCCAACAGGAAAGAACCTCACATTTTTCATCTGCTTCTGTCTTTTGGAAGGTAAAATTAGATAACAAAATAATTATTTCCTATGTTAATATCTCTGCAATGAAATCAATAAAGGTAACAGGAAAGAAATGAGAAACATTTTTCTCAATGTAATATGTCTAATTTAGCTGATGCTAGAAAAAATATAGTATCTTTTGTACATACTCTTGAAAACTATTTTGAATCTATAACCATCTGTTACAACTAAACCACTTTAAATTAAACAATTCTTAAGAATGAAATATTCTTAATTTGGACTTTACTTTTACTGTTTGGACTGTTGTGTGTTTTGAAAAATAGATTATTTAGAATCTAGTTATGTTGCACTTCAGTCTTTAAATAATTAACCTAGTATATACATAACAATATGTGATGTTTTCCATGGTGAGCTTAACATCAATAACAACATTTATTAAAAAGGCTAAAATAATTTCTGGTGGTATTATCTGCACATTAAAATTTTGTTTAGTCACAATCTTTCACTTTTCACATTCTGGACAAGCAGTGGTCATGTATTTAGGCTGCATTTACATCAGGGTTTTCAACCTTTTCAGAAATTGTACCACTTTTAGGACATGACAATATTCAAGCACCACCAGTGCTTAATAAGGTGTCAAAAACTTGATGACTTAAAAAAGGGGGGGGTTATTTTGGGTTTCATTGGTTAGATTCATTTATTGTTATGAAATGGCTAGTTTATATTATAGAAAAGCAAAAAGTTGAGGTTCAATGTTAATGCTTCCTTCTACTCCTGTAACAGAGGAAGTCAGAAGTCAGTGCCTTTTCTTTTTCTCTTCTCCCCCTCACTTTTCCCTTTTTCTCTCACCCTTCGCTTGCAAAAGCCCCCCCCCTCACTCACACTCCGGTCGTTCTCACTCACTCCTCCATCTCTTTCAAAGGCACCTCGTTCAGTCTCTCCCCTACTCACTCAATCTCCTTCAAAGGCCTCTCGCTCGCTCGCTCACTTACTGCCCCGTCGCTTCCAAACGCCATTTGCTCGTTCACTCACTCACTTACTGCCCCGTCACTTCCAAACACCATTTGCTCGTTCACACACTCACTTACTGCCCCGATGCTTCCAAACACCATTTGCTCATTCACTCCCTCACTTACTGCCCCATCACTTCCAAACGCTTCCAAACACCACTTGCTCGCTCACTCACTTACTGCATTTGGAAGCGACGGGGCAGTAAGTGAACGAGTGCCGGAGGCCATCAGCTGTTTGGCGCCAGAGACCACTGCTATGAGGAAAACAGCTCTGGGTTGGGGTTCAGAGCAGCTCCGGGTGGGGGCTCAGCACGGGCCGCGGTGTGGCAACTGTGGGGAGGGGAATCCCCACAGTGGCTGTGGGGAGGGGAATCCCCGCGGCATGTGGCTCCGAGCCGCAGGGGCAGGGGCGCAAAGAATGGGTGGCAATGCCACAGCAAGACACTGGCATCGCTCCCAGTGACAGCACCTCTGAGTTCCGGCACCTTTTTTTAAAAAAGAAAAAAAGCACTGGTCATAAGTCACTTTTTTTAGTGCCACTGTAACTTTGAACAATTACCAAATGAACTGCTGTAAGTCGAGGACTACCTGTATATGCACAAGCAAAGATTAATAAAAGGCTAGGAAGAAATACATACTATTAAGATTCTTTTTTTTTAAAAAAAGAAAGAAATTGGGAGTAATACTAGTAAATATGTTTCCTAAAATTCTTGCCAGAAAACAAAGAAACTTCAAAATAGTTTGAAGCCAATATTATGGTAAGTTGACATTCATAAAGACTATCAGTAAAACAAGCAATAAATTTGGCAAAAAGTTGATGGAGAACATAGCTTCCCACAGGATAATTTGTTTCAGTTTGTATATAAACAAATTATCTTGTGGTAAGCTATACCCTCCATCAACTTTTTGCCAAATTTATTGCTTGTTTTACTGATAAGTCTTCTGTATCTTATCTCCTCTCCAAATACACCAACAATAATTGTTTACTGATATATTCATGGGCAGAATTGTTAGGCAGTCCTCCTTTAACAGTTATGACTGGGACTGACAACATAAAGACAGCAACTGCTGTTTTCCTGTCAGCATCTCCATTGACTGCTTGTTGGAAGCCAGCTGTGAAACATATAAATAGAAATCATATGACTTCAGGACACTGCAACGGTTGTAAACGCCCACCAGTTGTAAAGTGCCCAGATCTCAATCAAGTGTGGCTGCAGGGATACTGTGACAGTCATAAAGTGTGAAGACCTGTCATAAAGTTCCTTTTTCAGCACTGTCATAACTTCAAATGGTCACAAAACAGGACAGTTATTAAGCAAGAACTACCTGTACATAGTTACCTGAGAGTTAATTTTATTACATTCAGGGATGGTTACTTCTGATTGCTTACATTTAGTTTATAAAACACTTGGGAGTTTTAGCAAACATTTTCAGTATGCAGCCTATGAGCATCTCTTGGCTGGGGTGGGGCAGAGGAAATGATATAATATGCTTGGGGATATCATCACATAAATGTTGTAACTTATCCATTTGGGTCAGGAAGATTTTGCATTTACAAGATGATGTTATTCCTGTGAAGGCCACTATATCTGCCTTGCTATCAAAGAAGTGGCCCTAAACAAATACCATGGAGTAGAACGACATCAGAGAAAAGGAAAGAACTGTTCAGACTCTGCTTGTCAATTTCTCATTATCTCCTTTCTTCTAATTTGCCATCAAGCCATGATGCTTGACTGGGGAATTCTCGAGTTGAAGTCCACAAGTCTTAAAATTAGCAAGGTCGGACACTCTTGACTTAAAGCTAAGCTTTATATGTTTTTGGCTATCAGTATTACTTATTTTCTAATAAGGAAATCCAAATTTAGAATCAGAAATGAGAATAACTTTCACTGTCTGTAGTTTTTAACAGAGTGATCCTTCCCTATTATTAGACCAATACATAGTATTAGTAGGTGGGATAAAATAATAACAATAATTAATCAGAAAATCTGCAAATTGACAAAATTTCAATCTGTCAATTGCAAAAGGTCGCACAGCATAAATACACTACGCCGATCCATTATGACATCCTAGACTCTTGGGCAGAACTCAATGAGTACGAAGGCCAACACCAGTAAAGAACTGGCAGCTGTGACTTCACATTATTGTGCACAGATAATAATCAATATACACTCTTCTCCAATTTAAATTGGTTCAGTTCTAAGCTTCAAAATTACAAAAAAAGCTAAAACCTATCTAAAGGAAAGATTAAACATTAAAAATTAGGTTAAGGGTGAGTATGAATGTACATACTATTTAAGCAGCTGCGCATAGAATAAAGCTGATTTCCTGGCGGAAATGGCAAAGATTTCGGCTTATTTGAAAGACCATTCGCAACAATGTTATATTATGGAGTGGAAAAAGTGGATTGATTATATCCAGAACAAATATGGGACTAAAAAGTTTCATTTAGCATTTGTATAAGTTTTTTATGTGATATTAGTATGGCTTGTAGTCATTTTATATGAGCTAGAGTGCGATAGACTTAATAGTTTATTGTTGTTAACATATGGTTGTTTATGATTGTTTTTACCTTTATACCTTGTATTTAGCTCTGGGAAGTCGGGGAGGGGGGGGAAGGGGTGGGGGGAGGGTTAGGGAGGGTTGGGTGGAGGGAGGGGGGGAGGGATTGTTAAAGATAAAATGTATTGTAAAACTTTTCAATAAAAAAAAAGAATAAAGCTGATTTATAATTTGATTTGTGCAAAACAGAAAAAGATAAGCTATAGACGGGTTTGTTTGTACAAAATCTACGTAAGATGCAGTTTTCAGCCACACACCTTTGGTGTAATAAAGAAGTATTGTGACGTGCTCTTTTTGCAGGCATTTTCTACTACCACATCAAAGACTCTCCTTTCATTAACTGGATCCATTCCCTGTAAAGAAATAAACAGCAGTATTTCTTCTCTGCTACTGAATACAGTGAAGGAAGCTTTTGTTTCCAGTACCAGAATATATATACCTGATTTATTTCATCAACGACTCTGAAAGGGCATCTGTTGAGTTCCTGCAAAGCCATTAAATACAACATTGTGGAAACACTTCTCTCTCCTCCACTCTGATGGTATGGAGTCAACTCATGAAGTTGGGTACTGCTACGAAATTTGACCCTAATCCGAATCCCGTACTTGTCATATTCTTCCTGTCAAAACAGAAATGCCCATGGTTCAGAGATAGTTAAATATATATAGTCCCTGACTCAATCGACTGAAAAGAGAAAATACCACCTCAAAGCAAGGTTTGCACTAACCATAACTTAGAAGCCAGATCAAGCACTGAGCTTCCAAGCATAAGGTAAGCAACAGCCGCACATCTTGATATCAATCTCTAATTTGCTCTCATTTTAATTCCTGATGACTGAGCTAACTGATGATTGCGCCTCTGCGGGTCCAGAAACATAACTATGGTTCACTGTTCAGAACCTGCAGACATGATTTCAAAGTCGGGTGGCAAATCATGGCTTGTCAAGTCTGATATTCCAGTTAAATTATAGTTACGCTTCCCCTAAATTCCTGTTCAGGTATTCAGCGTGGGCAAGGTACTGAAATTATAAGCCACACTGGACCACAACTTTGTTGTCTTTCCCCATGCCACTCCCTTGTCTCTATGCTGTGCTAAGTTTCAATCCTGCAGGAAGATTAGCCCTACTGCTAAGGTGGCTTTTCCCCAGAGGAGCAGCATGATTATAGAAGAGTGATTGTGCTATGTCTGCTCAATTTTTGCCAGTGGTGGCCACAAGGAAGAGAAACTGGCTGTCTATTAGCAGGAACTGACTTTTGCAAGCTAGGCAGAAGTGGAATGCAATCCACAAAACCAAAGATTTCAGACAGTTTGAATAAACAACTGAAGCACCTGGGAAGACCTCAGATCAGAGTCCAAATGATGATAAATGCCATGAGAAAAAAGTGAACGAAACGCCCAGTTTTCTACAAAGTGTACAGAATTCTTCTGATATTGTTACTCCAATGCTCAAAAAAATACTGTAGAGCAGACGACTTATAGTATGTGCTTTCTTCCAAGACTTCTGAGTTATAGTAGATTAAGACTCTGTGCTGACCCATAGTCCGTACATGTGATATGGAGAAAGTATGAACATTTCTAGATTTTTGGAGTCTCCAAGCTTTGATCAATACCACTATCTGCACTACTTTTTATTTTCAAGTAATCAGAGAATTTGCTATGATGAATGAACTTTATTTTCCTCCCAAAATGAAATACTTATTAATATGGCAGATGATAGTAAATAGCACGTGTATACTCAAAGTATTTCTATAAGTACTTATGGATTCTCCCAAGAGCTTCTTATTGCTAGAAATAGGGCTGAGGCTAAGAAGCATTCTTGGTGGAACACAAGGTTTGACTTGAAAAGCACACCAATCTGACTTAAACCTGTTTATTTATTCATTGTATTTTTATGCTAACAGTGGCTTATATGAACAATTACCGGTACCTAATTTATCACAACCACAGTAACATAACAATTTGGCGAGAGAAGCTGGGTAGATTCAGTCACCCAGTGAAATTTGCAATCCAGTCTTCTAGTGCAGGGTTGGGCAACTATGGCAACTTTTATGACCTCTTGGACTTCAACTCCCAGAATTCCTGAGCCAGCTCAGGAATTCTGGGAAGTCCACAGGTTATAAGGTTGCCATAGCTGCCCACGCCTACTCTAGTGACTAAAAGTGTACATGGCAGCCATTCAATAATACAGAAGGAAGGTACAATCAGATACCACTGAAGGTAGACCTGCCCTCTTGGCCTCATATATTTGGGTTGACAATGAGCTTTTTTCCTTAGTTATATTCTAGATCACAGGTCTGCAACCCGCGGCTCCGGAGCCGCATGCGGCTCTTTCAGCCACCTCTTGCGGCTCCCAGTCCTCTGCCATGTGCAGTCCAAAAAAAAAAAAGTGGGACTAAAAAAGTTCAACCAATCAATTCAAATATGCAGGGTAGGTGCATATCTCGCCTTGGCTCCACTCTTCAGTCAAACCCTGTTCTGCACATGCACGCATGTATGCGCATGTGCACACATTTTTTGCGGCTCCCAGTTTTTCCTTTTGTGAGGCAACCGGTTCCAAGTGGCTCTTTCACTGTTTCAGGTTGCTGACCCCTGTTCTAGATATAGAATTATATATATTTGTAGCTGCATCTATTTACTTTGCTCAACAGAACTCAATTCGGCAAAGTGAGCCAGACTATATTTGGATTACCCTACTCCTTTCAGTATGCTCTATGCATCATTACTTTTTACTTATGGGAAAAGCTGGTCACTGATGTCCCACAGACGCTTTAGAATACAATTTGCATCAGTTCTGCCAATATGGCCGGGAGCAAAGGATTGTGGAAAATATAGTCCAAAACATCTGTCCCAAAATTGATGTGCTACTAGATAGAGCTCTGTTAGTTTTTAATGTAGAGGGAGTATATTAAGTGTTGCAGTTGAAACCAGTGAAAGTTGTGTCGTGTCAACGTTATTCACAGACCTTATGCATGGACTGCCAGAATTTAACTAGGAATAGGATAATTTAATTTTTTTAAAGTATTTATATATTCCAAGGAAACAAGCTATTGGCTTGGATAGTTTTTTTTCTAACTGACAGTATACAAACTTCAAAAATGTGCACCCTACTGCCCATTGTTTAACTGAAAATGTATCCATGTGGCAGGTGTTTTCCCCTCTGTAAAGGAATGTATCACTTTTATAATCATACCTCATTTTCTGTATGAAGATCTATCTCCCCTGCACATTGCATAGAGCTAAAAAAGCTGCTGAACTTTTCATTTATTTGTTCAACCATCTGTCTCAAAGGGTTCAGCCACCTTTCCTTAACCTTAAAAAAAAAGATTGGTCATAAGAGAAGTGACAATAAAGATTCCATCACCAGTAGTACAGAAGATGCTGAAAGTAAGCATTCAATATATCATTAATGAATAGTGGTCTTAATTACTTACCTACCTGCACAGTGATCAGAAATTACAGATGTATCCAGGCTCTGAATTACTTATTTCAAACTATTCCATGCATCAACATTGCTTCATGGAAAGTAAATGTAGGCAATGTTGTCTTGTAACATGTTGTTTCCGCATCTTCACAGTGCATCCTGGTAATCTTCATGGGCATCAATAGATACCATCATAAGGTTAATTTATTTATCAGGGGGCCACTAGATAGGTGAAACTCCCATCCCATCTCTGTTTAGACATATTGATGTACACAAGGCCATATTGCTCAAGTTTGCTCTTCAGTTGGCTGCCATCATTTCCAATCCTCCCACTACCTAGGAGGAATGAATGCTAGTGTTGCCACGTTATGGCTGGAAGAGGCTACAATTCCACACTAATTTTGGAATCAATGGCTCTGTGATCAATCCGTAAAAGATTTTCAGAAGAGTCAGGCTTTAACAGCTTTCCAAAAGGCATTAATGTTGAAAGTCATCCTGGCTTCAGGAGGCAGGCTGAAATGCTTGGGTAGACAATTATAATTTACTTTATTTGGTTCTTTTGGCCTTTATTTATTTAATAAGGAGCATGGTGGTTCACGTAGTTGGGACGATGGGTTGGAGGTTAGCAAGCCTATGTTTGAGACCTAAGTGCTGCCATAGGGCAGGGTGAGCTCCCGTCTTTCACTCCAGCTCCTGCCAGGGACATGAAAGGAGCTCCCAACTGGGTGTCCCCTGGGCAACGGTGATGTCATTGGCTAATCCTTTCAACCCAAAAGCATCTCAGTGCTTCTGATGCAACTATGATACTATTAATTGATTGACTGATTTGACTGGATTTATATGGCCACCCACCTACTATAGCGGCAGTGGCCTAGAGGTGGAGCTCTCGCTTCACAATCAGAAGGCTGTGAATTCGACCCTAGGCAGCGGGAGATATTTTTCTCTCTGGGCGCAATGAGTAAATGTCTGCTGCAAACTTAGTATAGGTGTCAGGAAGGTCATCCAGCCAGTAAACGCTTGAGCTCCATTCAGTTGCCCCGATTCCACACCAATGCAAGGGATAGAGTCGTTCAAAGGAAAAAAAAGGCCACCTACTTACCCTCTGGGCAACTTACAAATAATTTTCCCCTGTATGCTTCTATATTTGTTTATAATTTCAATTTATATATCCACCTGTCTCACTAAAAGCGATTCCAGGCAGCACACAATAGATGACAGAATTTTATAGCCAATTATCATTTGTGCTGTATCTTACAATATAATTCCTTAATGGATATTTATTTCAGGACAAAGAGAATAGTGAAAGTAACAGTGAGTACCTGTAAAATATTTTGCCTATAGCTGTCCAGCTCCTTTTTCTTTTCCTCCAGTTCTACTGTCATCTGTGCTATTTCTTTAACTCTTTTATTATACTCTTCAACAACCTGGGAAGAAAAAACTGGTTTGGTTAAAGGGCATTATCTTTTGAATGGACAATGCAGAACTTTAACTATCCACATCTGAAGTAAAAATACTGATTACTTCCTCACACACTAAGATTATATTAAACTTGGTAGCTTGTTTGCATATTATTATCTCAAGCAAGAAGAATCCAAGGTTGTGTCTTATGAGAGTATAACTATATCTAATGTTGACCTATATGTTCTAAATAGGATCTGATCTGATCAAATGCAACATGGTTGCAGCAATAATTTTTTTGAATTTAAAGAAATGCATGGTTAAAAAAGCTAACTTCTGCCCACATTTCTTTAGTTCTCTACAATATATTACAACTGAATACTGTTTGTTTTCTTCAATTGTGGAAACGTATCTGTCATTCAAATATGACTGGGGGAAGGTGCTGCGAAGAGGTAACTGCCTTTAAAGTAAAACTGGGTGTAGTAAACTAGAGCTCTTTTTTCCTCATTTCCTAACCTGTTTTTTCTTCTTCATTTTTAAAAGAACAGCAGCACAGAATATATCTGACCTTGAACAAATTACTTAGAATTCTAATGGTATTTACAACACATTATTCCTGCTACTTAGCTGCCGCCGCCGCCAAAGACTATAATTATTAATTTTTATATAATGCACATAATATAGTATAAGGTAATACTGTGAGTACATACTGAAGCATTGAGGCCTGTGAAACATGAAGCTCTTGTTTTCTCCTCATTCAGCAGAGCATCAATTTCATCTACTGTACTTGGAAGGTCCAGGAATGCCTAAAAAGATTGAGTAAAATTTGTGTAAAATAATTACTCTGCACAAACATCTGTTGATGTTTAGTATGTTCTTTTGTGCATGCATGGCCTTTTTGCTAAAAGGCCCTAGCTGCTTGCTTCTAGTTTGTGTCTCGCTGCCTTGATACAGATAACCTTTCATAAACATGAGATGGCAGAAGGGAACAATTGTGATAGATTTTCACTACTCACTTCAAGCAAAAAAAAGGGAGTGGAAATTGATTTATTGTAGCATCCCATTACCAAAGTACAACTTTAAGCTTCCTCTGTTGCATGAAGTGAAAAGGGGGATTGTTCCCATAATTGTGCAATGCTACCATCCAATACAACTTTAGCAACATGCTATTATCCAGTTGCAAAGTTATGATGCTTCTTATCATGTTCTTCAAAGAATATAGTAGTAAGCATGGTAAGTGACATGGTGAATTTCTGATAAGCTACTGATTCCGCAACTTTTTGGATAAGTTATGCTGCCAGCTAAATGTTTTTGGACTCCTGCTACATATACAAAAATACAATTGATCATGATTAATAGAAAAATAAATAGGTGTTTGTGCAAGGTTCAAGAGAAAATAGAAAAATAAAAGGGCATAATTTTGCAATAATGCCTACAATATTTCAAGGAAATCTTCAATAGTAGACAAGGAATAAAATGTATTATAGTATCCTTCTTTGAGCAAAATCTAAATGTATGGTTCCAGTGACAAATCCCTCTTAATAAAGATAAGGACACAGAAATGTTTATTTTTTCTTTTCTTTCTTAAGAAAGTAATGCTAGCTTATTAAAATCTACTCATCCACTGGAGGCTTTGTGAGCAACAAGTGCAAGGATTTGAATGCAATTTGAAGAAATACTAATGGAGAATGATGTTTTAGAAACTTCTATGTCTCCTTGACTTTTCAGTTAGATGAGAGCATAAAACTATTGAATTGATAACTGGAAACATTCATGAATTTGAAAAACAGACTCAAGTAGCCTTTGTGACCTAGAGATAATATGACAGCTACAGGTAATCTACAAAGTGTGGCAATCCTTTGGATTATTTGTTTAATAAGAGAAAGGTTTGTCTTTGAAAAATGTGCCAAAATGAAGTTTCCAAATACTGTAAATCAACTATCAGCCAGATGCTGAGGATCTGTCTAGGTACTTCTGGGGCTTTATAGGCTTTTAATCAAACTGAACGTGCTCCATACTGCTACTTTTAATGTTTAAAATCCTATACAATTTATGACCAAAACTGAGCCCAAACTTTCCACTGGTAAGCAACAGTTTTCAAGTAAATTGAGCCCCATTTGATGGCATTTTTTCGCTAGCTGTCAAATAAATCATGCGGTTCTTAAGCAATCTGACTTCCTCCATTGACTTTGCTTGTCGGAAACCGGCTGGGAAGATTACAAATGGTGATCACGTGACCCCAAGACAGTGCAACTATCATAAATACATACCAGTTGCTAAGTGCCCGAATTTTGATCATGTGACCTGGAGATACTACAATGGTTGTAAGTGTGAAAAACAGTCATAAATCACCTTTTTCAGTGCTGTTATAACTTCAAATAGATCATTGTGCATTTTTTCCTACATTAAAAAATTTAAGTATGCTAGCCAAAAATAATATGAAGCCTTTTTTCCTGTGGTGACTGCTGTTGGAAGAATCCCAAAGGCTCTCTGAGAAACTGGCTTACCCCAATGGGGTTAGCCCAGAAGTAAGCAAGCTTGGCTCTTTTATGACTCGTGGCATAGCTGGCTCAGGAATTCTGGGAGTTGAAGTCCACGAGTCATAAAAGAGCCAAGCTTGCCTACCCCTGAAGTAGTCCCTAAACAAATGGTTACAAGTCAAGGGCTATCTGTACAGCCTAGTCTCTGAATCTATGAATGAACATAATCTTTTGAAGTTTTCTTGGTATTTTTGACATCTAAAGTAAGACCAACTAGGGAAAAAAGGCATTCTTAAGTGTAGGCCTTTTAGTGCCTATAAAAAAGTAAAGGTAAAGGTTCCCCCGCACATGCATGCTAGTCGTTTCCGACTCTAGGGGCCGGTGCTCATCTCCGTTTCAAAGCCGAAGAGCCAGCGCTTGTCCGAGGACGTCTCCGTGGTCATGTGGCCGGCATGACTAGACGCCAAAGGCGCATGGATTCTATAGTGCCTATAGAATCTTATTTAATTTTTAGATCTTTACATTCAAATGTGTCTAATACAGTTGTTTTAATTGTTTTATTCCAATGTCTCATTGATTTTAGGGCAATTTTGCGTTTTGAGCTTATTTTACATGTACTATAGGTTTCTTGGGAAAAAGATTGAAGAGTACTGTGCATCTCTCTCTCTCTCTCTCTCTCTCTCTCTCTGTACACGTACGTATGTATATGTCATCTTTTTACTGTGATATTTACCTGATAGACATCTTCTGGAAGGTTTTGATCCATACCGAGGTTACAAACTTTTTTAGCAGTGCTCAGTAAACTTTTACACTTCATCAAAAGAGAATTCTTCTTTTCATCCAGGTCAGAAATTTGTTGCTGGAATAAACAGAACAGATTAAAACAAAAGGCTAAACTGTGTTTATGAAAGCTTTACTGGCTTCAAGAAAACCCAGTAAAACATTTATCAGAGTTAAGCTTTCAGAATGTACAATACACCAATTGATACAAGTCCAGCAGTAACATCTGATGGCTGTCATGTCAGTTTGTTATCAATCTGAGATGACAAGCACTTGACAAACTACAATACCCGTGATATAAGATAAACATTTGATAAAATGGCTCATCAACTCATATAAATTTAATTCAGACTATTCTTCAACGATAGAAATTACAGATGAAGTTGCCTCAAGCCAAGGCAGGCTATTTGATCACTTATCCCAACATTTATGTATTGGCAATGGTTCTCTGGGGTCAGTCTTATTGCCTCGACAGATGCATGACAGCGGTATTTTTTAAGATGCCCCATTCTCTTCTAGGAAGAGATGGACCACAAAAACATCTAAAGGCTGGGTAAAGAATTTTCTTTAATCTGACAGATTAAATCATTTGAAACTGCTAGGAGCTGTACTCTGATTGGGCATGCCTACTTAACACAAATGAATCACAATACTACTCAGTTAGCTGGAAAAATTTAGATCCTGTAACTCTTGATGCAGTCGACAGGATCTTTGGGTCGGTTAACCCGGCCACCTGATTATTAGATCCATGTCACCTCCTGGCGTATTTTATTTTTATTCATTAAATTTATATGCCCTCTAGCTTACTGATAAGGCAACTGTGGGCGGCTTAATAAATGGTAAAAAGATAAATATAAAAACAATTAAATTTAATTAAACAATTAAATTAAATATAAACACAATTAAATTAAGAAGGGTTACATAAAAATTAAAACCAAAGGGACCGACAGCATAGGGACAAAGTCTTCTTATCTCGCCAACCATCTCCAGTGAAGAATGCCCCATTGGAGACCCAAGCCAACTAACTAAATCGAGTTTAAAACGTACAGATGCATCTACTGAAAGCTGAAGTGCAATCTACATTCTCTGCATCTCACTACTTAGTTCTTGTTTGTATGGGCTAGCTCACATTCAGCTTTCATTCAAAACAGAAAATCCATTGAAATTTTTTGTCCTGGATGAATTTTATGAAAAACCAATATGGAAAACTATAGGCCAGAAATGTCACTCATGACATCACACAACATCGCGTGACGGTTTTGCCATTGCCAGCAATGGAGTGGGCACGGCTTCCATGTGACGTGTCCGGTCCGCAGGCCGGCAGTTTGGCATCTCTGCCATATAGGAAAGGAGAAAACTGACTCTTCTCTCCTGAAGAGTTAAATAGCAACTATAGCCCTTTCCAATCAGTTGATTTTCATTTAACAAAAACCCAAAAGTTTAAATTTAGGCTTTGGGACCAGGCAGGTGGAGTTCATATATTTTTTTCTGCATTGTCACTTGATGCCGAGAACTTTTCGGCTTACTTACATCACTTCCTTTTCCCGGACTCTAGAGAACTTATTACTCCCATACAGAGACACTGTGTCTCTCTGTGTAGCATTATGTGTGCCCTTGCAACATAGATTACCTACAGTGTTCTTTTATCATGCAGGTCAGTAACACTGTTGGGAGGAGGTAACAATGAGAAGGAAACTCCAGACAAGTTGCTGAAGAAAGTGTAATTGTAAGAGTCTGGATACTTGGATGGATTAAGAATGTTTACAGCAACCAGTGGTAGTTTTTGAAGGTGTAGGGAAAGAATGTGAATTAGGTTCATTTCAGTCCTCTTACTGAAATTGCTGTGCTCAAGAGTGTTTGAATTCTGTGTATAGGTTTTCTTTAATATCGAACTGACTCTACTTTACCACCAGAGGCCACTCTAATACCAGCTGCAGGAGATTTGCTTTGCCATGTGAACTTGGAAGCTTTTGAAGGAAGCTAGGGGGCGGGGGCAGGGGCAAGGTGGTTAATGCCTTCAACTTTCAGAATGAAAGGAAGGCCTCTTTTCCAACTGAAAACTATTTGGGACTGTACTTCTCTATGGCAACTGTCTGTTGGCTGGGAGGAATGTAGACCAGTTACACCAGGGGTCTTCAGACGTGGCCCTTTTATGACTTGTGGACTTCAGCTCCTAGAATTCCTCAGCCAGCATGGGTCGGCAGTTTGACACCCCTGCTATAGGCCATTCAATATTTTAAAAACAGGTCATACCATATGATTTTTTCAGGCTACAGGGAGATAATGATAACTAACTTATTACTAAATCTACTTTTAGGCATCTTTTAAAACCATCGTCTTCCCCCCCCTCCCCCACATACACACACATAACAAGAAATACCCAATTTCATTAACATTGAAACCCCTTTTGGACTTTTTGCATAATCCCTCAAATGAACAAGTGATTTATAGTTTTTATGATTACATAGGAGAGACTGTAGAAAGGAGTTGTAATCAAAGAGCAAGAGGTAAATTTAGAATGTTACTTTTAATTGCTGTAGAGAAGATCAGAGGCTATTGATTTGTATCTTTCGTCTTTCTTTTCTGTTTTTCTTTCACTTTTTTGCTTAATAGAAAACTATACAAGCTAAAACAAGCAGCCAACTAATGCAAGTTTTGTTTTTGTTTTTAATTTGAGTTAGAAAATTCTGGTTCACATATAAAAGATGAGGATTACATGCTTGGCAGTGAGACACACACACACACACACACACACAGACACGACACTGGGATTTTAACAGTGCAAGGCAATGCAAAATTGCTAATACAACTTTAGAACAAGTCAATCGCAAGGTCTCACTTAAGGCACAAGCAACCAGACTCAAATTATCATATTTTGGACACATGGAAAGACCTAACTTTCTTGAAAAGTCTATAATGCTGGCTAAGATGAAAGGAAAGTGAAAAAAAGGACAACCAGAAACAAGGAATCAATTACACTGGTGATGGATGAACCACTGAAAAAGTTGAAGGGTCAGGTTGGAGACAAATTATCCAGGAACAGGTTTATGTGGTTGTTAAGAGTTGGCACTGACTTACTGGCACCCAACTAAAATCAAATCCTCAGACGTCACTGAGGATTTTATTTTATTTTTGCCGTATCAGTAAGATGTTCCCCTGAATACCTTGCCCAATTCTGGATTCTACATTTTAAGAAGGATATACGAATGACCTGGTATAGATAAAAGTATAACAATAAGACAATCTACTCAACCGAAAAATAAATTCATGAATAAATCTGATCGTTGCCAAGTGACACTTTGATGTACACTTCAAATACCAAACAGCTGTCTCCCAGATGTGCTCTCTGCCAGCACAGAGAAAAAGGCTTGATTAAAGGGCTTATATTAGAAAGTCAAATTTTGGTTGAACATTAGTTCTAACAATACAAACAGTTTGACAACAGAACAATTATCCTGAAATGTTTTTGAGTTCTAGATGGTCTTCATATGGCTGATACCTTCTAACTCTTGTGTTTCATGAGTCAAGAAAGTTGTGACAGAATTTGGTTGTATAAATGAAGTGTAAATAGGCGCCCTCTGGTGGCAAAAGAGAATAGTTCAGCTATTTGTTTATTGCCAATAGATAAATTAATAAGCCAACAGTTTGGTTTATCTATTATCAGGCCAATCTATTTGAATCGATTCAAATATATTATGAAGAGCTGCCAGAAAAAATAATTTAAATGTTAAAATGCCTCTATAGATGACAATGCCAAATGATTTATTTCAAGCTCAGTTTAGGTTAGTTTATACATAAACAAAACATTATTTAACACTATTGTATATTAATAAATTGTAACTGAGATCTTTTTCCATATATAAGGAGAAAAACCTGAAGTAGAGATCTTGAATTTTAATCTAGTAGCTGTGTCCCCAAATAACTATGCATTGCTAAAATCATAGTATGCTCTTAGATTATTCTCATTTACTAAACTTCACATATAGTATTCCTGAGTATGGAAAACACAAAGAATTTTGACTTACTTAAAGATAAACTATGACTTTTCTGTACAACAAAAAAATCATGTTTTCCCATGAATTTGGAGTAATAACATAGGGAAATAAAAAATCATCCTATTTTACAAAGGCCCAATGCTCTTATACCAACTTTCAAAACAGTACAATAATATATAAATAATATGTAGATGTTATAAATGAGATTCATTCATTTGAAAAAAATAATTAGCCTCATTTTTGTATAGCTGACCCAAAGGTAACATAAAGAACATATGGGAATCCCATAAATTACAGCATCTGTGGATAATTCACTCGTCGCTCTGCATCCTGGCCAATGTTGAGTTGATTTTAGTGTTCATATAGGCAATGAATAAATGAGAATTTATGACCTAAAGTGCCACATTGAAAACCAGATGCAGAAGAGCTGCTAATATTCATGTGATACTTTTACATCACATGGTATGATAGCATGCACTTTTGAATACATTTCTAGCTTGACAAATATGCAGAAGGCCTGTGTGCAGCATTTGATTCCCACAGAAATACTAACAGCGCTGATGGTGTTACCCAGTTTGGGTAATGAAACATCTGCAAGAAAACAACCAACCTCAAGAGACCAAGCACCAAGGACCCCACATTTCAACCCTGAGCTACAAATATTCACCTTTATTAATTAAAACACTATCATAATACAAGTCGAGTTAAAAGCTGTGGAATTTCAGACAAAAATTTAACTGCTGTTATCCAGCTTATCTTAATCTATAATTCTTCATGGAGAAGGATGAAATTCTTTTAGGAAGCAAAGAAATCCACTATAGGAGTTATTTTTATGTTCATTATTTTGTCCATACAAAGGAAAGAAAATGTTAACTTAGTATTATCTAGGAACTATAATCTATGTGAGCAACTCTCTTATAAATAACTATACATATATTATATATATTTTCAAGTTCATTCGTCAAGTAGCAAAATGGAAGGCTTACATCCATAGCTCGTAGTTGTACAGTTGCAGTTCTATATTCAGCATCAAGCCTGCTCTTGTGAAAAGTAGCTACTGTGTTCTCTAGCACCAAATTTGTTTTGTCTTCATTAAGGGCCATACAACTCTGCAGAAAATAAATGCAAATGCTGTTTAGAAAAGTTTGCAAGTGTTTGAAGCTTCAGAAATTTAGATATTCCAATTATATTACTCCAGTTCATATAAAAATTGATCCAATGTAGTGTTAGCTATATTAGGTATTCATGATGTTCTATTGTCTAGAACCTACCGTATCACTGAAACAAATATAACTCTTGCTTTTTTTTCCTTTTCTCAACTGAAAATATATGTCCCACTTAATACTTCTTTAAAAGTAAAATGTTCTCCCCCTCATGAATGCATCAGAGTACTCATCAAGCAAAATGTTTTCCTCTATAATCAATGACCTGCAAATCAAAGAATGTTTTTCATTTCCTGATCCCATCCCACAATTACACTTGTCAAGGGCAAGAGTGCAAATAATAGAAAAAAGAGAATGAGCTCCAGAAAGGAAACTTCCAGAAAGAATATTTGGGGGAGTTTGAGGTATTTGTTTTTGTGCCTTTGCATCAGTAACTGTTGTCTGCCTGGACTAATCCTGCAGTTTCTTCTCAAGGTCTTTTGGAAGTGGTTTGCCACTGCCTCCTTTCTAGGGCTGAGACAGGGGGGCACTGGCCCAAGGTCACCCAACTGGCTTTGTGTCTAAGATGGGACTAGAACTCACGATCTCCCAGTTTCAGTACGATGCCTTAACCTCTAGTCCAGGGGTGTCAAACTCAATTTCATTGAGGGCCGCATCAGCATTGCGGTTGCCCTCAGGGGGCCAGGTGGGTATGGCCTGGGTGGACGTGGCCTACTGGGTGGGCGTGTCTAGAGTGCATATGGCCTACTGGATGGGCATGTCCAGCTCTACATCATTCGCATCAAGGGTGCCTATAGGGGCCTGGGCAGGAGAGGGACAGATCTGAAGGTCTCTGGCAGAAGGAGGGTCTCTGGGCCAAAGCCAAGGCAGAGGGGGCTATTCCCTCACTGTTTCCAGGATGGCTTCGTGAGCCGCATGAAACCACTTCGCGGGCCGAATCCGGCCCCCGGGCCTTGTGTTTGACATGTCTGCTCTAGTCCAAACTGGCTCTCAGTTTATATGTACCATGAATTACAGCAGATGTAATGTAATTCTATGGCAATTTTAGAAAGCTAAGGCCCCTCTTCCCACTAAATTTGAACTACTAGAGCTAACTTTTGGACACATTTCTAAAGAATGAGTTACATTTATCCAGAAACAGAAATATAAGAATTTCCTACAAATTTATGAATTCTTCCTTCCTCTTTATAAATCACAAGACACCATTTTTATTTACCATGCTAATAGTACACCATTTCTACGTTATCTTCACCTTCATATCTGAACTCATCTTGTTTTCCTTTTCCCCCCTTGACATTCTCTTTTTAGATATCTATAACTGATTATTCCTATCCATCCAATGAAACATGTTGCATCAGGAAAAGGAGAGAGCAGTTGAGATTATAAAGTCTGTTGTTAATTTAAAAAAAAAATCAATAAACTTTTAAGAAGTTTGAAAGAGAGGCAGGAAGGCTCATTCTTTTTAAAACACTCTACATTGCAAATTGTAAGGGACAGACATAGATTATTTGTAAAGTATATACTATGAGTGTTGAATTTCCAGCCCTTCCAGGCAAGGATGCAAAAAATTATAGCCTGCAATCAGGGAGAATGCCTGTCAGAAAGCACTGCCAATATTGAGTTAAATGGTTTGACTCATTAGATTATAGAATAATCGCCTCTAGAAGTTGTGATGCTCCAACCCTGGAGGTTTTTAAGAAGAGAATGGACAACCATTTGTCTGAAATGGTATAGGGTTTCCTTCCTGAGGAAGGGGTTGGACTAGAACAGAGTTCCCCAACACGCTGCTCACACAAAAAGGAGTACGCACACACGCTCACCTGCTATTTCTGCTGCCTGGTCCCGAAAGGCTCAAGGCTCAGTAGTGGGCCGCAACCCAGAGATTGGGGACCCCTAGACTAGAAGACCTCCAAGGTCTCTTCCAACTCTGCTATTATTTTCTGTTCTAGAATAATAGAGTTGGAAGGAACCTTGGACATCTTCTAGTCCTACCCCCTGTCCGTGGCAGGCAATCCTATATCATTCCAGACAAATGGCTGTCCAGTTTCTTCTTGAAAATCTCCAGTGACGGAGCACCCACAATTTCCAGAGGAAAGCCATTATAAGGCTGCTTCCTATAGTTTTATCACAGCACTTGTGCTAGGCTGAAATCAGTGTCAAGAACAGAACTGTTTTATTTGCTGAGGATATTTAATCCGACAGCTACTTAGATTTTGGCCAGGCAAAGTAATTCTCTCTTACCAATTTGCAAAACTACTCAAACATCATCTTGCAACACAGGTATCAATGGGCAAATTACTTAACATCTGTGATATTGTAATACAAATACTGGAGTTCAGATCAACAGCAGGATTTATTAATTTGAACTGAACTCACTTAATACTTATCACATGGCAATTAACATGATGAATCACAAACTGAATGTCCATCATTAATCAAAAGCAATTGTATTATTGAATGTCACTCAGTGTAATGCTTCTAAATGGAAAGCAGTAATTTAAGATATGAAACATTAACTGTTAATATTAAGAGTTAACTATTATCCAAGTTCAATGCATGTGCCAATCACCATATAAAATAGCAGAGGAGGAAAAAGGACAGAGGGTGAAAAAGGTCATAGGATGAAAAAGAATAATCCATAATTTCAATGTTTTTGGAATATACGATTGCATTGAGTATCTCTTCTGTTTTAGAAACTATATTTACCTTTATTAGTTGCATAAAATCAATTACAAGTTTTACTTTCTGAGTGTTAAGTTTCTTAATTTTAGCATTTGCTTGCTCAGATTCTTCCTCCAGATTTATGCCATCCTGTTCCATTTGTCTTAAACTGTATAAAAAAGATTTAAGAGGAATATTTTGGGAATAATTATTACACTCTCAGTTCAACATTACAAAAATATGTTTCAGGAATATTTTGGAAAATCACGAAACAAGATTGCTACTTTGAAAGTAGAAAATCATCACCATCACCATCATCACTGGAAGATGCTGTACAGATGACCTTATACTTTCAACGTTTAGTTTAACACCATTTGCTAACTGCACACTAGTAGCACTAATTCTCACTAATGTCTTTAATAAATCTACCCTATCACTTTTCCACCGACTAAGTGAAACTTGTTTAAAACTAGCACATTTCTCCACTTAGACATCACAACAGTATAAAGCATCCTTGTCTCAGTTTTCTCAAATTGTATTTAGTTGAATGTTTACACAATGTGTAGGCTCAGGATCAAAGCAACGCCATTATAATAAAATTACACACTGCATTACCTACGTTAATTACTCTGACAGTTAAAATCCCAAGGATCATTGCCATACAGATAGTCCTTGACTTACCACCATTCATTTAGTAACCATTTGAAGTGACAATGGCATGAATGAAATGAATGAAAAAATGAAAAAAGTGACGTATGACCATTTTGCACACTTATAACTATTGTAGCATCCCCAGTCAGATGATTAAAATTGGGACACTTGGCAACTGGCATGTAATTATGACAGTTGCACTGTCCCAGGATCATGCGATCACCATTTGTAACCTTCCCAGTTGGCTTCCGACAAGCAAAAATCAATGGGGGAAGTCAGAATTGTTTATTATTATTTATTTATTATTATATTTTTATACCGCCCTTCTCCCGAAGGACACAGGGCGGTGTACAGGGCAATAAATACAAAACAGGATACAAAAGTTAAAAGCGATTAAATAAATGCCCAAGGTTAAAACAATAATTAAGACGTATTTAAAACCCCAACCCTAACCCATCAGACTAGGTCAGACTGCTCAAATAGATACGTTTTTAGATCACGCCGGAAGGAGCGAAGGTCGGGGGCCGTCTGGAGCTCAACCGGCAAGCGGTTCCATAGGTCTGGCGCACCCACAGAGAACGCTCTCCCCCTAGGGGCCACCAATCGACATTCTTTGATCGGAGGCACCCTGAGGAGGCCCTCTCTTTGGGAGCGCACTGGACGGAGGGAAGTTGACGCCGGCCGCAGGTGTTGCCGTAGGTAATCCGGACCCATGCCATGTAGGGCTTTGTAAGTCATTACTAACACCTTGAATCTCACCCGGAGGGCAACCGACAGCCAATGCAGCTCGCGGAGCAAAGATGTAGCATGGGGGTATCGGGAAACCCCCAGCACAACTCGCGCGGCTGCATTCTGCACCAGTTGGAGCCTCCGAGTGGACTTCAAGGGCAGCCCCATGAAGAGAGCATTACAGTAGTCTAGACGAGAAGTCACGAGCGCATGAGTGACTGTACGCAAGGCATCCCGGTCTAGATAGGGTTGCAACTGGTGCACCAGGCGAACCTGGGCAAAGGCCCCCCTAGTCACAGCTCCGATATGCTAAAGAGAGCTGTGAATCTAGAAGGACCCCCAAGTTGCGCGCCCTATCTACGGGGGGTAATAGCTCACCCCCCATGGCCAGAGATGCCGGCACGAACAGCCACTCAGTCTTGTCAGCCTGTTCCTCCCCATCCAGACCCGGACCGCCTCCAGGCAGCAGGACATCACGTCGAGGGCATCACTGGGGTGGTTTGGGGTCGAAATAAAAAGCTGGGTATCATCAGCATATTGATGATACCCAACTCCAAAACCACGAATGATCTCACCCAGCGGCTTCATATAGATGTTGAACAGGAGAGGCGAGAGAACCGATCCCTGAGGAACTCCACAAATGAGAGGTCTCAAGGTCGATCTCTGCCCCCCTGCCAACACCGACTGTGAGCGTCCCAGAAGGTAGGAGGAGAACCACTGGAGAACTGTGCCTCCCACTCCTAACCCCCTGAGACGTTGCAGCAGGATACCATGGTTGATGGTATCAAAAGCCGCTGAGAGGTCTAAAAGGACTAGGACAGAGAAGTAGCCCCTGTCCCGAGCCCGCCAGAGATCATTCACCAGCGCGACCAATGCCGTCTCCGTGCTGTACCCGGGCCTGAAACCCGATTGGTACGGGTCTAGATAATCAGCTTCATCCAAGAACAAAGGGACCTGTTGCGCCACCATGCTCTCAACAACCTTCGCCAGAAAGCGAAGGTTGGAGACCGGACGAAAGTTGTTCAATATTGCTGGGTCCAAGGCAGGCTTCTTGAGGAGGGGTCTCACCACCGCCTCCTTCAAGGCGGCGGGAAAGCTACCCTCACTCAAAGAGGCAGTAATCACTGCCTGGAGCCAGCCTTGTGTCCCATCCCGGGCCGCATAAGTCAGCCAGGAGGGACACGGGTCCAACAAACACATGGTGGAGCTCAGCTTCCCCATGATCTTGTCCACTTCTTCAGGAGTCACAGGGTCGAACTCTTCCCAGATTACATCGACAAGGCTGCCCGTATCCTCATCATCAGACTCTGCCCAGTCGGAGTCCAGACCGGTCTGGATCCGAGCGATTTTGTCCGACAGAAATCGACTAAACTCCTCAGCTCGACCTAATGACCGCATGATTCACTTAACAACTGCGGTGATTTGCTTAACAACTGTGGCAAAAAAGGCTTTAAAATGGGGCAAAACCCGCTTCACAACTGCCTCTTAGCAACAGTAATTGGGAGCTCAATTGAGGTGAAGAACTATCTGTGAAACAGTGGTTCTTAAGCTATTTGACACAATCACCCTTTTTCTCTATCTCAAATAATGCCATTATCCCTCCCAGATGCAAACACAAAAACTTGAGATCCTGTAGTTTTGCACCAGTGTCTTGGCGGCAGCAGCAGCTCCTAAATTGTATCCTGGATTTACAACAAAGCAATTACAAACTGCAGGATAGGGAGTTTGCAGCCAGTCCCCAGAAAACAGAGGCAGTCTTCTTGTTGCTAGGCCCTGGTTGCAAATGCCCTGTGTTGCAAATACTCCATGGCAAAATCTTGCGTGGATTTTGGGACAGACTTTTTTCAGCCAGTGTCTTTCAGAGTGAAAGGGCCACCTGCTGGGATTTTGGCCCTGCGCAGGGCAGAGTCCCTCCGGCAGGTAGCTCTATGAGACATGATGCCTCATTTAATGACCGCTTTAGTCAACAACCAACATTTTCAAGCTCAACTGTGCTTGTAAGCCAAGGACTATCTGTAAGCACTATGAGGGGAAGATTGGGTGAAGAGAGGAAAAACTTTAAGCAAAAATAAGAGCCATAAGGTGAATGTTGCTGAAGGGAAGAAAACGATCAAGGAGAAACAATTGAAGAGAATCAAAACATTAAAGAGAAAATGAATATGTAAGTATAATCTAACTTAGTAATATTTCTTTTTAAGTTTTAACCGTTTTCTTGTAAGATTTTGTTTTCTAATAAAGGAAACAGAACTACTGTTCTATCTGTTCATTATCATAAAGTTGTGGCACTCCCTTTTTTCCTGAAAGGCATATTGCATAGGATAAGAACTAGATATTTTGGTTTTGCTTTCTAACTTCTATTTTTCTACATAATTTTAAATAATTTTATATAATATTTAAAGTCCATACCTATCACATTTCATACTAATTTTTGATTCTAATTGTTTCCTTTTATTTTTTCGTTCCAAGAGTTCTTTTTTCTGTTGACGGAGTTGGTTGTCTTTGCGTTCTAGGCATTTCAGCTTCTCAGACAGTAATGCCATTTGAGAATCCAATGATTGCAACTGCCTGTTAATTTCCTGAAATAAGTAGCACAGAAGAAAAATCCCATTTTACTGTGCAATCTTATTAAGGATGTTTGTACTGACTGCTTTAAATTATACATAATTTACACTCATGTTCAATAAAGTAACAATTTACTAATGGATTCAAGTACAGATCTTTCTTCAGACTCACACACTCACACACACACGACTATGTGTATTTTGGACAGAGGTTTCTCTATTAACTCTGCCTATGGAGATTCTGACATCCAGGTCATGGTTGCCCCAAAAGTGCTTTTTCACTTTTCAGCAGTTCGATGATGGTTCCATACACATTTGCACCACTCAGGTGACCTTGAGGACACAGATAAACTTCCAAGTGGCCTCAATGACTCTCTAAAAGAATGCAAATGATCAGCTGGCTGCAAGGAATATAAATCCTTCCATTCCCCACTATCAAGTCAGGACTGAAGAAGCTTCTTGGATAAGAAGCGAAACGTCTTCAAAGAAAAACAAGAAAGTCCAATTGCCTCTAGAAAAACCACCTTTCAGTTTTCTATTAACAACACAATTGCATAGCCAATCAAAATTAAGTCCCACTGAGTTCAATGACCTTTAAAAATTAATCCTAACTAAGATGTATAGAAATGCAACTTTAGTCTATTAATTTATTGACCTAGTGAATTACCTTCCTGCATTAAGCACCTTCTGGAACATGTGTTACTTAAATTTCAGCCACCTACTAAAACTTTTTCTCCTACATATTATCTTACTAGTGAATAAAATAGATCAATCTTCAATTATTATATATTCTGGTAATATTAAGAATTTTAGTAATCTATTTATTTAAGAAGTCCTTGGTGCTTTCTGAGCTTGGTTGTTGTTTCAGGATGTTTCATTACCTGACTAGATAACATCATCAACCTTGATCTACATACATTCTAGTACAATCAATTTAATTCTTTTACTATCAAACTATCGACATTCCTTGCTTTTAAAAACTTGCATTATTCTACCCTGACTACTATAAATAAGCTTTTTAAGAAGTACAAATTGGTATACAATATTAGTGAGAAAGAACAGATTTAAAATCTAAAATTCATAACCTAGATTGCCAATATATTTTCAACACAATAATGACTACTAGAAGTCATCGGTTGCAATTATTTGATTTGTAGTAAGGTGAAAGACATACTGCTAGTAACTGAATGAAAGAAAGATCAAGTGTGACAGCACTTTTCCAAATTTAAGTGTGAAAATAGAGAGAAGGTGACTAAATCAGCACATTTATTTATTTATGAAGGAGTGATATTTGAACCTGGACAGTTGTTAAGGTCTCTCTGCTATTTTCAGTACAAAGGCATGACTGAAAAATAAGCTAGTTTAAAGTTATCCAATTCTGAAAATATTTTTTCATATCCTGATAGAACTGGTATGTTGCATCTGTTTTACTGTTCTTCATTGTAGCATATGATTTTATCATCATATTTGAGATTTTATGCATCTTTCCTATGCTTTGTCATTTTATATCATTCTATATTGAATATGTGTGTTTCGTTGCTATGTCTATTCTGGATGGGCCACCATTTTCAGAAGCAAGATATACATAGTTTTTTCTATAGGGGTGCATTTTCTGGAACTCTGCTCAGAAAAACTGAAGACTCAGTCCACATATGAAAAGATTAAACATTTGCCATTAGGAAGAGAATTAACTAATACTGCTAATATTAAATAGTAAAACTATTATTTTTAAAAAACAGAAATGCTCCGTGACATAGATATGCTAAGGACAAAGATATTTTAGAATTAAAAACACCCAAAACTTCAAATAAAAATGGAATCTCGCTTTCTTGAAACATTACAGAAATTGACTTACATTTTTTTTATCTTCCAACTCTCTTCTTTTATCTGCATCCACTGTAACAGTAAGATACTGTGCTGGCCTCAGCGATGTGTTAGTGGAAACAGACTGATTTGTGTAACGTGATATTTTTACTGAGTACCTTTCTTCTGCTGTGTAGATTTGTTTAAGTTTTGTTTCCTTTATTACCTGTACATGAAACAAGTGAAAAGATGGATATAACAGGAAGTAGAGAAGTTATCTGCAGCTCCAGGAAGTCTAGCTGCTGCCAGCTGAGGAACTTCCTGACAGACTGAAAGGAGGTGGATGGCATATCTTTCTTTGTTACTCTCTTAAAGTTTGGTTAATAAAATCTTTTTTTGGCACTTCCACCATGGTTCACTATCGTTTTTTCCCCTCTCAGCTGGCAATAGAGCTGTTCAGGAATACTTCTCACCCTTTCGATCATATTCCTAGTCTTCTCTGTTCCTACAGGAACCTCATAAATATGATACTGATGACACAGGTAATTCATCACAGGGAAGGGAGCATCGAATAACTCTCTTAAGTAAGAGAAAAATCCGTATCGGCTGAAAAAAAGAAAGAAAAGAGATACAGGTAGACAGCTTTTCTGTTACTAATAATAACATATTCCCCAAGCAATGAAGCTGAGATGGAAATGTGTGGCAGGAAGCAGTTTACATTTACTAAAATAAAAATTAGGTGTATGCAGTAGAAAAACCAAATGGAGCACTCTTTTAAAAAAGATTTTAACTGTACCATAGGCAATTGTGTTGATTTTCCTAATCAAATAAGTTGATTTTATTTACAAGTTAAAAAAAAACCTCTTTAATTTCAAAAGAAAACAACAGTAGAAAAGAAGGCATAATGCCGTTCTTGGAATATTTTTTTTTATTTTTTTATTTTAATTCCATTTTAATTCCATTTATATCCCGCCCTTCTCCGAAGACTCAGGGAAGAAAGACAGTGAAGACAGTGAAGAAAGCCAGCTGGATGGCCTTGGGCTATTCACTCTCTCTCAGCATAATCCACCTCACTGTTGTTAGGGTGGGGGATACAGGAGGAGGAAGGTGTGTTGGGTATGTTTGCCACCATGTTACTTGTAAAAATAATAAAGATGGGATACAAACAAGCTAAAAAATAAGCAAGCAAGTAGAAACAAAAAGCTATAAAAGATAAAAAAACACCCACCAAGTTAAGCACTATATATTATTTTTATGCACATTAATTTAAGTAATGTCTGATTTTAACATAGGGCTGTACTTACTACAGTTCTTCAATTGGTTTTGAAGGTCTTTTTTCAGCAAATGATTCACTAGGTGCACATACAGCATTCACTCTTAGTTTGCGATTATCCCGCATCTACAATAGGTTGCACCAATAACGAAAATGTGAATTCATAAATCTTAAAATAATAAATTTGATTATTATTAGAGTGTATTATAATATTGCCTTCTGAATCTAAGGATATTCTTTCTGCATTGCCGTTGTATACAGGCAGTCCTTGATTACCACTTGCTTCATTTAGCAACTATTTGAAGTTATGTTGATGTAAAAAAAAACCACGTTCTGCAACCAATCCTCGCATTTGCGACTATCGCAGCACCCCACAGGCACGATTTCCACTAATGTGCTTCACACCTGACCTCTGACAAGTAGAGTTAATAAAGAATGTGGAAGTAAAATCTAAGTCAGTCATGTAATATCTTGCTTAATGGATTCACTTAACAACCAAAGTAGTAGTGAGATCACAAGCACATCACGGTCATGAGATATTTCACGTAGCAATCATGGCACTTAGTGACACAGTTGCTGGTACCAATTGTGGCCATGAAGCAAGGATTATCTGTATAAATTGCTAAATTATATGGGTATTTTTGCTTTCTTTTTAAAAGGTAAGATTATTAACGAAAAATGGTTCACAAGTATTTGAGAATTACTAATAACTCTGTATCAGAAAGAGCACTTTTACATCTATTAAGGCAGGGGTGTCAAACTCAATTTCACTGAGGGCCGCATCAGCATTGCGGTTGCCCTCAGGGGGCCAGGTGCGTATGGCCAGGGTAGGTGTCGCCTACTGGGTGGGCGTGGCTAGAGTGCGTATGGCCTACTGGGTGGGCATGGCCAGCTCTACATCGTTTGCATCAAGGGTGCCTATGGGGGCCTGGGCAGGAGTGGGGCAGATCTGAGGGTCTCTGGCAGAAGGAGGGTGTCTGGGCCAGGGCCAAGGCAGTGGGGGCCGTTCCCTCACTGTTTCCAGGATGGTTTCGCGGGCCACATGAAACCACTTTGCGAGCCGGATCCGGCCCCCGGGCCTTGTGTTTGACATGTCTGTATTAAGGAGAGAGTTCTATTAAGATTGGAGACCTGCCTTAGAACTGTATTCATAAAATGGCTTGTAACGTGAACAAAAGCCCGCAATGATTAAATATCCATTTAAAAACTACTGCAATCTAACAATTAATAAAAGCACGTAATGTAGGAAATAGGTTCTACTTTATTTATTGGCCACTCAAAGCATGATTATTCTAAACAAGAAATTGGTATGTTCCATCAAGTTAAGAGTAAAGAAACTCAGAGACAGAGAGAAGCCTGAAGCTTCAAATATTCATCTTTAGTGTTGAACAGAATAGATTCCCCCGCCCCATTCTACTTGCTCAACAAGATAAATTTATCAAATATATAATTATATTGCATAGGTGGAAATGCTATTTAATGAAGTATTCTTAGAGCTATTATAATGCCAGTAATACACATGGTGCTGGATGCCACAGAGCCTAATTATTATTAAGTCTCCTACACCACCAGTTTTTAATCATGTGAACAGATCTTTACCTCTTTTAAAAATATTTCCATATCTTCCTTCATTTCAAAGACAAAGGCCTTCATGTCATTAGCAGAAATGTGATTTTCTACATATTTAGCGTGTTTATTATCTTTCATATTGATCTGTAAAAGAAGAAACTAGAGTTACAAAAAGAATTGCATTTTAAAAATCCAAAACCAGTTTTTTTAAAATAATGTGCACCATTCCCTCCACATAATATGCTGCTATAGAACAATCATTCATGATTGTAAAAAGCAAACTGTTCTCCAACGAGACCTATACTGAACAGTACCCATTAAGGAAAATTGTTATACTTTGTATTGTAACCATGAATGCAACAGAAGCCCTCTCCCCAACCACTCAACAGGTTACAATTTGTGAGCATATTGTTATTATTACTTTCACGTAACAAGCATGATATCATCTCAAAATTAAATAATTAAAAATGTTAATATATCAGAATTCTGACATTTTTGTGAATACTCTTCATAACACAGGCATATAATAAAGTATCAGAACAAAAATCTTTGGTTCTAAATTTTTTTGTACTTAAGTTTCGTGAGACAAATTATACTGACATAGCTAACTTAAGATGTCAAAATACACATATCCCAGTTGATAATAAAATAACGGATTGTTTAGAAAAGATTTTAAAAATAAGATTATAACGGAAGTAATGATTAAATTTTAGTAATAATATTAAAGTGAATCAGCTTACTGAAAGCAACACAGGGTCACAGACGCTTCTTTTAAATTGCCCTCTGTTCTGTCTTAGCCACATAAGAGCATCGTGTGTATCTTGGAATCTCCCTTTCAGCTTCTCTTCCTTCATATTCATCAGATTTTCAAATTGAGCAATGCGGTCTGCAATACCTGTAATTTTAATAACCCCTGAAATATTTACTGTAATATATGATTACAAATATAGCCCCCCTCCCATTTTACTAATAGATTGAGAAAACATACTTAATTGGATATTTTTCTGCTCTTCTAACAAGCAGAAATTACAAGAAATTAATGGAGACTTATGAACTATTTCTGTGAGATCATCCAACAAGAGTTGCTGAATTTCCACCAGAAAATAAATGTATAGTAAGTGCTATTCAAAAGATGTCTCAGAATCTAGCTCTCATAGCAATAGCCAATCTTTTCCTCAACAGTATAAATTATAACTAGAGAATAAGACAAAATCCAAAGATGTATTTATATGCTTATATAAATCTCATTCCCCAAAGCTATTCCCCAACATCTAGCAAGTCTTAGAATTTCTAAGAATATTCCATAAAGAACCATAATATGAAAAAATGAATATTAAAGATACTTAGACAGAAATGCTTGGTTGATACCAGGATCCAAAGTTTAGTAAATAAACTGCTTGGATCCTGCCATGGAACAGGTAAGAGGAACATCATATTTTCCTTCTGGACAGAGTAGGCAAGTTGTTAATTTTCAATATCTTTATTTGTTTGGAACTCAGGTTGTATGAATAGCAAAAAATATACTTTAGCACCTTTACCTTGTCTTTCTTTTAGCAAGTTCTCCCTTTCTCTGTGCAGATCATTTATTTCACCATCAATATTTGCCTTCTCTTCTTCCAACTGTCTAAGGTTGGCATTAAGAGAATTCATTAAAGGCTGAATGTTCTCAGCATTTTCTGTGTTTCTAAGCTCATTGGTCCAGTCTTCTATCATCTTACGAGTGTTTTGTATTCTCTTCTGCCGATCCATTTCTGCCTCTCTTTTCATCCTTAAAGCTAGTTTAATATCTTCAATCTAAAAAATGCATAGAAACACTTTCCAGAAATGTCAATAAAAAAGTAAGTTTCCATTATAAAATAGCAAAGAAAAATGGCAAAGACTTGTTATTTTAGTTAGTCTTGTTACCACAATGAAAGTTGTTTTCTGTACAAACTCTGTCTGCGCCAGCCCACAGTAAGCTTGCCCAGACAAGGGGAAATAAAGACTAAAGCAAGTTGATAGAATTAAAAAGTGCTTTGCCTGGGTGATGTACATAAACTCATCTATCATTTTAGTGGGGCACGTATTACACTTTAAAACTCCTGAAGTAAAATTTGCAGTGATTATTGTCACGGTAAAATTCAACATTTATATTCTTGAATATTGTGACAAGACTGAATGATTAATACTGCAGACTGCCATTCATAAATTGGACTCTTCTTCCCACTTCACTCCACTGAGGTTGACGTTTGGGTGATAAGTGAGATCAGAGAGGAACAAGAACCTATTTTGTCAGGTCTATCAGCAAAACCATGCTACTACAGCTAGGTAAAGGTAAGGTAAAGGTTCCCCCGCACATGCGTGCTAGTCATTTCCGACTCTAGGGGCCGGTGCTCATCTCCCTTTCAAAGCTGAAGAGCCAGTGCTTGTCCGAGGACATCTCCGTGGTCATGTGGCCGGCATGACTAGAACGCTGTTACCTTCCCACTGTAGTGGTCCCTATTTTTCTACTTGCATTTTTACGTGCTTTCAAACTGCTAGGTTGGCAGAAGCTGGGACGAGTAACAGGCGCTCACTCTGCTACGCGGCACTCGGGATTTGACCCGCCAAACTGCCGACCTTCTGATCGACAAGCTCAGCGTCCCAACCATTCAGTAATTTTTCAAGGGTTACAGTGCCGCTGAACAAGGAGACTTACAATGCTTCCTCATATATATACATATGTATACATATACATATATACATACACAAAAGGGACGCAGTGGCTCAGTGGGTTAGGACGCTGAGCTTGTTGATCAGAAGGTCGGCAGTTTGGCGGGTCAAATCCCAAGTGCCGCGTAACAGAGTGAGCACCTGTTACTCGTCCCAGCTTCTGCCAACCTAGCAATTCGAAAGCACATAAAAATGCAAGCAGAAAAATAGGGACCACTACGGTGGAAAGGTAACAGAGTTCCATGCGCCTTTGGCGTATAGTCATGCCGGCCACATGACCACGGAGACGTCCTCGGACAAGCGCTGGCTCTTCGGCTTTGAAACGGAGATGAGCACTGGCCCCTAGAGTTGGAAACGACTAGCATGTATGTGCAGGGGAACCTTTAACTTTACATACATATACACACACACACGTATGTATGTATGTATGTATGTATGTATGTATGTATGTATGTATATATAATTTTTGATTGCTCATCTTACCACAGGGTTGCACCTGTCACAGCATCCTTGCAGTTATGTGATTACAATTTAGGTGCTTGGTAACCAACTCACACTTATGAAAATTGCTGCATCCTGTGGTCATGTGATTGCCTTTTGTGATCTTCACTGCTGGCTTCCAACAAGCAAAATCAATGGGTGATCAAAAATGGTGATCACATGACCACAGAATGCTGCAATCACACAGGATTCACCTAATGATGGCAACTGGAACTACTGCAATTGCCACCATAAGCTGGCGTGGTCACATGATATTGCACTTTACAACATCTCTTAGCAATGGAGTTGCCAGTCACAATTACCAGTGTTAAGTGAGACTACCTACAATTACCTTAAAGTCAAAATCTTTAAGGGAGAAAAAAACTTACTTGTTTGTCTTTTTTCTCCAAAGCATCCTGTTGCTGTTTACATTTCTGAGATGTTTCTTTGATGGCTGCAATCTATATATAAGAGAATTTTAACTTAGCATTGTGTTCTAGTTAGTGAATTCATCAACTAATATAGCACCAGAAAGCATGAGCTTGCCACATTTTTAATGTGAACAGACTGCATATAGTTTGTTCTTTACAGTTCTTTATAGTTCATGGAGAATAATCACCACTTGATACAAAACTGTAAACTATTATTGTAGAGTTTATCAACTGCAGTTTGAACAGCTGAAGTCTTATGGAGCCATTTTAAGGATTCAACATATACTGGAAATATGTATTAAGAACATGATTTCTATTCTGGTAACAGTTATAGCTACTGGACTGCAACCAAATTTCTGTTTTCTTCACATTCAGTACTGCACTGAGATATCATAGACTTCCACAAATAGGAAAATAACAGTGAATACCTTTAAAAGAATGGCTGGCAGAAGTTTACATGCATTTGTTCAAGGTTTCAACCAGCACTCTAATACTAAAAATTGGAATTAGTTAGCGATCCTATTTAAAAAGCCGATATTCTGGTTTGTTGAATTAGAAATTCAGTCAATCTATGATTTCCAAGTCCCAGGGCTGTACAGCACATTTGGTGGTTTAAATTCTGCTAAAAATAGTTATTGCTTTATCTTAGCAATGTTCAAGTACTGTGATTAATTAGAGATTATCAATTTGACATCCAGAATGCTTTTCCATAGCGCATTAGTCTTGAAATGTGGACTTGTTGGAAAGCTAAATTGCACGGAATCTTTGCTTCTTCTATTTTAACCCTGAGTTTTTTATAAGCCGTTTTAATTTTAAATTTCATGACAACCAGCTACATTCCTATAACTTTTGTATGTGTATTAATCATTTTGACTTCTATATGCAAAAGTGATACAATAAATGTAAAACATGCCTTTTCCTTGATTTTGTCTTCCAGTTCTGTACATTGCTTCTCAGCTTCTCTGATCTCATGAATCATAGGAGCCTGGGTCTGTCTCATTGTTTTTAATTCTTCTTTCTGTCTATCTCGGGTTTTTTTAGCCTCTTCATACAGCTTCCGTGTTTCTTCATATATCTAAAAAGCAATGCGTGCAAAGTAATTAGTGACGGTGCACAAACTGTAGGATCACGCTATCTGATTTTGCTACTTTGCTCACATTTAATATTTATATAATTACTATACATTAGTTTGAACCAAAAAGGGACGCGGTGGCTCAGTGGGTTAGGACGCTGAGCTTGTCGATCAGAAGGTCGGCAGTTTGGCGGGTCGAATCCCGAGTGCCGCGTAGCAGAGTGAGCGCCTGTTACTCGTCCCAGCTTCTGCCAACCTAGCAGTTCGAAAGCACGTAAAAATGCAAGTAGAAAAATAGGGACCACTACGGTGGGAAGGTAACAGCGTTCCGTGCGCCTTTGGCGTCTAGTCATGCCGGCCACATGACCACGGAGACGTCCTCGGACAAGCGGCTTTGAAACGGAGATGAGCACCGGCCCCTAGAGTTGGAAACGACTAGCATGCATGTGCGGGGGAACCTTTACCTTTACCTTAGTTTGAACCAGAATAGCCTACTTAGCAAAAGAAAAACACAACCGACATCAGGGGACCACCAGATGGAGGAATGCTGCTTTATACTGCACTATTAACTAAATTTTTATTTGACATTATGATCAGAATTACAACACTGCACAAAATTTAAACACCTGAAAATTTTTACAGTGAGACTGCTGTTTGTAATATATGCACAATTGTTTGCTTTTTAACATGAAACACTTGTTGGTATATATACACAACAAATATGGATGTCTAGTAAAGTTTCCTTTTTCTGATGTTTAAAACGGTTTATTTCTGTCAAGGCGATGCATTAAATATCAATACATTTCTCAAACAAGCTGAAGGAAACAATGTAGCATTTTAAAAGTATCATGAATTTAATTTGGGGATTATCATTTCAAAGGTATTTTTCTTACTTTTTTTAAAAAAAAGAACAGCAGATTGATGCTGTACAAATCATTTTCAAGGATTAAATTTAATGTAGCTAATCAAATTCTGGGCTCAGACCTTTTTTGGAGTATTCAATAATGTTTACTTAAATGGGCATATTTCAGTTTGCATGAATATTGAATCAAAGAAGCAGTCAAATTTTAAAATATTACAACAAAATGAAATACTATGACTTTAAAATTGTGTTCAAGCTATTTAAAGTGGGAGCGGCATAATGTTTTTCTTGAATTAAAAAAACCCCTAATACAATCAGAGAATTGAAGCAGATGGTGGGTTAATCTGTTTTGGTTTGCCACAACAGAGAAATCATCTCACTTTTGCAACATATGACTCTAGAGAAAACAAGTTAGAATCCATACTAAAAACATTGTAAAGAACATTGTAAATCTAAATCAACAGATTTCACAAGAAAGGGAACCTCTGTCTTCAGCAAGGAATTTAGACTGTTTATTTCTATTCTTACAATTCAGTCATAAAATAGACTGAAAAGATATCCTTATATAGAGTAGGATTTCCAAAACATTAATCAAAAATCAAAAATCATCAAAGAAGACAGTAGCCAAACAATTCCATAAACTACTATTATAGAATTACCAGTTCCCATGAAACTGAGTTCAACTTTACCTTTGTGTGATTTATTAAACAATTTAATTTTTTTCCCTACCATTTTAAAATGCTCAAATCAAGTTGCAGGATGAAAAAAAAATCTTAACTAAATTGCAAGACAAGAAGAATTTTAGGAGCTACTTATTAAATGCAAATTGGGGGAGGGGAGAAAAAAGTGAATTTTTCATAATTTCATTTTGAAAATGTTACTAATTTATAATTTATTCTGGATTTGATAATCATGGAAATTAGCAAAAAGGTATATTTAAAACACATACCAACAGTTTATAATCTCCCTTTTTGTTATCTTAGGCAGACATTTGTTAGACAAAATACAAATTGCAGATAGTTGACATTTGATCAACTTCCCCACTTCGCTCCAATTCTTTCTTGCTATATTAGCCTTGCTTTTGTTCATGTGTATATCAGTATGTATTTGTGTTTAAAAATACGTTTTCAAATCTTTTTAAAAATTAAGAACTTACCACCCATGGCCTTTTTTTCTCAAGCATTGCAATTGAATCTAGATGGTGCTGACGTTCATGATATCGCTCCACATCTTGCTTATATCTTTCGTTCTTTTGCTTCATTTTTTCTAGATTGCTATTTTTTTCCGTGCATGAATTCTGTCAGCACATATATTTTAAATTATTTACAAGACTAAATTAACCAAGTTAACTCTCAGGTTATTGTTCTACCATCTACTTCATTCAATTATGAACATTAGAAGAACAGAATTAGTATTAATACAAATGGTAATTTTATCTTCAAAAATACAACTTATTTTGCAGTGTGCAGGTTAAAAACAGAAATGTCAATGGGGTTGTAGTCACAGAAATTATCACTAGATTGTAGTCAATTATTTGCTCTCAATTTCCACTTGCTGAATGGGAGAGGCAATTTTTAACAATTCTCCCTCCATTTGGAGGAGTCCTCCATTCCCTACTGGCATTGAGGGAAATCTTCACTGGATCAATCAACATTCCAGCAAAGGGACACCACTTGATACAACCCAATATACCATTGAATATAATGCAGAAAAATTCGTCATAACTAGAGTTCCTGGTCTTTGCTTTGAATCAGCTCAGAACCATAGAAATGTGTTAACAGAAGCCAAATATTTACTGTATTGAATGAAAACGTTCAATCAATAATATTATATATACAGTTAGTCCTCAACTTACAACCACAACTGAGCCCAAAATTTCCATTGCTCAGTAGGCAGTTTTTAAGTGAGTTTTGTTACAGTTGCTAAATGAATCATTGTAGTAGTTAAATGAATCATGCGGTCATTAAGCAAATCTGTCTTCTCCCATTCACTTTGCTTGTCGGAAGCCTGCTGGGAAGGTTACAAATGGTGATGGCATGACCAGGGCCAGTGCAATTGTCGTTAAGGATAGGCCAATTGCCAAGTGCCTGAATTTTGAACATGTGACCAGGAGGATGCTGCAAATGGTCATAAGTGTGAAAACCAGTCATAAGTCACTTTTTTCAGTGGTGTTGTCGAACGATCACTAAAGAAATGGTTGCAAACCAAGGACTACCTGTATTTTCTATTTATTAATGGACATTCATATTTCCTTTTTTATTTTCCCATTAAAAAATTAACATAATTCTTAATTCTGTATCTTAATAATTTATAACTGGAATTAACAAGATATCCCCTCAACCAAATTCTCACCCCCAACTTTAACTATATTTAAATATTATATTGATAGTTATGTTAACATAATTGAGATTCTACTTGGCAGCATTACTAATAAGAACTATGATTAATTTTCAAAAATGATGTAATTTCATCTTAATTTTTTTTTTAAAAAGTTGGGTAAAATGACTAATTTTTTAAATCTATGAAATAAATAGTAAATAAATACAAAATAGTTTTTGCAAGAATCTATTGATGTGGATCCCCTTCATGGATTACTGCCTTGTCGTGGCGAAGGGGCTTGCGTAATTCAATGAAGCTATGAGCTATGCCGTGCAGGGCCACCCAAGACGGAAAGGTCATAGCAGAGAGTTCTGACAAAACGTGATCCACTGGAGAAGGAAATGGCAAACCACTCCAGTATCTTTGCCATGAAAACCCTATGGACAGTACTAAAAGGCAAAACGATATGACGCTGGAAGATGAGCCCCTCAGGTCGGAAGGCGTCCAATATGCTACTGGGGAAGAGCAGAGGACTAGTACTAGTAGCGCCAGAAAGAATGAAGCGACTGGGCCAAAGCCGAAAGGACGCTCAGCTGTGGATATGTCTGGTGGTGAAAAGAAAGTCCAATGCTGTAAAGATTTTTTCTCCATAGGAACCTGGAATGTAAGATCCATGAATCAAGGAAAGCTGGACGTGGTCAAACAAGAGATGACAAGACTAAACATTGACATCTTAGGTATCAGCGAACTAAAATGGACAGGAATGGGTGAATTTAATTCAGATGACCATCAGGTATACTACTGCGGGCAAGAATCCCTCAGAAGAAATGGAGTAGCCTTCATAGTCAATAAAAAAATAGGAAAAGCAGTACTGGGATACAATCCTCAAAATGACAGAATGATCTCAGTTCGAATCCAAGGCAAACCATTCAATATCACAGTAGTCCAAGTCTATGCCCCAACCACCAGTGCTGAAGAGGATGAAATTGACCGGTTCTATGAAGCCCTACAGCACCTTATAGAACTAACACCCAAAAATGATGTCCTTATCATCATGGGGGATTGGAATGCTAAAGTAGGAAGCCAAAAGATAACGGGAATAACAGGCAAGTTTGGCCTTGGAGTACAAAATGAAGCAGGGCACAGGCTGATAGAATTTTGTCAAGAGAATACGATGGTCATAGCAAACACTCTTTTCCAACAACCCAAGAGACGGCTTTACACATGGACATCACCAGACGGTCAACACAGAAATCAGATTGACTATATGCTCTGCAGCCAAAGATGGAGAAGCTCTATACAGTCAGTAAAAACAAGACCAGGAGCTGACTGTGGCTCAGACCATGAGCTTCTTGTTGCAAAGTTTAGGCTTAAATTAAAGAAAGTAGGGAAAAGCGCTAGGCCAGTCAGGTATGAATTAAATCATATCCCTGTTGAATATACAGTAGAGGTGACAAATAGATTTAAGGAATTAGATCTGATAGACAGAGTGCCTGAAGAACTATGGACAGAGGTTCGCGACATTGTACAACAGGTAGCAACCAAAACCATCCCAAAGAAAAAGAAATGCAAGAAAGCAAAATGGCTGTCTGAGGAACCTTTGCAAATAGCTGAGGAAAGGAGGGAAGCGAAAGGCAAGGGAGAAAAAGAAAGATACGCCCAATTAAATGCAGAATTCCAAAGAATAGCTAGAAGAGATAAGAATGCCTTCTTAAATGAACAATGCAAAGAAATAGAAGAAAACAATAGAATAGGGAGGACCAAAGATCTTTTCAAGAAAATTGGAGAGATGAAAGGAACGTTTCATGCAAAAATGGGCATGATAAAGGACCAAAATGGCAGGGACCTAACAGAGGCAGAAGAGATTAAGAAGAGGTGGCAAAATTACACAGAAGAACTATACAAGAATGAGCTTAACGTCCCTGATAATCACAATGAGGTGGTCACTGACCTCGAGCCAGACATCCTAGAATGTGAAGTGAAGTGGGCCTTAGAAAAGCTGAGCAACAACAAAGCTAGTGGAGGTGACAGTATTCCAGCTGAGCTATTCAAAATCTTAAAAGACGATGCAGTAAAAGTGCTACACTCAATTTGCCAGCAAATTTGGAAAACTCAACAGTGGCCACAGGATTGGAAAAGATCAGTTTACATTCCAATTCCAAAGAAAGGCAGTGCCAAAGAATGTTCAAACTATCGCACCATTGCACTCATTTCTCATGCTAGTAAAGTTATGCTTAAAATTCTACAAGCTAGACTCCAGCAGTATGTGGATCGAGAACTACCAGAAGTACAGGCAGGATTTCGAAGAGGCAGAGGAACTAGAGATCAAATTGCTAACATACGCTGGATCATGGAGAAAGCTAGAGAGTTCCAGAAAAACATCTACTTCTGCTTCATTGACTATGCTAAAGCCTTTGATTGTGTGGATCATAACAAACTCTGGCAAGTCCTTAAAGAGATGGGCATACCAGACCATCTTATTTGTCTCTTGAGAAATCTATATGCGGGTCAAGAAGCAACAGTGAGAACTGGACACGGAACCACTGATTGGTTCAAAATTGGGAAAGGAGTCCGGCAAGGCTGTATACTGTCGCCTTGCCTATTTAACTTATATGCAGAGCACATCATGAGAAAGGCAGGGCTAGATGAATCAAAAGTTGGAATTAAGATTGCCGGAAGAAACATCAACAACCTAAGATATGCAGATGATACCACTCTAATGGCAGAAAGTGAAGAAGAACTAAAGAGCCTCTTGTTGCAGGTGAAGAAGGAGAGTGCAAAACTTGGGTTGAAACTAAACATTAAGAAAACCAAGATCATGGCATCCGGCCCTCTCAACTCCTGGCAAATAGATGGGGAAGAAATGGAGGTAGTGACAGATTTTATTTTCCTGGGCTCCAAGATCACTGCAGATGGGGACTGTAGCCAAGAAATTAAAAGACGCTTGCTCCTGGGGAGGAAAGCCATGGCAAATCTAGACAGCACACTAAAAAGCAGAGACATCACCCTGCCAACAAAAGTGCGTATAGTCAAGGCTATGGTCTTCCCAGTTGCAATGTATGGCAGTGAAAGTTGGACCATCAGAAAGGCTGAGCGCCAAAGAATTGAGGCCTTTGAACTATGGTGCTGGAGAAGACTCCTGCGAGTCCCTTGGACTGCAAGGCGATCAAACCGGTCAGTCCTAGAGGAGATCAACCCTGACTGCTCTTTAGAAGGCCAGATCCTGAAGCTAAAACTCAAATACTTTGGCCACTTAATGAGAAGGAAGGACTCACTGGAGAAGAGCCTAATGCTGGGAAAGATTGAGGGCAATAGAAGAAGGGGACGACAGAGAATGAGGTGGCTGGATGGAGTCACTGAAGCAGTATGTGTGAGCCTAGATGGACTCCAGAAGATGGTAGAGGACAGGAAGGCCTGGAGGAACATTGTCCATAGGGTCGCGATGGGTCGGACACGACTTCGCAACTAACAACAACAACAACAACAACATTGATGTGGATAGCTATAAATAATACCTTAAATAAATACAAATTTTACATGATAGGAAAGCATTAAAAATATATCAAGCTATTTCATAATTATCAAAATAGCAAAATGATATTTCAATAGAATAATTGTAATTAATATAAAATATAAAATCTAATAACCATGATTTCCAGCCATCCAACATACTTGTTTAAATAAAATGCAACATACTCATTTGCAGAGATTATGCATTCCCCCTCATCAAACTTCAAGTAATCATGGTTATCTCTAGAAAACCAATTTCCCAATAAATTACTGCAAAACATAACAGAACGATCCATATATATTGACAATTAAAATGAATGTCATACAGTTTTGCTGTACTGCAAGACATTTTGAAAGCGTTATTGTAACATAAAGTAAAAATACTATAAACAAACAGTAGTACAGTGCTGCTATATCTCCCTGGACATTTACTCATTACTTATTCCTAGGGACTAAGGTGTAAAGGAAAGAAAACATTTTAGTCTTTCTGAAGCCTTAACAGTTTTTTTTCTTATTTGATAATAATATAGATTTATAAGTTTTTTGTAAACTAATTATTTCTACTCATCAACTATATATCTTTAGATTTTAGTATTTTGCTTTTTTGTGGGTATATTTTATTCTTTATCCTATACAGTTATTTTTAGTGTTGTCTTTTGTGTTTCATTTCTTTTGTATTTTTTGTGATTTTTTTGTTATAAAATACAATAAACAGGAAAAAAGAAAAAGAAAAAGTTTTTCTGAGGAACAAAGACAGAATCAGCAATCATTAAAGAAACGTCAATTGTTTGGGTTTTTTTTTTAATCTAAGGTAGTTTTTAAAAAAAGCTAGAAAGAAGATACACAATAAGCAAAGAATAAAAGCTGCAAGAAACAAAGCCAATAAGCCAAGATAATACCATGCACGCTCTTCCGATTAAAGTCATAAATATTTTCAATAAAAGAAGGAAATTTATCTTGCACATTCTTAGAACTTAACAAACCCAATATTTATCTTATACAATACATATTAGACTCTTACTTCAAGTTCTCGCTCCCTCTGCCTGAAGTTTTTGAGATCACAGTGAAATTTGTACATCTCTGGTGGACCAATTGATTTCTCTGTAGCTTCAAGCAACTCAATTCTGGACAATTTTGCAAATTCTCCAACTTTATCCTACAAAGCAGATGTGCAGTATTTTATGCGTATAAATGCATTCAATTATATTTTACGTTAAAAGACATGAACTTTGAATGAATATAAATATCCAGCTATTTTTAGTTCTTCCCGACTAGTAGCCATCACACAGCAGTTTTGGTAGGCTCTGGACAACAACCTTTGCATCTATATGTTAACACATTTACCTTAAACAAGGCTTTTGAACACTGATTCTCCACCTTACCAGCAGAAGGTATTCTATTGCCAAAATATAGTTCCCACGCAGCTTTGGAATGCTGGAATCAGAGAAAAACCTGCAAAGGTTGTGGGCAGAATGGTGTTTCAGCTGCTACAGATGGTCCTATGGTTTTCACTGTGATAGCAGCAGCATATTTCACATATAGGCAAGTCACTCAGCTGAGGTTAAATAACAGTATGCTCTGTGAATGATTTCACACTCCTCACAGAGCACTAGACTGTAGCCAAGACATATCTACTGCAGAAGTTCATTATACAAGAAATCTTCTATTTACGGTAGTACCATTCAGAGAAAATACTTCAATTATGCTAATATAAATGAGAGAAATCTAATAAATCAAAGAACCATAAAACTGGAAGGGGCCATTTATGTTATTCAATTCCCTACTGATGCAAGGATTCATATTAAAACAATTCAAAAAGAAGGCTATTCAATTTCTGCTTGAAAACACCCAGTGAAGGGAAGTAACTAGTTTGTCTAACTGGTTTCCCTGTCAAGCTACTTTTATATTACAACAATTTTTCCTAACATTTATTCATAATCACTTTCCTGTCTTTTAATTCTATTATCATGTCGTGCACACATTGGAATGAAAGAGGTGGTACTATAAAGATTACTGTTTTCATAACTTATCCTATTGTTATCTAATAGCTAATATCAGGAAGTAAGCATTTATCTTGCATGCAATTTTTCATATCATTACATCCTTTATTATTTCATTTATTGAAACTGTTAATATTTATATTTTCTTTAAAATGAAAAGTATTCATACCTGTGGAAGAAACTGGCACAGATTGCCCACTTGAATATTTAAAGCTGAGACTTGTTCCTCCACTATTTTGAGAGTGCAGGGGGCTTTATTAAGAAACCAAGTTGACTGGTTGTTTGATACAGAAATTTCTCGTGTGATAATAATATTGTTGGGCTTCTTATGCCTAATGACCAGAAAATAATTGTTACATATTACTTTAGGCCATGGTACTATTGTATAATAGTACTGTATAAATATTAAAATAATGTATCAATAACATTATTTTTTCAAGTACAGGTAGTCCTCGACTTACTACAAGTGAGCTTAAAATTTCTGTTGCTAACTGAGACACTTATTGAGTTTTGCCTCATTTTATGACCTTTCTTGCCACAGTTATTAAGTGAATTACTGCAGTTGTTAAGTTAGTAACATGACTGTTAAGTGAATCTGGCTTCCCTATTGACTTTATTTATTTATTTGTTTGTTTGTTTTTATAAACCGCCCTTCTCCCGAGGGACTCGGGGCGACTTTGCTAATCAGACGGACGCAACAGGTGATCATATGATCCCAGGACACTGCAACCATCATAAATATGAGTCAGTTGCCAAGGGACTGAATTTTGATTACGTGCCCATGTGGATGCTACAATGGTCATAAGTGTGAAAAACAGTCATAAGTCACTTTTTTCAGTGCCATTGTAACTTCAAACAGTCACTAAACTGTTGTAAGTCGAGGACTACCTGTACACTTGTGAAAACAGGCTTATAAACAAGTCTCATTACTCACACCTCAATTTCAACTGTTCCTTTATTGCAACCTCGCTTCACATAATGACCAACCTGAACAAAAGGAAAAGATACATAGAGCGCCTTAATTTATAAATATTGCATATCAGTTATGAAATGCCTAAACAGTAGAACTGTTTATTACAAATTAGGACAGGATATTAGTGAAATGAAAAAAGAATGCAGAGGAAAGTAAGCATAATGAAGTATCATTTTTGGTTACCTAAACTCAACATACAATCTAGCAGCACTTAGCTCTCTAAGTCATGGCAGAAATCATAACTGCCAGTACAGTACAGTATTTACAGCAACATATGCTGTAAATGGCATAAAAGTAAAAAGACCAGAATGTAATATTTAGTCACCTTTGAAATCATCACAGTTAAAACAATCCAGCAGATGCAATACAGTATTGGCATAACAAAGGAGAGAGGTGAATTAAGGAGTAACACCCTAGGACAGGGGTCGGCAACCTCGGCTCTTTTATGACTCGTGGACTTCAACTCCCAGAATTCCTGAGCCAGCATAGCTGGCTCAGGAATTCTGGGAGTTGAAGTCCACGAGTCATAAAAGAGCCGAGGTTGCCGACCCCTGCCCTAGGACAACAAAACATTCCAGAGATGAAAGTTATTTAGAAAAAAAAGTACACAAAATAAACCAGTCTCTCTCCTGGTTCTGTTAATCAAGTAATGCCTTCTAGTAGGAACTAGATAGCAGGTTGCCTTTGTTGTGGCAACTATCCTCTAGAACAGCATCCCCCTTGAAGTTCAGATGACCCCTAATATAATTATTTTAACAGATCATTAAAAACATGGTTTTTCCACCAGACCTCGGTTTAGAATGAGAAGGGATCCTTTTTATCTGTTTTATTTCTGCTGGTGGCAAAAGAGTTGGTTACTTTACATCCCGATGATGCTATCTTTTCAGTTAAATATGATTAATTAATATCAAAAATTATGCCTGAAACACAATGCATTAAATTTATTATACCAAGGGCCATCGTTTATTTGCGATATATTATACTGAAATTATTTTATACAACTTAAAAGATATGTACCCTAACAGAAGTCCAAATTATATCGTATGATTCCAAACAAAACAAAACCAAATCCTCACCTTGTCAGCTCGTCCTATAAAGGAAGGTTTTCCTGCCAATCCAAGGCATATTGCACATACAATGCTTGATTTACCTGTCCCATTAGCTCCCACTATCATATTTAGATGGGGGCCTGGAAACACCACACAGTTATCATAGGTTCTGAAAAATCAATTTTTTAAAAAGAAATGTTTATAAGAAAGTTATTTGTAAAAATAAAGAAGCAGAATTTATGTTATCAATAGTTCTATTTTCCCCCCATTTTTTCACTACTGTTTTGAGTGCTCACCAAAGTAGAAAGACAGCAAAGACAGCAAAGAAAGAAGCTATTTTAAAATAATTTGACTTTTAAATTTTAGCTCAGAAACAGAGCAAAATAAAATCCTATCCTACGAAGTTTATCAAAGAACGAAGAAATTAATGTCTAAACTGAAACAAGAATCCCATCTAAAGCTAACTTTTCAATGCCAATCTGTTAATCATCAAATGTTTGCAACACCTCCCTTGTAGGTGAGAGTTATATCTACATCTTTTAAGGGAAAAGATAAATGTAGGGGGATGTAATATTTTTATGGTGTGAAGAAAGTGAACAAGTACTTTTTCATTGCGAATCATGTGTCAATTCACTCTCATAGTAGAACACTGGGCACACACTTGGGCAACTGACAATAAAGGTTGTCAGTCAATCATTATGGCTAATTATTAGCTCCAGTACCAGGGGCAATAAGCCTCTCAATACCAATTACTGAGAAATAGGAGCAGAAAATAGGTACTATTTAGCTTTGATTACAGACTAACAGTGAATATTTGGTTAGCTAGTTAGAGGATGAAAATGTTTAAATGCCACGAAGAAGAGGGGGTCAGGTTATTTTCCAAAGCACCAGGACGCAAAGCACAAGAAACAAGGAATGGAAACTAATCAAGGAGAGAAGCAACCTGGGATTAAGGAGAAACTTCCTAACAGTGAGAACAATTAACCATTGGAACAGCTTTGCCTTCAGAAATCGTGGGCGCTCCATCATTGGAGGTTTTTCAGACAGCCACTTGTCTGAAATGGTTTAGGGCAGGGGTAGGCAAGCTTGGCTCTTTTAGGACTCATGGACTTCAACTCCCAGAATTCCTGAGCCAGCCAAGCTGGCTCAGGAATTCTGGGAGTTGAAGTCCATGAGTCCTAAAAGAGCCGAGCTTGCCTACCCTTGGTTTAGGGTCTCCTGCCTGAGCAGGGGGTTGGACTAGAAAATCTCTAAAGGTTCCCCCCTTCCAGCTTTATTCTGATTGACTGACTCCCTGGTTCCCCACTTCCTGAGGGAAGATGAGAGTTTTGTACAGATGACCAGTGGGGCATGACTGCAGAGGGGGCAAGGGCAAACCAGAAACCTACATAGACCACTTCTATACACTACGACTCTCTTTGCGACTTCAAGCAATTACTCCCTTTCCGCTTAAACGCAATAGAACATTTAGGATGCTCTTAGGATCTGAGGTAAAGCGTATAATAATGAGCCTGATTTTCCGATGGGGCAACTACTGCTGATAAGAAGTCATTAAGGCCCTTCTTGGATTTAGGGTAAGCAAGAGTGAGGGCGCCCGGGCAAAACACCACATAGGGATACCGAAGAACCCGCGGGGGCCACCGCGAGCCCTCTGGTAGCGGGGAAAAACTTTTCCAAGAAAATAGAAAACCCCGCCTCTCGGCCTTGAAAGAAGCCACGCCCACCGTGCCTCTTTTTTTTTCTCCCCCCGCCGTTATTGGCCAGCCGTACAGCAGCTGCCCGTGTGCCTTTCCCACTCACAGGAAGTTTTCCATGGAGATTCTCACGATAGCGCCCTCGACGAACGGTGTATTTGCGCTTCGTCGATCGTCCGATCGCGGCTGGCTTTCCTTCGAGGTTCGTTTACTGAGGCGATTCTTGCCCCCGCTGCTCCCCGCCTCAGTTTCTTCCGATTTACGCTTACCAGAGGCCGCCATCTTTGCCGCCTCCCGCAACAACTAGCGTGAATTCTAAGGGCTAGGGGCAAAGCGACAGTGCGCGCTCGTTTCCCATTGGTTGCTCTGACTTCTCGTTGGGCTGCCGGCGTATGTCATTGGTTACCACACTCTTCCGTCTCGTGAGTGTTTCCGTTAGAAAAAAAATAGGACACCATTTCCTCATTCTGTCGCATACCGGCCGGGGAGGAAACTCGGAAAATCTCAATGTCTATTGGATGGTGAGGAAAAAAGGGCGGGAACGAGCATTTTCACTGGGCGCGAAAAAGCCGTGGGGCGTTCCTTTGTCAAACCTTGAGTTGTTCTGGTCGCAGTTGTATAAATCAAGCTTTATTCCCTAATAATTTGCAGTGGACATTTTAAGAACATTACGAATTAGGATTAGTAGATTTGGGGTTCAGAAACTTGCTCTCCTGCTACCTAGCGGTCGTCGCAATTTATGCCAGCGAGAATTTGTGGCCCTCTTAGAAAAAGCCTCTCACTGATGAACTAAAAGTAGTCGCTGATGGTTTTTAGGAAAGAAGGTAGGCGCTAGTTGGGAGCAGAAAAAATGAATATCCTGTGCAAAATTAACCAAGAATAATGTCGAGGGCTTCTCTACCGAACTATGTAAGAAAGGCTTTCCTATCTCGTGCCCAGTGTAGGATGGGATTACAAATCTCAATTATCAATGAGTATTACAGAAGCAACTATGGCAGAGGTTGGGGTTGAACACAAGCATCGCATGACATTCATGTGATCCTTACCTATCGAAGGATTTCATTGCTTTTTCATCCTCTTAGAGCTTAGGTTAAGCTAAGGCAACTTGTCTTTTCATGGGAAAGTCTTGTGTACATCTTTTTTCCCCCAGCTTCATGTGCTCCAGATTTGTAGCTATTCTGGCACTGGTTAATTGAGATTATATTCTAAAATATTTAGACCAGAGGTGTCCAACTTTGGCAACTTTTTAAGTCTTGTGGATTTCCAAGTCACAGAATTCCCTAGCCAACATGAGATAAGATCATGTGCAGGAACATAAGAAAGGAGAATCGATCTTTTGATAGGAAAAAAGGGGAGTAAAAAAATGGTAGAAAAAATGGCTTTTTGCTCCCTCTTAATAGATGATGGGGCTTCAGAAAGTACCAAGCTGCAAGAGGAAATAGCTTGACCGCAGAAGTAAATATGAGGGCAATTCAGAAATAAACCTCCGTTTGGTTATCAATGACAGACGCTCGCAGACACAGAACCTCTATTATACACATTAGAAAACTATATTATATTACTTTTTGACATAAGGTAAAGGTTCCCCAGCACATGCATGCTAGTTGTTTCTGACTAGGGGCCGGTGCTCATCTCCGTTTCAAAGTGGAAGAGCCAGCGCTTGTCCGAGAACGTCTCCGTGGTCGTGGCCAGTATGACTAGATGCCAAAGGCACACGGAGTGCTGTTACCTTCCCACCGTAGTGGTCCCTATTTTTCTACTTGCATTTTTACGTGCTTTCAAACTGCTAGGTTGGCAGAAGCTGGGACGAGTAACAGGTGCTCACTCTGTTACGTGGCACTTGGTATTCGACCTGCCAAACTGCCGACCTGATCGACAAGCTCAGCGTCCTAACCCACTGAGCCACCGCGTCCCAAGAGGCATATAAATTGTGGCAAATATTCCAAAAAATAAGTGGTTTTTCTAAGAAATAAAAAGTGGGTCATAGTAGTAAGCAAAGCGCATACTTAAAATATTGTCATGCCTTGCATATATAATGTAATCATAATGCACATGTGATATGTGATATAGTAGGTTTAAGGAGGGTCTCGGGGGAAATGTAAGAGGTGGTCGGAGAGAATGTACCTTATAGTACCTAAGCCAATGGGGAACGAGGGATGTTGTATAAAGAAGGGAATTGTTTGAGTTGAAACTTTGGAGAGAACCAAGCTATGATAGCTTCTCCCCGCTTATTACAATAAACGAAACAAGATCTTCACTGTGTAATGGCTGGTTATTGGTCAGGCAATTTTGCCACTGATTGTGAAAGAAAGCAGACAACAACATATAACACACTCCTTTTTTTTCCTATCAAAAGATAGTTCACTTCCCTTATTTTCCTGCACATGTGCTTATCTCATTCAAGAGTGGAGGTTGCAAGTCAAGATTAAAATAGCCTAGTTTTTCAGGTGCTGTTAACCTTAAATTCTAGTGAGCATAATAATGCCTTGATGAAGTTAGACTTTCAGTCCTGTAAGCATAATAAGAGAGAAAGGAATGAAAAGTATTAGTATGATCCCATCTTCATCATGGAGTTTATTTTGCCCATTTTTGTTTGAGTTAATGATGTTATGTCTACCTGGATTTAAAGGGCTCCAATGAAGATACTAGAAATCTCCAGAGATTAATGTTAAAAGCAAATTATTATTTTTGGCACATACCTTATATACTTTTGTTTATAAATCACCTGATTCTACCCATCAGTGCTTTCCATTATTTCAATACCCACTTTTATTTGTGTACAGCAAGAGAGCACTACAAAGAAAAAGGAATCTAGCTCATAAATTCACTTAATTAAATTTAGAGGCCGTTTGACTACAGATAACTCTAGATGGATTACATAAAAGGAGTAAAAACAAAGATGATGATGAAAGTTTCTCAACATCTGAAAGAGGGAACACAACGCCCAAAGGGAAAAACAGGATAGCCACCCTATCTCCAAACCTAGGACCAAGAGTCAAGTTTTAAATGACTTTGAAAACACCATCATTGTAAGTTGTATAGATGTCTTTTCTAGATGGCAGATGCTATAACAGAAGTCACTTTCTAAGTCCTGATAGATCACAATGATTAATTGAAGAGACCAGGAGCCCATCCACTGCCTGTCTAGGGTCAGACAGAATGGGAATGTTCCAGATCTCTTCATTTAAATGTGTCATAATGGGATCAAAGAAACATGCCTTTTCTGTTATGGTTCCTTAGGATAAATTTTGATTCTGAAACGTCTAGAACAGAGGTCACCAACATTTGTCAGTTGGCGGACTGGAGGAAAAGGGAGGGGGAAGCATTTTACATGCATACGCACAGGGCCGCGAGCATGCATGTACCACAAACGGGGCGGGGCTAGCGCCCACATGATACTAGCCCTACTAGCCCTGTTCTTGCGTGGCGCAGCACCTTGTTTCTGCATCTCGTGCAGCGGTGACCCATTTTTGTGCCCTGTGGCGCAGCATCCTGTTTTTGCACCCCGTGGCTGCGGCACTAGCACAAGTGAGGGGGTGTGCACGCACATACGTGCACACTGGCCAACCTGTCACACAGCCCAGTGGCCAGCAGGCCACGGCCCACTACTGGGCTGTGGCTCACAGGTTGGGGACCCCTGGTCTAGGATGATATATATATATATATATATATATATATATATATATATATATATATATATATATATATATATATATATATATATATATATATATATATATATATATATATATCTCAAAGGAGATATGAGATTTGCATTTTACACCCATATTACAGATGGTACTGATCCAATTATGTCCTATGCTTATTACAGTTATGGATCAACACAAGGTACTGATTCATATATATCTATCCTATGCTATAACTGATGGCAAATAGGCACTGTACACTCACTATTTTGAAAAATAAGAACACAGGATTTTTGCAAGTTCACAAGTGATTAAACTAGAAGATGTTATTTTTGAAATCTCCACTAGGTGTCAGGAGAATATCACAGGCTAGAAAGAAATATATCAACAATTAAACCATTTACTTCCTATTTTTGACAAAATGTGAAATATACTGACAGCGTATAATAAATGATATAAAAATGTATTTAAATGTGTAATGCAATAAAATAAAATTATTAGAAACACTGCAGTGAAAGGTATTAACAAAACTACTATAACTAACAGTATTTTGTGGAAGAAAATAATGGGTAAATGGATATATGATTGGATATAAAAGATCTAGGTTTTGCATCCAGTAATGTTAATTCACTGCTTGGATGCATGGTACAGGCATGCTGTATTATTTTCTATGCATTTTATGCAGATTGCAGATTCCAAAGAATTATGGGAGATTCTAGAAAAATTCTAGAGATGTTGGAAAAGCTAGACGAAATGTTAGATGTTACTGTAGTGTACTTGACATAACACTCATTCAATGGCATAATAAACATAGGTCAGGCAGGCTTACATTCCTAGGAAGATGTTACATAGATAACATACTGATCATTCTTGCAATCATTTGAAAGGCCCCTTCTCCAAATTAGGATCATTCTGAATGATTGTAAGAATTGGGCCCACTTGCAGAATTATATGAGGTGGTCTTCTTGGAAGGCCACACTTTGTATCAGCTGGGCATGCCTGTCAGAAAAACAACACAAAGGTAAGGACCCACACGTAGTGGGTGGGGAAGGGCTCAGGCAACCCAGCATGGAATGGGGGAGAAGTCCTAGACCTCCCAGCCTGCAACAGGTTTCCACACACCGCTGGGCACCAAGCTCCGCAAGCCTCTCACATCGCAAGGGATTCCATGTCCCATCAGATTACTTAATGACCGCGACTAGGAAAGCCAGTATTGTGATCATTGAGCAAAGCGATTATGTGGGTGTTTTAACTATTTCTTTTCTTAATTCCAGTCCCAATTGTGGCTGTAAATTAAGAATTACTTTAGTCTGGATTTCATATGAATTGCAACAGAAAGCCAGGTATATAATATTAGCAGCACTGTTTGCTAAAGCAATTGGCAATTTGTTATATTACAGACCATATTTTATTTCAAATACATTTAATAGCTAATTAAAGCAGTCTGGTCTGGCAGTTTCCGTTGTAGGATGATTGTGGGGGGGAAATTGATTTTATTCAAAAAAAATAGTACATTTCTGGCCACAGGTGGAGTTAAAGTGAATTAAAACACATTTTATTCGATCAATTAAAATTAAGGCATTTGTACACACATATACATATATGAAATGCATGTCCCCCTATAATCTCATATTCAACATTCAAATGGGTATCATTTGTTTCATACAGGAATATTTTGTGGTTAAAAGTCATTCTTGACAAGTCTATCAAACCATTAATACATTAAAAAATAAAACTGCATTTCAAACAAGTTTCCTCATATGTATGTTGTTCAATATTGGTGCACTGCATTATATTTTATAGAACACTTACATAGATTTGTCAGCTGCAGCCCGGATAAATGGATTCATTATAATAATTATTAGCAAAGAACAGCACAATAATTAAAATACTATATTGGTGAGACCCTTATATTGCAAATCTATGCCCATCATCTGGGAGTCACTGTCATTGAGCTCAATACCATGAATTTCTGAGTGGACATGCTATCTGGCCAACGAAAAAGGTTCCAACAGATATTAGTCTTCCTAAACAATAATAAAAACATTTGCAAACAACATATAAAATGTTAATAGCGTTTATATATTTCTTTGTTATTTCACAATTTTTAACTAAATCCATTATTTGCCAATAAGGCATTCATTGAATGCAGATTTTGTTAACACAATGACAGATTGTGTCCATTTTATTTTATATATTTGTATGGCTGAAAATTCTTAAAAAATCTATATTGATTATTGAAAATTTGGTGCAAATTCAATAGTTCCTTATAATAACTGATGTCACATGCAAAAGAAAATGCATAAAACAAAGTGAGAGAAACCCTGAGTCAATAATTTCATAAACAAGGCACTAAATCTTTCCTTGGCTTTTCCTGTGCCTTTGTGTCTTTTACAAAATAATCCAGTAGTTATCTTTAAATTGGATAATATGGACAAGTTTGTGCAGTTTCTACTGTAGAGAAGGCACCTGGTATTCCATCAACATACTGCAGAGTTCAGTACTCTATTTCATTGAAATCAGCAGAATATCCTGATGACTGTAGTATACTTTCTTCCATTTCTAAGAGGACAGAAAGAATATTGAAAACATCTGCATAATACTTTACAGATAAAAATCATTTTGAGGTGCTAAGATGCAGGGAGAAATAGTCTGAAGCCTAGCTACGCTTTCTTTCATGAGTATTAAAGTAGAAATAATGAAAGAACTTTAGCTCAAGAATGATTTTGTGGGACTTCTGATAAATGTGACAATAGTATCTTTGTAAATCTAGAAAGAAACTCTTGCTATGAGCAATTGTGAATCAAATACTAGGGCAAATTCAATCAAATTAAGTTTACCTTTACAAGGTCCTCTCTGAAATGAAATGTCATCTATAGCAATGTCACTTCTTATTGATATTCCACGAATTGCTTCAAATATAATCTGCATTTTTTTAAAAAAGCACAATTTATAAATACAGTTTGATTTTATAGAAATGTATAAAGTACTGTACATACAAGGTAGTAATTTCCATATAAGTGCGTAATTTTTTTCTGTCTCTCAAAAAATAGTAAATTATCATGGCTTAGATATAATTAACTGAAATAGAAGAAAGCTCTGTTAAATGAGTATCTCTCCTACTCTCTCCATGCTGGTTCTGGAAAGTTTGGCGATCCTTAGGAATAGTAACATGGGATGGGAAATAAAAATATGGAGTTGTACAAAATGTGCTGTTTTAAAATATTAAATTTGCTCCATTAATCTTTGTGTTATTTGGGTTTGTTTCCTCCTCTCTCAAGATCTCCTGAGAAGTCTTATTTTTCATAAAGTTTGATCAATCTTCCAGACAAACTTTGAGGCCAAGAAAATCCTACCAATAAGTTTCCTTCCAGATGTATTCAGTTGTCCCTTTCCAGGAATTATTTATACATCCTTCTTCTGAATGAGTAGGCTTTTTTAAAACAAATGTAACGTTTCTTCTCATATATTTTCATTTTTTTTATTTAGAGGAAAAAGGGAAAGTTGTTCTTTATTCTCCTGGCAGGCCAGGTGATAGCAGAGGCAAGGATTTTGGGGCAGAAGCGCCATCTTACACACCAAAGCAATGGCCTTCCACATTATTTGTATTCTCTGCCTTGTTCAGCAAGGAGTAACTTCACTGGAAGAGCCTCTACCTGTGCCTTCATTATTTGGATGTAAAAGCTCCACCAGCCTTACCTTTACTTGGAGGCCTGAAGGCCACTACTCCAGATTCAGAGGAAACCTGTACATATATTTTTTAGAAGAATTTCCTTTTAGAAGCAAGAATTTTGGTTGCATCAAAATGTATTCTTCCCCCAACAGAATAACTTTCCCTCTTTGTGTCCTTCTTAAAATCTATTCTGGGGAATTGAAAGATGGTTCATGAGCACAGATCTGTACACCCTTTGGACTGAACCACATTCTCACAAATGTATAACAGTTGCTTTCATATTTATATTCCTGCACCTCTTCCTTCATACTATTACCGTATATGTAACTGAAATCCAAACTGTACAACATTAGATCTATACATTTAAATTATCTAAAACTGGATAGAGAGACATAGTACTATGAGCAAATAGTCAATTGAAATTGATTTTTCCGTTAGGAAAAAATACATGAGAATTTCTGTGCATCACATCTGATACTACTATGATCTTTAATGACGGGCTTATTTTGGTTGCTTATACAATCAATTTAGACTCACAATTCAAGACTATCCAGTGCTATTTTAAATTGGCATGCTTTGGTCACATGTTTTCCTTACAGGTCTTGGGTAATTTTTGCCTGCTACTGGCATTTAACGAACTTGTCAACTAGAAATTTATCACTCCAAATTTTCTGGGCCATAACTTAAACGTACCCATTTCTATAAAGGGATTGTTAACTTACCTGGTGAGATTTATCACATGTATATTCTATTAGGCCCCTTAACCATGAGATGCTTTGTTCACCACGTCTTTTCCAAATGAGGATCTCCTTTTTAGAACCATGCATTTTCAAGTAAACATTTAACAGTCCTGTCCCATGTCCATACATATGATAAAAAAATATAAGGCACTGATGTCCAAATGTCTTTTGTAATAACCTTGAAATAAGTTGTGCCTTCTGTCCATAGATCATATTAGAAGCTTCAATATACATGTAATATCCTTCAAAAAGAAAATATATGAAAGTATATTTTAAGAGATTTTATAATTCTTATAGATTCAGATATCTGAATAAGGAATAAGTCTCCTTTCCATCACTTTTGAGGTTTTTTTTTACACATACACGTATTTCCAACATTTATTATTATATGATTTGTCTACTGTGTTTCCCTGAAAATAAGACCCAGTCTTATTTTATTTTATTTTATTGCCTCCAAAAGAGGCACCAGGTCTTATTTTGGGGGAGTGTCTTTTCCACGGTTTCACCCACCGCAGCAGCACTGAAAGCTCCACCCACCCAGCCCACTTCTTCTGTGGTGGAAGGAAATGCCTCTGCAGCTAGGAATGGAGCTCCAGATTGAATCTGTAGCTCAGTTCTTGGCTGCAGAGGCCTTTCCGGAAGGCCTCTGATGGCAAAAATGAAGGCTGGGGGGCGCCACAGAAGAAGTGGGCCAGTGAGGCGAGGCAGGTGTTGATTCATGGGAGGCCTGGCTGCATCGATAAGCAGGTATGGGGTGCATGGGCCAGCTCCACCCACCACCCCAGCTTGATTTTTAGGCCCAGCTGCCAAAATCAAGCTGGGACTTATTTTCAGGGTAGGTCTTACTTTTGGGGGAACACGATATCTTGGCAGTTATTGCTCTTTTCCAATATGAATTCACTTCTCTGAAATCTTACCCAAAATTATCGGAGAAGTCTGGTAAAAGTACTATAACAATTGTCTTATTTATTGAAGAATATTTAGAATAAGATTTTGTTATTAGAATAAAAATTAAAAGATGAAGGAATAGTTTTGTCATGGAAATCCTAATCTGTATGTTTAATAAAAAAGAATAAGCATCAAATGTCTCATTTAGATTACAAATCTATCTTGGAATAAAAATTATTCATATTTGATATTTCATTATATTATTTAGGTCACTTATCACCTTTTAAACTATAACTTACCTACCCCAGTAGTGTGGTCTCCTCTTGGACCAGTGTAAGAAGTAGGCGTTGGACTTCTCCTCCTTTGCCAACCATGCCGATTTCTTGGTTGCAGAGTAAATGAGCATTCATTTTTTTCAAAAGTACATTCTCCGGGAAAATCGGGTAGTATATCTACCAAACACATACAGTAAAATGCAGTTATGTTTAAGTATATTTAAATATATCTAATTGACCTGTTTAAACTCCTGGTATGGATAAGGCTATCAGTTTTATTCAACTATACTTATAAAAACTGCTTTTCTATCTGAATTTGTTGATTTGATGACACTCTACTCATTTTTTAAAAAAAAAAAATACATTTTCTGCTTTCTCAAAATTCCAGGCAGATATTACTTTTCTAAATAAATATTTTTCATTCTAACATAGACATATAATATTTACTTAATGCATGTTTTACAATTTGGCTTGATATTGCTAAAATATTACTAACAGAAAATCATGCAACTATTAATGGTTTAGTTAATTCAAATTTCACTGCAATCTCTTGAGTTTACTCATGATTATTCATTTATGTCTTGTCACAGTCAAGACCTTTGCAATTTACAAAGTATATAGAGAATAAAGAATTCATAGTAAGCCTAATTTAAAATGGCTTAAATTGGTTAAATCACATTATAATGGAACAAAAACATGAATTATCATACTGAGTCAATATATGCATGAACAACTAATTCTACATTATACAACTGAGTGTTTGGCATTTTGCTAAAGCTAATCAGAGATAGCGCTAGCCTGATTTTAGGGGACTACCACTACTATAAGGAGCATCTTTCTGAAGCCCCTGTTACTTTCAGAAATGTAGAACATTTAACTGTCTCGTTCAGAACAATTCCTACAGTAGGTTGGGTTCTTATATATAGAGAGACAGACAGACATTGACATAATGGAAGGTACCCATTTCCCTTATATCTAAATCCCAATTTAAATACAAATCTGCAAAAAAAATTTCTATGAGCAAGTAGGAGTGTTTTGAAATTTGATAGAAGAAATTCCGTTTCTTTGCAAGAATTTCTTTGGTGTGCTGAACACTGTCTGTACTCTTATTAGTTCCACTGCATGTGTCTCTACTCAAGCACTAAAACAGAAATAAATTGTGAATTTGCATCCACACCATTAAAATGGAGAAAAGCATAGTTTTAAAACTTTTTTTATTTTTTATTTTTTTATTTTAATCCCATTTATATCCCGCCCTTCTCTGAAGACTCAGGGCGGCTTACAATTTAAGCACAAACCAATGTGCTTAGCAATAGCCTTCATTCTATGTATATGCCTGCTTATTAGGGCTTTCAGGGGGCCCCAAGCAGCATTATTACAAAGTCAGCTTATTGCCCCCAACAGCATTATTACAAAGTCAGCTTATTGCCCCCAACAATCTGGGTCCTCATTTTACCTACCTCAGAAGGATGGAAGGCTGAGTCAACCTTGAGCCTGGTGGGATGCGAACCTGCACTAATTGCAGGCAGCTGGTGTTACTTAAGGAGGCATTAGCCCACTGCTCCACCAAGGCTCTAACTTAAAACTATATCTCCATCCAATATGGAATGGTGTATGATAACCTGAAGCAAAAATATATATTAGGGGAAAGTTTATACAGAACAGATCACTATCATAAAGTACACATCAATTGCAATAAATTGATGTGTACACCATGAAAATGGAGAAAAGCATAGTTTTTAAACTTAAAACTATATCTCCATCCAATATGGAATGGTGTATGATATCCTGAAGCAAAAATATATATTAGGGGAAAGTTTATACAGAACAGATCACTAATATCATAAAGAACACATCAATTGCAATAAATATACATACTACGGATTTGAAATGTAATTAATTTTACCAGCACTATGACAGCTTCCCAAATTCAGTGATATATCATCTAGTGCCACTAGTCCACAATCCCAAAAGTTTCTACACCAGCTCAGAAACACCACCTGAAATTTGGATAAAAATACAGTCAATCTTAATTTTTCCAAGCCCTGCCCCCCCAGAATGCTCTTCTAATCCTTTGAATTAAAATAGAATATACTCAATTTGACAAGATACGTACTTTGAACACTAGATTTTGTTATGAACTGAGATAAAGAAAACTTTGGTTATTTTAAAATTTGGAAGTATAAATATTAAAAGTTAAATTTGAATATTGATTTCTTTATAAAGGTTGAATGTAAAGCTAATTAAGATATACATAAGCTAAACATATATTGATAAATGTATTAAATGTAATAAATGTAATAAACATGTTTTTACCTTAGCTGATATAATAAAAAAACTGTACTAGCTTAAATATGAGATAATAGATATTAAGAGAAAAAGAGAGGAAGTATTTGATGCTGAAACCAAAGAAAATTTGGTTACTAAATTTAAGATGTTTGGAAATTAATAGAAAATAAGAATGTTATATTATTAATTAGCTGATGTAAGATGGTGAGAAATAGAATATAGTCAAATGGATAAGATGCGTATTCTGAATATTAGACTGATGTATTGTGATAATGGGAACTTTGGTTACTTAAAACTTGGAAACTAGAAATATTAAATGTTAAGTTAAATATTAATGGGAAATTAAAAACTGGGGAAAACTAATCAGGACATTGATTGCCTGTAAAGACTGAATGTTAAAATAATAAGGATATGTATAAGCTAAAAATTATTGATAAATGTAAGAATGTCATTTTTATTTAATTGATTTAATAAGAATTGTATTAGTTTAAACAGGAGACAATAAATACAAAGGGGGGAAAAAGAGAGGAAAAATTTAAGGTAGCAGCTTAAGACTTGTACTAAAAAAATACTTGTATGTCATTGTATTATCGATTAATTCAGCCACCACGCTGGTTTTCAAATACTTAAATGTAAAATTAGAAAATCAATAAAACATTTTTTTTAAAAAAAATAGAAACACAAGTTAAGATAGGCAAGAAAATGGTAAGTGAGCACCTGTCCACCCTAGATGAGTTCAAATCACCAGGACCAGATAAACGACACTGCAAGGTTCTGAAGGAACTGGCAGATATGATCTCAGAACCATTGAACTATATTTTTCAAAGATCCTGGAGCACTGGGGAACTAACCAGTGGACTGGAATCATCACACGGTCAGCCAGATGTTCAGACTGGATTTGGCATTTTTGTCTACCTATCGAGTCCTTACCAAGGACCTGGGATAGGCAGATGTGGATGTTTGATGGTATTACAGATATTGTCACAGGATGGAAGCAGTTCCTAGTAAGGCCGCCTTTTGCAATTGACTAATGGCGAATTTGTCAATGCCAATGGTGTTCAAGTGATGCTCCAGTTGTTTTGGGATTGCATCCAAGGCGCCTATTACTATTGATACTACCCTTGCTGCCTTTGCCACAGTCTTTCTATTTCTATTTGTAGGTCATTGTATTTTGTTATCTTTTCCAGTTCTTTCTTGTCTATTCTGCTGTCTCCAGGCACTGCCATGTCCACGATCCAGACTTTTTTGTCTTTCTTATCGACAATTGTTAAGTCCGGGGTGTTATGTTGCAGGTGCTTGTCTGCTTGAATTCTGAAGTCTAAGAGCAGTTTAACTTTATCATTTTCTATCACTTTCTCTATTTTATGATCCCACCAGTTCTTGCTTACAGGCAAATGATATTTCTTGCAGATCTTCCAATGCTCCATTGTTGCTACTTTGTCATTCCGTTGTTTGTAGTCAGCTTACCAGGTGGTCCACTGTTTCTTCAGCTTCTTTGCATGTTGTTGTTGTTAGCTGCGAAGTTGCGACCCCATGGATAACGTTCCTCCAGGCCTTCCTGTCCTCTACCATCTTCTGGAGTCCATTTAAGCTCATGCCTACTGCTTCAGTGACTCCATCCAGCCATCTCATTCTCTGTCGTCCCCTTCTTCTATTGCCCTCAATCTTTCCCAGCATTAGGCTCTTCTCCAGTGAGTCCTTCCTTCTCATTAGGTGGCCAAAGTATTTGAGTTTCAACTTCAGGATCTGGCCTTCTAAAGATCAGTCAGGGTTGATCTCCTCTAGGACTGACCGGTTTGATCGCCTTGCAGTCCAAGGGACTCACAGGAGTCTTCTCCAGCACCATAGTTCAAAGGCCTCAATTCTTTGGCGCTCAGTCTTTCTTATGGTCCAACTCTCCCTGCCATACATTGCAACTGGGAAGACCATAGCCTTGACTATACGCACTTTTGTTGACAGGGTGATGTCTTTGCTTTTCAGTGTGCTGTCTAGATTTGCCATGGCTTTCCTCCCCAGGAGCAAGCGTCTTTTAATTTCTTGGCTACAATCCCCATCTGCAGTGATCTTGGAGCCCAGGAAAATAAAATCTGTCACTACCTCCATTTCTTCCCCATCTATTTGCCAGGAATTGAGAGAGCCGTATGCCATGATCTTGGTTTTCTTAATGTTAAGTTTCAACCCAACTTTTGCACTCTCCTTCTTCACCCGCAACAAGAGGCTCTTTAATTCTTCTTCACTTTCTGCCATAGAGTGGTATCATCTGCATATCTTAGGTTGTTGATATTTCTCCCAGCAATCTTAATTCCAGCTTTTGATTCATCTAGCCCTGCCTTTCTCATGATGTGCTCTGCATATAAGTTAAATAGGCAGGACGACAGTATACAGCCTTGCCGGACTCCTTTCCTAATATTGAACAAATCAGTGGTTCCGTGTCCAGTTCTCACTGTTGCTTCTTGACCCGCATACAGGTTTCTCAAGAGACAAATAAGATGGTCTGGTACTCCCATCTCTTTAATAACTTGCCACAGTTTGTTGTGATCCACACAATCAAAGGCTTTAGCATAGTCAAAGAAGCAGAAGTAGATGTTTTTCTGGAACTCCCTAGCTTTCTCCATGATCCAGTGTATATTGGCAATTTGATCTCTGGTTCCTCTGCCTCTTCGAAATCCTGCCTGTACTTCTGGTAGTTCTCAATCCACACGCTACTGGAGTCTAGCTTGTAGGATTTTAAGCATAACTTTACTAGCATGTGAAATGAGTGCAATGGTGCGATAGTTTGAACATTCTTTGGCACTGCCTTTCTTTGGAATTGAAATGTAAACTGATCTTTTCCAATCCTGTGGCCACTGTTGAGTTTTCCAAATTTACTGGCAAATTGAGTGTAGCACTTTTACTGCATCGTCTTTTAAGATTTTGAATAGCTCAGCTGGAATACTGTCACCTCCACTAGCTTTGTTGTTGCTCAGCTTTTCTAAGGCCCACTTCACTTCACATTCTAGGATGTCTGGCTCAAGGTCAGTGACCACCTCATTGTGGTTATCAGGGACATTAAGCTTGTTCTTGTATAGTTCTTCTGTGTAATTTTGCCATCTCTTCTTAATCTCTTCTGCCTCTGTTAGGTCCCTGCCATTTTGGTCCTTTATCATGCCCATTTTTGCATGAAACATTCCCTTCATCTCTCCAATTTTCTTGAAAAGATCTATGGTCCTCCCTATTCTATTGTTTTCTTCTATTTCTTTGCGCTGTTCATTTAAGAAGGCATTCTTATCTCTTCTAGCTATTCTCTGGAATTCTGCATTCAATTGGGTGTATCTTTCTTTTTCTCCCTTGCCTTTCACTTCCCTCCTGTCCTCAGCTATTTGCAAAGCTTCCTCAGACAGCCATTTTGCTTCCTTGCATTTCTTTTTCTTTGGGATGGTTTTGGTTGCTAACTCTTGTACAATGTTGCGAACCTCTGTCCATAGTTCTTCAGGCACTCTGTCTATCAGATCTAATTCCTTAAATCTATTTGTCACCTCTACTGTATATTCAACAGGGATATGATTTAATTCATACCTGAGTGGCCTAGCGCTTTCCCCTACTTTCTTCAGTTTAAGCCTAAACTTTGCAATGAGAAGCTCATGGTCTGAGCCACAGTCAGCTCCTGGTCTTGTTTTTACTGACTGTATAGAGCTTCTCCATCTTTGGCTGCAAAGCACATAGTCAATCTGATTTCTGTGTTGACCGTCTAGTGATGTCCATGTGTAGAGCCGTCTCTTGGGTTGTTGGAAAAGAGTGTTTGCTATGACCATCGTATTCTCTTGACAAAATTCTATCAGCCTGTGCCCTGCTTCATTTTGTACTCCAAGGCCAAACTTGCCTGTTATTCCGGTTATCTTTTGGCTTCCTATTTAGCATTCCAATCCCCCATGATGATAAGGACATCATTTTTTGGCGTTAGTTCTATAAGGTGCTGTAGGGCTTCATAGAACCGGTCAATTTCATCCTCTTCAGCACTGGTGGTTGCGGCATAGAATTGGACTACTGTGATATTGAATGGTTTGCCTTGGATTCGAACTGAGATCATTTTGTCATTTTGGGGATTGTATCCCAGTATTGCTTTTCCTACTCTTTTATTGACTATGAAGGCTACTCCATTTCTTCTGAGGGATTCTTGCCCACAGTAGTATACCTGATGGTCATCTGAATTAAATTCACCCATTCCTGTCCATTTTAGTTCGCTGATTCCTAAGATGTTGATGTTCAGTTTTGTCATCTCTTGTTTGACCACGTCCAGCTTGCCTTGGTTCATGGATCTTATATTCCAGGTTCCTATGGAGAAAAAATCTTTAAGCATTGGACTTTCCTTTCACCACCAGACACATCCACAGCTGAGCGTCCTTTCGGCTTTGGCCCAGTCGCTTCATTCTTTCTGGCGCTACTAGTACTAGCCTTCTGCTCTTCCCCAGTAGCATATTGGACGCCTTCTGACCTGAGGGGCTCATCTTCCAGCGTCATATCATTTTGCCTTTTGGTACTGTCCATAGGGTTTTCATGGCGAAGATACTGGAGTGGGTTGCCATTTCCTCCTCCAGTGGATCACGTTTTGTCAGAACTCTCTGCTATGACCTGTCTGTCTTGGGTGGCCCTGCAGGGCATAGCTCATAGCTTCATTGAATTATGCAAGCCCCTTCGCCATGACAAGGCAGTAATCCATGAAGGGGTTTCTTTGCATAGGCGGCACTTACTGTCTGTTGCTGTCTTCTCAATTGTGACTTTGTATGCATTTGTCCTTAATGCTTGGTCTTGTGCAGCCAGAATTAGTCCCTCGGTCTCTTTCTTCAACTTTCCTGCCCTTAGCCATTGCCAGGTCTTGTTATTATCTGCTTTCCCAGCTATTTTTTTAATGTACTGGCCATGTAGAGCTTTGTCTTCGCATGCCTCCATTCTGTTCTTCATTTGATCTTTCTTGTAGGCCAGTTTGGTCTCTCCAGTAGTCAGTAAGCCTTCCTGATATACTAATTTCAGTGCACCTTCATTGTTGTCCTTCAGATATTCTTCCAAAGCTATTTTTTCTTCTTCAACCATCTGATGTACTTGCAGCATTCCACGTCCACCTATTTGCCTTGGTAGATAGAGTCTGTCAATGTCACTGCATGGATGAAGGGCATGATTCATTGTCATTATTTTTCTGGTCATCCTATCCATTGCTTTTAGTTCTGCTTGAGTCCAGTCCAGTATTCCAGCTGTGTATCTAATGACTGAAATTGCCCAGGTGTTGATTGCCTTCACAGTATTTCCTCCATTGAGTTTGGACTTTAAGATCTTCTTCACTCTCTAATCTTTAAGATCTTCTTCACCTCTAATCTTTTTCAGATGATGTTTTTCCATACAGCTTCAGATCATCCATGTAAAGGAGGTGGGATAGTCTGGCATATGTTTTTCATGTTTGATAGCCATGATCTGAGTTATTCAGTATTGTTGACAGAGGAAACAGTGCAATAACAAATAGTGGTGATAATGAAGCTCCTTGAAATATTCCTCTCTTAATATTAACATCTCCCAGTCTTTCACCATTGACCTGCAACTGTGTCTTTCATTGTGCCATTGATCTTTGCAGAAATTTTCTGAAGTTTCTACTGACTCCTATTATTTCTAGGCCAGTTTCTTCTATATAAAATATTGTAGTACCAGTAATTGGTTTAGAGAGCTAATTTCAAATAGATACTCCAAAATGTCTCATCCCTGGAAACCGAGTCTTTCATTATTCTGCTTTACAGTTTTTCCAGTTGAAATGACAAAGACTGAAATAAAATATTTTTAAATATTCACTATTTCTTATTTGAGGAAAAATGCAGAGTAAAATACATTATCAAAAAGAGTTTCTGATCGCTGAAATTTTTTAATTGGAAAAGCTGTAAAAGCAATGGAAAGATCTGATTCTCTTGTGCTATGTGACATTCAAGGATGGCCAAGATTCAACTTGGCAGCTGAGGGTATTTACTGTTTCTATAGACACTTGGAAAGGAAAAAAAATCAAAGTTACATAAAATCAGCTACAGGGAAGATGAAGTAAATGCTGGTTGTGATCTACCAGTATTTATGCTATATTTTGGACTGAAATAAAGATTCTAAACTTAGCATCTTTTGATCCACAATATTTATTCCCAGATAAAATGAGCAAATATTACATTGGCAGCCATGAAAGTAGCCATTCATTTTTACTGTTTATGCACACAAAGCACATTATTAATACATTTCTCACAATTGGCATTAATATTTTAAATTTGCTTTCCATTTGGGTCATAATTATTAAAACAAGATGAATACGCCTCACTCTGGTACAGTTTAAAAATTTCATACTAATATCTTCAGTATGAATGGCATACTTCCATATGAACTGAACGTCCGGTGAAGTACCTTCAGATTTTCCATTTACAATGCACGGTCCCAAATTACATACAATCTTGTTAGTCAACAAAAAATGTTTAATGCCTGGCGTGAATAGGTAGGCAATGCATGTCACAGAAAATAATCATAATGTGACTTTAGTATTGCATACTATTCAGTGGCTGGGTGTGGCATTTCCACTGATATTTTTATCATAAGAATTATTAGTATGGTTCAAGCTCTAATTTAACTAAATCAATCTAAAGAAATAATGCTAGAAGTCTTCTGTCCACAACAGATAACACAATAAAAATTAAAAGTTACCGTACATTTTTATTTGATTAATTGCTTCTTTTCGTGTACAACCTCCTGCCACACAAACCATATAATATAATGGCCCTTCTATCTGTGGTCACATTCCCAGCTGCCAGGATAATTTTACTGGAAAAAACAGAAGATGAACAAATCCTTTTGCCCTTTTTTCACAGAGGAGTCATTATGACTCATTTAGGAGAAACTGAAAATAACAGTATCCAAGACAGAAAACATTGGTTGTTACCTTGCAAGGCATGGGCTTTCTGAAGGTGATTTCAGCTTGAGTCCAGACTCTTCTGGGAGTTTCTGAGACAGACCAGATTTTTTCCTGAACAATATGGTTTTCTTCAAAGATATAAACAGCCAGGGAATCTCTCATTTTGAAAAAGCCAAACAAAGCATAATAAAATCTCAGACAATATTGTAAGTTTTCTGGCAGAGTGGGACTATATAAGCGGCCAATATATCCAGGTTGCGAAGTAAACTTTGTATTTGCCAGCAAATAGAAACCTGTAATGCAACGTAATGTTTAAATCATTTCAAGCAATTTACTCCTGGGATATTTCTAGATATTGTAGTGGACTTCCACCGCTATGTCTGCAAGCTAGGACTGCTATATAAGATCATGTCTCTAAAGAGCTATTTCATATAAAAATATCTTAAATAATCTTTCCATGCTTGGATATTTTTAGTTGCCATTTTCCAGTTGTTATATAGATTAATACATGTTATCTTTACAGTAAAAAATCATTTTAACCGAACGTTTAAGATTAATTTTGTTCCAAAGCTATATTGCCATAACTATAGGAATGATAATTAGGTAATTAGGTTACATATACAGATTGTCCTCAACTTATGACTAGAATTGAGCCCAACATTTTTGTTGCTAAGCAAAGCAGTTGGTAAATGAGTTTTGACCCATTCTACGACCTTTTGCCACAATTAAGCAAATCACTGCAGATATTAAGCAGTAATTACGCGAATCTGGTTTCCCCCATTGACTTTGCTTGTCAGAAGCTGGCTGGAAAGGTTATGAATAGTGATCACACGTCTGGAGACAGTGCTGCTTTCATAAATACATGATAGTTGCCAAGCACCTGAATTTTGACCATGTGTCCATGGAATGATGGTTCAGCTGTTAAGGATGCTGAGCTTGCCAACTGGGGAGCTGACAGCCCAGATTCAAGACCCAAACTCCGCTAATGGGGTGAGCTCCCAGCTCTTGCCCACTAACAGTTCAAAAGCATCCAAATGCAAGTAGCTAAGTAGCTACCACTTCAGTGGGAAGGTAACAGCGTTCCATGCGCCTTTGGCGTATAGCCATGCTGGCCACATGACCACAGAAATTGTCTTCAGACAACACTGGCTCCCTCGGCCAAGAAATGGAGATGAGCACCATGCCCCAGAGTCAGACTGACAGGGAAACGTAATGGTCATAAGTGTGAAAACCATCATAAATCATTTTTTCCAGTGGTGTTATAACTATGAACAGTCACTGAATGACTGTAAGTCAAGGACTGCCTATAATTTAATTTTTCTTCCTGAATTTTTCAATGGGCAAATAATTAAAAAAAAACAAAAAACCCTTGTCTGAAATTCATTGTTAAATCTTCAGACATACACAGCACTTTTGCACAAAACTAGACATCAATATACGTATATGGGTCTGGTTGAACTTGTTTCATGTAATGTTGCTATGTCATTTATCATATTAATGATTAGTGCCTTAAATCAAAATTGTTCTTTTAATAGAAAAGCTATTTTGGAGGTAAACCAGAACCTCAGACTTTGAAGTTTAGCCAGTATCTCTTCCCTCAGTGAACTTATATAGCAGGCTTAAATCATTTTTTCCCCCCCTCTCTTTTTGTCAGCATCTGATCACTGCTCGTAGGAAGGGGAAGCCTCATGTGTGAAAATTCTAACTGAGATATTGCTTTTGAAATTTCTGAAATAATACTTTATCTAAATTTATGTGAAGCTGGTACTAGGTGATCCAGATTTCTTAATGTTTGAACAGTTATATTTATTACTGCAGCTCTTTGTATGACCTGGAATTATGTAGATATTCTTATACTAAAACAGAACAACTGAATGAATCCCAGGATTCTTACTTTAAGTATTTTGTTTAAGGTTCTTCCTTTAAAAGAGCCTTAAAATCTCAAGATTTTTTTTTCTTCACACGCTGTAGTGGATCATGCGTAAACTGAGCACTACAACTTGTTTACTGGACCCATGTCCCTCCTGGTTGGTTTCGGCCGCCTGGGAGGTGACAGGGGGCTGGCTCCAGGCAGTTGTCAACACTTCTTTGATGGAGGGTGTCTTCCCCTCTGCCTTAAAAGAGGTGGTGGTGAGGCCCCTCCTCAAGAAGCCTGCTCTGGACCTGGCCTCGTTGAATAACTACCATCCTGTCTCCAACCTTCGCTTTGTAGTGAAGGTTGTTGAGAGTGTGGTGGTGCGTCAGCTCTCGCAATTCCTGGATGAAGCGGACTATCTGGACCCGTAGCAGTCCAGTTTCAGACCCGGCTACAGCACGAAAACGGCATTGGTCGCACTGGTGGATGATCTCTGGTGGGCCCGGGACAGGGGCTGTTCCTCTGTCCTGGTCCTACTTGACCTCTCAGCGGCTTTTGATACCATCGACCATGGTATCCTGCTGCGACGGCTCGATGGGTTGGGAGTGGTAGGCACTGTTTTACAGTGGTTCTCCTCCTACCTCTCAGGCCGCTCACAGTTTGTATTGGCAGGGGGACACAGATCTACCCCGAGGCCCCTCACTTGTGGGGTGCCTCAGGGGTCGGTTCTCTCCCCCCTCCTGTTTAACATCTATATGAAGCCGCTGGGTGAGATCATCCGTGGCTTTGGGATGAGGTATCACCAATATGTGGATGATACCCAGTTGTTTATCTCTACCCCGAGCCAACCCAGTGATGCCCTTGATGTGATGTCCCGGTGCCTGGAGGCGGTGCAGGTCTGGATGGGAAGGAACAGGCTCAGACTTAACCCCTCTAAGACCGAGTGGCTGTGGATACCGGCATCTCGTATTGTCCAACAAGTTCCATCTCTTTTGATGGGGGGGAGGTATTTCCCCCCTCAGAAAGGGCTTGCAACTTGGGTGTCCTCCTGGATTCACGGCTTAATTTGGAAGTTCATCTAACGGCCGTGACCAGGGGGGCCTTCGCACAGGTTCGCCTAGTGCACCAGTTGCACCCCTTTTTGGACTGAGATGCCCTATGCACGGTTACCCACGCCCTCGTCACTTCTCGCCTGGATTACTGCAATGCTCTCTACATGGGGCTGCCCTTGAAGAGCACCCGGAGGCTTCAACTGGTGCAAAATGCGGCCGTGCGGGTGCTTATGGGAGTATCTCGGTACTCCCATGTTACACCACTCCTGCGCAAGCTGCATTGGCTTCCGGTTACCCTCCGAATGCGATTCAAGGTGCTGGTAATAACCTTTAAAGCCCTACATGGCTTAGGCCCGGGGTACTTGCGAGACCACTTGCTGCCATTGTCAACCTCCCATCGCCCGGTTCGCTCCCACAGAGTCGGCCTCCTCAGGGTTCCATCGGCCAGGCAATGCTGGCTGGCGACCCCCAGGGGGACAGCCTTCTCTGGGCGCGCCGACCCTCTGGAATGAACTACCCCCGGAGCTGCGGATGGCCCCTGACCTTCGGTCCTTCCGCCGTGACCTGAAGACCTGGTTGTTCCAACAAGTGGGCCTGGACTGACTATGGTTTTTAATTAGGCTTTTACTGGGTTAAATTGTCTTGTAATTATTGCATCTATTGTTTAATGCTTTTTTAAATTTTTTACTTTATGTTTTTTAATTTTTATGGTTGTGAGCCACCCTGAGTCCTCAGGGAGAAGGGCGGCATATAAATTTAATCAAATCAAATCAAATCAAGCCTCTCAAGAAATTGCTGAAATGTCCAGATTTCCCGCAAAGCTTTAAGAGATTCAGGTTGAATTCAGCATGCTGAAGAAGAAGTTAATTTATTCACCCTATACATCTTCCAATAAAGAATTTTTTCTTACCTGTGCCAGTAGTATGGTCACCAGGTCTATATGCATTAGGCTTCACTTTTACCCTGCTCCAACCAGGACCATCCTTGTAATCTTGATAAAAATGGCAAAAATTCTCTTCAAAAGTGCAACTTGCCTGTAAGGGACTGAAGGAAATGCCTAAGAGATAACAGATCAAATGGAAGAGAATTGAAACTGCATATTTGAAAGATTAAGCTGAAAAATACTAGCAAAATCAGTAAGAAGGAATCAAGCTGTTTGTCCCTTAATAGCAGTTATGGATAGTAACACCGAATAAAACATATCCTAAAGAAAATTAAGGATTCCGAAAGAGCCAAAAGATTTCCTTCTAGCCACATATTCACAGATAAATACAAGCCAGTAAAGGAAATGTCTCTGATAATCCTATTTTCAGTGAAAGTAATTTGCATTCTCCGGTGGAAATAACTTGTATCAAATAAAAAGGATGGAAGATGTACAATATGTCTATATTCAGTATCTGCTATTACCTCAGTAATAATATTTCCACCAATAATGTTCAATTGTTTTAAAAAAGTAATATTTTATTTTATTTATTTAATTTTATTTTGCCTTTTTAAATGCTACTTTACTTAACGTGCGCATCTGCTGCACAACTTGTTCATTTTTTTGTATACTCAATGTTACCCAAATACATCTTTATTCATCATTTGTGAGATGCAAGGTATTTTAGTCATAATTTATGAGATGAAATACTGTGAATTATACATCTGCTTATGCTGTAATGAGCTCCATTTTGTGAATTGCATCATTTTGCTTTAAAAGATATCTGTTTCTTCAACATCTTAGCTCAATTCCAGTAAGAAGATGAGGCATACTCCATTAAACCTATGACAATCTGTGTATATATACTGAAACAGAATTGTGGACCAGAAGAAAGACTACAACATACAAATAGCTAGAGATACAATTTATGAGTGGCTATAATCCATTCAGAGAAGTTCATCAGATAAAGTTCAGATAAAGCTTGTGTGATTGTCCCTCATTATTTATAGGATGTTGTTTTCTTATGGATCTTTTCTGTTTTTCAACCAGTAATGGGAGAAGTATGTGCAGAACATCTTTTTACTGATATAGTTGTCAGAATCCATTTATATCACATTTCATAATTGTATAGGTAGAACAACGTGCTATTTCTGGGGATTCTGCCATCTCTCCGAGGGGGGGGGGAGAGGATGGTTACTAAAGCGATTTTCAAACAACAGGGGATGTTTTACTGGGGAAGGGAGGGGGGACAGACAGGTCTGGATTGTATCTTCATTTACAACTGAAAAGGAAAGCAATAACCATAAAACCAAGGAGAGTTCCCTTTCCCATGGAAGGACCTGACACCTAGCAACTGACGACAGCCTGACCAAATGGATGAGGGGAGGGGCTGGAATGGGAATGGTTTATATAGGATTGAAATGTAACTTTTCTCAGATTCCGTCTTGTATTCCCACAATCGATTCCATCCTAGTAAACATTTTCCTTTTGGACTAAACTTGCATCCAAGAGTTCTTATTTCCTAAGATGTGGATTGAGGTGGGTCCTGACAGTAGACGGAATCAGCTTTAAGAGTCAACCTGGAAGGGAAAACCTTACCGGGGGACTTTGCAACAAATAAAATGTCTGGCGACGAAGCAAGAGAGGAGGGAAGCCCCATGGAGGGGGAGTCTTCCCCCCAAATGGAATCCCAGAGACAATGGGAAGCTGAAGCAGCATATTCACCCGGGGAAGAAGCGGTGGAGCAGTACGACCAAAAACCCCGGTGGTCGATGGGCGTTGGAAGGAAAAGTGAGTGGGAAAAGGCTTCGGGAGAAACGACCCTGAGGCGTAGTAACCACCAACCGGAATGGAGGCAAGAGATGGAGAGTTCCCTGCACGCCAGCGAGGAGGAGCGGATCCTGGAAAAGGCCATTGATCTGATGAAAGCAACCCTGAGTTCAATGAGGGAGGAGAGAGCTGAAAATCGCAACCGAGGCAGCGCCTGGGGACGCAACTGGAAAGGTAACGGAGGGGATCCAACACCTGAAACCCCGGGGCCATCCAATGGAACAGGAATTGCTGCCTCAGCAGTACCCCCCCCAGAACCACAGATGGGGACCAGGATGGGGAGCGATACCGGCCACGGCGCAGACAACGCTCCAGCCAAAGACTCCCGCCCCTGGAAGTCAAATTCAAGGGGGAGCCATCACGACTGGGATTTTTCCTAACCCAAGTCCTCAGCTACATGGAAGAGTACGGACGGGACATCCCCAGTGACAAAACACGCATCCGAATTGTGCAATCTGCCCTGGACGGGACGGCTGCAGACTGGGTGGTGAACTTGCATGACTCCAACGCCCCAGAACTCAACGACTTCAACCGATTCATGTCATCTTTGAGGCGACGGTTCGAGGATCCTTTGGCTGACCGTAAGGCCCGGGAGAGAATCAAAACGGTGAGGCAGGGCAGGCGAGCAGTGGCTGATTATACCCAAGAATTCCGAGCCATTGCCAGCAAGCTGAACTGGCCAGAAGACATCCTCCTTAGCCACTTCAAAGACGGTCTGAACTACGACCTGTATGATGCTTGCCTGCCTCGAGGAGACCCACCCCACCTCGACGACTGGTACATCCTGGCGGAGGAAGTGGAAATAGACCTACTGAAGAGACACCGCAGAGGAAAACCATGGGGCCGCCTGCCACGCGAGCAAACACGCGAGGGGGAAAAACCACCAGCCACAGCCAAAAAATCAACAAGTTGCTTCAACTGCGGGAGAGAGGGCCACCGTGCTGCAGAATGTCGTTCAAAAGCCCCCCCACGAAAACCAGAGGCATCATCCTCCAAGAAGCCGGGGAAGCCCCAAGGCAACACAAAAGAATCTTCCATGAAGGGGACAGAGGCTGTAGAGTCCACAATTCCTGCCAGGAACTGGGACTGGACTCCGGCCTGCACCGCAGGGACGGTGGACAACTCGGAAGACAGCTCAGAGGGAGAACCATTGGTAAGTGGACCCCTTCCACCCATACTTAAGACAGTGACTATATTAGCTTCCCCTATGCCTGAAGCAGCCAAAATAAAAGCTCTGATAGACTCTGGGTGCATCCGCTGCCTTATCAGCCCAACGCTGGTGGAGAGATTGAGCATCCCAGTGAGGAGGCTAAAACAACCAATCTCTTTTAGTCAATTAGATGGGACAATAGCAGGGGGAGGACCAGCCACCCTAGCCACTTTACCAATCCACCCATCACTGGGGCCCCATGAGGAGGACATAACGTTTATAGTGGCCCCAGGCATGGAATGCCCAATGATCCTAGGACTGGAATGGCTGAAGAAATGGAACCCCGGGATAAACTGGAGGACAGCAGAACTCAATTTCCCAAAGGGGGGGCAGAAGAACTTAGACTCCAAAAGCACCCCCCCAACCCAGAGGGAGGAGACAGCAGCAGTGGGGAAAGAGAAGGGATTACCAGAGATACCGGAGGAATACAGGGACCTGACTGAGGTTTTCAGTGAGGAAAGAGCAGATGAGCTTCCCCCCCCACCGCCCCACAGACTGCACCATAGAATTCAAACCTGGGGCAAAACTCCCAAAACCCAGGATGTATGCCATGAGCCCAAGGGAAATGGCAGAAATGGAGAGATTCATAAAGAAAAACTTAGAAAGAGGATTTATTGAGCCTGCCAAACCCAAAGTGGCCGCCCCGGTTCTGTTCAGGGAGAAGAAGGATGGGTCCTTTCGTTTGGTTGTGGACTATAGAAATTTGAACACAATTAGTGAATGTAATCTGTACCCCCTTCCCCTAATGAAGGATATGTTATCCCACCTATCGAAAGGAAAGATTTTTACCAAACTAGACCTGAGGGAAGCATACTACCGTATTAGGATTAAGGAAGGAGACGAATGGAAGACTGCATTCAACTGCCCAATGGGGTGCTATCAATTCAAAGTATTGCCATTCGGACTGCAAGGGGCCCCCGCAGTCTTTATGCAATTAATTAATGACGTGCTGAGAGAGCACCTATATAAGGGGGTCCTGGTTTACCTCGATGACATCCTTATCTTCACAGAAACCAAAGAGGAACATATCAAACTAGTCAGAGCAGTCCTGAAGAAGTTGCGAGCTGCCCACTTATATGCTAAATTATCGAAGTGTGAATTCCATCAGGAAAAAATCGACTACCTGGGATATCGCATATCTCCAGAGGGCATCGAAATGGACCCTGAGAAGGTCAGGGCAGTACTAGAGTGGGCACCCCCCCGCACACGGAAGCAATTGCAAAGTTTCCTGGGGTTTGCAAACTTCTACCGCCAATTCATCCCCGCATTTGGCCAAATAGCCATGACCCTCACAAATTTGTTGAAAACGAAGGGGGGGTCACCCGTGAAACCCAGCCAGCCTCTGAAATGGTCAATGGAATGTCAAGCAGCATTTGAGAGGCTAAAGAGACTTTTTTCTGCTGAACCTGTCCTAAAACACCCAGATCCCGACAAACCTTTTGTAATACAGGCAGATGTGAGTGATGTAGCGGTAGGAGCCGTACTATTACAAGAAAATGATGGGGGGACATTGCAACCATGCGCATACACATCCAGAAAACTCACAGAAACAGAACAACGCTGGCCAATATGGGAAAAAGAGGCATTCTCGTTGAGGTGGGCATTACTAACATGGCGCCAATTTTTAGAAGGAAATAAAATACCTTTCCAGGTCTGGACAGACCACAAAAATTTGGAAGCACTAAAAACGCCCAGGAAGCTCACTCCTAAGCAAGCCCGCTGGTCCCAACATTTTCACCGATTCAATTTCACTCTCAAACACTTACCGGGGGGAAAGAACTTCCTGGCAGATGCATTATCCCGCATGCCCCAATATAACAGCACAAGAGTTACTGACTTTAAACCACTTGTACCGGAACAACAACTGGCAGCACCAGTCACCACCAGGGCACAAGAAAAAATGAAGCCGAAGGTAGATAGCCAAACTGGAATAGAATTCAGGAAATCTTTGGAAAGTGATGAATGGTTCCAGAAAAATAAACATGTGTGCACAATTAAAGATGGACTGCCGTGGGTGGGGGAGAAGCTATATATACCTGCCACACAGAGAATCAATTTCATGCAACTGTGCCATGATACAAAATCAGCAGGACACTTTGGCTTTGTAAAAACCTTACACTTAACTAAAAGGCAATTTTGGTGGCCATCTATGAAGAAGGACATAGAAAGCTATGTGGGTAGCTGTCAAATTTGCGCGATGGCCAAAAGACTGCAAGGGAAACCGCCAGGTCTGTTACAACCGGTGGCAAACCCCTCAGCCCCATGGAAAGAAATAGCCATGGATTTTATCGTAGAACTGCCAGAAAGTAATGGAAACACCGTAGTCTGGACTGTCACAGATCTGTTCTCTAAGCAAGTACATTTCATACCTTGCCAAAAAATCCCGACTGCAAAAGCATTAGCAAAACTTTTTGTACAGCATATTTACAGATTGCACGGGGTACCACAACGCATCATATCTGACAGAGGGGTGCAATTTACGTCGGCATTTTGGAAAGAATTTTTATCCCTCTTAGGAACCACCCAAGGACTGTCATCTAGTCACCATCCTCAGACAGACGGAGCTTCTGAAAGACTTAATAATATACTTGAACAATATCTGAGATGCTATATTAATTTTCAGCAGTCCGACTGGACGGACCTACTGCCTTTTGCAGAAGTAGCATATAATAATGCAGTCCACTCAAGCACAGGTTACACTCCTTTTCAAGTAGCTACAGGCCAGAGTTTCAACCCAATACCAGAACTAACCCCAAAAGAACCGGTTATCCCTGATCTGAAGGAATGGATTGCTCAATTACAAAATACATGGCCAATCGTTAGGAAAGCGTTGGAAGATGCCAGGAAAGCATACAAGACACAGGCAGACAAAAAAAGAACCGATCCCACACCATTTAGGGTAGGAGAGATGGTATATTTATCCACAAAATACCTGAAATCACTCCAACCCTGTAAAAAACTAGGACCAAAATATATTGGACCTTTTCCAATTAAAAGAATCATAAACCCAGTAACAGTTGAATTAGAACTACCCAAAAATCTTAGACGAATACACCCAACCTTCCACTGCAGTCTATTAAAGAGAGAACAACAATCACCACTACGAGAAAAAATCCCACCACCACCCCCCCCCCATCATGGTGGAAGGAGAACAACATTTTGAAGTGAAAGAAATCTTAGATTCCAGAAAACACCATGGAACGATACAATATTTAGTGGCATGGAAACACCTCCCCTCAGAAAATGAGTGGGTTAACAAACTCCATGTTAAAGCACCTAAGTTGCTTAAGAGGTTTCATACAGAATATCCAAACAAACCAGGCTAACATTTATATGTTTTCTTTCCCCACAGATGGACTCATCTTTTTTCTGAAAGGAGAGCCGAATGTCAGAATCCATTTATATCACATTTCATAATTGTATAGGTAGAACAACGTGCTATTTCTGGGGATTCTGCCATCTCTCCGAGGGGGGGGGGAGAGGATGGTTACTAAAGCGATTTTCAAACAACAGGGGGTGTTTTACTGGGGAAGGGAGGGGGGACAGACAGGTCTGGATTGTATCTTCATTTACAACTGAAAAGGAAAGCAATAACCATAAAACCAAGGAGAGTTCCCTTTCCCATGGAAGGACCTGACACCTAGCAACTGACGACAGCCTGACCAAATGGATGAGGGGAGGGGCTGGAATGGGAATGGTTTATTTATTTATTTATTTATTTATTTAGTTACATTTATATACCGCCCTATTCCCTTACAAAAGTTAAAAAACCAAATTAAAAAATATTAAATTGACCCTGTATACTTAAAACCCCAATTAAAATTTCTCCTCAGCCTGGGCCCGAGAGCTCAAAGAGCCAGGTCTTCAGGCCCCGGCGGAATGATCGGAGGTCGGGGGCAGTCCTCAGCTCCACCGGCAGCTGGTTCCAGAGGGCAGGCGCTCCCACTGAGAAGGCCCTATCCCTGGGTGTCACCCGCCGGCAATCTCTCACCGGCGGCACCCTGAGCAGACCCTCCCTGTGGGAGCGCACTGGGCGAAGGGCATTTGATGCCGGCAGCAGGTGTTCCCTCAAATAGCCCGGACCCAGGCCATGTAGGGCTTTATAGGTAATAACCAGCACCTTGAATTTCACCCGGAGGGCAACCGGAAGCCAATGCAGCTCGCGGAGTAGAGGTGTTACATGGGAGTATCGGGAGACCCCCATTACAACTCGCGCGGCCGCATTCTGCACCAGTTGAAGCCTCCGAGTGGTCTTCAAGGACAGCCCCATGTAGAGAGCGTTACAGTAGTCCAGACGGGAGGTAACAAGCGCATGAGTAACTGTGCGTAGGGCGTCTCGGTCCAGATAGGGACGCAACTGGCACACCAGGCGAACCTGTGCAAAAGCCCCCCTGGTCACGGCTCCTATGTGGTCTTCAAAATTGAGCCGTGAGTCCAGGAGGACGCCCAAGTTGCGAGCCCTATCAACGGGGGGTAACACCTCACCCCCCATCGTTAGAGGTGGAATAAGTTGGTTAACCCGAGATGCCGATATGCACAGCCACTCAGTCTTGGCGGGATTGAGACGAAGCCTGTTTCTCCCCATCCAGACCTGAACCGCCTCCAGGCACCGGGACATCACGGAGAGGGCATCGCTGGGTTGGTTCGGGGTGGAAAGAAAAAGTTGGGTATCATCAGCGTACTGGTGATACCCCACCCCGAAACCACGAATGATCTCGCCCAGCGGCTTCATATAGATGTTGAACAGGAGAGGCGAGAGGACCGACCCCTGAGGAACTCCACAAATGAGAGACCTCGGGGCGGATCTCTGCCCTCCTGTCAACACCGACTGCGAGCGGCCCTGGAGGTAGGAGGAGAACCACCGTAGAACGGTGCCTCCCACTCCCAACCCCCTGAGACGCCGCAGCAGGATACCATGGTCGATGGTATCGAAAGCCGCTGAGAGATCTAATAGGACCAGGACAGAGGAGCAACCCCTGTCCCTAGCCCTCCAGAGATCATTCACCAGCGCGACCAATGCCGTCTCCGTGCTGTGTCCGGGCCTGAAGCCCGATTGGTACGGGTCCAGATAATCAGTTTCCTCCAGGAACAGAGGGAGCTGATGCGCCACCACACTCTCAACAACCTTCGCCAGAAAGCGAAGGTTGGAGACTGGACGATAGTTGTTTAAAACAGCCGGGTCCAAAGCAGGCTTCTTGAGAAGGGGCCTCACCACCGCCTCCTTCAAGGCGGCAGGGAAGACACCCTCCTTCAAAGAAGCAGTTATTACTGCATGGAACCAGCCTCGTGTTCCCTCCCGAGCCGCATATGCTAGCCAGGAGGGGCACGGATCCAACAAACAGGTGGTGGTGCTCAGTCTCCCCATGATCCTGTCCACATCATCAGGGGAAACAGGGTCGAACTCAGTCCAGATAACATGCTCAAGACCGCCTGATTCCTCCACGTCAGACTCTGCCCAGTCAGAGTCCAGACCGGTCCGGATCCGAGCGATTTTGTCCGCCAGATGATGACTAAACTCCTCGGCTCGTCCCTGCAAGGGATCCTCTCTCACCTCCTGGTTAAGGAGGGAGCGAGTCACCCTAAACAGGGCGGCCGGGCGATTATCTGCGGACGCGATAAGGGCGGCAAAGTAGTTAGACTTCGCCGTCCTTATCGCCGCAAGATAAGACCTTATAAAGGTTCTTAACTGCAATCGGTCGGATTCGGATCGGCTGGATCTCCAACCGCTCTCTAGACCTCGTCTCCGACGCTTCATCTCCCGGAGCTCCACAGAAAACCATGGGGCCCAACGGGATCTGCGCCGGGTCAGAGGTCGCATGGGTACAACGCAGTCAAGTGCCCTGGTGGCAGCCGTTTCCCAGGCCTCCACCAGAGCATCGACTGGGCTGTGGGTAAGGGTGATAGGTATAGGCCCAAGCGCCCTCTGGAACCGATCCGGGTCCATTAGGCGCCTGGGGCGGAACCACCTGGACGGTTCCGCCGCCCAGCGGCGGGGGGTGGCATGACGGAAAACCAGCCTCAGGAGGTGGTGATCTGACCATGACAGAGGGGTGATGGACGGGGAACCCCCTCCCAGATCGTCCAACCACTGTCCAGACAGGAACACCAGGTCGAGAGTATGATCCCCCTCATGGGTCGGGCCCTCAATAACCTGGGTCAGGCCCATGGCTGTCATGGAAGCCATCAACTCCCGAGCCAACTCCGACGACCCTCCCAGTGACGGCAGGTTGAAGTCACCCAGGACTATAAGCCTGGGGAACTCCACTGCCAACCCTGAGAGGGCGTCGAGCAGCTCAGGCAGGGCTGTTGCCACACAGCTGGGCGCCAGGTATGTAAGCAACAAGCCCAACTGAACCCGAGGACCACATCTCAAGAGGAGGGATTCACTCCCGGCCATCTGGACAATGGTGGCCTCCCGGGGACACAAAGTCTCCCGAATAACCACTGCCACTCCACCACCCCTGCCCTGAGCCCGCGGCTGGTACAGCACCCGGAAACCCGGCGGGCATAACTCGGTGAGAGGCACCCCTCCCTCCGAGCCCAGCCAAGTTTCCGTGATGCACGCTAGATCCGCACATTCCTCCTCGATCAGGTCACGGATGAGGGGAGCTTTGTTGACTACGGATCTAGCGTTAAAATAGACCAACCTGAGCTCAGGGGCCTGATCACCCTCATCCCCGGGTAAGAGGGTGCTAACCGGAGGGTCGGAGCGCGCCAATATAGGATTGAAATGTAACTTTTCTCAGATTCCGTCTTGTATTCCCACAATCGATTCCATCCTAGTAAACATTTTCCTTTTGGACTAAACTTGCATCCAAGAGTTCTTATTTCCTAAGATGTGGATTGAGGTGGGTCCTGACAATAGTCCTGTGTGTGGCCAGAACTCTTTTTACTCAATGTTTACTGATGTCCTAGACCTAGTATCTATCTGTATTTCTGTCTATCTTGTATGCTGCCCATCTTGCCTAGAGGTGACATCATATGAGAAAAATTATCAATGCTCGTTGATGCTGAAGATATGTTGGGTTATCTTACTGTATAATAGCAATTAAATTACTATTTGGCAAAGAAAAATGCATATTATGCAACATATTCATGTTCACTTAAAATCTAAATTAAGGTGGGAAATCTGTACCTGTCTGATTGCTACAGAACACTGGGGAGAAAGAAATGTCATCAAGAGCCAAATATCCTCCTTTGGCACTGCTGAAAGCAACTTCAAAAACAACCTGCAAAAATATCCAAGCATAGTTAGATTATTAATTTAATTTAATAATTTAATTTGTATACCGCCCTTCTCCCGAAGGACTCAGGGCGGTGAACAGGGCAATACATAATAAAAAACAGGATACAAGAATCAAAAAGTGATTAAACAACTATGACCGTAGTAATTGATACATATTAAAAATTAAAACTAATTATAAAAACCCAACCCCATCCCGTCAGACCAGGCCAGCTTGTTCAAAAAAGAAGGTTTTGAGATCGCGCCGGAAGGAGCGAAGGTCGGGGGCCATCCGGAGCTATTTTGTTATTTTGGCGATCAGATGTCTTAAAGAAGCAAATTCATTCATTCCCAGCTAACTCTTATTTATATACATAGGAAAAAGTTTGAAATCATATTTTTTGAAATCATTTACCATTTGCTACTCAAATAACTTGGTTAAACTTAAAATATGATCAAGGGGAGAAAAAACAATAAAAAACGTTTATATGTGATTAAAGTTACAATCACATGCTCACTTACCTAGTAGGGTCACTCCAAATATCATAAGGAGGAAGCTTTATAGCATCTCCGCTGTTACTTGTCCTTATCCCAGAAACTTGGGATGTGCAGAAACAAATTCAAATTTACAACCCTTATTGTTCACTTTCTGTACAATACATACATTCATGTTTACATGCCAAACTCAAAGTCTAGCTGGCCAGGCTAGATTTGAGTTCCAAAAGAACCATAGATCTATGTTTTCCACTATCTACAAATGAGATGCAGTGATTGGCAACACATATTTGCATTTGTCAAAGAAATGTGCACTGCCTTGCATGCCATTTTCCTATGTCTAACATGAATCTTTTTTTAAAAAAAAGGAATGGCATCTTATAAGAATTCTCAAGGGAGTTTAAATTAAAGGAAATAATCCATAAAGAGAAAAATCATTACTCCATACCATTCTTAAAATAAAGTTAAGCCCCTACCATATTGAAGAGGAAACTCTAGTATAACATTACAAATTCTATAAACGTAGTCCTGGATTTATGTCCATTCATTCAGCAACCCAGAGCCTCCCCCACTCTTCAGAAGATCTTGCTTAATGACAGCAACAACTTCTGACCATAATTCTGGGCTCAACTGTGGTCAGAAGTCAAGAAGTAGCTGTAAATATGCAAAGATTCAGGTCTGTTTTTAGACCCTTACCTCCATTGGATATGGTGCGCTGAAATCAACTTCCCCTAGCAGCCAATCATTACTCGTTGGTCTATCTGCTTTCCAAAGCTCCTCATAAAAGCCATTTGCATCTCTTGTATAAATAGTAAAAACAATGCCATTTTCCTGTTGTACTTGATAATAAAAAGATAAACAGCCTGACATTGGAGTTAGTGTCTTAGGTGAAACCAGTTGAGCTACTTCCTGAAAGTGCTTGACGTAGAGCGAATCCACATACATGTAATGACCTAAAGAGAAATATATTTGTGAAAATAGCATAATTGTACATTGTTTCATAAAATTTTGTACAAAGACATGACAACAATGAGCTCCTCAGAAGGGATATTCTCAGAATATTTGCTACTCTGATAGCAAATATTTAATTTGCTAGAATCATGTCTGCAACTGTCAGCACTTGGACTATCAGCTTTGCCTGGGTTGCTTGATATGAACATATCACAGTCTATGTCCTTTTTTATATCATTAGAACCAGCATAATCAAAGGAGACGTTTTTAATTAATAAATGTATTGAAATTATAGTATCTAAAAATGTTTTAGCCAGAACTACACAGTATCAGTATGTTTCTAATAAAGTTTACTGATATGCAATATAACATTAAAGGATATCTCAGTCAGTTATATAAGGTTTAATCCTAAATAAATGAATATAATAGTAAACATAAATTTATTATAATTACATGAAACATGCAGATCTAGATGCATAAGTTAATTCTAATAATAAGTTGGAAGGGACCTTGGAGGTCATCTAGTCCAACCCCCTGCTCAGGGAGGAAACCTATACCATTTCAGACAAATGGCTGTCCAGTCTCTTCTTGAAAATCTCCAGTGACAGAGCACCCACAATTTCCAGAGAAAAGCCATTATAAGGCTGCTTCCTATAGTTTTATCACATGCAATCACATTTAAGTTTCTAAAACATTTCCTTTATCTAAGTCATTTCAACTTTTTTATATTACTCATATCAAGAAAGAGAACAAAAAAGAAAAAAACATACTATATTATTTAGGAAATTCATCCCTCTTAAAATGATATATGTATTCCAAAACCTTTCTATTTCTTTAACTATATTCAAACAAATGTTTCTTTTTTAACTATTCTCTCTGGTAAGTCCCATCATCTATTTTCTTGGTTTCCACTTTAGTCTTTTTCCTTTTCCTTTCTTAATCAATGTATTTTGCTGACTCAAAGTTTTTCCATATGTTCATAAATGTTGCTGTATATATTAAAAGTAAATCATATTAAAAGGTATTATTAAAAGGTGAAGTGTCTTTGTACAGGGCTTCTGCCTTTCCATGTTTGTTGAAAATCTTTTTCTTTCTCTCCACTTCTCTTATCATTTCCTTTCTCTCCGATGTTCCTGACATCTCAAGCCCATTTTATCCAATCTGTTTTCTTGTTCTCAGATTTATTTTGTAATCTTGAGGGATAAGTTGTTTTTTCCAATTCTTGTGATTTCCCCCCCCACTAGGATTAAATCATGTTTCCTTGTTTTGTTAAGTTCCATCTTTAAGTCTCTATTCTCAATTATATATCCATTTATCTGTTTTATCTGCTCCTTCTCTGTTGTTGTTTTCTGGGAATTTTTTTGTTGTAAAGTTAACTTAGAAATAGATTGATTTATATTTTCAAAGTTATTTTGGATTTCTTTGTGGTTTAAAGTCATTATTGTTTGAATTAGTTGAAGTATGCTATGTATCTCCTCCTGTGAAGTATTTGTTTCCTTGATATGTTATTTCTACATGTCTCTGATCCATAATGGCCAAGAATTTGAGTTTTTCTCTTCCTTTCTTTTCTCTGCAAATAGCTTTAGAGTCCCAATTAAATAGATGTTTGTAATCCAAATAGTTCAAAAAAGATTTTTTTCCCCTGAAATTTATAATTCTCTTTGTCTATAGCCCAGATTATTGTCTTTTTTGTCACAGCTGTTCTTTGTTGTTAAAACTTTGAAGGTCACAAACACGGATTAGCTTTTCCCATGTTTTGCCAAGTCTTATATTAAAGTCATAGCTGTCATAGTCTTCATCCACCACTAGGTGTCAGCAATTATTTGTTTTTCAATTTCCAAAATGAATAATTATCTTTAAAATGAGAGTCTTAACTATTCAAACAATTTTAGATTTATCCAGATTTAAGTTTTAAATTTCAGGTTTTATATTTATTTTACTTCCATATATTTTGATCCTCCATAAAAAGATTAATTTGCTGCTTCCGTTAGAATAAGGGTGGGGCGGAAATCCCCCTCCTTCCCTTTCAGAGGTATTTTGCTTCTTGGGGATCTTTTCCAGGAAATTAAATGTAGAATAGAAAAGACAAGATCGAATTTCTCACCCAGTTTCAAGCATGCTGTTCACAGTAGTGCTGGTAATGCTTTTGGACTTTGGTTGCTAGTAGCTTGGGCTGGCCGATGCAATATGGCCAGCCTTTCTCCTGTCGGGTTACAAAGCTTTCCCCAAGTCGAATGGAATGGCCGCTGCCTTTCCAGAATCACTGGAGCACCCTTCTTTCTTCATTGCCAGGAAGGGTGACATTAGCCATGTGGTGCAGAGAATCCGCAAGCGCGCAACCGGTCGCTACTGCACAAAACCGGAAGTCTCAACATCTTTTTTACATTGTGACCAAAACTGGATTTAATTCACATTTAAATGTTTTAGTACAGCCAAATCAGTACTGAAACTGCATGTCAGATATCTTTCAAATTGCAGCATATGTAACAAAGACTCCTTTTATATTTTGCAAATCAAGCAGAATAAAATACCAAAAAATCAATCAACCTGACATAAGTACAGTTGAAGTGGGGAAAAAGATCAAAGTAATACATATTAAAAGGGGGTATGACAGAATACAAGAAGATGATGCTTCATTGTTTTTGTGTTAGTTTGTGAAGTTTGATGCCAAGCAGAAGTTCCACAATAATAAGAACTGATGTTGGCTGATGTTTTTCAAACCATTAGCATCATCATTGGTCTTTTCCCATTTGGATTATGAAAAAGAATTGGCTTGCCATCTGATGCCTCTTTCATGGTTCTCCAAAATTTCTGATTTCCCAGGAACTCCCAGCACAGATTTCATGTTTACTGTAATTTGTTCACTACATCTTTGTTTTCCTCTTTTATAACTAGCAATCAGCCTAAAGCCTAAGCAAAATTATATGGGACAATACATAAGCTAACCCTTATTTAGAGTTAGCCTGAAGAATATTTAGATGCTCATCTCAGCAAACAACTCTGGATGGGTCCAATTCAGAAACATATATTGCAATTAAAATCTTAAAAAATATTTTAAAACAATAAAAATAATAAAAAAATTAAAACACTAAAAACCTTAAAACATCTAATTTCAGTATATAAAAACAAGACATCTGGCCTGAACAATATAGCCAGGAGGTGGGACCCTTGGCGCATGTAGGCTCCAAAGTATAGCCAGGTCTTCAGTGCTTTACAGAAGACTAACAGGATTGGAGCCATTCTAATCTCCAGAGATAAAATGTTCCACAGAGCAGGGGCTGCTGCAAAAGAAGCTCATCTTCTAGTCCCTGTCTTTGGCTGATGGGATCTGTAGCATGCCCATCCTATTTGATCTAATTGGATGGGTAGAACTCTTGGAAAAGGCAATCCTTCAGGTACCCTGGTTCCAAGCCATGTAGGGCTTTATACATAATGATCAGTACTTTGAATTGCACCTGGAAATATACTGGTAACCAGTGCAGCTCCTGCAGGAGTGGTATTACATGTGCCATATATCTGGCACCAGTTACTACTTGTGTGACTGCATTCTGCACCAGTTGAAATTTCTGAATGGTCTTCAAGGGCAGCCCCAATGTAGAGCCTGATACAATAGTGAAATTTGGAGATTACAAGGGTATGAGTTACCATGAGCAGGGCCTCCCAGTCCAGGTATGGACACAACTGGCACATCACCTGAAGGTATACAAAGGCTGCCCTGACCACAGCTGCCACCTGCTCTTCAAGCAGGAGCTGTGAGTCGAGGAGAACCCCCAAATTGCATAAGGGGCCTGTTTGGGGCAGGGCTGCCCAATCCAGAACCAAAGATGGAAGATCCTTGTCTCTGGAGGATCCAAATACCCACGGTCTCTCTGTCTTGCAAGGGTTGAGTTGGAGTATGTTTTGCCACATCTGGTCCCCAACAGCTTCCAGACACTGGGATAGGACATCGATGGCATCACTCAAGAGGGATGGGATATAGAGCTGGGTATCATCCACATACTGATGATAAACCAACAGATCACCTTACCCAGCGGCCTCATGTAGATGTTAAATAGAAGGAGAGGGAGACCAGAACTGAAAGGCACCCCGGAAAGTAAGGGCCATAGGCTAGATTTCTCTCCTCTCTATCAACACCAACTGGAACTGGCCCTGTAAGAAGGTACAGTACAGTGCAGTCCACCCCCAGTTCCCAGAGCTGGTTCAGAAGGATACTACAATCGGTAGTATTAAATACTGCTGAGAGGTTAAGAAAGCTAGGATGGATGCACTATCTCCATCCCGCTCCTGCCAGAGGTCATCCATGAGTGCTATCAATGCCATCTCAGTCCCAAACCATGGCCTGGACCCTGACTGAAAGGGGTCTAGATAATTTGCTTTATCCAGAGTTCTCTGAAACTGCCCATGCAATCACTTCCTCCATCACCTTCCCTGGAAATGGGAAGTTGGAGACAGGAGGAAAACTGTCCAGGCTATCTAGGTCAAGCAGTACTCCTTTAAAGAGGGGGCACACTACTGTCTCTTTAAGAACTGGCAGGAGAGAGGTGTCCCCCACTAATTCTTCCAGCTTCTTTTAAATCTCATCAATTTCATATATTTCCAGTTTTAAGGGGTATATCACAACACCACTTTGTACCCCCTTTCATTTGTTGGTGTAACTGAAAAGTCCATACCTGTCATTTTTTTGGGGGGGGGAAATGAGTACAGGTAGTCCTTGACTTACAACCACAACTGAGCCCAAAATTTCTGTTTCTAAGCAAAATAATTGAGTTTCTCTCATTTTATGACCTTCATTGCCACAGTTGTTAAATGAATCACTGCAGTTGTTAGGTTAGTAACAAGGTTGGTAAGCGAATTTGGCTTCCCCATTGACTCTGCTTGTCAAAAATGTTGCAATAGGTGATCACATGACCCCAGGACACTGCAACTGTCATATATATGAGTCAGTTGCCAAGTGTCTGAATTTTGATCACGTAGCTGCAACAGTTATAAGTGTGAAAAATGATCATAAGTCACTTTTTCAGTGCTATTGTAACTGAATAGTCACTAAATGAATGATTGTAAGTCAAGGACTTTGTAGGTTCAAAATATATTTCAATCTGCATCTGTAGGGAGGCGCTAGTGAGCATGAATTAATGCCAGAAGCATTGTGATATGAAGAATCACAAGGCCCAAAGGAGAAAGCTTATATTGTTTTTGTCATTTTAAAGAAAGCAGAAAATTTCTGCTAAATTAATTCATTTCAAAAGTTACATTTGCTTGTAGAACTGGAACCAGGCGGCAGTTCTGGAAGTAAAGCATACTTTTCTCTTTATTTCAGAGATAAAACTCTCTTGTGTTAGTGTGAATAGCTATCTGAGACTTTTGAGGTACATGAGTACAATTCCCATTAGAAATTGTTTTAATATCAAGGTTCCAAAGCCATAGGTTCAGATACCAAGTAACACATTATAATATATTATTAACTAGAATCTACTCAGATTAGGGGGGAAAGCTATTAATTTCCAATGGGTAACTGGAAAAAGTCCAGGGAAATAAACCTTTTTTAATGAGATCTTAACCATAGAAGTTATAATCTGTCAGTTATGTTTGTCTATTTGATCCTTTGAAAATATTTCAGAAGCTGTGAATGTTCCATATTAGACTTTTCCATACTACGATAGACCATCAGAAGACAATCCAGAATGATTTCCACATCTATAGTGATAGAATTTTGTGACCTATTCTTAATAAAGTAATTTCAGTAATGCAGAAATATATAAATGCATTTCTACAGCTTTTTATTGACCCCTTCTCCTTCAGTATCTTGGCTCTTACGAGTTCTTATTAATATAGTTATTCTAAAATGGTACAAAGATGTTGCTTGTTTTAAAAATGTTCCCAAACTCTACGGTACACAGCTTGGGTTCTGGCCTCTCCAATTTTCCAGGAAAAAAAAACAATGTAATTAGAAAAAATTTAATATAAGATCTTTTTTTATCAAACTCAAAAGACCACATGGAATGAGCAATGTCTGCTGAATGAGCAAAATTAATCCTTGCCTTGCACAGCTGCTCTATTTTTAGAGCTAAATGCATCTGTTACACTCAGCCTTTCCAGTGCACAAATATAACACATTGTGGTTTAACACATTGTGGTTTAACATCTTCTCAAAGGTCTCTAATTTAAAAGTTAAGAACTCAACTCATCTAATTTGCAAAAAAACAAAACCCTAAGCTAAATTTTTACCAGAAATATAACTTCTTTGTCATTTAAAAGCTTTCTTTCATTCCTTTCCTGAATATTTGTTCCTAATTTAGGACATTCTTACATTAGAAAATATTCATGGGGATCAAAGTTTTCCAACTTAATTGTAGTCTACTGTCTTTGAATATTACAAGATTTGAAGAAGTTGTTTTACAGATTAGTTTTATGCGGGTTCTGTCAGTATATTTCAATCATCATTGCGATCTTTGTATAATGCCGAAAAACTATGATGAAAACATATTTTTTAGTACGTCTAAGAAGAAACCAAATTAATTTATTTATTTTTACTTCTCTGAAAAGAATTATTTCTATTGTTTCTTCCTTTTATTATATCTTTTATCTCATAACTGGATATGGATGTGCCCCTCATGGAAAAAGATTCTCTGAAAGCTCCCATTAAAAGCGGGGGAGGAATATACTTTTTAATTATTTTTCTTTGGTAGCCCTTCTGGTCTCTCAATCTTCTCTTCAAAATAGCTTCTGACCATAGTTTTGGGAAAAGAAGGAATTCATGAATATATTTTTTTCTTTTCTTGCATTTAAAAATTATTCAAAGAAAATTTGGGTAAAGATCTCAGACATTATTTACCTCACATGTCATCAAGGAACCATTCCCAGCAGATGACAATTCTGTTTTAAAGTTTTATTTTAAAAAAATCAGTTAAATTGGGCCACTTAAAATATTTGAATCAAACTTAGCTTTTGAAAAGCTTACATCTCTGATATTTAGACTGAATAAAGAGAATTATGTGATACAAAAAGAAGAAGAAAATATTTCTGATTTACACAGGACTAAAAAAGATAATTCAAATGTATTTATGCCAGAATAGGTAGATGAGCTTCAGCTCATTTGAACAATTTTACAATTTCTTTTAATAAATATAGGTTTAAATAAATAATGTAATGTTTTGAGTAATATACTTAGAGAATGTAGTTATTTTAAGATAACAAAGTAAATTGTTTACTTTTTAATAACCAGGATGTTTAAGAGCTAGTATGAAGTTTCATTAATTTCTTTTTCTAGATTTTCTATGTGAGCATAGCTGAGAAAATTATACAGAAATTATTATTGGAACAATGCCTGGATTTAATTTAATAAATAATTCATACCATACAAATGTATTGTAAACCGAACAATATAAATGAAATATAAAAGCAAGCCTGAAAGCACTTAGTGCAAAAATGTCAGTCATAATTTGTTTTGACCAAAACATGGTTATACTTTAGATGGGAAAACAGTTATGAAAAGCTGAATCCCTGTGTCTCCCTGTTCCCCCAACACGCACAAAAAGTGCCCCATTTATGTCAAAATTGCCATTACCCAAATTCAATTTGCAGTTTTCCCTCCCATCTATTTTTGGAACATGCATTTTTAAAACTACATGATTATAAAATATTCATTCTTGATGCTCTTGTATTCTAATGCGAGAATTTGGAACACAGAATTGAGAACACAAATACAGTAAGAGAAACTGGAATTATTTGTAATTGAAAGTTACAGATATCTTCCATCCTGCTTTCTTTCAAAATAAATAATCCATTCTTGCTTACCAAATTCATTCCTAAAAGTATGATCTTTTGGAAGGACAGACTGTGAATTTCCTATGTTTCCACCACCAACAAACCAATTAACATTTGGATTCCAGCGGTTCACAAAACCACAAAGATGATTTTCTTCAAAATCACATTCTGCAGTTGAAAATATCAAAGCACATAAATATTCGTGATTTGGCATGCTGAACTATCTCTTTTGTCAATTATAATCAGTTTAGTGTTCTATTTAAAATGTAGTGTGAATGTTAATACTGTAAATCTTCAGAATAATATAAGGTTCAATCCTATGTGTTACCATCATCATCCAGCAAGCCATTAAACAGAACAAGGAAAGGAAGCATAAAGTAGGAATTGGTGAACTTTCATGATATGTTAAATCAGGGATCCCCATCTGGGCACACTCGGGATCCAGGCAGCATGTGAAACTATGCCCCCCAGTCCATGGAAAAACTGCTCTCCATAAAACCAGTCCCTGGTGCCCAAAAGGTTGGGGGCTGCGGTGTTAAATTGCAAGCATTTATTAATGCAAATATTACTGTTTCCTCCCTACAAACTCTGTGCCTATTAGGCTAGTTGATAGCTTTGTTTACAGTTAAGCATGTCAACTGATGACAGAATGCATACTTCTTGCAGACAAAACTAGCAATTAAAAGTACACATAACCTTCTTTGACTACATCCAGTTAAAAGTAATATGCATCCCACTAAGCAAATTTCAGCAAATTCAGCAAAGTGCTTCCTGGTGCACAAATCAATCACATCATAGATTACATCAGCAAGTGCATCATATTTATAGTTTAGTTTCTCTTTTGAATCTTCTTGCAAGTGATATAAGGCATTTAGACCTTCAATAATTCCCAGATTCCATTCTACTTTTCTCAAATTCTGTGCCCTCCATAAAATCTAAGGCAGTGACCCCTAACCTTTTGGGTACCAAGGACCGGTTCTATGGAGAGGTTTTTCCGCAGACTGGAGGGGGCGTGGTTTTGTGTGCTGCCTGCATCCCGCGGATGGGGTTTCACTTGTTTGCGTGGCCCAGTTTCTGGCATGCTGTGGCCCAGTGCCAGTCCATGGACTGGGGGTTGAGGACTCCTGCTCTATGGCTTCCAGAAATTAGAATTAAAATTCAATACTTGTGGAATGTCCTTGACTGGAATATCATCACTCTGAATCTCTAAACCAAGTAGAGGTGGCTGCAGAGTGATTGTCTTGCTTTTTTATGATATCCCAAGAATATTCTCCAACACCTGAATTCTGTACCCCAAGCATGTAGCTTGTCTTTGGACCTTTCTGAAGACCAATAATGTCCTGCAGAACTCTGGGCTTCTCTTGGCTAAGTCCTCACACCTTAAACTCAATGACACAGAAGATATTAACTGCTTACAAGTGATGCTACAGAACCTAAAAATGTTCTAATTCATTTTAATCTATGAATAGCTGCAAGCCAGTATTGAGGCAACATGTTCTTTCTCATTATTGCAGCATAGCTGTTTTTGTATTAAGTCATGACTGAGCAACAAAGATTTCTAAAGATTGGACAGCAAATTATACTTACGGTAGTTTATTATAATTATTCACAAATACACCACTTGTCAGGGTAAGTTATACAATATAATATTTCAATATTATATTGAAATTCTCTTAACTAATACTCTTATGAAAATAGATTCCCAATTAAATATTATATTGTTATGCTATTTATAGACAATTATTAAAATAGCTACTTACCTATGCAGTAGCCATTTGAAATTTTGATTTCAAAAATTGCTATGCTGGCAAAGGTTTCTGTTCCCAGTATAGCTTCCAGTACAATCTGTAAAATAAGCATAAAAGTAGAGTAAGCAGTGTGTTTTAATAATAACTTGTTTTAGAAAATAAAAAGCTTAAATAATTGGACCATGAATCACTAGATTTGGGTTAACTTCCTCTTACCCTTCTTACAATATTTTCTTGAACATCCATCTTTCAGAGCAGTGCCTAATGTCTATGTTAGTAGAAACAATCTCTAAATATTGTTCAGATTGAGAGAGGAAAAAAAGTGATTATGCCTACTTTGTCATATGGAAGTAAGAATAAGTCAGGAACAATAAATGATGCATTTGAATGAGTTATAAAATACATGCAATGATACAAAAGAGATAGAATCATGAATATATGGTTGATAAATGAATCCGGACTGAGTATAAAACTGAACACCCAGTACAAAAGAAGTTCATTGAGAAGATTTGGTTATAAAGAGAAAATGAATATAGATTCTTTTTCATTTTCCTGCATGTGCAGGATCGGCTCCACTGACCATTGATCCATTGCAACAGGTAATGACCAATTTCTTGCCAGAGCCTGATGTCTTGGGCATCAGAAATTGAGTGGCCCAAAAAGTCACGAGTCGGCTTTCATGCCTAACGTGGGACTCAGTCTCCTGGTTTCTAGCCTGATGCCTTAATCACACCAAACTGGCTCTCCCTATGAAAACTAAGAAATTAATGACTGGATGAAATTAATGAAATATTCCAAAAAATAAAGGTGAAAATTTTAAATATTTTTAAATGTATGAAGTGTTATATGAATGCAGGGGAAGCAAGGATGATTTGCAAGCACAGAAAGGTTTTAAATATAATCTATAGCATCTGGATTTGGTGCAAACCAAATATATTTGCTATATTTGCTTTTCCCTTATGTTAATCTTTTCATTACTTTTTCCCACTTTTAGTAACATTGCTATTTTCAAATTTAATAATATTGCTGTTTTCAAAAGAGTGATAGATTCATATACATGTCTGTTTACAAAATTATATGAAGAAAGATCAAAGTGAAGATCATTGTACTCTAGAGAATAAACTATTTTCCATTGGGGTTTTTTTTTCTTTAAAGACTACTACAATTTTCTGGTTTTGCTAAGAAAAGTCTAAAATATAGAACAATGATCTTTTCTGATATGTTTTGTGGTACAATTAATCCATAAGGACACTAGGTTCCCTTCTGATTTACACATTAATTAGAACATCTGATATATTATTGAAGTGGATATGTGGATGTTGAGTATCCTTTCACAAATAGTAAAAAGGCTGTAATTGTTCCAAATATTTATGTTTCATAAGAAAAGAGATAAACATATATGAAAAGTTTTATAGTTCTTTTCATTCATCTACAGTTGTATATGTATGTAATTTGCAAAGACTTGTTTCAGATGCTTACCTTGAATCTGTCTGTCCTATTTTTTACATCTACACTGGCTATGAGCCAGCTCTCTGAATGTTCTGTGGTTGTCCAAAGTAAATGATCAAAGCTTTCACCTTCCACTCTTATATGTAGGTTTAGGGTAATAGAACCTAGAGGCAGTTCTGAAGCTGATGCAATCTGATATATAAGTCGAATACAACTCCACTCTCCTGTGTATAGTTCAGGGCTGAGCAATACAGCTGTGTCACCACTTGTTCCTCGTGAGGTATCCACAGAAATGTAATGACCTGAAAATGTACAATAAGAATAATAATGCTTGAATAAGAAGACATGACTTACTGTTGCTTAGTACTCTTAATTGCAATCAACTTCACCCAACATGGTCAGTGATTGAGCTGAAGGATAATTGCCTCTTTTACTTTTGGTTCAGATGAAGGATGTGTAGGAATCCAAAATATCTGGAAATTACCATATTGAAGAATGGTGGATGATTGAAATATAGGCTGCAATACCTTTCCCTTCTCTAAACAGACTTACGAGCTGCTTTTTAATTTATTATTTATTATTTAAAATAATTAAGCAAGATTTAAAGAAAACAATATTTCATAATATATGTTTTTCATAAACAACCTGTAGGATTAAAATTGCTTATACATTTATCATGTATTATACATTTAATTAAAATTTCTAAATTTTAAAGTAAATTATTTTACAGCTGAATAATATTTAGGTTCATTTCATAAGACTAGGTACTGAGGATCTGTGTATAATACTGAACTACTAAAGGTTTTTTTAATTCTGGAGTGCAAATTGGATTTTGACAGTATTATCTTTTTTTCTTTAATATATAGGTGTATTAGGTGTATACATGACATGAAGCATCTCCTGAATGTCAAGATTTAATTATAATGGCAAATTCTTGGTCTTCTGAGATTCGAACCTGGACCGACTGCATCTTAAGCAGTTGTTTTAACCCCTAGGCCACAGTGTTAAATGTTTGTTAAGCATTCAGAATACACTTGCTTAGTCCCAGACATGGGACAAATCTTATTTCCTGTTTCAGCCTAGCCCAAGGCCATCTACAGACAGTAGCCACAGCAGTGGCAGCTCATATTTGTGCAATTTTTTTTTTTGGCTTGCTAACAAAGACTAAGCAAGTGTATTCTGAATGCTTAACAAACATTTAACACATATCTTCCTTGCTTCTCAGCTAACAAAGAGAGAGAGAGCGCCTGTGGCCTAGCGGTTAAAACAACTGCTTAAGATGCAGTCAGCCCAGGTTTGAATCTCAGAAGGGTATGGCTGACTGATGAGAACAAATAAGTTTGAAATGATCATATTGGTCTCCCTTTATTCTTTGTTAGCAAGCCAAAAATTTTTTTTCACAAATATGAGCTGCCACTGCTGTGGCTATTGCCTGTAGATGGCCTTGGGCTAGGCTGAAACAGGAAATAAGATTTGTCCCGTGTTTGGGACGTAAGCAAGTGCATTCTAAATACTTAACAAACATTTAACATATATGTATGTATGTATGTATGTTATGGCAACTGTTATCCAAGTCAACAAATTGTCAAATATATTAATTCCAAACAGTTACTAGAAATAGATTTTGAAAAGAAATTTTTACAAACTCTTAAAACACGATTAAATTATAGCTTACTTTCAATGTAAGGGGATGTGTGATATTCAAATTAAAAATTAAAAAAGAATATACAGCATTTATTTCTGGGAAACTTACTGAGGGCAAACATTCTATTTATTTTCAAAATAAATCACTGTGGTAATATAAATTTGCAAGAGTAAACCAAGATTAACCTTGAATCTGACCTGAAACAAATGGTATAACACTGAAGCACACATTTTATTAACTTGGGGGGAGGGGGGAGTTCGTACTTCATATAGAAAATACATATTCATGACTTGTCTTTTCCTATGCATTCTATGCTCATCTGACTTGTTTTTAAATATTTTTTAAATTAAAGCAAATAAATAGTGGGAAAATACTTAATTGAAGAAGTGGAATATCAGGAACATTAGTGGAAATATGATGATGTTGGAGTACCAAATTTTAAGAAAAATTATAATAAATCTAAAGCTATGATAAATAGGATGCCATTGCACCAAAATCTAATGAGAAAAGTAGCTCAGGATGGTACCAAAAATAAAATTGCAAACAATTCCAGTGTGGAAAAAATGGGCAATAGAAAAGGACACCACAGTGGCTACACAAAGACAGAGGGAGGAAGGGAGGGATGTCTTTTCATTTTGGTTTACTTTTGGAAAATACATGTCATGGTGTAATATGTCATGTGTTCTTGTTCATCTGAGGTTGTATTTACCTACTTTTAAGAACTGCTAAGGACCAGATAATTTCTGTCCTAACCGTAAAGCCATAGAACTCAAAGAGGGTGTATTTTCTCTTTCACATGACTGTATATACGTACATGCATAGATACAGACATACATACGGTACATACATTTGAGTTACTGTTTTAATACATTCTACACTTTTGAGGTGATTTATACATTGAACAAATAAACATGGAGAAAAACATAAATTTTTTCAAAAAGGGGCAAATTACAGTCTAGGCCAGGGGTGTCAAACTGCTGGCACGCGGGCCGGATGCATCATCAGGAAACCGCACCCACCCCATTGCCAGCAATGGAGAAAAAGCTCCGATACATCACGTGACGTTGCGGGTTAGACCTGTCTGATCTAGGCAGTTTGACACAATACTAAAAAATGCAAATTATACAGATACCAATTTTGGGAAAAAAAAGTATTAATTATCACAAACTCTGGACTGATTTGTCAAAAACAGTTTGCCAGACTAATCATCTCTCTTTTTTACTTCCTTATTAGGTTATATTAATATTTCATTTAACAAAGTACCATGTTGATTAGCAACTTAACTAAGTGGGCATGGAAAGGCATGACATTTAAAAGGATACAATGCTGGCTGAAAAATCATACTCTAAAAATGTCTACCAGTGGTTCCTCATCAAATTGAAGGGAGATCAAACGATGCCACAAGGACCAGGGCCTGGTTCTGTACTCTTCAAACACAGAATTTTAGTAGTTAAGGCACCAGGCCAGAAAGTGGGAGACCATGAATTCAAGTCCCACCTTAGCCATGAAAAGCCAGCTGGGTGACTTAGGACCAGTCACTCTCAAGACGAACCTACCTCACAGGGTTATTGTTGTGGGGAAAATAGAAAGAGGAAGGTACTGGATATGTTCACTGCCTTAAGTTATTTGTAAAAATAATAAAGGCAGGATTTAAATAAACGAACAAATATTTTTTATTAATGGCTTGGAAGAAAAGGAGAAGAAAATGTTTTTATCCTTGCAGCAATGCTTTCGGGGCTTACTAGTTCCACTAGATCAGACATGTCAAACACAAGGCCCGGGGGCCGGATCCGGCCCAAGAAGTGGTTTCATGTGGCCCGCGAAGCCATCCTGGAAACAGTGAGGGAACGGCCCCCACTGTCCTGGCCCTGGCCCAGAGATCCTTCTTCTGCCAGAGACCCTCAGATCTGTCCCACTCCTGCCCAGGCCCCCATAGGCACCCTTGATGCGAACGATGTAGAGCTGGCCATGCCCACCCAGTAGGCCATAGGCACTCTAGCCACGCCCACCCAGTAGGCCACGCCCACCCTGGCCATACCCACCCGGCCCCCTGAGGGCAACCGCAATGCTGATGCGGCCCTCAATGAAATTGAGTTTGACACCCCTGCACTAGATGATAAATGGGTTTTATGATTTGCCATGCTACTTATGGCAGCCATCTTGTGAATAGGCAAGGCTCCAGTCATTCTCTTTTTAGGAATTCACTCGTCACATACTGTCAAAATTTCAGCTGTTCTCCCAACTACAAAAGGTGACCTATCTCCACACTTATATATTCATCTACTGTTAAAAATTAGCTGTTTAAATTAAATTACAGTAAGACCACAAGATACTGTAGTTTGGAACTTCTGAGATTAATATAAAACATAATTAATGGTATACCATTATGTTTTTGTTAATCTCAGATGCTCCAAACTACAGTATCTTGTGGTCTTACTATAATTTTACTATAGCATACTATAGTTACTAGAGTAAAATTACTATACTTTTATTAAGCAGGTTCCTGAAAATGATGGAATATACATACTGGTAGATAGTCAAAAGAAAAGATAACAGTAGAAGAACTGTGAAAGAGGAAGCTGAAGACATGTTTACTTCAGCAGTTTTTCCCCCCTTAGTGGCCATAGACAGGATGCTCACAAACAGGATAACCAAGTACCGGTAAATCATCCTGCCTTATGTTCTTCAGGAACTGGTATTTACTTCTGCTAGAGGAGAAATTTATAATCAAGAACTATCCCAAAACTGTTTTAAAATAACAAGTTGGTGGCCATAATTATATTTTGTGGTAAGAAATTCTACAGTTTAACTTTACATTTTGAATCCCCACCATTCAACTTAATTGGATGGTGCTGGACTGTAGTACTTAGCCAAACCAGCAAATTTCTCTATCCATTTGCTCCACCTGCATGACTTGCCTTCTTTACGAAACTAAAATGGAAGCATTGGTATCTTTTCCTCAGTCTATGCATCTAACTAATCACTTTGGCTAATGCATGTTAATCAGTTATGCAATATCTTTTTATTATACAAGATCACCACATATTTTCATATAGCCAGAGAAATCTCATGTCTGAGAAAGTGCCATAAAGTCAGGGCTTTTTTTCTCATAGAACACTCAGAATGGAGTTCCGGCACCTTTTTTGGATGGAACCTTGTAGGGTAGGCAAAGCGGGTTGCATGACATGTGTGAGTTCCGGCACCTTTTTCTTTTACAAAAAAAGCACTGCATAAAGTTATCCAAATAATGTTCTGCAAAATATTGAGACTTCAGAAATCTCAATATATCTGCTATAATATATTCATCAATACTAAATAGATTATATGATTACATGATACTTAATATAAACTGATTTCCACTGAATCCTAATTCTGGAGGTTCCTAGTCATTTCATAACAGTAGAGTTTCAAAATCTCCTTTTGTTCTCTGGCGTATGTTTACTGACTCTGCCATGATTTTTCATACTCAATTTCACATCAGAACAATTAAGATTATTTTTAGCTACAGATGGAATGGATAAAATCAACTTTCTAAAGCACTTCGCTTACTTAAAGAGGTGAGTTTACAATAAAATAGTGAAAATATTTTTTATAATATGAAAATTATGACTAAATGAATTTTCCATTTAAATCACTATTATTTTATGTAAACCAGCTTAAATACAATTATTTAAATCCAGTTAAGTCAGTTGATGAATGGCCTTGTAAAATAAGGGAATTACAAGTAATAGCTGTTGTTCCATCATTATATTAATGGGAAAAGTGGGATTTCTTTTTTTTTAAAACAAGTTTTATTAATTTTCTAATTTTACATCCAAATATTTATGAAGCAATGTGGTGGTGATCAAAGGTTAACAATAACAAATAACAAAATCTTTGGTGATCAGCTCAGGTTACATCAACGAGTTCCCTCTCCAGTTCCCTTAATTACAATAACATAATCAAATTAATACATTTCTAATTGTAAGATAATCAATTAGAACAATTTTCAATATATTTTCACTTATACATATCCAAGTCCTGTTGTTAAATTTTACCTAATTGCGATACAGTGTTCCAAAATAGCCTATAGTATCTAGAAAACTTAATTTTCTGGTAACCCACATTTCCCCTATTTGATTATATAATAATTATCATGTCTAAAATACAAACATTGTTCATTTCAGTGCATTCTTATTTTATACAAATGTATTCTGTTTCTCATCTTAATAGTTCATCAATTATTGAAAAAATATCTTTTGTTGTATCATTCCAAATTCTATGATATAATTCAGAGTTATGTTCTAGTAGCTAATTTTCCTTTCCCTTAGAAATCTACAGTCTAAACATAAAATCAGTTTATATCTTTTGAAGATTTCCCTTGGTCCATTAAAAAAATTTTTTTAAGCTCTGTCATTAGAAATCCCAGCAAGTAGAAAGAAAAAAGAAAAACAAAGACCCCATTTTTTAAAATCTAACTCTCGCCTGATTTTTGTTCCAAACAGGTTTCCATGTCAGTGCCTTTAAATTCTCAAATGTGTCTCCCTTTCTTCCTACACATATTGTTAGAGTCCAGGGAGACCATCTGATTGTCAGTTTTTCAAAAGAAATCTCCCCTTTATAATCATTAAATTGTTGCTTTAATAAATCAATTCTCGATATTTGGTGTAGTATAGTTGTCATTAGTTCAATCTGATCTTCTTTTTCTTCCAGTTCCATCTGGCTCAGGTAAGAGGTCATGTCCAGTGTTTTGGTTGTTGTTAGGTTGGCTAGATTCTCAATGTATTGTATTTGAAGGCCTTTGGTATCCTCCATCTTAGTGTTGCTTTCTGCGGCTTCTGTTGTTTTTTGGATTGTAGATTTTATAGTTGGAATCAAGATTTAGGCATCAAGGTCCTCAGTAGATTGTATTTGCTGTTCTTTAGCGTCCCCTATTTTGATGTTAATTTCCTCCTCTTTGTTTGGTTTTTGAATTGTCAAATCATCAGTTAAAGTCACATTTTGGTTTGGTAGATTTGAGCTGTCAGATTTATTTTGCAGTCTGGCTTTCATTTGCTCAGCCACTGCCAGGATTGTTTCAAGAATGAGTTTATAGTCAAGTGGTGGAAAAAAATCTTCCATTTCTTTGGTGTTTACATATAGGTGTTTTGTGGAGTCTATTTTTAATAAAAGCCAATAAATGTCCACCTCCACTATTCCTAAAAGTTGTTTTGCCAGGTATTGCCAATTCTTATCTTTAAAGATAATGTCAAGGTCAAATCTGAAATTGAGCCAAGTGTCAGAACAGGGGGTAGGTTTACTTGCTGTATCAGGTTTCGCCACAAGATGTCTTCACTGGCCTGTAAAATCTTTTCCAAACTTATAAAAATCCGGGGTTTTTTTCTTTTTGCCCTTCTTTCACAGCTTAAAAGGTAGATAGGATAGTAGGTTCCCATAAAAATAAGGATTTTTTAATAACCCAAGAGTTCCAAAAGTACAAATATAATTGCTTAATTGTTCAGTTAATAATTTCCATTTTTTAAAAGGCTTTAAAATTTTAATTCCCCAAGTAAGTAGTTTGCTGCTCTTTCAAAAGTGGGGGGAGACAATTTTCAGGAAAGTCCCACAGGAAAGTAGTTAGGGGAGTAAGAAAGGTAAAATCTCACCCAGCTCCTCCAGATTGCTTCGTTGTGCTTGATAGTGCTTTTTGGCTTTCGGCAGGGAACAGCTTAATGATCGGCCATATTAGTGGCCGATCTCTTCTTCTTTGGGCCAGAGGAGCTGCTCCGGATCTAGTGGAGGGCTTCTGCCCTTCCGCGATCGCAGGGAGGGCCTCCTCACAGTGGTCGCCCCTCCAGGGCGACTTTTGACTCTTTTCAGAGTCCTCCGAGGAAGAAAGATTGGACGGCAGGGAGAGGATTCTTCCTGCACGTCTGCTGGCACCGCATGCGCAAACTGGAAGCCCTGAAAAGTGGAATTTCTTATGCAGGTACATAATTTCTCTTAAGTGAAATGTGTATTTTTCCTAAATGGAAACATAAGAGTGTTTGAAGAAAATAAAAATTACAGATTGTTACTTAATATAGTTATTAATATAGTTAACACTTTATATAAAGTGTTAAGTCAGAATTGTTATGATAGTAAATTCTATTTTAAAAAGGACCTTTTGTTATAATTGTCTTATATGGCAGTGATGAGAAGAGTAACAGTACTGTATGGTTGGAAATTATATAAAAGTGGTCTGTTTTCAAAGGCTGTTTTTGTTCTAACTGCTTATTTTTCATTTTGCATATGTTTGTATGTGGGTTACAGAATGTCTAATGTTACCATCTTCAGATACACAGATTTATAAAATGTCTGAGGTCTTTCTAACACTGCTTTCTAAAGAGTTTTTCACTTGTCCCTAAACATGACACGAACATGCCAGGGAAAATCAACATGGTACAGTTGCCACAATGTTGCACTGGCATTAAAAATGCCCAGGTTTTAATTCACAGATGCTAACTGGAAGACTTGGGCCAGTCACTCTCACCCCAACCCACCTCACAAAGAGTGATTGTTGGGGAGGCGGGGAGGAGATAGGATATAAAGTTTTCTTCCCTCCACTACATCTCAGGTATTTCAAATCAAATAATCGTGCTGGTTTCCCTCTACTTGTAACACAATATTTCCTATGAATTTGTTAACCCCTTCACTGACCATCTGGTTGCTAACACACTGAGGAGTTGGATCTATCTACTGTCTATTGGTCATTTCAGGCTTCTTTGGGCATGCTGCCTGATCCATTCATAAGAAAACAACATTCTTATGGATTTAAAGTAGGTAGGTTTACTGCAATGAGCAAACAGTTAGTCTATATAATCTTGGAAAATAACTATAAGTGCCTTGGCCCTTGTCTTTGTGCGTGTTAAAGCAGGGCCTCCCTATTGCCTTTGATCTATTTTCTTACCAAGTCTTGATCTAAGGGGAGGATACTAACTACTTATTTGATACCACAAAAATGTCTATATGTTCTTGCTCTACAATTTAGTTGGACACACCCAAATTTCATTTCCAGACCCAGAGACCAGCCCAAGAACATAGACCAGCCCAATAAATCAACTCCACAGAATGGCTAAAACAATCTGGCTGAAATAAAAGGTTTATGCAAGTCTAGTTTATCCTATACTGCTTATATTGTATGTCATTGAATGAGGAAGATGTCTATCTGACTGCTTACAAATGCTCTCTGTCTGCGGAGGACTTAAATTGTTTTTCATCTTTGATACAGATCTTGCATATCTCCATCAAGGTCATCTTCCTTACTCTTTACAGAGAATTCCTTTACAAGGCTGGGACATTCAACTTCTGCAGAGGCATCTATCTGCACACTGTCCTAATAGTCCTTCCCCACATGCTTGTCAGGTCTGTGCAGGCTTCCTTTAGACACAAGGTTGTACATGTTTTTGAAACACAGATTTAGTATTCTGTTAAAAAAAACTCTTGTCCAACTGATGTATCAGAGATGTGCAGGAGCAACACAAGTTAAAGTTGGAGGAACTACACAAATGTATTTGTGCCACACACTTTCCTTCCTCTGCACTTGCAATCTGCCGGGCTGACTTATCAAAAGTTTCATATCCTTTCAGAAGAGCACTAGCCCAATTGATAGGTCACAGCACAGAGGAAGGATTGCAGGGAATATCATGAGTGCTCTATTACAGTGCTTTTGGCATAGCTGAGACATTACAATTAGCCAAAAATGAGTTGCAATGAAGGCACCATGCAACACATAAATCAAGTTTTATAAATAGCTAGTAGGATAACAGAAACAATGGACTTCAGTGAACTGATAATGGTGTCATCTAATGGTTTGTAAAAAGTGAAGGAACAAAATGTACAATCTCTAAAGAAAAGAAGTTGTATGAGAACAATCTATGAATCACTAAAAGTGACATGCTATTGCAGAGCAACAAATCTGTGCACACTTGCTTAGGAATAATCCACAGTAAAGTCTTTATTTATTTCTAAGTAATCATACACAGAACTGAATTTATGAACTCCACAGTTACATTTATAAATTCATAGGTGAGTGTTTGTGTACTGTATCTAATGTGTATAGAACTCTGGGCATGTTATTGCTGGCACTCAAGCTAGAAGTTCTGAGCACTGCTGATACAGTACTACAGATAGAATAGCACACTGCACAACAAGGTCCAGAAACACTGAAAAATGGGGCTTTCCGATTGCTTCTGCTCTTTGTGATTGTGGTGACATGCAGACAATAATACATATGTATACCTGCCCTTTGTGCCCCAATCAATGTACATTTGAGGACCTCATGGCAGCCTTAAGTATGCCTTATATTAATTGTGATGCTTCTGATACAAATAAACAAGCTTAGAGTATTGGATAAAACTACCATTGTGGCTTGCAACCTATGGTCCTAATTTAACCTATATGAGTAGAACCACCTGTTTATGCGCTTAGGATCCAGACCCGGAACATCTTACTGAGGCAAAATACAATATGGCACATCCCTCCATCTATTTATAGAAGCAAATAGGACCAATGAAATCTTAGGTAGTTTTCAGCTTTCAAGCACAATTAGGAATGGGATTTGTCCAGGTTTTATATTTTAGAATTAGATATTGGGGGTTTTTTACTGGTTGGTAGTCTTGTCAGCATTTACTGCACTAGTTTTAAGTGCAGCATTTGTACCTTTCCCTTTTTCTAATCTTATTTTTTTTTTTGCAGCTGTCATATCTGATTTACCATTACAGTGACCTAGCTTAGAGCTTGCACCAGCCAATTGTCTGGTTCATCTGAACTTCTTGTTAACTTTTTCCTACCCAACTGCCAACACTGTACCAGGGCCAGGAGTTGAGAAATTCTTTTCAAGGTTTTTTTTCCCCCTCCTACCTTCATCTGCTAGGAGGATGAACTTATTAGCATGCTGTGTCTCCATTTGCACAACATATTAAATAAGATCATTTTACTTTGGACTTACTGAATTGATGTTTCTCAGTTCACACAATAAGCTGAACCTAATGGTTGGATTCTCACAGAAACCTTACAAGGTTAAAACTAATCAAAACGATTTGTCTGATTACTGATAGGTGAGAACCTACCACCAGTGCTATCAATGGCAAAAGTAAAGCCAAACTTTTTTCTGTTCCTAATAGGAGTGAGTACGGTAATAAGGAAGAGGCCTGCTTCCTCTATAGGCCCACCTCCCACAAAATTATTTCAGGGTCTATTTGTTCCACAATTTAAATAGCACACCTGCTTTTCAAAAGATGATGGATGACATACTTAAATGGATTAATACGTCTCTATAAAAAGAAGTTCAACACTACTGGGAATAAAAGGATATATACAGCATTTTGGCAATGTAAGCTGTAGGGGGGGGGTTATTATATTGTCTTCCCGATCTAATTCTATTGCCCAGATTCAATTTGAAAATGCCAAAAGTTGCCAGTCAGGTAGTTCCTTTCATAGAAGTCCTAAAACTTGAAAATTGTTTTCATCTGCCCCTTTATAAAACAAAGCCCTTATTCCCCTTGTCAGCTCCATTAGCACGGTCATTTTCCTGCTGTTCATCATACATTCATAAATTTTCAAAGCAAGAGTCCCAACTAAACTATCATTTCAGCTGAATTGTAACTAGACACAATAATGTGATAGTTTTCAGTTCATTGAAGACATCACAACTAAAATATAGCTAAAAAGCTGTGTTATGCAGTATTCTCATCTCTTCCACCATAGTAACCACTTATGGAAATTGTGTGAGGCACAAATATAGATTTCCCCATCCCCAGTATTTTTTCCCCAGAACTTTAAAATATTGTTACTAAAAAACTGCATATTCCAAAATATTCAAGTTACTTTTATTTTAGCAATGCAGAACTATACATTTTAAAGAACCATTAATTTTTACTAAAGTGCTGCAAATGGAAATCATAACTTTTATGATTTATGAATTTCCTAATACAGTATACTAAACCACTTACAGAAGATCAGAGATTATATTTTATATAAAGATTTGTCAGCATAAGACAACAAATTTGGTGAGAAAAGGCAGTTGCTTTGCCTCCAAAGTAATCCATCTAAGTCTTTCTAGTCTACAGTTGCCAAATCAAACATGTCAAAAAATAGCTGCACACTCCTGAAGAAAAATATTTTTAAAAAGCTGACAGTATGCATTCATGGTAAGATAGGCAAACAGTGAAAGGTTCCAGAGGCAGAGTTATAATACTGTACATGAGAAATTCCCTTTTCTACCAGATCATGCTGCTTTCTACAAAGATATATGTTAAGATTTCCAAACAGATTTTTAATCTTACACTGAGCTCATGAAAATATGCTTATTTCTAAAGTATTGTTACAAATATAGGGCCAATATTGTAAGACTGTCTGGGCAAGTTCCTTTGACTCAATATAATCTGACATAGCTCTCAACAATGAATCATGTAAAATGCAGCAAAACATAGCAAAAAGGATAGTTCTGATAGCTTGACTTGGGAAGCTGTCATACATCTCTAAAATAGTAGACCAGTGAAATATTGTGCACATAATATAATTGGAATCAGTAAGGCATTTGACAAAGTAGACCACAACCTTCTTGGTAAGATAGAAAAATGTGGGATAGATAGTATCACCAACAAATGGATTCATAATTGGCTGACAAATCACACTCAATGTATAGTCCTCAATGAAACTATATCTACAGGGAGGTATGTATGCAGTGGGGTACCACAAGGCTCTGTCTTAGGTCCAGTACTCTTCGACATCTTCATAATCTATAAAGATGAGGGCACAGAAGGGGAACTCATCAAATTTACAGATGATACCAAGCTAGGAGGAAAAGCAAATGCTTTAGAAACTAGGCTCAAGATCCAGAAGGATTTAAACAGACTTTAACAGAACACTAGGCCCTATCCAATGAAATGCAATTCTGTGGTGAGAAAAGTAAAATTTTACACTACACTAGAGGATAATCACTTAAGTATGAGCCAGCAGTGTGCTGCAGTTGCCAAAAAGGCCAATGCAGACCTAGAAATCCAACAGAGGAATATTATCAAGATTACGTGAAGTATTAGTACCACTATATACTGCTTTTGTAAGACCACACTTGGAATACTGCATCCAATTTTGGTCACCATGGTATAAAAAAGATACTAAGACTCTAGGAAAAGTGCAGAGAAAAGCAACAAAGATGATTGGGCTGGAGGCTAAAAGAAAGTAGCCTTGGTGGAGCAGTGGGCTAATGCCTCCTTAAGTAACACCAGCTGCCTGCAATTAGTGCAGGTTCGCATCCCACCAGGCTCAAGGTTGACTCAGCCTTCCATCCTTCCGAGGTAGGTAAAATGAGGACCCAGATTGTTGGGGGCAATTAAGCTGACTTTGTAATAATGCCGCTTGGGGGGTGTATGAAAGCCCTAATAAGCAGGCATATACATAGAATGAAGGCTACTGCTAAGCTTGTAAGCCGCCCTGAGTCTTCGGAGAAGGGCGGGATATAAATGGAATTAAAATAAAATTAAAAAAAATAAAACATGATGAACAGTTGTAGGAATTGAGTACGTCTAATCTAGCGAAGAGAAGGACTGGGGTGACATAACAGTCTTCCAATATTTGAGGGGCTAACACAAAGAAGAGGGAATCAACCTGTTCTCCAAAGTAGCTGAGGCTAAGACAAGAAGTAATGATGGAAACTTATTAAAGGGAGACCCAGCCTAGAAATAAGAAGAAATTCCGTGACAGAACAATCAGTGGAATGAGTTGCCTTCAGAAGTTGTGGGATCACCATTGCTGGAGGTTTTTAGAAAGAGATTGGACAGCATTTGTCTGGAATAGTATAGGACCATGGTGGCGAACCTATGGCACGTGTGCCACAGGTGGCACGCAGAGCCCTCTCTGTGGGCATGGGCACCATTACCCCAGTCCTAGGCTTTCACCTGGGTTTTATAAAACCTTTTTTTTGCCACTGTGTGCAAAAAAAAAAGGTTCAATCAATTAATTTCAACTTCTCACAGGGAAAAAAAATCTCACAAAGTTGGAATTGATTGATTAAACTTTTTAACCCACCCAGTCTGCCATTACCACCACAGCCACGCCTACCCAATGGGCCACACCCACCCAATTGGCCACAACTGCCCAGTGGGTCATGCCCACCCGGCACCCGATACATAAGTGGGTTTTGGGTTGCAGTTTGGGCACTTGGTCTCTAAAAGGTTCACCATCACTGGTTTAGGATTTCCTACTTGAGCAGGGGGTTGGGCTAGAAGACCTCCAGGTCCTTTCCAATTCTGTTAATTTCAAAAATTGAGATGTTTGGCCTTCCCATTCCCTCTTTCCATATGCCTTCCCTGGCAACTGAACAAGGTTCTGAAGCTTATCCCTTACAATCATTTCTTTCCATCCATCATTTCTGGAGTATTTATTGCATTAGCTTACAAGTAAGCAAGACGATTAGAAATCCTTTGCTAATGCTAGGGTTTCAAAGTTGTTCTTATGCTTTTGTCCTGTTTTCCTTGAGTCCTTCCCTCCTCCCCCCCCAACACAGGCTATGTAAATTCTACTTGAATTATCTAATACTGTAGTTAAGTAATAAATAAGATATATAAGGTATATACCTCCTACTAGATTCCCATTATTCATTTTATTTATGTTTTAATTTTACCTGTTTAATCAAGGAGTGGAATATAAATGTTCAAATTTATTATTTAAATCCTAATAAAAATAACCTTATCAAATAATTTAGAAACTATTTTTAAAAGAGAGGAAACATTATGTCACCTTAGAATCTTTCAGAACTAAGATTGGCCCAACAAAACACAATGTTTCTAAGCATTGATTATGCAAACCTATCACTGCAAAAAAATGCCTAAGAGCATCTGTATTCTGTAAGTTAACTTCAAACTGTTCATTTTAAAAGGCTGGTCAAAATCATTTTACGTAAGCAAACCTGATATTAATACTTCTTTCCAAATGAGAAAATCTCTTTTTAAGAAATATTTCAATGTTATAATGTTAATACATTGCAGCACTATTTTTATTTTATTAAATTGTTTATCCTGTATTTGTTAATTTTTTGCACAGTGCCTAAAGTATATTCCCAAATAGAGCCATATATTAATGCCAAAAGTGTTGGCATACTAACATCTTAAACATTTCACTACTTATTAACTTCTAAGAAATAAATATGACATGGCCACAAAGTCTATTCTGCAGCACTTACTTAGCATCTTGTTGCTAGATCAGTTTGGCATCTACCAAATAAAACTACTACCTAAAAAGGAAAACAGAACAAAGTTGCAATAAACTGAGCCAATCTGCACTTAGTGATTTCACTGATATAATGTAGTGCAGTTTAAACAGTGTATATATAATTCCATTCAGTATATGAACATGTTGAGAAGGAGAAAGGCTGTCAGATATATTGTAGATGTTCACTGGCTAAGCTAAATATAAGAGATAAGGAAGGAGGAGATGGAGGAGGAGGAGATGGAGAAGACGACGAAACAACCCACCTGTAATTGATGCAAGAGGAAGTATTCTGCACATGAATGGGAGGTAATTTAGGCACTGTATTATTTGCATGGTGCCCCATAATTGAAAATTAAAACTGAAAGTCTTTGATTTCTTCTTTTAAAAAAGAAAAGGCTGTATTACAAATTTTTAGAAGTACTTCAGAATCTTATAAAGTGGTTCCTATTATGCTACTCCAATAAAGTATCTTTATTGTTCTTATGAACTCTGGTAGTTGTCCAGAGTAACATAAGATTCTTTCACTGAAATAAGTTTTCCATATATTATATATTCATATATGAATATATACATATATTGAGCTCAGAAGATAAATATTCTCCTCAGTGATTTTCAATCTAAAGAAAATTTGATTCAAATGTTTTCAAGAATTTTTTAGCAGCAAGGAACGATTTATGGCAGTTCTAATTATGAAAAACTATGGTTATAATAAGAAATACTGAGAGCTCTTACTTGTGAAATGAACCAATAATCTAACTGTCTTATCAAAGTCAGGTTACTAAGCCAATTATAAGAGTTCCCTCCCCCCCCAAAAAAAAATTCTGAATGACAGAAGCTTAACTGTGCCAAGTCGAAACAGTTAATACAAGAACTGCAGCACAAAATACTACTCAAAAGCACAGAAAACTCTGATACTATGTCAGGTTGATTTAACTGGATTATTGTACTGTTCACCACATACTGTACAGCTGTTCTATTCAAGCACAAATCTTCAGGTCAGTCACTAGAATAGCAGCAATAAATCAATCTGTGCAACCAAAGATACTACTAAATTGAAAATATTATCTAGTTTCTGGAAAAATAAAACAAGATTTTTATTCTTTTGCATGTCCAAAAATTTGTTTTAAATGAGTGAACTCAAAGTTGAAATTGGTAGCTACTTTTATTTCTAAGAAAGCGTATATCATCTCTATATTATACCACAATGAATGAACGAATGAACCTTTATTGTCAAAGTACAACCATGTATACATTGAGATTGGCTGAGCCTCCCTTCGTGCCCCCACCACAACTCACAGTGACAACAAACCCACCATCTTGTTACACCATGTGAGCTAATTGCAAACAACACATCAGCCTTGCAAGTCACTCATATATAAAGTTATTTCCTGTTCAAGAGCCTGACAGCCCATGGATAGAAGCTGTTCTTCAGCCTGTTGGTACGGCTGCCTATATTCCTATATCTCCTACCCGATGGTAGGAGAGTAAAGAGGTACCAACCAGGGTGTGAGTTGTCCGTGAGAATTTTCCTCACTCTTCCAAAGCAGCGAACCCTGGCGATGTCATCCAGTGGTGTCAGGGGACAGCTCACGATGTTTTGTGCTGTGCTCACCACCCTCTGTAATATCTTCCTATCCAGGGCTGTCAGGCTAGCATACCAAACCACAATCCAGTGCGAGAGGACACTCTCTATAGCAGACTGGTAAAAGAAGGTCATTAGCCGTTATTCTACCTTGTTCTTCCGCAAGACCCTGAGGAAGTGGAGTCTCTGTTGGGCCTTTCTGGTCACCTGGGTTGTATTGACTTTCCAGGTAAGATCTTCACAGAGGTAGATTCCCAGGAATTTAAAGGAGGAAACTGTCTCCACACAGTCCCCCCCTAATGTAAAGTGGGGCAGGTTCCTCTCTTTTCCTCTGGGCCTGCAGCTTTGCTGGGATTCACCTCCTTCAATACAGCTTTCACTTGATTCCATAAAATATCATCACATACTAAGGGATAGTATACATGTCATGTTTTGGACTATATACACACAAGTATGTTATCAGTAATGGTGACACACTCACTTCAGCTATATAAACTGCACACCTTATTACATTGCTGCTAATAATGCTACCAAAATTATCTTTTCTTTATCACCCAGCTGAAGCTGATCATCTGAATAAAAAGGTAAAAAGATAAGGCCTCTAAGCCCCATGGTGAACAGCTGAACAAAACATACAGTCTATCAGTTACCCACATGTGCTGTACTCTATGGAGCAATTATAGATGTAATGTAACCAGAAGTATTTTTTTTATGCAGGCAGAATATAGTACATAACGCAGTCATCCCTAACATGGGTTGCCCACCATATATGTGCACCAATGCCAGGAATTACACAGCCAGAAGGATTACTGCTGTGAATTTAGACAGCTGAAGTCCACCCAATCCAGAGTGTTCCTTGGCAATGAATCAAATTATACAATTCTAAAGCACACTAGGTCATCATGAGTTAATTCTTCAAGATCATTAAAAATCTCTTCTCTTAATCACTTCAAACAAAAACTCCATCAAATGTAGAATCCTATTTCCAACAATAGACCATGAGATGCTCCCATGAAACCTTAAGGAGTTATCCTACACTGTTTGAAACATTTTAGCCTTTCATAAAATAAGGGAACATGCCACTCATACTTTATAGTTTTATGAATTTTAAGACATCCAGAATAACAGGATTGGAAGAGACCTTGGAGGTCTTGCATGTTTATAGTACGGGCAATCTTCTTCAATATTCTATGGCCCTTTAAATTCAAAAGATCAGATCCCTCAAACATTTTTTCTACTAGCTTTTCTGAACTTTCACTTGCCTCTATAATGAAAGCAAATGAGCTTTCAGCTTGCATTTTTCAAAAAAAAAGTAGCACTTCCTTAATATAAAGAGTAAGATTTAATATTATCCCATTTTCAAATGTGAACAATAAAATAGTATCTTACTTTAAAATAGTAAACACTTTATTTTTACCTATTTCTTATTTATCCAAGATTTGAATCTTTATGAGATCTAGATTATCATTTATTTGGAGCAAGGCTTTTCTCAAGAGCACTGGTATTTTGGATTACCGTTCTATAGAATGTCTACTAATGATCTTAGAATGTTTATTTTCAGAAGCAGTGAAAAGCTTTCCTATTCCATCCAGCTTTTTCTAAATTAATCCTCTTCTTCAAATTCTTGTTCTCAGACTAATTTTTCCATTTCTTTTATAGAATATTTCAACTGGCTTTAATTTATATAATTATAAATCATCCTTAATTTTATAAGCCACAATAAAAACATGCACATCAGCTGTTTACTTAATGATTTGTAATTTGTAAAAATAAGCTTTCATGTGGAGGTGCATATATGTATGTAGGGTTCCTTTCCTGTGGATGAGAACAATACATATTAGTTTTCTGAATGTTGTCCCTCTGGAAGGAGCCATATGCTCATTCCATGTAATCACTAGGCCCTATGAACAATAACACTAATTGCATGTTAACCAGGGGTGTGGCCTGTGAAATATCCCTAAAAGACTTTTCAGTTTAGGAAAGGAAGTATATAAATATTGTAAATCAAATAGGAAAGTGCCAATGTTAGTAGCCGGCTTCTAAATAAGAGAAATGCTGGTGGCTGCCAAGGAATAAGACAAATTCCTGATGAATATTAAGAGATTTTAATCATAAGAACAATTCAGTATTAGAACTGGTAACCAAGGGAACAGTGAACTAGATGTGCGCAAGCAAAGGAGGCTGAACAACTATCTGTTACGAATGTTTTGGATTGCCACATGGATCATAGGATTGAATTCAATAATCTAACTGCCCCATACAATCAGTGGCTTCCACAGGAGGATGATAAAAATCAGCAGTATACAAGGCCCATCCTTTAAAAAAAATTATTTAATCATTCTGTATAGTCAACCAAGATATTATGGCCTCCATGTTTATCACAAAAATGACCCAGGGAGAGAGGGAGTCATACACTAGACTTGGCTATTATCTTAGAGTGGTAAGAATATGGAGTTGGGAGATACTATTATCAGTACTTTTCTGTTTATCACAGCACCATCACCTACCACAGGAAGACTAGACCTATTCAATCAGTCCCTCTGACTCCCAGGCACCTCTTGGTTCCAATTAGGTTTTGGAAGGAACAGGGCTTTGATTGCTGCTTAGAATGAGGCAACAAGGAGGCTTTAGGTTGGATTGCACCATCTTTCCCGTATCAGACCCGATGTGCCCTTGGTTTTTTGAGGACCTCTGCTGGATAAAAATAGCAGAAGATATGCCTAGGGAGCCACTGGAAGAAATCTGGGAGCAAGTCTGAGCATCCTTTAAAACTTAGCTTATGGGAAAAATATGTATGTTTCTCTGATGTGTCTACTTTTGCTTTTGATCCAAGCCCCTCCTGGTTTGTCAAGCCTCCAGACTGGTAGCCCATGTCTGAGTTTCCAGTGGGAAACTATAGAAGAGGTACTGGGTTGTCTCTCCTCAAAAGAACATCTTTGGATCATGCAGAGCTGGACTATTTTATCTAGATTCCAATCTTCCTTCTTTAGGATTTTTTTTTGTGAGAAGGTGGTTAGCCAACAGGTCCAAAGTGTGTTGGAGGAAGCAGATTATATGGACCCCTTTCAGTCATGTTTCAAACTAGGATACAGTAATACACAGTTTTGATTGTGCTTGATTACCTCTGGTTGGCTGAGGATGGGAGAGATGAATTCATCCTGGCCCTCCTTGACCTCTTAGCAGTCTTTAACAACATTGACCATAGTATACATCTGAACTAGCTGAAGGGTTTGGGGAGCTGTTTTGTAGCTATTGTTCTCCTTCCAGGCTAGTTCCCATTGGTGATGATGGGAAGAGGAAGGGACTCTAGATCTAGATCCTACCATGTGGGGTACTTCAGGGGTTTCCCCTCTGTTTTTTAAATCCACTGCTGGAAGAAGCATGGGATATAACAGTTGTATTGCATTAAGTGAATAAATAGACTAACCTAGCAAATTGTGCTTTAAAAAAAATATCAAACCAATATGTAGGATGAATAGATAGTGTAGGAGTAGATGGATGGATGGACCTAGGCTGAGCAATTTAGACTCAACTTGCTGAAGAACTTTACAATATGAATCCCTAGACAAAACAGAAAGACAACTTTCCTCAATAACTTTGTTTGAGCTTGCTCATGTCTCTTACCTTGACATAAATACTGTACATTGCTTGCACAGAAGCATCTTCTATCTTTGATAAATACTAGAGCATACTGATTGTCAAACCTTCCTGGGGAAGTTTTCCAGAATCTAAGGCTTTTTATAATCTTTTATGCCAATGTGTCTTAAAGGCCCAAGGATCTGTAGGGATCACCCAACACATTCTTAGGAAATCAAAACTATATGCCAGATATTGAAGATACCTACAAAAATTTAAAATAATGTCATTTTCTCATTCTTCTGTTTGTTGATAGATTTTTTCATGAAAAATATGTAAATACCTAATGAGTTTAATATTGCTATTTCAGTAAATATTGTATATATTTTACAAATGCACCTTAGCTTTTAAAAAGGCATTATTTATATAACCCATTCAATCAAAAGCTATTTTGGGATCATCCATAATTTTTAAAAGTGAAAAGAGGTCCTGAGAGCAGAACGTTTAACAAATATTGTGTTATATCATCTCCTTCCCCCATATTTTAAACAGGAGACAAAAATGTGGAACATTCTGTATTCACAGATATTCTTTATCAGAAAAATACAAGACATCCTGTCTACTACAAACATATCAGCATCTCTGCTTGAGACACTGATAAAATGCTTCAATGTTTATAGACAGACCCCACAGAATTTCTGGAATAATTTAAATTCAAGTAAGTCATTAAGTCAGTCAGTAAGAGTGTGGGGGCTGGGAGGGTGCAAAAAGCCACTAACATATGTTTTTAATTTGGCTTGCAACTAAGTCTGTAGATGGAAATTCAGCCTTTTAAGCATCTAAAAACTAAGGAAAAGATAACACAGTGTTAATTGGTATCACTATGAAAACATGTGGTTTAAGAAAACAAACTTTGGGTGACCCTAGGGAAAAAAATATCTCACCTTCCTTATTCAAAATCCATGGGAGAGTCGTGATGTCCGTTTCATAGCCACAAGCGCTGTCTTCAAAGGCACAAGAGCCAGCAGAGTATGATTCAAGGGCTCTGGCTAACTGCAAAACTAAAGAATACAAAACTGGCTTAGTCTGCAACATAAAGAGAGTGGACCAGCTGTGAAAGGGAGTCTGTGAAAAATGTGCGCTTTAGGAAAGTAAGTACAGGGCAGCCTTTGACTTAATTCAATGGAAATCAACTGTGCATTTCTGCGGTAGAAGCAATAAATACTCTAGTAGCAGTCTAACAATTACCAAGACTTCCTCCCATTGATACAGATACAATACAGTTACACCAGATTCCAATACAAGTTTCATCTCATTTGCTACTCTAAATATTTATTACAAGACCCAGTAACTGCAGGATTCCATACATCTAGTCTTCTGTCAATATCCTTTATGTCTTTATCAGCCATGACCCACTGCATTTCTATGGGAAAAGCTGTCTTGACCCAATAGAAAAAAAATCTGGGAAATGCAATATCCAAAAATAAGTTCATCTCCCTAATGTATCTCTTAAAGACCTCAAGATGCTTATCCTACAGAGTAAAGAAGTCATACAGTAAGTACAGACTTCACTACAGAATTAGGAGGTTCAACAGAGACCAGGTTGTCAGACACGCGAGACACACGCTGTTTCTATGACACACCCATTTTTTGTGAACGGTCCCTCTCTCTCGTCTAGTCAATGCAATTATCCCTTTCTCTGTCTCCTAGTTGTCTCGGGACCTTTCCTTCTGGTAGTCCCCTCCCCGCCCCAAACAACGGAAGCGTTCCTACTATTCCCTCATAAGAAGTTTCTGTCCATCTGTCAGACTACAGTTCATATAGCTTCTGCTTCGATTCATTTGCCGCCGAGGCTCTTTACTGTTTTCGCCGCAAAGCGAGCCCAAGAAGCCCCCCACCCCACCCCGAAAGCTGTTCCAGGTGCAAGAACCGAGTCATCGCCTCCTCCTCTCTGCCGCCACCGCCTTACCTCGCACGGCGAGAAGGTAAAGCAAGATCATAGCCGCGCCGGGAGCGAGGAGATGAGGAGAACAAAGCAGCTCGGGGGGGGGGGGCACCGCGCCGCTAATCTCCCGCCTCGAGGGGCCGAAGGCGCTTGGCAACGAGGCTCGCGCAATGCCAACTGAATGCCTTAGAAGCCTCGAGCAGCCGAGGCGAAGCAGCAGCCCTGGGGGAGGGACGGAGGGGCTGAGCTTGGACAGCCTCGGAGGCAGCCCGCCAGCTCCGAGGGAGGGACGGGCTGCTGAAAGCAACAGAAGAAGATCCGTGAGGGAAGCCCCGCGGTCTCCACGCGGAGTAAGCCTTCTCCTCCTCCCTCGGCCATTGGCAATAGATCCCAGGGACGCGCGGGCGGGAATCCGCTCGGCTCGAAGAAAACGCTCCCAGTTGCTAGGGGAGCCTCAAGGCGGCCGCGGCGGCCGCTGGCTTTTCCGCCGCCGCTTTTCGTGTCCCGCACCGGGTTGGAGCGGTCGGAGGGGGGCTTCAAATCCGCAGAAGCGCTGGTGCTCCTGGGTGTGAAGCCCGGAGGATGTTATAAGCCACCCCGGTGCGTGGGGTAGCAGACGAAGGACCCGAGCCTTGGGGGCGAACCCGGATGCTAACTTTGAGGAACTCTGGCAACACCCTTCTCAGGACTTGGTAGGGTCCCTTCCTCGCCTCAGGACATGCAGTTTGGCGATGGATCTATAAAGCAGAGGGGGAGGAGGACATAAATCTAGTGTCGCAAGTGGCACTGACTCAAACCCAAGATACAGCATTTCAGCCTTCCTAAAACACTGTGCAAGTAGCCCTCAACTTACACTTCATTTAGTGACCGTTCAAACTTGCAACATCACTGAAAAATTTGACTTAAGACCGTTTTTCACGCTTATGACCATTGCATGATGAAAATTCTGATGCTTGGCAACTAGCCCACATGTCCTGGGGTCATGGGATCACCTTTTGTGACCTTCTGACAAGCAAAGTCAGTGCTGAAGCCAGATTCACTTAACCACCATGTTAACAACTGCAGTGATTAACTTAACAATGGTGGCAAGAAAGGTCATAAAATGGGGTAAAACTCACTTAACAAATGTCTTGCTTAGCAACAGAAATGTTGGGCTCAATTGTGGTCACAAGTCGAGGACTATCTGTATCTCATGGTAGCAATTGAGAAAAGGAATGTAAACCCAGGGTGTCCAAACTTGTAAATTTTAAGACTTGCTGGCTGGGGAATTCTAGGAGTTGAGGTGCACAGGTTTTAAAGTTGTCAAGGTTGGACACCCCTGATATAGACTATTTAAACTGCAAAAGAACTGAGCTAGAATTCATTCCCTTTTAACACAATTCCTCAGAAATTTGTTTTTCTTAAATTACATTTTTATAACCAGCTCAGCATGTTACTGAGTCACACAGTATAGGTAATTATATCATGGTTTCTGTCATCATTTTTACCTAGTTAGTCCTCCCTCCAAACGGAAACAAATTTGTATGTGTGTAGCATGCTTCTCCATACAAGCCATGAGTGATTAACCAGATTGCAGGTTAATGTTACGGTGAAGACTCCTGCCCTCATTGCCACTCACTTGGACTACTGCAACTTGCTCTGCATGAAGCTGCCCTTAAAAACCAGAAACTTCAGATGGCCCAAAATATAGCAGCCCATGTTAGCCAGCACCTGTCAGTGGGAACCCATTATGCCAGTGCAGAAGGCTCAAGGGTTGGCTTCTGGGTGCAATGTAAAGAGATAGCCTTGAACTATAGTTGGCTTGGCAGGACCACATTTATCCACTAAAATCGGTTGATTCAACCAAATCAGTGTTGCTGGAGTAAAGCAGCTCCTAATTTCCCATGGGAGGGATGGCAAGTCTCAGAGACACCAACTCTCAGTAGCAGTGCCAGGCCTCTTGAAAGGCCTCCCGTTAGAATAGAGGTGTCCAATCTTTTAAGATTGGACTTTAAGAATTGTGAACTTCAATTCCCAGAATTTCCCAGTCAGCATGGCTGGCTGGGAAATTCTGGGAACTGAACTCCACAGGTCTTACCCCTGCATTAGAGATTAGGTTATCTTCCACTTTGACTACCATCCAGAAGCAGATGAAAATACAGTAAAGCTCTCCCAGAAGACATTTGGTTTATTTTATACATTTTAATTGGTTTATTTTATTTTATTTTTATGTTGGTCATGGATATTTTCATTGTTGTATTCCTGTAAATTACAGAATTACAAGATGATGGCAAGATATAAACATTGTTGTTGTTAGTTGCGAAGTCGTGTCCGACCCATCGCGACCCCATGGACAGTGTTCCTCCAGGCTTTCCTGTCCTCTACCATCTTCTGGAGTCCATTTAAGCTCACGCCTACTGCTTCAGTGACTCCATCCAGCCACCTCATTCTCTGTCGTCCCCTTCTTCTATTGCCCTCAATCTTTCCCAGCATTAGGCTCTTCTCCAGTGAGTCCTTCCTCCTCATTAGGTGGCCAAAGTATTTGAGTTTTAGCTTCAGGATCTGGCCTTCTAAAGAGCAGTCAGGGTTGATCTCCTCTAGGACTGACCGGTTTGATCGCCTTGCAGTCCAAGGGACTCGCAGGAGTCTTCTCCAGCACCAGAGTTCAAAGGCCTCAATTCTTTTGCGCTTAGCCTTTCTTATGGTCCAACTTTTACTGCCATACATTGCAACTGGGAAGACCATAGCCTTGACTATACGCACTTTTGTTGACAGGGTGATGTCTCTGCTTTTTACTGTGCTGTCTAGATTTGCCATGGCTTTCCTCCCGAGGAGCAAGCGTCTTTTAATTTCTTGACTACAGTCCCCATCTGCAGTGATCTTGGAGCCCAGGAAAATAAAATCTGTCACTACCTCCATTTCTTCCCCATCGATTTGCCAGGAATTGAGAGGGCCGGATGCCATGATCTTGGTTTTCTTAATGTTTAGTTTCAACCCAACTTTTGCACTCTCCTAGATATATACAGTTGTTATTGGTAATCCTATTCTTCAAAATGCACATGTACAGTACGCAGTGCTATCTGGTGCTTTAATTTGCTTCTATATTCAACTTTTTTTCTGAAAGCTGCACTTAACAAGTGCAATATTAGTTTAATCCTGTTATTATCTAATTTTTCCCCCATCTTAAGGTTGTTTTCTTTAAGCTGGACCATGTATGCTGCCCCTCTTTATTTTAGGCTATAAACAAGATTAAGAAATGTTCTCTCTGTGCCACAGAAAAGTATACTGTATCTGCCTTCAGCAAGTCTATACCCATCCATTATATGGAATGACATAGAACAGGATAAATATTGGATTACTAAAAATAGCCAACTCAAAATACTTCAGTAGTGAATATATATCTTTTATATGTTTTTAATATAATGATCTCCTTATGGCAGGTGAAATTATAATCTAGGGTTTGTTTTCATCTTTTGAATTCTTTTCAGATTTTATTTGTTTTCTTTAAAATCAAAATTCAGCAATATGCCGTTAAACATTTTCAAGGCTTTTAATGATTCAGATCTTTTTAATCATCTATTTACAGATATTTAATTATCTGGAACTTTTATTTTTGTTGCTTTAATATATATATATTTTAAAAAGGGTTAAAAATGAAAGAAAAACAGGATGCTGAATACAAATATATTATTGGATCTCATGGTAATAGCATACACAACCTTTATGAAGAATTTCTTGGGAGAGGTAGCATAAATTTTTATAAAAATTAGGACAGAAAGATTGATGGGCACTTTTCCAATTTCACCAGGAGAGTTGTTGCTGTTAATTTCTTAAGTGCACCCACATTTAATTTAGGGTTTGCAGGACAGATCTCAAGGAACGAGAACACCAAGAGAAACATCAAGAAAGCAGCTAACTTTTTAAAGAAACTCTATTAAGAGATTAGGTAATAAATTAGAAATAAATAGGAATTTCCTGTGAAAACAATTAAGCAGTGGAACAGCTTACCTCCCAGAATTTGTGGATGCTCCATTGCTGGAGGTTTTCAAGAAAAGATTGGACAACCATTTGTCTGAGATGTTATGAGGACTTCTGCCTTGGACAGAGGGTTTGGATAGAAAATCTCCAAAATCCTTTCTAATCCTATGATTCTAAGATTGTATAAAATTGTCCCAGAATATACTCCTAGCATCAGGGGACCCACCCCCAGTCAGTTGGGTATGCTCAAAGGGTGAGGGTAGTTTCCAGAATTCAACTCACAAAATGGTTGCTTTCTTTGGGCAACCTATTTCCCTGTCCACCCCCAGAGTTGTGCAATTTAGGCATCAGCAAATGAAGATTAGATACTAATTAATTAGGACTGATGATGTTATTTGCTTCGGTAATGAAAAGTTTGCAAGAAAACTACCAAGCTCTTAGAGCACCAAGGATTCCTCATATTAATGAAGATTAAGTGTGTGATTAACAGGAAAATATTTATCTGATTGAGGTTAGCACTGGAAATTATCTCATAGTTTGCAAATATAAATAGGAAGAGCTAGCTTGTCTAAGCAGCCTGTCTTCCAGGTGTTAATTGAAAAATGTAGGTGAATCACAGGACAAGTGTGTTAAGCTAGAACAAAAAGAGATTTGGTGCAAAAGCCCAGAAACAAATATGCAAGAAAGGAATGAAGCCAAGAAAGCAGAACACAAAAGCAGAATAAGAAGAGCAGGGTGTGGATTCAGGATACTACAAAAGAGGCACAAATAAATGATACTTGAAAACTCAAATGTATAAGCCGTCTCTTACAAAAATTGCTTTCTATACCCACACATATCAATCAGATGGTCGGCAGTTTGGCGGGTCGAATCCCGAGTACCACGTAGCAGAGTGAGCGCCTGTTACTCGTCCCAGCTAGCAGTTCGAAAGCACGTAAAAATGCAAGTAGAAAAATAGGGATCACTATGGTGGGAAGGTAACAGCGTTCCGTGTGCCTTTGGCATCTAGTCATGCCGGCCACATGACCACGGAGACGTCCTTGGACAAGCGCTGGCTCTTCGGCTTTGAAACGGAGATGAGCACCGGCCCCTAGAGTTGGAAATGACTAGCATAGAATATGGGAAATACATAGATCTTAATTCAGGAACACAAATACAACATCATAGGCATCACTGAAACTTGGTAGGATGATATTCTTGATTGGTGTACATCACTGGAAGGCTTCAGTTTATTCAAAAGGAATAGATCCAAGGCAAAGAGTATGGGTATTGCAGTATTTACAATGAAAGAGAGAGAGAGAGAGAGAGAGAGAGAGAGAGAGAGAGAGAGAGAGAGAGAGAGAGAGAGAGAGAGAGAGAGAGAGAGAGAGAGAGAGAGAGAGATGGAATGTATCTATAAAGGGGGAGATCTTGTGATATATTACAGTAACAGAACAGGATTTGCAAAAAGAGGGAACACATTCCATAGAGAAGAGGAGACAAGAGACAGTACAGACCAGAATCGTGGGGAATGGAAGAGATTTAGGACAGCCATTCCCTTGAATCTCCCAGGATATTGTGATGGAATGTAGTCTGGATTCCTAGGAGAGAGGGGCTGCATTCCAGAGGACTGAGAAACAGCAAAGTTTAGATAGTTTTGTTAGCAGAAAGACAAGCTAGCTCCTCCCTAGATGTTCTCAGAGTATAACATTAATGATGCAGGTATTTGCTTTAGTTTGGCAAGATTTCTGCCTATAGGGGAGAAACAATAAAAGAAACTGCTTAGAAGTACCTCTGCATATCTTTCTTGGTTTTGGAGCCCAGTAGGTATATGTGTTTGGTTAGTGCAGTATAGTTTTAGTCTAGCAAGATTTTGTCTATATGCTGTAAGCAAATAAAGAAGTTTGGCTGGATTTTGTTACATCATTCTTGGGCTAGGCCTGATGTATACATATATACATAAACACACCACATACATAGACACACAGAGAAATTTGGGGATGAGTGCATGTAAATCCTTTTGAAAATATTTAGTGAATAATCCAATGCACCTTTCTGCATGAGGTGACCCTTTCAATGAAGAAATAAAAAAGGGATTATGGGTGAGTTCAATTATCCTGACATCTGCTGGGACTGTTATTCTACTAAAAGTCAGTTGCCCAATGAATTCCCTTGTTCTCGCTTGGGGACAACTTTATGTTTTCCCTCAGTGCTGATGCTCAGGGTTTTGTGTTCTGCCCCACCAATGCTGCTGCAATTTCGTTGGATAAGACTGTACCAAGAAGCATTGTCCTGTTGTGCTTGACCCAGTCTTGTTTCCAAGTGCCTGTCAAACTATTGTTTTTGGTCTCTTAGGTAATACAGTTTAATAGAAGGCAGTGTCTGGGAAAATGCATTCATCTTCCCCATTTCAATTATACTGTACATTTCTCCCCCAGCTAAATAATCATAGCATGGATAGCAAAGAGACAAGCAAGCTCAGCTGGCAAAGATAGGAGATTTAAGCTTCACAGACATAGAGATGATGGTGGAATTATGTGTAAATGTACAATATACTCTTCATCTTTCTCCTCCTGAAGGAGTCAAAAACAAAAGAATATTCTCCATAAAATGGGACAAATTATACAGTATGAATACATTTCTGAGGCACTGTAGGTTAATGGGACAGCTATGTGCATTTGCCTACGTACGTGCAAATGCAGCTGTAATGTATTGGGATTTGTACTTGAACTGATTCACGTGTCTGTTTGAATGCTGCTTAAGGTTGCTCAATGGTATGTCTATTGTGTACTTTTACTCGCATCCATTCTCAGTATTAAAAACTGGTTTTTAAACATAGCTACTGCCCTCTGCATATCTCAGATTTTAAGGATAGTGCATGCTGTTGATCTTTCTGCTGTTTCCCAGTTATTCAGTTTATTATCAGGGCAGAATAAAACAAACATTAAACATACTAAATCTGAGCTGCAGAAATCTGGACAAACACTAAACAGCAGCAGAGACACACAGAAACCTCTTGTAATTCTCTCTCCAATTGCTGTTTATCAGGATTTTTTAGCTAGATGAGGTAGTTCTGGCTTTAAAGATATCAGAAAAGCATGTGTGTGTGTGTGTGTGTGTGTGTGTGTGTGTGTTGTGTTTCTGTATTCTGCCAACTTGGTGGAAATTGGATTCAGGTTATAGTATAATGTGAATTGCTTGATGAATATTAAATATTAAAAATCCTCTGAAATATGTCAAGACTAAAGGTGGCATACATAACTACAAGGAAAGCTGAATAAAAAGATAAAATTTCCTTGTTTGGGGATGATAAAAGAAATTAATTTTCGTACAATAAACCTGCTTCCAAAAGAGATAGAGTACCAGTAATAAAACAGTTGAATTAAAATTGGAAAACATGCACAGGGAGTTTCATTATTCAATTCTGCAATGTGATAGCCCATCTGACCTGCCACTAATTCCAAAAGCCCTGTAATCCCCAATCTGCTTTTCAATCACATTGTTCTCACTTACTGCAAAATTGCAGAGACTTTCATCTTGCTTTCATTTCTCCACCTGCAAGTCCGCTCCTTGCAGGCCACATCTTCATCTATTTACTTATCCTAAATTAGCTGCCAGCCAAATTATCTGAAAACGTCAGCCAGAGAATACTCATGGTCTCTGCCTCAAGCATAAGTATATCTTGTCTTACCAGAATCTAGCAATTCATGAAAGGAGAAGAAACTTAACAATAATTAATTGGATTCCTTCTTTACTCACATGTAATCCATGCATTTACACCCATGTGTTTTTGTGGGTTTCTGTGATGGTTTGCAAAGCATTCATAAAATAATTAGTCTTATGGGTGATTACAACTGATAGCTTATTTGGGGAAAGTACATATTCCTCCCTAATGATGGCACTGTGGGAGGCCAGCCTATCTATCAAAGTTACTGTGGATGCACACAGAAATAAGAATTTAATCTCAATAGAAGCAAGAGAGGTTATTTTTTTAAAAAGCTTATTTCCAAGGAGAACTGAAATATTTCAGAATGTACAGCATGTTCCAACTCTTTTGTAGCCAGAGATATGTGTTCAATTGAAAAGTGTGAAGTTGCAAAAGCAGAATATTCTGCCTAAGTGATAGCCTTTATTAACCATTCATTATCAGCCACCATTCTGAGATGATCCTCCAATGTCTTATATAGAAGTACAGCTTGTACGAACACATGCCTTCTACGTGACACCACAGAAGCATGAGTTGAACTAGGCAGAGGCTTTTCCAGCACCTTTCTGCAAATAATAAAAAGCCTGCTTTGTTTCTCATCATCTTATGCAGCATTGGAATGGATTCAAATATGATCTAACAAGAAAGAAGGCCAAAAATGAATCAGTTGCAAATTGAAATCTAAACTGCAAAGCAACAAAAAAGACTCAGAATCATTCAATTTTAGCTTCACATATATGCAACAAAAATTCAGCTGGAATCAGAAAAAGGACATAAGTATTAGGTAAACCAAGTGAGGTCAAAATTCCAACTCTTGTAAACAGACAGCAAATGAAAATCATAAAGCTAATGTCATACTTATTTTAGTAAACAATCCTAATTAATGATTCTAACATATTTTGAAATGTACTCTCTGAATAACTAACATATTAATACTTTTGGAACTGAAGAGCCTGTGCATATTTACATCCCTAAGGATGGTAGTTTGATTTCATGGGATCTTGAAATCTCTAGATATACTGTGACATCCAATCTTTCATAGTGTTCTCCACAATACCTGGAGTAGTTGATACGATAGTATCTACAATCTTGTTTCTACTAAATTAACTACTGAATAGTTCCACAGTTACATGTTGTTTATTAGGACTATAAAAACAAAGTGCGGGGCAATCACATTCTTTAATCCTGTGCCTATTCATTTTTTTAACCAGAAGAAGCACAGTATTTCCTCAGGGACAAAATATTAGAAATCAAGTCTTGGGAGAGAAAAATATAGCAGTATCAATGCCCAGTCTTGAAAAAAAATGTATTGACTACACGACAGATGGAAAACAAAACATGTTTGACATTCACTGGAGAAGCAAAAAGAGTATTTTCTAGTAGTCAAACAATTTGGAGGACTGACTAGCCCAGGGGTCTTCAAACATGGCCCTTTTATGACTTGTGGACTTCAACTCCCAGAATTCCTCAGCCAGCCTGGCTGAGGAATTCTGGGAGTTGAAGTCCTCAAGTCATAAAAGGGCCAAGTTTGAAGACCCCTGGGCTAGACCATTCCAAATAAAGGAATCAAGCAGATGACAGAGAGAAAAGACAAGAATGTTGCAGATATGAAATCTAATCAGCAAACAAGACACCACAGAAGGGATGGTGAGGACATGCAGTAGTATGGATATCTATTCTTTTTGTACATATAAAGTATATTATCTGTGCTTACACTCAACATTATTTGACAATCTTTACAGGTTGTATCTTACTATTTCATAATTTTATTTTTGAGCTTCTTATCTTTATTTAAAAAAATAAAAGGAAGAGCAGCTGTTTCCTATTCCAACATCTAAAGAGGGGAGGATGATCATCAGAGTTGGCTCAGGAGTTCATGGCTTCCATGATGGCCATGGACCTGATGCAAGTAATTCAGGAACCGACTCATGGGGGGGGTCACAGGCTCGATTTTGTTTTTTTATCTGGACAGTGGTTAGATGATCTGGGTGGGGGATTTCCAACTATTATGCCCCTGTCATGGACCGATCATCATCTCCTGTGGCTGGCCTTCCATTTCGCTACCCCCTGTCGTTGGGCCACGGAACCGACCAGATGGTTCCGCCCTAGGCGCCTAATAGACCCAGAGCGGTTTCAGGTGGTGCTTGGGTCTCCGCCTGCCGCCTTCGCTCACAGCCTGGCCGATGCCTTAGTGGAAGCCTGGGAAAGGGCAGCCATGGAGGCACTTGACCGTGTTGTGCCCATGTGGCCCCTGACCTGGTGCAGATCCCAGTGGACTCCGTGGTTTTCCGTGGAGCTCCGGGAGATGAAGTGTCAGAGACGGGGCCTAGAGAGCTGTTGGAGATCCAGCCGGTCTGAATCTGACCGATTGCGACTAAGAACCTTTACCAGGTCTTAGCTCATGGCGATGAGGACGGCGAAGTCTAACCACTTCGCTGCCCTCATCGCGTCCGCAGATAATCGGCTGGCCGCCCTGTTTAGGGTGACCCGCTCCCTCAATCACGAGGTGAGGGAGGATCCCTTGCAGGGTCGTGCCGAGGAGTTTAGCTAACATCTGGTGGACCAAATCGCTCAGATTCAGGCCGGTCTGGACTCCGACTGGGCAGAGTCTGATGGAGGAGACATGAGCGGTCTTGGTGATGTTATCTGGGAAGAGTTCGACCCTGTGACTCCGGAAGATGTGGACAGGATTATGGGGAGGCTGAGCTCCACCACATGTTTATTGGACCCGTGCCCCTCCTGGCTGGTGTATGCAGCTCGGGAGGGGACACGAGGCTGGCTCCAGGCAGTAATAACTGCTTCTTTGAGGGAGGGTAGCTTTCCTGCTGCCTTGAAGGAGGTGGTGGTGAGGCCCCTCCTCAAGAAGCCTGTCCTGGACCTGGCTATTTTGAACAACTATTGTCCTGTCTCCAACCTTCACTTTCTTGCGAAGGTTGTTGAGAGCGTGGTGGCGCATCAGCTCCCTCTGTTCCTGGAGGAAGCTGATTATCTGGACCCGTACCAATCGGGCTTTAGGCCCGGGTACAGCACGGAGACGGCATTGGTCGCGCTGGTGAATGATCTCTGGCGGGCTCGGGACAGGGGTTGTTCCTCTGTCCTAGTCCTATTAGATCTCTCAGCAGCTTTTGATACCATCGACCATGGTATCTTACTGCGGTGCCTCAGGGGGTTGGGAGTGGTTGGCACTGTCTTGCAGTGGTTCTCCTCCTACCTCCTGGGTCGTTCGCAGTCGGTGCTGGCAGGAGGGCAGAGGTCGGCCTCGAGGCCTCTCATTTGTGGAGTCCCTCGGGTCGGTCCTCTCGCCTCTCCTGTTCAACATCTATATAAAACCCCGGGGCGAGATCATTCATAGTTTTGGAGTGGGGTATCATCAGCCAACCTAGCAGTTCGAAAGCACGTAAAAATGCAAGTAGAAAAATAGGGACCACTCCGGTGGGAAGGTAACAGCGTTCCGTGCGCCTTTGGCGTCTAGTCATGCCGGCCACATGACCACGGAGATGTCCTCGGACAAGCGCTGGCTCTTCGGCTTTGAAACGGAGATGAGCACCGGCCCCTAGAGTCGGAAACGACTAGCACGCATGTGCGGGGGAACCTTTACCTTTACCTTTTACCTATCATCAGTATGCTGATGATACCCAACTTTTCATCTCTACCCCAAACCACCCCAGTGATGCCCTCGAGGTGATGTCCCATTGCCTGGAGGCGGTTCGGGTCTGGATGGGGAGGAACAGGCTTTGGCTTAATCCTGACAAGACTGAGTGGTTGTATGTACTGGCATCTCAGGAAATTCAGTTCATTCCATCTTTAATTATGGGGGGGTGAGGTGTTACCCCCCGTAGATAGGGCTCACAACTTGGGTATCCACCTTGACTCACAGCTCAGTCTGGAAGACCACGTAGGAGCTGTGGCCAGGGGGGCTTTTGCCCAGGTTCACCTGGTGCACCAGTTGCGGCCCTATCTGGACCAGGATGCCCTGCGTACAGTCACCCATGCGCTCGTGACCTCTCGGATAGACTACTGCAATGCTCTCTACATGGGGCTGCCCTTGAGGACCACTCGGAGGCTTCAACTGGTGCAGAATGCGGCCGCGTGAGTTGTGATGGGGGTTTCCTGATACTCCCATGTAACACCTCTTCTCCGTGAGCTGCATTGGCTTCCAGTTACCCTTCGGGTGAGATTCAAGGTGCTGGTGATGACCTATAAAGCCCTAAATGGCATGGCTCTGGATTACTTACGGGAGCACCTGCAGCCAGCGTCAACTTCCCTTCGTCCTGTGCGCTCCCACAGAAAGGGCCTCCTCAGGGTGCCGTCGGTCAGGGACTGCCGGCTGGCGGCCCCCAGGGGGAGAGCATTCTCTGTGCTCATGTCAGCCCTTTGGAATCAATTGCCTGTTGAGCTCCGGATGGCTCCCGACCTTCGCTCTTTCTGCCGTGATCTGAAGACCTGGTTGTTTGAACAGGCCAGCCTGGACTAAAGGTTTGGGTTTATTTTTAACTATTTATTGTTAGGGCTAAATTAATTTAATTTTACTTTTAACTTTTGTATGTTGTATTTTATTGCCCTGAACACCGCCCTGAGTCCTTTGGGAGAAGGGCGGTATAGAAATTCAATAAATAATAATAAAATAATAATAATAATAACAATAAAGAGGATACTTCAGTTAGGATGTTTCTGGCGGTCAACTGAGTTCTGAGCCAGACATTGATAAGATTTGCCATCAGATCATCTCTAGATGTTGTGCTATTTACACATCCTGTCCTTTGAAAATTAGGAAAACTGAACTTTTTGAACCAGGTGTCTGTCCACTGTCACTTTGGGAGTTTCTGATAGACTGAAAGCAATTCAGTTTGGAATGTTTTCTTTTTCCTCAGTTGTTGTTAGTTGCAAAGTCGTGTCTGACCCATCGCGACCCCATGGACAACGTTCCTCCAGGCCTTCTTCTGGAGTCCATTTAAACTTACGCCTACTGCTTCAGTGACTCCATCCAGCCACCTCATTCTCTGTCATCCCCTTCTATTGCCCTCAATCTTTCCCAGCATTAGGGTCTTCTCCAGTGAGTCCTTCCTTCTCATTAGGTGGCCAAAGTATTTGAGTTTCAATTTTTCCTCAGTAACTGTCTTCAAATCCCAAAACCTATTGGCTAAAAGCTGGACACCAGTACCAACACAAGAAAGATGCATACAAGACCAGCACATTTTGAGAATAACTTGGTGTAGTGGTTAAGGCATCAGGCTAGAAACCAGGAAACTATACATATTCTAGTCCGGCTTAGGCAAGAACCAGCTGGGTGATTTTGGGCCAGTCACTCTGTATCAGCCCTAGGAAGAAGGCAGTGGCAAACCACTTCCAAAAATTTTGCCAAGAAAACGTAAGGAACTAGTTTAGGTAGTCACCTAAAGATTAACTCAGAGACACACTCACACAAATAGAGCAAGAGAGACAATTAATAAAGTTACTTGGAACTCTGAACAAACAGGCAACAGAATTTCATTTTTAATGTGTGCCAGTGTGCTAACAGTAAAAAAATGACAATCTTACCTTACCTTATCCTCTCCTCTCCTCTCCTCACCTATCCTAGAGATCCCTATAGTTCAAAAAAAAAATGAAGACTTTAAAATCTTCATCTTTAAAATGACTCACATTGTGTTAGTGGTTTTGATACTTAGGTATGTCATGTATGAATAATCTTGATTCTGTTACTTTAGATATACCCCGATGTTACACAAGGCTGTAGGCACCATGGTTGGAGTATATGGCAAAAAATACTCACCCAATTCCCCTCTAAGAAGTTCTCTAACGTTCTCATAGCTGAATAAAGCACAGATGGGATTTGTTTCCTGCAATGCTATTCCGTTTCTCTGGGGACACCTACCACACCCTCCTGGCTCCCAGCTCATGTTTCATTCAACATGGGGAAAAACTCTCATGCCTGCATGCAGTCTGAAAAAAACATCACAGGAACTGCTATGTATGCATTTGGAAAAGAGGGCGGTCACTTTTTCAGCTTATGAAGGATCAAGAGGAACAGCTAGCTTAATAATGAGCACTGAAAATTCTGAAGGGGAAAGGAATAAAAATGAATTGTTGGTAAATGTATATTCTCATGCCTCAGGCGCCAGCTATTCAAGTTGAATTGCAATTACAATTAATTACAAAAGGTGTGAACTCCAGGTCCAATTTGCAACCTTCTTCAGAAAGATGGGGACAGCATGAGTACCTTCTGACCCACTGATGGTTTGAAAGAGGTGCATTTGTTGGGTAGTGCCTTGTCAACTTTCTTTACAGTTCATTGATACAAGTTTGTTGTGCTAGTTCTTTGTGTGTTGCTTCATTTCACTGCAAGACAATAGGCAAGCTGAAGAACTGGGGGCTTTGGTTTAAAGCAGGAGTGTCCAATCTTGGCAACTTTAAGACTTGTGGACTTCAACTCCCAGAATTCTCCAGCTACAGGTCTTAAAGTTGCCAAGGTTGGACACCTCTGGTTTAGAGTGAATTGGGAATGAGTTGAAAACCAAATGAATTATTATGTGGCAAAATTCACTACAGCATATGAATTCTGGGAATTGAAGTCCATAAGTCATAAAAGAGCCAAGGTTGCCTACCCCTGACCTAGGTTAAAAATAGTGCTCTGTTCCAGCCTACAACTGGCCCTGTTTGAATGTCAGGGACAACCCCTTTAAAAAAACCAACCGAATTTATTTACAAAGAGTTCAAACAAAAGTTAAATGAAAAGTTCAAACAAGACTTAAACCAAAAGGTTAAGCAAGAGTTAAACAAGAATAACAGACCAGGACTCTAGCAGAAGATCTTCAAACGGTTGCCTTGAGCAACCAGCACCTCTCACACATTCCCCTTTTATTAGCAGTCCCAAGGCGTGGCTTCTCATTGCCTTTTCCTCCTCTCACCAAGTTGCCTCATTGCTATCCTCTGTTCTGTTCTGCTAGATTGCCTCCTGCTCCTAGAGTCCCTGAAAAGAGCCAGCTGTGGATCGTCCTCTTCCAATTCCTCATGCTCACACAGCTGAGTCTGAGGAGGAACAAGATGGGAGGGGCCAGGCTGAGAGTTCTGCAGTGCATTAGAACCTTCCTCTGACACCAAAGGCTCTCCAAACCCCTCCTCCTCCTCCTCTTCAGAATCATCCGACTCAGCTGCCGGAACCACAGGCTGACGCTGAATCACAACAGGTAGGCTCTGTGTACTCCTACTAAGGTATAAACCCCAATCGAACAGAAGAACTTAGTTCTGTGCAACCATATAGGATCAGTATTTAAGTGAGACTAGGCAGCTTTTCATGGTATTATGAAGATCCATTCATATGGCCAAACCTATTCTTAAATTACTCCCAGATGGAAAGGAAGACTCAGACTTTGTGAAATATTTTTAGAGAAGCTTTTTAGGCAGCTGGACTGATTTTCCCTAGACTGCCATATAGCAAGTTGAATTGTTCCAGAAAAAAATCTGTCAAGAATTTACAACTGTAGATTTACACGTTCTCCATTTGGCAATATTTGTTTATCAAACAACTAGAGATACACTTTTTTCTAAACATATATTCACCATCTCACTGATCTAGCAATAGCTACAGTATGTTTCTATATCCATTGTTATAACTACCGTTACCAACACTGGCTTCAGCAAATTACAGATCAAGTCAGATAACTAACAATGAGGCTACATATTTGTAAATATTTCCTAAATAGAAGCTGGAGGTAAAAAGGTCCAGTTTCTAATTTTGAGCTCATCTCCTAACATTCTAGCAAATGTTTTGTGACTGTTGTAGCTATCTTGTGAACTTCTGAAGTTCTGTCATGGCAAAATTTTGTGACAATATCTGTGACTCCCCCGCCCCAAATATTTTGTTTCAGGTCAAATGTGTATCTTTCAAAATCTTTTATGTAGCTTTAATTTCTCACTAGAGGGTCAGCAAACTGCCAGAAAATCACGCTCATCAGTTTTAATTCTATACAGAGCTTTGTGAGATATTCAACCTCCGTTTGAACTCTTCTGTGGAAACTGTATTTTTCATTGTTCTTAGCATTTGCAGTATTCTGCAGACTTTTGCCTTTCATTCAGATTGGTGTTTTTTTTTCTTTACTGTTGATTTAGTTGCCTTCTATTAAAGACATCATAAAGGATCATTTCTGGCCAGACTCAGTAGTATTCTGTTTTCTAAACAGCTTCCTTTTTGCATACAATTCCTCCTCCATAACTACCACGCATTCTACAGTTTTATTTATGTGTATTTTTTCCTTTGGATTATTTAAATGCTCCATGATCTTCTATGATCCTCTCTCTTTTTTTGGATTCCAGTCCAGATAAAATCTGGTTTTTTAATTTCCTAAAGAAAGCAGCAGTTCTTTTTTATTTTAAGAACAAGTTGATTTATTTAATGGCAAGGGCTGCACCAATAGAGTGCTCCTTAACTTACCTCTATCAGTTCTCATTATCAAAACAACATATGCCCAAGTCTAAAACAAGACTGTACTATTTTTACAATGCCAATCAAATGCATCTCAAGAAATAAAATGACCAGAAAGGACATCCAAATTCATCTTTTATGGTACAACTTTAGTCACATTTGGATTGGGCTGGCCTGAATATAATTTTACACGTACAGTGGTATCACATGACCTTGGGCTAAACAAGTATTACAGCTTTCTGTATCAAGCAACAGCTTAGAGATGTTACCCCAAAAATATTAGATTATTTGAATTGTTCCTCAAACTATGTTATTCCCCAATTAATGACTAAAATTTTATGTTTGATTTTTGCCTTCTGAATAATATTTAGCCCTTTGAGATTATTTGTTAGAATCTTCTTTTGTAGGTGTTCCCACAAATGGCAGAAATTAATTCTGAAGACATTATCATTTTTAGAGACACTGTCCATAAATGCAGACAAAAATATAGTATTATCTGTGATGGCATTTTACTCTAGAGTGTTTAGAGTTCTACAATAATGAAGTATGGGAAATACTGCTCAAACATACTACCGGTATTTTAAAATTTATTTAGGGTTACTAAAAGAGATTCTAGTATGTTTTCAATAATGCATGATCAGATATGTTGGAAATAAAATAAACAAGAAAAATTATCTGTACACATCCACACATCTCCCTAGTTGTGCCTTGATGTTGCCTTGCCAATCATTCCCCCTCCCTCCCACTTTTTTTCTTTTCTTTTTGGTGCCTTCAAATCAATTCTGATTACAGTCAACTGGCTGGACTAATCCTTGCAGTCTTCTTGGCATGGTTTTGTTGTCCCCAATTCAGGTCTGAGCCTGGTGCTGAGGCCGATGAAGAACACCAGACACGAGGTGCAGGTTTTGTTGTCTTTTATTGAAGCGCTCCAAGAAAAGGGATCCTGGCCAAAATGCCAAAGAACCTCGAACCACAGAATTAATAAAGTTTTATACATTTCCTCTAAAGTAGAAGGCAGGATAAGGTGGGATATATAAGAAATATCATCTAATAAACATTTCAATAATAATCTAACAATTATTCTATTGGTCTCTAGCAGTCCCTATTCCTAAGCCTTGGCTAATGAATGTTTCGGGGGTTATCTAATGCAGGGCTTCTGAATCGGTGGTACGCATACCACCTGCAGTACTTTGCCACGTGGCAGGTGGTACATGACTGTTCCAGAGAACTGTAGCAGGGAAGGGGAATGAGCCAAAGCTAGCCAAGCCTGAGGGAGAGGCAGCTGCTGCAGCTGCAAGACTATCTGGGCTCGGCAGAAGCCCCAGGAGCAAGCAGGGCTCCAGCTGATTGGCTGCAGCTGATTGGAGCTTCCAAAGCAGCATGGAGCTGTAGGTGAACTGAAGAAAAATGAGGAGGGGAGGAGAGGAGAAACTCTAAAAGGAGGTGGTTGGACGCGTCATCTGGAAGTCACACCCACCCCATTGCCGGCAATGGCAAAACTGTCCCGATATGTTGCGCGACGTCACGTGACATTGCGAGTTTGACATGTCTGGACTACACTGTGGAAAGAGCTCAGAAGGGAGAGAGGAAAAAAGGCCGACCAGCTAGCTCAGGGGTCTACAAACTTAGCAACTTTGAACCTGTGGACTTCAACTCCCAGAATTCCTCAACCAGATGGTCTTAAAAGCGCCACGTTTGAAGGCCCCTGAGCTAGCTGGTAGTGGTGCATATTAATAAACCTGGATAAATTCATCATACATTTGTCAGTGCAAAAGGAAAGTGATTCAGCAAAGGAACAGCCACTGAAGAAATTAAAACTGGTACTTTTTTTCCTATAGTTTGCAGTATTTTATTAGATTATAGAATAAAATACAAAAATATAAAAGCAAATAGTAGGACACAGTGGAGAGGAAAAAAGGGGGGAAAGTGAGGGGGAGAAGGGAAAAAGAACAGACTTCCTCTGCTGCAGTAGAAGGAAGTATTAACATTGAACCCCAACTTTTTACTTTTCCATATTATTATAAACTAGGCATTTCTATAACAACAAATGAATCTAATCAGTAAAACCATAAATCCCCCCCCTTTTTTTAAGTCATCAAGTTTTTGACACCTTGCTAAGCACTGGTGGTACTTAAATATTGTCATGTCCTAAAAGTGGTACAATCTGTGAAAAGGTTGAAAAGCCCTAATCTAATACACATTCTATTTGCTCCAGGCCATCTCTATTCCTAGCTTTTAGCAGAGCTTGCAAGATGCCTAAGTCTTCATTTACTTTTATCAGCTTTTTAACCACACAGAATTGTTACAAGCTTTATACATGCATATTCCCTGTGAATAAACATTCTTTTTTCTTGCCAGACAAAACTCCCCAATTACAGGCTTCCTGGTGTCTTTTGAAGTGTATGCCTAATCTTGCTTTGTTTTGGCATCCAGCCCATCAGTTTCATCTGACCTTCTTCCTAGGGCTGAGAGAAAGTGACTAGCGGCCCAAGATCATCCAGCTGGCTTTGTTCCTAAGGCAGGACTAGAACTAGGGTGGATCTAATTCCTCCGCACCGTAAGAAGTAATTATACACACAAAGTTTCAGGACAGAGTCCATGTTATGAGCTAATCCATATTGGTAAGCATCCATTACAAAAATTTAGTTCAACTGCCCATTATTAATTCCATAGCTCCTAATGAGGGCTGATAATAACTGACCATTATTAATGGGCAGTGATTATCAGCCCTCATTAGGAGCTATGGAATTTATAGGAATGGCAGACATAAACAAATATAATGCACATCAATTAGTAGTATCTTGGTCTTAATGGGAGAAGAGGAGGAGAAACGTCACTTTAAATTGTCCAATTTTTGTGCAAGATTTTTTAGAAATTGTTTATCATTGCTTTCTTACTAAGACTGAGAGGAAGTGTCTAGTCCAAAATCACCCAGTTGGCTTAAGTCAGGACCAGAATTCATAGTCTCCAGTATCTAGCCTTCCTTAACCACTACACCAAAATGACTCCCATTTCTTAAGGACATGGTCTCACAACCCTGCCTTCATGTATCCTCATAGCAGAAGTTCCATAACTTTTTGATCAGCTGATCCCATATTGAAGTTGTGTGTTCCATCTTTGTGCATGATTTGGGGTGCTTCAGTGATTAATACAGTAATGACACAGTGGAGAGTTGTGATTGCGCAGCTCCTACTGGCCTCTTGCAGTTGTGGTGTATCCACCCATAAATTTCTGCTCTGGTAACTGCTTGTTGAGTTAAGTTTTTGGAAGAGAGGAAGGGAGTCCTGTGAAAAATTACATTTCCTTTCCTTATTTGTTAAATAATTTCAACAAAATGTTTGCTGTTTATAAATGGCACCTAAGTAGCTGGAGCAATGCAATCTTTCCCATCTGTTCCCATTTGCAATTGAATTGAGCTACATCCTTTGCTTGTTATTCTGGTGGCAGGAAAGCTTTAAGCATGAGCTACAATGTCAAGCTGGGACATGGCAGGAGAAACCTGGCCTCTACTCTACCAGTATCTCTTGCTATCCCCCTCTGAACTACATTTAGACCAGGGCTTTGCAACCAGTGGTACATGTACCACCTGTGGTACATTGGCACCTGCCAGGTGGTACGCGACCACCCTAGAAAAGTAGTAGCAGGGGAGGGGAATGAGCTGAACCGGTGGCAGCACCACACAAGCCTGAGCGAGAGATGGCTGGAGCTGCAGGGCTGTCAGGCCTCAGCGGAAGCACCAGGATCAGCACCAGGCTCCAGCTGGAGCTCAGTGCTGATCCTGGCGCTTCTGCTGAGCCCAGAAGAAGTGCTGATCAGCTGGAATGTTGCAGCATTTCCAGGGTCTTGTGATTTACATTGAGATGCTTGACAACTGATTCATATTTATGACCGTCACAATATCCCAGGGTCATGTGAAGTGACCAAAACCTGATGAAACCATCCAGCAGATGGGGGGGGGATAAAAACCAAACACCTCCCACCCACCCCCACGGCCAATCCTCAACAGAAATGCTCACAACAATGAAAACCTTGGACAGGAGGAAGAGTGCCGCCGGGCGGGCAGGAAGGCGTCTTGCTTGGCTGTGGCTTGGGGGGCACTTTTTTCAGTGCCATTGTAACTTCAAACAGTCACTAAGCGAACTGTTGTAAGTCAAGGACTTTTTTCCTTTTTTTTCTTGGTCATCAAGTTTTTGACTCCTTGCTAGGCGACTGGTGGTACTCGGATGTTGCCATATCCTAAAAGTGGTACAATGGGTGAAAAGGTTGAAAAGCCCTGATTTAGACAGAGAGAGGGAGAATGAGTGAAAATAGGTAAGCAGAGTAAAGGATGCAAGAGAAACAGAGCAAGTGAATGAGAAAGTGTGCAAGAGGGCAATACAAATGATACAGTGAGAAAGAATGGAATGGAGGTGAATGAAAGAGTGAGCAAGAGAGAACTTGTGAGACAGAGCAAAGGAAATGGAGACAGAAACTGATCAGTGGAAAACCGCAAGAAGCAAGCAAGAGCACAAGAAGGAATGAGAGAGCGAAAGATTGTGCAAATGAGAAAGAATGCAAGTGCCATGGCCTAGACAAAAGGAGCAGACGCATTTTTTTAAGTCTATCACAGTCAGATAACATTTGGAAAAATCCTAAATTACCTCTCTAATTCACAGAACTATAAAGAGGTAGAGGAATGGGCCTGATCTGTGATTGGGGGAAACATTCTCAGTAAATCAGGAGAGGCAGAAGCCCACCTTGATCTTGCAGATCAAGTTCTGACAGGTGGTTAACTCCATGAGGCCTGCCAACTGGAGAAACCTGACCCCTTTCCCAGCCCCTGCCCCACCTCACGTAAGAAAGAATTAGTAAGGGGTGTTTTCCTCCCAGAACAAAATCCTCCGATCACTTTCCTTAACTTGCTCCATATTAAAGTCATAAAGGCAGCACCAAATTATGGCCTTATCATCAAGATAGAACAGAGATTGGCTATTGAGACTGTTGTGTAGTGAGTTAGTTGCGCAGGAATGAAGACGAGGCGAGTGAGTTCAGCAATGAACATGTTTATTTGCTTGCAGGATCCGAACTAGAGAACTGGGCTGCAGCTTGCAGCAATTTATAGCCTGGCCTCTAGGCGGCAGCCAATAGGTTTGAAGCAGCCTATTGCTGCCTAGGGGCAACCAATAGCAGCCCTGGAGATGGGGTGTCTGAGGTGCTGGGAGCCGTTAGCTAGCTTCAGCTTACCACGTGGTGTTACAATAAAGCCCAATACACTACAGGGACAAATTATGCTGGCATACTTTGGTACCATCTTATGCACCCGAGAAAAGTCTGTTAAGCCAGCCATTGGATATGATTTCAGGTTTGCACAATATATGGTCACCAAGCATATATTGTGTCTTTCAAAGTTTGGCAGCTTTATAGAAAACTTTAGTAAGGATTTGATATAGAAACCTGAAGAGATTAAATAACTGTCTCTATAATGTATGAATGACAAAATTTATCAGTCTAAGTTTTTTTCCCCTGGTCCAGTTCTAAGCTAATATCAACAATTATATTGTAAAGTTTCTATTTTTTCATCACTAAACTAGCTCCAAAATCCAACACCAAAAAAACCACTGATGGAACAGATACCTTTAGTGTATTCCATCCTCTCCTGCGTGCTTTCAGAATTATACAATAAAACTTATGTGAATATTGGAACTCAAAACAAGATGCCCAGAGAAATCAATGTTTCCCCCTGACAACTCCCTCTAGAATCCATGCCACAGTAGGTTCAGGCTGAGTTGGTTTTGTGATTAATGATGCCATTCATTTACTGAATAGGTAAATCTCCCTGCTTGGAGACCTGCTTCCAAAATTCTGAATCTGCCCAAATGTTGGGAGATTATTGGTGAAGATCGTTCTAGAAGACTTAAGGAAATCATACATCTGAGAAAAGTTCAGAAGTTTCCAACAAATCCTGTTAAATCTAGAACATTCCAGGAAGTTTGTAAAAATGGAATCCATTTACATAATAACATTGCAACATATTCTTCAACCATTCTGCTTTCCCAACAAAATAATCCTTCCCAAAAATCAGAGAATCCTGACTTGTCCCCGAGCAGCCGAGTATGTGCATTTGGCATAAGAACTTGGAAGTCATCATTATGTTTGCTTTATACAGCAAAATGACATTGTTTGTCCTCACATAATAACAAAGCACACAGTGATTACCCAATCATTATGGCAAATATATATGCTACCGTTAGAAGGAGAAAAATAATTCTTCTCAGATGTCACAATGATCAAATTCCCTGGAAAGTCACTGACATACATTTGCCAAAATGGGTTTATGGGAACTGTTTCTGTGCCTGATGAGCATGTTTGGCGCTGAGAAATTTCCACACAAAGGGCTTCAAAATGTTTGTTTTTGACAGGGAAGTATAAAACCAATCCATAACAGCTAACTCTAAATTTCCTGCTTACCATGCTATACCTCTGAGGCACATAGGTAAATAGAATAACATGATTGCTCTAGTTGTGGCACCTTCACAAGGAGTTTGATGTTTGGCAATGCCAGACCTCACTACCTAATTATCGATTAGATGTGCTAAAAGGTGTTATCTAATTTATGGGCAGAAACACTAACTTACCTAAAGCGAAAATGTTCAGCTAGTGTCTAAGCTGTAGTTAGTATTCATGTAACAGCTTTGATTTCCAGAGATGGGACTAGCTACACATGTCAAGAAGATCAATTTTTCCTCCCAAACCAGAGGGAACTTTGAAATATTGTTCTAGTTTTCAAGAGAACAAAGTTGATATGGCTCTTTCAGTGTAAATAACTGTGCACATATGTTTAAAATAAACAGCTATTGTGATCAATAATTATTTTCAACCAAATGACTATAAGACAGTGTATCATAGATCAACCCTCAGTGAGTCCTATTGAATTCTATAAATCCTATTCCCAATGTGCATTTATATACAATTGCAGTTGAAATATGGTTGATTTTTTCCACAAGCCATATCACATGATGTTCAGAGTGGCTGGAACTTTCTGTCTATTAGAGAAAAGACTATATTTCCTACTCCTCCACTTCAAAGGTTTTTGCAGCAAAAACTAGATGACTGGAATATAGCTACTCTATTGTTGTTGTTGTTACCTGCAAAGTCATGTCTGACCCATCATGACCCCATGGACAACGTTCCTGTCTTCTACCATCTTCTGGAGTCCCTTTAAGCTCACGCCTACTGCTTCAGTGACTCCATCCAGCCACCTCATTCTCTGTCGTCCCCTTCTTCTATTGCCCTCAGTCTTTCCCAGCATTAGGCTCTTCTCCAGTGAGTCCTTCCTTCTCATTAGGTGGCCAAAGTATTTGAGTTTCAACTTCAGGATCTGGCCTTCTAAAGAGCAGTCAGGGTCGATCTCCTCTAGGACTGACCGGTTTGATCGCCTTGCAGTCCAAGGGACTTGCAGGAGTCTTCTCCAGCATCATAGTTCAAAGGCCTCAATTCTTTGGCGCTCAGCCTTTCTTATGGTCCAACTCTCCCTGCCATACATTGCAACTGGGAAGACCATAGCCTTGACTATACGCACTTTTGTTGACAGGGTGATGTCTTTGCTTTTTAGTGTGCTGTCTAGATTTGCCATGGCTTTCCTCCCCAGGAGCAAGCGTTTTTTAATTTCTTGGCTACAATCCCCATCTGCAGTGATCTTGGAGCCCAGGAAAATAAAATCTGTCCCTACCTCCATTTATTCCCCATCTATTTGCCAGGAATTGAGAGGGATGGATGCCATGATCTTGGGTTTTTTAATGTTAAGTTTCAACCCAACTTTTGTACTCTCCTTCTTCACCCTCAACAAGAGGCTCTTTAGTTCTTCTTCACTTTCTGCCATTAGAGTGGTATCATCTGCATATCTTAGGTTGTTGATATTTCTCCCAGCAATCTTAATTCCAACTTTTGATTCATCTAGCCCTGCCTTTCTCATGATGTGCTCTGCATATAAGTTAAATAGGCAGGGTGACAGTCTACAGCCTTGCCGGACTCCTTTCCCAATTTTGAACCAATCAGTGGTTCTGTGTCCAGTTCTGACTGTTGCTTCTTGACCCGCATATAGGTTTCTCAAGAGACAAATAAGATGGTCTGGTACTCCCATCTCCTTAAGAACATGCCACAGTTTGTTGTGATCCACACAATCAAATGCTTTAGCATAGTCAATGAAGCAGAAGTAGATGTTTTTCTGGAACTCCCAAGCTTTCTCCATGATCCAGCATATGTTGGCAATTTGATCTCTAGTTCCTCTGACTCTTCGAAATCCTGCCTGTACTTCTGGTAGTTCTTGATCCAAATACTGCTGGAGTCTAGCTTGTAGGATTTTAAGCATAACTTTACTAGCATGTGAAATGAGTGCAATGGTGCGATAGTTTGAACATTCTTTGGCACTGCCTTTCTTTGGAATTGGAATGTAAACTGATCTTTTCCAATCCTGCGGCCACTGTTGAGTTTTCCAAATTTGCTGGCAAATTGAGTGTAGCACTTTTACTGCATCGTCTTTTAAGATTTTGAATAGCTCCAGCTGGAATACTGTCACCTCCACTAGCTTTGTTGTTGCTCAGCTTTTCTAAGGCCCACTTCACTTCACATTCTAGGATGTCTGGCTCGAGGTCAGTGACCACCTCATCGTGGTTATCAGGGACATTAAGCTCATTCTTGTATAGTTCTTCTGTGTAATTTTGCCATCTCTTCTTAACCTCTTCTGCCTTTGTTAGGTCCCTGCCATTTTGGTCCTTTATCATGCCCATTTTTGCATGAAACGTTCCCTTCATCTCTCCAATTTTCTTGAAGAGATCTATGGTCCTCCCTATTCTATTGTTTTCTTCTATTTCTTTGTACTGTTCATTTAAAAAGGCATTCTTATCTCTTCTAGCTATTCTCTGGAATTCTTCATTCAATTGGGCGTATCTTTCTTTTTCTCCCTTGCTTTTTGCTTCCCTCCTGTCCTCAGCTATTTGCAAAGCTTCCTCACAAAGCCATTTTGCTTTCTTGCATTTCTTTTTCTTTGGGATGGTTTTAGTTGCTACCTCTTGTACAATGTTGCAAACCTTCGTCCAAGTAATTCTTGCTTTGCCTTATAACACCAAAAGGAACTGGAATCCCAAAATTTCACTTAGAGTACAATGTTGCAAACCTCTGTCCATAGTTCTTCAGGCACTCTGTCTATCAGATCTAATTCCTTAAATCTATTTGTCACCTCTACTGTATATTCAACAGGGATATGATTTAATTCATACCTGAGTGGCCTAGTGCTTTTCCCTACTTTCTTCAGTTTAAGCCTAAACTTTGCAACGAGAAGCTCATGGTCTGAGCCACAGTCAGCTCCTGATCTTGTTTTTACTGACTGTATAGAGCTTCTCCATCTTTGGCTGCAGAGCACATAGTCAATCTGATTTCTGTGTTGACTGTCTGGTGATGTCCATGTGTAGAGCCGTCTCTTGGGTTGTTGGAAAAGAGTGTTTGCTATGACCATCATATTCTGTTGACAAAATTCTATCAGCGTGTGCCCTGCTTCATTTTGTACTCCAAGGCCAAAATTGCCTGTTATTCCAGTTATCTTTTGGCTTCCTACTTTAGCATTCCAGTCCCCCATGATGATAAGGACATCAATTTTTGGTGTTAGTTCTATAAGGTGCTGTAGGGCTTCATAGAACTGGTTAATTTCATCCTCTTCAGCACTGGTGGTTGGGGCATAGACTTGGACTACTGTGATATTGAATGGTTTGTCTTGGATTCGAACTGAGATCATTCTGTCATTTTGGGGATTGTATCCCAGTATTGCTTTTCCTACTCTTTTATTGACTATGAAGGCTACTCCATTTCTTCTGAGGGATTCTTGCCCGCAGTAGTATACCTGATGGTCATCTGAATTAAATTCACCCATTCCTGTCCATTTTAGCTCACTGATTACTAAGATGTCGATGTTCAGTCTTGTCATCTCTTGTTTGACCACGTCCAGTTTTCCTTGATTCATGGATCTTACATTCCAGGTTCGTATGGAGGAAAAATCTTTACAGCATCGGACTTTCCTTTCAACACCAGATACATCCACAGCTGAGCATCCTTTCACCTTTGGCCCAGTCGCTTCATTCTTTCTGGCGCTACTAGTACTAGCCCTCTGCTCTTCCACAGTAGCATATTGGACACCTTCCGACCTGAGGGGCTTATCTTCCAGCGTCATATCTTTTTTCCTTTTGGTACTGTCTGTGGGGTTTTCATGACAAATACACTGGAGTGGGTTGCCATTTCCTTCTCCAGTGGATCACGTTTTGTCAGAACTCTCTGCTATGACCTGTCCATCTTCGGTGCCCCTGCATGGCATAGCTCATAGCTTCATTGAATTACGCAAGCCCCTTCGCCACGACAAGGCAGTAATCCATGAAGGGATTCTATAGGAACTATAGGAACTTCTATAGATATTCTATAGGAACCCGTAATACAGATGTATATTTTAACCCTTAAAATCTGCTCCATATCATTTTCTGTTCCTAGATACAAGGCTAGAGATTCCAAGTCTTAATATGGCTAGAATGAAAACTAAACACAAATTATTATTTGGGGTAAATTTGTTCCTGTTTCTTATAGTGGGTAACCACAGAACAGCTTGCTTCCTCTAGCTATTTTTATTTAGACTAAAATCAACTTTATATTTTCATCTGTGGTCTGCACTGTCAACTCATTTCCATGATGCTTGAAAATTATGGCTTGTCTATTCTCCGGGTAACTCAAAGCCAATCTTAATTTTAGCCCTTTAAATAATCGTCACTGCCCCCTCAATTTAGGAAATTACTTTTGTAAGTATATGTTTTCCTTCTCATACCTAAGGGACCAATACAAGTTTTCTGGAAAATGATTGTGGCTTCCCCTTCTGCTTGAAATAGAAAACAAGAAAAAATGGTCAAGTGTGGCAGATACCAATGATAAGGTTCTGAAGAGGAAAAAATTGATCACATAAGGCAACAAATATGAAAGACAACCACATTAAAAGAATTGATGGATTCAGCAAAGCTGCATCAACATGTCAGTACATAAGTAGACTTATTTCAGTGTGGTTTTGGTTGGTTTTAGTAGAAAGAAAGCACATTTTTTCTTAAACTATCTTTTTTCTCATTTTATGAGGTCATTCCTGAACAGTAGCTGAATTAATGAGCATTGGGGGGATATTATGTTAATGTTCTCTAGCATTAATGTAACATTAAATAAGACAGGCCTTCTCTTAGTACCATGATCAATAAAATTATTGAATTTTACAGTGTAATTCTGAATGGGCAAATATTCACACTTTTGAGAATTCAGTAATATAAACTTGACCCTACACAGTGTTTAGAATGCAGTATTGCAGGCTAATTCAACTCATTGCCAGGAGTTCAATCCTGACTGGTTCAAGATTGACTCAGCGTTCCATCTTTCTAAGATCAGTAAAATGAGGAGCCAGATAGTTGGGGGCAATATGCTGACTGTAAACTGCTTAGAGAGGGTTTTGTTAGCAACTGGACTCTAAGCAAGTACAACCACTCAAAATCAATAACCAAACCAATTTTTCCTGGGTAGCTGAGAACTGTGTCTTCTGTTTGCAAGCCATCCATAATTCTTACCAGGGAGTATGTTTTTTCTCTCAGTCCCTCTCATTTTCCCCTTCTCCTCATGCTCTTCCACTTCTACTTCTAACTAATGTACTCATTCAAATACAGACTTATTATTCAGTCTTAGATTTAAAAAAAAATACATTGCAGGAGACTAGGCATTTTCTCTTTCTAAGGATTTTCACAAACATTTTTCTTGGCTTTTATGTACTTTCTGAATTTCAGCACTGGAAGCATTTGGAGCTGAGTAAAATAACACATTTTTTTACTCTCTAATTGGAAAAAATGCAAGATCACCAGTTTTACAGAGAGCATTAAGGAAAATGTGAAATCAACACAGACTTGCCATAGGAAGGCTCACGTTGTTGTGTTGCTCCTCTGTGGCTGCTAGTAATTTATTTTATTCAAAAACTTCCCTTTAGCTTTGGCAGATGTTCAAAACAAAATTGAAAAACACATTTCAAGAGATAAAAAAATAAAACAAATACTAAAATCAGTCAAATAAAGTATTGATTAAAAAAACAGTTCATGATTCAATGTGTTAGAAACTGGGGAAAGAGATGCATCTTTACAGATTTTGTAAATCCGAAGAGCGTGAGAGGCAAATGTAACTTTTGAGTCTAGGTTATATAGCCTGCTACTGTGACAGTCATGAAAACATCATGAATTCATTTATTTATATGATTTATACAGCTGCCCATCTTACACAAGCAACTCTGAGTTGTTTACAGAATTAAAACACACAAATCCACCAGCCCAAAACCCAGGGATAAACAACAATTCCACTCACTAACAGTGTTGATGATGTAACAGGGTAGATTTAAACTGAATTAAGAAAAACCTCTTACTGCTAATAAAATTAATTATGGGAGACAAGGACTCTTTTTTTGTTCCAGTATTCAGTCAGAGGAATAATAATATATTTATGTGCATGGATAGGTAGCAGGAGTTCTAGAGACCACATAAGTTATTTCAATTGCAAACCAGACAATATATCCCTTTTCCTACCCTGAATATTAAATAGTTTGCAACTGCTTCTGTATGCCTGATATGAGATCAAATGAGCAAACAGAGTTCTTGTCATGCAAATAAACCTCATTACAGCATTGTATAATTCCCTGAACAGCCAGCAATAGCACACAGTACACTTCTCAGAGCACATTGTCTGGGGAGGCACTAACTACTGTGTTTCCCTGAAAATAAGACCCACCCAGAAAATAAGCCCTACCCTGATTTTTTAGTGTGCTCCTTAATATAAGACCTACCCAAAAGATAAGCAGGGGGGTGGGGGGGTGGGCCTGGCCGGCACAGGAGGCAGCAAGCATGTGGGGGCCGACTGTGTCCGGATTCAGACACAGCCCGTGCAGCACAGGTAAGTCCAAGTGTGGAGGCAGAGGCAAGGGGAGACAGGCGATCCACACACGCTGTGCAGCCACCTGGCTTGCAGGAGGCTCACATGGGGGCACGAACAGCAGGTGGAGACAGAGGTACAGGGGGCAGGCAATCCAGATGTGCTGCACTGCTGCCTGGCTCACAGGAGGCTCCCGGCAGGCTCCTGCAGTAGCACCAGCAACAGGCGGAGGCAGAGGCATGGGGGGAGGCAGGCAAACCGAATGCACTGCATGGATACCTGGCTTGTGGGATGCTCATGTGAGCCAGGGAGCCACTCAGCACGTCCAAATCACCTGCCCCCCCATGCCTCTGCCAATGCTGCCAATGCTGCCATGTGAGCCTCCCGTGAGCCTCCTGTGAGCCAGGCAGCTGCGCAACATGTCTGGATCACCTGCCCCCATGCCTCTGCCTCTGCCTGCTGCTGGTGCTATTGTGTGAACCTCCCGCAAGCCTCCCACAAGCTAGGCGGCTGCATAGCATGTCCTGATCTCCTTCCTGGCCCTGCTTCTGCCTTTGTGCTTGGTCTTACCTGCACTTGCCAAAGGGCTGGTGGGCTGCAGCTGCCGCTGGACACCATCGGCCCCCATGCATTCACCATCTCTTGTCCATGTGCCGAGAGTGGGGCACCCAGTCAGGCTGATCATCGGGATAACATGTTTTCCCGAAAATAATCCGTGATGCGTCTTTGGTGCCAAAAATATATATAAGACCAGGTCTTATTTTCAGGGAAATATGGTATGTACTAAGAAAAGAGTCAAGAAACCAATTACATCCAGGCAAAGTTGAAAATCACTTGCATGAACCAATTATCTGGCTCCCATCTCCCCTTTGTCTATCAACCTATCATACTTCTTAATTTGCACCATTGCTCAGCCATGCCAAATAGCTGCTGAATTCAGCAGATATCACTGTCCTAGTCTATTATTCTGTTTTTCTGCATACAAGAGTACCCATACTACTCTTGGTTCCCTGAGAGATTGACATCTCTCTCTACAGAGAATTCAAAAGAGTAGTCAGTGGAGGTATTGCTGTTAATTAGCTCAGCAAGCCTGTTGCCTATGGGAATTTTGTTCTGAGGTCACCTGAAGCCAAGTTGTTTTAGAGTTTGACAAAATGGCCGCAGACTCTACCATTTCCCTCAAACAAAATTAGGCGTGATCACCCAACATTTTCGCCCAGGATGGCAGCCTTAGCAGCTAAACAAAATACTGAGCTCAGCTAGAGTTAACCATGATTAGATTTTTGTTGCTTCAGCATATTGTGCCATCCCAATCCCTATGACTAGTTATGGATAGATACATTTTGTGAAACTGAAGAATTGATTGATTCAGTCAATTCTTTGATTGTTGTGAACTGCCAAGATGTTGGGAGTCAGGTAGCATACAGTTTAATAGATGAGGAGGAAGAGGAGGATCCATGGTGTAGGAATAAATGAATAATAAACCATAATCATAATAGTAAAATTGGAAGAGACCTTGGAGGTCATCTAGTCCAACCCCCTGCTCAGGCAGGAAACCCTATACCATTTCAGTCAAATGGCTGTCCAGTCTCTTCTTAAAAACTTCGTCTTGGAGCATTCACAGCTTCTGGAGGCAGGTAGTTCCACTGGTTAATTGTTCTAACTGTCAGGAAGTTTCTCCTTAGTTCTAGGTTGCTTCTCTCTTTGGCTAGTTCCCATCCATTGCTTCTTGTCCTGCCTTAGGCGCTTTGGAGAATAGCTTGACTCCCTCTTCTCTGTGGCAGCCCCTGAGATATTGGAACACTGCTATCATGTCCCCGCTCGTCCTTCTCTTCATTAAACTAGACATGATTTTGTTTCAAGGATTTTTGAAATGAAGGCTGTCCTGAAAGATAATAATCCTGCAGGATTGCTTTGCTGGTACTCGAGCAAGGCCTTGTAAGTTTTGGACCGTGGCTCCAAAGATAGCAGAATGTTTTGTCTTGTGTTCCTCCTGGCATTATCCCCATTGTGCCTTTCTTTTTAGGGCTTGAAAGGAATACGACATAGAACCTTTCATCTTGTAAGTGAGCAGTTTCTAGGAAGCAATGAAAGAATAAACACAGAGTAACCAGAACAATATTTCTTTATTGGTCATAAGTGGACAGAAGTGATAAATGCAATAATTGTATTATTGTGTTAAATTTAGGATTAAGCCATTGTTTCCCCATTCTATCTTTCTAACTTCTGAGCCACACTGTAAGTGTGAGCGAAACGAGGGGAGAGGAGCTAAAAAAAACAACATTCTGGTGCATAGCTCGCATCAAAGCCCTACCTATCATTTGTTCTGAAGAGGTTAGGACCCAATAACAGGAAGGAGAAGACTCAGGCAGATGGTCTCGATATTAAAGTACATAGAATGTTTATGCTTCAAAACTTATGAACCAAATTATCATCTTTTTAAGGAAACATCAATACAGGAAATGGCTCCCTGGGAGTTACAAGCACATCCACTCTTGTTATTAAAAGCATCCAACACAAGCACAGCATTAACAACATTAAACAGGAGAAATTCCCAGTTGCTTCTGCTTTTCTGTGATTTACAGAAGAAGCCAAACAGGAACTGATTACATGCTGGGTTATACCAGTAGATCTGTGTTATATCTTCCACAGTACACCCTAAAACTCCATGAAGTCAAAACTCAAACAAAAACAAAACAAAACAAAAATCCCTTTCTTCCATCTGCAATTTAGCGAAAAACACAGGGTCAAGATGAGAACCATGGACTCAGCTGCAGCAAAGATGAATAAAACTTCATCTTATTACCAGGACTTCCCTGGAATTGAATTTTGACTGTCCATGTTGAATATGAGGCACTTTGTGTACTGGACTTTGTGAAGTGCCTTGCTTTTTTCTTTGGAAAAGAAATATCCATCATTTGGGAAAGATGGACCTCTAACTCCTATTGTCAGTTGTTGAAAAAGCTGAGATGAAATGCAATGCAATGCAAGTGCATCTAAATTATAAAATGTGGGATAGGTTGAGGTCTTCTTTAATAGGTTTCCATCACTTATTGAAGATATTTTCCTTTTCAGAAGAGTATTTAATTTACAGGAAATGAGAGGGTTTTTTGGCCCTATTAAACTATTCAGTCTATCTGCTTCTAGTGTATACGTGTTGAGCTGAGAATTTGTACTGCAATGTTTTCCTATCAGATCTCATTCAGTTTGATAAAACAAGAATTTGCTACCTGTAGCCCCCTCACACCTCCACCCCACCCCCCCAGTGTTTGGTACCTTTGTTTACTATCACCGAGAGGTGGAATCATGACTTCTTCTACAGCTAGAATCTCTCTTGCAATATATTGCCCTCTCTGGGGCAACCATCAAATATATTTATATTTAGATCATGGGCAGAATTTCTATATGGATTCAGTATTAGAGGCTTTGTGAGTTTTCAAAACTATCGTTAAAATAATGTTTTGGATTTTTATTTGGGAGCATCAGCACACCAGTTTAGATTGTTTCATAAGCACCAGGAAAAGCACCACAAGAAGTCCAAGTTCTGACAGAAAATAAATACATTAAATCAAACAGATGTTAAATATTTATACAAAAGCACATCCAGATTCATCATTTTATTTTTAACTTTACCAGATTATAAAACAGCAAAAGAGCACATAATGTAACAATAAAACTAATGCTATATCTGCCAAAAAGTATGTTTTTGTACCAGAGCACTTGCGTTAATATATTTTCGTAATCCTGTGTCTGTCCTGATTAGTGCTTTATTTTATGACTTCTGTGTATTTCGGTTGATTCAGTCAGAGTTACTCTAAACAGTCAGTTATTTTTAAATAAAGCATTTGCTAATATCCTCATTCAGAAGAGTGCTGCATATAATCTGAACTGAGATAAGGCAGCCGCCCCCCATATGTGGCCTCTAAAGGTCTGTGCGTAACTTTGGCCCCTTTACAACCCGTGGACTTCAACTCCCAGAATTCCTGAGCCAGCATGGCCCACCCCTGCTCTTTAGCCTCCATTCATATAGTTAGATAAGATAACCTTTATTGTCATTTTTTTACTGTGGGCACTACCGCACACATAAAAAATGAAATTTAGTTGCCCGCTCTCAAAATGAAACAAACCTAAACATACTATATACAACATACATATAGACCCACACCCCTACATATGTATAACAAATAAATATTAAATACTGTCCATCTTGAATATACAACGAAAGGAGGAAGCTTGAGAGTTCACAAGGTTAATGTTGTATAGAATGAAACTATGGCTGAATCTGCATGTTCTGCTTCGGATAGCACGAAAGAGCTATCTCGAAAAAAGGTGTGCGTTGATTTTTTGGCGGGTAGGCCTAATATCAGCCCAACCCCCAAAATAAGCCCTAGTTTTGGGGCGAGCTGCACACCTAAAAATCAAGCTAGGGCAGGGGTGGAGCTTATCATTATGAGCAAGGCCTCCCACACTTGCCTCGCTGGCCCAGTTCTTCTGCAGCTGAAGGAGCAGCTTCATTCTGCAGCTGAGAATGGAGCTCAGGCCTGCATTTTGCAATCAGAGGCCTTTCCAGAAGCCTGTACAACTGAGAACTAAGCTATAGATTCAATCCGTAGCTTGGTTCTCAGCTGCACAGGCCTTCCGGAAAGACCTCTGACGACAAAATGCAGGCCCAAGCTCCATTCTCAGTTGCAGAATGAAGCTGCTCCTTCAACTGCAGAAGAACTGGGCCGGCTAGGTGAGACTGCCAGTGCCACTTTGGCAAGGTGAGTAGAAAAGACATCCCCCCCTCCAAAAATAAGACCTGGTGCCTCTTTTGGAGGCAAAAAAAAGAAAAAAAATAAGACTGGATCTTATTTTCAGGAAAACACAGTAGTGCTTGGTAGAGTACAGATAATACAGATGTCCCTACGGATTGCTGGCAACTCCTATTAATATGATGATGAGATATAGGATTTTTTTTATTTTTTATTTTATTAAACAAATTTTAAATAAGAAAACAAGAACATTATTACAAAGTACTGAAAAGTGCATCAAATAGAAAAACACCAAAACATCCTAGACACCAAAAAAACAAAAACAACAACATTAGACAGGACCGGGGAGTGTAATACTACCCCTAATTTCTTTTTCTCGTGCATCCCAGGCTCAGGAATAACGAGCGCTAGCTAGGCTAGCTATACCATTAGTGACTGGATGTTGTGAGTACTGATTCATCTGTGGTGAGCAAAGATAAAGATAAAACACATTAGCAAATAGATAAAATAGCATACTGCAGCTTTTTTCCACCATTTCCCTCCAAAATTATCATGCTGTTTGGAAGTTGAAATTTAACAATCCAGAGGGAGGATTATTACAATAAATACGGGCTGGTTTAAGCTTATTCATTTTCTTCAATGACTTTCTTCCTAAGATCTCTTCAGTTTTCTTTTTATCTTCTGGTTTTAAGCACATTCATTCCAGGCAACCATAATCTTACAGGCCTAGCCATAACAATATATTCCCTCCGTGAAACAGCTGTTTTTCAGGACATTTCTGTCTCTGGTATCAGCTCACCAAAGAATTCAGATGCCCTGACAGATATTTTCCTTTTTTCCCCCCAAGGAGAACAGAAGGATGGTTTATGAGATATGATTGCTTTGAAATTATTCCGACATGTGCAGACAGTAAGCAATTATGTGGTAAAATATATCCTTGGGAAGTTCTTACAAAATATGTGCTAAATGCTCAAAGTAATCAGTGAGGTAAATATTTCTAATCCTAAAAGTAAATTTCATGCACATAAATGCACATATATATGCATAATACCTTTATATATTTATATGTAATTTTATTAATATTTTTAAGAAAAACAATAAAAATACATATTTTTGAAAGAGAAAAATAAAGAAAGTTTTAAAAAAGGACTAAGTAAATTGAAAAAAATACAAAGAAATAAAGAAAGGGGGAAGGAAAGGAAAGAAAAGAAAAAAGAAAAAGCTTCCGGTCTTAAAACAACATTTATGAGTACATTTATATGTTACCTCCTCTCTCTATGATTACAACATAAACGATACCTTTTTATAAAAGATTTTGTAACTAAAATCAAAATACATCTAAAAGTAGGGCCCAAGTTGACATTTGAAGGAGTGGTTTAAGATAAAAAAGATTTTGATTGTGTTGTACCAAATGTACTGCCTTCAGATCCTGCAATTGTGAAGGAACTACAACAACTGCACAGTGTGATCATAAATGCCTCGCTGAGGGAAGAAAGGGATTTTGGTGGGAACCCATTCAAGAGGTTTTGGCAGGAAGAAATCTTCGTGCAAATTGACTGTGCTGGCACAAAAGGCATCATAGTGATTTTTTTTCCAAATCAAGTGAATTCTTGAATGAGAACAATGGCATATTAGCAAAATCACTGTTTCCAAAGAAAATCTATAACGTACAAAAACGCATAGGAAGGAAAGCATTTGGCCATTATATTCTTGAGATAGAAAGGTAGGAGGGCACAGCAGCAGATGAACTCTTGACATGGTAGCCTACAATCCAGGAAGAATACTTTACTAGCTGTTGCCAAAACTTCTTAGTCTACACAGTGTTTTCTTAAGCCAGTTTACAAGCAAACTGGCATGAGCAGTAGAACATTAAATGAACTGCTGCTCAAGTAAGAAAAAAAATATCAGTTGAGAAGCGGAGAAAACTGCCAACCTCCTACAGAGTTCTTGCGCTGTGGTGCAAACAAGGGTATTAGGGGCTGAATTGGGTTGGCCTCAAAATCCTTAGTGAAAAATCAACATTCAACCACAGGTAGGCCTCGACTTACGACCACCTTATCTTGTACTTGCATCAATTTTAGCATGTCAGTTTTAAAAAAAATTGGCCTGCTGGCCTCCTGGGACCCTGTTTCTCTGCATCACGAATTTTTATTGATGGGGCCAAATGTAGTCAATTTTTAAATAAAGGAACCAACATCATTTTTAAGCATGAAATAAACCCCCCAATCTTGACACAGGATCTGTTTTGGCATTTAAGTTGAAAAAATGTATGGCCTCCAGGCCACCTACATCCCTGAACCCGGCATCAAAAATTTTCATCGGTTGACAAAATATAATTGATTTGTTAAAAAAAAGCAACCAACATCATTTTTAAACATGAAATTCAAGCCCGAATCTTATCCCAGCATCCACTTTAGCATGTCAGTTGTAAAAAATTTGGCCTCCTGGCTTCCTGGGTCCTTGACCCCAGCATCATGAAGTTTCATTGGTGGTACAAAATGTAGTTAATTTTTTAAAGAAGCAACCAACACCATTTTAAAGCATGAAATTCAACTCCGAATCTTGTCCCAGCATTTGTTTTAGCTTTTAAGTTAAAAAAAATGTCCTCCTGTCCTCCAGCATCCCTGACCCTGACATTATGAATTTTCTTCGCTGGGGAGCAAATATGGTCAAAGTTTTTTAAAAGCAACCAACAACATTTTAGCGTTTCGGTTGAAAACAAAACAAATGGGTTTGTTTGAACAACCTGCCAAATTTATGGTAAACTAAAAACTTGTTGACTCAATTCACACAGTTGTTTGGATTCAAACCTATGGAAACATGAGCCTATAACACTGTCCAGATTAATATACCATATCTTGTTTTACAAATTAGTCAACTATTTTAGTCTTGTATGCTATGCAACTCTCCAAAGTCTGTTTTTAGTATACAGTAAAAGAGAACTGAGTGCAGAATATACTAGCACTTGGTTTTATATATGTATATATATATATTCAGAGAATGAAGAACTTGTCCATTTCAGGCACTATCATATGAAGATTCTGCTATAGGCAGTGACTTCTTAGTGGAATTAATGGCCAATGAAATGGCTAAGAAATGAGTCAGTTAAACAGCTGGGTCTTACTATAGTGCTGCAAATCAGCTACAGCTGGTTGGAGAGAAAATTGAAACGAGCTAAAAGAAAGTAGCCGTTCAACATGAATGTGTCCCAAGTGACCAATTAACTGAAGATTTTGAAGGAAGTAAAGCTTAAAAGTGGAATAAGTCCCCCCCCAAAGGAATAGTCACTGTCATTATAAGCAGCTGGTGGAAAACAGTGTAGTAAGGGATAGGTAAAGTTGTCCCCAGCTGTCATTGACTTGCTCAAGGGATTACTAAGGATTAAGATTGGCCCAGACAGATTCTTATTGGTTACTTTAAGCCAGGGGTCTCTAAATTTACTCCTCAGTCATCAAGGGAACTGAAGTCCACAAATCTTAAAATTGCCACGTTTGGAGAGCCATTGCTTTAAGCTGATAGGAACTATGCTCTCTGTTTGGTATGGAGAACATCAGAATCTGGTTGTTTCAGGGTGAGCTCGCCCTGTCTAACTAAGCCTCTAAGATGATCCCCAGCTTGGATTAGCTAACTAGCAGCTGACCAACAGTAGCAGGAGAGAATGTGTGCTGTTTCTTTGCCACCTTATAATACAACCCTCCCTTTATCTATCAGTTGTTGAGATATACTTGGACATAGGTTTACTGCTCTTATGGAATGAGCTTAAACCCATGTTTAAAATTAGTCTGAATTTTAAGCCTGTCCAAATATTAGTTTGCGTCAACCAATACCAGGTGTCCTTTGAATACACTGATGTAAAATATTTCTACAAAACCAGATTGAATTTTTCCATGTGTGAAAAATTATGTCCTTCCTATCAAGCTGCAGGCTTGTCCCACACAAAGGAGAGAGATTGGTGGGTGATTTTGTGTTTTTTTATCATCTCATCATTACCTAGGAATGAAAATGAGAAAAGGGATGGAGAAAGGGGGGAAAAATAAAACCCCATTGGCCATGATGACAGTGGTATAAACCTATAAACCTTAATTGTACCACTGGAGATCCCCCATCAGTCTGGAAAGTGGACCCATGTTTGAAACGAGAGGAATGTAGATCATGGCTCTCCCTGGTTCACTGGATCATCAGCACACATGCTGCTGGTACAGTGCAACAGTTAATTGAAACATCTGATCATGAGTATGGCCAATTCCAAAATAAAGCCAATTAAAGTCTCCCTTCCCAAGGCCAGACACAATGCAAAGCAATGGTTCTTCCCCAAACTCCTCCCTCAGATGGTCCCAGAGAGTGTTTTTTTTTTGTTTTTCCATCTGGACGCCTCTTTATAAAGAAGTTAGGGAGTCTGTCCATAGGCACAATAGTGTTCAGAGTCATTTCCTAAGAGACCACAGTTTATATTTGTTTACTCTATACATCACCCAATGAAACTAAACTTGCTGGAGGGATGATTCTCAGGTCATTGTACTGACGGCTGCAATATTAAAGTAGGGTGCCATTAGTTAAAAGCAAGCAACCCTATCAAACAGAAAAGTTTATACTGCTGTGTATACAACAGCAGTTTGTGTCTTTTCTTAAGTGAACTCTATTAACAGAATAACAGAATAACAGAGCTGGAAGGGACCCTGGAGGTCTTCTAGTCCAACCCCCTGCTCTGGCAGGAAACCCTAGACCATTTCAGACAAACGGTGGTCCAATCTCTTCTTAAAAACTTCTAGTGTTGGAGGGAGGGAGGGAGGGAGGAAGGAAGGAAGGAAGGAAGGAAGGAAGGAAGGAAGGAAGGAAGGAAGGAAGGAAGGAAGAATAACAGAATAACAGAATAACAGAATAACAGAGCTGGAAGGGACCTTGGAGGTCTTGTAGTCCAACCCACTGCTCAGGCAGGAAACCCTATAGTACCATTTGGTGGTTAACTGAATTGTTATTTAAATAAAAATGTTGCAAGCAGTTAACTAATTGTAAAAAATGCCTTCAGTCGTACACTGTCTTGGAATTCTTATGAATTTTAAACAAATTTTTAATAGCATTGTGGGTTCCATTAGTGGTATTTTGACTAACTCTGCTCTCCACTTCATGTCCTTATGCAGACCAGAAATATAAGCAGCAGTGGCAAATTCCAAATGTCATTCTGCACTGCTTTAAACAAATCACTTGGCTTTTCCTTAGTATTTATTTTTAAGCTCAGTGCTGAGAATAGCAAAAACATTTATATGTAGAATTTTTCCATTCTCCTCCTTAATAACAAATGGTCTAGTGGAACAAATGGGATTGTCATAAAACTGGCCATTTCCCTCCCCTTAACCATCTGTCCCAAAAAGTGGCAAGTGTGTTTGGAGAAAGACAAGACCATGTAGGTTTGAGACCATTATTTCTTGAAAGGAAAAATGCCATTGAGGGTGGCCTTCCCATATTATTTTCACAATATTTTATTTCCAACTGACAGTGCAAAGAGAAATAAAGGATTGCACACAAAGGAAAAGCAAAGAAGGGTTTGAAATTACTCAAATTAATGGTAACAATAGCCCTCACTATGGCAAGAAACACTGTTCCCAATTCCAAAACTTGGATAACTTATTTCCCAGATTGATGCCATCAAGCTGTGAATTTTCCTTTCTGTTTCTGTGTCTGGTAATCATTATAGAAATAGGCAGATTGGTGAGGAACTTTTATCATCACATAATGACCCTAAGGAACATGCCTAGGATTTTAATTTAATACAGGGGGAAAGGGTATTGATTAACACATAATCTTGCGGTGAGAAAAAATTCTCCCATAGCCTTATTTTATTACAGCTGCAACTTAGGTAGCACTGAGTGTGGACAAGAGCTATAAATTTCTAATGATCTGATAAATGTGAAAGTAATTCTCGTGCTTTTGAGGACAATTCCCATTCAACGGTAGTTGAAACAGGCACCCCATGTAAAGACACATAAATGTAGATGCTTAACAACACAGTATTCCACATCTGAAAAACATGGAGATGATCGTGTAAATCCAGCTGGTGCATAGTTGCCACTTGCTTAGGAATTCATCTTTATGAGTTTCTCTGCTTGTTTTCATCTTTACCTTTATGTCTCCAGGGGAGGTTTCGGAAAGTCGGGTTGTAGCCAGAACCATGCAATTGAAGCCCCTCTCCCTGTTTAACATGTTGTGAAGCACATAAAAAGGGGCAGGGCTTTTGTTGACTTTTTTTGTCCCCTGCTGACCCCTCTGTTTATGTGTGTTAACTCTGTCTAAATTAAAAGGTAAAGTTGTCCTTCGGGTGAATAGAATTCTTGGTAACTTCACAGATGTGTCCATGTAGTTTCTGGCATACCACGAATATAGTTTTAGAAGAGAATATATGTGGGTCGTGTGGAGTCCTTGATGCTCTCTGAAGCTTGGTTGTTTCCTTGCAGATGTTTCTTAGATAATGAAATGTCTGAAGAGCAAACAACCAAGCTCAGCGAGCACCAAGAATTCCACAGAATATAGTTTTCCAGAAAGCTTTTTCAATCATAGTTGTAAAGCAGTGATAGGGTGACTTAACAAGTTGTGGTAAAAGCAGTGGTGGGATTCAGCCAGTTTGCACCACTTTGGCAGAACCGGTAGCTAATTTTTTGTTGCCCAGGCCCAGAATGGACTTCTGAAAGCGGCATCCACACAGAGAACCGGTTGTTCACATATTTGAATCCCACCACTGGGTAAAAGCAATATTTGGTCTATTATTTTCTTCATTATGGCAGCAAGACTATTAAGTAGAGGAAGATACTTTATTTAAAGAAGGGTTCAATTAAACTTCACTCTGACTATGAAATGACAAGAAAACAATATTTATTTTTCAGAATTACAGCTCAATAGGCTCAGTTAAGTATATGACATGCCTCCCACTGGACTTTGATAAACATCAATTTGCCTACAAGGGAAATAGGTCGACAGACGATGCCATAGCTACTGCTTTACACTCTGTAGCAAGTCATCTCGAGAAACCTGGAAGTTACGTCAGGATGCTTTTTGTTGACTACAGTTCGGCTTTCAACACCATTTTGCCAAGCATTCTCATTGAGCAGCTGACTGACTTGAAATTCTCCCCCGCTATCTGCGATTGGATTCAAGACTTTCTTAGGGATCGGGTACAAACAGTGAGGGTCGGGTCTACTTTGTCCACCCCCCTGAAGCTTTGCACCGGCACGCCACAGGGCTGTGTGCTTAGCCCCTACCTGTACTCTTTATACACTTATGATTGTGTATCATCTGACCCATCCACTGCGATAATCAAGTTCGCAGATGATACAACTGTGGTGGGTCTTATTACAGGTGGGGATGAGACAGCATATAGGGCGGAGGTACAAAAACTATCCATATGGTGTAGTAACAACAACTTGCACCTAAATATCGGCAAGACGAAAGAGATGGTGTTTGACTTCCGGAGGAAAAAGGAGGAACCTGCCCCACTTTACATCGGGGAGGACTGTGTAGAGAGAGTTTCCTCCTTTAAATTTCTGGGAGTCTACCTCTGTGAAGATCTGACCTGGAAAGTTAACACAACCCAGGTGGCTAGAAAGGCCCAACAGAGGCTTCACTTTCTTAGGATCTTGCGGAAGAACAGGGTAGAACAACAGCTAATGACCCTCTTTTACCGGTCTACCATAGAGAGCGTCCTCTTGTATGGTATTGTGGTTTGGTATGCTGGTCTGACAGCCGCGGACAGGAAAGTATTGCAGAGGGTAGTGAGCACAGCACAAGACATTGTGGGCTGTTCCCTGACACCACTGGATGACATTGCCAGGGCTCGTTGCCTTGGAAGAGTGAGGAAGATTCTCAGGGATGACTCACACCCTGGACGGTATCTCTTTACTCTCCTACCATCCGGTAGGAGATATAGGAATATAGCCAGCCGTACCAACAGGCTGAAAAATAGCTTTTATCCGTGGGCTGTTAGGCTTTTAAATGGGACATAATCTTATGCAGAATTGACTTGGGAGACCGGTGTGTGGTGTGGTTGGTTCACATGGTGTGGTAGGATGGAGGGTTTGTTGTCACTGTGTGTTGGGGGGAGAGAGCACGGGGGGGGGGAGGCTCAGTTAATCTCAATGTACACATGTTGTACTTTGACAATAAAGGTTTATTTATTTATTTATTTTATGAACCCAGCCTATCCAGAAGAGTAAGAGTTGCTGGGCAGAAAGCATCATTCTTTAATTCCACTGTAGGCTGCTCTTCAATTATACTGTCAGAACTATATAATAAACACAGTGTGATACCACTGTGTTTGCAAATATAAAGATCAGAAGGAAAGATTGCTATGGAAACAGGAACAAACAACATTTAAGAATAGTTTGTTCTTAACATTTTCATCATCATCATTTTAGCTAAAACTACACAAAATATTTTTCAGTGTAACACTGCTTTTCATAAGCCTTATTTATGTACGGTGTGTGTGAAGCTATAATCCTTTGGCCTAAGCTTATTTATGACTGAAGAATTTGCTTTGTCAAATTTCAGTGATGTATTGCCTTGCTAATTTATAAAAATTTAATCAGAAGATACCTAGTATTCTTTCCTATATTAGCCCCCATAGGCAGATGTGAACAAGCAGCAGTAATCTGAGCTAAATCTGTGATTAGGAGTTGTCATATATTAAATATATTACTGCTTTAGTTCCAGGTCACCTCAGTAATACGGAACATTTTCTTTCAGTTTTCTCTAATTGAATATTCATATAATATTTTTTCTCAAGCATTGAAGATTTGTTTTCTGACTTATCTTCAGTAAAATACATTTAAAATTACTGAACCTATTTTGAACATAGCCACATGCTCCCCTAGCTCTACCTTGAAGATGTGTCATTAAGTGTCCTTTAAAGGCATGGCATCCTGACATCTTAGCCCACAGCCCATAACTGAGATTGAACTTAGTTTGCAGCTGCTGCTTTCCATCTTCTCCCAACATGAGGCTTGCTATAAGCAAAAAATGTAGTGCTTTAGGAATGACCACAGAAATGAAACACTTGGGTGCTGGAATCTGCCCAGGTTCTATTTTCCATTTTTGGATACCTAGAAGCAGTACTTTTTAGTACAATTGATGGGGGGGGGGGGAAACACTGTCTCTTAAAAATGCAGTCTAATTTTACCTACCTGGTCAAGATTCACAATGCGTTGATGCAGTAATTTTAGACAGCGTGAGATAAATCAGCACTGGCCTTTTATTAGAGAAGCACGTTGGCTATTTTTTTGTTTTGTAAAAAAAGATTTCATGCACTCCAGTACCATCACAATGATTTATTTAAGGAGGCTAAAACAACTTTCTTTTGCAAATAATTTGTGCAAATACCTATGCTAAAAATAAAAGTTTATATCCTTGTGCAGAAAATAGGAAAGAATTGTTACTCTGAGACGTAGGCTGAAAAGTCTCATAATTTGTCCTTGGTAACAGTTACAGAGAAGGGTGAAGTTGTTGGTATTTGCATTATTTTTAAAATGAAGTTGCAATCAAAAGTTCCTGCAGTTCTAATTTAAGATTCCATTGTACAAATTTATTCCCCCTTCTCATCTAACTAAATATTATATAAACTGCAACGCCATTGAAAGGAATAATTCTACTGACAAACATTAATATATATGAATACCCTTTAATTTGTAGCATCACTACTATGCTTAAGAATTAGCTTCTTCCACATTTGTTGGTATAGGATTAGTTGCAGGAAATACTTTCTGTTTTAGATCTGCATTAGCATAAACTCCACTTTCATCTTGCCATGTGTTGATTCCATGTCTCCTGTAATCTACTGTGTCAGTAAACTGGGAATGACATTTTCTATGTACTACAGAGTACCCGCTCGTATCAGGCGCAACCTAAAGGGAAGGTATTCATGTATATTGTTACTCAAAAGAAAGTTCTGAGGAGCAAACTTTAACATTGGCACTAATAATACCAAAAATAAGTTTAATCAGTTAATACATTTCTCTTCCAATAACATTTTGATTATTTACATTTCTCAAATTAAAAAAATGTGCATGGAAAAACTATGTGAGTGGTAACATTTTTAAACAGATTTTCCAAAACAGCAAATCTGTATCCATCTCTAATTTTCAGTGTCTAACTCTAAAAGAACTGATTGTAATATTACATAATAACAATCCTGTTTTCAAAACTGGTAAAATCTTTGCTATCTGTGAAAAATATAGGATTCTCTCAGTCATGGCTGTATCTGCAGATAGTTCTTGACTTATGATCACTATAGAAACCAGAAAATGAAAATCAATCATTGCGGTGCAGTCATTAAGAGAGGCATCATGTGACTGCACCCAATTTGATGACATTTTTTCCATGTTCATTAAATAAACCACCTGCAGTTATTAAGTGAGACATCACATGACCATGATTCTTGCCATCTTCCCCATTGACTTTGCTTCTCAGAAGCTGATTGGGAAGGTCACAAACGGCAATCACGTGACTTCAAGACACCACAAACGTGGTGAGTGCAAGCCGGTTGCCAAGTGCCTAGATCACGATCATGTGACTGGGGCAATGCTGCAACAGTCATTAAATGTGAGGACCAGATGAAAGTACTTTTTTTAGCCTCAGCATAACTTAGGACACTTGCTAAAAGAATGGTCATTAAATGAGGATTATCTGTAACATTAAGATATTTTATGTGCTATCATTTACTAAAACTATGGGGATTTTGTCTAAGCATACATCATTTTCTTTTTTTGCAGTTTCTTTTTAATTTTTTATCTCTTTTTTATTATGTAAGTTGCTCAGACTCACTTTCGAGTTCAGCAACCTTCCAAACTTCATTAATTAAATAAAACCAGACCAGTTACAAAACAGGAAGAGTCAGCTGTAATGTTTCACAATTCATGAGGAAAGCAGGTTTTTGCAAAAAGAATTACAAAGAGCTTAGGTATTGATGGGTTATTATTATTATTTTTTTTGGCTAGAAGGGATGAGGAGAAAGGCTTGGTTAATAAAAGAGAATAGAAGTTGATGGCTGGGAGGCAATATGGAAGTATATCCAGGAGGCATTAAGTTCAAAAGGTATCTAATGCCTAGGAAACTTGGGAGGAAGTAGATAAAGCAGGGGTATCCAACCTTGGCAACTGGAAAACTTGTGGACTTCAACTCTAGAATTCCCCAGCCAGCTTTGCTGGGAATTCTGGAAGTTAAAGTCCACAGGTCTTCAAGTTACCAAAATTGGACACTCCTGAGGTAAACTGAAATGAAAAATACATAGTAAGAAACAAGGATGTGTGGGAACAGAAACTGTGAAATTGTGAATTAGATATGGTTGGAAAGAGAGGGAGGCTGCCCAGCCAACAGACTACTAAAGAAATTTCAGGAAAGCAAAATATGAGAAATACTTTTTATAAACTAACTTAAAGGAAACACATTTACAGCTGGTGGAAGCTAATATTCCTGATTTTAATATGAACAAAATGATCCAATGATGACCATCTGTGAGAGAAAGAGAGGTATTCCATCAGAATTAGCTGAAGATATATTTTTCTTTTGGAGATTGCCATGGTTACAAAAAGTATGGTCACAATAGATTCCTAATTTTTTTAAAAAAAGGAATCCAGTCTGAATCATTATGCAACAAAATTCACCCTTCTTCATTTATTGGCTTTGTGCAATCTGAAATGGTCTTTTTTTTAAAAAAAAATCACATATACACAGACAGAGAAACACAACAATGTTCTCCGGATGTTTTCATTTGTAGGAGTTTTATTATATAATTAACTTTTTTCAGAATCATAAAAGTAGATGCCAATAAAGAACACAATGCAATTTTGTAATCTAAATAAGAACTGTCATAGATTTGATTTTGCGATATACCAGAGACATGGAAATGCATTCTTTTACAAATGTGCCAGAAAAATAATGCAAACCAGAGATTGTTAACAGCAAAAGATAACCTTTAGTCTTTTATTTCTGTGTTACTATTTTGTTTTCTCATTTTCGTCTTCTATCTTCTAGCTCAGGGGTGTCAAACTCACCACGTTCACATGACATGTCACGACGTATCATGACTTTTTTTCCATTGCTGGCAATGGGGTGGGTGCGGTTTCGCCATCACACAAACGGCCCGTGGGCCAGCAGTTTGACAGCCCTGTTCTAGCTTACATTCTACCTTATCTATCGTTAGTAGTCATACATAGCTTATCAATGGTTTCTAGTAGAGCCCAGAGTTCTATGTCCTATACCTTTATAGTTTCTATAGTTCTTTCGGCTTTATTTCTATTTTGATTTCTCGTTAATGTAATGCTTTTCTTCTTCAGGCCTATCCCTGACACGTCACTTATGTGGCTTGTTGGGTGATAGGAGAATTTGGATTATTCCAGATTCCAGTTCCTCAGATTCACTCCCTGAAGTTGTCTTGATCATAAAGGCTGGTCCCCTCTGGGATTTTAAGGCTGAGGGGATGGTGAGGATGCTTCTGTTGTGCTGCTTCCCATGTTTTAGGACACTCTGCCGCTGGCCTTAGTCTTCCGGCCCCTAGGTTTCCTGATATCCCTAAAGCAGTGTTTCTCTCAACCATGGCAACTTTAAGACATGTGGACCAACTTCCAGAATTCTGGAAAGTGAAGTCCACCTGTCTTAAAGTTGCCATGGTTGAGAGAAACACTGCTCTAAAGGGTGCTTATGCTACAGCTGTTATTCTTCCCTTCAGCTGCCTCATTTCCATTATTAACACTCTCCTCTACAGTCAGGTCTTTTAGTTTGGTTCTTTACTTTTCTTTTTGTCATTCTTCTTTATTTTCCAGCTCTTTTTTTAATTTTTTCTCCAAATACATACAATATACATACACACACAGACACACACGCACATATATGCATGTATCACAATACTGGAAAACTTAGCAGGGTAACACTGCTAACACACCTATAAGATAAGCCAGCTCACATACTATACTACAGATTTTGGACATTACTTAACTGTTTTCAAGGTAAAATCTGCTAAATTATAGAGCTCCAACTGAGATCTTAGGGGCTTAATAAAATCCTGTTTTGCATAGCATTCCATACCCTTTATTTTCCCATATTTTTCCTGTTCCCATATACTTACATATGGTATATAGTCATATGGTGGAACATAGTCTATTCGGTATGTTGTATCCATAAACCTGTAAAACATAAACCAAGTAGTAAGACTAGCTCCACACTATTTTTTAAGTATATTTACAGGCTCATTATATATAATTGAAGATATAGGTAGTCTGTCTCTTCAAAATCAAAACCAAAGCAATTTTTCTCAAGTGTATACAAAGCAATTAAAATATCCTCTAGCCACTATTATATTTCCCTGTTATAAATTATTTCTGCAGAGGTCAGTTTTTCTTTCATTCTTTCTTTTTTGGGAGGAAAAATGCTACAGCAGAGGTCCCCAACCTATGGGTCGTGGCCCACTACTAGGCTGTGGCTTCTTGGCCACCAGTCCACCTGAGTGGGTGGCCAGGGCACAGGCTAATGTGCTTGCACTCCCCCCCCTTTTGCTGATGCTAGCCAAGCCACAAGCCTCTCACCGGCGCTAGCTGAGCTAGGAGCTTCTTGCTGGTGCTAACCTAGCTATGAGCCTCTGACCAGTGCTAGCCAAGCCACGAGTCTTGCGCTGATGTTAGCCAAGCCACGAGCCTTGAGCCAGTGCTAGCTGAGCTGTGAGTTGCAAGCCTCTTGCTGGCGCTATCTGAGCCGCGAGATATGAGCTTCATGCCGGCGCTAGCTAAGCTGTGAGTCATGCGCTGGCGCTAGCCAAGCCATGCACTGGTGCTAGTTGAGCCATGCACCGCATGCTGGCGCTAGCAGCTCCATTTGCGGAGCATGCATGCTCATGGTCCTGTTTGCTTGCGTGCATGCGCAGCCACATTTGCATGTGTGCACATGGGTGCATAAAGGTGTCTGCCCCTCCCTTTCCCATCAGGCCGCCAACACAGAAAGGTTGGGGACCCCTGTGCTATAGGATCTGATCATATAAAACATAAATATTTCCAAATATCTATTTAATTAATATACCACACAATGACAGGTGAGAGTATTCTTGGATGGTTGTGAATGTTTCTGAAGAGGAGAATTATATACCGTACATATGAGAAGTCTCACTGTTTACATTGAGTTAAATAGGTCTATATCTTCAGCCTCAAAAGTTCTCACTAGGGCTTACAAGCAAACAGAATAAATGTTCTACTGTCCCAAGCAATTAGACAAGGTTAAATTATATCTTCAAAGTTTTAGGACAATTACCACAATCCAAAGGTGAAGTTGGATTTGAGATATGTTTAATTTTTTCATGGCTCTGAAAGAATAAGTGGCAGACAAATTTCCATCTCATCTCTTTTTACTCATTTTTTTCCGCATAGTCTCAGAAGAAGGAAGCATGAAGGAGGCAAGCCACTCCTAGTTAGGCCCTGTGGTGGTTACTAGTACATGTTTTGCAAGAGACCATGTCAATACATAAAAACAAAACATACCCTTATCATCTTGTAATAAGATCATTTTGTACCACCTTTTCTTTGAAAAATTACCTCACTTAAGTTTCCGTTCCAAGCCTGTGACTAAGTTTTGGAACAATTTCCAAGTTACAGTCAAGACAGATGATCCATCTCTTGCAAGCAAAATAAAATCTAGTTTTTAGGAACTAAGAAGGGAGCTTATGGCAGCTGGACTTAGCTTCCTCTTTCTTTTCTTTCTCTGATCTGTTTATTATTCTTCGTAGAGCAAATATATCATATTTCTGCGGAAACAGATCTGGTCAACAAATCAGTTCAATGCACAAACGTTACTCATTGCCTGCACAGAATAATGTCAGTGATATTGATAATGCTGGGAATGCATTCTGTGCTTCAGCAGCCCATCTAGTTATCTTTTTTTTTCTTTCTTTCCTACTGCTAGGAGATCTGGAGTTTAAAAAAATCCAGAGAATTACTAGATTGCAATAAAGATTGCTGCCATCTGGTGGTTACCTAGATTTCTGCACCAGATTTCTGGTAGTTCTATTTTTGGGGACAATACTGTATATTCTGAACATTGCCGAAAAGTTAGGCTGACCAACTTTAAGCATCCTGATTTTTCTGTTTCAGCCTGATTTCAAGCCCAGGTAATAGCAGGACAGAAGTGCAATCCAATTAATTCCCTTATGTATAGTGACCTTAATACCATAATACATGATATATTTCTGTAGATTATATCTGTGGATTAATATAGTACCAATGGGACCTACTCTTATTTTCAGAGCTGATTTTAAAAAATGGAAAAGTACTTAATTCCTTAGAATTGTTGGTTTCCCATGTTATATAATAGTAAATTAGTCATTGTGCTGTTGGTAATCTATAGCTTTCAACACCTTCATTGTTTTGAAACAATGAGCAAGCAAAACATTCCTAGACAATTAAAACTCTTTTACATTTCTCTTTTCACCTAATTTAAAAACAGGTGTAGGAAGGCCAAAATCACTCATGTCATCTTGCCAGCTGGCTCAGGAATTCTGGGAGTTGAAGTCCATGAGTCATAAAAGAGCCGAGGTTGCCTACCCCTGTTCTAGAGATTACTGGAAAGCACCCCTGGCCCAGTCCAGTAGTGAGGAAATGCAGCTTAGCTCTCTGTGGAGTTTTTCAATCTTTTATCTTTGGTGAGTCCTAGAAGGTGGGCTGAGCCCACAAACTCTCTAAAAACAATAGAAGGACCTCTGTATAAAAGTAACTTCTTTAAAGCTAAGATTCATGGCCCCCTTCGATCACTATGACTGTCATGCTCTCAAATAAATTTCAGCTCTGCTTCTATCAACTGTCCTATGTCCTTTGGAACAGCAGGCTCAGAACGGATCAAGGATTTCTTCTGATACAAGGAAAAAGAGGCTACTTAACCAAATCAAGGGAAACCCCGAGTTTGCAGAAGAAAGTGCCTCCTGCATTCGCACAACTGTAACAGCTGCAACCTAGAAACTGCTCTTGTTTAAAAAGCCAAACATCCCAGGGGTGGTTTTTGCTAGGCAGAGGAATTGCAAGCACATGGATACCTCCCCAGAAAGGTCTGGGAAAAATCAAAGAATGTTGTCTTTATTTCCAGTCTGTTTTTCCATTCCTTCCCAACTTTCTCCAAAACAGTGAATGTATTTGCAAGTAAGTCCAACCAGAGCCATAGGAAACTTGAGTTTACAGCATGATGGTTATGGAGTCCAAATCCCTGTTATAGGCAAAACTCCTTAAGAACAGAATTGTCAAAGGTCTATGAAAATTTTAGGGTATTGTATTGAAGACAAAGAGGTCAATCAGAAATCATGAGAAATTAATTTAAATGAAAACAAACTGATAAATTATCAGATTTCTAGTACAAAAGAGAAACACGGAAATAATTGAAACTGAGGTTTAAGTGTTCTGGTAATGCCAAGAATAAAATTATCAGATACTTTTAAGTGTTGAGGTAACGTTATGAGGTACAAATATAGGAACTTTGATCATGTTACAGGTCTCAATAAGCATCAACATGAAGGCACAACAAAATCTGAACTTCATAGTAAAACTAAAATAATTAGCATATATGTATATACAAACATTTTAAACTTCTCAGGTGGGTGACGTGGTAAGACAGCACCAAAACCTGTTTCAGGTAGCCCTGTCTCCCTGAGGAGGGAAAAAAAAGAGACAACTTTCAGATTGAAAGAAAAATTAAAGGAAAATGCAAGCTTTATTTTAGATCCAGTTGGCAATGCCGGATGGATGAATGGGCAGGCAGTCTTAAGTTAAAATCAGTTCAATGGGCTTTACAAAGAAAAAAGTGTAGGGGGACTGCAACCTTAGAGAAAACTAGTATTATGTCATTTAAATAAATCATGTGATTTTTGTTTGTTTGTTTCTTTGCTCTACATTGCATTGCTGCACTGCCCTCTATTGGATGAATTGTGTCAAACTCTTTAAGCATACTAAAAAAAATCATTACATCAACTTTGTAGTTTTCAGGATAAATACTATGTTTAAAATCAGTTACTGCTTTCTCTTTTTATTTAATGCTTTGTGAACATTAATGAACTGTAAACTATATCAGAGATCAGATGCAGTAATTCTTGAAATAAAGGATTAATGGCTCCCAATGTTTTTAAAAACAAATATAAGGTAGAAAGAAAGAAGGGGACAAAAAGATATTTGTGATATATTTTATATGATAGTCAGTATTATTTAAATTATTATCGATGCAAAAATATCAGAAATACCTGTCAACAACAATTGTGTGAAAGCCATCTTCATCCAGCAAAGGTCTCCAAATCTCTAGTTCCTTATATTCTCTTTTGCTACAGGGAGATGACAGATGATCTTGATATGTTGTTATCCATTTCTAAAAGTAAATGTTAGAACAAGGAATCATTACATAGTTCCAACGCAGTACAAAAATAACCAACACAACATCTGTTGGGATCCTGGAGATATAGCTTTACTCTTACAATTTATGCATTTCCACCCCAGCCAATATTTTTTTAAATCGATTGGTGCATAGAATGAAAATATATGTTCTATTCTTATTATTATAACATCAATTTTTGGTTAGCGAATTAATTAAGGATGAGTTGATTATTTTCTATTCATAAATAAAGCATCCTAGAGCTCCCTTTCCTGGTTGAAAATAAACATTGCAACTAAATTATAATAAAACATCTATTAAACTGCACAATCCAGGTTTAGAGTTATTCTTGAAATCATGGGTGCTGGTTGAAATTAATATAGGTGGTTTTAATAGCCATCTTGAGTCCTCTAAAAGATTTACACAATATTGATTAACTTAATAACAATATACAGATGTATTCTATGAATGGCTATGCTTTGTGATAATATATTTGCAAAAAATAAATTAATATGAATGTGATACATCAACATATCAAATAAACATGCTATCAACAATAAGCTATCTTACTTGATCCATGGTTCCAAATCTCCAGTAAGTAGACTGACATAAGTTCTTAGAACCCAAACTAATTTCATTTATATCATAATCCTTAGGTTCAGCCTCCCTGTTCTGGAACCTTTAAATTATAAGAAATCATAAATAGTAATACTAAAGCGTATCTTAAAAGTTACTAATATCTACATTACTACTGACATAATATACAAGTCAAACCTAAATATGTGTATGTGCGAAGCCTATTACATTTTTATTTTAAGCAAAGTCCGATATAAGAGTACTTCTCAAAAAGTGTCAAAAGTCTGAAATCTGAAATCAAAAACAAACACAAAAATTGGAAAAAGAAAACAAACTTCAAATATTATTACTAACTGCTAAGATTTGTATTGAAAACAGCCAGAATGAATGACACTTTGTGGCTTAGTCATATCTGGTAGGGTTTTTTTTAAAAAAAGAGAGAATGGTATTAAACCACATCAGACCAGTGAACAATATTTTTTTCTTACCAGCCATATACAAGAGTGGGTCTCCCATAATATGCTGAATTGGAGCGCAAGGTCAATGTTCCTTTGCGTTCCATCACATCTGGAGGCCCTAATTCCATCTTCAAATGATTTTGGATTTTCACCACTTCTTTAGGACCACTATATCTGAAATTAATTCAGTATTATTTCTCCTACTGCAGGGCAATTCACAGCAGAATATTCACATTCATTCAAGATCAGGGTATTATAAGTAAGAACTTAATCTTGAGACCAATACTTCACGCCGTCTGTATTATTTCTCAAAGCTCCAAGCTTTCATTGGTCAAGAAAAGAAATGAACAGCACGCAAGCCTTTGCAGCCTTCATTCTGTGCTGGAGACATTAGTCTCCATGGTGACCACTGATGCTATAGAGGAAAATAACAAATCTCAAAATCATTCCGCCAAGAGGCCGGAACTACTGTTCATTGTAAGTCAAGGGGAAAGCAACAAATAATTCCCACAACGTAGTACTATGGAAATATACAAAATGTGAGGTATCATGCCAAGCTTGCCATCAAGCCTTATTGAGCTGGAATTGTGAAAATATATATATTGTTTCTGAGTCATTTCATGGGCAGAGTCATGTTGAATTCAACCCTTTCTTCTGTCAATAATCAAAGTGTGCATTTGGCAGTGCTTAATTTTTTTTAAAATGAAAGACATTAGAATTCTATTTTGCCCAAAAAGCAAACTCAGTTTTAAAATTTAGGGTTCCCAAATCTGGGCTGCACAAATCTGGAGGAAGCAGGGAAGCAATCATAAATTTTTCTGTATAAATTGTCTGCCAACTGTTGGTCACCTAAACTTTTGCAGCCTTATTTTAGAAGCTAACCACTGTGGTAGTAATATTTCTTGGCAAGCAAAGTTCATACTGAATATGCATACATAAATTGTTCTCTTAAAGGGAAAAAAACTTAATTTTCATAAAAGGAAAAAGAAACTGAGGCCCAACAGTCCCTGGGCAGGCACTAGTTTCTTTTCTATGCTTGGCAGCTCCAGGAATAATTCTTCTGCCATTACATATATTGTAGATGATTTGCTTTGGTTTGCTATGGAAAAGAATCACTAAAGAAAAACACAATATTATCAGATTGGAAAGGATTTGTATGATAGCTTCACAGTTAAGAAAAGTTTCTGTAAGTGATAAATAAGGAATTGAGCCTGAAGTTATATATTCTAGTTGTAGACTTGCTTATTGGAAATATCTCTGGATGCGATTCCAAAGGACAGCCATGGCAATAGAGAAGGCACATCCCAAAGCCCCAGTAGAATTATACTGTTTGAGAGGACCCCCTCTGTTGGATCTTACCAGACAGGAATGATCACAGCTAGCAGTTACCTCTGGTAACCAGGCCGTGCCCTGAAGTTTTCTAAGTGGCTGTAAATACCTTGAACACACCCAGAAACCAACTAATAAGCATTGCAGCTCATGGATCCATGGTAATATATGGGCATACCATAGCATGCCCATTATTGCCCATGCCTACAGTCCTATATTCACAATATGACAGGACCAGTGATATGGTGCCATTGAAATTGCTGTCATATTTCTTGCTAATCTACAAATAGTGTGAATAGAGGCTCCTTGCAGACTTAGACATGCTCATGACATGCTAATCCATAATCTATTGAACAGGTTTTACTATAGTAATCCAGAATCCATGTAAAAGCCCCACCTTATGTTCTCATTTTGTTTTTCACAACAAAGCTGAAATAGTATTGTTAGAATAACCAGTAAGTAATATTATACCGTAATTAAGAAACCATATGAGAAAATTCAGCGTCCATGCTGTGGTTGCCAAGAGTGGCTGAAAATATATCACTCTAGCAGTATGACTATGGACCTGCCCTGATTAGTATCTGGCAACATATTGGCAGAAAGCCATATGCTGAATTTGTTATGAATTTACTAGTCCCAGTTTGTTGCTGCATGCATGTTAGGTATACATGTTATATAGTCATCTGCTGCCAAGTCAGCAATAAGCAGGGGATATCAAGAATTTAGTATTTTAGTCACGATTGGGTAGTGCATTTTATTTTTCACATTCTAATGTATTAGAAGTCAAAAATATAAATGAAAATCTGTTATTTTAGGAATTGGAAAAGGTACTCAGAATTTGCAGTAGTCATTTTCTCTGGTTTTAATTAGCTTTCTATTCTGCTAGGCTGGGACTTGGGTGATAGTGTAGGTGTAGTTTCTTATACTTTGAGGTAAAATATGTATTTCTTGAAACTGCCATTTGTCTCTTACTAAGGCAATGCAGGATGTTTCTTTCATTCTGAAATCGATGAGTATTTAGAATGATACTACGAGGGAATAATACAGATTATATAATTTTATTGTATATAATGTTATTTGAGCATCATCTTGAGGATATATTTCATTCAATTTTATGAAGATTTACAGTATGTCTCAGATATACTCTGCACCATAGCAGTAAATATTTATATAAAATAATCAAAATCAAAAATAAATTACAAACAGTAAGAAATGAAACTAAAAAGATGTTATAATAAATCTATATGCAACAGAATTCAAGTCTTGAACAATTGAAGTCTTGACCATATCATATATGTATCACATTTTCCAGCACATTGATAAGATGTCCATCATATGTAGAAAACATGAATTTGTCTTTAATCTATTATTTTAAATAACAAGCTTTCCATCGGAGCAAATCAATTTTCTTGAATCAAAATGAATTTTATGGGTAGAGATGCCTTCAGGAGAGATTATTTGAACAATTCCAGGGGATCTGGAAAGACCTATATTTGGTACTTTCATTTTTGTTCCATGTTGATTCCATTAAACAATACATTTATTATTTTTACCAGAAATCCAACAAACATAGATGTGCTTGGCAACATTAAGAGTCTCATAAAAATCCAGAATCTATCATTTTATTTTATGATGGTTTATAAGACCCACTACTTTTGTGGCGTAGTTATGTTATTAATGGTAAAAGTTATAGTTTCAATTGGATCCTACCTCAGATCCAAGATCCTACCTCAGAGAAAGATATGGAAACTTAGGCCCAACTTTAAATGTAAATGGTACAAAACTTTTGTTCTAATGACTATAATATAGTCTGTGAACAAAGATATTAAATAATCAGGTAATAATAATCAGGATGATTTAAGATTTTTGCACCATAATGTCACCAAAAATTGCTGGATGAGAGATCTACTTCAATCCATATTCAGGGTTCTTACCTGGTGGAAATTTCACATAGATGCAATAAAAATATGAAATCAACCAGACTTTATTTCGATTTCATGGAGCCAACTTCTACTTTTTCTCTTGCAGACTTTATTTTCAATGGATATCATCTCTAAGACTACAGCTTAAACGACACCTGCATCTCAAAAGTTTTGTGCCTGCTTAGTAAAAAGGAAAGACGCCACCATTTCCTTGCACACTTACCTGAAAGTAAGCCTCAGCGGGATTTGTTGCCAAGTAAATACTTTAAGCCAGGGGTCTTCAAACTTGGCCCTTTTATGACTTGTGGACTTCAACTCCCAGAATTCCTCAGCCAGCTTTGCTGGCTGAGGAATTCTGGGAGTTGAAGTCCACAAGTCATAAAAGGGCCAAGTTTGAAGACCCCTGCTTTAAGCACTGATACGAACTACTGAGTGAAACTGAATAGGGTTAACGACTGAGGTCAACTCCATCCATATTCGTTCAATATTTTTTTTAAAAAAAAGGCTGTAAGACCCGAGAAACGCTGAGGACGGGTAGCGTCAGAAGTCTATAATTATATCGTTTTATACTTGATAAAACTGCAATCCAATGACTTTTAATACACGAACAATTAACCGAAAATATGGGGAGATTTCCCACCCACAGGCAAACTTGTGGAAAAAGTATAGCGGAGCGCGGAAGGAAAGCGGGAGGGAGGGCGGGCGGAATGGTTGCCCCCTGCTTGAAAGCCAGCAACCGGTCTTTCAGAGCTCCCTTTCCCCCACATTTTCTCTCTTGTTTGTCCAGGCTCCACGGCGACCGGGTCAGGCGAAAGAAGGAGGCGGTCCCTCCTCGTGGGTTTAACTCACTTCGCCGAGCTCCGCGCTCCGCCTTGCGGAGGCCTCTGACCCGGATGCGCTTTGCTTTCCTCGGCCTTCCTATGCGGGACGGCGACAGCGGCGGCGGCGCTGCTACCGGCGGCCAGCTACGGGGGCAGCAGCCTGAAGATGGCTGAGTCTCCGGAGGAGGTGGCCGTGCTGGTGCAGCGGGTGGTGAAGGACATCAACAGCGCCTTCAAGCGCAACCCGCACATGTGAGTGAAGGAGAGCACGCGCGCGCGCGCCGAAGGAACGCGGGACGCCGCCGTCTCGTCCGCGGGTCCCTTTTTCGCTTTGCTTCGCCTCGCCTCGTGGACGCGGCGGCGGCGGGAGACCCCCTTGCCTCTCCTCGACGGGAGGGCTTGCGGGGCTCGGCTGAGTTGTCTGGATGAGGCCGGGAAACACCCCACCCCACTACTGTTGATTCTCTCTCTTTTGGAGAGGCGGCGGGTGAGGGAGCCGAGTTGGAACTTCTGCCGCTGGACGAGAGAGTAACTTCGAAGTATAAGGCTGGAGGGGGAGGACGAGCTGAAGTTCCGGGGATCCTATCCGTTTACCGAACGGAACTCGTGGCTTTGCATTTTGTTTTTAGACGAGGGCTTGCATTATGACCCGGGCTTCAACAGAACGGCGATGAGACGTCAGGTTTGCCGGAGAAGAAAGCTGAACGTGAGGAATTGGTGAATTTGGTACTGGCTCACTTTGAAAGTTTGCGTGTCCACGCAGTAGCAAGGGAAGATAACGTGCTTTTTAATTTTCAGAGTTGGATGGTAAGCTTTCCATTCCAAGCTCTTCGTCTGAACGGTGTGTTCTCAGCTACATTCCAAAGAATCTTCTTGTTTCTTAAGTTATCTCCAGGGATGCTCCATAGGTTAATAGTCACCACGGAATCTATTTTTAATATCGCTGTGTCGATCTAGTTTTGCAGTAGTCTGTTCTAAATAGGATTTGATATTTGCTCAGCACTTTCAGGTCATTTCTCTGTCACAAAATCAAAGAAATTAGGAGATTACGATGAAGGTGAAGAGGAGGGAATTGCATGAAGTAGTTGAGAGTTTTCCCAGGAGTAGGATGTTCCAAAATGCTCCAGATCTGTGGGTGGTGTAGGCATTTCTGACAACGTGTCTTCCAGAACAGAATTTGTGTCCATAACAATAAGACCATTATCCTGTTTTAGAATACAGTATATTACCTATTACCACTCAGATTGACTTGTTCCAGGTGAAAAATTATTCAGGTAACAAAGAGCTTTGTTTTGGATATCCTTATAATAATAATACATTATTAGTAGAAATATCTTACTGATGTATGATAGTTCACAGGTTAAAATTTTAAAGATCATACTCATTTTTTCCTGTTTTTGCTGTTTTTGAATTGGTCTTGAATTCTGTCAACTGCCTGGGGAGGAAATTGTCTCTCGTAATATTTTTAGAAGTGATTTGCCATTACCTGTTTCCTAGGACTCACAATTCCCCAGACAACCTTGGCATGGCTGGCTGGGGAATTCTAGGATTTGAAGTCCACAAGTCTTAAAGTTGTAGTTAACTGGACCACCATCTTGATTTGTCCAATGTAATAATTCATAGGTTGTTCTAGTGACTTTGATGCCACTTGTCTTGATTATACTTTGCCTTCTCCTTCTTTTACATCCTTTAATGTTGCCAAATATAATAGATGTTCTAGTCCAGACATATCAAACTTGCGACATCACGTGATGTTGCACAATGTGTTGGAGCTTTTTCTCCGGCAATGGGGTGGGCGCGGTTTCCTGGTGACGTGTCCGGCCCGTGGGCCGGCAGTTTGACACCCTTGTTCTAGTCCAGTGATGGCAAACCTTTTAGAGACTGAGTGCCCAAACTGCAATCCAAAACACACTTACCGTATATACTTGAGTATAAGCCGACTCGAGTATAAGCCGAGACCCCCAATTTCACCCCCCAAAACTGGAAAAAGTTATTGACTCGAGTATAAGCCGATCCGCCGTTCTGCAAGCCTGAATACACAGGAATACCCTGTGTGGCCGCGGCTCGTCGGCAGGTCTCCGTTCCTCCTGCCGACCTTTGGGGAGGTTTGGGCGCCTCCCCAAACCTCCCCAAACGTCGGCAGGTCTCCGTTCCTCCTGCCGACCTTTGGGGAGGTTTGGGCGCCTCCCCAAACCTCGGCAGGTCTCCGTTCCTCCTGCCGACCTTTGGGGAGGTTTGGGCGCCTCCCCAAACCTCCCCAAACCTCGGCAAGTCTCCGTTCCTCCTGCCGACCTTTGGGGAGGTTTGGGCGCCTCCCCAAACCTCGGCAGGTCTCCGTTCCTCCGCGCAGACCTGCCGACCTTTGGGGAGGTTTGGGCGCCTCCCCAAACGTCCCCAAACCTCGGCAGGTCTCCGTTCCTGTTTGGGGAGGTTTGGGCGCCTCCCCAAACCTCCCCAAACCTCGGCAGGTCTCCGTTCCTCCGCGCAGACCTGCCGACGTTTGGGGAGGTTTGGGCGCCTCCCCAAACCTCCCCAAACCTCGGCAGGTCTCCGTTCCTGTTTGGGGAGGTTTGGGCGCCTCCCCAAACCTCCCCAAACCTCGGCAGGTCTCCGTTCCTCCGCGCAGACCTGCCGACCTTTGGGGAGGTTTGGGCGCCTCCCCAAACGTCCCCAAACCTCGGCAGGTCTCCGTTCCTGTTTGGGGAGGTTTGGGCGCCTCCCCAAACCTCCCCAAACCTCGGCAGGTCTCCGTTCCTCCGCGCAGACCTGCCGACCTTTGGGGAGGTTTGGGCGCCTCCCCAAACGTCCCCAAACCTCGGCAGGTCTCCGTTCCTGTTTGGGGAGGTTTGGGCGCCTCCCCAAACCTCCCCAAACCTCGGCAGGTCTCCGTTCCTCCGCGCAGACCTGCCGACCTTTGGGGAGGTTTGGGCGCCTCCCCAAACGTCCCCAAACCTCGGCAGGTCTCCGTTCCTGTTTGGGGAGGTTTGGGCGCCTCCCCAAACCTCCCCAAACCTCGGCAGGTCTCCGTTCCTCCGCGCAGACCTGCCGACCTTTGGGGAGGTTTGGGCGCCTCCCCAAACGTCCCCAAACCTCGGCAGGTCTCCGTTCCTGTTTGGGGAGGTTTGGGCGCCTCCCCAAACCTCCCCAAACCTCGGCAGGTCTCCGTTCCTCCGCGCAGACCTGCCGACCTTTGGGGAGGTTTGGGCGCCTCCCCAAACGTCCCCAAACCTCGGCAGGTCTCCGTTCCTGTTTGGGGAGGTTTGGGCGCCTCCCCAAACCTCCCCAAACCTCGGCAGGTCTCCGTTCCTCCGCGCAGACCTGCCGACCTTTGGGGAGGTTTGGGCGCCTCCCCAAACGTCCCCAAACCTCGGCAGGTCTCCGTTCCTGTTTGGGGAGGTTTGGGCGCCTCCCCAAACCTCCCCAAACCTCGGCAGGTCTCCGTTCCTCCGCGCAGACCTGCCGACCTTTGGGGAGGTTTGGGCGCCTCCCCAAACGTCCCCAAACCTCGGCAGGTCTCCGTTCCTGTTTGGGGAGGTTTGGGCGCCTCCCCAAACCTCCCCAAACCTCGGCAGGTCTCCGTTCCTCCGCGCAGACCTGCCGACCTTTGGGGAGGTTTGGGCGCCTCCCCAAACGTCCCCAAACCTCGGCAGGTCTCCGTTCCTGTTTGGGGAGGTTTGGGCGCCTCCCCAAACCTCCCCAAACCTCGGCAGGTCTCCGTTCCTCCGCGCAGACCTGCCGACCTTTGGGGAGGTTTGGGCGCCTCCCCAAACGTCCCCAAACCTCGGCAGGTCTCCGTTCCTGTTTGGGGAGGTTTGGGCGCCTCCCCAAACCTCCCCAAACCTCGGCAGGTCTCCGTTCCTCCGCGCAGACCTGCCGACCTTTGGGGAGGTTTGGGCGCCTCCCCAAACGTCCCCAAACCTCGGCAGGTCTCCGTTCCTGTTTGGGGAGGTTTGGGCGCCTCCCCAAACCTCCCCAAACCTCGGCAGGTCTCCGTTCCTCCGCGCAGACCTGCCGACCTTTGGGGAGGTTTGGGCGCCTCCCCAAACCTCCCCAAACCTCGGCAGGTCTCCGTTCCTGTTTGGGGAGGTTTGGGCGCCTCCCCAAACCTCCCCAAACCTCGGCAGGTCTCCGTTCCTCCGCGCAGACCTGCCGACGTTTGGGGAGGTTTGGGGAGGCGCCCAAACCTCCCCAAAGGTCGGCAGGAAGAACGGAGACCTGCCGAGGTTTGGGGAGGTTTGGGGAGGCGCCCAAACCTCCCCAAAGGTCGGCAGGTCTGCGCGGAGGAACGGAGACCTGCCGAGGTTTGGGGACGTTTGGGGAGGCGCCCAAACCTCCCCAAACAGGAACGGAGACCTGCCGAGGTTTGGGGACGTTTGGGGAGGCGCCCAAACCTCCCCAAAGGTCGGCAGGTCTGCGCGGAGGAACGGAGACCTGCCGAGGTTTGGGGAGGTTTGGGGAGGCGCCCAAACCTCCCCAAACAGGAACGGAGACCTGCCGAGGTTTGGGGACGTTTGGGGAGGCGCCCAAACCTCCCCAAAGGTCGGCAGGTCTGCGCGGAGGAACGGAGACCTGCCGAGGTTTGGGGAGGTTTGGGGAGGCGCCCAAACCTCCCCAAACAGGAACGGAGACCTGCCGAGGTTTGGGGACGTTTGGGGAGGCGCCCAAACCTCCCCAAAGGTCGGCAGGTCTGCGCGGAGGAACGGAGACCTGCCGAGGTTTGGGGAGGCGCCCAAACCTCCCCAAACAGGAACGGAGACCTGCCGAGGTTTGGGGAGGCGCCCAAACCTCCCCAAAGGTCGGCAGGTCTGCGCGGAGGAACGGAGACCTGCCGAGGTTTGGGGAGGTTTGGGGAGGCGCCCAAACCTCCCCAAACAGGAACGGAGACCTGCCGAGGTTTGGGGACGTTTGGGGAGGCGCCCAAACCTCCCCAAAGGTCGGCAGGTCTGCGCGGAGGAACGGAGACCTGCCGAGGTTTGGGGAGGTTTGGGGAGGCGCCCAAACCTCCCCAAACAGGAACGGAGACCTGCCGAGGTTTGGGGAGGCGCCCAAACCTCCCCAAAGGTCGGCAGGAGGAACGGAGACCTGCCGAGGTTTGGGGAGGCGCCCAAACCTCCCCAAAGGTCGGCAGGAGGAACGGAGACCTGGGGAGGTTTGGGGAGGCGCCCAAACCTCCCCAAAGGTCGGCAGGAGGAACGGAGACCTGCCGAGGTTTGGGGAGGCGCCCAAACCTCCCCAAAGGTCGGCAGGAGGAACGGAGACCTGCCGAGGTTTGGGGAGGCGCCCAAACCTCCCCAAAGGTCGGCAGGAGGAACGGAGACCTGCCGAGGTTTGGGGAGGCGCCCAAACCTCCCCAAAGGTCGGCAGGAGGAACGGAGACCTGCCGAGGTTTGGGGAGGTTTGGGGAGGCGCCCAAACCTCCCCAAAGGTCGGCAGGAGGAACGGAGACCTGCCGACGTTTGGGGAGGTTTGGGGAGGCGCCCAAACCTCCCCAAACGTCGGCAGGTCTGCGCGTAGGAACGGAGACCTGCCGAGGTTTGGGGAGGCGCCCAAACCTCCCCAAACGTCGGCAAGTCTCCGTTCCTCCGCGCCCTGCCTGCCTGCTTCTTTCCGCTGCGGAAAGAAGCAGGCAGGCAAGGCGCGGAGTTTGGGGAGGTGCGCGCGCACCTCCCCAAACCTCCCCAAACTTCGGCAGGTCTCGGACGGCGGTGGCTTGGGAGAGGTGCGGGCGATCCCGGAAGCACCAAAGCCTCGGCCGCGCACAAGTCCTCGGTAAGTTTTTTTTGTTGACTGGAGTATAAGCCGAAGTGGAATTTTTCAGCCCAAAAAGTGGGCTGAAAAATTCGGCTTATACTCAAGTATATACGGTATGTATCATCCGGTGCCGGGTGGGTGTAGCCCATTGGGTGGGGTGGCTGCGGTGGTAAGGCAGACTGGGTGGGACTAAAAAGTTCAATCAATTCCAACTTTGCGAGATCTTTTTTTTTCCCCACAAGAAGTTGAAATTGATTGATTGAACCTTTTTTTTTTTGCCCACGGTGGCAGAGGCCTAAAGCGGAAAGATTTTATAAAACCCAGCTGAAGGCCTAGGACTGGGGCGACGATGCACGTGCCCACAGAGAGGGCTCTGTGTGCCACCTGTGGCACACGTGCCATAGGTTCGCCACCACGGTTCTAGTCCATTATCTACTTGCAGATATGCCCAAAGTATGTGACTTTCTGTTTTCTGATCATCCGTTTGTGGGAGTAGTCAGTCCTTATATGGGCCAAAATCATTTTATTGATTCTTCTTACAGTCCTCAGCACTTGTAGTGTTATTGTCCAAATGATGAATCAGATTCAGAAAACCATGAAAAAAATCAAGTTTTTTCTGGTTCTTTATCTTCAGTTTTCACAGCTATTTTTTACCACTAGATAAGTTGCTACTATAACTAGTCCAACGTTCGTTTTCATAAGAATATCCTTATCCTTTATGCACTTGTCTAAATTTACTATTGCATTCTTCTCCAGAATTACTTTTTTCACCAGGACACTATTCAATTTTATCTCTTCTGGAACAAAGAAAACAAAGCCATCTATTGTCTTCACTTCTTCATTGTCAACTGTGAGTTCACTGAGCATGATAGTTGACATTACTTTTGGCTTTTTAATATTAATGCAGGTTTTTAATTTTCCATTTTTGTTTCACAGTGTGCTACTCTAAGCCCTTTTTCATAGTTCTTTACATTCATCTAACATTACCTGAATATTTCATATTGATAAATGGTGAAACCACTGTTTCTCCAGATTTGCTTTTTAAAGTACTGTAGCATCTTGTTTGTTATACTGTACTTCTGAAGAATAATAAGGTGTTCTGGCATTTTCATTAGCCTTATGTTGACTTTCTGGCATGATCTGGACAGTTAAAGGCCTTACTGCAGTCAGTGAAATCAAGGTGAATCTCCTGATTTTATTTTGCCTTCTCAATTAACCAATCTTTCTTTGCATCAGTTCATTCCTGAATATAGTCTCTTTTTACAAATGTTTTTTACCACTCTACAGTGCTTTTTGTACAGGATGTTGGTATAATCTTCCCTTTTTTTTTGTTCGGCTCTCTCCCATGTTTACTCTTGAGTGCTGTACCTTAACTGTCCATTTCCTGTGGTTTTTCTGATCTTATTTACACTTTTTGTTGTAATTCTTGATTTAATCCCTTCCCATTTGATGCTGAAAATCTGTCTTCAATCGTTAATTAGATAGTCTTACTGAGTTTTTCTTGCTTCAGTTTTTAGTATTTTCTACTTTTCATATAGCTCTTTGGGTTCTCTTTCATATGAGAAGTATATTGAATATGTTATATTCTAAGTCTGACTGCCCACTACTTTCAACCATATCAATATAGTTTTATGTAGTATAATAAAGAACTGGTTTGTTGTTTCCTCTTCTATAATTGCTCTATAAACAATAATTACTCTGGTGGAAATATATTAAGAGGCCCCTGGTATGTTTTTAGCTGGTTGTTTTAATGGGTTAGGGAGGGGGGTGGATGGTAGGGTTGGGTTGAAATTGGGGGGTGTTCCACCAACCGTTTGTCAGCCCGGGCCTGAGATGGGTCCCGGTGGGATGGGGATGGGGTTGGGGGCCTCTGGTTTTCCTAGCAGCGGGGTGGGGTTTCAAATCCCCACGACGATTGGGAACAGCAGCAGGTGGTTACACGGAGGGCCACATCAACTTTTCGGAGTACGCCCCCGCTGTTTCCAAGTGGTGGTGCGCTCCGACCCTCCGGTCAGGACCCGTTTATCCAGGAGTGAGGGGGATCAGGCCCCTGAGCTCAGGCTTGTGTATTTTAATGCCAGGTCCGTTGTGAATAAGGCTCCCCTCGTTCGGGATCTGATCGAGGAGGAATGCACAGACCTGGCATGCATTACGGAAACCTGGTTGGGCCCGGAGGGGTGTGTCTCTCTGACTGAACTTTGCCCTCCAGGTTTCCGTGTGCTCCACCAGCCTCGGGCTCAGGGCAGGGGCGGGGGGGTGGCGGTGGTTATACAGGAGACCTTATGTCCGCGGGAGGCCACTGTCGTACAGATAGTCGGGTGTGAGTCACTCCTCCTGAGGTGCGGCCCTGGGGCTCAGTTGGGCCTGTTGCTGACGTACCTAGCGCCCAGCTGCGTGGCAACGGCCCTACCCAAGCTTCTCAATGCCCTCTCGGGGTTGGCGGTTGAGTTCCTTAGACTTATAGTTATGGGGGACTTTAACCTGCCTTCCCTTGGGGGGTCGTCAGAGTTGGCTCGGGAGTTCATAGCCTCCATGACGACCATGGACCTGACCCAAGTAATTCAAGGTCTGACTCATGGAGGGGGTCACACACTCGACCTTGTCTTTTTATCTGGACAGTGGCTTGATGATCTGGGAGGGGGTTCACCAACTGTTGTCCCCCTGTCATGGACCAATCATTATCTCCTGCGGCTGGTCTTCCACTTTGCCACCCCTCGCCGCTGGGCTGCGGAGCCAACCAGGTGGTTCCGCCCCAGGCGCCTAATGGATCCAGAACGGTTCCAGACAGCGCTTGGGTCTTTACCTATCTCCCTCACTCACAGCCCGGCCGATGCCTTGGTGGATGCCTGGGAAAGGGCGGCCACCGAGGCGCTCAACCGTGTTGTACCCTTGCAACCCCTGACCTGGCGCAGGTCCCGTTGGGCTCCATGGTTTTCTGTGGAGCTCCAAGAGATGAAGCGCAGGAGACGGGGTCTGGAGAGCTGTTGGAGATCCAGCCGGTCTGAATCTGATCGATTGTGGTTAAGAACCTCAACGAGGTCTTATCTCGCTGCTATGGAGGCGGCGAAGTCTGACTACTTCACCGCCCTCATCGCTTCCGCAGATAATCGCCCGGCCGCCCTGTTTAGGGTCACTCGTTCCCTCCTTAATCAGGAGGTGAGGGAGGAGCCCTTGCAGGGGCGGGCTGAGGAGTTTAGCCAGCATCTGATGGATAAAATCGCTCAGATTCGGGCCAGTCTGGACTCCGACTGGGCAGAGTCGGACGGGGGTGAGACGAGTGGTCTTGGAAATATTATCTGGGATGAATTCGATCCTGTGACTCCGGAAGAGGTGGACAGGATCATGCGGAGGCTAAGTTCCACCATGTGTTTGTTGGACCCGTGCCCCTCCTGGCTGGTGTACGCAGCTCGGGAGGGGACACGAGGCTGGATCCATGCAGTAATAACTGCTTCTTTGAGTGAGGGTAGCTTCCCTACCGCCTTGAAGGAGGCGGTGGTGAGGCCCCTCCTCAAGAAGCCTGTCCTGGATCCAGCTGTTTTGAACAACTATCGTCCTGTCTCCAACCTTCACTTTGTAACGAAGGTTGTTGAGAGCGTGGTGGCACATCAGCTCCCTCTGTTCCTGGAGGAAACTGATTATCTGGACCCGTACCAATCGGGCTTCAGGCCCGGGTACAGCACAGAGACGGCATTGGTCGCACTGGTGAATGATCTCTGGCGGGCTCGGGACAGGCGTTGTTCCTCTGTCCTAGTCCTATTAGACCTCTCAGCGGCTTTTGATACCATCAACCATGGTATCTTGCTGCGGCGTCTCGGGGTTGGGAGTGGGGGGCACTGTTCTACAGTGGTTCTCCTACCTCCTGGGCCGCTCGCAGTCGGTGTTGGCAGGAGGGCAGAGGTCATCCCCAAGGCCTCTCGTTTGTGGAGTTCATCAGGGGTCGGTCCTCTCTCCCCTCCTGTTCAACATCTATATGAAGCTGCTGGGTGAGATCATTCGTGGTTTTGGGGTGGGGTATCATCAGTATGCTGATGATACCCAGCTTTTTCTCTCCACCCCAACCAACCCAGTGATGCCCTCAATGTGATGTCATGTTGCCTGGAGGCGGTCCGGGTCTGGATGGGGAGAAACAGGCTTCGACTTAACTCCGCCAAGACTGAGTGGCTGTGCATACCGGCATCTCGGATTGACCATTCTATTCCATCTTTAATTATGGGGGGGTGAGGTGTTACCCCCCGTAGATAGGGCTCGCAACTTGGGCGTCCTCCTGGACTCACGGCTCAGTTTGGAAGATCATATAGGAGCCGTGGCCAGGGGGCTTTTGCCCAGGTTCTCCTGGTCCGCCAGTTGCGCCACTACCTGGACCGAGATGCCCTACGTACAGTCACTCATGCGCTTGTGACCTCCCGGATAGACTACTGCAACGCTGTCTGCATGGGGCTGCCCTTGAGGACCACTCGGAGGCTTCAGCTGGTGCAGAATGTGGCCGTGCGAGTTGTGATGGGGGTTTCTTGATACTCCCATGTAACACCTCTTCTCCGCGAGCTGCATTGGCTTCCGGTTGCCCTCCGGGTGAGATTCAAGGTGCTGGTTGTTAGGCATATGGTGTTAGCCTACAATGTTGGGTTGAAAATATATTAACCATGATGTTGCTATGGCTTTAAGATGTTAATTGGCCAATGGGTGTGTAAGTGTTCTCATGGCCATAAGAGGAAGCTAGGAACGTAGCTTCTCTCTCTCTCTGAATTCACTGCTCTCTACTATTACTGTTTTTGCTCTGCTGTTGGTTTACTACTGTTGTAAACCTGAACTGTGTATTGACCTCTGGACCGGTAAGAAGACTTTGTATTTTGGATTACTCCTTGGACTGTTGCTATTGTTTATGACCTGGACTGTTTATTTTTGACTGTGCATTTTTGTTCTTACACCACCTCAAAAGTAAAATACTTTTTGTTTTAACACCTCAGTGTACTACTGTGTGTGACTCTTACTGCTCTCAGTACCCTTCCTTGTCTGTGCAACTCTTTGGTAGCACAAGGAGACCTCTGAACAACAATTTCCTTAACACTGGTGATGACCTATAAAGCCCTAAATGGCATGGGTCCGGACTATCTTCGGGAGCTCCTGCAACCAGCATCAATTTCCCATCATCCTGGCACTCCCACAGGGAGGGTCTCCTCAGGGTGCCGCCGGTCAGGGAGTGCTGGCTGGTGGCCCCCAGGGGGAGAGCATTCTCGGTGGGCGCACCTGCCCTTTGGAATCAGCTGCTGGTGGAACTCCGGATGGCCCCCAACCTTCGCTCGTTTCGCCGGGACCTAAAGACTTGGCTATTCGAGCTTGCCGGCCTGGACTGAGGGTTTTTAAGGTTTTATTTTTTGGGGCTATCTAATTTAATTTTTATTTTAACTTGTATATATTGTATTGTTTTAACCTGCCCTGTAAACCGCCCTGAGTCCCTCGGGAAAAGGGCGGTATATAAATCTAAATCTAAATCTAAATAAGTAAGTAAGTAAGTAAGTAAGTAAGTAAGTAAGTAAGTAAATGCATTTAGATAAAATATATCCAGTAAATTTCTAGTCAGAAATTAAAATGTTTCCAGTGCATGAAGCATTGGAAAATATTTACCTTTTTGTATTCAAGCACTGCCTTAGATGTTTGTTAATTGCAAAATGCGTTAGTGGTTGGTTGGTCTGCATTTACTTCTCACCTGCCAATTTTATGCAATTTTAGGGATAATTTTATTTGTTTTTCTAGTATAGCCATATTCTCTTTCCCAAGCATATTTAAAACATGGTAAAGCTTTTTTTATTACTGTATTTAAAAAATTTTAGAGCTTCCATTAAATATATATACAATTACAGCTTTATTATCCTCTGAACACTTGTCATAAAACTGTCTTGTAAAATCAACATATATAGGATAATGCTGTTAATTACACAAGAAGAAAATTTTAAATTGGTTACTTCATTGGAAGGAAAACAAATTAGGTAGGCAGAATGAAGTGGATAGAGCCACGGGTAGCATTAGCATTAAAATTAGATTCCCCTCATGCTATATAGCATATCGGGCAGCAAGGGATCTCCCACATTTTTGGTCTTGGTGAATACTTTAGCATCTTTCCATGTGATGTTTAAACTCTTAAGACTTCCATGAACATTTTTCACTATGTATTTCAAGGGTGTCCTCTTGGTCATTTGGTATCGGGGAGAGAGGGTCCATATCGTTGCTATCTTTGGAGATTCAGTTGTTCTCCATGCGAAGAATATGACCCGCAAGTTGGAGTCTTCTGTGTGTAACAGTGTTGTTTAGTTTGCAGGAGAAACTTTTGGAGCACTTCTTTGTTAAGAAGTTAGTAAGTTAGAGTTATGGGTGGGATGGAAAAAGTTTGGTCATTGCAAAAAATGGCAACATCTGATGAAAGGAAGATATAGTTAATCTAATTTTTATTATTATTTTAAGAGATGAAATTGGATTAATCCCCTGCCCTGAAGCCAGATATAATCGAAGCCCAATAGTGCTGGTTGAAAACAAACTTGGAGTGGAAAGCTGGTGTGTCAAATTTCTTTTGCCCTATGTCCATAACAAGCTTCTTCACTACAAACTAAGAAAGCAGTGGCTCAACAAAGAAGGTAAGTTACTCCATAAAGTACAAAACATTGCTGTCATAAAAGCTCATATATATATTTTTCCCAGCTCATATATTATTTTTTTCCCAGCTCATATATATTTTATCACCCATGCCCTTGTGTAAAAATAACCTAATCATTCCCAGCTATCCTCAGAGGAATCTTTTTGAATTCTCAATCTAAAGCGTGATTACACAATTAATATTGTACATAGTTGCATCTTTTTGTACGCTGAAAAGAATCAGTGGAATAATCCAGAGACCTTTTAGCATATGATTAGCTCATCAGTACTCCAGAGCATACCTTGTGTACATGATTGATGGAAACATAGCGATGCAGCTGAAGAAGTAGCAGTAATGAACTTGTAAAGCAACTAGAATTTTAATGTTAAAAAAAGCTTTGGAAATTGGCAAAACAGGAATCCAAAGCATTTGCTGTAAATTAGCTACAGGTAGTCTTAAAACTTAAAACCATTTGTTTAGTGACCATTCAAAGTTACACTGGCACTGAAAAAAGTGATTTACAACTGGTCTTCACACTTAGAACTATTGCAATATCCCGACAGTCCTATGATCAAAATTTGGGCATTTGGCAATTGATGGCTGCAGTGTTCTAGAGTCATGTGCCTAACTACCCTTTCCACCACCTTCCTTGGAAAGGGATGATTGGAGACTGGATGGAAATTGTACTTAATGATTGGGTCCAACGATAGTGTTTTGAGAGGCTGTACTACATCCTCCTCCATGGCTGATGGGACCACCCTTCCCATGGAGCAGGTGATACCACCATATGCATCCAATCACAGATCACCTCCCGGACAGCCTGAACATCCATGTCTTCCTATTGCAGACATGTCAAACACAAGGCCCAGGGGCCAGTTCCGGCCCACGAAGTGCTTTCATGCGGCCCGCAAAGCCATCCTGGAAACAGTGAGGGAACGGCCCCCACTGCCTTGGCCCTGGCCCAGAGACCCTCCTCCTGCCAGAGACCCTCAGATCTGTCCCACTCCTGCCCAGGCCCCCATAGGCGCCCTTGATGCGAACGATGTAGAGCTGGCCACGCCCACCCAGTAGGCCATACGCACTCTAGCCATGCCCACCCAGTAGGCCACGCCCACCCTGGCCATACCCACCCGGCCCCCTGAGGGCAACCGCAATGCTGATGCGGCCCTCAATGAAATTGAGTTTGACACCCCTGTCCTATTGTAAGGGGCTTTGTTTACTTGACTAGCCTTTTCAAGAGACAAACAATGCATTTGTTGGAATTCTAGTTCCTTTTAGGATTTCATGTCAAGATGGATTGGATATATTCTGTTTTTTGACTCAGCCAGAATAAAATAACCATCTTTTGTTTTAACAGTTCTTCATCTTCTTCTCAAGAGCAGAAGATAATACTGACGATAGGGTTCTAGGCCACTCCATAGTGAGAGGGATCTAATCAAGCTTCTCTCCTTGAGATGAGGAAAATCACTTACCTAGAGAGTGAAGCAAATTGTTGCATGCCAGAAGAACTTCAACTGATTTATATGAACCATTCAAAGCAGTAGAAGATCATCATGCTTTATGTAAACAGCCACCCTCTCTCAAGTGTCTTTTTCTACCAAGCTGAAATACAGTATTCCCAGAGAATACAGGCAATTTGGGAATAACCACTGTTTTATCACATTACAAGGAAGAGAAGATAAAATTTAGAAATGGCAACCTGATCATTTCAAGGAAAAGAAAATAAGCCTCTGAGTTCCCATCTCTCATTTTAATTTCTACTGTCAGCAAGAAAGTGATAATGATGATGTCTAAGGGACTACTTGCTTTTTAATGCCTAATTTGTTGCTGTCATCCCTGTTGGCAAGAGTGTAGAAGACTTAACTAATAAAGAATAAAGAAATGGTCCAAATGATAGTCTCTTTCCTAAATTCTTTTCCTAAATTCCACAGAGCCACCCCCAAATTTAATGAGGAGCAGAGCTACAGAGAGAAAGGAACATTTCTTTCTCTTTAATGCAAGTTGAGGAAATCAAGACCTGATTTTTAGCCTTGATTTTAATAATAAAAGTTTAAATAGATTTAGTTTTATATTGACTTTAATCTATTTAAATAAAAATGCTGGTACATTTTATAAACATAGATGTATCACTATCTTTATTGCTTTTTTGCATTTTATTTTGATCGTGCTGATTAAATTGAAAATGTGATATATTATCACATTTTGTAGTATTGAAAGATAACATGGTGTTATTGCTGTGATATACAGGGTGTATCAAACAACAGGCCTCATGGGCCAATCAAAATATATTTTATTAATATTTTTTCATAGAAATTGTTACTGTACTTAGGAATGTATAAAGGTCACGCATCAAATGAGTAAGGAACTATTTAAAAGAAAATGGTAACCAATTCAAGCTTTTAATATAATTTATACTTTAAATTCTCTGCCAGAGGTCCTCAACCTCCAGGCTGCAGCCCACTACCGGGCCTTGAGCCTTTTGGAACCAGACCATGGAAGTGGGGTGGCCGTGTGTGTGTATCGCCACTTGTGTGAGCAGTGGGGCAACTGCATGAAGGTGCACTCCATTTGCGTGAGTGGCAGGTACACGTCCCTGGTGGTTGCACAGATGGAGCTACATGTGCTTGCTCGCCACATGTGGGGGACTGTCCCCTTTGCCCCCCCCCCCGACAGTCATCAAAGCCAAAAGGTTGGGGAACTCTGTCTATGGGCTCTGACTTTTGGTGTACTTTGTATATTTATATTAACATACGGTACATATTTGTTGTACCAAATAATCATTGTACAAATTGCATGCATTAATATAATAAAAACAGAATGGATGCTATACTTCTCCCAGTACTATAAATTGCTTGCTGACATTTATAATAAAAATCTTAATTAAAATCAAAGACTCCCTGCAGTATTGCTCAACCCTTGCATGACTGCATGTGCACATCGTCTAACTTTTTTAAAAAAAAATAAAATAAAAGTAAACCATAAATAGACAAGTGAAGATTATGCTTAGAAACCTGACTGTCTAACTATTGAGAAGATGAAATGAAATAGAAATGCTTTACTGAAGAATTGTCTGTAGAAATTTATTTGTTTTAGGTTAATTTCCTTTTGCTGGATATTTTCTGATAAGAAACATCATTTCTTTGAAATCATCTGCCACAATTTCAGTTCACACTATAGGTTATTTGCATACTGGTTCTCATGCAATTTCAAAGTGTAATGAAGTCATAGTTACATTTGAAATTTCTCAGAAGGTCATTTTTTACCTGCAGAATAGTAGATTTTTCCATTATAAAGTAAAACCTTTTTTTTAAAGCACAATTGTCTCTTGTTTTTAACCATTGCATCCCATCACATGCTAAGTATTTTTCCATAATGTGTAACCTCTAAACTGCATTGTGTTTGTTTTCTTTTGTCACTTTTTATACTGCCAGTGTTCTTCCTTCGCCAGTTCTGTACATCCTGGTCTCCCTTTTACGGTTTCCAAAAGTCTCCATGCAGTGTCATATTTCTTTTTCTTCCTCTTTGTTCATTTCTTTCTTTCCTTTTTAGTTCATCTTTTAGTTTATTGTTTTCATAGTGCACTTGCATCTATGATGGGGAAGCTTTTAAGTTTCAACTGAAAAAGAAGAATATTTTCCTTCTTTCCTTTTAATGTGATTTTGATGGACTTTGGGCCTTTTTCATGTGAAACTGATTCATTAGTTGCATCATTTATTGCATTGCTAACATAGTGTCTGATGCTTCTGCTTACAGTCAGAATGTAGAACCTTTAGTCTCCCAAATATTGTTGAACTGTAACTCCCAGTATCATTAGCCATTTCAGATGTTCTGATACAAAATAATTGGTGCATAATTTTGGATAAATGTTCCACATCTCCTACAACTTCAAAGGGTTTGAAAAAAGGGATAAAAATCTTGTCAACATTACACAAATAACAGCATGTATCACACATTAAGTATAATGCCAAAAAAATTGCACCATAAATGTATATATGCCTTTTAATAAAATATTTAATCCTCTTTTTCTCTGTTTAGAGTTGATAGATATCACATGTACCTTGTTGTTGCTGAATCCAGATTTCACTACTGCATGGAATGTAAGGTAAGATTAGCAAATACACATACAAAGACTTTTGCTGATAGCCTCATGTTTTAGATTATGATTTCATGGATTCCTTTCTTCTCTAAGTTTACAAAAGACTACTTATGAGTAATCATATAAATTACAGATTACAGAAAATCTTATGTATAATTATTTTTAAATCAGTATATCTGTTCAACTGTGTAATAAAATGTGCATTTATATATGGATAGTTGTGCAATATTATATTTTATCAACATTTTTAAAGTACTTTTTGAATATAAAACTCTCAAAGCAATATGCAAAACTAATTGTCAGCCATGCTAGATAGATTAGACTGGGAAATCAATTCTGTTGTTGTTAGTTGCGAAGTCGTGTCTGACCCATCGCGACCCCATGGACAACGTTCCTCCAGGTCTTCCTGTCCTCTACCATCTTCTGTAGTCCATTTAAATTCACGCCTACTGCTTCAGTGACTCCATCCAGCCACCTCATTCTCTGTCGTCCCCTTCTTCTCTTGCCCTCAACCTTTCCCAGCATTAGGCTCTTCTCCAGTGAGTCCTTCCTTCTCATTAGGTGGCCAAAATACTTTTATTGAGATTAGCTATAACAACAGAATCTTGCAAGTCTGATTGTGCTTATACCTTGTAATCCTCCTCCTTAAACATTGGTGAATTTGAAAGACATCTACCTGAGTCACTTCCAAATGCTGCCTCCTTGTTCTCATGCGTATACAAATTTATAAACACCCATCTTTTTTAGAAACTGTGGTGTAAAATTTATTATGCTCAATTGTACATTGGTATCCCAGGTCAAACTAGATATGATTTGGAAGATATAAACCTATGGCTAAAAGCAGAAACAAGTTCAGGCTTAATCCTAGCAAAATTGGAGTTATTGTTTCTTCAAAAATATTTTGGCTCTGAGATGGGTGCACGTGGCCTGTTTGCACATGCAAGAATGGGGCTGCTAGCGCTGGGTGGGTGTGCGCAGCCCGCTCAGGCATGCACAAATGGGGCTGCTAATGCTGCACCAGTGTATCTGATGCCATTTATTTTTTATTTATTTTTTTATTTATTTATTTTAATCCCATTTATATCCCGCCCTTCTCCGAAGGGCGGCTTACACTCTAAGCACAAATCAATGTGCTTAGCAATTTGCGTGCACGCATGCACGCACACTGATTTGAAACATGCTCTCCTTCCCTCTGGCCTGTGAGCCTGGAAAGGTTGGAGACCTCTGTTTTAGGCCATGTTTTGAAATATCCCAGAACTGTCCACTTTTAAATTATTGTTGAATTTTTTATAGAGATATATTAAAGGTTGGGAGGACATGCTGAATAAGCTGCCCAGTGAAAGATGAACACAGGCATGAAGTCAGAACACGATAATTAAATGAATGAAAAGATTGAATCTGAATCCTGCAACACTGGCTTTTGTTGCTTGTAATAAAATAACTCGATGGATTAAATACATGCTTTTTCACTAAGTCTTCAGGTTTGATCTGTAATCTCCACTTTAAATTCTGATCACCACTATGCAGGTAAATCCTGCACTCTCCATTCACCTCCCAATAGGTTATTAAGATTCACTTCTTGCTGTATTACATTTTATTTTTGTATGCTAATTATGACTAATACAAGAATAAAATTGTGTTTTAAGGAGTAGTCATTTTTACTGAGAAATGGGGGAAATAATCAAAACTTCCATATTATTAAATCATACTTCAGTTTCATGTTCTACTGAAGGAGATTGATGGAATATTTTGGAAAATGTCATTTTTATGTCTTAGTTTAATTTTAGTTTTGTAATTTTGGTGTGCCAGTTTTTAAGTAATTTGCAAATAGTGATTAATATTATTCATATAAGGCCTGAATTATTTAATAGGAACTCTTCAACTAGCTGAAGAATTGCATAAATACACATCAGAAATTGAACTCCATGTTGTGAATGCACTTAGGAGGTTATATGACAGCCCTGCCAGTTGTCTGGCACAGATGCACCCTCTTGCTAATGTATTGCACAAATGCTATGCAACCAGATTCATTCATGTCTACATTTTAATACATGGAAGAGTATAGAAAATAGTGATATCTGAAGCAGCTCTAATTAGGAGAATAGCTATTAGTGAAAACAGCTGTTTCTTTTCACTAAGAAAAGCATTGAAAATTCAGTGGAAGAGGTTTCCATTAATTTAATTTATTCCATTTGGTCATATCTAGCGTCAATATTGTCTTGCTATACAGTAGTTTCACCAAATCTGTCATCTCCTCTTGTAACTTCATAAGATTTTTTTCAGTGAATTGTAATACCACACCATCTGCAACCTAGCAGTTCGAAAGCATGTAAAAATGCAAGTAGAAAAATAGGGACCACTCCGGTGGGAAGATAACAGCGTTCCGTGCGCCTTTGGCGTCTAGTCATGCCGGCCACATGACCACGGAGACGTTCTCGGACAAACGCTGACTCTTCGGCTTTGAAACGAAGATGAGCACCGGCCCCTAGAGTTGGAAACGACTAGCACGCATGTGCGGGGGAACCTTTACCTATACCTTTAAAAGAGGACTATAGGAAACCTTTGGTTGTCTATGCCAGGGCTTTTCAACTGGTGGTATACGTACCAACGGTGTTACTTTAGCACCCGGCAGGTGGTACGCAACCCATAGCCAAGTGTAGCGGGGGAGGAAATGAGCTAAAGCGGCACCACACAGACCTGGAGGAGATCAGCCGGAGCTGCAGGGCTTGGCAGAAGCCCTGGGATCTGCACACGCCGCTACATGCTGATTGGAGCTTCAGGCGCACCCCGGGAAAAAAAAGGGAGGAGGAGGGTGGAGAGAGGAGAAGCTATAAAAGGAGCAGGTATGGCGGGAGAGGGAGAGGAATAAAAGCACACAGAGAAAGAGAGAGAAGAGGCTTTTGTTAGCGAAGTGGTAAGAGAACAAGTGGCCTTTGCGAGCAAAGTGTGAGTGAGTGAGAGAGCGAGAGAGGGGCTTTTGCAAGCAAAGGGTGAGAGAAAAAGGGAAAAGTGAGGGGGAGAAGGGAAAAAGAAAAGGCATTGGCTTCTGAGTTCCTCTGTTGCAGTAGAAGGAAGCATTAATATTGAACCTCAACTTTTTACTTTTCCATAATATTATAAACTAGCCATTTCTATAACAACAAATGAATCTAACCAGTAAAGCCCAACCCCCCCCCTTATTTTTTAAGTCATCAAGTTTTTGACACCTTGCTAAGAACTGGTGATACTCAAATATTGTCATGTCCTGAAAGTGGTACAATCTGTGAAAAGATTGAAAAGCCCTGGTCGATGCTACATGTGCGTTGCTTTTGGGAGGATTGTGTTACCTACTTGGATTTAACATGGTGTTTAGTTTGATTTTTGTGGCTTTGAAAAAGTAAAGAGTGTCTTTTTACACCCTTATGGCAGATGGCATGGTTCAATATTGCAATAGCAAATGATAGGGTTTTCACATTTGAGTCCACTTATGCTTCTTGAAGATGGAGGATGCATCATATTGTCCTAAATAGTGAAAATAATGCAAGTAAGACAAAATAAGAGACATCACTCCCTGCCACATCCTTCACTGAGGGTTTTGCCCAGGAATGTACCTCTTTCAAAATGTTAATCCCATTCCAAAGGAATCAAAGACCGATATCATCACTACTCTTCTACTGATTAGGGTTCTTACAGGAAAGCTGTTGGTTAACTTGTTACCTTTCTCCATTAAAGAGGAAGGACAGAAACACAAAAATCTCTGGGGGACAATTAGCAATGCTGAGGAGCGGGCATGGCTATGGGCTGAAAATGGGGTCATGGGATCACCTTTTGCGACCTTCCAATGAGCAAAGTCAACGGAGAAGCTGGATTCACTTAACAATTGTGTTACTAACTTAATAGCTGAAATAATTCACTTAACAACTGTGGCAAGAAAGGTCATAAAACGGTGCAAAACTCACCTATCTCACTTAACAACAGAAATTGTGGTTATAAATTCGAGGAGTGCCTGTATATTGTTATGAAGCATTTCTTGCATATTAATTGCAATTTTCATTTTGAAATCTGCCATGTGTGTGTGTATATTCAATATTTAGAAATACACAACTTTGTATTTAGAAGCACACAATTGCCACATTCGTGTATGGAGGGGACTCCTGTTCTGGATCAATATCTGCTGAGCCCAGAGTCGGAACAGTGATCCTGGCTGATGGCTTGGTAGCACAGGATCTACTTGTGATGATACATCCTCCTGGTCATCTTCCTCATCTGATACTGTAATGACTTTTCAGGCCAGGGCATAGTTGTGCAGTTCTAATATTATAAATCTGATGCTTTTTATTAATGTTTAAATAGATATGCAATGGATAATGTAACATTAATTTGATTAGGTAGAAAGTGTTCTGCAAATTACCTTTAGTAGCTATGTCTTTGATTTTTATTTCAGAAAAGAATTGATGCTGTCTGGCACTTTAAATCCCATTAAAGACTTACATCTTGGGAAATTGGCACTAACCAAGTTTCCAAAAAGTCCAGAAACATGGATTCATAGGTTTGTGGTTTTACTTCTTTATACTGGAATACACATTTGTGTTATCTCTGTGAGGTCAGTGACAGATGTCATCTGAGAAAAAAAGGGAAGCATTAGGCAGGTCTTTGCTATAGAGTATTTGCGTGTGTGTGCGCGCATGTGCATGCACATATACATATTTCCAGTGTGTACATATCTCTGAATTGTTTGCAGCTACCCAATAAATTAATCTTGTAATCATAGCTATTATCAAAAACAAATTCTGAATTTTAAAGTGGGAAAAAGAAGTCAAAGCAGGAAATTATAAGGAAATAGTAAGTTTACATTAGTTTAATATTGTGGAAAAAAAGATGAAAAATATACCTTAGGTTAGAAATTCACATTTGTTTTACTTCCGTTATATACAAGAATTGTTAACCTTTGGTAACAGCTCCTTTGTTAGTCCTTTTAAATGAGCAAAAAAATAAATCAGGAAGCCATAACTAACCATCATACTGAACCAGGAACAATCCAGCATTTTGTATATATAGTTTTAAATATTTGCTCTGCATATGAAATAAATTTGAAACAAAGGCTTGTATGTGGCTTGTTCAAATCATGACATCCTAAGCTTGGGACTGAATAGGTGTATGGTCAGTATTCAGGACTTATTTGAATATCAGTTTTTAAAGGACGTATTGCCATAAAACAGGAGTTTATTGGTTGGAATGTTTAACAAAAAAATTTCATTATCTTAGATAATATTTTACAGTGTAATTGAACTTCTTTTCAAATATTTTTGTTATTTATTAAGAAAATTTATATGGCTGCATGACTCACTCATGGTGATTCTGGGCAGAATATAAATATCTTTATATGCTGTATTAAGAACTAATTTAATGACATAATGAATAAAAATGTTTTTATTAAATTGGCTTTTGCACTTTTAATTCTGCATAACCAGACGATGGGTTCTGCAACATTTAATTCAGGAAAACTCCTTGCCTGCTCTTGTGACTAAAGGGAACTTAGAAGTATTACCCACGGAAAAAATACAGCGGCTGGTGAAAGAAGAAATGGATGTTTGTTGTGATGCTGCTGGACGATATCCAAGTAATTATAATGCCTGGTCACATCGTATCTGGGTGTTACAGAATTTGGCAAAGCTCAATACAAAGGTATGGGTGCAATAGAAGTTCTACATGTGTTTGTTGGCACATTTTTTGAAAATATTTGCGCTGAATTCAATTAAGTATGACTAACAAGTAAGAAAATAATAAAAAGAATTGATCTAATTCATGCAAAAAAAATAGATTAAAGCTGAAGGTTAGCTGAGTTCTAACCTTTGACAGAAATCAGTAGAAAAAGAAAATAGGGTGAAAATGAAGGCTTCTATGAAAATAAACATGGGATGACAGGGCTTCACCGTTCTTGTTTGAGCTTGGAAGTTAAGCAAGCCTGCTTAGTCCTAGAATTTGTGGTTCTCAACCTTGCCTTCACCATGGATCGCGTTTAAATACTTTTTGTGGCCACAAACTATGGCCATGGACCCCCAAGACTTAATTCAAGATTTAAATCATAACAATTCTTCAAGTCTGTGGACCCCCTGTGATCACATTGCGGTTTCCCAGGAGCCCATGGACCACAGGTTGAGAACTACTGCGTTAGGGAATTCCAAAGCTTTAAGATAAATTGAGAAGTTGAAAAACATTCTGGAAGAAATAACTTTTGTAATGTTGCCCCCCTCTATGTGACAAAATGACATAGATGTGTCAATGAAGTAATTAGGAGTCAAGCTCGAAATGAGGGTATCTTTAATGTTACTACGTTTTGTTCAGCAGATATTTAAATGCCATTTCTTTTCATTTCTACTATCTTAAGATCTTAAATTTAAATATGAGAGCCAATAAGATAAAGTGGTGAAATCACCAGGTTAGAAACCAAAAGACCGTGGGTTCTAATCCCACCTTAAGGCACAAACCCAGCTGGGTGACCTTGGGCTGCCATTCTTTCTCAAGCCACTTCCAAAAATCTTGCCAAGAAAACTGCAGGGACTAGTCCAGAAATATCCAGTGTCCTCTAAAGTGAATTCTGTGAACCAGCTGGAATCTTGTCATATCCATCTTAAAATCTAAAAGGAAATTATAATTATTATATTTAGTATGGTTGGTTGCATAGTCAGCCAGATGTTTAGACTGGGATTTGGCATTTTTGTCACCTAAGGAGTCCTTTCTAAGGACCTGGAATGGGCAGATGTTGCATTTCATGTAATAACAAAAGTGTAAGTGGGCCATAACTGGTGGTCCTGATGGAGCGGGTAGATAGTAGATCAGGGGTGTCAAACTGCTGGCCTGCGGGCCGGTTACATCATACAGAGACTGCGCCCACCCCAGCTCCGGCAATGCAAAAAACAGCGTGATACATTGCAACACGTCATGTCATGTGGTGAGTTTGACACCTATGTTCTAGATCAAGTAAAGCACAGTACCGACATAAACTGTGTGCACAATTATTAGGCAAGTGAGTATTTTGACCATATCATCATTTTCATGCATATTTTCCACCTTCAAGCTGTATAAACCTGAATGCTTATTGTATATAAGCATATCAGGTGATGTGTATTTGTGTAATGAGGGAGGGTGTGGCCTATATGTGCACCCCATATAAAGGTGTGTATAATTATTAGGCAGCTTCTTTTCCTCAGGCAAATGGGCCAAAAAAGAGATTTAATTGACTCTGAAAAGTCAAAATAAAAAGTCTTTCAAAGAGATGCAGCACTCTTGAAATTGCTAAGATATTGGGGTGTGAACCCTCAAAGGTTTTGTTGCAAACAGAATGGCAAGAAATGGGTTGAGAAAAAAAGATGCACCTTAACTGCCAAAGATCTGAGAATAATCAAACGTAAACCTACTAGGAACCCATTATCCTCCAGTGCTGTCATATTCCAGAACTGCAACCTACCTGGAGTGCCCAGAAATACAAGATATTCAGTGCTCAGAGACATGGCCAAGGTAAGGAAGACTGAAACCCAACCACCACTAAACAAGACACATAAGTTGAAACAGCAAGACTGGGCCAAGAAATATCTGAAGACAGATTTTTCAGACGTTTATGGACTGATCTGATGAGATGAGAGTGACTGACTGACCAGATGGATGGGACCATGGCTGGATCAGTAACGGGCACAGAGCTCCATTTCGACTCAGATGCGAGCAAGGTGGAGGTGGGGTGTTGGTATGGGCTGGTATTATTAAAGATAAGCTAGTTAGACGTTTTCAGGTGGACTCAAAATCAACTCCCAAACCTACTGCCAGTTTTTAGAAGACACTGTCCTCAAGCAGTGGTACAGGAAAAAGTGCATTTTTCAAGAAGACCATGATTTTTATGTAGGACAATGCTCCATTGCATGCATTGAAGTACTCCAGTGCGTGGTTAGCCAGTAAAGGCCTTAAAGATGAATGAATAATGACATGGCCTCCTTCCTCACCAGACCTAAACCCTATTGAGAACCTGTGGGAGATTTACGGTGAAGGAAAACAGTACACCTCTCTGAACAGTGTCTGGGAAGCTGTGGTTGCTGCTGCAGAAAACATTGATAGTCAACAGATCAAGAAACTGACAGACTCCGTGAATGGAAGGCTTATGACTGTTATTGAAAAGAAGGGTGGCTATGCTGGTTACTGATTTTTTGTGTGTGAAATGTCAGAAATGTTTATTTCTACATTTTGAGTTTTTGTTTATTCTCACTTTAACAGGTGCAAATGAATGAGATGGGCAAATTTTCATTTTTTGTTTAGTTGCATATTCTGCACACTAATAGTTGTCCAATAATTATGCACACATAGATATTCTCCTAAGAAAGCTGAAACCTTACTTTTATTTCATATTCAGGTTTGAGGTTATTAACATTTCGGATTGACCAAGAGCACTGTAGTTGTTCAGTAAGAAAATGATTCCTGTCAAATGCAATTTGCCAAACAATTGTGCACACTGTATATGGAAGTAGTACTGGTTAAAGATTGGGTGCGTGTATGTGCAACTTCTAGGCATCATTGCCAGTTATGATAAAGGAACATGGCAGTGGTGGGAAAATGGTCTGTTTTATCTATGCCAGGAGAAATTGATATACCAGCAGTGGTTGGGTTAGCATCTGTGTAAGTTTTGCTTTTGTTTTTAATTTGGCTGTGTTTTGTTTTCCATGTTTGGTATGTATCATAGACTCCTTGCAGTAGCTCCAGAGCTCTGCAGAAGTCCATAGTTTAGAATACATTGTCATAAAAGATAATTTGAAGGTGAAAGCTGATTAGTGTTTGTGCTGAATGCTTCATTCTGTTATGTTTTTAATTCTCAGATTCTTCTTGATGAACTTTCTTCCACTAAACGCTGGGTCTCCATGCATGTTTCAGACCATAGTGGATTCCACTACCGTCAGTTTTTATTAAAATCTTTGATTGTCAGAACTGGGACTGATTGTATTATAAAGTTATGCGATCATCCAACCAATCAACAAACATCTTGTCTTCCAAAAGATGAATCGGATGAAGGTGCAGAAGCTTTTTGCATGGAAAAGCAACAGCCAGATCACTCGCTGTTTCTGAAAGAGGAAATAGGGCTCTGCACTGATTTAATTAACACTTACCCAGGGCATGAAACGTTATGGTATCACAGGTAAGAAAATTTAAATAATAGAGGATTGAAAAGGACAGTTACCCCTTCAAATCTGATGCACTTTTTTCCAAGTCATGTTTCCCTTTCTGGTATCTTGTGATAAGTTGTATTCCTCCTCTAAATTCCCAAGCCTCTAGAACAAGTTTGTTGAGGATGTATGAAGAATACAGTAGTAATGAGAATATGATCCGTCAGCAAGATAAATTCTGCTGACAGATGGGCAAAATGATACAAATATTGTTTTATTGCTTTTTCAGGGAATTCACAGTGTTAGCTATTGTATTCAGACATTATTTACAAAATGTAAGTTATGTTAAGTTGGAGCTTTGCCCTTCAAACTTTCTGTTATACTCTATATTTAGAAGAGGGACAGAACATGCTAAAAGACATAAAAGTTTGATTTCCATATGTTTTTTGTTCTTTAAAGACGCCAAGTCTTCTACCTTCAAAACCACTTAAAGAAGTGTCCAGTTCCAAGCATCTGGTCATCCACTTCAAACAGTAAGGATGGAACAGTTAATAATTCACATCCCCATGTTACAACTGGCCATACCACACAAGCCATGGATGTTGACGGTTTAACTGAATGCAACAAACAAAGCTATAGTCAAGAAACCAAACGCCTGAAGCGTGCTCCTATGCAGGACTGTATCAGCGTGGAAGAAGAATATAAGTTCATTGATCATGTTTTGTCAATGTGTAGGGAGGCGGATCAGGCAAGGTTTGCAAGTTCATACAGAAAATGGCTAGTTTCTTTTCTAGGTCAGTGAAGATCTTTTAAAACTCTTTAGGATCTTTGTTTAGTGCAATATCCTCTTTACAGACAGGTGTTATTAGGACCCCTGGCACTTTTCACCCTTCTGTTATTCTTGTCACTGCTAAACTTCATTTACTGATGTTGGGTTTAGTTCTATTTATATTTTTAAAAACACTTTGTGTTAATTTTTATGGATCTTTGTAGGATAGCCCCACCTAAAAAGGAATTGCTTAGTGTTAATATAAATTAAGTGCAAATTTTAAAGTAACTAATATAACTGGAGTAATAGGAAAATAGAAAGGTAGATCTACTGGTGAACAATGATTTCATTCTTAAAAATACCTCGTCCATAATAAATGCACCTAATCAAAGTCATTGATCGGTGAAAACAATGGAAAATCATTCAGCACGGCAATGTCAAAATGGTTTTGAGTACAAGTCTTCATTTTATAATTGCATTGCATCACTGCTCTTCTGACCTCTTCTTATTTCACATTTGAATTGCTCCGATAATCTTACAGTCCTATGACTTTTTTATTATTATAGTGAAAGTGGGATATGGTTATATGAAATTGGATAGTTATGTAAAAAAAATGTCTACCAAACTAAAACTAATCATTCAATATAAGAACACTGGTGTTTAGGTTTTCTCTGGCTTTTGTGAACTTGGAGGGTTTCGTGAATTTGATGGTTGGAAGATATGGAAATACAAGAAGATGACCAAGGAACAAAATTCTATCTAATCTTATCCCTGCCTGCAATTGTCTTGGCATGTGCAGATTTCCCAAAACATATAAAGCATTTCATACTTGGATTTTTATTGTATGTGATGATATACATGATAGGTTCTGGGTATGATAGACAATATGCTGACCATGGATGTTATCTTTGTAATGATACTTCACTTAATGGACAATCTACCATGCACTGGGACTCACTCATCTTCCATTTATTGCAACAGGACCATGTATGGCTCCTTTGCAAGACCCATTTAAATCACTTGTGGAAGTACAGTGCTCAACAGAATGATTTGCTTGTTTGAGTTTTCTTCAGGTCATCCACGGGCAGGAAAGAAGAAAATGTGGAGGTAAGATTAAGCAAATTGTTCATGATGGGGCAGACAATTTCTTCTGTTCTTGAACTGGATTGAGTTTATGGAGGCTTTCAAAGAAACTAATGAAATACAACTTGAAATCCATTTTTGTTTTGTTTTGTTTTAATTTTTTACTCTGAAATTCAAGTTAGATTTGCTGCAGTTACATAGAGGCAACTGTGGCTATTCAATTTGCTGCCCTTTGGTTATAGAATAAGGTCAAATTCTGTCTTTAAATTTGCATTTGTATCTCCCAGGGAAAGCACTAGGGATTGTATATGCCAGGGGTGTCAAACTCGCTGCGTCACGTGACGTGTCACGATGTATCGTGACTTTTTTCCCCTTGCTGGAGCTGGGATGGGTGGGATGGGTGCGGCTTCCGCGTGACGCATCTGGCCCATGGGCCAGCAGTTTGACACCCCTGGTATACGCAATAAAACCAAATTCCAAATCTAGAGTTAAATTGCAGAGTATTTCTGCATTTTAATCTTTGCTTATAGCTTGCAAAATACAGAGGGCATGTTTGAAGGTTTTACAGATATATTACCAGAATGACTGAAAAAATGTAGTTTTAAGATTCAGAGAAATACCGGTAACAGATGAACAATTCCATCAGAAATGGAAGAACAAACAAAAACTTGCCTTTTGGAGTCCTAACTGCATAATATTAAGGGCCTGTTGCAAGCAAACTGGAAGTTAAATAAATGAGCATAGCAAGCATATTTTCTGAAATGTGGGATTGCCTAGAAATACAAATCCACACAAACATGATAGGCATCTCCAAATGCTATACATGGTATTTATTTAGACTATAAATGAAAACTTCTGCAGTTGGATTAATTGAGAATCCATTTGTGAACACTAATTTGACTGGTTCCTTTGAAGTCTCAGAATGGGAAAAATTGCATACAAGCATCACATATATTTAACTATGCCTCTGGGCGCTAGTGATTATTACCATACATTAAAGGCACCTAGCAGAGCTCTGCACTACTAAATAGCAATATATTAAGCACTTAGCATGTCAGAAGTCAAAATACTGAGACCTAATAACTCAACCATGACGCTAGTGAGGAAACACCTGACCACCTTATCCAATACCAAGTGTTTCTTCATAAAATTTGTTAATTGTATTAATACAAGCACACTATAAGCATCACAGAATATAGTCCATGGGTGTTCTTAAGAATTCAGGAATTGCTAACAATGCAATCCTAGTTAAAAATTAGATTAGAGGCTCTGAAAATGAGGCACAACGTGCCTTTACTAGGAGGATTCTACAGGATTCATTATTTTATTCATCCTACATCCTAAATTGTGTTCATCTGCAAATAAACCTACAAACTAGTTACGTTAGCTGAGTAATTAAATATGTAGGTGTGAATGGGGGAGAATTAGATTACTCATTTAGAGTGCTACTGAACTCAGAGGACTTGTAATTAGTTAAGACTATACTCTGTCTTTGCCAGCAATGTCCATGACACAGGAGTGAATATGGAACAGCTCAACTTTTTCCTTTCTTCAGTTCATTCTAAGCCAAATTTAAATTACTCAGCTATCGTAACTAGTTTGTAGGTTTATTTGCAGATGAACACCTTCCCCCGCCCCCAATGACTGATGTTGGGATACACACAGTTTCACCAGTCTCTTTTCAGCTCATTAGGCTATTTTTTAGATCAACATAAGCAAACAACCATTAAGTACATCATTATTTGTGAATTGATCTAGAAATTAACTCGTCATCTCTGATACTTACTCAGATATAATTGCTAGTATCTTCGGGATGACAGTTGTACCTCAGATACCATTGAGGTGGTTAAACTTCTACTAGACTTCATACCATTTTTTTTTAGTTTCAGCCCTGTTTTGCATCATAGTAACCATCTGCTAAACATTCTTTTATTTTTAACTCTATATTGTTAAGCAGAACGCTTTCCATGAATACAGGTAGTTACAATGGCACTGAAAAAAGTGACCTATGAACATTTTTCACATTTTGAGACTGTTGTAACAGCCATGTGGTCGCATCATCAAAATTCAGACTCTTGGCAACCGGCATGTGTTTATGATGGTTGCAGTGTCCCGTGATCACCTTTTGCAACCTTTGGACAGGCACAGTCAGTGGGGAAGCCAGCCTCACTTAACTTTGTTACTAACTTAACAACTGCAGTGATTCACTTAACAACTGTGGAAACAAAGGTCATAAAATGGGGCAAAATTCACTTAAATATTTTCTCTGCTTAGCAACAGAAATTTTGGGCTCAATTGTCATAAGTCGAGGACTACCTGTTTTTCTCAGTAGGGATAAATATGCTTGTCTTAATGAATAAAGATGTAATTGAATCGTTTGACTATTTCAAAAGCTTTCTTGATAATTACATTATTGGGTTTTTCCCCCTTATGGGTTTATATCAGGGGTCTTCAAACTTGGCCCTTTTATGACTCGTGGACTTCAACTCCCAGAATTCCTCAGCCAGAGTGCCTGACTGAGGAATTCTGGGAGTTGAAGTCCACAAGTCATAAAAGGGTCAAGTTTGAAGAAGCCTGGTTTATATTAATGTTTATCACAGGCAGAAAATGATGCTTATCCTTTTAATAAGGTCGGTATGAATGTAGCCAACACCAACAGAAGCTGTATGTTTGACCTGTATGTTTGCAGCAGTGGTTGATCTGTTTTCCCCTGCTTATTAAAACTGACAGAGTGTATATACATTGTTTTTAAATACAGTTTTGTTTTAGTGAAAGAGTTAAAGGAGAACTTAAGCAATCTACTTAAGTTATTGTGAGATGTATTGTTAGCTCTATCAGAAAAATATATGTCAGAAAAATATAGTTACATATTATACTTCAACATTAATTTGCCTTATATCTTAACATCTGCTTTAAACTTTAGTTCATCACATCGCTTTGTCTTACCTGGAATATTATTTGCATAATAATGAAGTTTGTAACTCTTCTAAGAAAATAAATTTTTCTGCCAGTATTAGGAAATGACTGGCTGTTAGCTCTACAGTTAAATCTATATAGCCTGGTTTGGAAAGTTGCTCGGTGGTTTCCACTGAAAATAGTAGCATTTTTTGATAACATCAAGCAAAACAAAAAGAATTTTACTTCCATTCCTAGTTATTATGGATATAATTTACAATTTTACAATTTTATTTGAATGACAGGACTTAGACCACAGGTCTGCAACCTGCGGCTCCGGAGCCGCATGCGGCTCTTTCAGCCGTCTCCTGTGGCTCCCAGTCCTCTGCCATGTGCAGTCCAAAAAAAAAGTGGGACTAAAAAAGTTTAACCAATCAATTCAAATATGTAGGGTAGGTGCATATCTCGCCTTGGCTCCACTCTTCAGTTAAACCCTGTTCTGCACATTCGCGCATGTACACACATGCGAACTCATTTTTTGCGGCTCCCAGTTTTTCCTTTTGTGAGGGAACCAGTTCCGAGTGGCTCTTTCACTGTTTCAGGTTGCTGACCCCTGACTTAGACTGTCAACTTTTACTTGTCCTAGGTGTTTCAAGTGAAAAATGGATGTGAATTATGCACGCACCTAGACCAGTGTTTCTCAGGCTTGGCAACTTTAAAGGGATGGACTTCAACTTCCAGAATTCCTCCTTTTTTTAAAGTTGCCCAGGGTGAGAAATACTTACCAAGATACATTCCCTCAAATGATAAGAGTTTTTGTTGGATTTTAAACACTTTTTGATAAAAAGCTGGGGAATCCAGTACTCTAAATTGTTTCGGGGCAGCTTTTGTTAAAGAACAAAGCCAGTACACATTAATGAGACATTTTTCTCTCTTGCTGTGTTTAATTTGCTGTGTCCTAAGTTATTTCCTTCTTTTAAAAGTATGGTGGTACAATGAGGAAAGTTGTCTCTTATAGGTAACACTTGACTACCTCCCCAAAACAGGGATAAGGCCATCTGTTCAGGTGAGCTTCTTTTTATGTAGAACCTCATCCTTGGGGTTCAAAAAGCGAGAACTGTAGGAAGCCTATCTAATATCTTAGGAAGCACTTGTTTTCTAAGTCAAAAATTTTTAGTGCCTAGACTTCATTTTTCCATTTCGATAAACTGAGCACTCTGCTGTTGTCAAAAGAAGGAAATGACCACATGTGGTCAGTTAATGCTTTTATTACATAGTAAAGTCAGTAGTTAAAATGGACTCTTCCCTGTGATTTCTAACTCATAATGCTAATTTTACTCAGGGCGTAGATTAACTAGTGCATTAAATACTTTTTACCATTATGTCGTCTACTGTTGTAAATACTTAAATGCCTAAAATGGTATATTATCAATCTAGCTTTCTACCTAGTGTAACTGGTTAATGGCTTTTTAAAAAAAACTGTTGTGGCTATTGTTCAGTTTTCTTTGCTTTTGAAACAACTTAATTTGTCTTTTAAATAAAAATAGCTGTGGGCCTCATTGTAGGTTAAGTACCAGTCTCTTTGTACCGGAGGGTTCCTGAAATGAAGAGGTGAAATTATGTTTGACATAATTTACAAATTATTAATTTCTGCTGCTCAATATAAGTCTTAACTGAGCATGTCTTCTAATACCAAGGATATGAATCTCATGTAGATTCAATATTATGTGATTAGAGATATTATACTCTTCTTCTAAGATGCAAACCTTAGCAATTAGGTTGATATCTGTGTATATTTAATGCAACCAATTATTAGGAAAATATTTTCTAACATGGGGCATAATCCAATAAAACTTAAATGTGTATGTTAATTAATATTTACTCCGATGTAAAACACACTGTCTTTAGTGAGTTTACTCCCAGAGAAGTATACATAGAATTGCAGCCTAGGGCACATTTAAATCCCATTTATTACTCTGTTCTCTGAAAGTAAGACTTTAAGCGTGCTAAATATTCATACATACTCAGAAGTAAATCCCACTGTGTTCTACCAGACTACCATATCTTTGAGTATAGACCAGTACTGTATTACATTTTAAATGGGTTAGATTTACATTTTGAAATGAGTGGAAAGTATTCAGAGCTAAGTGTGGAATTAAGAAAGGAATTAAACACAACAGTGTATAACAATGTGCTTTTAAAAAGCTTGTTTATTTCCACTTACATAAGAATGCAACTTACATAAGAAAGTGGATTAAAAAAAATCATTCATTTTTTTGAAATCTTATAAGCTTTTCCTGAATTATTTTGTTCTTTTTTTTTTTGCTTTACTTTGTGAAAGACGCTGTTTCCTGTCTTGGTGCCATTTCAGCATAAATTTTCCAGCAAAACTGCTTTCAGTTTATATGTTCTGTTGCTCCAAAGTAATCAAGTAGATTAATATTAATAGGAGAGCATGTCATATTAAACAGACAGAACAAAGCAAAGCTGTAGCCCATACAAAAGGAAAGCCTCGTTTCCCTCTTTGTAAATTGAGTTGTAGTGAACCATGGATTTGCTTGTAAGTCCTTCTTTCCTGAGGTTAGAAGCTTTCCCTTTTGATTTCAAATAAACCAGTCCTCCACAATATTCAGATGTTTACATAGTTCTCCCCATGTATATGTTTCATGTATTCTCATCCTAATTTATTACTAACGCCAATTTAAACACACTATAGTTGTGCCAGTCTTCCACTCTGACAAGGAGGGGCAAGGGGGCAGTCGGGCTCCTTGCGCTTTTTGCTATCTCGTGAAATATTTTGTTTTTAATTACTTCAGAATCAGGCTGTTTTAAGTCTTCAGTGCTGTGGGAATGCATTTTGCCATTCATTTAATTTTATGCTACCCTTCAAAATATTGTACATTGCCCTAAAACTGTTGGATAATACAGATTGGGTAAAATTGGGTAGCATAAATTAAATAAATATTAATTTATTTGTTTCTCTGTATAGATTCCATGCATTGTGGAATTCCACTGGTTTGCCCTTAAGGAAAAATAATATATCTTGAGTATAGAGCAGAACACTAGTTAAAATGTTAATTTGAGTTATAGCTTCTCATCCAATCAAATTTGTGATGTTCTTTGGATGGCTTCAAACAAATTATGTTTTTCATCCAGAAAAAAAGCAGAAGGAAGTATGTAGAAAACTATTTGCAACAAACTCATTTTAAAGTTTAAATCAGCTGAAATATGCATGCTTGCTCTGTGTCTCCTGCCAGTAATTATGATAGCTTTATGATACTTGATCAATCTGAATAGATGATTGAGCTTAGGAGTAGTTTACAGTCTTTGCAGGCTAATGATTAAGTCACATTGTAAAAGAAAAAATAGAATATATATAAATATTCTTGACAACGAAACCCTTAGATTCATACGGTTGTACTTTTGAGGCGATGAAGAATGTACTTGGATAGGCTTGGCCTCTTTCTATGCTGCACTTCATTTGCAGTAGTGTTATCAGTAGCTAATCTCAGCTATATTTACATATTTTTAAATATCATTATTTCCCACTTAAAATACTGACAAAGGATTAGAACAGTAATGGACACCTTGAAAATGCAGTTTCTTTTAAAAATATTGTACAGTTTAAACCAGGGGTGTCCAACCTTGGCAGCTTTAAGACCTGTGGACTTCAATTCCCAGAATTCCTCAGATAGCATTCTCAGAATTCTGGGAGTTGAAGTTGACGAAGTTGGATACCCCTGGTTTAAGTTTTTTTGTTTTGTTTTTTAGGATGAGTCACTAAACAAACAGAACAGTCTGACCAGTTTGAATAAACCACATAAGTATTTTGAATTCAGGTTTATGATTTTGTCCACAGCTTGTAGATTTTTGTTGTTTTGTTGTTGGCAAATATGCCAAACTGCTTCACAGAAGGATCCATTTCTGATGCAGAAATGTGGTTCAGATTATTGGCCACAGTATTAAATCAAATGCAGTGAAACTATGATGATGTGATGCAGCACAAATGTAAACCTTTTTTATGCTACAGTATTGCTTAGTAGAAGACTTAGTGATACTTTTGTGCGTAATTTCCTTGATTTTGCCATTTACTACACGGTACCTATTTTGGTGCAATAAAATGTCCTTTATAGCTGCTTTCATTGTCTTTATTGCTGCTATAATTTAGGTTTAAATTATTGCACTGTAACTACTTAAGAACACTTAGTATTTCCATATTCATTATCACTGCATTCCTGCTTCTTTATAGATTTGGCATCTTTTACTTTGCAAACTGATGCTTAATTTTGTGATTTTATTAAATTCTGTGTGGACCTGGTGAAGAGTGGAAATGTTATTCTGCTTAAAAGGTTGTACTAGCAGGTTGTCCAAGTAAAAGTGGATGATAGCTACCGATATCCAACCTTGAGTTGGGATTTGTGCATGTTAAATTAATTCTTTTTTTCCTGATTATATCAAACTGCAGATTACAGACTGATGCTTGGGGTTCTTCCCATCCCTAAGCAGATATCTTCCAATTCTAATAAGCAAAATCACAAGAGTGACAAAGGCATTGAGCAGCAAAGTGAATTTTTCACTATTTATCATTTACATTTGGGTGTTTATGGGGATTTTGTATGTGTTTATATAGAATGTTCTAGTACTAAGCACAGTGTAAGTTATTGTATTAGTGTATAAAAAAGTGTACTTTTTCTGGTTAAATATAGGCAGTTTTTAAATAAAATGTTCTAGAATCTCAGTCGTCTTCTTTCTTTTTTTTAGATTTCCACCTGCTATTCATATCTTTAGATCAGAAATGTACAACTTTGACAACTTTAAGACTTGTGGGCTTCAACTCTCCCAGGATTCCCCAGTCAGCCATGTTGAAGTCCACAGATCTTAAAGTCGCCAAGGTTGGACACTTCTGCTTTCATTATTAAAACTTACTGCTAACGCTTAACATTGGATCATAAGAATGACAATTCTACCATTTAAGTGTTAAGAATGATATTGTAGCTACATTTCTGTAGGACTCCCATTTGAATGAAAACATTGAAAACAAACATTAAAAACAAATCCTAGAAGAAACGAACAACGGCACAGAGATATCGTCGCTTTTGCATTTATTACAGAGTACACAGGACTGTATTATATTCCACGTGGCAGTCTCCTGAATAGCAGCTGTCACTTAGAGAGTTTGAAGTACCAGGAGATTTCAGTGTTGAAGGCTCCATGCTTCTGGCAGCTGTCATATCAAATAGGCATTTGGACACTTCAGCACTCCATTGTTATTATCATTACTATTGAATCCATCTATTTCACTTGGCCCTAAGAATCTGACAGGAAGTAACCTGGGGGAACCAGCATGATTGACAAGAAATCAGAAGTGGGTCATTTTTTAATCATGAAGCTTGAGAAACTCCTTATAGCATAGAAATTGCCATAATTGTGACATCAATAGTGTATTTATTTACTACAAGCACTTTTATGTCTTCAATCAGAAAGTAAATTTAAATGCGTTTCGCTAGATGTGTACAATAAAATACATTACATCATCCTTAAAAAGAAAGACATAATACCAAGTGTTTAAACTTTCTCAGCTGTGTTCTGCTTGCATATCACATCCAGAAATACTTATCCTGTTAAATATTAATTTCCTCTTAAATATTAAATTAAAACAATAATCAAATGCAATTCTGGTATTTCTATCCTTGTCTAGCAATTTGTAAGAACAGGAACAATAAATATGAGACAGGTAAGACAAAAAAAGTTAATAAAATGTTTGACTGTGCCCTCAGTTTGGCATTAATTGTTAGCAGTGCAGAGATAGATTTTTTTTTTCCTTAGACAATGTGTCTTCAGCCTGGTACTTCAGGTCTTCCAAATGTTCCTCCATCAACATTGTAACTGAGTTCATCCACTTTGGTCAACCTCTTCTCATTCATTCTACCTTTCCCAGCATTATAAACTTATCCAGAGGGTTTGGTCTTCACATAATGTAAAAGGATAAGCTGAGCCTGATCATTTGTGCCTGTAGGTTGATCTGTTCTATCCAATTTTTTTTCTGGGATATAATAAAATACCATGTGATTATTTTAAAAGGCCCGGGAGAATTTAAAATAGGTATTTTCCTTGCATTCAAAGGATATTGAGGAGAGTCATGGAAATGAAAAGGTAAGCTTGTCAAGAAGCTCTTATCATGGTCATAATACATCACAGCTCAAAATGTATCATGGAGAAGAGCTTCCAATAATATCCACATACAAATATGAGGGCAATTCAGAAATAAACCTTAATTTGGTTATCAATGATAGACACTCGCAGATACAGAACTTTTATAATACACATTAGAAAACTACAATGTTACTTTTCGACATAATCGCCATTTAAATTGAGGCACTTGTCATAATGTCTTACAAGATTTGAAATTCCTTAGTAGTCGCTTGGCGCCAAATCTGGGCTATTTGGGGGCGGGTGATCAAAAACACCCTAATGGAACTGCTTCAAAATTTCTTGGGTGCACTGGTAATTGGTGAGTAAAATAGATGTTCATGAAAATTAAATCATATGAAGTAGTCTATAAGTATTGAAATACTTCCTAGACAATAAGCTACACAACATTGAAAGAATAGTACAGCTGTTGAGTGAATCACTTTATGAGTTGTTACCTACTTGTGCACAGTACAAGCTGCTGTACAAAATTTTACTACTAGGTTGCAGCAGTTTATCTGGATGGCCAGGAATATTTTAAAGGTATGGAATACTATCCCCAACTATTTAAAGCATCTAATTGACAGCATTTTCCTGGATGTAACAATTCTTCATTTGGGGATTTTTGCAAATGACAATTTTTATATTTGTTCATTAATCAGAAGATACTGTATCTGGTCTCTATAGGTAAATTGTAATCAAAGGTGAGCAATATATAAAAATAGTCCTACTCATTAGATTAACTTGCAGAAGCATTTCCAATTCTCATTTATTTAATAATAGATGGCTGTTCTTCCATCTCTTCCTAATTATATTGGTCACATGAAGACAGGTTAATTCAAGCAGGAGAGTGGATTTCATTCAATACTAAAAATCTTGAATTAATTGTTTTAAACGGTATGCATATATATGCGTGTCATATTTCCATGTATGTCTCAATGTGCCATATGGGAAAAATGAAATGGATCCTATAAGCCTAAACTGCCTGTCTTGGTTTAAAAAACTATCACACAAGAGTTGTTGAATTGTGTAATCGCTTGGAGCATGGAATTCTATTAAAAAGGAGAGATTAAAAAACAAGGATCAGCTGCTTCTATTTTTTTTTTAAATTAAAAACCTAAGTGCTTTATTTGCACAATAACCTATAGAGTACTAATAAAAAGCAGATGGAAACTAAACCATCATAAGCATGCATGGCTGCTGCAGTGCCAGATGAATGTTTTCCCCCCAGCAATAGTGATGTCTAAGAAATTCATTCAACTGAATATAAATTATTTTAAACGGATTTACTCATAAAAAAGCACTGTCCAGCTTTGCCTTTTGCCCAAATTTTTGTGCATACAATATGTTTCGAGGGGAGAAAACAAACTAGATATTATTTGGGGGGATGGATGGGAGGAGAACATGATGTAGAACATAATAGTGGATTTGCGAATTCTTAATTCTTCACCTTTTTTTCCCAATGAAATTGAAGGAAATTATGGCAAGGGCCAAAAGGAATAGACTGCTTGGTTTCAGCTGATGTCCTTTGGGCAGCCTTTTCAATTTTGTCTTGTTTGACTTGAATGAACAAAAATTAAAAAAAACCCCTGTAAAGTCAAGTCATCTGCAGTGACACTGACCTACAGTATTTCCATCATCACTATTAGAAAAATTGAAGGAAAAGAATATGTCTCTTGAAGCAAAATATGAAGCCCTATTAAAACAAATTGTGTACTGTGTTTTTCAGTGGTTTGTAGTATGAATGCCAAACTGTTACCTGACTTAAGCATGTTGCTGTATTGTTTTTATATTGGTTTTTAGGGTACCTTTTCTGGTTATCAGGAGACTATTAGGAACCTTTCAATGCCTGCTAAAATGCAAAAGTAAAAGAAATCAGGAAATGAATCTCAATTTCTATATAGAAAGGCTCCCTCCCTAACTGATGCCCTTCAGATTTTTTTTAAATTTTTTTTAATTTTAATTCCATTTATATTCCGCCCTTCTCCGAAGACTCAGGGCGGCTTACAAGCTTAGCAGTAGCCTTCATTCTATGTATATGCCTGCTTATTAGGGCTTTCATACACCCCCCAAGCGGCATTATTACAAAGTCAGCTTAATTATTACAAAGTCAGCTTAATTACTGTAGGATGGCCTTGCCAGGTACCAAAATTCCCAGTCTAAATGGAGTTGATATTTTAAGGGCACCCGATGGAGAAAGCTTAAAATGATAAATTTCTACTTTATTCACTTGGGTCACCCAATAATCATATTACTATCATTAATAACAGAAAAATGGTATTGAAGAATTTGAAGTTTAGGACTTCCGGTGGCTCCGCAGCGACGGAGACAGCCTTCCCGGGCTGCCCGCGGCTCAGCTGTTGTTTTTTTCGCCCGAAACAGCGCCGATCAGCTGTTCGGGCGAATTTGAAGCCCCCTCCTCGGGAGAAGAGGAGGGGGCGAGCTCCCAGGTAGGGGTAGAGTTCTCCAGGGCCGCCTGAGCTTATGGCTTGGGCGGCTGAAGGATTGAACTCCCCCGTAGCCTGGGCTGCTCCCAGCTGGCCGTCGCCTCTGCTCCTGATTTCTTGGAGCAGAGCCAGCCGTCTGCGACCACCCCTGCCTGAAGGAATGACTATGAATTAAAGGAGCAGGCAGAGCGATACAAGAGGGAAAGGTGAAGAGGATTATTATACTTTACTCTCCAGCTTGATGGACTTTTTTGGATTATAAATCTGAAGTGAAAGTGCGTCACACTTGGTAAAAGATGGCGACTAAACCACCCCCTAGAACTCTTCGGAGTGCTGGAAATTCTCCTGTGCAACAATCATTACTGCAGGCGCTGCATCCTCCTGATGTATTGACATCAAAGGACTTACAAGATGCTCTTGAAAAACACGCCCAGGTAATTTTGGAATCAATTAATGCTAGATTTGTACAGATGGAGGAGAAATTGGAGAAATTGGAGGAGAGAATGGAGGAGAGGATGGAACAGAAGTTCAGAGTGATGAAGGCAGACATCTTGTCTTCAGTGTGTAAAGTGGCTCGCTGTGTGGAAGAATTGGAGGAAAAGCTAGAAGATTTGACTCAAAAGAATGCTATATTAGAAGCAAAAGTATTGGAGAATGAAGATAAAGTGGAAAAGGAACTGAGTCTTGCTCAATATTACCAGATGCAGTTTGCCATTAGAGTTAGAGGCTTAAAGGAGAATACCAAGGAAGATCTAAAGCAGCTGGTTTCTGAGGCTTTTGAAATAGTGTTGAAACAGCCAGCATCTGAAATAAAAGGAGGCATGGATAAAGTGTTTCGTGTGAATTCATGGATTGCTAGACAGAGAAAGTTGCCTAGAGATGTGGTGGTATATTTTGCAAAAAGGGAAACTAGAGATGAAGTTATACAAGCTGCTTATGACACTAAAGTTGTGATTGCTAATCAAGAAGTTTTGGTCTTAAAAGAAATTCCTCCAAAGATTTTAAGGAGAAGGAAGGATTTTACATTTCTTGTGCAAGAGCTCAAGCAACGAGATATAAGGTTTAGATGGGAGATCCCAGTTGGGTTGATGGTGACGCACGAAGGTAAAAGGTACCGTCTGGTTACTGTGATGCAAGCGCGTGATTTCTATAATAATGTTTTAAATGCAACGCCATTAACACTTCTGGAAGCTGAAAAGGGATCTGGAGAAGGAGTGCATCAAGAGGTCGAAGGTGGTCAGATAGAAGACAACGGTGTTGGAGGAGATCAAGATACAACTTCGTCGGATGATTCTATACAACAGAGGGTGACGCGTGCTGCTGCAAAACGATCTAAGAAGAGGAAATAGCAGGATTTGCAGAAGCCTATGGAACTTTTACGACGTATTTATAGTCAAGTATGGGAGGTGGGAAAAGATTTGGGTGTAGACGCAATATATTTTTTATATGTGGTGGTTTTGTGGAAAGGGTGATTTTTTTAGGATTAAAGTTTGGTGGAATATATAGATTTCCAAATGGAGGTTAAAGTTTTGTTCGCAATCTTTTTTATTGTTTGGAATAATTATAGATGTGCTGGAAGAGGAACGTCCGATTACAGAAGAGTGGACTTTAAAGTTTCCTGATTTGGTTGAGGTGGCGAAGATTTTGGTTAATTTGAAAGATTATTTGTAAGAACGTTATATCATGGAATGGACAAAATGGATGGAGTCTATTTAGGACAAGTATAGGTTGAGAAGTATTATATAGTATTTGAATAATTCTTTTTTCCCTTTTTTTTCTGTTTTTTTCTTTTCTCTTTCTATTTTGGGTTTTTTTTTCTTGTTTTTAATGTATATTTAATATTATTAAGGTTTGTTTTATTCTATATAAGCTAGAAAGTGTTTCTTTTTTACTTTAGTTTTTTATATATATTTAATATTGTCAAGGTTAGTATATGGTTGTTTATATTTGCCTTTCTTTTTTCTTTTTTCTTTTTATATATATACCTTGTATTCAGCTCTGGGAAGTCGGGGGGGAGGGGGGGGAGGCAGGGGGGGGAGGAGGGAGGGAGGGAGGGGGGGAGGTGGGGGGGGAGGAGGGAGGGGGAAGGGGGGGTTTTTTAAAGGAAAATTGTATTTTAAAACTTTTCAATAAAAAAAAAAAAGAATTTGAAGTTTAAGAACTGAGTGGTCTCTGCATTTTCCTAAACTGAAATTTTAACATATCAAAAGGTTGCCCCATACATAGCTAGAAATCAAGAACAGAAGGGATACTTTTCATTTAGAATTTATATAAAAATATGTGAGAATTTTAGAATGTCCACATTTTCTTATACGTAACTCAGTGATTTTTTTATCTGTACATATAAGGGATAGACAGCATAGAGATAAAGAACAACTTCTGAAATTTTTTTGCTCTACTCTGTTAAATGCTTTATTATCATTTTTCCCTTTGTCAGGTGAGCAGATTTTTCCCCCAATCTACATTAGCATGTGTCTTTTACAAAAGCTTTCAGTACACTGACTTGGGTTTGTTTGGTTTTTTTACTGTCAAATTATATTAATTTATTTCTCTAAGAAAATAAAGGTTTCCACTCATAAGAATGACAAGGTAAATATAGTGAGTTTTTTAATATACTGTATTAGATTTAAAATAAGGGAGTTCTTTAAAATTCTTTTTTACTTTTTAGATCTGTATGAATTAATAGTTGTGCTGATTCTGAAATAATGAATGGTTCACTAAGTCCTATTTGAAATGTCTCCTTATACAAAATATTTCTCAAACTATTAGAAACCAGAGATTAAAATTTCATGAAAGTCAGAAGCTGGAATTCTACGTTTTTTAAGTGATATAAGGCTTTATTTTTCCCTCTTGACAATAAGTTTTCTGATTACCTATTCATCACTTTTTTTCTTACAGATTTTTAAAGGTGGAAGGGGACGTGGCCATGAAGTCCAGTCCCTGTTCAGTGTAGGAATCCAAATTAAAAATTCTCCAAAGCTTGTTGTTTAATACAATTTAGCAAGGGTGAGTCTGCTGCCTCTCTTAGCAATTGTCTGCCTTTCTCTATTTTTAAATTCATTATTCCGTGTACTGCATATCTGAAAATCTTTTACTTTTTGTGACACACTTTCAAGGATTTGAGGAGTGCTACAGCATCCTCTTGGCCTTCTCTTCTCATGGCTAAACTTTTTCAATATTTCTTCCCAGGGCAGTTCGTAGAAACCCACCCTCAATCATCCTTGATACCTCTTTCCAAATATGCTCCAGCTACAGTAGTCAGAAGCCTTTCTTAAAAGTGTAGCTTTCAGAACTGGACAGAATATTCAGGATGACCAATGCAAGATAAAATGGAACTATTATCTTCCAAGGAGTAGGGGAAAAAGCAGTCTAACTCCCTTTACCACATTCATTTGCTGTTTAATATTCAGTTCATAATAAGCTACATCAAGTAATGTTACCAAGTTGAGCATCCTCACCCATCCTATACCTGTAGTTTGATTATTGCTTCATATGTGAAGTTTACAGTTGCTTCTGCTAAATTTTATTGTTATTTTCTAACCTATCAAGACCACTTTAAATGTATGTTTGCTTGCTAGAGCATTAGCTATGCCATGCAATTTTCTGCCATCTGAAATATAACAACCGTTCTTCCATATCTTAGTGCAAATCATTAATGAAAAAGATTAATGAAGTACAGGACACAGGACCAAATTTTATTGCAACCTAGATAAATCAGTTTGATGAGCATGTATGGATAACACTCTGAATACAATTCTAAGTTGACCTTTTTGTCAGCTTCATTATCATGCTAACCATGTTCACACTTAAAATAGCTTGCTAACAAGGATGTCATGGCATATTTTGTCCTGTGTTTTGCTGGAATCAAGATATTTCCACCATCAAAATTACCCAATCAAAACTTGAATATGTTTCCTCGTTGGCCTTTTTTTTCTTGGACACTAACCTTTGTAGTATTAAATTCAGTTCTACTCTTCAACATATTCCAATGTCTTCAAACAAATCTCTAAATATTTCTACTATTCCATACCTTCATTTTCATTCCAAATAATTTTATTGCTTTTATTTTTAATTCCATTCCTTCTGTTGGAGATGCCTTTGCAACCATCTTTTTTATTATAGGCTTTTTTTTCATTCATAGCTTTCAATACCTACTGTACTTCATTCCACTAACATCCATTTTCATACTACACATTAGCGTAACTCCACGTTTGCTTGTTGTTCCAAACAGCTTCCACATCAGTTTTGTTTATGTCTGTTTTGTTTTATTATTATTTTATTATAATTTTACATAGGGCCCTGTATTCCAAAATGCTCCAGGTGGTTTTCCATTCATTCTACCATCAGTAATTATCTTTTTAAAAAAGGGAATACATGACTTATGCTCTCTCTTCTTGTAGGTCATTTCACTTTCACTTCAGTTTCTTTTTTCCCCCAGAGAACCACTTCTGACCTAGCAAAAAAAATATCCCAATCGAAGTCTCTCACCTGTGGTCTTCATTAATTCTCACAAGCTTTCATCATAACATCCAAAACAATGGTGCTTAAACCACATATTTAAAAGTAACACATATTTTTTCTAAACCAATACTAACAAGTAATCACTCTTCCCATTCATGGCTCTCTGAATGTCTAGTTACTTTTTATCTATTCTCTCATCTCATTCCATTCATTTCACTGCATAGAATATTATTCTTCCGGATTACATTGAGAATATTGGAATTTTTTCCACAAAACCCCTAACTGCTTAATAAAGGTAAGAACTATGATTAATGAATGTGCAAATAAAATGAAAAGCAATTTCAGAGAAGAGGGCTGTAAGAAAGATGGCATGCTTATACAGAACCAAGATCATATGTATCTATGAATTGTTATTAAAATTCAACACAGGTAGAATAAATCAAAAATTGGATGATAAAATGGATACAGAACTTGAAAAGAATTACAGGGCAATAATGATAAGATTTATGGAGAAATTTTTTTTTACAACAAGCTACAGTCTAAGGGACATCAGTATAAAATGTTTTATTGATTATATGAGACCAAGTCAATTGATTTACTTTGGTGTAAGATGGAGTAGAGACTTATGGCAGGTTTTCAAGATATTGTTATTTTACAATAATAAGAGAGCATTCCTGGAATCCCTGCTCTTTCTGTTTCTTGACTTTTGCTGTACTGAAAGGCTGAACTAGGAGTGGAGAATATATCTAGAATATCTCTAGCTGTACTTAAGCCATCCACTCTCCTTGCTTCTTTGTGGTCTCCTCAGTCAACTAGGCTCTCCTTTTTTTGATAAATCTTGAACTCTCATCTATCAAAGGTAGCTATCAGCTGCTCCAGTATTTTGAACTTTTTCTCAAGTACTATACAAGTGTGCAGTTGTTACAAATAAATGCCAAGTTATAAATGCAGATTTATTTATAACAAACACTTAACAGAGCAATGGGGCGATAGTTTTCTGGCTTGTTGCTTTCTTTTCCAGGTTTTAATATGCCGATTACCTTGGTTCTCTTAAATTCTGGAGGGAGCTTACTGGAAGTTAGGATATCTGTGTAGAATTTTGCCAGCCATTCTCTTGTGCGAGGCCCAGAATGGATGATAAATTCAGGCATTACTCCATCAAAACCAGGAGATTTTCCAGCTTTGACATTCTTCAGGGCAGTATCTATTTCAGCCACTTGGAAGGGTCGAGCATATTCCTGGCTAGGTGAGCACAAAGTTTTTAAGTGCTTTAGTTCTCTTTTCACTAATTTAGTATGTTTCTTATCATGGGGTACTCCAGTTGACAATTCGAGTTGCTACTTGATCTGGAGTAACCTTTTGTTGTTTGCGTTGAGCTGGTTGGTCTCCTCCCAATTTTTTCAGTAGGCTCCATGCCTTCCTGCTCCCTGTCTTTTAAAAAACATATTCAGAATATGGCTGCCAAGGTTAACAGCAGAAACAACATTCTGCAAAAACTATGCGGAACAACTTGGGGAGCTTCAGCTCCAACTCTTCGATGTGCAGCCCTTGGGCTTTGCTACTCTGTAGCGGAATACTGCGCACCTGTATGGATAAACAGCTCACATACAAGACTTGTTGATGTTCAACTCAACCATACGATGAGATTAATTACTGGGTGCATAAAATCTACACCTATTCACTGGCTACCAGTTCTTAGCCACATACTTCCCCCGCACTTACGACGACAAGAAGCTCTCATTCGGGAGTATAGTAAGATCCTGCTAAACTCCTCTCTACCCATTCATACCTATACCTCTGATCTCTTAAGATGTCGATTAAAGTCAAGAAATCCACCACTGCTCACAGCGCTTAAGCTGCTGGCCGAACATCAGAGCACTATACAAAAGTGGATGGAAGCATGGAGTAGCTATACCTCCCAAGATATTTCTGAGCATATTAATCCTAATAGTATACCTCCAGGATTTAATCTACCCCGACACATATGGGTGACATACAATAGAATTAGAACGACTCATGGGGTGTGTGCCGATTCTCTGTATAAATGGGGAAAGACACCTTCAGCACAATGTGATTGCGGGGCTCCCCGACAGACTATCCAACATATAGTGAGGGAATGCACTAATAGAAGATACCCAGGAGATTTTAAGGACTTCCTCTGCGTAACAACAGCAGCTACTGACTGGATCTCCAAACTCGACATTAAACTCTGAAATGTTATTTCTGTTTTCCTCTTAGGTTTTATAATTGCTTCTTTTTAAAAAAAAATTGTTTTAACTGTTCTAACTTGTAAATATGAAGTGCTTTTAATTCTGTGTGTGACCAGCCATACGCTAAATAAATAAATGCAGGTTTATTGCTGTATCGCCAGAAGGCTACAATGTCCAGAAGGTTTTTTGCCATGTTTTACAACTGATCTCCTGTTACCGTTGTTTGTCAAAAAGGTTTTTTTGCCAAAACACAGGGAAAATTTATGCAGGCAAACTGATTGACTGGTTAGATGATTATATGCCATAATCATTGCTGACTATTAACAGCCATGCAGATGCTCCATGATGCTGCCTTTAACCTGATCTTTCTGATCTTCCAGTGCTGCACTCCTCACCACTGTAAGTGAGCCCACCTGCCTTGCATATAGAGTAATACTTGCAAATAAATGAAGTGGAGGGGGGAGAGGATACTAGTAAGCATTTTTATTTTGTAGGGAGGAGGGAAGTGAATGGGTTTTTCTTAACTCAGTACTTGAAATACTAAGGCAGAACACATGTGGACAAGCTCAAGGGAACTTCAAATAATGTGTAACTTGGAAATAACTAGAAGCACTGTGTTGTGAACCTGGATTTATAATACCATACAGATAGTCCTCAGTTAATGACCATAATCAGGATTTCTGCTGCTAAGCAATATGGTGGTAAAATGTGATATCATGTGACCCTAACCCTAGGATTTTTAATGGCAGTTCCAGTTGCAGTCATTAGGCATGATGTCACAAAATCATCATTTGAGACTTTCTCCCGGCTTTCCCATTGACTTTGCTTATCAGAAATAGGCAGTGAAGGTTACAAATGGCAATCATATAACCGCAAGACGTTGTGACCATTGTAATGGTGAACCATTTGCCAAAATTCCACATTGTGATGATTTGAATGTGGGAATGCTGGAACAGCTGCAGTTTTGAGTCCTGGCTGTAAGTCTCCTTACAACATGGGTGTCAAACTCGCAACATCACATGACACGACATATTGCGACTTTTCCCCCATTGCCGGCAATGGGGTGGGCGCGGTTTTGGTGTGACGCCTCTGGCCCACAGGACGGCAGTTTGACACCCCTGCCTTACAATATCCAGCACTGTTACAATTCTTAATGGTTGCTGAACAAATGATTGTTAACTGAAACCTACCTGTAAATATATTTTAATGAGCGTATGCTCCTATGAAAATCATCTAGTTCTGAAAATGATAAAGTAACTGAAATAACTTAGATATTTTAAGGGCCTGAAGAACTGATAGACTTCAGTGAGAATTTTATGCATTTATTTGTACAATTTATCTATTAAATGGAATTAAAAAATAAAAAAAAATATTACCTCAATCCGAATGGATTTAAGGCATTTTCAGATTAATACATAAAATAAGTAATACAAACACTTTAATGAATAAACCCAGTACAGCATATATCAGTAAGTAAATCAAAAGAGCCGCATGTCCTTTTCTTTCTTTTTCCCTATTTAAACAGTGGCATTTTCCTGGCCAGAGGTGCTTTGGGTCAAAACTGTACACCCTGCAAGTTGATCTTTCCCCACCTTTCTATTTCCATTTCTCCTCCTGGTTCCCTCTTTCTGCCCTCTTGACTTCCTACCCTCTAATTCCCCACAGAAGATAAACTCTTTAACGAAGAAATTCTAAAGGCAAACCACATGGTCCCTGAATTTAAGGCTTCCATGCTGCTGCATCCTGGCCCTGTGCTAGGAAATCCTAGCAACACCACTGCTGCTAAACCCAGCCTTCCTGCTGCTTTCCAGAAAGACAGAATTGATGGTTGCTACGTGCTGCTTCCTCTTCTTACCCTCTCTGAGCAGCACAGCAGGAAATATTTTATGCACTAGGTGCAATCCTTATTACTATAGCTGTCCAAAGAGAGATTGCAATGGAATAAATGGATGCACTGCTAAGGGAAGGCAGAGAAAGAGCCGAAAGAGGGACCTCCTTACCCTTTCTAGGCCACACTAGGCTCTCAGCATCTCCTTCTGTGGCTTCTGTAGATAATAAACAAAAAAGGGCAAAGGTGCTTCTTTGGCTTGTACACTTCCCTGCTATAATTGTTGAGGGAGCAAGGAACCAAATCTTGTATTATTGACTGTTTATTGTTTGCCTTATTCACTCAATCAACTTGTTTATTTATATTTTTATTACTAAATGTGTATGCCACCTATCTTGCCAAAGGGAACTATATCCTGCCCTTATTGTTTTTTATAAGTAGAAGTAGTCTTCAACTTACGACCACAATTGAGCCCAAAATTTCTGTTGCTAAATAAAACATTTGTTAAGTGAATTTGCCTCATTTTACAACATTTCTTGCCATAGTTGTTAAGTAAATCACTGCAGTTGTTAAGTTAGTAACATGTTGTTAAGTGAATCTGGCTTCCCCATTGACTTTGACCTGCCAGAAGATCACAAAAGGCATTCACATGACCCTGGGACACAGCAGCTGTCATAAATATGAGCCAGTTGCTAAGCATCTGAATGTTGATCAAGTGACCATGGTGATGCTGCAATGGTTGTGTGAAAAACAGGCACAAGTCACTTTTTCCAGTGCCGTTGTAAACTTTGAACGGTCACTAAATGAACTGTTGTAGATCGAGGATTATCTGTAACTCAAGGCAGCGGACATACCTAATATTCTTTCCTCCTCCTATTTTTCCCCACAACAAAATTGTGAGGTTCTTGGGTTGAGAGAGAATGACTGGCCCTAAGACATCTAGCTGGTTTTCAAGGGTTCCTGAGCACTCAATGAAACCTGTTATTTTTGTTTTTCTTAAAAAACACTACCAACAACACAGACTATGCCTGTCAAAGGAGGATTAAACACGCCTGGAGGGCACAAGGCTTCTGTGCAAAGCTGTATCTGCCCTATTGCTATTTCCACTCTGTTTCCAGGATAGAAAAGGAAAAGATAGAAGCTAGAAGAAGGAGAGAGGGCGGAGGGAGGGAGGGAGTGGGAGAGGGAGAGAGAGAGAGAGGGGGAGGGAAAGGGGGAGGGGTGGGGGGAGAGAGAGATTTACAAGTATCAAGCACCAGACCCGAATATTGTAGAAAAAATATGAGCTGTCCGTTGTCTTAACTGTGGCTCTATTTGGAAAGAGAGCCAAAAACAACTTACAGCCAGTATTTTCCAAGCTACAGCAAATCCAAAGCAATTTAAGAAAAGCTGGCTTAAGCAAAGGAAAGCCTTCTATTTTCTTTTGTCTCCTGACTTTGAAGAGTGGAAATGAAATCAAGATTTCAAGAATTAGGCAGATGTATCCTTTCCCTTTAGAAAATGACAGTAAGTTTTCCTCTTTGAGAGATGGGCAGTTCAGAAATGTGAAAAATAAATTTTATTGTTTTTTTACTTATTTCCAATATAGTACTATAAAATTTAAATAAATTGTTTGGAGTTTTATTTTGATCTATCAGTTAAATTTATTAAGCATGATATTTTTATTTCCTGCCCAACTCTAACTCTTTGCTTTATTTGAAAGGGGATATTTATTGCACATATAAATTTATCATTTTATGGGCTTTGAATATTGCAAATTGTGAAGATCTCTAGCTTATGATACCAGCTTCACTGCACACCCTGATTTTCTTCAAAGGATCCATTTTGGTAACAAAATACACATTCAAGACCAGGGGTGTCAAACTCCTGACCCACAGGCCGGATGCGTCACAACAAAACTGTGCCCACCGCATTGCCGGCAATGGGAAAAAGTTCCGATACGTCACACAACATCACATGACATCACGAGTTTGACATGTCTGTTCAAGACCATCTTTCCTTGCTGTATGGAAATAGATTAATGGAGAAGAAAATCAGAATATTGTATAGGCCTGATGCCAGAGTTAAAAAAAAATACCTGAGCCCTTTGTTTTAGTGTTACAAATGTTTTGCATTATTTTCTATTCTATTAACTTCTTGAATTAGATACAAGTGTTCGCTGATTTATATCATATCTTTCTTCCAGTGAGACTTAACTTACCTTTTAGAATGTGGTCCAAATACTATAAGAATATCAGGATAGCAACATTCAACAGAGCCAATTTGCTGTAATGGTTAAGGTATCACCGTACCAGGCTAGAAACCAGGAGACTGCGAGTTTTAGTCCTGCCTTTGGCATAGAAGCCAACTGGGTTACCTTGAATCAATCTCTCTCAGTGCAATCCACCTCAGAGGGTTGCTGTTGTAGAGAAAATAAGAGGAAGAATACTATGCATGTTTGCCATCTTGAGTTATTTCATGGGGGAAAAACAGTAATAAAGGCGGAATAAAAAATAATACATAGAACTGCAAATTTGCAAATAAAAGCAGTTCTATAATCTAAATAAACTTCCATTGAGAACAGCAGCAAAAAAAGTCAAGATGCCTGCTCATTCACAGGAAATACCAGGGTCTGGCACCAGGCTACTCCTGTGTACAAAGCATATTTTGCACTACAGAGCTACAACAGCACAATAGGTAGTCCTTGAATTACAACCACAAGTGAGCCCCAAATTTCTGTTGCAAAGTTAAGATTGTTGTCAAGTGAATTTTGCCTCATTTTATGACTCTTCTTGCCATAGTTGTTAAGTGAATCACTGCAGTTGTTAAGTTAGTAACATAATGTTAAATGAATCTGGCTTCCCCATTTGACTTTGCTTCTCAGAAAGTCACAAAAGGTGATTGCATGACCCTGGGACAGTGCAACCTTCATAAATATGAATCAGTTGCCAAGCATATGAATTTTTTTTAATTCCATTTATATCCCGCCCTTCTCCGAAGACTCAGGGCTGCAATGGTTGTGTGAAAAAATGATGTCATTTTTTCCGGTCATTAAACAAACGGCTGTAAATTGAAGACTACCCGTAACCTTAATGTAACACTCGAAGTGGGCTCTGCACATTTTCAGAGAAACTCGTTACTTCAGACCTATTGAGACTTGCAACACAAAAGCGACAATTAAGACCCGAAGACAATTTCAACACCCCGAAGAGAGGTCGGCGGGTCGGAGAGGTTTTCCCTCTCGCGGGCAAAAATGCCACCTCCGCAGCCTGGGGACAAGGCTCCTCCGTTTCCGTGGCGCCGGTCTAAGCGAAGCGCGCGTCGGCCGAGCTGCGGGCCTGGTCGCCACACCGGAGTCACGGGGGGGGGGTCCCTCGGAGGCGGGCGGAAGGAGGCGCGGGAGGCGGGGGCAGAAAGAGGCGCTGTCGCGGATGGCTGCCGGGCTAAGCCGAGGAGGAGCGAGAAGAGGCGGAGGAAGATGGTGGAGCGGGAGGCCGGACTAGCGGCTAAAGGGAAAGCGGCTTCCCAGGTTTCCTGCCCGCCACTGCGTTGCTGCCGCCGCCGCCGCCGCCGCCGCTCCCGCCATCCGCATCCCAGCCAGAGCCGCTACGGCTGCTGTGCGTGGCGCGTGGCTTTGGCGCAAAGGCGCGGAGAGGAAGGTAGGGTAAAGGCGGAGGCTCTCTGTCTGCGTGGGGGATGGGGCGGGATGCCCGGGGCTCCTTGCAGCCGAGGAAGCCGAAAAATCGCCCCGCAAGGTTCGCCGAAGCCGGCTGCCGAGCGCGAGGGGCGGAAAGCTCGCCCGGATCCGCCGCGACTTCTCGAGCAAGCGGGCCTGGCTGGGCGGAGGAGGTGCGCACGCCACATTGCGTGTCATCTAACCTGTGTGAACGGGGGAGAGTCGCTTTCCACAAAATCTCCCCCTCCCTCTCCCGTTCGCTTCCTCTGTGGAGCCACAGGCTCGCTCTTCCCCTCCTTCCCAACTTGATGCGACAGAGAAAGGGGGGGATAGAGGACGGGGCGGCCGCCAGATTCAACAGCCGGGCAGTCCCGGGCGAGCGCTTGGAACTTGTGAGGGAGGCGGCGGCGGCGGCGATGAGACGTTGTGACTCGCTTTGGGGTGAGAGGAGGAAGGCGAGAGCTGCGGGGAGTCGTGCCTCGGATGGCGATGTGAGGCAAGGCGAGGGGCGACTTCGCCTGCCTGCGGTCGAAAACCGAGGCGGTGAATGGCGCGTGTGTTTATTCGGAAAGGTGGTCGAGACGAAGCTCGCTCTGTGGGTGGAAGGTGCCCGCGGTTGCTTGGATTTCTACGTGTAGGGAGAGATGTGGGATTTCTACGTGTAGGGAGAGATGTGGGATTTCTACGTGTAGGGAGAGATGTGGGATTTCTACGTGTTGGGAGAGATGTGGGGAGTGGCTAATCGCAACAGGGTACTACTACACATGGCAAATGGGGAGGAGGTCCTGAGGGGTATTTTTTTTTCTGAAGGGGGCGCTGCTGGTTCTCTTTCTTGATCTCCTGCTTCCTGGAGGACCACCTTCCTCCTCCTCCTCCTCCTCCTCCTCGTGCCATCTGCTTGGGATCTTGATCGTATTTACCACTATCGACATGCTGACTTGCAGAGAGTGTACCTGCTGACATTTGCCACTTCAGGGGACAGAAAGTGCCTTGGCCTACCCTCTTTCTTAAAAACAGCATCTAAACATATCATGGTGCAGCCCAGTACTGCTTTTTTATTCGGTGTTATGCTGATACTGTTATATTTTTTAACCTATTTCTTTTGGTGGTGGCTGTGACTGTGTGCTTGGCCATTTATTTTACTGCTGAGGTGATAAGTGAAGTACCAGAGAAGTAACTAGCTCTCATTTTTCTCCAAGGCTTATTGAGAAGATGAATTTAGTACTCTTTCTCCAGTGAAAGTTAAGATTTTGAAAGTGTCTGGAAAGCTTATGAGCTTCAACATATTGCAAAGAATTAACAAAAAGCTTAGCTTAACCCTTTCCTCTACTGATCTTAAAAATTAGGTATAAATAAATTCAAAGGAGTACATCAGTTAAATAGCATAAATCTCTAACCTTGAAGGATGCTCCTCATTATTGAGATAATATATATGTGCTTATCCATCAGTAGGCTTTTGGACAATTTTTTTTGTTTATATATTTCATAAACTCTTGTAATGGCAACTATACGCAGTCTTTTTTGTGGAACCTTAATATTCTCCTGCACTGCTATGAAAATGAGATTATTTTTCCTCAATGTTTGTACCTTTTGCTGTTCACCTTATAAAGGCATATATGCCTCACTGTCTTGTTTATCTGAGATTGAGAAATTGAAAAAGGATACTAAACATATTTTAGTGGTGTGATTTTATCCTTTTGATATCAATCCAGATTTGTATGACGTGCTTGCTTCTTCATTCCACAACATAGTAACATGGAGCTGAAACACTACATATGCTTTCCTGGGACTAAACCCCATTAGACACAGCACTGCTTATTTTTAAATAAAAATGTATAGACCTGTGCTGGGTAGCTGCAGTCTTAATCACATCTACTTGCTGTATGTTCTGGTAAATGCAGGAATTATTTTTGAATAAATGTGCATAAGGATAAAGGTACAGTTAGATCCTGTGGATTATTTTATTTTATTATGACTGACCTTATTTGAGGTTTGTAGTCTTATTCAAGGTTTGATTTTATTTTAATCTTAAGGTATGTTTTATGGTAGGTTTGTGATTAGTGTATTACAACTCTTTATCACAACTGTTTTAAAAGAGTTATCAGACAATGGTGTCCTGAAAATGAATACGTACAACAGTATTTACTATTTTATTTTGTTTGTTCATATTTGCATATGCTTCTCTCATTCGACATATCAGAATTTAGATATTTTGTGAATTACTAGACCAGCGTTCTTCAGCTGATGCTCTCCAGGTATGTTGGAGCAAGTCCTATAATTCTCCAGCTGCTATGACCAATCCAGAGGTCACAGAATTAAAGAAGGCAAGAGAAAGCAGTTAGCAAGCTTATTAGCTTATTTTGTCCTGCTTGAGCTTGCCTTCACTAGCTGAACAACTTACAGAAATCCAGCAAATTAAAGTCTTTGTGAAAATGCCATGTTTGAGAGAGCTTCACCTACTTTGTTTCTGTTGATAGCCATTAAATATTTAGTAATTTTGCTGAGAAAAAAAACAGACAATTTTTAAAAAAAATAAATTGTCTTTCTTAAATATATGGAAAAAAGAAAAATAGAAGAAATAACAAGAACATTGCCTTGCAAATAAGAAATCATTAACCTAGTTTTAAAACACATAATTAAACCCTGTCTATACAAAATAATATTGCTCAATCTTTCCATTGTCAATAGAGAGCCAACTGATAAATAGAAAGCAAATACCTATTAGTAATCCAAGATCGAAAATTTGGAGTTGTGCTCTTTTCAACATTAAAGAGTGATATTTTTTCTCTCTTCCCTATGGCTAGTGTCCTTCATTGTTCATGTAATTCTTCCAAATTTGGGGTGTATAATTCCAAGGTATATTCACATCTTAGTAAATTGATTTTAACATAATACTTACAAAATTTAATATTTCAAACCAAACCCAGACAATATTTTCTTCATTAACAGTTTTCATAGCCCTTCAAAAACAAAAGCCCTGTGAACACATTAAAATGTTAAAAGCAGCAATAATAATAACTCATATTGTAAGAATATAAAACAACTACTACACAAGTCTATTAGTAAGAAATTAAATAATAAATAAACCCTTCCCCAAGGTGAATTAAGTTTACCTAGGGTTGAAGGCTTGGTGAAATAAAATTGCTCTTACAGATCTAGAAAGTATGAGGGAAGAAGCTTTACGGACCTCTGGGGATAAAAGTGTGGGGGCCATCACAGAAGAAGACCTGTCATCCTGTCCATATTATTCTCACTTCAGCTGCAGACAGAACTCTTAATGGGTGTTGCCAAGTTATTTTCACCAGTGAGCAGTTCTGACAAGGCAGTGCCTGGTTTAAGCTGGGGTAACACCGTACAGAACTTTAGAGATTGCTTCCAGCAGTTCAGGATTGTTCTGGAAGCTCATTAATAGTTACAATAGTGACTTCAGAAGAAGCGATACTATGCAATGGCTGGACTAACCAGCTAACAATCACACTGTTGCATTCTGAATTGCAGGCAGTTCTCGATTTACAGCCATTTGTTTTAATGACCATTTGAAGTTACAACAGCAGTGAAAAAAGGGGTTTACTTGCACCATCACAGTAACCCTGAATTTCAGGATCAGAATTTGGGCACTTGGCAACCAGCATATATTTACGACGGTTGCAGTATCCCAGGATCAAATGATCACCATTTTTGACCTTCCCACGGATCTTCTGCCAAGCAAAGGCAATGGGAGAAGCCAGATTTGCTTAACAACTGCATGATTCATTGTGATGGTTTGTTGAACAACTTTGGCAAAAAAGGTTGTAGAATTTGGCACAATTCACTAAACAACTGCATTACTTATCAATGAAAGTTCTAGTTCTAAGTGCTGTCATAAATCAAGAACTATTTGTAGTTACAGTTTCCAGATTGTCTTGAAAGGTTGCCCCTTTTCTATACCCCGCACTCTTAGATATATTCTCACACCCCTTACAAAAGTTCAAAATAACAGCAACAAATTATGCATATACACTATAATTTTGAAAACTCAAGTTTTCGCACTGCCTGGAATATCATCTCACACCCCCGTTTGGGAACCCCTTATTTAAGAAGATCTCCAAATTATGTATTAACTCTTAAGGGGACCATGCCTCCTCCTAGCACTTAGATGCCTGTTGATGTACGGTAATTCAGTGGTTGAATATGAGTTTATTTTGCTCCATGCAGAGCCTGATAGCACAAGTCCATATAATACAAGAAAGTGTCCCTTTGCACTTTAATGTAATAAAGTTAATAATATATTTTAACCGTACTCTGAGGTATCCAGTGAATATGAAAAAATAACTTGTTGAATTAGTTTCTTCCTAACATAAGAAACATACTTTGTATTCAAGCTTTCAGTTAATAATTGCTCAGTGAACAGTTTAAATTCATCTGATTTGCATGATACACTATATCAGAGGTCCCTAACCTTTTGGGCACCAGGGACCGGTTCCATGGAGAGAGGTTTTTCCATGGACCGGAGAGTGTGTGGTTTTGTATGCTGTCTGCATCCCACGGATGGGGCTTTGCTTGTTTGTGCGGACCGGTTGCTGGCATGCTGCGGTCCGGTCCCGGTCCACAGACTGGAGGTTGGGGACCCCTGCATTATATCATATTGTTACTGCATTAGGATGTCAGTGGAATTGAGGTAATGAATGAAATTGTGTTTATGACAATTTGCAGCCTGGGTTGGGCTTATTTGGTCCAGTGATGGCATCAGTAACCTCATCATGTGAAGCTAGGTAGCTCTTGGTTAAGCAATCATATCTACCCCTTCAACAGCCCCCCTCCAAACACAAACACACACACACACACACACACACACACACTTTTGGAGTTGGGAAAGAGATAAACTACAGTGGCTCTGATCTGTTAGTCTCTCTGTCTATGTCTCTCATTTTATTAACAAGAAGAAAACTATGGTTACTGGGAAAAAAATGTTCTACCAGCTGGGGAGAAAGGGAAACTGGAAAATCAAAGCTGGAACCACTATGTTGTGACTTCCATGGTACCCATTATGGTACTTTTTAAAATACATATATCTTATTATGCACTAACATTCCCATTTTATCGAGTAAAGTGCTGCAAGTTATATTTATTGCTATAAATTGTTACAGTTATAAATTGATAAAACATTAACATCACTATTATGGTAGCTATAAAATAGCTGTATATAGGTTGCAATATTTCAGTTAAAATTGAACATAAAGTCTGAAATTCAAATGGCTGCTAAATAAGAATAATGGAACTCCATACAGTATGTGTCCTGTAATTCACAGAGGCATAGTACTATTCTAGCTTGCAGCTACATTTTTTTTTAGCCCTAATGGATTTGGCTTAATTTAAGAGTAATGTCTTTTGACTGTTGTTTTGCCTTCTGTCAAATGCAAAGCTAGCATTTTAGAGAAGTAGTGAAAGAAACATATTTGTAGGTTGACTGGTTGAATATAAACTGAAAAGATTGCCAGGAGGAGGCAAGTCTTCCTTGAGAAACAGGCACATTTTTCTCATATTGCCTATCGTATTGTCCATTTTTTCTATCAGTAATATTGCTGCAATGCAGGTTTTAGTATCTATTGACTCTGATCTCTAGATTGTGGGTGCACCGACCCATAAGCCTAAGCATTCATAATAGGCAAAAATCATTTGACAATTATGTATTTAGTTATTTACTTACAATCCTTACGTACGACGAAGGGTTGTAGTGAACCCATCCAAAAGAAATTATTTTATTATCTACCTTTGTTAATCAAACGATAAGAGAAATAAGCACTTATTTAAGAGCCATAGTGGTGCAGTGGTTAGAATGTACTATTGCCGGCTAACTCACTGCTCACTCCAGGAGTTCAATTCTGAGCAGCTCAAGGTTGACTCAGCCTTCAATCCTTCCGAGGTTGGTAAAATGAGGACCCACATTGTTGGGGGCAATAGGCTGACTCTGTAATGCTAGAGAGGGCTGTAAAGCACTGTGAAGCAGTATATAAGTCTTAAGTGCTATTGCTATTAAGAGGTAAGGTGAACTTAATTAGCTCAGGATTCTGCCTATGGGATAACTGAGAGGAATAGGGGAAAAAAGGATCTGACATATAGGTGACTAGTGGCTTCTTACATTTCTACTTTGTGAACACTGACCATAATAAGTTCCTCTGTGGAAAAATATATATTTTTATGGTCATCTTTGAATAATTGGCTTTAACTTAGTTTGGCTTTTTTTAAAAAAAACCTTCCTGAGATGGACCTAAGTAGAAATGTAACTTTTTTGGTTGGGGATTTCTAAATCAGCAATTTTAAATCCTACTACAGATAATTTGCAAATTTATTATAGCTGTCTTTAACCTGTGAGTTGCCTTTTCTTGGAGCTGAGTCAGGTTTGTTTCGTTTATTCTTTATTTACTTATTGGATTCATACTCACCAGAATCAATCAACTCTTGGCAGCTTACAGTGAATATAGCAAAATGACAATTTAAACATCTCCATGTAGTGCCAACCTAAATGACAATAAATAAAAGAGAATGAAATAATAAAAATAGTGCAATAAATTAAGTCAACAAATCATGAAAATGCTCTTTGGAATAATTCAGTTTTTAATAGCTTCTTAAAGACCAGTAGAGAGGAGGTGAGTCTAATTTTCAGTGGGATGCCAATTCCAACTCCAAAGCAAGGATGCCCCTATTGCCATGCTGCCTGGCTTTGGTGGTTATTCCTTCCTGGAAGTATGGAACCAGTAGCCTCTATTCCCTCCATGCAGGTACGTTCATAATTGAACCCCAGATTTTTGTTGCTAAGTGAACTGTGTAGAACAGGGGTGTCAAACTGCCGGCCTGCGGGCCGGACACGTCACAAAGAAACCACACCCACCCCATTGCCGGCAATGGGAAAAAAGTTCTGATACGTCACGTGACGTCGCGAGTTTGACATGTCTAGTATAGAACATTGCAGGAACTGTTAGGCAATGTAATGCTGGAACTCTATAATGAACTCCTCTCTGAAGCTAAGATACCAGATTTGTGGTCGGAAGCACTTATTACCCTGATACAAAAGGAAGAAACGGAAATACAGAAAATAAAGAACTGTAGACTGATTTCATTGCTGAATGTGGACTATAAAATATTCGCATCAATCATGGCCGAAAGGCTTAAAAAGTTCCTAAACGAATTTATACATATGGATCAAAATGGGTTCCTGCCCAAAAGACAGATTAGAGACAATATGCGAATTATATTAAACACATTAGAATATTATGAAACATCCCGAAAAACAGATGGCATTGATGTTTTTGGATGTGCAGAAAGCATTCGACAATGTGAATTGGTAATTCATTATAAGACAACTACAGATTATGGATTTTGGGGAGAAATTTATAAATGTAATTAAAGCAATTTACAATAAGCAAATAGCCAAAATAATGATTAATGGAGATATGACTGAAAAGATTAACATTATGAAGGGAACAAGGCAGGGATGCCCTTTATCCCCATTATTGTTTGTATTGACACTAGACATACTAAATAGAACTATAAGACAGAATAAGGATATAAAAGGTATGAAAGTTAAGAGAGAAGAATATAAGCTACAAGCTTTTGCAGATGATTTAGTATTTATCTTGGAGGAGCCACTAGAGACAGGACCTGTATTAATAGAACAAATAGAAAAATATGGTGAGGTAGGTTTGAAGATTAATAAAGATAAAACAAAAATATTAGTGAAAAATATTACTGAAAAACAAAAACAAAAGAATTGATGGAAAGTTAGAGATACAGATTGTAAAGAAGGTAAAATATCTGGGGATTCACCTGACAGCAAGATGTACAACAATTAAAGAAGATAACTATTACAAATTGAAAACACAAATCGAAGTAGATTTGGATTAATGGAAAAAGGTACAACTCATTAATGGGCAGGATTGCAATAATCAAAATGAATATATTACCACGATTGTTATTTCTGTTTTCAACAATACCAATAAGATTGGAAAAGAAATATTTTGAGGGGCTAAATAAAATAATTTTGAAATATATTTGGCAGGGGAAAAAGGCAAGGATTAATTTTAAAATGTTACAGGATTCAAGACTCACGAGGTGGCTTTAGCTTACCTAATTGGAAATTATATTACCAGGCTGCAGTAATGTCATGGATGGGAGAATGGATTTTACTGAGGAATACTAGATTATTGACATTAGAGGGACATGATTTACAGTTTGGATGGCATGCGCTCATATGGTATGGGAAAAATAGAATACACAGCTATTTCCATAGACATCATATCAGGAGTTCTTTACTGATGGTTTGGGAGAAAATAAAGAGGAAGAATTACTTGAGGATTCCAGATTGGCTGTCAATGATGGAAGCGTTAATACACTCCAATATATTTAACATGGGAAACATTATAAGATATAAAGACCTACTAACAGACACGGGGAAGCTGAAAACCAAACAACAATTAGAGGAACAAGAAATAAAGATGGATTGGTACATGAGAACACAAATACAATCTAGATATGAAAAAGATGCTAAAATAGATGGTTTTAATTTGGGGAGAACAGTTAGATGAAATATGGGAACTGAAGAAAAATGGATTAAAAAATGTATAGCTACTTTATAGGGAATTAGAGGAGGAGCAAGTTAAGGAGTCAATGATAAAATGGTCAAGAAATTTTGGATATACGATTGAATTAGATAGATGGCAGCAATTGTGGGAAAGAAACTATAAACTGACAATGGCAACAGCGTATAAAGAAAATATGTACAAGATGTTCTACAGATAGCATATGTCTCCAGAGAGACTAGCTAAAATGTTTAAGGACAGATCAATGAAATGTTGGAAATGCAATCAAATACCAGGCTCTTTCTGTCATATGTGTTGGACGTGTGCAGAAGCTAAAACCTATTGGAACATAATCAAATCGTGGATAGAAAAGATAATACAACAATGTATAGAATTAAGACCAGAAATATTCCTGTTGGGTATTTTACCAGAGAAATATAGTAAAGAGAACACATATTTGATTATTCATATAACCACTGCAGCTAGGATTGTGTTTGCACAAAACTGGAAGGCACTGAAAGCTCCTCCAGAAGAAGAGGTGATCAGGAAAATAATGGAATGTGCGGAAATGAATAGATTAACAATGATAATTAAAGATAAGACAGAGTCAGAGTATTATGAAATTTGGGGAAAATTTTATGGGTGAAAAAGAGAATATGCTTAAAAGACAGCTAACACTAATTTAGATGGAAGAAAAATGAGGAGATAAGGATATTATCATACCTAATATAGACATTGAAAATCCAAGGAGAGGAGCTGCTCGGACATCACCCCTGAATTGTATCGGAAGAGGAATGGGAGGGAAGAAAGGAGAGGGAAGAGAGGAGAGGAGGGGGAAGGAAATAGGAAGGTTGGAGGGAAAGAGGAGGAAAAGTGGGGAGAAACGGGAGGGGAGTGGTAAGGGAAAGAGGAGAGGAGAGGAAGAAGAGGGAAGTAGGAAAGAAAGAAAGGGAGAAAGAAAGTAGAGAAGAGGGAAGAAAGAGAAGGAGGGTGGATACAGTGAAAAGGGAAATGGATGAGCAGCACCCAAACTTAAAGGTAAAGGTAAAGGTTTCCCCGCACATGTGTGCTAGTCGTTTCCGACTCTAGGGGCCGGTGCTCATCTCCGTTTCAAAGCCGAAGAGCCAGCGCTTATTCGAGGACGTCTCCGTGGTCATGTGGCCGGCATGACTAGACGCCAAAGGCGCACGGAACGCTGTTACCTTCCCACCGTAGTGGTCCCTATTTTTCTACTTGCATTTTTATGTGGTTTCGAACTGCTAGGTTGGCAGAAGACCCAAACTTACGTGTATATATTTATGTATGGCGATATATTTGTTGACGTGTGTGTGTGTGTGTGTGTGTGTGTGTGTGTGTATAGTGAGTTTTGCCCCATTTTACAACCTTTCTTGCCATGATGGTTAAGTGAATCTGCAATTGTTAAGTTAGTAACACGGTTGATAAGGTCGCGAAAGGTGATCATCAAATGACCCTGGGACACTGCAATCATCATAAATATGAGTCAGTTGCCAAGCGTTTGAATTTTAATCACGTGACTATGGGGATGCTGCAATGGTCATAAATGTGAAAAATGATTATAAGTCACTTTTCTCAGTTCTGTTGTAACTTCGAACAGTCATTAAAAGTATCGTTGTGAGCCGAGAACTATGTGTATCTAATAATAGAACCAGTATAAATGGAATTAGGCACTTCTGTAGATGCCCAGGTGCCAAGTCATGGAGGGCTTTAGCATCTTAAATTATGCTTTGAAATTTATTAGTAAATAATACAGGGTTCCATAAAAGAAAGTACATCTGGCAGTTCAGTCCTGATAAAGTGGAAAGTGTGAGGGGAAAAAAAATCAAAGTAACCCTGCCTTGATTTTGTTTGGTAAAGAGACTCTCTAAGAAGCTTTCAAGATTCTGTTATGCTACTCTACAGTAATTAAGGACATCCCTAGAATCCCTGCTGTTGTTTCCAAAGGGTTCAGATGTGCTCTATATGTTGAACCCCAAAACAGGTGTAGCAGAAAAATCAATGCCACAAGTTGACGCTGCCCCTGCTCTAAACAGAAGAGGTGTGCATTTGCCAAGTAATGTTGAAGAGCCCATTAGAATTTGCCTAAAATTGAACTACCAATGGAGGTACTACACTATTCATGTCAATTGTCTCCAACCCCTGGGCACCTAAACATACTGTAGATAGATCATTCTTCATCACTGATACTTCCAGTCTTGTAAAGGGATAGCTGCACACATAACAAGTAGTGCTTAATTTAGAACAATTCATTTAGTGACCGTTCAAAGTTACAAAGGCATTGGAAACATGACTTGTTACCGTTTTTCACACTTACGACCCTTGCAGCGTCTCCGTGTCCACATGATCAAAATTTATAGCTTGGCAACTGACTCATATTTATGACGGTTGCAGTGCCCCAGGATGATGTGATCCCACTTTTGCAACTTTCTGACAAGCAAAGTCAATGAGGAAACCAGATTCCCTTAATAAATTGTGTTATTAACTTAACAACTGCAGTGATTCACTTAACAACTGTGGCAAGAAAGGTAGTAAAATGGGGCAAAACTCACTTAAATGTTTCACTTAGCAACAAAGTTTGGGCTCAATTGTGTTCGTATGTTGAGGACTCCCTGTATTATGTTCCAAGTGGTTGAAAAGCAAAAGCACAAAAAACATTGGGGGCAGGAGCAGTCTATCACAGATATACAAACAGAATTCAGGTCAGAATCATACATTTTATTTTCTTCTATTTCAATTTCTTGAACTGCACACATATAAAAAACTTATAGGCCCTCCAAACTTATAGGCCCTCAGAGCTGATATTATATATTCTCTCTAGAAGTGGATCCATTAGGCAATTCCAGGAATTCTGGGAGTTGAAGTCTACGAGTCATAAAAGAGCCAAGGTTGCCTACCCCTGGCCTAGCCTATAGATATTGTTAATGTCTATGTGTCTATTGTTGGCTAATTTGTCAGAGTGCCAGGCTTCTAAAAATTCCCCAGTGTTTTGGACTTGGCTTGGTCTAGGACCGTGGTGGCGAACCTATGGCACATGTGCCACTGGTGGCATGCAGAGCCCTTGCCCCAGTCTTAGGCCTTCAGCTGGGTTTTATAAAACCTTTTTGCTTTTGGCCTGCAAAAAAAAAAGGTTCAATCAATCAATCAATTTCAACTTCTTGTGGGGGGAAAAAAAGATCTCGCAAAGTTGGAATTGATTGATTGAACTTTTTAGTCCCACCCAGTCTGCTGTTACCACCACAGCCATGCCCACCCAGTGGGCCACGCCCACCTAATGGGCCACACCCACCCGGCACCCGACAATACATAAGTGGTTTTGGGTTGCAGTTTGGGCATTCGGTCTCTAAAAGGTTCTCCATCATTGGTCTAGGATGGTCACATTTTTCCCACTTGAAATCATGGGTTAAGTCTGTCTATATGTTGTAAAATTAAAGAGTTTTCATCATGTCTTCTGACTGCTAGTTGGTGTTCGTGGATTGCGTTCTGCCAGTCTTCTGCCTGTTTATCCTACATTGGGTAATGAAACGTCTGCAAGAAAACAAACAAGCTCATAGAGTAGCAGGGACCCCACATATATCTTCCTCTGTAATTCTAGAGTACCTAGGTGTATCCTCACCTCACACTAGGCCTCCAGACTTCTCTCACCCAATGTGAACATGGAGATTTGGAGTTAGCTACATCACTGGGGGAAGTTGGCCTCTCCGTAGTCCCGAATGCTGGGCTTTCAGACCCATTAACTACTACTTTCTCCAACTAGGCAGGACAGCCAGACATACCGGTACTTACTTCTGAGCCACCCAGTCTTCCATTAGTGGCAGTCTGGCCTAATGTCCCAGAGTTGTAACTAGAAAGATGGACAAGACCTGATTGAAATTGTAACTTAGCTATAATAAACAAGTTCTTTATTGCTCTCAGTTGTCCATTCATAAAAAAGGAATGTTTCCTTATGCAGATGAATAAAGTAAGGATTGTATTAGAGATAAGTAATGCTTTTTAAGTTCTAACAATTTGGCCATAGTAAATAGAAGTATAATCTGCAATGATTTAAATTTTATCTTCCATGACTAAGTTAGTCCTCTGGTAATCTTTTAGCCTTTGCAATTGAAATGTTACGCTATATTTGTCCAGGTTTGCTAGTTACCTTTAGCTGTAGAATCTTTGAGTAAGCAATTATTTTCTCATCCTGTTCTATTTTTCATCTTATTCTGTGCTTTTGCATAACTGCTGTAGATTTCAGTTAATAAATAATTGGAAATCTTTCTTCCCTATATTATGGTATGCATTTGCAGGAAAATAATAAACATCCCTGCTCTTTTCAATGTATTCTGCATTGTATCCTTATAGCAACTGTAGATTTCATGCTCCCCAGGATTAAGAAGTGCATCTAATCATTTACACTTAAATGTATAAGAATACAGATTTTACAATGGTGATGTTGTTAGGGATAGCAAAAGGTAAACACAAAAGGCATTTTCCTTTGAATTGCCACTGGATGGAAATACTCTAATGGCAGGTTTCTGGGATCCCCAGTGTGAATCCCTCCAAGTCACCAATACACAAAGGTCTGATAACTATCATCTTTATTTCCAAAGTCTTCTATAGTCTTCAAGTAGTATTAAAGGCATGGCAGCATTCTGGGAAATTGGTGCTTTTTAAAAAAATATCCAACACAACTATTTTGTGGATGCTCAAGGTTCCATAGCAGCAATTTTGGCCTAGAACACATTCTCAAAATTTCCAGTATGTCCACTAGATGAAAATTTGAGAAACTATGCAGTACATATTTTGTCAGTGGATTCTACAAATGTATGTATTTTGTATGTATGTATAAGTAAAGTATAATTTTTCAATCTGTATTATTGACAGCAAGCACATTTTGTATTTTAGATAAGACAAAACAAGTATTTATTTTAGAGAGGAGTGAAACTCTTCTCCAGAATTATTTCAAGATACAGTGAATGTATTTTGCCTTAATTGGATTATCAAATGCGTGTGTTTTTATTTTCCTTTGAGTGCAGCCCCTTCTCTGCCCTTGATCTACGATTTGAAGTAGCTTTTAAACTTTGCTGATTCTGAATTATAATTATTGTTCCCAATTTTAGGTGAAATGGGAAATTAGGTTTCATAGCACATTTCCTGATTTAGATGCTGTATTTAGATGCCATAAAGGATATAACGAAGTGGTTCATATTATGATCATCCAACTGTTACCATTATTTCTCTTATGAATTGCCAGATGTAAGTATAATTTTGTGAAATTTTAGTTTTTGAATGATTGTTTTGCAGTTGTCTAGTTTATATAGTGTTTTTATTTTGCATTTTATTATATGTTTTATTCAAACTGTATTTTAGCTTGTTTTATTATAAACTGCCCAGAGAGCTATAGCTTTCAACATTTTTAACTTTTAAATAAAACTTTAGATAAAAGATAGATAGACTGACAGAGATATCCATAGATATATAGGTTTTAAAAATGCAAATACATTTTGAAGAAAAAGATAAACTTACATATGAAGATGTCTCCCAAAATAGAATACAGCATGAAAACAATTGATAAATTAGAGTATAAAAATATACAGTGCAAGTATTGTATCACAAATTATGCCATATACATTTTCTATGTGCCTTTTTAAAGGAGAATATTATATAATTCTATTTGTTTTTAAATGAGAACTGGGGATATGAATATAGTTGATATCTGTGGGTATTTATAAGAAAAGAGGGTGGACTGCTGGTTCATCATATGAAATGGGCTACCACATCATGTAAACTGCAGCATTTATCTAGAAATAGCTTTTGTGGGGAATGTGGATGCCCCTGGGGGAGTGTGGAATATTTCATAATTGCTGGGTTTTTTGGTCACCCTGAAAAATATTTTTACTGTTTATTAGCATTTGCTTTTATTTTATTCAGTTTGTTTTGTATGTTTTTATTATATGATATTTGTATGTTTTTATTATATGATAATTTTCTCCTAAATTCAGAATAATGTTCGTCTAATCTGAGCAATCCCCATGAGCAAATGGGTAGAATCATAGTAATTCAAGATATATAACGTTACGTTTGTTTCTTAAGTGCATATCCAATTTTCGTTATTCTCTGTGTAGAAGCTTTTCTTCTAAAAACCGAAATAATGCAGAATAGAGGAAATAAAATTAGAAAAATGAAAATTAGCTATAGTAAAATAGATGTCTTGCACTAGAATGTGCAGAAGCATTCAAGACATGTTATAAGAACATGGTCTGGGTCCTAACTAGGTAGGAATAAAAGGTGTTACTATGCAAATTTTTAAAAAATTGGAAGCAAGGTAAGCAAAAGACAGTGGAGACATAATTACTTTGTGGATTTTTAAAATTACTTAGTCAGATCTACAGCTTGGAATTTCCTAATGGTTTCATTTCCAAGTATTAGTAGGTCTAGCCCAGCATAGCTTTTTTCCCCTGTGGATTGGGGATTCTGGAATTGGCTCAATTTGGCTAGATTTTGCTATTTGGTATGTCTCTTTTTGCTTCTTTTTCATACGGAGTCCTCTCTGAGCTTGGTTGTTTGATTGCAGAAGATTCATCATTCGTTCTAATGATTGTGGGGTTTGCTCCTTGTTTGTATCGGTATTGGAGGTGTGTGATTTTCTCTTTGGTGTAGTGCAGGGGTAGGCAACCTCGGCTCTTTTATGACTCATGGACTTCAACTCCCAGAATTCCTGAGTCAGCATAGGCAACTAAATTTCATTTTTGATGTGTGCTGTTGTGTCCACAGTAAAAAAAATGACAATAAAGGTTATCTTATCTTATTAGGGTATTGTTTTCTGCTTGGTTATTTGTCTGGTGTTAATTCCTGCTTATCTGTTAGTTGCTGGATGTGTTCTGGTCTTTCTGTTTCCTTCATCAGCTTTTTTATTGAATGGTATGTAAATGTGGCTTATATCTCTGTGTTTATTTAATATCTTACATTGGAGCAGATAGATAGAGGTACTCTGACTTGCTTAAGAAATCTGTAACTGGTATTCTTGCAAAGGGAAAACCTTACTAGTTCACAATGCCATTATTCACTGAAATATTCTGGTTTATACTGTTTGTTTCTGTTTACCTTTTCACTAATTGCTTTCTGTAGGCCGTTTCAGAGAGATGCCCCACAAGCACAGAATGCATTAGCATTTCAAGGGTAATGAATGGGCAGGCGGTAAGAAGCATTACAGAACCTTTGAATAGCAGCTGAGCTGGTGCTTTTAAGCAATGACATCCAGGTCACTGAAGTGGAAACTGGTAAAGGAAACAACATTAATTTGTTTTATGCAGTTCTCTTCCTGATACCATCTGCCAAGTGATTACAAACACAGACACTGAGCAAATGATCTATAATAGTTTTGATATTTAGAAATATTACTAGACAGCCTATCTTTTTTGAAACTATAACATAAATATGCGTATTTAGGAAAATTATTTTCATTGCAGAAAACTAGCATGGGAAATTATATTTACCTTCACACTTCTTGCTGTCTTTTTTGCATTTTTACATGTCTAGAAAGTTTGCTTTGGTAGAATAGTACAATATGTAAAGTAGAGTGGTTTTTTTTCAAATGTTTGATTTGATAACAGTAAACAGATTGAAGGTAAAACTGAGGATTACTCCATACTTCATATATTTCTTAAAGAAAAAATGTAACACCTGCTTTATATACCAAATGATGCGATTGATATGTAACTACACTGTACATTCATTAATATCTTTAAATTAATATAATGAATTTTATTGAAGTAGAATAATGTAGAAAATAATAGAAAAAATGAAAAAGAGCCATTTTTTAAAATTTAGGCTTCATTTAGGTTGCAAATAAGCGAATGGATAAAGTACTGTATAGGTTGTTCCATTTCAAGTCCACTTATATTTGCTAGCATTTCCACTTCTTTATGCATTTATCCAATTGTTTAGAGCAGGGTGTTTTCAGTTGGTTTGAAAGAATGGTTTTCATTTGCCTAAACAAGAATTTTACAGAAAAGGGGCCAAAGATATCTTGGGCATAAAATTGGGTTTTTTTTTCCTTAAAAAAGAGAAGTAAATGTTTATACATCTGATGAGTAGAAAACTAAATATGAATATTTTGAAAACTGAACAGTTATGGTTACTTAGGCAAGTAGAGATTATCCTGTTCATATACCAAATGCAGGATCTTAACATGCACTATGAATTGTCAGACTGTCGTTTCAGCAAACAGCATGTGCTTGCATTTGGAAGTTGATCATGTACAAGATGCAGGATCTTGGATTCATTTTAATCTTGGGCTTTCTAGTGGTCTGACCTGATTTCTACTTTGCTGGCATTTGACTACAGGTAGTCCTCAACTTACAAACATTTGTTTAATAATCATTCAATGTTGCAACAGCAGTGAAAAAAGTGACTTATGATTTAACAACCGTTGCAGTGTCCCCATGGTCATGTGATCAAAATTTGGATGCTTGGCCACGTGTGTATTTATGACTGGCTGGGAAATTCTGAATGTTGAAGTCCACAAGCCTTAAAACCACCAAGGTTGAAAACCCCTGGTTTAGACTAAGAGTCCATGTAATCCAGCACCGAAGTGTGGCCTGAGAGGTCAGTTTTCTTCTAGAATTACATTCCCAAGCATGTAATATTTATTAAAATTCCTGCCAGCTCTCAATTTAATGCACCTCAATTTAGCACAATTTGGATTTAATTGACAAATTCTGCTAGATACAGAGGGTGTGCAATAGATGCTGCCCAGCTCCAGGCCTCTGGAAGTTCCTCTGACTCTTGGATCAGCTCAGTCCATAAAGGTGGGTGATTGTTCTGGCTGTAGTGCTTACTCTCATCTCAGTTGAAGCTTGTCTTTGGCAGGCCAGCCCACCACACTTGTAGTTGTCAAAGTGACCAAATGTCCACTATTTGAAATGGTTCCTTGGCTTCAGCTTAATTTTTTGGGCTTGAGGGGGATGGGAGTTGCATGAGAGTTTTGTTTGGCTCATAACTTCCCTTCAAAGACATTCAACTATACCAGGTGACTGTTTCCTCTGCTTGTCTGTTTAATCAAGGGTTTATTGTCTGAATCTGAATGTGATTCACGTACTAATATAAATTAATCAAGATTTGTCTAGTCTGTTTAACTTGATAGTGTCACTGAATTGAGTGTAACTCCTGATAGTTGTCTATACCAAGGGCTGGCAACCTGAAACAGTAAAAGAGCCACTCAGAACCGGTTCCCTCACAAAAGAAAAAACTGGGAGCCTCAAAGAAGGGTGTGCATGCGCGCGCATGCGCAAAACAACAGGCTCCAACTCTTTCCCCCCCTGGAAACGAGGTTCGCGGACCGGTTTTGATGCCGCCTTCCAGCTGCTGCCACTACTGCTGCAAACTGGAAAGGGCGATTCGTAGCTTTGGAAGCCCCCCAAGCAGGAAAGCGTGTCCCGATGAAGCCTTTTCCTACCAGGCTTTGCTGCAAAATCCCACATCGTCCAGGGCCCCCGTGATCGCCCAGAAGTGACCCAACAAACAGCACACCTTTCTCGGCCCGCAAAATGCCACAAGCGCAGCAAACGCCCTCTCTGAAGGGAACTGGGAACCCTTCCGCTCCCTAAACCCAATGATTGGCGAACGGCATCAGCTGGTCTTCTCACTCCTTTCCCTCCCTCCCTCCGCCGCCGCCTGCCGTTCCTGCGTTGCCTTTACTCATCGCCTTTACCTTTGCTAAGCCTGCCCGTGACGGGTTTGAAGAGGGTGCAGGCAAATTTCACGAGGCCGTGCTTGCACCGCTTCCCGTACCCGCTTATGGCTCCTGAGGAGGAAGGGCCCGGCTTCTCTTCTGCTAGCTAGCCCGTAAAGTCCTTGCCAACTTCGAGAGCGCAAAACTCCCAACTGAAGCCAGGTGGGGGAAAAGGGAGGCGGCCCTTTCGCTGCCGCTTCCCCGGACACCGGGCTTCCCGCGCGAAGCTTGTAGCTTTGGGAGGCACCTGCGCAGCAGCGGCAGTGGGTGTCCCTGGCGACGGGCACTGGGTCGCAGCGCCATCTTCAGCCCGGGCGCCGCCAGAGCCACCCGAGCGCCCTGCCCTTCCCCCCCAGGGCCTCCAAATCGCCACCGCCTGTTTGGAGATCATGTTTGACGAAGGCGGAAGCTCTGCAAACGGGATGGTGGAGGTTTGGAGAGCTGCGCGCGCAGCTCTCCAAACCACCGTCGCCCATTTGGAGATCTGCCGCCTCCGTCAAACATGGATGAAGGCGGAAGCTCGCTGCCCGTTTGGAGAGCTGCTGCCTTCGTCAAACATAGACAAAGGCAGCAGCAGCAGCTCTCCAAACGGGCCGGTGGAGGTTTGGAGAGCTGCGTGCACAGCTCTCCAAACCTCCGCCACCCATTTGGAGAGCTGCTGCCTTCTTCCGTGTTTCTTTCGGCCCCGAAAGGCACCAGCTCTCCAAACCTCTGCTGCCCCATTCCCTCAATGGGACTGTTTTACTCCCACTTTTTTTCCAGAATGGTGGAGGACTGGGAGCCGCAGGAGAGGGCTTAAAGAGGCACATGCGGCTCCGGAGCCGTGGGTTGCCGACCCATGGTCTATACAATTCTTGGCAATTTATTTTAACTATAGGTCTTCCAAGGACCGTTCTGTATTTTCTATTATAAATATAATCAGAAAAATAAAAAATAAAAAATATAGAAAAATAAATTATAAATGGAAGGCTCACAAGGACTGTAAAAATAACAAGAAAAAATTAAGAATATATATAAATGTGTGTCTGAATGTATGTGTTATATAGTGTAAATCATTTTTAAAAATCACTATACGAATCATACTTAATTTGGTAAATTTTAAAAAAGGGAAAAACATAAATATTATATTATATTATTATATTATATTATATTATATTATATTATATTATATTATATTATATTATATTATATTATATTATATTATATTATATTATATTATATTATATTATATTATATTATATTATATTATATTATATTATAATATTATATTATATTATTAATATTACATTACATTATATTATATATCATAATATAATATACTACTTATGTTAGGAGGAACCAAAACTTTGGATGTTGTGTAAATCCATTTGTAAAGTTATCATCCGAAAACAGTTTCTATGTTGAATTAATTCTGTATCAGATTTGTTTTTTAAATATGAAGATAGTTTTTTAATGTTGATGTGTATATCCATTAGTTAATTTGGCATTTTCTGTAAAATGTATTATTCATATTTTCAGTAAGAAGCATTCCAGTAATTTCCTTAATCTCGTCATCTGTCTCTTCCTCCTCCTCTTCCTCCTCCTCCTCCTCCTCCTCCTCCTCCTCCTCCAATTCCTGAATATAATAAGTTGTAGTCCAGTATTCACTTGTATCACAAGCCCAGATCTTCTATATATTGCCTCAAAGGATTAGTCTGATTAGTTTTTCTTGCATTGTGTGATACTCTTAGTAACCCTTCTATAGAATCTGTCATTTAAAAACCTCTGACTTGTTCATTTACTCTTTGTCAGTGTCTACCTTTCACAATCATATCTTACTATTTAAAAAATTTATTACTTAACTTTTCCGATTTTCATCATTATGCCCCTGGAAGTGTTCTGTTGACTGAATTGTTCTCCACCTCATAGTGTTATCTATTTTATTATGATGTTGTTCATTCAGCGATGCTCATATGTGTAATTTGCATTCTTACTGCTTAAAACAGACATTGGCAATGAATAAAACATTTTCTTCATAAAACTTTATTAAACATTCTTCTATATAATTATGTTCATCTAGTTGAAATCCTCTTGTGATTCCCCATTCCTCCATTCTTCCAACTTTTGCATTAGTGATACTACTTTCTTTATGTTGCATTTAGCCTTGTAGTTTACAGTACGATTTTTAGTATCTTCCTCTGCTGTTCTTGTAATAGATACATATACTTATAGCATTGATCTTTACTAAATATTAACTAATTCTAGCAGATATGATATTGTCATTTATGGGTTTTATCAGAGCATAAGCTTAGTAAGCTTAGACATTCCTTTTTGAATATTATTTCCATGCTGTTTCTCCAAATGGATTTATGCCAAGTTTATGTAATTATTTGAGTTAAAATTACCCAGAGTTCTTAAATTGACTTAAAACCATCTAATTTGGTAAACCTCATTTCCACTTTGATAGTTTCAAGTTTTCTTTGGTTTGTGCTTCTTGCATTCTACAGTTATATTTCTATGTATGTCAAGAAATTTTCTGTACAATACTGGCAGAAGAAGAGGGTTTGGTGAACTGGTATAACAAAAGCAACCTTGTTTTATCATTGTCGATTTCAGAAAAGGCAGGCACAACTACATACCTCTGTGAATTAATGATTCTCCTGTGGAGGTGGTTAGCAGCATCAAGTTTCTGGGTATGCAGCTAACCAGTAGACTAGCTTTGTTGCTCAACAGTGAGACACTGGTAAAGCGGGCACAGTAGCAATGTTAGATTCACCAAATTAGAAGGAAATCCTATAAAAAGGCCATATAAATCAGATGGCAATTAAGCATACTTCAAGAAGTCAGAAAGATTTTAAAATTACATTGCCTACTCTGGATGAGAATGTTTAAGCATTTAGTATTAGAGAGGGTAGTGTATATATTAACCAATCATTCCCCAACTGTGTCTTCTAGTAGTATTGAGTTTCACATGTTGTTATCCAAAACCAGGAGGTTTTTAAGTATTGGGGTAAATGAAAGTATACTTTAATATGACTTGAGATTGCTAGTTTGGGGAAAGCTGAACCTAGTGTGCCCTTTGGTTTTCTGGAATTGTCTTTCATTTTTCAATATGAAGTTAAAAGTGTATTTTTCAATATCCAGCAAAATACATAAAAAGATTTTAAAATTGTTGCTTATATAAACAGTATTCAATCTGCCACTTTAAATGCTAATTGTTAACTTGTCCTTTTTAGCAGTTCTCACTTTGAAACACGCTTCTATTTTTATTGTTGAGCTGTTAATGCTTAAAAAGGTGATAAAAAACATTTAAAGACTACAGTTCTTTAAAATGAAATTTCTTGGGTACAGTCAGGTCCACTGCATCTTTAACTCCCCCATCTCTCCTTTTCCCCAAGATATCTGAGCACAAGTGGCTCCATACCAGATCATTACAGGGAGTCCTTGTTAGCAACCGTCTCATTTAGCAACTGTTTGCAGTTACAACGGTGATGGAAAAATAACTTTATGACTAATTCTTTCATTTATGACCTTCACAGGTCTGTAAAGTAAAGAAAAGTTAATAATATAAGCGCAGTTGCGGTTTCATTTACTAATTGCTCCACTTAACCAAGTTAGCCATCCCAATTGTCCTCATAAATGAGAATTACCTGTACACAGAATAGATGTATAGTATCTGTACACATATGAGTATATGGTTAGACAAATCTATCAAATTTTATGTTCTGCTTTTTAAAAATACAAGCATACATATTTTAAAAAAGAAAATAATATTTTGGAGATATTAAATTATCTAAAAGATTTTAAACTTTAAAGAGAAATATTTATCTCTTTGCACATTTTATAATTTTCCAAGATGCTATACTATATATAATTAAACAATTTTTATCATTCACATAAAAGGTAAAGGTAAAGGTTCCCCCGCACATGCGTGCTAGTCGTTTCCGACTCTAGGGGCCGGTGCTCATCTCCGTTTCATAGCCGAAGAGCCAGCATTTGTCCGAGGACGTCTCCGTGGTCATGTGGCTGGCATGACTAGACGCCAAAGGCGCACGGAACGCTGTTACCTTCCCACCATAGTGGTCCCTATTTTTCTACTTGCATTTTTACGTGCTTTCGAACTGCTAGGTTGGCAGAAGCTGGGACGAGTAACAGGCGCTCACTCTGTTACGCGGCACTCGGGATTCGACCCGCCAAACTGCCGACCTTCTGATCGACAAGCTCAGCGTCCTAACCCACTGAGCCACCGCGTCCCTTATCATTCACATAAAGTACCGTTAAAAAGCATTACGTATAAATCTGCATGCTTACTCATTCATTTTGATTTGCATATGTTAAATTCCTTCCCCCCCTTTAACTATAGTAAGATAAATCTAAAAATAGAATGGAAATTATGCCAAATTTTCATCTGTGAAATTCTTGGATCAGCTTTATTTTCAAGAATGCCTTTGAGATTGACATGAACATATCGCCTTCCAGAAAAAAATGAAAACAATGAATTCTGCAGTTCATTGTTTAGTTTGGAAATGTTCCCTGACCTATGTAAGGACAAAATGACCAGAAATATTAGGGAATATATTGAAGAAAGTAGACAGAATATTGTTGCAAATAGTATTCTGATAAATCTGTGATTGGTCAAGCTCTCTTTTGCAGCAGTTTTACAAGAACACCCTTAAATGCTCTTAAAATTTCCATTGCATCCACCAGATAAAAAGTTGAGGACCGGCCTTGAAACCCTAACAAATTATATAGAATGCAATAATAATATCACAAAATAGTTTTGTTTTGTTTCATTTTTGAACTGATCCAAGGTAGTGATGACCTGAATCACTCTAGATCACATTGTAGATCTAGATTAGAGTATATTTTTTAGTCTTTTAGGGCAATGATATTGGGAGATGTTACCATCAGTCCCTTGCCATAGCCTGATTATGTGATCATATCCTGAACTTCTTTTTAACTGTTCCTACCACAGGAAGGGAGGCCGTATTCAAACTCCCTTGTAGCTGAAAGACTCACTTGGATTACAGAAGGCACTTTTGATGCCTCTAAAATTCTGATGCAAGGTTTGACTGATGCCTTGATTATTGCTCGGAATAAGCACATGGCAAAGGCTGTGGATCACACTGCACCTAGGTCAATTCTGTGCATGGATGCCAGTGGGCCTCTTGATTTTTAATTCCTCAAAAAGGAATTAAAGGTCCTCAAAAAGGACCACAACATTTTTCATCTCTTTCTAGCCTTCCTTTATTGGGAAAAGTTATTGGGAGAGTGGCAGACTTGCAATTCCAAAGGTACCCAGAGGAAGAAGATATTTGGATCTTTTTCAGTTGGGTTTCAGGCCAAGTTATTGCACTGTTTAGTGGTTGACCTTGGGCGGGTTTGGGGATTGGGTATTGCTTCCATCCCAATTCCATTGATCTCTCAGTGGCTTTTCAATATAGTCAGTCATGGTTATCTTTCAAGAGTGGCTCAAGATGTTAGAAGCAGGGTGTACTTGTTTTATGGTAGATCTCATTTTTTTTTCTGAGTTCAGTTCCTTTCAGTATTAGTATAGGCAGGGGAAGAGATTCAGTCCTAGAATCTTTAGTGGAAAGTTTCAAGGTTTGAGTTTCTCTCCACTCCTCTTTAGCATCTACTGGAGATTTCTGGGTGAAGTCATTCTGGTCCCCTCTGCCCTGTGGCAGCCCCTCAGATACTGGAACACTGCTATCATGTCTCCCTTATTGCTTCTTTTCTTTGGACTAGCCAAACCCAAGTCCCGTAGCTGTTCTTCGTATGTTGTGTCCAGGCCTTTCATCATCTTAGTTCCTCTTCTCTGAATTTTTTCCAAACTCTCAACATCTTTTTTCTGATATGGTGACCAAAATTGGCTGCAGTATTCCAGGTGTGGTCTTACTAAGGCTTTATAAAGCGGTAATAATACTTCGTGTGATCTTGATTCTGTGCCTCTGTTTTTACAGCCCAGGATTGTATTAGCTTTTTTGGCTGCTGCTGCATACTGCTGGTTCATAGTCAAGTGATCGTCCACTAGGACTCCAAGGTCCCTCTCACAGTTACTGTTTTTAAGCCCGGTCTTGCCCAATCTGTATTTGTACCTTTGGTTTTTTCTTGCCTCAATGTAAGACTTTGCTTTTTTCCACATTGAAACTCATTTTGTTGGATAGTTGTCAACGCTGCTAACATCAGATGTTCTTGCTTTGACAACAGATGGAAATGCAGCCATTTTCTCTATTGCTTTTAGAATTAGTTGCTGCTGGGAGGGGGAATAGGGATGAGAGTCCAGCTAGTCATAACAATAATAACTTAGTCATGGTAACCGAAGAACATTGGGCTCAGAGCTGATAGCATTTTGGCAGGCTGGAGAGCTAGGGAGAAAGCCCGCGCTTCAAGCTAATTGGAGAATGTGATTTATGACTGTTTATTGGAGGAGGGAATTGCACTTTGTTACTTTGTATCCAGGGGAGGGGAATTTAGTTTCTGGTTTCTACTATGTAGTGCCAGTACGTTGTTTCTCGAACAAAAGATTCTTTAAGGTAAGATTCTTTATCGGCTTAAAATGTCCTTTATTTCTTTATTTATTGTTTAATTCTTTTTTAATCTTTGTATTCTATGTTTTTTAATTTTTTATTGTTGTGAGCTGCCCTGAGTCCTTAGGGAGAAGGGCGGCATATAAATTTAATAAATAATAATAATAATAATCAGCATAGGTCTAAATACAATCAGTACACTGATGATACTTACACATTTCTGCCCTGGGCTGCACAAATTTTTCATATCAAGGTTCTCTTTCAGTGCCTGAAGGCTCTGGGACTCTGTGTAGAAGTAAGGTTAACAATCATAGCAAGACCAAGTGATTGTAGGCTTTAGGGCCTCCCAGTTCTGAAGATTTTCTGTCTTTGACTCTGGATGGGGTAGCACTCCTTCAGACAGAGTTGGTGTGCTTGGCACACCAGCAGGACCTTTGCACAAATCCAGTTTGAGCATCAGTTGCATCAGTTTCTGTAACTGGAGGCTCTGCTCACAGTCACTCATGCTTTACTTACCTACTCATTGGACTACTGCAATGTACTCTACATGGGATTGCATTTGAAAGCTGCAGTTGGCCAACAAGTTGGGCTGAACTCTTAGGAACCACACAGATGGATTTTCTCCACAATGATCTGTCCCTAACTTGCAAGTTACAGCTCTGTTATGAAGTCCTTTTTCAGAGAAAACAATCCCATTTTGCACATAAATAATGTTTCTCTATGTCTATGCTTTGAGAGGAAGAAAAGAACTGCCTTCTTTAATACAGGGTGCTGCTGTACTGGACCGTGAGCTGTTTGGAATCAAGCCGCAGAAGCGTGCACGCATACCCACTTGCACAAGCAGCGGGCAAGCGGGTGTGTGCGTGCTTCATTTATGTCTGCTGCTCACGCAAATGGAGCTGTGTTGACAAGCACTTGCTGGCCATTTGCATTGAACCATCCCCTTTCTCTCACCCTTCAATGGTCTTCAAAGCCGGAAAGATTGGGGAATTCTGCTTTGTTACATTGAATCTTATATTGGACTGGTTATAAATAAACAATCAGCATTGGACTGTATGTAAATTTTAAGTCTTTTTCATTTGATTTTGGCTGATTTTAATTTACATAGGCCAGGGATGGCAAACTGCTGGCCCGCAGGCAGGATGCATCATGGCGAAACCGTGCCCACCCCATTGCCAGCAATGGAAAAAAAGACATGATACGTTGCGATACGTCGCTTCCGGTTGCCTTCCGAGTGAAATTCAAGGTGCTAACAATGACATACAAAGCCCTACATGGCATGGGTCCGGACTACCTACGGGAGCACCTTCTGCCAACGTCAACACCCCTCCGTCCTGTGCGCTCCCACAGAGAGGGCCTCCTCAGGGTGCCACCGCTCAAGGAATGTGTTGTGACTCAGGGCCAGCCTGTGGGTCCGACAGCCGGGTCCGATGTATCGGAGGACTCAGATGTGGGGGAGGAGGGAAACGAACCGGCTGATGATGATTTGGAGGCTTTGCAGAGTCCTCAGCCGGGGACCTCTTCTCAGCTGTGTGAGCCCGAGAGTGCGGAGGATGATGACCCACAGCTGGCCCTGTTCAAGGACGCCCAACGCAGGAGGCAGACGAGCAGGGACAAACAAAGAAAGACTATGGGACTCCTCGGGAGGAGGCACAGGGAGACCACGCCCTGAGCTCTCTATAAAAGAAGTGTTTGGGGAGGGGCTGGTTGCTGAAAGCAACTTTTCCGCTTGAGAAGACAAGCTCTTGTGTTTTTGTTAACTGCGTAATTAAATCTTGGCAGAAGCCTTTTAGCCTTGGACGCTTTCCAGACTCTTCTCTTAATTAGGGGTTGCGAGAAGAGGGCTGGTTCAGAACAGAATGTCGGCTGGTGGCCCCCAGGGGGAGGGCATTCTCAGTGGGTGCGCCAGCCCTCTGGAACTGCTTGCCTACCGAAATCCGGATGGCCCCCGACCTCCGCACCTTCCGGCGCGATTTAAAAACTTACCTGTTCCAGCAGTCCGGCCTGGCCTGATAGCTCTTGGGGTCTCAGTTGTTTTTACTATTGTTTTTCACTATTGTTCAATCTGTATACCTACCTTACTCTGTACACCGCCCCGAGTCCCTCGGGAGAAGGGCGGTATATAAGAACAAATAAATAAATAGATAGATAGATAGATAGATAGATAGATAGATAGATAGATAGATAGATAGATAGATAGATAGATAGATAGATAGATAGATAAATAAAATTGCGAGTTATGTATAAATTAAGAATATATGCTCATGACTGAGGTGTCTGCTTATCTAATTGTAATAAATGTGATTCATCTTCTTTGGCCTTAAGATGTAGGCAAATTACTTGGAAAGATAAAAGCTAGCATTCATTTATGGATTGCTTAACCATCCTGGTGTCAGACTTCACATTATGTGTGTCAATACATTTTAATAGTTCAAACAGTCAACTTGAAGAGTTTAGGAATTTGCTGACAGGTAATGTTTTTACAAACCTGGCTAGATACAGTGCTTTATTGTGGCCAACAGGGAAATTATAAATGCAGAAGATCTCATACATAGAACACAAAAATCAAGTAGTCTTTTTCTGTCTGACTCAGACTGATCAGTCCAGACTCTTCCCTGTTGCCCTTTCAGGTCAACTGACTTATTTCTCTCTGGTTTGAGAATAATAGATTTCTGCCACACCAGCTTCAATCCTTATAGCTGGCTAATAAAAGTTACTCAAACGATCAACTTAACTTTGCAGTAAAGCCCTCCCTTGGAGGAAGTTTGTTCTCATTTCTGTTTTTAAAAAAACTTACAAGGCCATTGTGGAAAATGTCATTGTTACATAGGGCTAGGATTGATTTGGCAGTCTTTACTTTAAAAAACAAGGATAAGGTTGACAAGATCAAGGAAAACCTCTTGGAAGAATGACAGATTATTATTAGAAATAGGTTCTGATGCTGATCATTGACCACAGAGTCACCAGGGGATGGATTGGCTTCATTGCACTTTCCTAATTTAACTAATTTAATGAAGATGTCCTGAACAATATGCCTTGCGTTTGCATTGGTTTAAAGCTGATTGCAGATAAGGGAAAGATGACATGGTTATCATGCAAGCAGAACATTTTTTCCTTTTCAAATTATGCCCAACATTGCAAAACTTTAATATTTACTCCTTATCAGCATAATTTCCTAGATTCATATGTAGAAATGTGCTGTATTCAATTTGCTCTTCCTGTTACAAATTCATTTGTAAGGTGTTAGTTCATGATCAATATCCATTTCTGAGTATAATTTACAGATAGTCCTTGATTTATAACCATTCATTTAATGACTGTTCAAAGTTACAAAAAATGACTTATGACCGGTTCTCACGCTTATGGCTGTCATAGTATCCCCACAGTCATGTGATCGGTATTCAGGCACTTGGCACCTGGCATGAATTTACAATTGCAGCCTGCCAAGGTCATGTGATCACCTTTAGTACCCTCCCAGCCAGCTTCCCACAATGGGGGAAGCTGGATTTGCTTAACCACCTTGATTAGCATGGAAATTTTGATCCAGTTGTGGTCATAAGTCAAGGACTACCTGATTTGCTTTAAAAATGTAAAACCCTCTGTTTTGTCAGAGTACAAAAAGATAAATTCGTAATTAAGAAGATTAAGAAGTGTTTCAAGGTTCAATTGGCTTAAATTACAGTCTTTTGGAAATATATTTGACAAAAAGGTTTGACAATTATATGTTAGTGTGCAAAACACATTCTCTAAGACCTGTGGATATTTCACATCAAAAATCTTAATTGTGCTGCCGAGGTGCAAGCCAGCCATTATATGCATATTTTCAAAAAAACATTTGCTTTAAGCAGTCTTTGGTATAGTATTGTTTAATTAGGCTCTAGGCCCTTTTAATTTCCCCACTTACATTTTAAAATGTAACTGATTGACTTGTACTTCACATCTCCGTTTTGTCTTTAACTTTTGATATTATCAGATTTATGCCCTGACCTTGTTTTGTACAATTCATAGTAGTGTACATAATATTCCCACCTTCTGTTTTCCTCACAATAACAATCCTATACGACAAGCAATTTTTCATTTGCATTTATCCTAGACTGGTTTCAGTCAGGGTTGATGGGCGGAAAAGGTCAAGCCCATCTTTGTGGGGTGCCATGGGGTTTGGGGCCTTCCCCACTTCTGTTTAATACCTATATGAAGGCACCGGGTAAGCTCATTTGATGGTATGCAGCACGATAGTGTAAGTATGCTGATGACACTCGGCTGTAATTAATCCAAGTCATTTCAGCCAAGTGATGCTTGTTGGTATCTGGGTGCTGTGAAGGTCTGAATGGAGAAGAGCAGGCTTCAGCTGAATCATAACAAATGAGTTTAGTGCTGAAAAATGGTATTGTGGTACCCCAGCCAGATCCAGTATGCAATCTAGGGGGACATTCTGGACTTGTGGCTCTTGCTTTAGGAACAGGTGGCAGCCGGGGAGGGTATTTGCACAACTTCAGATTGCATCCCTTGTTGGATTGAGCAACACTGTGCACAGGCAGTCATGCTTTATTTATGCTGTGTGCTTGGATTACTGTGGTGCGCTCTATTTGGGGCTGCTCTTGAAGAGCATCTGGAAGCTGCAGTTGATCCAGAATGCAGCAGCAGAAACAATTATGGACTTGCCTAGATATGCCCATTTTACAGCATTGATTCCTGACTACACTGGCTCTTAACAGGCTTCTGGATGCAATTCAAGGTGGTGATTGTCACCTACTTGACACAGGGTCAAGATATTTAAGATGTTGCCTAACCCCAGTTGTCTCTAACAAGAGGGGTGTGCTCTGGGTTCCATCTGTGGGACCCAGGAACTATGTCTTTTCTGTCATTGTGTTTGCCCACTGGAACACCTTTACCTCCCCCACCTTTCCCATCACCTCCCCTACCACCCCCATTTTCCCAGGCATGAGATTCATGAGGTTATGTGAGGCTGTGAGTTACGCTGATAGGTTCAGTTATCTTTTTTTGGTCTCTTCTTTACTGTGTTCTTATTTTTATTTTATACTATTATATTGATGATTTGTAATTGTGTTCTCCACCCAGAATTACTTATGTGAGATGGGCAGCCTAATAAATTCAGCTAAATAAATAGTAAATAAAATCCAATTTGGGTGTGTCAGACATTCTACTGTAATGACCACCCTATTAATTAAATCAAGGGCTTACTTTGCTGTCAATTGCTGCTTACTGGCATCAACTCATAATTCTTGAACAAAGGAACTCTAAAGATAGAATCAAATGTGAAAACTTACAAAGAATTTTAATTCTGTATCTGAAAAGAAGCCATGACAAATACCTTGAATACCTTACTATTTTCAGGCAATAGCTGAGTAGGAATTTACTGTCATAAAACAAAAAAATATAATATAGAAAATAATCTTTTATTTTTTTTTGTTCTATAGAGTTATATATGTGTGGCTCCTTTGCCATGGAACTGAAGTCTTAACTGAACCATGGTTTTCTCAATTTTAATGTTCTGAGTCCACGTTAAACATAAATTAACCACAACACATGGGTTTGCATTTATTCTAGCATGTTGTGTGGATCCAGCAATATAGAGCAAGGGATGCAGATATCTACATTAGGTTGTTAAGATTTATATTGAGCTGCCTGTCATAATGACTTTTTAAAATAAATTAATTTTACTTTTAATATAAATCTAAAAGGAAACCCCTACATGGTGTCCTTTTCTGAATTCTGAGAAGTAGTGGGGGGGAAAAGATCTGTGTTGGGAGCAACCTGTCCTACATTTCATACTCAAACTGGTGCCATCCCAATGTGTTGGCCGTGCTGACTAGGAATTCTGAGAATAATAATTTGAACACATCTAGAGGGAACCAGACTGGGGATGCAGGTAGATATCCTCTTTCATGGTCTTTCCCCTTCAAGCTTTACTGTAAAGTCTCACAGAGTATCCACTGCAAGAGTAAAGTTTCTTATGCTATAATCATTATGGCTATGCAGTTTCCAAAAAGGGCTTCAGAGTGCAGTTGTAGGACATAAGAATAAAGAAGCTGCCCATATGTAATACTGAATTTTCTATTTATTGTTCCTTTCCCTTTTAATTATGAGCTTAAATGATTTCTTTAAAGTCTTCCCTATTTGTCCCTTTTTTATTCTTCAGAGGCAGTCTCTTCAGTTAAAGTGTTGTCTTTTATACTTCTATTTTTCCACTTACAGTATGTATCTTTTTTGGCCAAGCTACAGATAGCACCATTCATGTACAGTTGAAATTGGGAGGAATTTGCATGGAGATAGGTTTTAACTTTGGACATCTCATCTAGTCCAGATCAGACTGTTTTTTTGAATACTAGTACATAGAATTCATAGGTTTCACAGGCCTTACTTTAGCAGACTTCAGATTTAACTGTCAAAATCTGCTAGATCCATAGGGACGCTGCTTACTTCCATCTCCTCTGCCTCCTGGATGTGTCCAGTCCAAACATTTGGGTAATCCTTCTTTTTCTGATTAACCCATTGCTTCTTGGCTTCAGCTCATCTTCAGTTTGCTGATCCAGTGGGCTCCTTGTCTATTAAGGCAAATTAAATATGATCACTAATTAAAAAGTACCACCAGGGGAGTGGGAACATTTTTAGCACTTTTTGCAAAAAAAAAAAGTCTACCATTGAGTCCAAGAAATGAATAACTCTAGAACTCAAGCTGTTGTGATAAGTGCCTTAGTACCTGCTGGACATTCCATCCATTGATAATGCAGCCATGGCAACTAAGATTGTATTAATATTCCATACCCATAAGTTTGTAAAGGTACCTTCTGATCATTCTACAAAAACTTTGAATCTAATAATTCTTAAATAAAAATGTTTTACAAATTCCAGCCAAGATTTATTCCACAACAATGAAACCTTGTTTAATTCCGATAGAGGAAAATATTTGTAGCTCAGAGTTGAAATGAGGGGTCCTTTGCGCTCCCTGAACTTGGTTGTTACCAACTTCAGAAATAACCAGCAAAGAAAATATATCCATGTCTCTGCTTTTTATGTATCGGAAACATCTTCTGAGGGAGCTAATACTATTAGAACTTACGTGTTGTTACTTTTTTCCCCAAACAGAAATGCCTTTTTTAGCCTGCAGCATGTTTTGTTCATAAATGGCCTTTGTGCAGAATACAGAGAATGTTGGCCAGCCTTTTATTTATTGTTCAAATTCAAATAACTAAAGGAAACAGGTATTTTTATTTTATGTGGAATGATTTGTTCTCAGAAACATAATATCATATCTTTGTGACTAAAGATTTACTACATATTTACAAAAGCAGGGAAATTTGGAGAATCATGTTAATCATTTTTATAAATTATGAAGTGTGTGTGTGTGTGTGTGTGTAAACTGGCTTTGTAAAAATAAGGTTTCCCTACGATATGCTACTAATAACCAAAGGTTAGAAATCTTTTCTGGTTTTGAGTGTCATTATGTGATGGTCCAAGCACCATGTTTAATTTCAGTTTCAGACATGTCTCTTATGGATCTGCCATTGATCTTGCTATCCATCAGCTCTGTCTTGCCAGCTGTTGTGATATAATATGATCTTAGTGACAGAGAAATATTGTTGTATCCCATATCCTTCCTCAAAATTAATTTAATAAGGGAGTGTCCTGCATTGCTACAGAAGAGATAATTTGTACCTGCAAGAGTGGGCTATATGTGTATTGATAAAAGTTCGTAGTGTGTGCATTGGGCTCAGGATGAAAATTGACAACTATACATATCTAAGATCAGGCTTTGCTCATAACCCGAGATGCCTAAATAGCAAATACAATTTTGCATTGGAATAGGAACAATTCACTCTTGACATCTGTTTCAGATTGAAATTGAGTTTAAAGGAGATTAAGATAAATGATATAGATTGAAAATCCAGGCGCAAATCTTGGTTTAGTTCCTCTAAAATCTGTGGCTAGTCTGATTTCTCTGGGGGGGGAAAACTTAGGTGAATAAGCTTACAGGATTCCTGAGCAGCTCTGGATTATAAATTGATTAGATTTATTGTGTTGAATTTCAATCCTAAATCCGTAGTAGGATGACTACAAAAATCCATCTTTTTCTTCTGCATTTAACTAAGAGGATATTAGTTGTAAAACTTGAGCGGAATTTGTAGTTCAGCCTAGCTACAATGGTTGAACATAGCCAGCCAGGGATACATAGACATAACACATGCTCTTGCTGCAGTGTACAGCCAGTAGAGGGAGTGAAAGTTAACAAACTTCCCCTATTGGCATATAACACTCTGCCTGATAAATTAGTGTTAATTGGACATACTTCTGTGCATCCTGTTCCTGGATACATAGTGTAATATTTGTTTGGTTTGCTTATTAGAATAATAACTACATAATGGTGTTTTAGTCAGGTTTCCCAGATTCCCAAAGATCATGTTAGATGGAAATTTTAGGAGTTATAATATCAAAACATCTGGAGAGTATTGATTAGAAAACCATAACAATAATTTGCTATTTCACTGTTTCATTCAAAGCAAATAATGCATACTGATTATCTCTCTTTATCTTGTGTGAATGTTCATCCCTGGTCTGCCTATTACAGTGGTAACTTGATTCTCCTTTTTTGTGCCTTATGAGCTTAAACCAGGGCACACAACTTGAACCAGTGCCTCTCTGAATTGTATAAAATACATGGGAAATTTAACTATACAAGTTGTAAAAACTACAACTGTACAAGCTTTAATTAATTGGATTTAATTCTTGTTTTAGTCCTGACCTGTTTTTACCATGTTGCGTCCAATATACCACTTGAAGACTAAGTAGCTTTCAGCATAAAAAAACAGTTGCAGCCTTTCTTTAAACTCTAAAGATGAGCAATTCTTATTTTTAATAACTTTTTCCTGGATAGATAGAATAGTGCAGGAGTGTCAACCTGCTGACCCATGGGCCGGTTGCCTCATGCGGAGGCTGCGCCCCACCCCAGCTCCGGCAGTGCAAAAAAAATTGTGATACGTCGCAACACATTACGTGACACGGCGAGTTTGACACCCATGGAGTAATGTCTTAGCCTTCTGGCATATTCCCATACATTCATTGGCCGTGGCTTTTTTATAGCTGTGAATCAAGGCAGAAGAAGCTATTCTTTTGTGTTAGCTGCAAGTAATATATTTTCATTTTATGCTTCAAGTGTTAGCATTAATTTTTTATGTTAAATTATAAGGTTTTCTAGGGCAGTTTCCATAAAGCCCTCTTCAATGACTCTTTTGTGGATTTTAAACAGTTTTGAAATGGAAGTGTATGATTGTTAATTTTATTGGATAATTTAAAATATAAACATGGGCAATCGTGTTTCACCCTCCCCCAGTCCTATTGTCCAACAGTTCTGATTACAGAGCAGTGTCTGAAGTTGTCCTTGGGCTATCGTGAGTTATTTATAGGAAAAAGCAGCACCTTTGCAGGGATTCAGCTTTGAAGAAGGTCAAAGAATGGCTCCTCTTGTCAGGGAAATGCACCTGAAGAATAAAGATATAAACTGTTCAGCCCTGGATTTAAATTTACACCCTGGAAAGTTAGAAAAGAAAGTTTTATTTTAAAATGCCGCCAGTCACCCATTGTCTCGGCTTACCATATATCTTCCTGACTAAATTTTATGAAATCCTATTAAAATAACTTCTTCAAGTTGAATGCAATACATTTTCCACAGACATTTACATACGCTGTATATAGAGTGGATTGAACCAATTACCCACCTGCTGGGAGCTTTCTTTTCATTTTCTGCTGTCTTTAAATAATGGAGAGGAACTTAGGAACTTTAGCAAGTCAGTTCAGGTTGGCATTGTTTAGAGAGGCTGGACCTGAAGCCTCTTGTAGCAGAAAAGGGGCTCTGGATTCAGCTTTGAAAAAGAGTCGAGAATGGTTCTTGTCAGTGAATTGCACTTGGAAGAATAGAGATTGAAAGCCTTCAACGCTAGATTTAAATTTACAACCTAGGGAAAAAAAGAATTATCTGTCAGAAAAGAAACAGTTACACTGCTTATTATAGCATAGTTCATACCTAGCTGCTTTTATCCCTATCCCTCCCCTCCTCTTTTGGAGAGGGTCCTAATGGCTACCTGGACAAATTTGGAAGTGATTTGACGTTGCCTCCTCTTTCCTAGGGCTGAGAGGAAGGGGGACTGGTCCAAAGTCATTCAAATGGCTGGATTAGAATTTATGGTCTCCCAGTTTCTAGCTTAATGCCTTCTAATGCCTCCCATTAGAAGAATTTAATAAAGCCAGTAACAGAAGACTGCTTGACCTCAGAGCTATTTTCCCCACCTCTACCCACTGCTGATAGATTTGGGGGATATAATTGTTGTGAATGTTATGTTGCTCATAAATAATCATAATTCAATTGTCCTTTCAGGAAAGCTAAAATTTGTCAACCTTATTTTTCTATAAGGGGTAATTTGGTCATTTTTCATCTTGAATTTCTTTCCTGTGGTATTACTCAATTAATTTGTTTTATTTTAGCAGCAGTGGTCAGATTATAAAGATAATACAGAAAATCAGCCCCCCTCCCTTTTTGACAGCTTCCTTTACTACTGTTTTTAAGGAGAGATGTGGGGTGGGGGCTGATTTGCCTAAATTGGGAACAAGAAGTTGTAGGTAGAAGATTTTATAGAATACTTTTATGCTGCAGTAAAATGGAAAGAAACAACAAATACAACTTCCACACGCTGGAGTAATACAAAAATTGGCCTGTTCTTTCTTCCTTCTCTTGCTCATGAAATAATGCTGTTTATAAATTCTTGGTATCTTTTTCAAAGACATTCTAATACATTCATTTTCTTGAGTAGAGAGAAAAGAAACAATTTTGCTTTTACTCTCCCCCCCTCCCCAACTGCTACTTTTAATTGTCCATTATGCTGCTAATTTGGCTAGCATGTAATAAAAACCTTCCATTTTCATTGACTTGCTCTTCCATCCCTCTGGTTATAATCAATATACATATTTGAAATGGGGAAAATGAGGAACTCGTCCCAATTTGGTCATGGCCTATTTAGAAATTCATGGTTCTTTCTGTTTTGAGATCTAAATCCAGAGTGCCATTCTTCGTTAAGGTTTTAATTGTATTTAGGAAACAAGCAGACTGTGTACTCAGCTGTCTCTGATCAGTTAATTCAACCAACAGAAAACCATTCACTGCTTGAATTAAATTGGAAGGTGACTTCAAGGTAAATCTGATGTGGCATGATAGATTGAATTAACTATTTCAAACCTGAAACCTGTTCAGTGAGAAATGTTCATAAAGGCACATACTTGCCACCAAATTACAAGATAGCATTGTATCTTGAACATTGTATGCTCAGATTCCTCACAAATACAGAAAAAGAAAATAATAAAGGTAACATGATCTCCTCTTTGAAAAACTCCTTTTTACCCCATTTTGAAAATAAACAATACTGTACTTTTTATTCCTATAGAATGAGAATCATTTGCATTCTGGCTACATTGGCATGTTCATATTTCATTGTCATCAGCCAAGTTAAGAATGAATCCAAACCTGTGTACGGAGGAACACTCCTGCAAACAATCATACTACACCTTTAGTTTTATCTAGACATCTTCTGCCTTGGCAAATCTGCTTTATGGCTCCCATAAAATAAAGAATGGATAATTGGAGTTCGTCTTGCTTCCTGACTCCTTCTAGATGAACAGGTAGAAGCCATTGCCAAAGGAGTTTGTGCCCAACTTCAGTTAATGTTTCTGTTGCTGGCAGGTTACTCATGCCCTTAGCATCAGCCGTCTAGGCTACTGTAATGTGCTCTGTTTGGGTTTGAGAATATTTGGAAAGTCCAGTTAGCTCCAAATGCAGTTGCCCCTGCATTGCGTTGGTTGCCAGTCGGTTTCTGGGTTCAGGCTCGTTCTGTGTTTTTTTTTTAATCTATAAAGCCCTTCATGGCTTAGCACATGCCAACCTCAACCTGCCAAATTGAATCCAGCAGGGAGAAACTATTGCAAGATCCACACTTTGAGGAGCTTCAGGGGACTTTATATTGCAGCACCAATACTGTCAAAGAGCTTTCCGGTGGCAATCAGGCTGGCTTACGTATTTGCTGGTTTTTCGCAAGATTCTAAAGATTGAACTTTTTGGAGGCCCTTCCCCTGACTTGTTGCAATATTGTATTTTTATTGTGTTATGTATTTTTAATTTTTATATATATTTTGCTTTACAATATAGTGTATTGTATCTTTTATGTGAGCTACCGAGAGTCATTTTTATTGCAGTGGCATGGAAATATGTTTTATAAATAGTAAATGTGAATCTTCTGATTATGTGCTTTTCTTGTATAATGCTCTGCAGGCAATATAGGAAAAATTCTCTCTCTCTCTCTCTCTCTCTCTCTCTCTCTCTCTCTCTCTCTCTCTCTCTCTCTCTCTCTCTGTGAAAATACAAAAAAGTCTTTAAAAATATAATAACGCTCTCCCTAATTAAAAACCCTACAATCTGGCAATCTGTATGTAAAGTATTGTATGGTCACTGCATAAAGTAGGCTACTGTTTGAATAACAAATTGAACCTTGACCACCTGATCAACTGCAGTGCAAATGTGATGCCCTTTGGAAGGACTCACTGGAGAAGAGCCTAATGATGGGAAAGAGAAGAAGGGGACGACAGAGAATGAGGTGGCTGGATGGAGTCACTGAAGCAGTAGGCGTGAGCTTAAATGGACTCCAGAAGATGGTAGAGGACAGGAAGGCCTGGAGGAACGTTGTCCATGGGGTCACGATGGGTCGGACATGACTTCGCAGCTAACAACAACAACAACTCTACCCAAAGGATATTTATAAAAACAGACTTCAAGTGTAGTATCTTGAGGTTCTGGATTAGTAGTAGTAGTAGTAGTAGTAGTAGTAGTAGTAGTAGTAGTAATAATAGAAATAGATAGCCACAGTAACAATGTTTGAAAACATGAACTTGAGTAAGTGTGACAATTGCTGGTCCCTAGTGCTTGCTTACTTTAGACCAAAGGTCCCCAACCTTTTGGGCACCAGGGACCGGTTCTGTGGAGAGAGGTTTTTCCGCAGACTGGAGGGTACGTGGTTTTGTGTGCTGCCTGCATCTCACGGATGGGGCTCTGCTTGTTTGTGCAGACCGGTTGCTGGCATGCTGTGGCCCGGTACTGGTCCATGGACCGGGGCCTGGGGACCCCTGCTTTAGACACTGCTTCCCCAATTTTTTCTTTCATTACCCAGAACCATTTATCAGAAAGTTCTTCTTGCCACTTATAACATCTTTATTTACGTGTCCCTCTTGTGATTTGATAATAGGTTCGTGTGTCATTACCCAAAGAAAAAAATACTTTTACCCAATTTGGGGTGATTTATCCCGATTTGGGAAGCACTGCCTTAGACTATGAATAATATTTGATTCATCTATACATCTTATTACCTGTTGGCTAGGTTTTGAGATAGCTTCCTTAATAACAGAAGTTCATCTTGATCATGGTTGCTGGCAATTATAAAAAGGTTTTAACTCCCCACTCCTGCCCCTGCCATTAACAATCCTGATCAAAAGAGTGAAAAAATTGAGATTAACTTTTCTTAATATGAATATTAAGATTAAAATTTCTCTCCTCCTCTTCCCTTCAGTTATTGTTTCCCAGTTGTTACTTGGGCAAACATTTAATCCCACCTAGACTGGTTTTTATCTGAAACTAAATTCCAAATTCTAGACAGCACACTAAAAAGCAGAGACATCACCCTGTCAACAAAAGTGTGTATAGTCAAGGCTATGGTCTTCCCAGTTGCAATGTATGGCAGTGAAAGCTGGACCATAAAAAAGGCTGAGCGCCAAAGAATTGAGGCCTTTGAACTCTGGTGCTGGAGAAGACTCCTGCGAGTCCCTTGGACTGCAAGGCGATCAAACCGGTCAGTCCTAGAGGAGATCAACCCTGACTGCTCTTTAGAAGGCCAGATCCTGAAGTTGAAACTCAAATACTTTGGCCACCTAATGAGAAGGAAGGACTCACTGGAGAAGAGCCTAATGCTGGGAAAAGTTGAGGGCAAGAGAAGAATGGGACGACAGAGAATGAGGTGGCTGGATGGAGTCACTGAAGCAGTAGGCGTGAGCTTAAATGGACTCCAGAAGATGGTAGAGGACAGGAAGGCCTGGAGGAACGTTGTCCATAGGGTCGCAGTGGGTTGGACACAACTTTGCAGCTAACAACAACAACAACAACAAATTCCAAGACACAACATCCAAAACTCAGTAAAAAAAAATGCTGCTTGGTTTTTAAAGATCCAGCAGTGCAGTGTGTGAGCAAGATCAAAGTCCCAGCCCATATGTAGCAAGAGCAGGATTTTAGTTACACAATCTTTTTATCTTGACTTTTTTTATTTGCCCCCTACCATGATTACCCTTAATTGTTGGAATTACACTTTCAAGTAAGAATGGCTGAAAAAATATCTAGCCTCTGTTTGGTACAACCCCAAATCCGCCAGTCCTTGTCATTGCTTTTTCACACAATATTCCTTAAGTCTACATGTTTATAGGATCAGAATAAAATTACTGGTGATGGAAGAAGAAATCACGCCTCCTTCACACATTAGAGTATTTTATTTTGTTTTACTAAAAGATTTCATTTCATCTTTACGCCTGCTAGCATCCATGAATTAACAGTTGAAGCATGTCAGACTATGATTAAAATGCTATACCTTTTTCATACATAGCTTGATTGGAAGGTTGGAACTCTACTTAATGAAAAACTTCTTATATCCTTAGAGGACATCAGGTTAATAGTTTCAGCTCTTCACAAGAATTGCTTTGCTGCGGGCAATGCAGATAGGAATTATATTCAACTGCCTCTTGAACATGCTTTTCTCTACTAAGTCTTTGTTATAGTCCTGGTAGGGTTAACATTCCTGCTTGATTGATTTGTTTCTCCATTGGAATGAATAGCTTGCCTCTGGGATGGCTTAAACTCCTCTGTGATGTGTGCCCCAAGGACCATTCCATTTCTTTAAAGGTGTGAAGTTCACAGAAGCTGAATGGTGGATGTTTGCTTATCAGGCTCCTTCTTTCATGTCTGTTTGTTTCCATTTTGAATCCATCTAGAAAGCTGAATCTACCTAGAATCTCTCTATGAAAGTTGAAAGTGTGAGGGGAAGGGGGAGAAGAGTGTGGGGATGGGGTCCCTTTGTTTAATTTAATTTAGTTATCTTCAATTGTCCTGGCCACTGCTTAGAGAGAGTTATAGCTAATTACCACCTCTTGATTTAGCAATGAAGCCTTAAAATAATGTGTGCAAGCAATTCCAGTAATGAGTAGTAATGAAATTGTCTCCCCCAGTAGTACTGCAGTCAGTGGGATTAGTGGAAAGAGTAATGTGTTGTTTATCCCACTCATTGTTAAATTCAGAGATTTGTGACTTTGTGTTAGTTCCGTGTGATGAATTTGTTGATGTGACAAATTTCAAATAATTTGGAAGTACCTTTTTTAAAAAAAGACATTGCAGTAAACTATGTCTACAATTTATATTTTATTTTAGTGTATGATTTGATGATGGTTTCATTGAGCATTTCAGTATAAAAATACATTTCTGCCACTTTTCATAACACCTGTCTGCAGGTCTTAAACCAGATGTCTTTTCCTGGGACCCCCCACCAACCTTGACTGTGAATTGGGTGAGGGGGTCATTTTGCATTCAGCTGACAAGAATATAAGATACTGTTAAAAACAAAGGAATAGAGGCAGGCTAAGGTTAGACTGAAAAGCATGGATAAAAATGGTGTCTTTGAAGCTTTGCTAACACTTGGCAGGGGTTGCTTGCCCGCTGATTTTTAACCTTTTTTTAATGACTAAGTAGGACTTCTCTCTCTTTCCCTTTCCTTTTTGGTTACCTCTTTCCCATGCTTCACCTCCATCCATTTTATTCTGCTCCCTTTCCTTTCTCTTTCTCACTGCTTATCTCCATACTGGAATTTTTTTTTTCATTTTCTTTTCTGACTGTTGAGAGGGAAATATGTTCACACTTGTATGTTCTGTGGGGAAAGATGACCTACGTTTGTAAAAGAGAATTATTGGTATATGCAAGTACAGGGCTAAGTAATTTTATGAATAGGTTACTTTATTTAACAAGCAATTTATTGTAATCAGTGATTAATAATTAAATGAATATTGATTCATTTTTTCTTGTCCCTGCCTCTTTTTTTGAAATGTGGCTTCTGGCAGGTATATCTAAAGAGCTACAAGCATATAAAAACAAATATTTTACCTGCACACATTTTTTTATTCTCTTTTTTTTCCATGTAGTTATTTATACTCTTTGTATCCTCTTCCAACAATTTCTTTTCTTGATGTTTCTCATACTGTCGGTCTAATCAATCTGCCTATTCTGTTCTGTTGGACACTTAGTCTTCCTATTTCATTCATTCTCAAATTATTGTTAGTGGTTTCTGTTTATGGTTAACACTTTGGGTAACTTGATTTTTGCCATTCCAGTGGTAGAGAATCCTTACTTATGAGACTTTTTTTTTGCAAAAGTGGAAATGCCAACAAATTGCGCATTTTTTTTTTATTGAAAAGTTTTAAAATACAGTTTTCCTTTAAAAAACCCCCCTTCCCCCTCCCTGCTCCCCCCCCTACCTCCCCCCAACCTCCCTCCCTCCTCCCCTCCCTCCATCCCCCCCTCCCCCCCCCCGACTTCCCAGAGCTAAATACAAGGTATATATCTATAAAAAGGCAATCATAAACAACCATATACTACCCACTATAAAATCTAAAATCCATTACTCTCTAGCTTATATAGGATAAGACACACCTTAAGAATATTAACTATATATAAAAAACTAGAATAAAAAAGAAAAAAAAACGAAAGAAGACTTATTCGAATGCTACATAAACAAATTGCGCATTTTTTATAATTGTTGAAATGGGTTTTAAAATCTCTTCTCTTTTTTGTATGTAATAAGGTGTTCTTTTTGTAACTTCTTTACAGCCTCAACGCACAAAATGTCAGTAGAATAGGTGAAAAACCTAGTAGAACCTGCCATGAACCATTTTGAAGGACCACCCGAAGGAGAGGTCAGTGATGAACTAGGCAGTAGAGAAGTGAATGAATCTGTAGAGGCAGACCTAGAACATTCTGAAGTAGAAGAAGAACAGCAGCAGTATGCCATTCATTACCCAAGATGTGCCAATGGCAACCGTGAACGACCTTCTAGGCAAGAAGAGGAAAGCACCTTAGCACGGTCAGCCAGCACTGAAAGTGGCTTCCATTATCATACTGACACTGCTGAAGGAGACGTCATAGCTATAGCAGGAGACAGCTATGAAGGTGACAGAGTGCTGGAGAATGAGGACGAGAGTGCCTATGGGGTGCAGTACCGACCTGAAGCAGAAGAGTACATTGAAAATGCTGAGTCAGAGCACGCCGAAACCATTCATAACCGAACTCTTCCCAACCACTTGCACTTTCATTCCATTGAGCACGAGGAAGCCATGAATGCAGCGTATTCTGGGTATGTGTACACTCATAGACTCTTCCAACGAGGGGAAGATGAGCAGTATGCCGAGCCCTATGCTGATTATGGGCTGCAGGAACATGTGTATGAAGAGATAGGTGACACACCTGACCTTGATGTGCAGGAAGGTCTTAGGCTGTATGAGCAAGAGAGAGAAGAAGCTGACAACTATCGAAAGGAAGCTTTGGGTGCACGACTCCATCATTATGATGAGCGCTCCGACGGGGAGTCCGACAGCCCTGAAAAGGAGGCAGAATTTGCCCCGTATCCTCGTATGGACAGTTACGAACAAGAGGAAGATATAGACCAAATAGTAGCTGAAGTCAAACAAAGCATGAGTTCTCAGAGCCTAGACAAAGCTGCTGAAGACATGCCAGAAGCAGGACAAAATGAGGACACTAACATTCCTGCTAATATGCGCCATGAAAGTAGCAATCAGGTTTCAATGAATGCTAGAGTACCTGTTAATGCAGGCGAATCAGTGCAAAGATATAGTAAGGAAAAAAGGGATGCCATATCACTGGCAATTAAAGACATTAAGGAAGCTATTGAGGAAGTGAAAACAAGGACTATTCGTTCACCATATACTCCAGATGAACCCAAAGAACCCATCTGGGTGATGAGACAGGACATCAGCCCGACCAGGGATGGTGAGGATCAAACACCACTAGAGGGAGATGTGAGTATATACCAACTTTTGAATTGCCTTTTGAAAGCAAACGTCAGAATTTTCATTACATTATTACTTTATATTTATTTGTTTTAAATGTGCTTTAAAATTATAATTATTAAAATATGAACTTCCTCTTGGCTATCTTTTGATCTTTGTTGTATATCAAAGAAAAAGGAAGAAAAAAATAAATTAAGATGGCTTCTATAAAACATGAACTTTCTTGGTAAGAATTCTAAGCACTTGTGCTAATGAATTTGTTTTTGTCATCAGTGTGTTGCTGTGCAGGAACAGAATATCGACGCTAAGCTGTTGTTAGCCCTTTTGAAATATGTGACCTTTTAAATCATCCATATAGCAGATGTTTTCCTGCCATAATCCACATAACATTGTTCCATAGTTCTTTTGACAATATATATTTTTTGCAAAATTTTCTTGCTTTCAGTACAACATCCCTAATTCCCCATTGTGGTATTTTTATGTTTGGTGTGCTAAAGTTCCAGTTTTAAAAAATTTCTATGGGAATTTAATACCAGAAAGGTGCACATAATAGATTTTGGTAGAATTTATTTGTTTATTATAATTTATTGACTGCCCAACTCCAGTGGACTCTGGACATTGTATAAAGCTTAGGAAAAATATGAAAATAGTTAAAAACATTGAATCAAGCAGACAGCCCAGACTAAAATAATTTAATACTCTGATAGAACAGAGTATAACTCAGGATTGGAGTGTTGGGATCATTGGTGCTCTCTGAGTTTGGTTGTTTTCTTGCAGACATTTCAGTGATGATGTTACCTAGTTTGGTATTGAAATGTCTGCAAGAAAATAACCAAACTCAGCAACAATGACCCACAGTTTAATGTATAGGAAAAATGACAAAATAGGGACATTTAACAAATAATAAATATCAACCTCTAACCTGGAATCAAAGTGAAATTTACGAAACTTTCTGAAACCCCAGAGTGGGTGCCTCCCTAATGTCTGGGAGGGATGCTGTTCCAGAGGAAGGCACACTCCTAAATGGCAGTGTTTTAATGGGGGGGACCTGGAGACACTCATCTTCTGGAATGTACTCGACAGGCAAAAACAGTTGGAGACATGCAGCCTCTGTATAATCAGGCCTTATCCCATACAGAGATTTATACGTACGGTAATAATCAGACCTTGACTTGCACTCAGAAGCCAACTAGCAACCAATACAATTCGCATAGCAGTGGTAAAACATGGGCATACTGAGAGGCACCCATTACCGGGTGGATAACCTCATCAAGTGGTTTCAGGTTGATATTAAACAGGATAGGAGAGAGTGTCAAGCTATGATGTATCCCACACACGAGGGGCCACAGATGCAATCTCTTCCACCTTGTCTGTACTGGCTGGAACTGACCATTATGAAACAAGGTGAACTACTGGGGCACAGTGCCTCCCACTCCTAATTCCCATAGCCAGTCCAGAAGAATAGTCTGGTTGAAGTGTAGAAGGTTGCTGAAATATCAAGGAGCCGTAGGATGGAGGCACCACTCCCATCCTGAAGATTCCACTAAGAGTCATCAGCAAATATGACTAGTGCTATCTTTGCATGGTACCTTGGCCTTGTGCCAGATTGAAACTGGTCCAGATAACATCACAGGATTCTCCAAGATCCTTTGTAGATGTCGTTCAACTACCTTTTTCACAGTCTCCATCAGAAAGGGAAGATTTGAAACTGTCTGATAACTTTCCAACAGAGATAATTCTTCAACCATTATCCAGTGATGACCTCTTGAGGAAGGGATTTATTGCTACCTCTTTCAAGGCTGGTGGGATCACCCTCTCTTTCAAAGAGGCCCAAACCGCCAGATGAACCCATCCCATGGTCATCTTCTGGATTGTTTTAATAACATAGGAAAGCCAGGATCTAACAAGCAGGGGCCTGGACTAATAGGCAAGAACATCTTGTTCACTTTCTTGGGCATAAGAATCAAACTCAGTGCAGATAATATAACAAGATAATATCACATTAGAACTTGCCCAGTCAGAGTCCATCTCCAAGCTAATCTGAGTGATTTTGCCTACCAGATCCATAAATGTTTCTCATCAGAGTGTTTGAGATGATCCTGTGGCCCAAGAACCCCAGTAGGTCATCCTAAACAGGGTTGAAATGCAGCTATCAACATTATGCAATAAGGGTGCAGAAATAGTGATGTTTTGCTCGCTTATTGCTACAGTGAAAGCCCATATATGGACTTTTACACTCAGGTTTGGTCAGATTTGCTCTTTATATTTCTCCAGTGGTACTCTTATGTAAGTTGAATGTATTCATTTGTCTATTAATCTGCTAGGATTATTTGCGGAATGTCATAAAATATTTTGGAATATAAATCAATGGTGACACATCTTGTGTTTTAGACCACTGTTTAAAAGGTGTGCCAATTAGGCTCAGAGAGAAGTAGCCTGCATCAAGAAATCAACAAACAAGCCAAAAATGAGGTTTCAGCTCCAAATGCTATATTGCATATTTGCTTGCTCCCACAAAGCATGCAATATCCATTTAATAGAAGAAAAACTGTGTTGTTTGTACGTATGCAGTCAGGCAAAACACTCATTCTGTATGCCCGCATATTAAAATATAATTAACAAACAAGCAAAATTGTGTACTCACGATACACAAACCAGAAGCAAACTTCCTAGGAAAGCACAGGCAAAATGAATGCATCCTCTATTTTTCTTTCCTAAGGATACATTTAAGACCCCAAAGCCTTACATTTTAAAAAATAAATATAGTGCTGAAGAATTAGCACTTTACTGCATGTAGGTCACTCAGTTAAAAAGCAATGTAATTTTGAACATTGGAAGGGAAGATCAGGAGCGGTGCAGGTCTCGAGGAATCGGTTCTTGGGCTCCTTGGTGATCGCAGATTGGGTATTTCAGACTTGTGAACTCCAGATTCTATTCTTCAAAATGAAGTGGTTAGAACAGAGGTGTCAAACTCAATTTCATTGAGGGCCGCATCAGCATTGCGGTTGCCCTCAGGGGGCCGGGTGGGTGTGGCCTGGGTAGGTGTGGCCTACTGGGTGGGCGTGGCTAGAGTGCGTATGGCCTACTGGGTGGGCGTGGCCAGTTCTACATCATTGGCATCAAGGGTGCCTATGGGGGCAGGAGTGGGACAGATCTGAGGGTCTTTGGCAGGAGGAGGGTCTCTGGGCCAGGGCCAAGGCAGTGGGGGCCATTCCCTCACTGTTTCCAGGATGGCTTCGTGGGCCGCATGAAACCACTTCGCGGGCCGGATCTGGCCCCCGGGCCTTGTGTTTGACATGTCTGGGTTAGAACATTTGTGAAATAGAACTATTTCAAACTGTATGTGACAATGGCATTTTGGACCCTCACAGTTTTTCTGATCAGAGGCAGGTTTCCTTTAGTAACCATTATTATTACCACCGTTTAGAAACCATCAGCTTTAATACATATTATTTTTATTTAGTTTCCTCAGAAGACATTGCATTTTATGCAGGTATATGTTCTATCGAATAAAGGTGTTCCTTACTGAGTTTACATGTCCTCTGTTTTGGGACCAATAGAGCAATGACTTCATACAGTGAATACCTCTTAGCCATGTTGAAGAACAGTTGGTGACAGCCTTTGCTTGGTTTGCAAGCTTCAGACAGCACAGATTTGTTTTCATACTGTTTTGAAAATTATACACATGGGTAATATGGCTTGATGAACTGGAGTTTTAACATTTTTTTAAGATAATGTGTGTTTTCACCTCTTTGTTGAGGTAATACTCATTCTATTTTTAACTTAGTTCTTAATCCGATGCTAAGAGTTATTTTGTAAAGCTTCTGGGTTTTTTTTTCCCTACAGCAGGGACAATCTATTATTAATAAAGGGAATAGAGAAGGTTGCACTGAATAATTGAGTAGGTTTCAGGTGCTGCAAGGGGCTAAAGAATTGTGACCAGCAATATGGATGTGATGAAGTGCTTAGCATTTACTTTTTTTAAAAAAAAGGTTTTGAAGTTGCACTTCAGAACACACTGATGGGAGGGCATTTTATTTAGTGCTAATGCCTAAAATTATACAATGAGCATCTGCATCCCAAAATAGCACACACTTTAAGTGCTGTAATACTCAGACCTTTGTTAACTTATTAATTGTCCCGTCCTCTTAGTTCAGTGTCTTTTATTTTGCAAGCAAACTTAGTTCAGCTTCTATTACAAATAAATAATACAAAAATGATATAAACAAACACCCTTGATTTGAAAATTGTAGTAGCCACAAGAAAACCATAATATAATTGTGTCATATCACTTTGGCTTTTTTAATTTAGATTTTTAAACAGACATAATGAAATTCAATTTACAAGAGAATTTAATAATTTTGTTACATGTCATGAGCCTTGGTGTGTGTGTGTGCGCGCACGTGCGCATCACTCTTCAAACTTTATATGCTAGAACAGGGGTGTCAAACTGCTGGCCCGTTGGCCAGATGCGTCACGCCAAAACCATGCCCACCCCATTGCTGGCAATGGGAAAAAAGTTGCGATACGTCGTGACACATCACGTGACATCGCGAGTTTGACACCCGTGTGCTGGAAGATGTTTATTGTTCAGGGCCAGGGGGCTTAGTATAGATAGAATATGTTACAATCTGTATTACATAATTATACTTTTCTACAAAGTTGGGATAAATTCTTTGCAGAGCACTTATGTTATCCTGTATTCAAACTGGATTTGCAGATATTTGTATTAACATGTTCAAATCATACATTACATTCACACACACACACACACACACACATATATCTCACTCTTAGATTTTGGTGAATAACATTACAATGAATGCACTCATTCAGTGACTATTTGAACTTGTGATGGCACAAGTGGTATTTACAACCAATTCTCAAACATTCTGGCCGTGACAGCTCACCCACAGTCATGTGATTGCAATCTGGGCACTTGGCAATCAATCTGGATTTCCAAACATTGCCATGTCTTGTGGTCACACAGTCACAGTTGTGCCCTTCCCTGCTGGCTTCCCACAAGCAAAGTCAATGGGGAAGCCAGCAGAAAGTTTGTAAGTTGTAGTCATGTGAGGCCACGACTTAATGATCTTCTTTTCAACAGTAGTGGGATCTGCCGTTGCTAACCAACACAGTCATGTGATGTTGAAATTCTGTTTCCAATGTACCAGTGTTAAGCAGGCAATGTCTAGAGCTTTGTTTCTCTTCCTACATTTATTTTATTGTCATATCATTTTTTTCCCAATTTTTTCTTCTCATTCCTGGTCTAAGACTGATTCTTGATGCAATATCACTAAAATGGTACGTCTCACATTCAGAAGCTCTCATTCTTTCAATTTTTTATTTTTGTTTATGTTAGATCAGTCATGCTGTTTGACTTATTTCTTTTTGTGTGCATACAAAAGACTAATGTTTAAATCATGTATTTGAAATTATGCATTTGATATTTTTCTGAGCAGTATTTGCAAAACAATTACCATTTCCATTGATGTTGGCTTTCCGAAAGACCCATTTCACCAATATTACTTTTTTTTGCTCATGCAGCTCTTCGGTGCAGCCTAATTCTTAAGTCCCAATAAAGAAGCCACTACATTTGAAATAACCCCATTGCCCTGTGCATGTGATCATTGAGTGCTTCCCAAATTCCTTCGGACGGGCTGGATTTCTGCTGGCCTGGAGATATAAAAAAAGTGAAGCTCTTCCATTTAGTTAATTGCTTTTGAGCAGTCTGAAGTTGTAATGGTGTATGGAAAAGACCTTGGGAGGCAGAGGGAGGGAAAAGATGCTGCCTACAGTCAGAGAAAAAGATCAGAAGACACCCTCCCTAATTCCTCAAGCTGTAAAAGAGATACCATCAGATTTGCAAGAGTCCATTAATATAGCCTTACAGTGAAGTATTATTATCATATCTGGTTGGGGTTTCCTGTCTAGCGTGCCTGGGATGGCTGACAGAAGTCCAGGAAGAGTATGCTTGCTGAATGTGGTAAATCCTATTTTATCTGTGTCTGCAGTCTTAACAAAAATGCACATGCTATATTACACAAATACCTAAAAACAAAATGAGATTTACTTTACATGTTATACAGTATACAGTAATAGCATTTTATTGATTAAAACAAAAATTTCATTTATGCTGGTATGTATTTACTTCTGCATTACTCACAGAGTTTTAAAAAATAGTAGAAAGGATTTAAAAATTTATCATTGGTTTTTAAAAGAATTACGGAGAAAATCTATCTCTATGGTTGCTTTGACAATGACCTGATGACACATAATGAATCAATTTAAAATGAGCTAAATAATCTTAATGCTTTTTCTGTTTCACATGTTGGTAATAGTATTTGCTACTGTATTGTTGTTATTTGGAAGCCACTAGTAAGGATTAAATTCTGATACATATAGGCTCCTGCAAAGCAATAAATAAAAAGAGTAGACAACTGACAGCCTTTTATGGAGCAGAAATTGTTCGTTACAGTAAAATGACCTTTTTGCAGCTATTAAATAACAGAGAAGGTTATCTACATAGGTAGCACAGCAACATCTCCTATTACTGGCTTCATTTTCAAGTCTTGAGTGTATAATACCACTGGAAAAAGCAATTTGCCGCCATCTGCTAGCTAGTGGATTATTTTCTTGTTGAACAGCAACATCAAAATGGAGAATTTCTGGATGTACCACACTGAGTATCTTAGGAGCATGGTAGGTAAATTATATAAATAGAACAAATAGTGATAATTGCTGCTGCCCGATGCATGTTTACTCAGGATTAAATCCTAGTGATTTAATTAAGGTTTAGCCCCACATTAGCAGGTACAGGTAGCATTCACTGAAATGATTTTATTAACATAATTCCAAATTGTTAGTAAGATTGCATTACAATAAAAATAAGTTTGTTAATTGGACATAAACTATATTGATTATATACTTTGCTCTGCTTAATGTGTGATGTAATTTACATATGATAATTTATGAAAAAGGAAATGCATATTGAAATTAGTAAGTTAATATTTGTACTGGTATTTTTTGTTGAGTGAAAATATTATGTCAGTCGTAGTACAAGGTCTTGCACTTGCAAGAGGGCCACAGTTTTCAACAAAGGCACTGCTTATTGACCTGATGTGTCAGTACTAACGATTCAGAGTAAATTGCCCATATTTTGTATATAGATCTGATCTTGGCAGCTTTGTATCAGCAACAGAAGTACATTCAGACAACTATAGTCTTTTGGTATAATAACAATGTAGTACATAGGAAAAGCATACATCAAGAAGCAGGGAAGGTGAGCAGAAAGAAGATGGGAGTTTCCTCCTTACTCTCAAATATAACTGAAAATGAATTGGGCATCATTTGGACCTCTATGTGATGAATGAAGCAAGAATAAAGGGGTAGGTTGTTTATCTTCATTTTTCAAACCTGTTGATTTCCTTAACTATCATGGGTAAACATTACTGGAACTGAATCCGAAATTGATAAATAATCCAGGTTTTGAAGAGAAAATGTTATTTTCTTATTTACATAGATTTGAAGAATGCCTGACTCCCAACAATTCTGAGCATACATAACCAAGTCTTGCATCATCCTATCCCCAGACCTGGAAAACAATCCAGGTTTTCAATACTTTTTGGAATATCCTCAAGGTGGAAGCCATAAGAATTTGGATGAGCAAGTACTTTAGAGTACCTTGAGTTTTCACTTGTCATCTATCAGCAACTGCTTAAATGCTTTGAAGCACTTATTTCTTTAAATTCAAAGTACTGCTCAAGCTCAGTATTACAGTTTGTGATTTTCAGTTTTATTTCTTCATGAGTAAATATAAATCTGAAGGTAGCATTGTGAAATTCAGTTAAATTGGTAATTTTACACATGCTGCAGTTTGCAGAGTTTACTATTTTTTTTGGAACCCTCAATCCAATTTTGAATCTTGAGATCAAAATAGTAAAATGTTTTATGTTACTTGCTCAAAATTTTATTTCCTTGTATGCCCTGTAGTCTCCATCTCCTGATCCATCTTCACCTCAAGGTGCTGAATCATCAAGTATACAACATCATCAAGATGTCTGTGGTACAGCAGAAACCCCCACCAATAAGGAGGTAGAGTGCAATATTCTTAAAAGCGGTGCATTTACTAGAAATGTTTTCCAAGATTAATTTTATGTTTGCATTACACAAACTGGAAATATGACTATTTTGGATATGTATTTCTCTTCTTTAAAGATTTCATCACTACTTGCAGTACTTGCTAATAAATTTCATGTTTGTCAGTAAGCAGGCAGGTTTAAAAATAGGTTACTAAAAGGTTTCCTTATTCTCTTTTAAAATATCTTCCATAAAGAAGAAGTAGAAATTGTATTTTCATGTCATTTTACTTCCTACTTTTTCCATAAAGCAATGTTTTTATTGCTTTGTTATATACTGATAAAGTTATATATTTTGTAGTATACTGGCAAAACATAGCCATTGCTGTTTTTTTCACACACACACACACACACACACACACACACACACACACACACACACACACACTAACAATGGTTTTCTTTGTAATGTTTATAATAAGTCCCCTTTTTGTTCTTAAAAGACAGCAGAAATTTTGATTCTTTGGAATTCAGTCTATTCAGCTACGAGAAAGCACAAAACTAGCAGCTGAAACCAGATTCATTAAGTCATTTATGCTTCACCTGCTTAGATTTTTGAATACTACTACAAAATATGTACCCTAGAAGCAGAAAAGATTTCTAACTGACCAAAAAGATGAAATTCCAAATATCCCTATATAATCAAATACAACAATTGAGCCTTTAAAACAATGATGCTACAATATTAATAATAGATGTTTGCATTTATACTGTACATGTGCTGCCACCACATGGCTGTTTTGAAGTAATTACAATGTGGGCAGTCAGACCCTCCTACCCTATGATGTATTTCCTCTTCCCTCCCTTTTCTGGGATGGATTTCCTCCTCCTTTGTCTCTGGAGAGAATCCCATCCTCCATTATTATTCAGCTAACATGTGACAACAGCAGACTTGTCCAGACGCTGGGAATATTACCATTTTCTGAGCTTGGGGACACCTTGGAAATATCTTGGAAATGCTGTACAATTGTCATCTTAATGCACTCCACCTGCTGTATTCAACTCTCTACATGCAATAAAGGTATTTCTATATGATAAAAGGTGTTTCCACGAGTTCAAACTATCTGAAGAGAGCTGTTAATGTTAAGGAAATCTGCTTATCTAGACCATAGAGGTCTTATCAAGAGATTAATTAATGTACAATGGCTTGGATTCAGAATAGTCAGAAAATGTGTTTTAATTCCTTGTGTCTGCAATTCATATATCTGGATGTTTCTGCAATCAAGCTTAGGCAGGAAATGTAATTGGAATTCCTTATATCTGCAATCTAAAGCATACACAGACGCTGAGAATATTACCATTTTCTGACTATTCTGGATTCAAAGCTGTTGTACTGTAATTAACCCCTTGATAAGACTTCTATGGTCTATATAAGCAGGCCATTACCATTAACAGTTCTCTCCAGATAGTTTGAACTTGTGGAAACACCCTTTATCATATAGAAATACCTTTATTGCATGTAGAGTAAGATGACGTTTGTACAGCATTTCCAAGATATTTCCAAGGTATCTCCAAATTCAGAAAATGGTAATATTCCCAGCGACTGCACATCTGCTGTTGTCACATGTTAGCTGAATAATAATGGAGGATGGGATTCTCTCCAGAGGCAAAGGAGGAGGAAATCCATCCCAGAAAGGGGAGGGAAGAGGAAATACATCATAGGGTAGGAGGGTCTGACTGCCCACATTATAATTACTCCAAAACAGCCACGTGGTGGCAGCACAGTACACATTTCTCATTATATTTGTTTCATATTATCAGGACTGTTAAATTATTTTCTGCAAAAGTAATTATTGTAAGTTGTGAATACGGCACTAAAGACTAAGTGTTAAGTTTTCTAAAGTATAGGAAACTTGCTTTTCTAAATTCTGTTTGGAAAAAAATAGCTTTTTTATCCAGTATCAAAAGAATGAATCCAGTAACTACCTCTGAAAATCATTCATACTTCTATAATTACTTACGGAATTCCTCAGGGTTAGTATATTAACATTTACTGTGACAATGAAAATTCCAATATGAATCTGTTCTCTGATGCCTCCAGTCAAGTTTTTCTTCAGTACCATATTTTTTCCTTCATTTTCCCCCCATGATATTTGAAACTTAAACTTGTAGCTGTTGGAGCAATCTTTTAGGAAAGACCCAGAATTTCATAATCTGCTGTGTTATGGCCAAAGTGGGGAACATTGTAGTTGCAGTTCTTTAAAGTAATCTGCCAGGGGCCACATTGGAGGGCAAGCTAAAGCAAGTGAGTGAGATCAGAGCCCAAAGTTAGTTGTGACATGTTTTATCTCTGACAATTTTCCCCTTTTCTGTTTTTTTCTTCATTCCCTTTTGTAAGAGAACCTAACACAACCAACACCAATGGTTCAAGGTGGTGGAGAGTGGAATAGCATTATATAATTTTTTTTGTATAAAACCAAATACTTAAATTAAGGCAAGATTACTTACGGAATCAGAATATTGCACGCAGTGCTCTTTGTTACAAAGATTATAAATTTCATCCTTTCTTTCACCATACATATTCTATTTCAGAAGGAGTCTAGACTTATAGTAATAACAGTAGCCAGAATAATAATCAGTTAGATTAAGTTTGTGCACATCATAGTAAACTGTACTCAGAAACTGTACATCTAATTCGGCTGCTTTATTATCACGCCTATTTGAATGCAGTAGACAATGTACTATAACCTGTTCATTGCAATTGTATAAATTATTTAAAGGGCTTATAAGTACAAAAGGATCAAAAATAATTGCAGACATGTAATGGATCCGTGATGATCCCAGTGACAATTTCTTCTCTAGAAACAGATGTCAGAATTTTTCCTAATACTTAATTTTCAGGAACTGCCTTGTTATCAGACTCTTTTCTATTGTTCAGTAATAATTTTTTTCTCACTTGGATCTGCTGTTTTCTTAATCCAAGCTATTGCAGCATTGACAAATCTATTTACTTTCAAACAAATCTTTATCACATCAAAAAATCATATATGTAATAATAACAAAATAATAAACCATATAATTTGATTGACTTGGTCACAAGATTCTTGAGATGAAGAAGCCAATAATAGAGATGCTCTTCATTTATTTTAAGTTAAAATATTTTACTCCAGCAAATATTTTCTGCTAATTCTGTAGTACAAAATTTTCCTTAAATTTTAGAAGTAAAACTACTGCTAAAAGTTAATATCAAATTACTCTTGATCATTTTCCAAATTACAAGCAGAAACCCATTGAAAAGTAGTTTCAGTTGTAAATTGCTAGTGGTAAATATATACTTTAATATCTCCAAAAATTGGTGCTATTTGGCTTTGTCTTGAAGAAATAATTTTGAAATATAAGATTGATTTCATTTTTTTAAAGCTGCTCAGATGCATATGTCTTACTGCTTTCTGTCACTAATAAATTCTGAGGTTAACTGCACATACGTATGGTTGAATCTTTTATATGTTTCTCAGAATTACATTCCAGTCTGCATGATTTAGTAATAGCAATAGCACTTAGACTTATACACTGCTTCATAGTGCTTTACAGCCCTCTTGAAGCCGTTTACAGAGTCAGCATATTGCCCCCAACCATCTGGCTCCTCATTTTACCTTGGAAGATGGAAGACTGCGTCAAACTTCAGCCGGTTAGACTCAAACTGCTGGGAGTCAGCAGTCAGCAGAATGAGCCTGCAATACTGCATTCTAACCACTGTGCCACCATGGCTCTCTGGCTAATAGCACTAAACCATAATTTTTTTGGTATTTTTTAGCATAAAGTTCAAACTTATACACTGTGATTGATATCAGTCATGATTTCTTAATTTGGATGGGTTCCCATATTGTGCTAAACCAAGCAAATTCTAAATTATGTTATATTTTAGAATTCAGTGTTCATATGTTTAGTAGTCTGAATTGACTAAAGGACAGCTTAAAACTTTTATCACAATTCTTGATATAGAAATCCTTTTTAAATAGTAATTTTATTAGACAACCCATGACCCATTGGTCATAATTCAGAGATATTTTATTACCAAATTCCACAGTGCCTTCAACAATGGCAGAGCTTTTAACATACTTAAAAAGTTAATTAAAATTCAGAGATATATTCAGAAATGTATCTATCTTGAAACTTTATAGCACATCAACATCAGTACAAGAAATGTTTTATGACATTTTGTTTTATATCATAAACCATTTTATGTTAATGTTTATGTCATAAAATATTTTATAATATTTGCCAACTTTCCACAGAAGCCATGGATACTGGATTTTAAATGCAGTCTGTAAGTTAGCTCATTCCAAGTACCTTGGTTTAAAAATTGTTACCCTATGATATCATTTTGCCCAGTTAAACGTTACTGGAACTACAGTTTTAATAATATATAGATTATAGTTAAATAAGTAAAAACTAGGACAAACCAAAAAATGAAAGAATAAAACTAAGAACTAGAAAATGCAGAAAAGGAAAGAAACTAGAAAGGAAAATAGAAAAAAAAAGAAATATGTAAAGAAATAATTTAATCACAGCAAATCTAAACAATTTTAGTAATATATCGTCTTCTATTAAAATGCATCAAATTGTGTCTTCTACCCATATCTCATCTCTTAGCTATAAACAAATCCTTAAAGCCTAATAGTTCAATCCTAGTCAGCAAAAGTCCATTAAGGATTACTAGAGATAACAACATATCTATTTTAACTTTGAAGTATACTTCCCAGAACAGCTATAGAAATCAAAGAAATAAAAATTAATTTTATATTCTTTTCTTTTACTTTTAACAATTTTGATCTTTAATCCTTTCAAATAATGTCCTGGAACTTGATTTCTTTTCATGTTTTCTTTGACCTTTCTCTCAAAACTCTTCAAAATTATAACAAGTTTGTTATGCAATGTAGGAAATCCAATACAGGAAAGTTATCCAGATCACTCTTTTGGTTTGTTATTTCTATATCCCTTTAATTATTAAGACATCAGTCAGTTTTGTAGCATCTTTTTACATATCATTATTGTAGCCTATCATTTTTAAATCCACTATTAGATCAGTCCCAGTCTTGTCTGGTAAAAATTGTTCCTCTTCCATTATATCCTTTAAACACAGTCTGTCTATAATGGCAGTCACTCTTAAAATTAACTTCTGTGTCTGTTGTTCACAAATTTCCATGTTAAAGTATTTTGCTCCATTCTGTATTAGTAAGTCGAATTTAAGTGTTTTCCTTTAATTGTAATCTTTAATTCCTTCTAGTTCCCTTGAATGTCCATCTTTCAAAGTTCCATCCTAACATTTTTTTAAAAGAATTTAAAACAATAGAATTTTCCCACAGGAAGGATTCTTAATAATTAATTTCAAAATCTTACTTCAAATGCATCTAGCCCCATCATCTGTAAGTTTCCAAAATCCAAGTTCTAATAACCCTTTTGCTGTTTATTCCGAAAATGAATTTTTAAAGTCCCTAAATTTATATTTAAAACTTCGTTCACTAAGGATTAAAGGAAATTCAACTGCTGCTATAAAACATATTGATACAAAAGTCCCTAATGGGTGAAAAGCAGTTAATAAAACAGTTTCAAAAGTGATTAGAAATAGAAGTATGCAAATACAGTGTGCATAAAGTCGCCATCCTTAATTTGAACAAAGATGCCTATCCAGAGCTCAACACCCACTGGAGATTGCTGTCTTGTGAGGAGCAACTTGTGTGTGATCTCAAGTCCTCTCCTTGTCCAGAGAGGAATTATAAAGAGGTAGTCTATTCAGTGGCTTTTCATTCTGCCATTTTGTTAGCCCTGCTTTTGGCAGAGACATCTTCTGCTCATTATTTTTTCCCTGGAAGTCCTCGATATTGAAATCCTTGAATTCTTTGCATTATTTTTATTAAGAATATCTTGTGTGTTAGAAATATTAACATTTATATACTTATGTAAATCTGGAAAGTCTTAATTAATGCTAAGGGTATACATTCCAGAGTAACTTATTAATAAAGAACTAATACTTTGAAACATGTTTAAGTCTTTCTTAATAGGCTGTCTACAGAGATTGGGTAATAACTGTCATTGTGTGATGAATAACTTTGCTAGGTCTGCATGAAAGGCTTTTTAATGCAAACCTCAGCATGCTTAGCTTGGTTTGATATCCTGTTTGTCTTAATTACAGTCAAGGAAGAGCTTGGCTTCTTTCCCAACCTATGTTGAAGGTAAGCTGTCAACCTGTCTTTTGTTTAACTTTAAATTGGTCTATACAGATATATAAAGTGGGATGAATTATTAAACTTAAAAGTTTTCAGATTCATTTGAATGTTTTCTGAGATCTCTATTTATGCATAAAGAATAGAAGAACATCTGAGAAAGAAGTGAGCTGTATCACTTGAGATTGATTGCCAAGAAAGAAATGTCATCCCTGAATATTCATCTGTTTAAAAAAGTAACAACTTTCAAGATTTTTGGATTTTTAGAAATAGAAATTAGCTAAAAGAAATAACAGTGGAAAGAAAACAATATGCCTGATTAGAACAGCAGCTTCTTCAACCGTTTTGTCTGTCAGCAACTAGAGTTTTAGTCATTTAAGTTTATTAAAAGTTTTAAAAAGAAAGAGAAAAATTATCAAGAACTAATATTTTTAAAAAAGAAAAAAATTAAGAAAAAGGCAAAGCCAAAAGTGCAGGGGAAAAAGAAACAAAATATAAAAATTAGCTTCTTTTTTTACAGCAGTTATAGGTATAGATGCAAATTAATCTCTTGTTCTATTTTAATAACGTGCATACTTTGTACACAGTTCTATTTCAAACTTAGTCTTAAACAATACTTAAAACCAATACTTAAATCTTTCTAGTAATTTTAGATGAGAAAACATTGACAAGAGTAGCCTTCTGTTTCCAGACATTCTTGATTTTATTTTGGATTCTTCTTAACAAAAATTCCAATATCTTAACTTAGTCATTTGTGTTTAGTTACCATTTTTCTTCAATGAAATTCAACTGGTGCTGACAGCTACAAAGATATTTTAGGCACAATCTGGGTTCATGTCTGTTCCATATTTTCAGTTATTGCACATCTAACAAAATTATTTTTAAAATCTACTTTAACCTTAGCTTTATTATACCATAAATATCCATGCCCCCCAAATCTCAGATCATGTTCTTCTAGTTCCAAAAGCCCCCTGTTTCTCAGCAACATCCACTCTTTCATCCAAACTCTAAACAGCAACCTGTAAAATATAATTTCAACTCAGGTAATCTCCATTTTTTTTGTATCTGGTAACACCTTACATCTAACTCATGATTTTTTTCCCATCGCACAAATTTAGATACACCTTTCCACCAGTGCATAATTGATATACAAAACCAGCATCTGCAAAACATCTTCACTTATAAGTCTCTTAAAAATTTTCCCTCCCATAGTCCTCTCATCCTATCTAATGTCTCTATTCAAAATTTTGAGACCCAAACTCAGCAGGAGAGGGGATAGTAGACAGCCCTGCCTTGTTTCTTCTGGTATTGCCTGTGCAATAAATAAATCTACTTTACTCACTTTATAAAATTATCTCTAAAATTCCATTCCAAAACTTTAAATAATAGAATCCAGTTCAAATTGTGAAAACCTTTCTCTGCATGTAAAATAAATAAATAATGCAGCTTGTTTCTCATTATGTTCCAGATATTCCACAATAATGTCTAATGTTATCTTTTAACTATCTTTTAGATAAAAATTTATATTGAGCTTCATGAATAAAATAGTTATTTACACTCTATCAGCTATGTTCATTGTAAACAACTTATAATAATTCAATAATGGTATTAGTCTATAATTGTTGAAGTCAAATCTTGTCCCACTTTAAGTATAGTGCTATATTACTACAAGTCTCTAGCCTTTTTCCCTTGTGAAATTGAATTCACGCATCTTGCAAAGAGTGCTCCATTTATAGTCGATGTTAGACCACTGTAGTCCATAACTAAGCCCAACATTTAGAAAAATCAGTCCCTTTAGCTCTAATTCAAAATTATCTCTTCTGTTGTGATTTTTGTATTGTCTCCTCTACAACCTTTCAGTTCTTCTTTAAAGTTTTCTAAAAATTATGTTGTCTTTTGAATAGAATTCAGTCAAAGTGTCTTCCATCTAAAAATAAAAAGTTCACATCTAATTTATCCCATTGAAATGGAATCTTTTTTTCCATTAATCTTTCAGTCAAGTAGGAGTATTTTTTCCTCTACATCAGGCATGTCAAACTCGCAATGTCACATGACACCACGTGATGTATTGAGACTTTCCCCCCATTGCTGGCAATGGGGTGGGCACGGTTTTAGTATGATGCATCCAGCCTGCGGGCTGGCAGTTTGACATGCCTGCTCTACATAAAGGTTTATAGGGATTTCTTTTTAGCACAATTATATCTGCATTATCAATCTTCAGTTTCATAGTAAAGTGTTGCAGGACTTGATCCCTTGTCTTCTTTGTTGCAGAATGAACCAAAATGTCCCTTGGAACATTTCTCATTCTTGCAAATCTTGAATTTATTCTATAAACCATTTATCTCCACCTCTGTATCTTCACCAATTTTTTCCCCCAAAGCTGTGAATTTAGAATTAGTGACTCAGCCAGTCTTTTGCCAAGTTGATCAAACCCTTTTGACGTAAATCTAATGTAATTGCTTTCTCTGACAGCTGTTTGCAAAACTCTTTTCTCCCATTCAATCATGAGTCATCATTGTTATAATCCAATAATGAAAGGTTCAAAGAAAGCAAAGGGGAAAAAGAAACTTCCCCTTCTCTGTCCCTTTTATGCTATAATTTCATGTACATGTCACATCTGTATTTGCATGGTTACAATCAGGAACCCAATCATGCAACACCCAGGGGGAAGGCCTTCTCTGTGGGTGCGCCTGCCCTTTGGAACCAGCTGCTCAGGACTGCCCCTGACCTTCGTTCATTCCGCCGGGACCTGAAGACCTGGCTCTTTGCGCTTTCTGGCCAGGACTAAGAATTTTAATTGTAATTTTATTTAATTGGGTTTTAATTGGAGTTTAATAGGGGTTTTATTTTATTCAAGGACTAAATTTAATTATTTTAATTGTTCTTAACTTTTGTAATGTGTATTGTTATTTTAAATTCCTTGTGAACCGCCCTGAGTCCTACGGGAGAAGGGCGGTATATAAGTCCAATAAACATAAACATAAACATGTTACTTTTATCTTTTGTTTTGTAAATTCCATCAACTGTCCAAATTCTTTAGTAGCAAGCAAAAATCATTCCCATGGAAGAGCAGAGTCAATTGCCTTATTCAATTATAGTGTTTCCAGTACAAGTTTGTAAAACAATCTTTTAAAAATAGCAACCCCTCATCTGTTTTAAGCTTCTTGAAATCACTTCTTAAGGTTTTTGCAAAGGTTATTTTTACTTTAGATCTTCAAATTCTCTTTCAATTTTGTAATCCTGAAAGAAATGAAACTCACAAAGAGGAGTTATTATCTGCTGTAAAAGAAAATCTCAGTTCTGTAGGATAATTCCAAATGTGGCTAAGAAATTAGGGTCAGCTGTCTTATTGTTAGTCAAAGCTATATCACAACTGTAAATTTGGATGGAATACTGCACCTCTCAGCTGCTCAATTCGTGAGTGAACCTCAAAAAAAATTGTTTCTGCAGTTTAATTACAGGGAGCAAGTGGGTTATTTCATGATCACTCCTTTGTCCTGAGAGATTTTGGCACCTAGCATTGGCTTTCTGGACACCAATTTCCACTATGATGCCATTTTTGTTCCATCAAAAATGAGCCAGCTATGCTGAGGGGAAAGGGAGAGGTTTCCAAGCTGAGCCATGCTGGCTCAGGAATTCTGGGAGTTGAAGTCCACGAGTCATAAAAGAGCCAAGGTTGCCTACAGGTCAACAGAGCTTTTGTCCTGATGCAGGTAGGGCCACTTTAAGGGATCCTATTTGGGACTGAATTAGTGGTAAAACTAGCAACAATTCCCTCACCAATTTCCTCTTGCTATTTGACAAAGGAAAAAGGAAGCACACATTTCACACCACCTCTGTTTTGGCATATGTCACTTGCCTTACTGTATCTTATATTGGATTGGACATAATGATTTTCCTAGCCAGATTCAAGAAAAAAACCCCTCCATATCTTTATATTTACATATTTTTCTCTTTTGCATATCTGTACAATCAAGCATCTGTGGTGCTAATACTAAGTGGCTAGTGAGAAATCTTTATGTTGGCTTTAAATTGACAGGCTAGCTAATGTCTTTGTCAAACTATAATAACTCTAGGATTGGTACCTAGCCCTTTTATATTAACTCATAACAATCATTTCAGTATAAAAGGCATATAAATTTTAGATTCAAATCATGTTTATCTGTAATTCATGTCATATCTGAAAATACTCCTTTTTTAAAAAAATGGTTATATGATACTTGTGCTTTTCAGTCAGCTATTAGCCCACATATATGTATCACTAATTCTGAATGGCTAAATTGCCTCTACAATAGATCAGAAGTAGACTGAATCTAAGCACACCTTAAAGTGGGTTTTTTGGTGCTGATGTTTAGCACTGAAAGCATTAGTAAGTAATAATTTTGCATGCCTCTGGCTGTACACTAAATTATGTTCAAAAATATGTAGAGATGTATATGTTTTTTTAAAAAAGAATTTTTTTTAAGAAACCAGACCTGAAAATTGAATAAATAGCAACTGAAATAGCTAGTGGTTTAATTTTTTATTGCTTATTTATCCTTCAGTTAAATGTATTCATAGATTTCGATGGGTGGCTTGATTATGTTTTATTTTACCCCTTATGCCCTAATAACTCTCCTTCGGTGTATGTCTGTGGGGGATTAAGTAACAAAATATGTATTGTGACATTGCAACACAAATTTCACTCCTTTTGTGCAAAGTTCTGGATTTAGCAGATGACTGTGCTTTCCCTATTTTTTCAACACCACAAATCCCAGAGATAATTGTATGAGGGACAATGACACAGTGCAAGGATAAGTAAGGGTGCATTTTGCAGTCCTATTTTGAAACATTTACTACCACAGCACACTAGTTCTTGTACTGAACATTTTTCAGAATATTCTAGATCTGTAAATAAAACCTAATTAAGTTGTGTTGCAATCACAGCCTTACAGCTCAACAATAAATTAGTCTGTTTACAATCCTATGTATTCTTGGAGAATGAATTACATCTAGCACGTTAAGATTTGCTTCTTCAAATTGGCACCTACATTTTAATTACACAGACACAAGTTTTGAATGGCTTTTGAAATTATGCTAACATTTATAGTTTGATTCCAACAGTTGCAATTTTGGTTGACTATTAATTTTATATTACATTTTCATATTTAATTTTGGTCCATGTGATTTTTGTTTGAACCAAAAAGATGCAGTTCCATGATCTAATTGCTATATGCTTGGCCTTTTAATTTGTTAAATTTGCTTTAATCATCTAAAAAACTTAATATAATTAGAATGATAATTAAAACAATTAAAAATATGAAGTTTTATAGATGTTTTAATTTAAATCTATCTTTATGTGACTTTTACCCCAATATTTTTCTATTGTAAACTTTATTAGCAATCAACACTTATCTTTTTTATAAGTTTAAAAAAGTACCATAATTGAACATTGTGAATTGCTCAACTTCATTGGACGTATGTTTGTAGAAACCATTATTTTATTAAGCAAAGTGATGGCACCGATGTATATAGAAGAATTATATGAATTGCTAGAGTCTGTTTTCTCTGTCACAAATTCTATGCTGAAGAAGCAAATAACTTTTTCAATAGAAGAGCAAGAGCACTTAGACTATGCTTTACATAGTTTATATGCAGTTTATAGAGTCAGCATATTGCTCTGAACAATCTGGGTCCTCATTTTATTGACCTCAGGAGGATAGAAAGCTGAGTCAATCTTGAGCTGATCACGATCAAATTCCTGGTAGTGAACAATGACTTAGCCTGCAATACTGCATTCTGCGTTCTGCCTCAGAAAATGAGACAATTAATAAATTCAGAATTCCTATACTTCATAGTATTCTTCTATGCATAAGTAGATGTTCTTTGCAACCTGGTTGTATTTGAGAATATTACCTTTTCATCTGTGAATTTGTCAAACTGAGGACAACAGAAATGTCAAATTGTTTCTCAAATCAAGCTATACACTATATCAGTCAGAGAGGATTTTTTTTACTGTCTTTTCTCATATCAGTAGGACCAAAAGAAAAGTGCATTATATTTTCTTCTATTACCAAACCAGTTAATTCACTTATTGATAAAATAAATTACCTATCGGTGATTAAAATATTTTAGAACACTACTATCATTTTATGTCATTGAGACTGAAACATGTTTTAGAAAGTACTGCTTTATAAATGTATGAGTTCTGTACAACAGTCAAGGTAAGTTTTTTCCCCTAGGATTGCATCTAAGTATATGTGTAAATTTCATGGTTTAGAAGCAGAAGTGAATCATTGGGAAAGCCAGTTTGATCCAGTGATTAAAGCACTGGGTTTGAAACCAGGCAAGGTGAGTAGTACAGGTAATCCCTGAGTTTCGAGCATTCACTTAGCGCTTATTTGAAGTTACACCATAAGCACCCCCTAATGTTTATGAGCCAGTCCCGAAATTACGAATGTTGCATCACCAAAGCAGTTATTTGCCTTTATGAATGACTACAGAGGCTCTGCAACATTCACTCTAGTTTCCCCCCCCCCCGCTCCCTACAGCTGCTTCCCCCTCCCATTCTGCCATGCCGGATTCATTTACCTTGCAAAATCCTCTCTGCCACTATTTCTTCTTTCTGCCGTTTTGAAGGAGAGTCAATGGAAATTCCTGGGTGTCGTAATATCATGTAGGTTCAGGCACCAATCCTCTTTGGCAGAGAATTGGTGCCGGAACTCTCGTGAGATCACAGACCCCAGAAACTTTTTATTTTCGGGGGCAAAAAAGTGTTTGGGATGCCTGTCTTCTGCTCCCCCCCAACTCCTTTCCCCCATTGCCACAGCACTTTTTATCCGGATGGAGACTTTGGGGAGGCTGGAAACTCAGTCTGGGTGCAAATGGGGGGCTTTGAAACGCTCCATTTCAAAATGCCCCATGTGCAGCCAGACGGAGCTTGCAGCCTTCTCAAGGTCTCCATTCGGATAAAAAGTGTTTGAGTGCCTATGGAGCACTTTGAAAAGGAGTGAAACAGAGCTTTTCAAAGTGCTCTGTCCAGCTAAAAAGTGTTCTGGTTGTGGCAGAAAGGGGGGGGGGGCAGGAGACAGGCATCTCAAACACTTTTCCCCCCGAAAATCAAAGTTTCTGGATTTCTTGATCTCACGAAAGTTCAGGCACCCATTTTCGGCAAAAGAGGATAGGTGCCTGAACTTGCACGATATTATGGCACCCAGGAGTTTCCATCGACTCTTCTCTCCCACAAAATGGCAGAGGAGAAACAGCAGCAGAGTGGATTTTTGCAAGGTGAGTCTGGCACGGCAGGGAAGGAGGGGGAAGCATCTTAGTGGGTCGGGGAGGCCTTAGGGACCTGTTCCATCATTAGGCCCCCCATGGCCTTCCCCACCCTGAGATACCTCATGTGCACTTAACGAACTGCGCATTCACCCACACATTCGATTATTGATTGTGTGGGCGAAAGCAGGGAGTGATCTCCTTCAAGGTACAAAATTCACTCCCACGAATTCTCGAGTCATGAATGGAATTGGCAGGCTCCATTACATTCGTAACTTAAGGACTACCTGTAGTTCTTGCCTTGTCACAAAGCCAGTTGGGTAACCTTGGGGCAATTACTCTGTCTTAGCCCTAGGTAGGAAACAATGGCAAATCACTTTTGATTTCTCCAGGCAGTCACCAGGAGTCAACACTGAGTTGAAGACAATGCACACACATCCACATAACAAAATAAATTGTTAGAATTTTGAAAATTCAAAATCTTGCCCTTTTTGTGGTGAATAAAGTTTGAAAAACTGTGCAGTCTGGAGAAAGGATACTTTATATTCATTGAAAGCTAGGAAGGGCTTTTCTTGGTCAAGACATAAAGTTTCGGAGGTCTTCATAATGTCTCAGTAATGGTCCAGCTAATCCTTTTGCGTAAACATTTCTAACTAAAACCAGAAAAACTAGAGTTTTCATCTTCCCCTTTGCCCTTTTCAAGTTACTGCACACATTTCAAAGGACGCATTTGTATTACTGTCAGATACATAATTAAGATAGATGTTTGTGTCAGAGCCACTTTCGGTGATACGTTGTTATTTTTTATTTATTCATATGTCCCCCTCTCACAATCTCATCGAAGTGATTCTGGGTGATGTACAAAATTTAAACAGTTAAAACAATAATCCCAATTTATAGAAAACAATTTTAATCAACAGAGTTTATCTCTGGCCCAAATGCTTGAGGAAAACAGCCAGGTCTTCGGTGCCTAGAAAACTTCCATCAATGTCTTCTTCTATTTAATCCTCCATGGGTTGTTGCTATTGTTTGAGGTGAATATTGGCCATGTATTTAATTTCCTTTTTTGCCCACAACTTTGGTAATATCAGTTGGTATTGTTTTCCTTTCACGGTAATGATGGATGATCAAGGCTAAAGAATAATGGGCATTGCTAGGGCAGAAGCATGAATGAGCTCTGTGCCTTTCTGAGATGGGAGGAGAGTAAAAAAATCCATTCAGGTTGTTTTGCTTAAGGGGCACTTCTGTCTCAACAGAACAAACAAATGTCAAAATAAATTAGTTTTATCAAGTGTTTTCTCTGTGATAGAGAAGATAGCCCTTGTGTTCTTTTCTGATTGTATCAGATCTTTTTTGGGAATGATGAATTTCAGCCACACCAGAATTCCATTTGTAGCCTGCATATGCTAGTACTGATAATAATGTATTCTATTACTTTCCTGTTAGTAATATAATTTTGCCCAGTAATTCAATTTTTATATACTGTAGTTCCAGGACCTTGTGATCCTGAAGATCTAATTGATGGAATCATATTTGCTGCCAATTATCTTGGCTCTACTCAACTCCTTTCGGACAAAACTCCATCCAAGAATGTGAGAATGATGCAGGCTCAGGAAGCAGTGAGCCGAATTAAGGTGAAAATCAGTCTCTTTCTTGATCTCCGAGTTGCAACTGTGACTAATCCATACTTTGTCTCTGTACTGAAACATACTCCGGAAGTGGTTCTATGATTGAAGTAATATGTTTGTTATTTTTAGGCCCAGTCTGCTTTCATAATTTGTAGATTAATATTTTGTTATAATTGAGTCCAGTGGGCAGCTGATACGTTCAAATAAATTTATTTGCCCTTTATCCAGAGACAAGGAGTGCTCATTGGAAAGGGGAATATATTTTCTTGCTAACAGCAGCTGGGCCCAGAAGATCAAAATTGCTAAAAATGATTGACAATTTCTCAGAAACAATAGGATTACAATAAGCCAAGACACCACTGATGTGGCATAAAAGGGGACTGAGGCATCGGATAAAGAACAACTTTTTTCTCCGTGTAACTTGCTGTAGTAAAGTGGGATCTGCCAAATCTCAAATTTCAGAATATTCCAACCTAAATTACTATACGAATGCAGAATTCATATATGTGAATCAGGAATTACAAGGGAAAGAAGAAATACAATTCAGACGATCTTTCATAAAATTGGATTAATTTACATTTAATAGAACTTTTTACATAATACATCTGGCTCTTTAGGTAACTATTTGCATTATGGCACTGAGCATTGTAATATGGTAATTAAAATATTATACAACAAAAGTACTGTAGCAAATCAGCAGAGTACTTACTCTCTTACTGCAGAATTAAAAATGGTATAAAATATATGCAAATAATGGCAACTTTTGGTTTCTATGAAAGTGATTTAACCTTGACATGAAATTTGAGCTCTTCAGGTCATCCATTTGTGACTATATAAAATGCATGATGAATTAATAAGAACATGCAAAAAAATCCATTCCATTTTATCTTATATTGAGTTCTGCTTTGCTGGTGACATATTCAAAGCTCATTAGCAATCAAACCATTAGTAGTTTAACTTTAGCAAGATTAAGGTTTTTAAATCTTAAAAGTATAAAAGTAGTTTTGGAGATTAACCTGTCTTTTTAAAAAACTAATGTTACAAATGTTATAAATACTGCTCAATCCAGCAAGATTTCCTTAGACCTCATTAATTTTGTGAAGCTTAAAACAAATAGATGGTTAAAATGCTTAACTTTGGCTGGAATTTGGGCAATACAACAAATACTGAAATATGTTACAAGTTAAAAGTAGTACATATTTATAAATTGAATTGTTTCGCATTGTCAAAAATTGCACAAAACTAAAATTTCATAAAAAGTACCTCAAATAGTTACTAACACAAGAAATAAGTCATACTTTTTATTTTGTATGACAAATGACTCTCACATGGTTCTCTTAGGCTTGTATGCTCTCTAGGAAAAAACCATGAAATACTGCTAAATATTTGAGGTTCTTTTGAAATCAAAATCAGCTTTGTTTATATTGTTTTGCTGTAATTTCTTCATCAACCACCATACAACAGATGAGACATTATAAATAATACATTGCCTTCAAACTAGAGTTAAATTGCAAGATGACTTGTTTCTTAATTTTTGGTGCATCATCAGTCTATTAAATTATAAAAAATATATTCTAATCTAATATTCTCATTCTCTTGGAATTAAGAAAGCAGCTCCATTAACAAATGTATTTTCATGTGATCTGTTCCTTCTTGTTTATATGGAAAGGGGAAGCACAAACTCCTGTGTACAATGGGAGCAGATGTGGAGGCAGTGTATCATAAATGAAAACTTACCCTCTAAAACGCTTCCTTTTGCATCTACTTCTTTGTGTGTCTTCCTCAGCAAACTCCATACAGTCTAATCAGCTTAGGATATGCATTGTTTTTACATTATGCAGCCTTACTTAATAGTTAACACTCCTTTCACTAGTAAAAAAAACCTCTTCTGGTAATCTGTCGCTCAGAAATCAGAATCTGGAATTTCACTGCATGATGAGCAACAATGTTGGATGATACTTTTGGTTTGCATTCATAGAAACACATTTGTCACCTATAACAGCATGTGTAGGTGACAAACAGTGCTTTTTTTGTAAAAGAAAAAGGTGCCGGAACTCACACGTCATACAATCCGCCTTGCCTATCCTACAAGGTTCCATCCAAAAAAGGTGCCGGAACTCCGTTCTGAGCATTCTATGAGAAAACTTTGGGTCAATCATTCTCTCTCAGCTAATCCTTCTCAAGATTGTTTGTGAGGGGAAAAGAGGAGGAAGGAGCTCTCCGTGTGCTTCTTTAAGCTTGCCAGGTTGTATATAAATCAAGTAAACAGGACTAAATAAATTATTTTATTAAAACTCAGGAAATAATTCAGTCCCCATGTCTAGAATATTATCAGAATAAACTTTGTTTTTTAGTATGTAATTTGCTATTCAAAATAATTGTTTGATTTCACATTGTGACATGAAGACCTATCTAAAGCAGGCCAAAAGTGTTTTATTTGTTTTCGTTTGGTTTGGAATTGGTTTGTACCAATGTCCTCATTTTGAAAACAATCTCATGGATGACATTTATTGAATTCTGCTCTATAAACAGGCCACAGTGCTTAAGAAATAAGTTTAAACTAATAAGATTCTCCTTGCAGTGAGAAAGGGATCAAGATAGTAAACCATCCAACTAAGTTTATTTCAGGTAGCCTCTGGAGAAATAATATCCAGTTGCTAGTATTATTTCATAGTGTTGGTGTTGAAGGTGAAGAATGTTGAAAGTGAAGTCTACACATCTTAAGGTTCCAATATTGAAAAACAATGATATTGATGTATTGTACTGTAAATACAGTAGTTCCTGGTCAACTAGTTCCTAGTCAACACCAAGAGCCATGCTGGTTGAAATGTATAAAAGTTGTAATGTAACATATCTGGCAGACTGTAGACTGGAAAGGCTGTTCTAAAGATGTACTGTATATACACTTTAATTAGGTGACAAACAGGTGTATTGTTATAGATCCCTGGTTGACATAGAGTTTCTACAAGATGTTAGCTAACTATTCTCCTTTCTTTATTTATTTCATGCTAAGCAGATGGCCCAGAAATTAGCCAAAAGCAGAAAGAAGGTGCAGTACAATTTCATCAGCTTGACGTGTTGTCTAGGTTTTGTTATTTCATTTTACTTTTTTTGCATCTCTTGTTTATCACATTTTTTAAAAAACAACCTGTATCCAGCAAGTGTTTTTCATTAAATGTTTGAGCCGCTATGTAAATTGACACGTCAGATAACATCTTTTGCTTATTAGCCATTTCATGACCATAATAAGATAATTATTAATCAAATGAAAACATGCTATTGCTAAATGTACAACCCAAATATAGGTCTGATGAATATTTGTTTAATTTTTATAAATTAAATCTTTCTTTAAAAAAAAAGACTAGTTATATTTTATTTTATATTTAAATTTCATTTCATTTAATTAATGAAACAAAATTGCTGGATGCAACCAAATGACTTAGTTTTCCTATGTAAAATTTAAATTCTATAATTATATGCAGTATATATAAAGACATATCAGTCTGGAATAGTAGAGAAAATCTATTCATGCAAACACAGTTTAGCAGTGGGCAGAAAAATACAATCACATGATATTCTAAAGCAGAGGTCCCCAACCTTTTGGGCATCAGGGACCGGTTCCGTGGGGAGAGAGAGAGAGAGAGAGGTTTTTCCGCATACCGGAGGGTGCGTGGTTTTGTGTGCTGCCTGCATCTTGTGGATAGGGCTTTGCTTGTTCATGCAGATCAGTTGCTGGGATGCCATGGACTGGTACGGGTCCACAGACCAGGGGTTGGGGACCCCTGGTCTAGAGCATTGTATAGAGCCAACCTTTTCAGCATTTACAGTTGTTTTTTTCAGCAAATAAATATGTTGTGCCAGTCGTGGTTTTAATGAACTTATTTCTCGCTCCTTCAGTTATTGGCTGGTGAATTTTTTTACCACAATAATTGGAGGGGCTGGAAGAATGTGATATGTAGCATGCATTGTACATATGTTATGAATGGCCCATGTTACATTAACAATACTTCTATTTGTATGGCTGTAGCAAGTTCTACATTAAAACTATATTAATTTTTCATCACTCCCAACCAATTTTACTGCAGTGGGAGTTGGAAGTGGGATTATTTTACTATTTTTGCAGTTCTTGTGACTAATCATTCATAAGCTGGTCATGCTTCAACATAAAACAAAATGTCATGAATATGAATACACATGAAAACCTGTTTTTATGACCGTGCATTTACTTTGGCGAAAGAGGGGAATGAATACTGAGCATATGTAGGACAATGGCTCATTTTTCTTCCCTCTTTATTTGGGTAGCCAAAACAGCATAATGCCACATCTTCATCTCTACCTAACTGTGCCTTGAGCTCATTAGCCATAATTAATGAAAGATTGGCTGGTAAACAGATTTAAAAGAATCCAGGGGAAGCCCTATGCCAGAAAGAGAATGTGTTTTCATGTCAGGAAAAAATATTACATGGACAAGAGTTGGGAGGAAATTAACAATTTTTTCCATCACTCATATTTCATACTATTTCTGTTTATCATTAACTTCACAGTTGAATAGTATATTTTGTAAGATTTATTTTATTTATATCTAATCTAATCTTTAAAAAAAGTACGCGTTTCTTAATTAAAAATGTCTTTGACTGCAGGTTCCTGAAGGTGAATCTCAGCCAATGACTGAAGTTGATCTTTTCATTTCAACACAGAGAATAAAAGTGCTAAATGCAGACACTCAGGTACAGTAAACTCTAAACTATTTTACAAGGATTGGAAATACATCACCAAGCCATTTCTTGTTTATTTCCCTTTACTTCTTTCCTTACTATGAAAAAAACATAGTTTGGAATTTTTGTAAGAGGACGAAATAATTAGCTGCTTTCCAAATTGCGGAGAGGGCCTTGACCTCTCCCCTGCCCCACCAGGAAGAACAGTCAAGATAATGATGGAATTTGTTAGCAGTTTCATCAGATGGGAAGAGGAGTGTTTTCCCCCCACCCTAGACAAGAGATCCCTTGGGAGGCTGGAAGAATGGACTTTTAACATGGTGAAAACACTGGAAAACACCATCATTCTGAAAAGCTCAGAACATGGGCACTCACTAGCTGGAGGGGAAAATGCCTTCCAGAGAAATAACATTTTCTAGAGCTTTTGTCATTTAAGGTCTCTTCCTCTGGCACAAAGACGGATTTCTTCTCCCTGCACAGAGTGGAGGGGAAATACTTTAGATAGCAGTGGGAACAGACACCAAATCCAATGTCCCTTTCCATTTGCAATCTTCCCTGCCAGCTTCCCCAGTGACTTTCTGGGGAAGCCAGGAGAGAAAATTGCAAATAGGAATCTTGTGATTCCCAGGCAATTGGCAACTGGTCATAAATATCAACAGGTTGCCAAATGCCTAAAATGCGGCCATATGATGTGGGCAGCACAACTTTTATGATGGCTGGAAGTGTTTTATGGGCCATAAAGCATCCATTCTGAGGCTGCCATGACTGCAAATGGTCATCAGGCAACTGGTTGTAAGTCAAGGATTACCTTTACATGTTATGGCCCCGATAAATACTTTACAAGACTCTTGTGATCTGGCAGGTGGGAACTCTTATTCTTCCTTGATTTGTATAGGTGATGAAGATTTCCTTTAATTTGGCAAACAATGGAATGCCAGTGTTCTTAAATGGTTGTGTTAGTGATAAAGAACACTAATACAAAGGTCTTTTTTTTTTAGGAAACGATGATGGATCATCCTTTGAGGACCATTTCCTACATTGCAGATATCGGAAATATAGTTGTATTGATGGCTCGAAGGCGAATGCCAAGATCAAATTCTCAAGATAACGTGGAGGCATCTCATCCTTCTCAGGATGGGAAGAGGCAGTACAAAATGATCTGCCATGTTTTTGAATCTGAAGATGTAAGGAACTTTGTCATTTCTCTGTTAGAAATTAATATAGAATCCTCCTCTTTCTGAAATGCAGCCATCAGTCTGTTTGTTGCAATCAGTAGTAGTAGGCCTTGAAAGCATGCATGTGCTGATCCAGATAGAAAGGAACCTATCGGTAAGAGAAAGGTCATTGTTTGTCCTGAACCATGTCCTGGACCATGGAAATCAGAGAGACATGGGTAAGATGTCTTTTTAAAAACAGTTTTCGACTAGAACTGTAATGGCAAGAGGGTTGAACAAACAAGAAAGCTGCTAAGGAGTTGAGGAATACAGTGGTGAGGTAAAGAAGGGAGTTGCCCCCTTATATGTGGGTGGTGAGACCCAAGTTAGTTTCTTTGATGGGGCTGGCTTCTTTCTGGCCAAAAGTCTTGCCGAGTGCCTTTGTGGACACTTGCATTGGAGGGGAAGAATTAGCTCCCCCTCTTTGACTTTTGTGACCAGCAATAGCAGCCAGTAATAGCTACCTCTCTTAGTTTTTAAGTGGCTCTTTCAGCTGATGATCCCCTCCAACTTCTGCATCTGAGCTGGCCCCGACAATTGTTATGACAAATGGACTTTAAAACCAACTAATATTATTCCTAGGACAGATAGTATTTGGTGAAGGGAAACAGGTACAGAAAGGACAAGAAAAATGGGAATCTGCTTCCTTAATTCTGGGTGCTACCCTGAGACTTGCTGAGAGAGGAATAATGATTTTAAACAATACCAGGAGAAAATGATGCAAAACTACACTATCATGCATTTTCTTTAATCCACTAAGCCATGAATGATGACTGCAAGATCAACATGGCCTGGCCATGAATAGACCAAACCAAGAACCTACATAGAAGGGGGAAACCACTCTGTAAATACAGTTTTGTCTGTCTATTTTAGGGGGGAACCACTTTCTGTAAAGCTTCATCGTATTAGAGGGAAAATCTCAGAGGGTGCAAATACTGTTTATTGCTTGAGCCTAGTGCACATTCTGAACAATAAAATCACTCCCTCATGCTTGCTATTCCATACAGTGCTACATCCATGGAATTGCTGAGATCAATAGTTTGAAGCAGCTTTTCAAATTGAGGGCCCAAATAACATTTTAGGGTTCTGGCTACTTCCCTCAGGCTATTTGTGGTCTCTGAGTCTCACTCTCATCATGCATAGTTTGATAAACTTCAGTTGCCATACATTTCACCACCCAGCTTATGGTGGGTTTGAAAACCCATTTTTAAATCATCTCTGCTCTTACTGGCTATCCTTAACTATTTTATTATGTTTTTTTCCCTTTCATAACTGTTATAGGCACAATTAATTGCACAGTCCATTGGCCAGGCATTCAGCGTGGCATACCAGGAATTCTTGAGGGCAAATGGAATAAATCCTGAAGACCTGAGTCAGAAGGAATACAGTGACCTCCTCAATACCCAAGATATGTACAATGATGATCTGATCCACTTCTCAAAGTCTGAAAACTGCAAAGATGTATGCACCTCTTTATTTGTATTTGAGCTAAGAATCTTCCTCTCACCTAATTTTTGCAGCTACTTACAGAGCTTCAAATAGAAGAAGAGAAGAGTTGGAAGGGACCTTGGAGGTCTTCTAGTTCAACCCCCTGCTCAAGCAGGAGAAGCTTTACCATTTCAGACAATTAATTGAGTGAATTCCTTCACATACCATGCATAATTCTAATTACTTTTAGAGATGGCAAAAAGAGTTATTTTCTCTCTTCCCTTTTCTCCTTTCTTCATCTTTAAAAATGTTCACACCTTGGACGAATATGCTTTGCACTCTTTTGAAGAAACAACTTTCTAATATTTGGCATGTTGGACCATCTCTGTGATGTGTCAGTATGGAAAAAAGCTAGTTTAATGCATCAGCAATTTCTCTCCTGTTGATGTATAACTTCTGTAAGAAAAGTCATTTCAAAGTGTTTCTATTTCCACTCAATGGCTACACGCATAATTGCTTTATATATTTTTTACTAAAGTAAAATTTTAAAATGTTTACAGTATATTGTACGTAGTTGCATGGGCAAGGCAAAAGTGTTGCCGATTGGGGCTACTTTGCAGGATTACTACATTTCATAACACAGAATTCTTTCTAACTTTTGTTCTCTCCATCCAGGTTTTCATTGAGAAGCAGAAGGGTGAAATTCTGGGCTTAGTGATTGTAGAATCTGGGTGGGGATCCATCTTGCCTACAGTTATCATAGCCAATATGATGCATGGGGGACCAGCAGAGAAATCTGGAAAGCTGAATATTGGAGACCAGATCATGTCTATCAATGGGACTAGTTTAGTTGGCCTACCACTCTCTACATGCCAGAGTATCATAAAGGTACAGAATATGATCTTTGTTTTTTTAAAGCAGGATCCTGACTGCTTAATCTACAGGAGCTTTCTCTGTTTAGCAAGTTCATACTGCAATATGGTAACTGAATATGTAAGAATTGGGGATAATAAAAGTTATTAATAGAAATGTTACAAAGTATTCCTTTTACAAGTTAAAGCAATAACCCACAAAGAAAAAAAAATCCATAAGTGACTGCTACTATAAGATGAAATCAAAATGATGACATATATATTGAAGGTTTATCATGAAGCGCCATCTTTTCCTATGTACACTGTTGACATTGTACACATGTAAAAGGCAGCATTTGTATCTTAAGACTGCAAAACACATTTCATTACTTGCTCTCCATACAGTTCGGATCACAAAGGTAAGGGGAAGAGGCCCTGGAAAGTGTGAAGAATATATAATGGTGGTTTAGTGTATTTCCAAATGCTTCTGAATGAGAAAGGATTTCTGCATTTGTCGATAAAAGGGGGCTATGACAATTTTTTTAGTCCTTTTTAGCAGCAACCTGCGGAAAAATTAATTAAGCTGAGATACGCTTGTCATTATCATTATTATCATTATCAGGGTTATCAGAGAGTTCACCTCCCATGTTATCTGTCTATTCAATCAGATCAAATAGGTTGACCTTCCATGTCCTACCTTATGAGATTTTTATCTGACAGCTCATGGTCACAGAGAACCGATCTGATCTATTCCTTCTTTCAATTGAGATCCTTTAAAACCATCTAGCAAACCAAGAAGGCATGTTGTGTGTGAAATTGGCATCGAGTGCACATAACTATATACATTCTATTTTATTATGTTGATTTTGTTTATTTTAGGGGAGGGTTAATTTTGAAGGAGTTGCTTTCTATTTTGTGCTGACGTTGATTTTTATTGAGTCTTCCAAGAATAGGTGACAGGAAAATAAAGGAAAAGAATAAAATAAATCGTCAGAAATGGACAATTGCAACCTCCACAGACTATTCTACCATTGTACAGATCTTACTGTCAGGGTGGAAGTTTTTCCTTAAACAGAGTCTAGTTGTAGTTTAGCCTCCTTATTTCTGATCCTAGTTTCTTCTAAGTGGAAAATAATTCCTGAACATCTTCCTTGTAGCATCCTGGTCTGTACTGAACACTGATATCATGTCTCTCTAGTCTTTCCTCCACATCGATCCCAGATTTTTTCTTCAATTTGTCTTCACAGAGCAATGGCCTCAAGTCCCTGTAATGCCTTTGTTGCTGTTCTCTTGAATATGTTATAATCTGTCACAATCCTACTGAAAATGTGTTGCCCAGAATCATACACAGTATTCCAAATGTGGTAAATGTGTAAATGTAGAGTAGAGGTGATTAAAGCTGTTACATGTCTTTGATACAGAACTGCTAATGCAGTCCAGAACTGTGTTAACTTTTCTAGAGCTGCTTCACATTCCCTTATGTTTAGCTTAGGTTATGACCACAGTCAAATCCTTTTCCGATGTAGTGGTTTCCAAGCCACAAAGTTCCTTGTCTTGTTGAAGAGCATCTTTGTCCGCTCAGCTCAGTCTTCCAGTCTATCCGGATTAGACTGCAGTTTCATTCTGCATCCTGAATGTTAGGCAGACCTCCAAATTTTATGTCATCTGAAAATGTGATATCCACCCATCAGTCCAGGTCACCAATAAAAACATTGAATGGTGTTGGCCACAAAAGTGGACCCAATGGCACCCAATGGTTTCTACTGTCCAACTCAATCTAAGGGCATTAATTCATAGGTATTGAGACTAAGTTCAATGGCCAATAATTTTTAGGATCATCTTTTTTTTCTTGATTTTTTTTATTACTTCTCCAATTTGTCAATGCTGATTTGCAAAGGTCCCAACCTCCCTACAGATAGTTCCTTCAATATTCTGTTATCACTACACAATCCAGGGGCTGCATATTAGCTAGAGGAGCTTGTAGCATATTCCGATTAATCTGCAGTCATCCTTGTGTTCATTTCAAAGCACAGGGTTTAACTCATACCTGGGCATTTTACGGCTTGCAGGCCACAGGCAGTCCCAGTTCAGCCCATGGTGCTGGCAGCATTGGGGGTAGGGCATCGGGGGATGGGGTAGTTTTGGCAGAGGGGGTGGGGCAGCATTAGCAGGGCGGGGCTTTGGGGTGGCAACAGGGCCAGGGTGGAAGCAGTCTTCCACAACAGTCTCAGTTTCTTGGGAAAATTAATTGCCCACCCCTAGTTTAACTGATGCAGATCTCATAATTATTTATTTTTGTATACCTTGCTTTTATGTTAAGGATAAATTAAATATAATTCTGCCTAAATACTCTTTTAAAGTATACTTGCTATATTAAGGTCCATTGCAGATTTCAAAAGAGTAATGTAAAATTCTGCTATATTGTATTCCAGGGTTTAAAAACACAAGCCAGAGTGAAACTGAACATAGTGAGATGTCCTCCAGTAACTACTGTACTCATTAGAAGACCAGACCTCAGATACCAACTAGGCTTCAGTGTACAGAATGGCATTGTAAGTAATAGTCAATATCCTTCCTTATTCATAATCCTATTTATCGCAAATATTTCTTTTAAATGCTTCGTTAAAACGTTCTCATGTAATGAGAATACTGAGCATGATACCTTATTATTATATTTTTATCCATTCATTCAGCTCAAGGAAGCAAATATACATAATATTCCTGTCTCCTATTTTTCCCACACCACGATCCTGTGAGGTGGGTTGGGCTGACAGGGAGAGACTGGTCCAAAAACACCAGGTCTCCTGATTTCTAGGCTAGCACTTTAATTACTGCATCAAATTAATGCTCGGCCTTATTGAAGCACCTGCTATTGTACCTTTTCAATGTTGTTAGTTTCTTATATCTTTCCAGATCTGTAGTCTTATGAGAGGAGGGATTGCAGAACGAGGAGGAGTCCGAGTGGGTCACCGAATTATTGAAATAAATGGACAAAGTGTTGTAGCAACACCTCATGAAAAGATTGTTCATGTTCTCTCAAATGCTGTTGGTGAGGTAAGAGTTGGCATCCATCAGTGCCCCATGAAAGCTTGGCTTGGTTGCATTATTGTTGCCACAAATTAAAATGCTGGTAGGACACTCTTTAATACAAATACGTAGTAATTTAATAATTTTTCCTGAGCCTGCTGTATGATTTACACTGTGTATTTGCTGGGTTCAGGATTCTACCCCTTTCTGTTCTGTACCAGCCTGCTACCGGCCCTGCAGAAAAGGCAGGGACAACCCCTTTTACAAGAAGGCAAGAGGCTGGAACTAAGCCTGCCAAATTTATTAACATAAAAACATAAACAGAGCAAAGAGAGCAAACACGAACCATGAAACAGGAGCTATTCAAACGGTTGCCTTCAGCAAACCAGCCCTCCCACACATTCCCCTTTAAATACAGTTCAGGGCGTGGCTTCTCTCTGCCTCCTTCCGAGGTGCCCCATTGCCTTCCTCTGTTTACTCCTGATTGACTGCCTCCTGCGTCGGGCGTCCTTGAACAGGACCAGCTGTGGGTCATCTTCATCCACGCTGTCAGGCTCACACAGCTGGGTCTGTGTTGTGACCAGATGGGAGGGGCCTGGTTGAGGGCTCTGTGGAGCCTCAATATTATTCTCAGCAAGCTCTCCAACACCCCCCCTCCTCCTCTGAATCGTCCGACCCAACTGTCGAACTCACAGGCTGACCCTGAATCACAACACTTTCTTCCAAGCTGTTTAGATCATGTAAGCACCTCAGGATCATAAAATATTGTATATTTGTTGTTGTTGTTGTTAGTTGCGAAGTCGTGTCCGACCCATCGCGACCCTATGGACAGCGTTCCTCCAGGCCTTCCTGTCCTCTACCATCTTCTGGAGTCCATTTAAGCTCACGCCTACTGCTTCAGTAACTCCATCCAGCCACCTCATTCTCTGTCGTCCCCTTCTTCTATTGCCCTCAATCTTTCCCAGCATTTAGGCTCTTCTCCAGTGAGTCCTTCCTTCTCATTAGGTGGCCAAAGTATTTGAGTTTTAGCTTCAGGATCTGGCCTTCTAAAGAGCAGTCAGGGTTGATCTCCTCTAGGACTGACCGGTTTGATCGCCTTGCAGTCCAAGGGACTCGCAGGAGTCTTCTCCAGCACCAGAGTTCAAAGGCCTCAATTCTTTGGCGCTCAGCCTTTTTTATGGTCCAGCTTTCACTGCCATACATTGCAACTGGGAAGACCATAGCCTTGACTATACGCACTTTTGTTGGCAGGGTGATGTCTCTGCTTTTTAGTGTGCTGTCTAGATTTGCCATGGCTTTCCTCCCCAGGAGCAAGCGTCTTTTAATTTCTTGGCTACAGTCCCCATCTGCAGTGATCTTGGAGCCCAGGAAAATAAAATCTGTCACTACCTCCATTTCTTCCCCATCTATTTGCCAGGAATTGAGAGGGCCGGATGCCATGATCTTGGTTTTCTTAATGTTTAGTTTCAACCCAAGTTTTGCACTCTCCTTCTTCACCCGCAACAAGAGACTCTTCAGTTCCTCTTCACTTTCTGCCATTAGAGTGGTGTCATCTGCATATCTTAGGTTGTTGATATTTCTTCCGGCAATCTTAATTCCAACTTTTGATTCATCTAGCCCTGCCTTTCTCATGATGTGCTCTGCATATAAGTTAAATAGGCAAGGCGACAGTATACAGCCTTGCCGGACTCCTTTCCCAATTTTGAACCAATCAGTGGTTCCGTGTCCAGTTCTCACTGTTGCTTCTTGGCCTGCATATAGGTTTCTTAAGAGACAAATAAGATGATCTGGTACACCCATCTCTTTGAGGACTTGCCACAGTTTGTTATGATCCACACAATCAAAGGCTTTAGCATAGTATATTGTATATTGTATATATTGTATATGAGTATATTGTATATACTCATAGACAAACTTAGAATTTTAGCTTTCCAGAAACAAAATGAGTGGGGTCACTAGCTAGAAGTCAGAAGTCACAATCATAAAAGAGTAACAGCTCCCATTATATACAAGGAAGTACGATCTCGCCCTCCCCTATATATTGGTCAGCCATGATTAGTTATTTTGTCATTTAACTTTACATCCGATGATTTAATAGACTGATCTCCGAAATAGACAACATATAACAATATTTTGTATTAAAATTTGACTTGCTGTTTAATATCCCATTTTAAAATATATTCATACATTTAGCATTGATCTAAATATTGAATAGAACTTTTATTTATAGGCTTATACTAATATATTAGCTAAAAGATGATATTGTGCATTGGATATTGCTATTGAATGTGTGCATCGTCTTGTTTCAAATGTTTTTTTGAAAGGAGAGTACTGAAGCTATTTTACTTTTGACCCAATGCAAATGCCCCAATCCTTTTGATTATTCTAGATCAGGGGTAGGCAACCTTGGCTCTTTTATGACTCGTGGACTTCAACTCCCAGAATTCCTGAGCCAGCATGGCTGGCAGCATTGGGGGTAGGGCACGGCTGGCTCAGGAATTCTGGGAGTTGAAGTCCACGAGTCATAAAAGAGCCAAGGTTGCCTACCCCTGTTCTAGATGGAGGACCAACTGAGTAGTCCTTTCTTTCTTCCAGATTCATATGAAGACTATGCCAGCTGCCATGTACAGACTCTTGACTGCACAGGAACAACCCGTTTACATCTAAAGCTGACTCTTCCAGTCTGCATGGAGGAGGTTCCATCTCATTAGTGGTGATGTTTTCTTGGCTGCGTTTTGATGTCTGCAGCAGCATCTCTCTTGTTCTTTTCTTACCTTTGATCATTCCGTTGGGTATCAGATGGCATTTTTGGTTGCACCTTTTTACAACTAGTTTTATGTAATTAAGAATCTCTAATATACACATGCATGCACTTCTTCAAGCTATGTCATTTATGTTTTGTGGCTCTTATAATAGAAAACACAAGTATCTTAAATAAAAATAAAGTTAGAAAGCTCTTTTCACCGACAGACGGCAGGGTACACTTCTCAATTTATGAAAATAGGTAGGATATTGATCTGTTTCTCTTATAAAGTTGCTGTGCCAAAGGTAGGAAAGCAACATTATAATTTTACCCTAAACAAATAATTAAATATGGTTTGAAGGAAACACTGATTTCCTTATGTAATTAAAAAAATCTATATAATGGAAATCTATTACTAAAAGATGGTGTTTAGTTTTTGCTGATAAACCTCCAGACTTTTAAAGGCGTATTGTCTGTGGGAGATATTATTTTACAATTTTTCCCCTTGAGTTCAAAAACTTTCCTCATATTTCCCAAAAGTCATGCATTTCTTGAATATAATACGATTTTTAAAAAGTGGCTTTTCTAATTCCTACTTTCTTTGCAAGATGAATGATAAATTCTAAATATCCAGTAAAACCAGTAGGGGGGTATGAGGAAAATGTTTTGCTAAACTTTCTATTTTTTTTCCATTGTGGGCATACATGGGTTAATAAGTTTTCACATTTAAAGTGTATGCTTGTTACAAGAATTTTAACAAGTCTGCATACAGTACTACTTTTGTTTGTTCTGAGCCAGTTTTAATTTTAACATATCTTGGTATAAAAATCTTGAATTTATTTATTTTTATGACTTTTCTTTAATTCTGGACCATAATTATGTAAGAAAAAACTTAATTTATTTTGTTATATACATATATATATCTATATATACACACATACATATATAAAATAGATGAAAAGTTATTCCTACCCCATGTGATGCTAAGAAGGTTGTGTTCAGTTAATTATTGTAGACACTTGTGAAATGAAAGAATATTGCAAAAAGTTTGGTTATGATAGTTAAAATCAAGGCCAGTAGACTGTAATGTTTGTAGTAAACTATAGAGTGAGAACACAAAAGTTTAGGTCCTGTGGCAGCTTACACAATTATAAATTTAGCACAGTATTTTTGAATAGCGCACATAAATGTTTATTCACAATACATACCTTGATCTTTAAAGTAATCTAAAATTGTTTGGTTTGATATGACAGACAGACATGTTTTATCTTTCTGAAGAGTGTTTGGTATTTGTGTGGGATATAAGAAAGAAAATGAAAATAGAGTAATAAAGGGGAAAGGTGGCAGCCCACTTTTACATCCAGAGCAACACATGTGTGCCAAGGGAAGGAGTTGGGTGTTTGCATGTTGCATGGATGTGCACTCTGCACACATGTTGCAAAGATATGTAATGATCAGGTCTTTGGGATTGAGTGCCCTGCATGGGTGTTAGATGTAAATGCATGGCGATCCCACCCTTTTCCAGAAATGTAGAAGCCCTGGGAAGCTGAGGATTTGATAGTACAATAGAACAGTGAGTGATTTAACAGAAAACAATTGTCTTCAGGGCATAGTGTTATTAAAGTTATCTATGCCCCAATCACACACATTGGCAGAGGCATAGCAACAAGACTGGAGTGTTAATTCCCTTTCTTCAAAAGAATTGTACACCATCACGTTATATTGCGTATAGAGTATTACTGGAACAATATACAATAATAAATAAAACTTCATTTCCACCAGTCCAAGTTTGCCATCCAGTCCTATCTATTGTAGTACATTTCAACTTGCTGAAATCAGTGACCAACTCTGCATAAGGCTGAGATGCAAATTTGCAATCAGTGAGCTACTTAATACTGTTGCTTTACTGAAATGAAATGGCTATAGCTCAGGTCAACAAACTAGATGTGGGATCACTAAGTGCTGCATAAAAAGTACAAGATATATGCATAAAGCTGTAATTTTTAAAAGCAAAATAAAATATATTACATTCAACTCTTGGACTTTGGACATTTAACTAAATTCACCTATTGTATTTATTTAGTTGTGAAAAGAGGGCAATAGAAGAAGGGGACGACAGAGAATGAGGTGGCTGGATGGAGTCACTGAAGCAGTAGGCATGAGCTTAAATGGACTCCAGAAGATGGTAGAGGACATGAAGGCCTGGAGGAACATTGTCCATAGGGTCGCGATGGGTCGGACACGACTTCGCAACTAACAACAACAACAATATATATATACACACACATACACACACACACATATGTGCTGTATATTCAGTTGGCCTAAAATTGGATTTTTTCATCCTTCTGTTTTGCTTTTTTTTTACTTGTAGGGCAGGGTGAATTTTTCATTTTTGAAATACAGGAATGTAGCTGGAGAAACGCAAAGTTATGTGGGTTAGGAGTAAAATGGCATGCACTACATAAAGTGCAAATAAAAATGTATTCAATGTGATAATTCTGTGAAATTGCCTTGCTATGGATCAGACATTTCTAGCTGTGGAATCATCAGCTTTCCAATATATATTACAAGTTTGTAATATATATTACAAACATATACATATTATAAATATATAATACATATATATTTATATGTAAATTATCTTGGTGTGAGACATCCTCCATTCAGAAGCAAGCAAGTGGAACTTTATTGATGGTGAGCTGCTTTACAAAATATTGCAATTGTTTGTAAAGGCTCTAAGCATGCATTATTGTGATCAGCACATGAATAGTAACATACTGCTCACCATAACCACCTAGAACTTGAAAGTCACAAAGAACTTATTTTTTCTGTTAGGCATATGGTTATAGCCTACCTGGTTGGGTTGGAAATATATAAACCATGATGTTATAACCTTAAGGTGCTAATTGGCCAATGGGTGTGTAAGTTTTTCCAACGGCCATAAGAGGGAGCTAGGAACGTGGCTTCTCTTTCTCTTTGCTCTCATTGTTTTTGCTTTTTGGCTTACTACTGTGTTAAACCTTAGGAACTGTGTACTTGACCTTCAGACCGGTAAGAAGACATTGTATTTTGGATACTCCCTGGACTGTTGCTGTTGCTTATCTGTGAATGACCTGGACTGTTTATTCAGATTGTGTTTCTGTTTTTACACCTAATAGTAAAGTATTTTTCTGTTTATCACAACTCAGTGTATCTGTGTGGTTACTGTGTGACTCTTACTATTCTCAGTACGCTTTTGCCTATGTAGGTTCCTGATAACCCAAGAACCACTTTGCTAACATTGGTTATGGGCCCAGCCACGTACTGAGAGTTAGTACACACAGTATCATAGCTGAGTTTGTGTTAGCTATCCAGTGTAAAAATGGCACAAGAACAGTTGTCAGGCATCTCCTGGATAACTCGGTTTGATGGGACCAACTACGTTACATAGTCGACAAAGTGTTGCTTGCTGCTGCGCAAGGAAGGACTATGGGCTGTAGTTGATGACCCTCCAGTTGTGACTGCTTGGGATCCAGACGATGAGGACGATGCACAGAAGATAGCCAAGTTTAACCGTGATAATGAAAAGGCTCTATGCATAATTGGACTAACACTGAATGACCAGCAGCTTGTCCATATTCGTGGTGAGGTGTCTGCTGCTAGGTGTTGGGCCACTTTGCGACACATCTACGTTCGTGATAGTGTGGGCGCACACATACACCTCACACGTAAACTGTTTAGGGCTCGTCTTCAAAAGAATGGGGATATGTTAGCCCATTTGAACTTCATGAAGACAACTCTGCAAGAGCTACAAGAGAAAGAACTGATTTTTTCAGAGCTGCATCAGGTTTATATCATCCTGTCCTCCTTAGACGACAGTTATGATGCATACGTATCTTCTTTGGAAGTCCTGTCCAAAGATGAGATGACACTGTCAGGGATAACCGGAAGATTGCTAGAGGAGTCCAGAAGGAGGCAAGACAGAGACCAGCAGAGAGAGCAATCTCCACAAGAGGAACATCAGTATACTACTGCTTATACTGTTAAGAAATGCTATTCTTGTGGGGCTAAAGGGCATATAGCTAGGTTCTGTAGGGAGGGTAGAAAACAGAATGCGGATAGCAGTAAGAAGACAAAGAAGGACATTGGTTTGGCTGTTTCTGGTGAACCAACAACCATATACAACGATCTGTGGGTGGTTGATAGTGGGGCTTCTCAATGTATCACCAAAGTCAAAGAGGGTTTTGTCCATATGAAACGCAGCAATCAACATGTTTCACTGGCCAATGGTTGGAGGATGAAGGCCTCTGGTGAAGGTAATGCATACTGTCCATATATTGAACGTTTACCAAGTTTGTAATATGTATTACAAACATATACGTATTATAAATATATAATACATATATATTTATATGTAAATTATCTTGGTGTGAGACATCCTCCATTCAGAAGCAAGCAAGTGGAACTTTATTGATGGTGAGCTGCTTTACAAAATATTGCAATTGTTTGTAAAGGCTCTAAGCATGCATTATTGTGATCAGCACATGAACAGTAACATACTGCTCACCATAACCACCTACAACTTGAAAGTCACAAAGAACTTATTTTTTCCATTAAAGAAAGACCATAATTAATTTTCTTCCTGATCCCTACAATCAAGAAAAATGGCCTCCATTCTAAGTTAAAAAGACCCACAGCTTTTCTTCAACATTGGCTCTTAGAATAGGTTTGTTGTATTTCAGGTATACTCGATAGCCTTCCTGATAAGACATATTAAGAAAGATATGAGTAGGGTTGATGTGTTTTAAACAAATGAAATAAATACTTGTGTAAGATTCAACATGTCCTTGAATTCCAGTATGTTTTTCTAGGAGATAGTCCAGTTCAAAAAAAGTCCAGTATTAGGACTTTCTTTTCTTTCATTTTGTAATCAACTCCAGAACCTCCAAAGAATATTGTAAGAGTGATACAGATTGGAAGTTAAGAATTCACTGAATATGGATGTTTTTAATAGTTGATACGGGAAGATTATCTGTGTGATCAAAGGAACTATTTATTTTATAAACATTTCCAGTATGCCAAAAATGCAGGAAAATATAGCAGCAAACTTTAATTTCAACAGGTTTACAATAAAGTTTAGGTTGCCTCAAATTTACCATTTTTCCTACGTGCATTTGAATTATTTTATTTTATTTTATTTTATTTTAGAAATAAAAGAAATGTGTTCAAACGGGAAATATGCATCTGTGTATGTGTGTAATTTCTGGACTGCCTGTGAGGGTTAGAAATTGGCTTACCATTTTACAATAGTTCTGTACTGAATGGGTGAGTTAAGTTGGTGGTAGTAGAAGTTTTTCTCCTGACCTCTCATTTTGAGGCAAGATATGCATATGCTCATATAAGTAAACAAACAAAGTCTTATGTAGACCTTGGATGTGGATACTGTACCACTGATTGGAAGTTTTTAGATTTTTTTTGTCACAGGACTTTTGTGCTCATTTATTTATTTAATTTAATTTATAAGCTGTCCATCTCGCCAAGAGGCAACTCTAGGCAGCTTACCAGTAAAACTAGATAAAACATTGACTATAAAAAAATATTAACATTAAAAGTTCATTTAAAATTAACAAAGATGGCAAGGAATGGAGCAAAATACACATGGGATGGAGGTTAGCCACCTGCTGTATAACATGCTTCCCCTCCCTCAGGGCCCCAGGTCAATCGGCAGAGCCAGATTTTCAAGCCCTTTCTGAAAGCCAAAAGGGTGGGTGCAAATCTCACCTCAGGGAGCACAGTGTTGTAGAAGCCACGCACTTCTGGACCCTGCCAGTTGGAAATCCTTGACCAATGGAGTCTTCAGTTTGCCCCTTCTGCTAATGCAGGTGGCCAATCCCAAACTATGTCTCATGCCATAAAAAGCTTTAAAGGTGCTAATCTAGGGGTTCCCAACCAGGGGTGCAAGACGATATTCCAGGGGATACAAAAACTTGGGTTTTCAAAATTATAGTGTATATACATAATTCATTGCCGTTATTTCAAACTTTTGTAAGGGGTGCGAGACTATATCAGAAGCATGGTATAGAAAAGGTTGGGAGCCACTGTGCTAATCAATTCCTTGAATTGAACTGGGAAGCAAACTAGCAACCAGTATTACAGCAAAGTAACATGGGCCAGCTGTAGTTTCCAAATACTCTTCAAGGGTAGCCCTATGTAGCACATTGCAGTAGTCCATGTGTAAGGTGACACAGCCTGAGTGAGCACAGGACTCAGTTCAGGACAGGGCACAACTGGACACAACACAAAGTTGTCTCCTAGCCACAACTACCACCTGCTCTTTGAGCAGGAGTTAAAAGTTCAGAACACCCAAGTTGTACAGCGGGTCTGTGCTGAATCCTGTGGCGCTCGACAAAGGAGTAGCTGTGTATTGGAGCTCTCCCTATCAACAGGAAATGGGGTTTGGCCTTGGAGAAAGGAGCCAAACCAATGCAAGACTGGGTCACCCAGCCCCAGATCCTACATCTGCCCCAAAAGGATACTATAGTCGATATTCAAGGCTGCTGAAAAGTCAAGAAGAGCAAGGAGGGATACTCTACCCTCATCATGCTTTTGCCAAAGTTCATCAATGCTGTTTCTGTCCCATAACTGGTCCCAAAACCTGACTGGAAGGGGTTCAGATAGGTGGTTGTGCGGCAGCTTCAGGACCCTCTGAACCTGCCACACAACCACCTTATTTGCCACCTTCCCTAAAAAAGGAAGGTGACAGACTGGATGGCAACTATCCAGGTATATGGGATCAAGAGGTGGGTTTTTTTTTTTAAGAAGACGATGGACCAAGGGTTCTTTGAAAAGTCCCAGAATGGCCCCTCCTGCGGTGAAGAATTCATCCCTTCCTGAACCCATCTGGCAGTCACCATACTAAAATCTTTCACCAGCCAAGAGGGCAGGGATCTAACTGGCAGGTGGTTGCACTGACAGCATTAAGGACCCTACCTCCTTTGTCAGGTCCATCAGTATCAAACTGTTCCCAAATAGCTGAATAAGAGCTTTCCCCAGGCATCTCTAATGGACCTGCACCACACATGGATTCCAACTGGGAATGGATCTGAGTGACTGTCAGTTGTTCCACAAATTCCTCTGCACCCTGAAAATAATCACCCAAGCCCTCTTATCCTAACAGGGGCTGTGATTCCTGAACAGGGCCACAGGGGCGACTCACTCTGGATGCAATAAGAACAGAAATTTGAGGAAGGGAGAGTGTTAACCCCACCTTCTACATAATGTGTCTGGTTTGCATTAGCTCACTCACATGTTTTGTTTTATGTTTTATTTAATTTATATACCGCCCTTCTCATGATAAAGCAAGAACCGAAAAGACAGGGAAGTACATTCCATACAGTTCTGTCACAGGTCTAAAATCACATTCAGGAATAGGCAATATCCCTTCCAATCAGCTTGATATAACAATACTATATGTTTCTCCAGCTATTACTAAAGTAAGGTAAAGGAGTCCCTGTGGATTTTGCTCCACTAGTCATTGCCAACTATAGGGCGCGATGCGCATCTCCTTTTCAAGGCCATTGAGCCAGCACTGTCTGAAGACATTTCCAGTGTGATGTGGCCAACATGATATCACAGACAGAGTGCTGTTACCTTCCCACTGTAAAGGTTCCCCCCACATGCGTGCTAGTCGTTTCCAACTCTAGGGGCCGGTGCTCATCTCTGTTTCAAAGCCCAAGAGCCAGCGCTTGTCCGAGGACGTCTCCGTGGTCATGTGGCCGGCATGACGACACCAAAGGCGCACGGAACGCTGTTACCTTCCCACCGTAGGGGTTCCTATTTTTCTACTTGCATTTTTACGTGCTTTCGAACTGCTAGGTTGGCAGAAGCTGGGCCGAGTAACAGGCGCTTACTCTGTTATGCGGCACTCGGGATTCGACCCGCCAAACTGCCAACCTTCTGATCGACAAGCTCAGCATCCTGAGCCACTGCGTCCCTTCCCACTGTAGTGTACCTATTTATCTACTTGTATTTGCATGCTCTCAAACTTGCTAGGCTAGCAGGAGCTGGGGTGAGGATGGGAGCTCACCCCATCACTTGGTGCTTGGGTCTCGAACCTGGGCTGCTGGCTTTCTACCTGACAAGCCCAAGTGTCTAAACCACTGAGCCACCATGCTACCCTCCAGCTATTGGAGAGATTTGCAATTTAGCAATGATGTTCTTACCAGAAAAATCTATGTTATCATATTCTATCTTAAGACATCAGAAATGGGGAATACCACCCAACAATTCCCGGTACCAATTTCTGTGAATTCTAACATGCTTCATCATTTAAAATATGGCTGTATTTTCAATTAATGCTGATCAAAAATAGGGTTGAGTGAAAAGGGACATCTCCAATATTTTAAGTTGGCAGTTCTGATGCACTAGAACAGGGGTGTCAAACTGCCAGCCCGCGGGCTAGATGCGTCATGCAGAAACCACGCCCACCCCATTGTTGGCAATGGCAAAACCGTCCCGATACATTGCACGACATCACATGACGTCGCGAGTTTGACATAACTGCACTAGAAGCTGTCATGTTCTTTAGCATCCATTCTTTCACTTTATTTCACTGGAAGTTACTTGACAAAGGATTGTGTTGCTATTGTGTGTGAGCTGGAACCCTGCTACAAATGCACTTCAAGTAGTGAGAATGAAAGTGAGGAATTTCTTCACAGCTTCATGATAGCCAGTGAAACAGACCTAGAAACCAAGCATCAGGCCACAGAACAGCATCATAAGCTTTTACCATAACCATCCAAAAATTAAAACCTATGTTATGGCAGGAAAATTTCATGATCCTAATTTTTGGGAAATGCAGATCAATATTCATAAAAAAAAAATTAAATCCATATCACCAATAACTTTACTTCACAACTCTCCAAACTTTGAAACAATTATATAAAGTTTAGAAGCGTTAAGAACTTTTGCTACATCATCTTAGAAAATCTCTTCTGGCCTTCAGGACCCTGCTCCCCAAATTTCTGGTTGTAAGACCATGTTTCTGAAGCTCAGCTCACAGTATCAGTTGGGATTGTTGCTAAAGTATCAGACTCTGCTGTGTGGGAACCTCCCTGCCTGAGTTGCAAGAGGCCATCAGAAGTCTGGTGATGGAATTCCCCAGGCTTACAGATCCAGGAGACTTCAATCTGCCATCCCTGGAAGCAGCCGAGGAACTCATGGCCCCATGGTGGCCATGAGCCTTTCAGAGATCATCATAGTTGCGACCTGGGACTGGTCACACACCAAAGGAGATGTTCTTTTTGGAACGGCAATGTGAATTGGTGGAGGATTTAACATTGTCTCCATCATGGTCAGATCACATTCTGGTGTCCTTGGGACTCATATGCAACCCTCTTCTGCAGGGAGGCGGACCCATTTGACCTCAGCAACTGATGGACCTGAATGGGTTCCAGAGGGAACTTGGGGATATCCTGGAGTTTGCAGCATGGCCCTGCCAAAGCCTGGATAGTGACCTGGAATCAAATGACAACCAATGTTTTGGAAGGATCGTGCCTGTGAGACTTCTCTTGACCCATCATTCCTTACTCTCCCCATTGTTCATGGAAGACTTGCAAATTCTGAAAAGGGTTAAGAGATGCCAGGACAGTGACCGCACTGCTGTTTCAAGAGCTGTACTAGCTTCCAGTTTGTTTCCAGGTGCAATTCAAAATGTTATTGTTGTGATTCAGGGTCAGCCTGTGGGTTCGGCAGTTGGGTCGGACGACTCAGAGGAGGAGGAGGGGGGTGTTGAAGAGCTTGCTGAGGGGGTTGGACAGCTTGATGAGAGCCCTCAGCCAGGCCCCTCTCACCTGGTCACGACGCAGACCCAGCTGTGTGAGCCTGACAGCGTGGATGAAGATGACCCACAGCTGGCCCTGTTCAAGGATGCCCAACGCAGGAGGCAGTCAATCAGGAGTAAACAGAGAAGGCAATGGGGCTCCTCGGAAGGAGGCAGAGAGAAGCCACGCCCTGAACTGTATTTAAGGGGGAATGCGTGGGAGGGCTGGTTTGCTAAAGGCAACCGCTTGAAAAGCTCCTGTTTCTTGGTTCGTGTCTTGTTCTATTTGTTTTTGTAGCAATAAATTTGGCAGGCGTAATTCCAGCCTCTTGCCTTCTTGTAAAAGGGGTTGTCCCTGCCTTTTCTGCAGGGCCGGTAGCAGGGTGGTACAGAACAGTTATCACCTGAGTCCCGACTACTTGAGGAGTTGTCCCATTCCAATGGGATTGGCCTGCCTCACCCATGGTGGCAGAGGCAGCATGCTGTGGACCCTGTTGGTCAGGGAATTCTGTATCCAGAAGAGCCTTCTTTGCCATGGTTCCTGCCCTTTGGAACATGGCCCCCATCATCTTGAGGTGAGATCAGCTCTGACTGTCCTGAAGACGTGGCTCTGCCAGTTGGTGTAAAGCCCCAATGGGGGATTATCACACTGGAGGTGGTTGGAGAAATAGCTTATCCCATTTCCCCCGTATACATGCTGCACCTTGCCTTCCCATTTTTTAATCATAACTCATATTTTTATTGTATTTAAATATACATGTATATTTTATGATTTTATTGTTTTAGTGTTGCAAACCACCTAGTGTCTCTTTGTGGCAAGATGGTAAATAAATTTAATAAATAAACATGACACTAGGCATCACAAGTCATCTAAGAGGTAATTGTGAAGTTGGAATTCACCACCTCCATCTTCCTAAAGATCCAGATATGGCACCATGTTATTCCATCTTTCCCCAAAATTGAATAACTTTGTGGGCATGTTTGATTCAAATAGATGGAGAGGCCCATCAGGACCTGCTTTAAGAGATAAAGTATGGATATTTTGTGACATTTTAAGAAGCTTGTCCATCATTGGCAGAATGTATTAGCAGAAGTAAATATTGGCAACAAAACAGCTAATTTCAAGGATTATTTTTCTGTTTGCTTTATTAAAGTGTTCTTATTTATTCACGGAAATCAAGGCGTTAGTTTTCATTGAACCCTCAGCAAAAAATTATAGTCATGGTTTTCCTGTGTTAGCAAATTGGAAAACAGGTAACTATTTTACTGAATCATGTTTCAGATGAATATATCAAATTCAATGAGATAAACTCAAGAGTTCTGAACCACTAACACAGGCTTTAGCCCAGGGTTGTTCAACCTTGGCAACTTTAAGACGTGGATTTCAAGTCCCAGAATTCCCCAGCCAACATGGCTAGCTGAGGAATTCTGGGAGTGAAGTCCACAAGTCCACACCACTACTATAGCCTATCAGTGACACTTAGAAAACAAATTGGAATAGCTGATGTATGAAGTCAAGAAAAAGGAATCTGAAATACGCTTTATTTCATTTATATTAATCAAAATTAAATACAGCTTATTATTTTTCTGAATTAAGACAAATAATTTGAGAAGAAGGGTTGGGTTACCAGCATTTCAGGAAGCTGAAAATAAAAACTTGAAAATTGGTAGCAATGGCTCCTACCAACAGTTTCATCCATTACAGACAAGTGTTTTGAAATGTACAGAACGTACAGTATTTTAAGTCAGCAAAGATTTAGGGAGAGAGAAAAACTTCTCTTTTCTCATCTGGACTCCTACTAATGATTTAAGCCAAATTATGAAAAAAATCACTAGAAATACATTTATAATCTGTATGTTTTAAACAGAAATAAAATCATTCCCATAAAACATGTAGAGGGGAATGCACAATTTGAAAATGATTAAGAAGTGCTTCAGTCTTTCCAAAGCCTAGCATTTCTGGATACCGTATATACTTGAGTATAAGCCGAATTTTTCAGCCCACTTTTTGGGCTGAAAAATTCCACTTCGGCTTATACTCCAGTCAACAAAAAAACTTACCGAGGACTTGTGCGCGGCCGAGGCTTTGGTGCTTCCGGGATCGCGCGCACCTCTCCCAAGCCACCGCCGTCCGGAGACCTGCCGAAGTTTGGGGAGGTTTGGGGAGGTGCGCGCGCACCTCCCCAAACCTCCCCAAACGTCGGCAGGTGTCCGTTCCTCCGCGCCCTGCCTGCCTGCTTCTTTCCGCTGTGGAAAGAAGCAGGCAGGCAGGGCGCGGAGGAACGGAGACCCGGCGACGTTTGGGGAGGTTTGGGGAGGCGCCCAAACCTCCCCAAACGTCGCCGGGTCTCTGTTCCTCCGCGCCCTGCCTGCCTGCTTCTTTCCGCTGCGGAAAGAAGCAGGCAGGCAGGGCGCAGAGGTCCGGAGACCTGCCGACGTTTGGGGAGGTTTGGGGAGGTGCGCGCGCACCTCCCCAAACCTCCCCAAACTTCGGCAGGTCTCCGGACGGCGGCGGCTTGGGAGAGGTGCGCGCGATCCTGGAAGCACCGAAGCAAGTCCTCGGTAAGCTCCGGGCGGTCACTTGCTTCGCGTCTCCTGAGGGAAGGGGGGGCGACTGGAGCGGGCGTGTTTCCTCGCCTGCTGGGCGCCGCGATTTGCCCGGGGAACGCGCGGGCCCCGAATGGCAGCGTGGAGCGAGGAAGCTGACAGCCAGGGCTTCCCCGAGAGCCGCGGCCACACAGGGTATTCCTGTGTATTCAGGCTTGCAAAATGGCGGATCGAGCCTCTGCTGGCGGCAGAGGCTTGCAGAACGGCGGATCGGCTTATACTCGAGTCAACAACTTTTTCCAGTTTTTGGGGGTGAAATTGGGGGTCTCGGCTTATACTCGAGTCGGCTTATACTCAAGTATATACGGTAGTCATTAATGCATTTTTTTTTCAGGCTTCTACATGATCCCCCAAAAGGATGCCACCTCTTTAATGGATTATGAATTAACTTTTAAAAGCAACGGCATTTTATTTTCAGGCTGCATAAATAAATAGCATCTTACTGTTTTCTCTCTTCCAGTCTGAAGCTCTTTTGAATCATTTTTAAAGCATGTGCAGCCTTCTGCCTTGGTATAAGATTGCTTATTCTCCCATCATCATTTTTGTAATAAAGCTGCCCTGGAAAAAATGTATCATTGCTCTGAATTTTATTATTCCATTTTTTCAAGATTGTTTAAAAGTTTATGGGCTGGGAGCTGGAGCAGAAACCTGAATGACCTGCTAATTTTAAGCACTTTTGCACTTGAAGTGATACAAAGTGAGAGCTGAAGGTTCATGCAACACGGAAATACTGTAAAGGGATAGCTCTGTGCACCCCACAGGTCAGTCATTTCAAAAGGTTCTTTATAAAAAATTATCATGATAATGTGTAGTGCAACATTATTGAAAAGGAAAGGAAGGGATGAATGAGAATACATACTTCAGTTCCATCTACTGCAGATATCTCTCTACCTTATATTCCCTTTCTGATATAAAACATTAAAATGAAACCCACACATACCAGAGATAACATTCAAAGTTTATGCAGAAACAATGATTTGTTTTTATGAAGAAGACTCCTCCTCCCTTACTTGTATCTCAAGACACAGAGTTGATCCTCATATATCCTAACTACACCTGAATATCCTTTTTTTCTGATTCAGAGCTATATTCATAATGCACCGTTGTTTTCTTTGAAGTAATTTACTCCCATTTTTCCCCCTCAAATGCTCTTTCAAAAGCAGCAGTATGGTAAGAAATATAGATTAAGGATCCCGCCATCCAACTGCTTTCCTGCTCCAGTCTTTGCACTCCACGTGGGACCAAAATGCAACAGAGCTCAGAGTACGGTTTCTCGGACGACTCCAATGAGACTGTGAGGCCGCTCTGGCTCCATCCGCTGGGTCCTCCTGTTCGGCCCCGGGGTTCCGGCTGCAGTAAAAGTACTTACATCTCCACAGCTCTCCAAGTGCAAAAGACCCGGGTGCCTCCGGAAAGGCAGCGTGTGTGCTCTTGTTATGGATGGGTGAGCAGGAGTCATGACCTTTGGAAAGAAAGAACATTACACTGTCAACTGCCCTGCCTATTTTTAGCTGAGAAATGTGAGGATAAAGAAAATGTTAGTCATCTTAAAAATATAAAAAGCAGATTGGGCACAGCCAAAGTGTGTCAACTTCTGGAGATCAGAAGAGTGGTTTTTCCCCTCAGTAGCCACTGCTCTATGGAACATCCTCCCGTTGGAGATTAGAATGGCCCCAACCCTACTCGCCCTTTGCAAGGCTTTAAAAATGTGATGTGTACTTGGGCCTGGAGCTCCAAATGTGTCAAGGGCTCCGTTTATTGACTTTACTGTTAGTTGGTTAACTATTTCAGCTGCTGTATGCATTTATTTTTTAGATACTTTAATTGTTTTAGAACTGTAAGACACCCAGAGTCACTTGGCTGAGGTGGGTGTCTATAGAAATTGAATAAAGTAAATTAAAAAACTGATCTCATATAATACCTGGCTATTTCATTAAACACCCAGGTGTAGAATCCTTTAGCCATCAGGACATATTTTTAATATCCTTTGGCCCATTTTTCCTTTTGATTGGGAATTAAGCCATGACACAAAGGGGGTTTTGGAGTCTTCATGCTTGTGCTTTACTATCAGCAGTAATTGTCATCACTTTACTTTCTTTCCATAAATATTTTTTTTTAAAAAACAATCGATTTCCAGAATTGTCAGTCTATGAGAGATGATCTAATTCTGCAAGAACAAACTCCTTATTTTCTCTACTTTATCAGCTGGAGACTTCTATCCTTATTCATCTGCTACAGACAAGCATATCCAGCATTACAAAGGGCTGACCTGACCTTTCACATGACCAGTTAAACTTTGGGAGAGCTTCAGCCTTTTTTCTCTTTAACTTACTAAATAAACAAAATCCTATTTCACCTTTAAGAACTGCAAGGTATATTTGGATAGTGCAAATATAAAATAAGATCACATTTATTCCTTAAATAGATACTATATTTTTCTACTAATTTGGAGAGAAGGAAAAATTTTAAAAATCAATACAAAAGTGATAAGTGATTAAATAAGCACAAAAGGTCCACCATCTCCTGCCCTTCTTCACTAAGCTGGATCACAGAAATTGAATCATTAACTATAATCAAAGAACAGACCTGTAACTAACAGAATGTTTGCTAGGATGAAAAGTTACCTGGTCTTCTCCCAGAGAAAAAAAGCTAACATCAGACAGCAACACAGCCTGAGTTTCATTTTGAACTGGCATCTCTTTCCCTAAGCAGAGCTGCAACCTGTTGTATCTTACCTGCTCGAGGAAACTGGCACTGGTGATGGCTTCCTCCATGTGTTCTTCATCAGATTTTAAGACAGATTTGATGTCTTCTACTAATTCATGTATGTCAGGCGTCATGTTGCAGGATGACTGCTCCAAAAATTTGGCTACCAGAAGCTTAGTATCTATATATGATTTGTAGTCTATTAAAGACTGAGGCCTTGAGCGCACAGCCTTTGCTCTCAGAGTTTTTCGCAAAATGACAGAAGCCAGCTGTGGTTTTCGGTCTGTTTGAGTGGCAGCTTCACAACTTAGTACTGGACCTGGAGACAAAATAAAAAACTCAATGGATGCGCCCTAGTAGTTTATACACACAGAGTCAGTCATAAACTCAGTGTCAGGACAGCACACTACAAACCACAACTCTGCCATTTTTACCATTACATTGTAAGCCCTCAGATTTACTTGGATAGTGAGATGGGCAGCATACAAATTTAATAAAGAAAATAACAAAATGTTCTATTTACATCACAATGTTACATGTTAGGGGAAGAGCTTGCGTCATGAAGCTGCAATGCTTATGTTGACATTCTGATGGAACTGCTGGATTCTTAGGCTCCCTCTATAATTGGCAGAACTCCATAATTAAACTTAATGACTGAACCCCATAAAAATATGCCTGAATGTAGCAAAACACAGAAGCCAAATCAAACTGAAAAACAATTAGTTTTGATTACCAAGTTAAACATATTTGCACTGCACTTCAAATATTTATTACAAATCAGGAATCCATTATAGAATATTCATTATTGTTAACTAATATTACAAAGAGAACACAAATTCTCCTCCGGCCTTGGAATAATTGGTGGGGAGGGGAGCTGGTGCACAACTGCAACTCCTGCCCTTCTGGCAGAAATGAGAGTCTCACTGTGCTTTATGGTCCTGATTTTAACAAGACCACCATCATTTTTCATTGAATAATTTGTAGCTCCAAGGCAACACCACCATTTGAGATGGAACAATCTTAATGCCAATAAATCTCTTTCATTTTGTGGTCTCAGAAAAAAAAAGAGATAAAGAACATTTTCTGGAAAGGGGAGACGAGTCAGGTCACCTCTGAATGGAAAACCCTGAAGAACAGGATCGCTTTTTGATCGTTTTCTGAATAGCTTAGAAGTCCCCACAGGTACCAAGCTGGCATCTGGAGACAAGGTGGTCTCCCTACTCAAAGAATTAAAAGAACTTTCATCTCCTGCAATGAAGAAAGACAGGAACAAGAAATTCAGTTAGCATGAACTCACGTTTTCTCTCTCTCTCTCCCCACCCACCCACCCAAATATAGAAAGCAGGGAGAGAGAAAAAAGGAAACATAATTCTTTTAAACAGATCTCTACAACCATTTAGTTAAACAATGGTAACCAAGCAATACTTATAAAGCTTTCCATTACAATAAAGGTTTCTGTTAAGCATGACAATATAATTATAAAAGAGTACGTGCACTCATTATTGAAATATTGCCAATGGCAAACTATGTTTCCATAAGCAAAGAAAGCAAACTGTAAATCTTAAAAAGCTGGACTTGTTATTTTAACATCTTGTTCACAAGCATATGTAACACTTGGGTATGAAGTATTATGGAAACACGGACATAAAAAGCTTTGCTTTAATCACCTGGGAATTATCAGTATTATCATAAATAGCTTGCAGAAATGAAAAACATTTGCTCCTATTGTCCTCTGAATATATAAAAACTAGTATTTCCAAGCTTCATGACAAACCACTTCTATGTTGTTGCCAAGAAAAAAACAAGGACATGGATCTGGGGCAGGCCAAATGAGATTTAAAATAATTAATTGAGATTTTTTTTAATGGGGAATGGTGCCAAAGCTCTTTTCAGAAGTATCTTGTTTCAAAAGGAACACAAATTCATAATTTTCAGCTGAGTGATAGACACTTGGATACTGAAAGAGGGCTCATTGCCTATTTGTGGTCTCCCAAATTCAGATCCAAATGAAATAATCAGAATTTGTGTTTTAATACAACTTTCAAGGGGATCTCATGGTAAAACTGGTTATAAAGAAGGTTTCTGCTAGAGAACTAACAACGAAGAATAAAGAAGGTGAATAATCAATAAAGAATGTAAAGAGTTAGTGGTACAATGACTCAAAACATCATGTTGATCTCAAAACAAGATGTTTTCCACTTACCCATCAAATTACTAAATTCAGAATCAGGCATTCACACGGGATAGAGCATATCTACAGTATCTTGTGTTAGTTTTACAGATCTAAACAAAGCTGTTGGAAAATTACTGTTGGCAATTTCTTCTGAGTATCTTCCTAGTTGTTCCCTTCATCCAAATAAGAGCAGTGCACATGACATTCAGTTCAATAAAAAAAAATAGCTTGATATTTGTGGATTCCAGGATCCCTCACTAGGAGAATCTAGTAAGAACTGTATGTGTTCTGTCTAGTGTGACCTAACCGGGTCCAAAGATTATTTTATTCTGGAGGTTTTTTCATTGCTTTTAACAATAAATCTCATGTTAAAATACCTGTTGCATTTATTATTATTTATTCTGTACTTTTTAAAATTGTAAACTGTGAGAACTTGCTCTAGAAGACAGAACATAAATAAAATTATTGTTCATGGTCTACTCTATACATGTGTATTTTCAAAACTAATTCAATAGCTTGACAGCACCATCAATACAAGATCATAATGTTGTGATTCCGTGCCAGCCTGTGATCCCAGCAGCTGAGTCCAGGGAATCTGAGGAGGAGGAGGAGGGGTCTGCGGAGCCACTGAAGTCGGAGGAAGGCTCTGATGAGCTCCACGACTTACATTCCAGTGAGGAGCCTGGCCCTTCCACTCGTGCTCAGGATGAGACGCAGCTGTGTGGGGAGGCTGGGTCAGACTCGGAGGACACACAGCTGGAGGACATGAGAAACGCCTGCAAACGAAGACAGGCCAGGAGAGTAGGCCAGAGGGAGGCAATGGGGCGACTCCGGGTGAGGGGGAGAAGGCACTGAGAAGCCACGCCTTGAGGACGGAATTACAAAAAGGGAATGTGTGGACGGTGCTGGTTGCTGAAGGCAACCGTTGCAAAGTATTACATGGGATCATGTTCTGTTGGTATTGCCAGTGAATAATTCTCTGTTTTGCATTGTGTTTCGTGTGGACAATTTTCTCCATTTGGATTGTATTTTGCTACCTTTGTGCTTGGACCATTTGGCAGGTTTGTTACCAATATTAAAAGGGGTTTTGTTTTCTTCTGAGTCTCCAGCCTACTTGTCAAAAGGGGTGTTGTCCTTGTGCATTTAACAAGGTCGTACATAGGCTAGGGACAGAACACATAAAAAGGTTGTAGCTGTGCGTTATTTTTCTTGTTAGTTTTTAAATTCAGGGTCTGTATATTTTGTCTATTCACATTTCTAAAGCAGCAGGAACTACGAACAAATAATTAAAATATTTTTAAATCAACATCAACAACACCATTTCTATTTATCTGGCAAACATGAAATAGAAAGCATTGTGGACAAAAGGAAAATGTGAAATTTATTCCTCAAATAATGATACTAACATGAAATGGGCTTTAGAACAAATAATGTTTTAGTTCTGTTCAGTTGCTTCCAAAATCCAACAGTAAGACTTACTCATTTTATTAGCAATGGTGGAGATAAAGTCCTGTTATTCCAAAAGAGTCACTTCAAGGACTTTACAATGTCCCAGAAGGCTGAAGTGCTCTGATGCTATTTTTCCTTGCTTTGTTTCCTGATGTCAAATTTGTGTCTATTAATTCTTCTGTGCAAAGTTTGTCCTATTTGTCCTATGTAGAATCCAGTGGAGCATTGCCAGCTCTACTCACTGAGTGAAAGGATGCTGAAATCACCTATGTCAAAGGTGCAGGCAATCTCAGGACAGAACAAATACAATGATGGGTTTTTAACACATTTCAGTACTGACAATCCATCTTATCTGCACCTGCTTAACTGACGTCCAATCCCCCTCTTCCCACTAACCCTAGTTTAAATCTTATATCAATCTAGCAACTATATGCATCTGATGAAATGAGTTGCAGGTTTGGGTTTTTTTAAATATAATTTTGTTAGTCAAAAATCAAACTCCTCCCAATCTTTTGCTACCATAGACTAACATGGTTCTCTTCCTACAATGTTTAAGTCAGAGGTCTTCAAATTTGGCCCTTTTATGACTTGTGGACTTCAACTCCCAGAATTCGTCAGCCAGGCATGCTGGCTGACGAATTCTGGAAGTTGAAGTCCACAAGTCATAAAAGGGCCAAGTTTGAAAACCCCTGGTTTAAGTGAAAGAAAGAAAAGGGCTGTTCCAGAGTGATCAATTTTAAGAGTAAATAGTTGTTATAGAGATACAGTAAATTAGTTTAAATAAGAACATAATCATTATTGCATTTCTCTGTAATTCATTGCTAACTTGTAGAATAACACTTCAAAAAACACTTTTTACCTTGTGGCACTTGTGTATCATTTTGTCCAGGTGGGTCATTTACAGCTTCTGCAACAGCTGAATTGGATGCATCCTCCTAAATATAAAATTAACACAGTAATCTTCTAAGTAAATTAATGGGAAATTGAAATACATTCCTAACTTTAGAGAATTTAAATTTAATTTTAAAGTTTAATAGAATTACAAAGAAACACCACTAAATCACAAATGTTCTCCAGGAATAATTATCTCCATTCTTTATTAAACATTCTGGTCATTCTGATTTATTTTATGTGTAGTGATTATCATATCAATCTGATTTTACTTTTTGACATCTAAGTACTATTCTATAATTTGTACGCTAGTTTCTTTTCTAATCTTCTTAGATAATTTAAGACCTTTTTTCTTTTTACTTCAATTGTGTTTTTCTTGTTTTATTCACTAGTCTATGATTGAATAAAAATGATTGACTGATGGAATCTATTGAAATTTCCAGATTGTCTTTAAAAAGATACCCACGTACAACAACACACTGTAGTAATCCAACTGTAAGATCACTAAAGAATACATTAACTGATGCCAGGCTGTCTCTGATGCATCTGGTATATCAGCCTCAAGATGGTTCTGGTTGCTGAAGCTAAAGGGCAGCCCTTCTCAGAAAACGTTGAACGCCATTCAGCATACGTGAAGAAGAGCTGAAGCTGGGGGCTATTGACTCAGCACACTCCCACTGGTTTTGTGGAGCTGTTACTTAACATTGGAAGATAAAACTGAGATGCCAAGAATACCATGACACAAAATTCTGATGCAGAGCAATAGTTCTCCAATATCAAGGTTTACAAACAGGAAGACTGAGAGGAACAGATCCATTGTTTAACACATGCCAGTTCTCACAGCTGAGAATAGCATGTGTTAAATACCACTAAAGAGTTTTAAGGGGTTCAAGAGAACTGAGGAAATTATTTCCACTTCTGGTTCTACCTTAAAGTCTGATTTGCAAAGTCAGCAACAAATTCCATATCCTAAGGACAAATATACAGCTGGATTGAAAAGGATCTGAAAATAGGAGGGATACTGCCCTGTCGGTCAAACTATTCCATAATAGGCATGAAGTATATTTTTAACCTGTCCAGGAAATCTGTCTGCATTCTCAGGTAAAAGAAGCTCATCTATAGTAATTGTACAAGACAATATGATGGACATCTGTTAAACAGCCCATCCTCCTGACTTTTCCTAAGAGTCTTAAGACCAGGCTCTGCCAGATGGCTTGTGGACATAATGGGGGAACCTTACACTGGAGGTGGTTGATTAATTTAAACCTAATCAACCCCCCCCTTCCCCATGATCTAGCTCCCTCCTTCATCATCATTAATTATTTTATCTGCTTTGCTATCTTATAATTGATGATTTTAATGTTTTTATGCTGTAAGCCACCCAGTCACCCAGGAGATGGGCAGCAAATAAATTTCTAGATAGACTGGATAGCAGAGGATAGGACAGGACAGGACAGGACAGACTAGCCACAGAGTCCAAGAGTCTTGCAAATGTGTCACTGTTGAAAAAAACAGCTAATTTCCTTTAAAGATCAAAGCTGAATCACTGGACATTAGTGACGAGATGCACAGAGGTGAAAAAGAACAGAAATTTTGGGCTCAGTTGTGGTTGTAAATCGAGGACTACCTGTGTGTATACTGTAAGTTCTTCAGAACTGATATTTAACATTATATGACACAAAAAGCAGGAAGTGGGAAAGCAGCAAAGTCCCAAGCTCAGATCAAGTATAAAATATTTCTTTCAACAGCTTCACTTCCATCATATTACTTAGTGGCATTCCACATTACTCAGTGGCAGAAAAGTGCACAACCATCCGAAGGATGTGACAGTGTACCATGGACTCCTGTGAAATCACGTTAAGCTGAAAGAATACCATGGACAATACCTGCTCATATCTCATCTGGCTGATCACAGCTTCGTAAGGAGGTGGGGGATCAAGAGGGCAGAAAACTTCAACACCTTTAATTCGGGCTCCATAAATGTGTGGTAATGGAATGATGTCAGAACCCAGCATCCTAGAAGTAAGAGTTTGCATCAACTAAAAAATATTTTGATGGCACACGCTCCAAAAGGCAGCATAATGGAATTCAATCTTTGGTAGAAAACCAGCAATATAGATAATTTTTTAAAGGGTATTCAGAAGGATTTAAACAGGGATTATTTTCTGTGGGGAAAAAGGAGGGCCTAAAACATTTTAAGTATGAAATCCAATTAAAGTATTAAACCTCCAAATGTCAAATACTTCTCAGATGCTAAAAAACAGGTCCTCGTGTGAAGGTACAATTTAACTGATTTATTGCTAAAAGTCTATGCACAGGAATCTTCTCAACTAATGATCAGTCCTTGCTTAGAATTAGGTAAGAGTCAATGGCAGTCAAGGGGAGGGGGGAGTTGGACTTAGTTCATTTATGGCTACATAGTGATTCTAGACTGATCCCTCTTTTTATCCCTCCCCCTGGCTCTGCCAGTCCTTCTCCTATAATACTTTTTGCAGACCCGATTGTAATCGTATAATCTGCAGAAGAACTGACAGCTGGCCTTGGTGGGTGTCTGAGGTATTGAGGTTCCTTGCCCAGAGATCAGGACTGCGAGTACTGTTCCATAGAAAGGGTCCTTCTGAATCTATAGTGTCCATCAATACAAGCAGAGGCAAAGAGAGAAATCAAGATATGCAGGGAGCATTTATGCACAGAATTAGAATGGCCCTCTTTTTTTCTGAAACAACTATAAATAAAGATTGGCTGACAGTAATGAACGATTAGCGTTTTTTCCCCAGCAGAGAGATGAAGACGTTTGTAGCTATTACCCTCCTGCACATCATACATCTTCTGAAGGGGGAAGAAAAAGGGCAAATCCTTTAAAGCAGGGGTCCGTAGCATGCCAGAAACTGGCAAACAAGTGAAGCCCCAACCACAGTATGCAGGCAGCATACAAAACCACACACCCTTCCAGTCAATGGAAAAACCTCTTCCATGGAACCAGTCCCTGGTGCCCAAAAGGTTGGGGACCACTGCTTTAAAGGATTGTAAGCTCCGCTTCTGCATGGTTAGCCAGTTCTCACTACCTGATAGAAGGACAGGTACAAGATATCTGTTACACAAATGTTAAATGTATGATTGTCCAGAGACATCATAGATAGCAATGATCTTCCCTTTATCTTTCCTGCACATTCAATGAATGCATGAGGGGATTCATCTAAATGTTCCTTATCTAACTATTCCATGTGTTCAGCTAATTGAAGATAATACATTTTTAGCTGTCTCTGCCATTGTTACAATTATTAGCACATTAGAAAAAGCCTAGCACTGCAGTAATCTATGCTTTATTTTCAAACAGGCATTTGAATGTCAACCTCTCAACCATTTTGCTCAACTGTCCTCTATATTCCTCATGATTTACATCTTTCTGCTACTGACTCCTCTGATATATATAATGGACTCATGCTATCTGTGCTAAACAAGTTACATGGCCTTGGATTTATAAGGAAATTACATATGCCACAAGGCCTAGGACTGTTATTGGTTTAACCTCTGTGATATCATAGCATTCCAAAAAATAAGAATGTTGTATATAGCTTGCTTACTTCAGTGTTTGACAAGAACCAAATCTCTAATATTGTTCATAAGGAAAATTTATTCTGCCTGTAATCACAGAGATTTAAGATAGGATTAGGCAACTCACAACTTCAGGGTCCAATATATTTTCTTGCTACCTTCACAATTTATGCTTTAGCTCAATTGCCAAAAATATGAAAAGGAAAAAATGAAAAATCTCTGTCTTATCCATTTTTATACCATTAATTTAGTTAGCTCCTCTATTCAAAATAATTCTTGGCGGAATACAATGTTAAAAACAGATTAAAAACAGAATTAACAGAAGATAAAAGTGACACAGAAAACTTAGCATAACACACACACACACACCAAGCATCTAGGTTACTCCAAATTCTGGGAGAAAAATCAGATTTTAAGGTCAAAGTGGGGCTATGGAAATCACAAGAACGCTGTTCAAAAAGGGAGGAATTGTGACAGAGAAGGCATGTTTTCTGAGTCTATCAGATGACATTGTTTTATTCATGCTAGACACTGCTGATGTTATCTAATTTGGGTAATGAAACATCTGTAAGAAAACAAGCAAGCTCGGAGAGCACCAAGGACCCCTCATGTCAACCCTGAGCTACAAATATTCTCCTCTATTAGTATTAACAACATTAGCAATAAATGTCAAGGTGCAGAGTGAAAAAATGGGAATAAAATTACATATAAATATGAATATGACTAATCACAACAGATCCAACAGCTAGCCTTAGAATTGACAATGAAAATAATGAAGTGATGGAGAGCTTCTGCCTTTTAGGATCAACCATCAACAGTACCTAGTACAGCAGACATGAAGCTTTGGAAAAGATATTTAAATGTTGTGATGTATCTATAACCATAACAAGCAGGATCTTGCAAGCCAGGTATTCCCTGTGATACTCTAGGGAAGCAAAACTCGGACTCTGAAGAAGCAGGCTAACTATTGTTGCTTTGGAACTTTGGTGTTGGAGAGACTCCTGAGAACTGAGGAGAGCTAAGAAAACAACAGACCATTGAACAAATGAATCCAGAGTTCTCACTTGAGGCACAAACAACCAGGTCCAAATTATCGTACTTTGGACACATTATGCAAAGACCCAGTTCCTTAGGAAAGGCTCTAATGCTGGGAAAGCTGGAAGGAGAGAAAAGGAGATGACAACCAGCAGCAAGATAGACTCCTTCCCTATTCTAACCTCCTGAGATCTTCAAATGGTAAATGCAAAGGAGGGTGTAGCACCCAGTGGGGTGAGAAGCAGGCCCAATGCCTGGGAGAACCATGTGTGGAGGGGAGGCCTGTGAGGACCTGGTGTGTGTGTGTGTGTGTATGAAAGCAACGTCAAGGGCTGTAGGGATCCTGAGGGGTGGGATGCAGAATACTGGGTGTCTCAGGGGTTGTGGGAAGTCTTTGGAGGTCCAGAACATCTCAGGGTCTCCTCCACCTGAGGTAACTGTGCTCCACTTAATGACCCAAGCAGAACACCCCATGCTCCATTTAACCAGCACTTCAAGAAAAGCAAAGGTGAGCAGTGGTTAAATGAAGTAATCTCACTTAACAACTGTCACTACTTGTGATCTTATGGTCACAAGTTATGGTTATGGTTGTAAATTGAGGATTACCTGTATGAAGGCTTGGTTAAAGTCTCAGAATATCAAGAGAAAGTTACTTCACCTGCGATTGCCTCGTGGTGTGGAAGAATAGAGTGTATCAAAATATGACGGAGGTGGGGCTGGTGGCACAAAATCCTCAGGATCAGAAGCAGGACCATCTTCTTCGACTTCCTCTGTATAAACTTGTTGTTCTTCCTAACAAGATACAATTCTGTAAAACACACTTATAGCAGGAACGGAAGAATAACTTCTTTTTATATCTATTTTTTAAAAATGAAATTGTGTCCTGCACTCACTTACTCTGCAGGATCTTCTTGTTGCAAATATCTGCAGGTAACGTAGGGCAGCAGCTACCAAACAAACAGTGGTTGTCAAGGCATTCAGAGCACAGAGAGCAAAGAGAACTTTCTGAAGCACAAAAAATTGGAAAGAATTGGTGCAACTGTGATTTGCCACATATATTTAAAGTATGCACATTAATTCTTTTGATTTCCAAGAACAAAATTCAGTTAACTTTTAAGCAGATGCCTTTTTTCCACCTAAAAACTATGCTATATGCAAATCTGACAATCGTGCCCTAGAAAGTCACTGTATATCATACTAGCAACCTTGTAATTTGCTTGCACACCCTAGGATTCCATTCATGTCTCACATTTGCATAACCAGCATATTTTCTCTCTTCTTCTCCCTCCAGTTTAAATCTAAATTTAAGTCTAGCCACTCTATTTATCTGATGAAGTAAGCTGCAGCTCATGAAAGCTCATGTCTTTTAATAACACTTGCTAGTGCTACCAGACTCTTGATTCTCTGCCACCATAGGCTAACATGCTCTCTTCCTACAATTGTCTTCTCTGATACCTTTCCTCTATGCAGTTTGTACATTTTTAAAAAAATTCCATTTATCAATAACTTAATCCCCAAAGAGATTAGAAATATTAGCAAATATATTTATTATTAAATATAGGCTTTTAATGCTTATTAGAGATTATGATCACTTCTACAGATTTGCGAGCTTGTTTTAATATCTCTGGTGGATCTTCAGATAATAAGTTGTTTTGTAAATCTTATCAAATAACTGCTGTCTGCTTCTGAGAGAACCAAAGCAATAAGTTAACCCTTTTTTAGAGCACTAAGGTAAAGGAATTTTAAATCTTAGCCCATCACTGCAGTGTGGATATAGAACTGGAACTCTACACCATCTATTTGTGTGGAATTAAGCTTATGGCTAGGTCAAGGCCCATGACATAAGGGATCCTGATTCACTATACAAATATACTGTGTATGGGGAATAACAGGAAGAACTAGAAATCTTAATAGGAGAATATAATTTAATAAGCATTATGAAAAGTGAATAGCACAAGCCTGAATGGAATACAAAGACTGAAAAATGTCACATATATTAAAGCAAGAGGCCAGATCCAAAGGTATCTGTTACAAACCAAGATGACAAAAAATAATTGGCTATGCATTGTGATGTTATGTACTTCCTGCAGATACCAATGGTCAAATAAAAGTGGGGGAACTGCCCTGTACGTGAAGGAAGTGCACACATATATTGAGAGCCAGAAATCTGAGCAGATGTCCAATGAAATCATATGGATAAAAATTCAAGAAAAGGGAAATCAAGACATTACTGGGGGGTTTTGGCTGGGGATGGTGGGAAAATAGGGAACTGTCAATCCCCAAGTCGGAAAGAAGATCTGAATAATGTCTTCACAGACCAGATCAGTTTTCTCTATTGGACCCTAACAAAAAGGCTGGTTAGAAAAAAGTCAAAGCAGAGAGTACTTTGAGAGTGATCATGCCATTTGGGGGCTCAAAAAAAATCGGGGCATCGCTGACCATGCACATAAGATTCAGGCGAACACATTTCAATAGAGAAATATTAGGTAGAATCCTATGCCTAAAGTACAAGTGCTCACCATGTAATCCAATCTTCTACAAATCTATTACATTTAACAGAGTAGCCAGTTTAGTTGGCTAAAGGAATGCAATGGAAATTATGTACCTCAACTAAAGGAAAAAAATCCAACGATTTGCATGAAATTCTAGTGTGTAAGTATACCACCAATGGCTCCATGACAAGCTGGAGGGAAGTGTTGAGAGACCTATTCTAGGCACTGTGCCATTCAATGTATTTATAATTTATTTCAATGGATGGTTAGAAAGCATGATTATCAAATTTTCATAAGACAGAAAAAGGACATCATCAGGATCGCTAATAATCCTGAGAGACTGGAAAAGTGGGCAGAAACTAGTATTTCAGTTTGGACAGAAAAAAAAAAACATCAAAGCATGAATGTGGATATACAGTGCAAAAAAGATCCAGATGTCTTGGTGGTCTTTCTTCTAATTAACAGTAGAAACAATAAATGCAATCCTCAAAAAAGTGTAGTATCAAGATCAAAATAACTCACTGTTTCTCTCTATTTGTATTAATCAGTCTATACATAGGAAATTGTGTACAGTTGTAGGCAATGCATTTTAGGAACAGCACTAATAAACTGGGATACACCCAAAGAAGAGTAAACAAGATGACAAGGGATCTGGAAGGTAAACTTACAAGGAATGTCTAGAGATACTGGGCATGATCATCTTGGAGAAGAGAAGACTGTGGGGAGATATAACAGTTGTTCTCAAGTAGTCCAATGGTTGGCACGTAGAAGATGGGGCAGAACTATTTGGAAATGTTGAGGAAATCAACCTAAGACAGAACAGGTTTAAATTACAAGAAAATGAAAAGTGGATGAACATCAGGGGAAAAAAATCTTAAAGGTAAGAACCATTCAACAATGGAACAGATGGCCTTGGGAAGTGGTAAGCTCTTGTTGAAGGTATTGAAAGAATGGCTGGATAACCGTATGTTGGGCAGGTTACAATAGTGACTCCCTATCATCTACACCAAAGTTGTCATCCAGATCCACATTTCTAATGGCTATTTGAGGAAAATAAATATTGCACTCAAGTGAAAACACGAACATCATTACAACATGATCAGTCCCAAGAGACAAAGTTAGGCATTCCAACTTTACCATACACTGTCATTATTTCCAGATGTAGGTTTACATAATCGCATTTTGTAAAGTGTGAAAGGATGGAGGAGCAGAGATTAATTCCAGAGCAAAAGCGAATGTTTTTTTTAAAAAACACATATGATTTCTATAAAGAACACTCTCGCTTTATTTATACACCTCTAACTTTCCCTTCTTCATGCACTCTGATAAAATCAACAAGCCCTACATATAGTCCCTGTCATGACAAAACATGGTCAAATAAGGTTATATATTGTCTTTCTTCCTTAGTATCTTCCTCCTACAGCTCCTGAATAAAAAGGCAATAAAAAGTTTGGAAGATCTGCATTGGAAAGAAATCAATATTATTCTTAATCATGTTTCTATTTATAACAGTTTATTTACAACCACTATAGTCAGTATTAGTAACCTTACTTTGAGTAGAAGGTGAACTGAATTGCATGACTGGATTGCATACAACTGCAATGCATTTTCTTTCTCGGTGCATTTTCTCGGCATAAATTCTTCACAGCAAAAACAAATTTTATTTTCAGCAACATCTACCTTTAATATTGAGAAAAGTAAGCATTTGAATTAGTAATTTGAAAGCAATGTTTTATATAGAGCAAGCATGTCAAACTTGAGACGTCATGTGATGTTGCCGATGTATTGCGACTTTTCCCCCATTGCCGGCAATGGGATGGGCGCGATTTCGGCGTGACGCATCCAGCCTGCGGGCCAACAGTTTGACATGCCTGATATAGAGCAACACTAAAATGTTATCAAAATTAAACCAAAAGGTTAACAATCCATAATGCAAAATAGAATTTACTGTGATAAGACACATACAATGTTGTTAAGGAATTGCTATGTGGAACAATAAAATGTATAATTGCTTTATCTATTATCCATTCATTAATGTACATTAAAGAACTTTCATAGATTTCTATTTAAACCTTAGATTCTCAAAAACCTATATAAGAATGTAGAATTTGATTTGAACAAAAAAAATCAGAGATTCATATATTTGATATTAGGGTTACAGATATTATTTCATTATGCCACACTGTGTTCTAATGCAGAATAGTAACAATTAGTTAATTAAGTATGGGACATAACAATTATTGTTATACTCTGAATATATACTTTATACATAAATATCTCCTCACCAGATCACACCTAGGGACACTGGACACAAATTGAGCACCTTGGCATCCAAGGATAAAGCCCGCCAGGTTCAAGAAAACACAAATAACAGAAAGCAAAACAAACAAGTTAACCTAGAAGAAATAAAAATTGCACAGTGAATGACAACATCCAAACATGTCAGCTTCCTTAATATTCAATATATATCCTATCATGAGGAAAATTTTCACACACACAGCCAATGCACAAGGATCTGTATATGCATAGGTTTATTTCCCACAATTAGCTGGGTAATAGGCTATATTGGGCTCAACTTATTAAGGACCCTAATCCCAATTCCAGGTATTAGCCAATACAATATTGTTTAGCTTCCAAATTCAGACAAGGCCAGCAATCTGCTGAGATAGCTGGGAAAGAGAATTAAATTTAAGATCTATGGATCTTTTTTCTTGCCATGGAATCCAATCATAGGTGTTCTAAATTATTTTTGAAGTGAGGTGTTATTCCAACTTTGAAATGATACAGACCACTTCCCTTTAATACAGAGAATGTGAAAATAACTGCAAACAAAAGAAAACTCAATTAAAGCAAAGCCATTACATGGATTATAGAATTATAGAAATTAATTGTTGTTTTTTTAAATACTAACCCAAACAACACACTTTACCAAATATTAAGCTGATTGTGTTAAAAATCAATAAAACAATAAAACATTTTTTAAAAATAAAATGAGTAGCACTATACACGGATAACAATAATGCATATATCCAAAAGGAAAATACTTTCTGGAATAGACAGAAATTATCTGATACCATCACACCTCTCCTGAAGTGCTGTTGGAGGAAAACTAGAACTAGTCTGACTAGAACAGGTAAAAGACCACATTAGGGATTGCCTCCTGGTGATACAGACAGCAAAACATTAATATTTCTCCATCCTTATTGCATCCACTGATAGTAACCCAGAAGCTCTGTTTAGGGTAACTCAATTATATTTTGACTGTGGGCCAGCCAAGTGAGGCTAATTAAAGTTTCGCTCCAGTGCATGAAAGCTGGATACTCCAACTGAATCCTACCAACACAAAGTGACAGAGGCTATTTGGATTTGGGGAACATCTGGGGATATTCAATCTTTCACTTTGCTTGAGGTAGCACTTCCCCCTTCTAAACTGTTATGCAATCTTGGGGGGTGAGGTTGAGTCTTCTTGGATCTACAGTTCCTTGCTTGAAAAAGTGTCACCAGGGGTAGGAAGGCAAGTTACACCTTTTCCTAGATTGGGAGGCCCTTCAAACAGCAATCCACGTCCTGGTAACCTTGTGGCTTGTTTTCTGCAATGTTCTCTGGATGTGCCTGTCCTTAATAACCAGCCCTTTAACTAGTCAGCAGTACCAGCTCTGCTTTGTGAGCTGCACTTGTCAGTTTGCTTCAGAGTGCAATTCAAGATGCTGCTTGTTATTTATAAAGCCCTACAAGGTATAAGGCCTGGTTATTTGAATGACTGCCCGTCTCCCGTAGCATCTGCTTGGATAATTTGGTCCTAAGGGTTGGCACATTCTGGCTTCTTTTGATTAGATAATATCAGCTTTCAGGATCCTGACAGCATGCCTGCTCTGTAGCAACGCCTACCATCTGGAACAAGGTTTGGGATCTGGATGGCCCTCACTCTGTTGTTTAGAAAACCTGGCTCTTCACCCAAGCTGTCAGTAAGGGAGAGTGAGACACCTCACATCTTTGTGCTTGCCATCTTTTTAATCTTTTTAATCTTCACTTGATTTTATTGTAATTTGTTTGATTGTAAGCCATCAAGAGTTGTTGAGTGAAGGGCAGTATACAAATTTAATAAATCATCATCACTACCTTATAGAATCCAAATAACAATTACATTAAGAAACGCTTCATAATTATGTGGCTGCAATATTAGATGCATTGAAAATTATGTAGACAAGAAATACCAAGGACTTAATAATGAATTAACTGTTTCACTGTAGCAAAAAGGAAGTTTAGAAAGCAGCTGTTGTCTTCAAAGCTTAAATACAAGATATACTAACTTAGAAATTTAAATTTATTGAGGTCTCAGAATCAGTTCTTCAAATCTGGAGTAAAGTACTTATGTGTGAAAAAATAATTATCAGTTACACAGAACTATAACGTGTAGTTGAAATATAATTTCATTAAAAATGAGAAAATGTTGCCCTAAGAGACATCTATTAACATGAGGAAAGCAAGATTACTTTTTAACAGTCATGATATTCCATTAAAAACTGTGATATTCTCTGCTTATAACAGTTAAATCAGAATCATCATATTAACCAACACATACCAAAATTATCATAGGTCTCTTCCATATTGTTAATCCTATAATCCCTGATAAAATGACCTGCAACAATAAAACAAAGAAGGATTGAGTGAACGTTACTCATGACTTCACATGATAAAGATAATTCAGCAAAATTTCATTCTACCAGCGTTAAATACTTCTCTTAATGTAGACTTAAAATGAAACACAGGCTTAAAAATTTTAATATGTTGGAAAAATATCTATTCAACTGTGGTATCCAAGTTCTGAAGTAGTACAAGAGGTCTTAATTGAATAATAAAATAACCTTTGGAAGGTAATTAGGGCTTTTGAAAGTAACTCTTTACCTCATATAAAGTGCTTAAAAACCACTGGAAGGAGACTGATAAGAAATAACTAAATCCACGTATTTTAAAAAGATAGCTGTACTAAGGTAATACTGTATAAGATGCAATGTTAAACCTATTACTTTGCCCTTTAGAATATTATTTATTTATTTATTTATTTATTTATTTAATTCAATTTATATACCGTCCTTTTCCTGAAGGACTCAAGAGGAAAAAACTAAAGAGGAAAAACAAACTTGAAATGAGAATTGAAAAAAAACCCTTAGCTTGCAGTTAGCTTTAATAGGAAATTAATAATCATATCTATTTGTCTAGAAATCCTATGTTTATATGTGAGAAACACACAGCCAAGGGACCTTTCAATCATGGCAAGAAGATTTATTGCAGATCCCTTCTTTGCTTTCCACAGGGGAAGGGATGATCATCATAAAGAGTCCAAGATTATAAGTAGTGCTGTGATAGGTCTGTGTAACTTTGGTTGCTAAGTCAAGGACTTCCTGTAAAGGATTTTCTGGTACAAATCAAAGGTCTTCCAGTAGTTTTGGACCTATGGACTAAATATCCTGGCAGATGCTGGAGTTACTGCAAGGAATCTATGATATCTTTTCCCCAAGAACAGATGCTGAATGAAAGTCTTTCACTACCTGGGATGAGATCGAGAAATACTAGGTTGGCCTAGAAGGGAAATTAAAAAGAATAGCACCAGCTAATTTGGGTTGGTTCCTGTATCTTTTCACTTGGCCAGTACTGATATTTCTTTCTCTCCCAGTATTGGCAATTATAAATCCTTTTCCACTACTGCCCTATTCCCGGCTGGCATCTCACAGCCTCAGACTTCCTACAGGGTCACACCAACAGCTTCTATCCAGAGGCAGGACTGAGGAGATGGGGGAAAAAATGTCAGTGGTTCAGCAGACCAGTGTTTTTAATGCAACTCTTAAAGCAGCAGCAGCATCTTTTTTCAGATTCACCAGGAAACCTGGAAGAAAATCACACTGTGTTTCTACAAAGTCTCTTCTGAATCATTTTAAAACAATGCTAAGCCAACTATGTGACCCTACATCCCTCTACCTGTTATGAAGCTTGTTTCACCAGACATGTAGTTATCAACTTATGACCACAACTGAGTCCAAAATTTCCACTGCTAAGCAAGACAGTTGTTAAGACAGTTTGCCCATTTTACAACCTTTCTTACCATAGTTGCAAAGTGAATCACTGCAGTTGTTAAGTTAGCAACACAGTTAAGTGAATCTGGCTTCCCCATTGACTTTGCTTGTCTGAAAGTTACAAAAGGTGATCACATGAACCTGGGACACTGCAGCCATTATAAATACATACTAGTTGCCAAGTGTCTTAATTTTTGACACTTATTGATCATGGGGATGCTGCAATGGTCATTAGTGTGAAAAACGGTCATAAGTCAGTTTTTTCAGAGCCACTATAACCAGGGCTTTTTTCCTCATAGAACGCTCAGAATGGTGTTCCGGCACCTTTTTTTGCAAAAAAAAAAAAAAAAAAAAGCTTTTGCACAAGCTGTGCTATTATTGGCTTAAGCCTATTGCAGGCTTTGCTCTTTTATGACTCATGGACTTCAACTCCCAGAATTCCTGCGTCAGCTATGCTATTGGCTTTTGGAAGCCAATAGGAATTGCTGCTGAGCTTGCCAAAAGACCAGGCAGGCAAATGATGCACAAGCAAGTTGCAGTGAAGGCAGGAATTTTGCACTTCTCCCTGCTCCCCAACTACACCATCTCAACTAGATAAGTAAGATATTATTTGCAAATAGGATATCTAAGTATGACTCAAGGAAATTTTCCCTGCATGGAGGGAGTAGTGGTTTGTTTCACTTTGTTTTACTTTTCAAATTGCTGTAGGGAAGAAATGATGATTAGAAAAATGCAGGAAGTTATTTTTATTAGGAAGAATTCATTTATCCCATGTTAGATCTTTGGGAGCTTAATACCACCAGGACAGAACATTTGCTTTTCTGAAACTTCATTCAAATTCAATTCCTGATAGGGGCATTTGAAAAAAAAAGTTATTTATTAAATTTATATGCTGACTATCTCACCAGGATGACTCTGAAGTCAAGGAGAGGGCTTGCAACTTCTGTTTGTAGTTATCCACGTTTCTGCACACTGAGATAATCGGCCATTGTACAAATACAGAGCCTATATGCTTTTATATTTATATGGAACAGATACATTACCTGAAATTTTTGGAATGTGTAAAAAATTTGAACCAGCCCAGAAACTCATTTCTCATTGTTTGTGTATATAGAAAGCAAACCCTGAAATAGATTTGGAAAGAGCAAGGACTTTGATTAAATGGAAATGTTGCTAAGCATAGAACTGTTGAGCTAATTTGCAGCTGTTTCTGTTGTTTTCTTTTTATGTGCTTATGATTTTACATCACATTTTAAAATCAGCCAAATTGAATAGGAATAAGATTATGACTGAAAGAATACTAATTCTGAAATATAGTAAATACCTTTAACAAGTAACGTTAAATTTAGCTTTAGTGTAATTTTTTTTTTAAATTCCATTTATATCCCGCCCTTCTCCGAAGACTCAGGGCGGCTTACAAACTTAGCAGTAGCCTTCATTCTATGTATAAGCCTGCTTATTAGGGCTTTCACACCTCCCCCAAGCGGCATTACTTGTTTACTGTAGCTAAAACTGGAAATTATATTTCTAAAGCATTGGTTTGAATCATTGGAAAGAAAAAAGATTTAATATTTATGATTCAAAAATATAAATATGTGAGAAACATGTTTTTAAAGACCTTTGCAGCTTGTTCTCATATATACCCTGCCACAAAGGAATAACTAAAATTATGAAATTTAGAATCTACCAAGCTTCCTTCCCATGGACAGAAGACAATCCATGGGAAATGTGAATCCGTAATCCATAGCTTTAGCAGCAATAATAGTAGATTATTATCAATCTATTTGATTCCTTACTCTAATGTCTTTACTCTTATGGGATGACAGAAGATTATTTGAAAAAATATTTGATTTCTCTGGCATGCGATGGCGCCGTTGTGATGATGGGATGTAAAAGTGGAGTGAAAAAATTGCAGTCAAAACGTTTTGGCATTGTGCTAATCACAGACTAGAATTATCAGTAGGTGATGCTGCCAAGGAAACTTCAGGAATAAATAGATTCCAATCATTTATTGATAAACTGTATGTCATATACCATGCTTCACCAAAGAATAATAGCAGAGTTGCATTCACGTGCAGAATTACTGGGGACTGAGCTGCTGAAAATTGGAAGAATTTTAAGTACCCGATGGGTGTCATCTAGTTTGCGTACAGTTTTGGCTGTATGGAATAATTTTGAATCCCTTGTGTATCATTTTGAACACGCAATGCACGATCCTACAAGAGATAAAAATGATAAATGCACTTATGATGGCTTGAAAAGAAAAATAACATCTACAGAATTTTTATTGGATCTAGGATTGATGTGTGACGCTCTCCAAGAATTGTCAGATTTAAGTTTGGATCTACAGGACCGCAACATCGACTTGTACAAGGCAAATAAGAAAATAAAAATACTGGTACAAGTTTTTGAAGAAAGAAGACAGAACTTTGGGCCCTATTATAAATGTGCTGTTGCTGCTAAGTGATCTTCGCTTTCGTGGAGTTTTACTTCACAAAAGAGATTCAAAAAAGGATCCTCCCATTGACCCAAGTATATTTTATACAAAATTGAGTCAGTTGAAAAAAGATTACTTGATAGCAAAGACGATGAGTTGGTGTATTGGTCGCACGTACTTGATCAGAAACATTGGCCTGAAGATGTTAATACTCAACTGACATTTGGAGAAGTGGAAATTAGAAACTTATCAATCAGACTGCAACTAAATGAAAGAACTGATTTGTGGATTCTGTGAATACATTCTCGAAAAGACATATCCAGAAAAACTGTTGCATTTGATACGGAATCTGAATACCATTCTTATTTCTTCAAGTGAATGTGAACGTGGGTTTTCAAAGATGAATCTAATTGCCACCCTAACAAGAGCTTCGTTAAAGACTAAGACAATTTCAGCACTTTTGTTCATCAAACTTGTTGGACCACCTCTGAGACTTTTTGATCCTTCAAAGTACATTGATCTGTGGTTACTCAGAGGACGACATTTGGCCATAGGTACTAAGAGCAAGGAAAGGAGTCAAGATGATTTGCCAGACGAGAATTGGAGAAAAGTTTGGAATTTTCTATGAACATTTGCCTTAAATACAATAAATTAAATATATGTTAAGAATTGAATATATAATTGTTTAATTATATAAATAAATATATAAATAAAATTATATAAATAAAAGATTAACAAGATGAGTGTTCTGGCACCTTTTTTGTAGAAAAAAAGCCCTGACTATAACTTTGAACAGTCATTAAACAAAAGTTTGCAAGTTGACAACTACCTGTATGACATTATTCCTTCTATATGCTGGTCTATTATTTTTCTTAAAATTTTAAGCAAGATTTAAAATTTGATTGGGTTATTTGCATATTCTTTTGCATCTTTTTTTAACTAGAAAATTGATGTGGCTATATCTGGAATTGCCTACATTTACCTTTAAGCTGTTGTGAACAAAGTAATACAAGTTATGGAAAATATTAAAAACTTTAATTTTTACATTACTTTCAAATGTAAATATTTAAATAGACAGATGCTAATATAAATATGTTACTACAATTATTTCCCTTGGTAATTAGTCAAGAAAAGGCATTTAAAATTAAAAAATGTCATTTTCCACACATACAAAGACTGCATCATGTGGGCAATTCACAAGCAGTTTAAAGGATGTGCACAACTGTGATTAATCTATTAAGGATGACAGATCTCAGTTGGCAGTTAGCATCACAAAGGAGACAAAACAGCATTAAACAGGGTTTGACTAGCCAGTACAGATGCAGCAAAATGGTCAAAAATATATGCAAGGTAAGAAAGGTGAGCATCTAGAAAGCAAATTGTAAGATTCTGATTACTCTCCTCTTTCCACTTATGTCTACAGAAATAGATTCCTATATTTACTGCAACACAATAAAAATATATAAAGTTGTTGTTTGTTAATATACACTAAACTGGAATTTGAAATTATACTTTGCAATATTGTTCATCATATATTTAGAAAGAATTCTGGCCTATAATCAAATCAATACTGCCTAATCATTGTGTACTTTTAAGACACAATTATTTTATTGCCCACAAATATTAAAAAATTTACTAACTCCAAATTCTTTGAGATTCACTCATCTTAAAATTAAAATCAGGAGAACTTGATTTCTCCAAAGTCTATGTAGTCTGCAAGACATTTATGATTGGACGCCTTTTCACAAGAAAAATATATTACCAATTATATCAGGGAAAAGGGACATCTACCTAGGAATCTCATAAAGCTACAAATGCTAGTATTATATTAATGTAGACACAATTTTGAAAATTTAGGAGATATAGTTACTTCTGCACATATTTTTCTAAATGTCATTTAACAGGTTTTGCTTCCTCTCTCAGTGGTAGGACAATATCTGCTATTCAGAAAGTCTGTAACCCTTCTGAGAATGAGATTTAGATGCAGAATGAGGCAAAAGATTAATCCATGAATGAAAGCAAAATCCATAGCAAGTGACACTTGCTTTTATGAATGCATTTAGCTGATTTTGCAAATACATATAAGCAGGAAGCCTTTTATTAAATAAGACAATACCTCACCACATTATAGGGGAGACTTAAAGAATGAAAATAGTTACAACACATCTATATTAAGCAATTATCCTTAACAGCAATTTCACGAGCGTTATTATCTGGAACCTATTATAGTTGGCTCTATTCTTTCACATCAACCACGCTTTTCAAAGTGTAGGGACAGCACGGGAACAGAGCCTGCGATTACTAAATGTCTTTTATTTGCATTATTAATATAAAACATTCAGAAGTAAAGAAACATTACAATTCCTACATTTTTTCATTTTAAATTATTTCATTAATATACTAAGTAAATTACGGTACTAGGACAGTGATGGCGAACCTTTGAGAGACTTAAGTGCCCAAACTGCAACCCAAAACCCACTTATGTATGGTCAGGTGCCGGGTGGGTGTGACCCATTGGGTGGGCATGGCTGTGGTGGTAACAGCAGACTGGGTGAGACTAAAAAGTTCAATCAATCAATTCCAACTTTGCCAGATCTTTTTTCCCCCGTGAGAAGTTGAAATTGATTGATTGAACCTTGGCGGCAGAGGCCTAAAGCAAAAAGGTTTTATAAAACCCAGCTGAAGGCGTAGGACTGGGGCGACAGCACGTGTGCCCACAGAAAGGGCTCTGCGTGCCACCTGTACTAGGAGCTTCCTAAATATAATGCCATCAAATAAATGCCACAGGTTGAAATCAACCTTAACTGGGGCTACAGGATTTGGGCTATCAAAATCCGAAACACAACCCTTACTGGATGCCAGCCAGCAAAGGGATTCCAAATTTTTGTAGCCCATATATGGCAGTCCCAACCTCAACGGTTAACAACGCCGTCCCAGCTTCCCATCCCCCAATCCAACTTTTAGCCAATCCGTTTAAAATCCTGATTCCTGTTCGCAACCGGTCCCGGGGGAAACTGGAACGCCCATTCCGTACCGTCCAACTTTGCAGGGTTGTTGTGAGCGTCAATACACTGGGGACGCTGCCAAGCCTAACGTCTGTCGTTTAAAAGGAGAAGGACGGAAACTAAAAAGAGCCAGCAGGTGGCCCAAGATACGGTAGCTGCTCCGCTAGAAAACACAACCGCGGACGCGAGAAAAGGGCCCGGCCAGGGGCCACTTACCGAGGAGCCGGCCCAGAAGGGACAGGAGTTCTTCACTTGCGAAGAATTGGTGAGGAAGAGCGCCCCAAAGCTTAGGGCCACCATGCTGCATCCCAAAATCAACTGCAGCAGCCCCAAGGACAGCAGCGGTCTGGCCGGCAGCGGGCCCTGGCCGGCAGCGGACGAGGCCCCGCTTCGACGGGAAGCCACGGGGGACAGGGAGGCCGGCCGAGGCCGGGGCTGCCGGAAGGCGGAGCTGGACCAGCGGAGCCGGCGAAGGGGCGGCAGCGGCGGAGGGTTCGGGGCGGCAGAAGCAACAGCTCCCGCTGAGCAAGGTCTGCCCACCTCAGAGACCGCCGAGAGCCGCGCCATGGGACAGCAGGAGCCCGGCAGCACCACAGGCAGAGACATGGGGCGGGGGGTGGGGAGGAGGAGGAGGGAGTCAGCCAACTCCGAGCGCTCCCCCGCGCGGGAGGAAGATCCCGGGTGGCCGCCTCCGGCTGAGGCGGCCGGCCGAGCCCCGGTCCCGTCCACCAGAGCCCGCCCGCCGGCCGGTCCCTCCCTGCTTCGCTCACGCGCGCGGAAAGCAGGCGATCGTGGGGCGCCCGCCTTTCGGCTCGCGCTCCCTAGGCCTCTGCTTGGCGGTTGTGGGTGGCGGTTCCTCTGCCTTGCGCGGGACCCTCCGACCTCCCGCTGCTGGACCCCGCGCTCTGGCTGGCGCGCGAGGAGGAGGAAACCAGGCTCCCTCTCAGCCCGACCCTCCCTTTCCGCCCAGAGGCTCCGAGCCGCCGAAGCCTTAGGACTGACTGGCAGCCTATTCCCCGGGGGAGACGGCTGCTCTCTCTCCCCCCCCGCCTCCACACACACACCCCAGGCCTGCCGCCGCTCTAAATCCGCTCCTCTGTTAAATTAACCGCTTCCCAACCCCCTCCTCCCGCAACTACTCCCAACTCGCCGCCCAACTTTTGAACTCATCCTGGCTGGTTAACTCTTGCCGCGCGAGGCTCCCGCCGGGCTCACCCCACCCACTTGAAACGCGCGACCCACAAACTTCTCTCGGGCTCCACCGACAAGTCAAACCTCCGGATCGCTCACTTCCGCCCTTGATAAGAACTCCTCTTGTGCTGCGGTGGAGGTCCTAGGGGCCTGCCCGGCTTCTTTAAGCCAGGGGAGGCCAGCGGTTGTCGGAGCGATCCCTGCTGTGTAATTCGGAGGAGCGCCTCACCGCCCCCCTACTTCATTGAAAGCCAGGCAGCCCCAATTCGCCTTACGTACTGCTCCCTACTTCATCGAAAGGTAGGCCGCCCCAATTCTTCGTCCTCCCTCCCTCCCGTTTATAGTTTTTTTTCTATCAAATGGACTTTCCTGCCAAAATTAATCTTAAAATTAATCCTTATGACAGCGTTTCCCAACCTTAGGAACTTGAAGATGCGTGGACTTCAACTCCCAGAATTCCCCAGCCAGCTATGCTGGCTGGGGAATTCTGGGAGTTGAAGTCCACGCATCTTCAAGTTCCTAAGGTTGGGAAACGCTGCCTTATGAAACCAGACTCGCTTTCGCCCACCGCCACTCCTCTTGGCAAATGCAACTTTTGTCAACGTTGCGTTTACATAGAAAGAAAAAAAAACCCCGTAACTTATCACAATGAGTCATCCCAGCTGCAGTTCGAATGAACCTGTTTGCAACAAGTGTACGGCCTCTCCTGTTTTAAGCTGGATGTGTTTCAAGACTTGCTTTTCCAGTCTCTCACTGGTGTATCTTCTCGTGCACCTCTTTTAAGTTATCCCTCCGAAACTTTAAAATGTCTCTTTAAGATTCTAAACGTATCTCTTTTGGGTTTCCAGCGGTGGAGGATCTGCCTGATAATTCTTTTGTTTGTTGTATATTTTCGAAAAACAGATTTATTCATTCAGATCCCACCACTCGGGTTCTCAAAAAATATGGGTCCCACCATGCCAAACAAAGTTGTTGTTTTTTCTCTCGAGACAGAAGCTCTTACCAAGCTTTCTGTTTTCTATCATTCAGATCTCTTTTGAGTTCAACCTATGGTACAGGTCCCACTACTTTTTTAAAGTGCTCTTCTTGACCATTAGGCTCTTAAAACCATGTATTGTTAAAGTATTCCAAGAGAAGAGCAAGACAAGTAATATCTCTGCAGTATTTAGCATTTGGTTTTAGCTTTACTGTAAAAAACCTTAAATAGCCATAGGAATTTACACACCAAAAATAGTAGGGATTTATTTAAAATCAATGACTTGTAAGTTAGAAAAGTTGGAAAGATTATGGAAAAAACTAAATTTATCTTGGCTAAGTAGTATTGTAGCCTTTATATTGAACATTTTACCAAGAGTTAATTTTCATTTTCAAATGGTTCCAATACATATTGTAAAGACATAAAATGAATTGGCATAAACAAGTAATGGACTCCACGTAGTTTAATAAAAAGATCAAACTTTAAATTCAAGATTCTACAGGACTTGAAAGAGAATGGTGGATTAGTAGTCAAAGTTTTAAATTGTATTATGCTAGTTCTTTAATATGGAATACACAGTTAGCTCCATAGTTAAAAAAACATTACATTCAAGAATTAGGGAAGTGACATTCAGGCCTGAAACTCTAGGAAACAGTGGGTGCATGAACAAGGATAGGACTGGTGTGCCACAAAAATGTCTACTGCAACGGTCCAGCATCTTCTATTTCTATTTGTGGAATTATTATTCCCCCCACTAATCTGTATCTTTGAATAATAGTCCTTCTAAGTACTGCTCAATATGCCACAACCTAAGTGAATGAAATTACTTGGCTCTGGACATGATTTTAAAAAGGTATAAAGACAAAATGGAACCATAATTGCCTGTAGAATGTAATCTTTTTTATTTTACGAGTGGTGGAAAGTTTTAAAACCGAAAGTCTCATTTATTTTCTACATAATTTCCTTAATCTTGGCACTCTCTAGCCTTATGGCAGTCAGCCTAGAAAACAGTTTCATATATACAGTCATTGCTTTTGAAAATAGTATACAGTTCTATTTAAAGTAGAAAAATAACATCCAAGGGGAAAATGGGAATTATGAAACATATAAAAGTTAAAAGCAGTAGAAATTTCATGGCTTTGCACAAGTATCAGATGTTAAGGGAACAACTGAAGACACTTTTTGTTTGAAAGGCACTTTTGTTTCTTACAGTAAAGCATTGTGGTTTTCATCAAGCTTCCATTAAGCCCAACAAGAGAATATTAAAAAGGCAATTTCAGTGAGGAAAAGAATTCCAAGTTAAAAATGTATAGATGCCAGAAATTAATACCAACTTTATAAATGTATTTGGTCCTTTTGTAAAACAGGCAACCATGATCCAGTCCCTTCAATACTTAAATGACACTGCGCCATTCTAGTGAGCAGATACTTGTCAGGTTCACTAATAACCCCAAATATACATATACTTGTTTAAAAGAATCAGAGCTTTTGATGTGCAAGTGTGTCCCAGAACAATGGCTTGACTGTTAATAATTTTATAATTCTGTATCTCTGTATCGAGATGGCTGCCCATAGTATCCACGCTTGGACTGATCAGATAGCTGCCTCCGATAATCTTCCTCTTCTGCATCACTGCCATAAATTCCTGGATTATCTAGGTAAGATCTAGCAGCCGGCTTCTGAGGCTCGGGAGGTCTGGAACTAAAATCAACATATATAAAGTTATTTTGAGTGAGCTAACACAGAGACTATTCCTGAAATTAGGCTGCTAGCATAGGATAATAGATCCTGTGAGAATGTGGGCAACTAAACTACAAAATACTGCTAATTTTTATTTTTCTGATTGGGATATATTTTAGGGGCAGCAAAGTTTTTATGCACTCTATCCATTTAGCTCTCTGACAATATTCTTTCACAGCTCATTTTACAAACGTTTGTTAAAACAAAACCATAATAAGATGGGAAAGAGAAAAGCTATTTTTAATAATATTCTGCAGCTTTCTTCTACTCTACAAGACTGCCATAACTATTATGAATGAATTCTTCTGGACATGATTGATATTCCTTAAAAATCAGAGAAAAATGATCTTTTTTTACCAAAGTACTTAATATTTACTGTTAATCTACCAGGGTTACTTCTCAAATAGCTCAATAATTTGACATATTTAATCAGGTCCAACTGCAGTGTAGCCGAGAAAAGCTCTCTGACGAAAGTGGGAAAGAAGGTGTATACTTAATTAGGTCAGTATTTTAGTAGAGGACAAGCAAAGAGAACAAAGGATGGTTATGAATAAAATTCTTACAGAAGAAAATTTGGCTGCAAATGGTCAGGAGTGTATTTCCACATATAAAATGTGAAAAGGAACAAGCTTCTTTGTTGGCAACAGATTTGGAAAAGATAATTATAAGCAGGTGTATGCATCTATATATATTAACTATACACATTTCTGTAGCAGTGCATTTACCAGAAGAGTCCTGGGTAGCAAACAAGGATAAAAATATTTTTAATCAATTTGAAGAAAGAAAGAAAAAGCTCCAAAACTCACACCTATAAATCACATACAACCACACCAGAGGTCCAATAATTTCCTGGTCCCAGTGAATCTGGAAAAGCCAGGTCTTCATTACCTTCTTGAAGATCAATAGGGTGGGGGCCATGCATATTGCTAGGGGAAGCCATGACAGAGAAGGCTAGCTAAAAGGACTTGGAGCACGCCCCATGCCAGATCAGACTGAAAACGCTAGAAGTAGATGGTCCTGCAACTCATCTGGGCCCATGCCACATAAATTTGAAAGTGACAAATAGAAGTCTGAAAGTCTATGTGAGCTGATGTTACTCACATAGCAATGCTGTTCTATGAGTATATCATGGTGCACCGAACACTGCCTGTGCCACTGCATTTTGGACTAGTTGACATTTCTGAATGCTCTTCAAAAGGAATCCTATGTAGAACACATTACAACACTCCCAATTGAGAGGTGACCAAGGCATGAGTGACCACGAGCAGTGCTTCCCAATCTAGGAACAGACAGAACTGGTACACAAGATAAATTCGTACAAAGGATCTCTTGGCCAAAGCTGCCATTTGTTCCCAAGCAGAAGCTGTGAGACCAGAAGGAACTCCAGAATATGCCCCAGTTGTGCCTGGGGAGCGTACTCCCAGCCAGCATTAAAGATGGCAAACCACTAGATATGGGAGGCCTTAAAACCCACAGACACTTAGCCTAGTGAAGAGTTAGCCAAACCTGGTTCTTCCCCATACAAATATTTATAGCCTCCAGGTGGTGGAAATTCTCAACCTTACTTGATAACCGAGTATAGTCAACATAGTAATACTTCATCCTGGGCCAGCAATTTCATGTAGATGTTAAATAAGGAGAGAATTGAGCACTGCTGCACCCTGCAAAGCAGAGCTCTAGAACTAAACCTCTTCCCACCCCTTCACAGCATCATCTGAAACCAGCCTCAAGGGAAGGAGGAAAACCACTGAAGGACCATGTCACTAACTCCTGCTCAACTGCTCCAGAAAATCAGTGATCAATGACATTGAACTGAGAGATCAAGGATATATACTACCCTCATGCTGAACCTACTAGAGATCATCCACAAGTGCTATCAATGACATTTCGCTATTATATCCCAATCTGATCACAATGGGTACAGATAATCAGCTTCCTCCAGAATCTTTTGGAACTGTACACTTACCACCTTGTCAACAATCTTCCCCAGAAAGGAAAGGTTGGAGAGTTGAAAACAAATACTGTTTGGTACTGTTGAGTTTGCTGATGGCCTCTTGAAGAGGCTATAAGAAAAAACGAGCGAAAAGGGCCAGGAGACAAGGTTTTTAGTCAAGTTTCACATGAAGTTCCAAGAGATTCATGTTGCCTGCAGACTGCAGAATTATATTGCTAAGCACATTGATTTGTGCTTTAAATTGTAAGCCGCCCTGAGTCTTCGGAGAAGGGCAAGATATAAATGGGATTTTTAAAAAAAAGACTGAAGGGAAGGCACAGTGAAGTAAAAAAATGTGAAAAAGATACTTAACCGCATCACACTATCTGGAGAGCTATCACCTTCCAGCTTACTTGTGGACCTCTGTTCTAAAAATATTCTGATGCTGAATAAGCATGTTACACATATTCAAAGCCACAGAAATATTTAAAAAGTATGGGCAAATTAATTCAGTTTTACCTGGCAGTCTGGGGACGGTTGTGTTCTGGCTTCTGTGTTTTCACTGGGACTGCATAAATGTCTGGGTGTTTTTGTGCTATTTCCACCTTTTAAGAAAAGTTAAAATATTTTCATATTTTCCTCAAACTATAAATTACTCTTTGATAGCAATTTTCCCTCCGACAGCAAGATGATCCATTTACTTTACTGACTTGTCAGATTATTTACAAAATATGTAAAAAAAATATCTAGACCTAGAGCTTTGGATATAAAATGGATCTCTGCATGACATACAAATTAATGGAGACTATTGTGCTAGAAAGGATAATATTTTTGTACAATTTTTCTTCATTGGCAGTTCTAGGACTCCATTCCAAGCTGTTCTGAAAAAGCATTCAAAAATCCTATCTGCCGTATCTGCAAACTGTGGTTTGAATTATATTTTTTATTAATTTGATTCTGTATCACTAGTTTTCTTACTATTCTAAAGCAAACATTTGCACAAGACCAACAGAATCATTATTTTATACCCTGGCATTCTGTGCTTCTTGCATTTCTTGCATTCTTTGTAGTCTGGCCTTGTGATCCATTTTCTCAAAAATTTTAACTTTCCCCAGCACAGATTTAGGCGTGTTCTCTTCTACAACTTCTCCCATTTTTTCTTCCGTTTCAGAAGGTTGAATGACTGGTTGAGAAGACTTCAATATAGGCCGGCCAAAGGCTGGTTTCGTGGCAATAGGGGGAGGAGCTACTTTAGCTGGTACTCCCGAATTTTCAATGCTAGCTGCATTAGGGCTGTTTGTTCTGGGTTCGTAATTCTTAGGAACATCATACGGATCTTCTTTGTTTTGCAACTTAGCCTGTAAACATAAAGACAAACGCAAGTGTGGATTTTTTACATAAAAATTACATATTCAATCTAGAAATGATCAATTTCAATAAACCTATAAAGCTGATATTTTTAGTTAACAAAACACAAGTGTAGAGCTACTTTTCCCCCTTAATTTTCGCATCAAGATTTGAAGCTAGAAACTAAACAGCAGATGTTGAAAAGTAACTAAAACACTCTTAATAAATGAATCAACAGTCCATGGATGGCTATGTTTAGCAGACCAACTAGATGCCACAAAAATTTGCAAGCTTTTAAATCCTCCAGGCCATTCAATAGCATGAATCCCCCTTTTGGGACATTTTCTCTGACATTATTCTACAAAAAGTATTGCCCAGCTCAGGATTTAAAACTTTAAAACCAGTGGACTTCAACATCCAGAATTCTGGGAATTCTGGAAGTTGAAGTCCACAACAATGGGAAGATGTGGAGAGACCTGGCCCGTAGAATCACCAAGAGTCAGATACAGTGAATGGATAACATCATCATCAAGTCTATAAGTCTTAAAAGTTGCCAAAGTTGGACAGACCTGGTTTAAACTAGTCCCATTTCTTTTTTTCTTTACTTTTTATAGTCCTGTGTTTTGGTGATTAATGAAGAAACATCAACAATTCTCACAAGCTGTAGAGATTTTTCATGTTACCTTTGGAGGTTCAGGCTTGAAGGCTGGGGGTGGACTGGGGTCCCTTAAAACTTCCCTGCTCCCAGCTTTTCTCATCTGAGCTTTTGGTTCAGGGCTAAATTTCCTTAGACTCTACAAGCAAGTAATAATAACCATGATGCATATATTCACATAGTTCTGGCTTCATGTGAAGAGAAATTACAGTTTTGCAACTGGCAGTAAAGACGCATGAGTTCTTGCACCCCAGACATTAATGCAAACAGCATTCATTAGTATCTGGAAATGACATGAGTTGTTTTCCAGGCTTCTCTTTCATTACATGCGATCCATCAGTATTTACAATGCAAAGTTCTGAAAGAAGAAGAAACGAAAGCTCTTACCTCCTCCTGTTGCACAGGTTCAGAGGACCGATTGATAGAAGAAACTCTTGGCTCATAGTATGGCTCATCAAGTTCATTATCTGTGTAAGCCCCACCTTCCCCATCCGTGTCTTCCATGTCGCTGATTAGTCGACTATCACAGCTCAGATAGTCAGCACCCATGGCGGTTAAATATGACATACGATCATCAATGTCATCATCCATTCCTTCCAACTGCAAAAAAGGGTTTTGTAAAAAAGATTTTTGAGGCTCAGAACACAGGCAGTCCTCGACGTGCAGCTGATTGCTTAATGACTATTCAAAGCTACAATGGATTCAAAAAAGTTAAAACCTATCCTTGAGGTTATGATTACTGCACCACTTGTGGTCATGTGATTGCAGTTCAGGTGCTTATCAACTGGCTTGCATTTACAAATGTGTGCAGCCTCCCAACGCCCATTGGATAAACTGGATTCAGACTTAGAACTGTGATTCATTTACTAACCTAATGACCATTTTAAAAATGGTTGTAAAATGGAGTCTTAATCATATGGCAACTTGACTTACTACCACAATGACTTATGATCAAAATTCTGGGCTCAATTGTGGTCCTAAGACAAGGACTTATATTAGGCAACTGTTATACTGAACACAGTAGGAAATGGAATAAAAAATATTTAAGTAAAGTCACATGCTAGAAAGAGTAGCCATACACGGTTTATTAGCGATATACTCCAGAATCTGACAGCCTTTTCAAGGCATCAACACAACCTGATGCAATAGCATGTTACCTAAAAATCAAAAGGTAAAAAATGGCTAAAATCCAATGACACTGCTGCATCTCACAAGATTTCAGCATTTTCAATCTGAACAATGAAAGTCAGTGAAATTTAGCAATCCTGTATTGACCTATAAATGTACTGAGAAAGACCCATGAATGTTTCCATGAATGCCTTAGAGCCCATTAGTATCAGAATGCTAAGTTTTTAACTATGAAACCTTAGCCAGATTGTTTTTAATATGTCAACAATTAGGCACAATGGCTATTCCATGAAATTCAACAACCTTTACTTTGAACAAGGAGACTTCTGTACACACATAAAGAAGAAATTCCTCTAAACATAAAACCTTTCCTCTCATAGACTCCTGGTCCATGTTCCAGGTGAACATGCATGCACAAACCGAAAGGACGTGAGCACATACCTTTCCTTCTGAAACCCATACTGCTTCATTTTGTTGTTGCTGAATAGCATCTTTAAGACTGCCATACCAACTGTCATTGGCTGAATTTAGATCAATGGTAGCTGCAGAAATAGAATTCTTGGATTACTGCCAAACATTTCATTATCTTACTTTAATGATTTTTCAATAGAACAAGATCACTGCTTTTCTCCACCTGTTAATTACCTCGCTAATTACTATAAGTCTGTGAGGAGATGTTTAATATTTAAAATCAGACTAAACCAACAGCACAGCATTCAATCAATGTAAAAGTAAAAATGAGAAAGTGATCAAGAATGGATAATATACTTAATTATACCATCCTTCCTGTATGCTTTGGTCCTACTTAAGAAACATGTTATATCATATTTGAAATAAATCATATTTTTCTACTTTACTACTGATTTCTTCTTCTAAAACTTGTAGTTTAGAACAATAACAGACACTTTTTTCAGGACCTCCCCTACTGAACTCTTAAATATAGCTTAGAAGAACAAACAATATGTTGTGTGCATATAATCAGAATAGTTCTATTAATGCATTTAATGCTGTAACCCATTTAAGCTATTTGGACCAAGCTTTCTGGGAAAGCCTAGGAACTCTAGCTTATTCCACTGCTTAAAACTTCCTATAATTAGAATATTTTTGATTTTCTATAATTGGAATATTTTTCCAAAACTATTAAAAGTTACCTTATGTATAAATATATTGCTTTTGTCTTAATTCCAACAGAGATATTATCTACCCAAAACTTGTGTATTCAATAGAATTTGGAGTTTGATTGTTGAATACACTATGACATTTCCTGTATGGCAATCACATAACATTTACTCTATACACCAAAAGATGCTTTCACAGCAAGCAAGTGATGGTTTTATGCACCTGTAAAAAGATGGAAACATGTCTTCTTCAACTTATTTGCTTGATCATAAAGCTTCCGTGCACTCTTGTTGGATGTGGGAATTAGCCTTTGCCTCATAACTTTGACACCTTGTTTACTGTCTGGATTGAAAAAAACTACAATTGGGAACCATTGAGTGTAGTTTAACAGATCCACAGCTTTGGGAGTCACATCCAACAAAGCATGCTTGTCCTGTACAAGAAAATGGCAATATTGTATGAAAGGGGGGGGGAAACATAGCAATATTTTAATATGGTCTACTACTATTATTCTAATGGAAGGTATACAAAAGAAAAAATATACCTGTTCAATAATCTGTCTCACAGTGTTCAAACGTACTACACCGGTGGACTTCTCCGAACCTGCGTCTTTTGGTTCTGTTTCTGAAAGAGTAATATGCTAGTTTTATCATATATTTAAGGTTTGTTTTAGGAAGTAACATTAACAGTGTTTTCAACTTGGCTGCCAGAATAGAAAAATCTAAAAGTAATACATATTTTTGTTCAAAGTTCCAATATCAATCTTAAAAGCTCTTAATCATTTTAGGTCAGGAATGTCTTAATTAGTGTCACTTCACCGACAAAATTTGTGCCAGAGGTTTTGCTTATGTGCCCAAAATTAAATTCCTTAGTTTGACAAGTTTATGAATTACTTTTCTCATTTATGACTACTGCAATCCAGTTTAGTTTAATGGTTAAGACACTAGACTAGAAACCAGGAGACTGTGAGTTCTAGTCATGCCTTAAGAATGAAAGCTGGCTAAGTAACTTGTGGGAAAACTCCAGGAAGAACATAAAAAGTTGGGTCTTTTCTGTAATGGCTTTCTATCCAAAGATCATTCACTAGGACTAGGGCTTTTACAATGCTAAGGTAATGAGCCATTAAAAATAAAAACCTCTTTAACTTTTGTTCAAGTTCAGCTGTTGACATTACTCTTGGACAGACTCATCTAGTTTTCTTGCCATCAGTCTGTCAAGAATGGCCAAGAAGCAGTTGACATTCCCTTCTTCAGATTTTTTTTAAACTTCCCAGTCTATTTCTTACCAATCTCATAGCCGAGTTCCAAGAAATTCTTTGAAACTGTAAATTCTTAAAGTATTTGGGGGAGAGATAGTCTAAGACATTTTTTTCTTACCTATTTCATTGCCATTACTTATAATTATGTGATGTACTATTTTTGTTCAATTAATAACAAGCATGAAGTCACTCACTGGCAGGCTGATATAGCTCTGGCAACTCATTACACAACTTCTCCATCGCGATGTCTGCAATAGGACCAAATATCACCACTGGCCTCCTAAAACCAGCTGCAAAGAAAACATGTAGTTCATTACCATGATTAAAATATGAAAGTAAAAAACTAATCATTTAAAGTTTATTGTCATTAGAGGAAGAAGTCCAATTGCTGCATCAATGAATTCTGCTCATACAACAACACATTTTTCTCTTGTTCATCTTGTTACTCACTACATACCCATTGTTCTTGAGGATTCCCCAAGACTATTGAAACAATTTTCACAGTATATGGAGGCAGGAGAGGAAAGGAAAATTGCCTTCTTCCATTGCCTTGGTGAAAGTAATTTCAACAGGGGAACATAATTGGCTAACATCTATTGTCTGTAAATTGGATACCTACCTTAATTTATATGTAAACATTTCTCTTTACAAGGGAAAGTTTACAGTCATTAGGACTAGCTTCCTACAGGAATTAAAAAGAAATTTGTAAGCCAGGTTTCAACACAAACTGAACTCTTGATGAAGTCATTTGAGATGTTACGGACTCCAAAACTCTTACCATTTTTGTAATAAGGGGCTGGCTCAGGAATTCTGGGAGTTGAAGTCCACAGGTCATAAGGGTGCCATAGTTGCTGACCAGTGGTATAGAGATAAAACTGAAGAATTATATTTTTTTAACATTTTCCCCCTCCCCAAATGAAGTATCTATATTTTATAAATAAGGACGTAGGTTCCCTGTTCTTAAATAATGTTGCTCACTCACCTTCCCTGAGTATAACCCTCTCATAGGCTGGAAATTTTGTGCCAACAGATGAAATTGCTGTTAGATCTTCTCGGCTCTTCTTCAGATTCTTTTTCATTCCTGACCGCTGGCCACGCATCCGCCAGAAGTCAGCCCTATCACTGGAACCATCCCTCTGAGCATTTTGAACACTGGCCAACTGTTCAGCCCTGAAAGGGAGAGCATTTGCTCCATTTTTTCAAAAGCCAACAATGGAAATACAGCAAGGATCAAACACAATTGATTTCTAAGTTTTAAGAAAGAACCTGATTTAAAAGATTTGAATACTTAGTCCCTAACATTGTCATAGGAACTTAAGAAGTGAGTTCATATATGTGCTGATGGCTAAAATGCCAATCCTTTGAGCTGAGGCCTTCTCATAAGTGTCCACAGGAGCTTTCCTAGCCCCTATATTACATTAGTTCATTTTTGCAATTCATTTGAATAGGAACAGATAAAGGTGTGCCGTTTTTGGAACAGGGCTAAAATTATTCCTTGGTCCTGGTGGATCTAGTTCTACCTACATCTATTTGTACATCAAACTTGATTTAAATGAAACTTCAGAGGGATGATCAAGAAACACTGCAGACTAGCACTTAGTAAGGTAGCAATGAAGGCCTTGGACAAGTTATTCTGCTGCAATTACCAGTCCATAGCTATAAAAACTAGAATCTTTGTTCCTCCTTTCAAAGTTCACAGATGAGAAATCTAGACTTTGAAGAAGCAGGATTAAAAAGTATTGATGCTTTTGATATTTGATGTTGCAGAAGACTCCTGAGAATACTAAGGCTAGCCAAGAAAACAAACCAATCAATCATAGAATAAGTCAATTCAGGGTTGTAACTCAAGGACAAATTTTAGACACATTATGTAAAGACCAAGATCCTTGAATAAGAGGGACAATGGACTAAATTACAGCAACAATGGGTGCACCACTGGGAAACTTGAAGGACCAGGTCTGAAGTACAGTCACCCTGGAGAAATCTATACAATCACTAAGAACAAGCATCAACTAGATATATCACCATAATGTGATGCAATAAAGGTAAGGTATCCCATGTTACATTTACAGGAGAGTAACATACCTGCTTTTATTCGGAATCAACCCTTTCTCTAATTCGCTGTCAATTCTCACAGCCAACCAATGGCCCAGCTTCCCATCATACAATGTATCAACCACACGGAAGACATCACCCCGGGTGAAAACCAAGCTCTGTGGAGTTTCTTTTTCACATTCAAAGTGGGTCCTTATGAAGAAAGAATCCCCTCTACCACAAGCCATTATGTCTCTATAAACTGGGTGGGGGTGGAGAAGGAAGGAACAGATGCAAGAAAAACCCTAATTATTATTATTTGCTTCCATCAAATAAATAAGAGCCATAGATATAGAAGAATAGAAAATACTTTTATATCACTTTTCACACAGGACTATTTTTCCCCTATATTACACAGAAATCAATTTCTGAATTTCAACATGCTATATCCTACTATCAATGGCTCATATTTTAAAAGGAATCATATATATTAACAGATATTTCCTATAAATTTATAATAGCAATAATGGAAACAAAGAAGTTGGTTTTGCTAACCAATAATACTAATAAAATGTTTTTGATCACTGGACATTTTTGTAGCTTTAAAAATTGGAGATATCTCTTTTTAACAGGAAGGTAAATAATACTTTCAACCACTATGCCAGTTAACAACCAGTGATCTACTTAGCTATCTTAAAAACTTGGATGTTTATCAGAAAAATTACATTACTGTAACTAATAAACATTTCTAAGAATATGATAAACATCAGTAGATATAAACAGAAAAGATAAAACAAGAAAATATATTAAATAAAGCAGCACATTAGAAACGTGCTATTTTTTACAAATTACATATTCATCATACGTACCCTCATATTTGCTCTGAGCCAAAATTGTCACGATATCACCTTTAGGAATTTCTAAAAGGTAGAGAACAGCATCCTCCCGAATAATACCTCTGAAATCCTGACTGTTTACCTGGTGCAAAGGAACCATATTCAGCTTTAGGATTTCTTTCAGCTTTTTAAAAAATCACTATATAACGCAATTTTAGGTAACCATACAATACTTTTTAGTGGTTTATGTTTTATATTATTGCAGCTTTCACTAAGCAGGTACATCGATTTATAATGAGAATTACATCTGTAAGGCACAAGAACTGAAGAAGCCCACAAAAAAATAGGGAATTTACCTGAATGATTTCACATATTCTATTATAATATGGGAAATCACAACCAACTTTAGTCACCCTGCTTTCCTTAAAAATAGTCTTACATTTAAGCCAGGCTATCAAAAAATACTGATATTGACAGATTATAATCTGTTAATTATAATAAAGAGCACAGAAAGGCAAAGGAATTTTTGTGACAAGGGGATTTTTTTTCTTTCATAAAAAATTGAAAATAAAATGTATATCTCAGCCACATCACTAAACAGGCTTCCTAAAAGAAAATTTCAGAATTGTTCTCATAATTATAAACATCAGGGATATTTTTTCAGTTAAGTTGCTTAAAATAATAGATTTTAAATGGAAAATAATTCTGCATGCAAACCTTAAGAATTTGATCTCCCTCCTGTAGGCCTTCCTGTTCTGCTGAGGTCCCTTCTTGAATTCCAGCAACAAATATTCCTACATCATTCCCACCAGCCAACCGGAGACCCACACTATCTCCTTTCCTGAACTGCACCATTTTTGTATCAGGACTTAAAAGAGAAAACAATGGATGTTATTTGTTTCAGTTTAAAATATAATAGGCTATAAATAATTTCCATAGCAGTGTTTTTCAACCTTAGCAAGTTTAAGATATAGGGATTTCAACTCCCAGAATTCACAAGCCAGTGGAAAGTGTAGAGTGCTGCCTTTGATATGGTAGACCGGGGTTCAACTCCAAGCTGGTACTTACCTTACCAGTAGGGGTCCTTGGGCAAAAGCCCTATTGTTTCACCTGCCTACCTTAGATATGAGTGACACAAACTTAAAGAGTCATGTTGGTTTGGATGTTACCCAGGTTAACAAGATCTGCTGCATCAGATGCTGGGAACCAGAATAATCTGACAAGTGGGCTACTGGAACAAACTATACATGGATGAGATAAGAGACTCTGGAATTGATGAAATGCTATTACATTAGTCCTAATGAGGGGATATGAAATGTATGAGGGAAATATGAATGGACAAAAAACAACATTCATACTAACTGAGAAGCAGCTAGTAAGCCAATGCTTCAACATATTAAAGATGAAACTGTTCTCATTATTTGTGGAAAGACCCAGAAGGTGCAGCCAACACCTGAAGGTGGAATAACACTGCCACCCTCTCCATTAGAGAGTATGGCAATTGATATGTGGCATAGGATCGTGGGGAAAGTAGCAACAGTCAACCCTCGAGAACTTCTGCATAGTATATGGGCCGGACCCTCCCAAATCTAGAGGACAGATTACACAGATTATGGAGAATAAGAAGTTAAGATCAGAAGTTAAGAAGGACAGACAGGTACTGGCCAATCAACCAGACACGGTGATAGTAGACAAGGACCAAAAGACAGCAAAAGTAATAGTGCTGAATGACAGCAACAATAGGAAAAAGGAGTATGAAAAGTTGGAGAAGTACCAAGGCCTGAAGATGTGGAAAGTAAAGGCCAAAATGGTTGCAGGAGTGGCACTCGGGGCTGTGACTCCTAAACTGGGAGAGTAGCTTCAACAGATTCCTGGAACATCAGAGCTATCTGTGCAAGAAAATGCAATGCTAGGATTCTGCACAGAACCCTCAAACTCCCAGGCCTTTGGTAGAGGACCCAAGATCAAGAAAGACGCATAAGGGTGAAAAGGAATATTTTTCATTTATATTCCTTCCACTCTAATCCTCTTTCAAGTTTGAAACTCATGTTCTGATTGCAGAATCGATTGTTTCAATCTTACTAGAAACATCCTGACGTGACCAGAAACATTTTAAGCATATTTAGAACTGTTTTGAGTTCAGTATAATAAGAACAGTTTCAAAACACTTCTGGTGAAATTAGAACTGCCATTTTATCCTTGCAAGGTTCATAAGAAATCAAAACAATACTCATAAAAGTTAAAAAGTCATACCCATATATTGCTTGATCCTCAGGACTTGGCTGAAGAAATACTCTTGTTGCTGGTTTTGAATGTACAACTGTATTATGCATATATATAGAGAGAGAGATAAATAAAAAATAAACTTAGAATCTGCTTCTATTTTAGTCCTCAATAATAAAAAATGATATATCAGAAATTCTGTACGTTTTACTTAAAATAATCTGTATTAATATCTGTCTCCTTGCTCCCAGTAAATATAGAATGTATAAGATAACATACACTATTGCTAAAATTTTATTTGCCAAGTATGAAATGCTACAAGTAGTATATTCCAAAAATGCAGCAAAATCAGAATCCTATAGCACATCTATACAAACAAAACTTATGGCACCCATCCAATGTTCTTATTCAACATCATTTAATGTTGTGTGCCTTAATATCTCAAAGGAAATTTCAAAAATATATTCTATCCTACTATAAACCACTATATAAATTGGTTTGCATATTAGACTAGTACAGTTTTATTAACCACAGTTTATTGATAAAACACAATTGACTGGATGGATTTACAGACTATATTAAGGCAAAACCAAATTATCTATATTTTGGCTTCACGTCTGTACCTGATCAATACTAATTTTACTTAATGCTCTTTTGCTTTAATAATAACTTTCTTTCCTTCAAAAAATTTCTAGCATGTGTCATCAAATACGCTAAACCATAGTTTATTAGTCAATTTTTGTTAAGATAAGCCATTATCGACTGGGCGCTCAACAAGCTACTCCATAAATTAGGTAACATTATGTAAATTATTAAATTATCTCCAATTCTTGCTTCTCACCCAGTACATTTGGGCAGAGTAGGTGTGATCTCCTCAACTTAATATTCTCCTCTTGTGGGACTGAGAAAACATGCTTTCTTGGTCACTGCCCTTGCCCTCTCAACAGGATCTGCCACACAGGTACATAAGGTACCAACTCTTCTGGGGTTCCAGAAGACTTACCTCTGTTCCTAGGACTGGAACAGATACATCATGAAGCCCCTATCATTTTTTATAACTGTGGTTATGCCTGGATGCCACACAAGCACGGAGAGGGCTTCACTCACTTCTGCGGCCTGGTTCCTGGCAGGCCGCAGACCAGTGCCGGTCCACAGCCTGGAGGCTGGGTCCCCTACTGTAAGCCACCCAGAGCCTGTTTGAGTGAGCAACCACTGATAGTGATAGATAACAATATTAACAACACAATATAAATAAATACATTAAAATGATCTGATTGGCTGTGGATTTTTGTGTTGAAGGAATCCAACTTGTGAGAATAGGTCAGGGGGCTTAATTGCCTGAAGCTGGAGGAAAGCAGACTATTATTATTCAATCCTATGAATCATTAATCAAATTTTGTAACTACATAATGGAAACCAGGATGCCTTGTTACTGAATCCAAAGGATCTCAAAAGAAAGCAGCACTAACCTGGCAGATCGTCTTGGTACTTCACTTGACTATTTGTCTCTGGTATTAAAGCGGCTGTGGAATCCACAGTTGATCGAAAAGGAGTGGGCATTGCTCCCATTTTGGAAAGTCTACTGGTTGGGTCTTCTTTTGCACTTAATACAAAAATCAGATACTATTAAGAACAAATCAAGGCTTCTGTGAGATAACAAAAAGTAAATGCCAATACAGTATACATCTCACCTCAATTTTTCCTTTAGCTTTTCATTTGAAGAATGGCATTCCACATCAGAATGATGCAGTCGTCTGTCATCCTGAGGTGAGCAAGATCGGTTTGACTCTATTTCTGAAATATCTGTTGGCAGAACATAGTGCAGAGTCTGGAAAAGTTACCGCCGTCTATAATTTTAACATTTGTGGACGTGTATGCATAATAAGGAAGGAACACGGTGGCTCAGTGGGTTAGGACGCTGAGCTTGTCAATCAGAAGGTCGGCAGTTTGGCGGGTCGAACCCCGAGTGACGCGTAGCAGAGTGAGCGCCTGTTACTCATCCCAGCTTCTGCCAACCTAGCAGTTCGAAAGCACGTAAAAATGCAAGTGGAAAAATAGGGACCACTACGGTGGGAAGATAACAGCGTTCCGTGCGCTTTTAGCGTCTAGTCATGCCGGCCACATGACCACGGAGACATCCTCGGACAAACGTTGGCTCTTCGGCTTTGAAAGGGAGATGAGCACCAGCCCCTAGAGTTGGAAACGACTAGCACGCATGTGCGGGGGAACCTTTTATGCATAATGAAAGGCTTTCTTCTTTTAAACACTGACAGCAAAAAATGCTTTCTGAAATTAAAGCAAGCTGATGCTACAAGGTACTCCAGCTAGGAAACTAAGCCCTCCAGGCAGAAAATTAAACCACTTTAACTTTGATTACCAAACAGATCTAAACTTGGGATAGAGATTTCTTAGCTTTTCATTGAAGGATGTCATTCAACAAGCCTCGTTCAGATGAAGCCTTTGAAAAAATAATAATCTGTGGCAATCTTTAGGGTTGGCATAAAAATTACGACCAGTTGCTTGAAAGCTAGTGTGGTAGTAGCTTCCAGGGAAATGGAAATATCAGATTGTCACTTCTCATTGTGTAGTTATCTTGGAAGTCACTAGAACAGGAAGGCAGCATTCTTCTCTTGAAGCCTTAGGCCAGAATAGATACCAATCTCTTGATGTTCTGGCATATATCCAAAGGCAGGCAGAAGAAGTAAGGTCTTTTCAAATATGCACAATCCGGGGATACATGCCACATGTGGCCCCTAGCACTGTTTTGGCCCAGAAATCAGGATTTTGGAGTATTAAGGGGAAAGATTTATACTTTAAACTTTATAGCGCTCACCTGACACCTTAAAACACTTAATTTCCTTTAAACTTTAAGGCAGTGGTCCCCAACCTTTCCAGCTCTGTGGACCAGCACCAGCGCTGGCAGTGTGTGTGTGTGTGGAGGCGATGGTTCAGTGCAAATCGAGCTTTGCGCGTAAGTGTGTGCGTCCACTGCTTGCACAAATGAAGTTTTGTGCACTGACCTGCTCACCCAGTGCTTCTGCGGCCTGGTTCCCAGTGGGCTGTGGTACAGGTTAGGGAGCCCTTCTTTAAGGCATTCCTTTTGCTGTAAAGCCCATCAAAAGCAAACCAAACCTGATAAATCCCATCCATTATGGAGAAATTGTAATGTCATCAGTCTTCTTTTCTCTCAGAGGTCCTCCGAGGCTGAAGAAATTATAAGGGTGACCTCAGCACTAGGAAGAAAATACTTCCTATCACCAGAAGCAACCTCAGATTTTTCTAGCCCTGCTTTCAAAACAAGTGAAAAGGAGCTATTCACTTCAAGGGGATACTAGCTGTTTCCGGAAAACTGAGTAAGGTATGCCTGTTATTGCCTTCCTTAGCCATGAATTCCTGCCAATGATTATGAGCATTTACTGCGTATGTGAAAATGGAGGAAAACTAGCACCTATGAAATAGCATGGGATAGACAGCAGGCTTATTTAGAGGTATTTGCCTCTCCAGTATCAAGGATGGAAGCTATGAACAACATGGAAAAATAGAACATGATATGAAGCATGTATGTTCCATGGCTGATTCCTAGCTCATTATTGTCTTAAGCTTGAGAGACAAGCCCAGAAACTTGCTCACATCCATTGCCTCAAAAATCTGATTATGCTTCAGATCAGTTAAGAGTCTGTTCTTGTTTTTCCACACAACAAACACAAAGATTTTGCATTTGGATACATTTATAGATCTATTTAAGATGCAACATACTATATGTAGATGTTGCTCACAACTCTTTTGAAAATCATTAAAACAGTTTTAACAGTTTAACAAGTGTTATTTGTCTTTGCTTTCAACCTCTTACCTTCCATTTCTGACTCGCTGTCCTGCATGGTAGGAATGTTAATTAGAGTTTGTTTTCTGTCTCTCAAAACAACCAATTGGAGTTTTCCTCTTGATTTCTCAATCAGTTTTCTAGCATCTGATAAGGACATATTCTCTGTCACTGTACCATTGATCTGAATGTGTAAAACAAGCAGATTGATTTATATCTGAAGTTCAAAGAGTTTCTGCCCAGTATTTACAAACAGGCAATTAAAACAACAACCACAAGGATATTTTTACATCCCCATTAAGAAATTAATTTTTTTGTACAATGTCATACTTTGAGAATGATGTCTCCTTCGTGCAAATTGCCATCCTTTGTTGCCAGGCCAGTACTAGTCATTTCTTTGATAAAAATCTGACTTCCAAGCCGCAGACCATATTCTGCAAGAGGAACAAGAAGACAGAGTTTTGCGATTTATCGAATTGCATACTAGCAATTTCCAAATTTTGCTTCTAAGAGTTCTATCAGTTTTTTGTCCTGCAATATGCACATTTTAGACCCAATGGTGCAATTTATGATCCATAAAATCAAAGATAGTCTACCAATTAAATTTGGCTATTCTGGCTCACAAACAGGTTAACTATCATAATTCAAACAAGTACCACATATAGTTGGCAGATTATACTCAAAAAACAACTTTCAACATTGCAATGAGCTATCATATATTGAAATTCAGACATAATTTGAGTATGGGATTATATCACAAAGATCATCTAATCTAACCTTCTAATCCAGGAGAATACATTCCATCGAACCTTTGTTCAAAAATGTTTGATGAACAAAAGATAGCTTGCCTATTCAGGTTGTTTATGCCATTATCAACTGTTTCTATTATCAGAAACCATCTTTCTCACAAGATGGTTTTGTTACATGCATTTTCTTGTAAATGTGAGCCTACAATTCAGTTCTTAATCTCTCCAAAGTACAGAAAATAAATTTATATGGCAGTTATTTCATGTATTTGATGATGACTATCATACTGCCTCTAAATTACCTTTTCTTTAGGCATTTTCAACCTTTCCACCTAAAAACCTGGCTTCTCAGTGCCTCTGGGTACATTGCAGAGATAACTGGATGGGTACTTGAGGGACATAGACACTATTTATTGCATATAAACTGAGAAAAATTGTTTGATGCTTGCCCTTTAATACAGCAAGTCATTTAAAACTAAAGCAATTTTCTGACTCAGCTTTAAATATATAAACAATCGTTGGCAAAATCTTGAAAAATGCAGGAGTTGGTGTTTTTTTTTTCCAAAAACCACCTAGAAATACTTCCAAGGCTCAAAGGGGAAAGTTCAGTGGTGGGATTCAAATATGTGAACATTGTGGATGCCACTTCCGGAAGTTCCTTCTGGGCCTGGGCAACAAAAAATTAGCTACTGGTTCTGCCAAAGTGGTACGAACTGGCTGAATCCCACCACTGGGAAAGTTATATATCTATCTGGTTGCTCTTTATTCGCTTCTGTAAACAAAAGTGCAAATTAAAGTTTAAAATATGTAGGCACTTCACAATGGTTTAACACTAATGAATGAATATCCTATATCCTGGAAATGCCTACATTTTTGGAGTCAGGAAGCACATTTGGAAATTTGAGAGCCCAATATGAGCCTTCAGGTAAAGTGGTTGCAGGATTGGATATAGCTGATCAAAAGATCAGCGGGGCAGCAGCTATCCACTGTTTTATTTTCTATCAAAACATTTAGGTGTCAGGTTTCCAAAGTATGGGCTTTTCAAGTGACTCTGAGGCATTGTTTACCTTAAAAGTCCTTTATTAGCCTAATACACCAGCAAATGCTTGCTAGAAGGAAGCTGGAATCTGAAATCTCCGCCCCTTGCACAATATATTAAAACACAATTATCTACCTTTCTAATTTTGTCATTAATCATATTCTCCAATTAATTTAAAGAATCAGTTTCCCTTCCCTTAGAAAAGCTGCCAAGGCCTTATCTTCTTAGAGAGAGATGGCCTTGAAAGGTGCAATCCTACTCATCCCCCCTCCTAACCTTAAACTAAAGCAATACACAAGTCTTAAAGCAATACACAAGTTTAACATATGAAATAGCTACTTCTTCATCTATTGTCAAGCAATAACATTTGATGTTAGCAGCGTTGACATTAGGATCTATAAATGGCCCACAGACATTGGTAGAAATACTTGTCAGGACTGAGGTCCACTCTGTAGCCTGCTAGATTCCTATAAAACTAGGTAGAGGAAGGATAAGGAACACATCACCAGGCACACTACTGCCCTCCACTGGCAACCCAAAGGCTATTGGTACATAGCGGGCTTTTCCCACATGGTGCCCTCCAGATGTATGCAACTACAGCTTGGCAATATCTCATTCAATTTGTCCTTCTCTAAGTTACAGGTTGTCTTTTTTAGAAGAAAAAAAATAGTGAAACATCAACAACACTGGTTTTTGCATCGATAACAGTAAGACAATGAAACCAAAGGCAAAAGGACACATTTCTTCAACCTGTACTTTAGAACTTGCCTTCGTTGGCTTTGCTTTTTGTGAGAAGAATACTAACAGGATCTTCCTGTGTTCTGCAGTCGTACGGGTCAGAGGTGGGACTGTGGGTACTCAGCCTATCTCTGCTACCACTCTTGGTTTCCCTACCACGCTGAGGGTCAGGACGAGATCGCCAGTCATAATCTCTTGGTAGACTCCTGCCTCCATCATACCCATAGTCATAGGTATCGTATCGATCAACGCTCCGCCCTCTGCTTCGGGGTCGTTGGTATTCACGGTCCAAGCTTCCCTCTCTATCCATGCTTCGGCCCCGGCTTCGGTCCCGACTGAAGCTGCGTTCTCTGCTCTGGCTGCGCCCTTTATCAGGGGCCACTCTGTAGCCCCTGTCAAGATGGTCTCCCCAGCTCTGGCTACGGCCCGCATTTCCACTGTGCCAACTCTTTTCACTGTAGCCACTCCGAGTGCTTCGACCATCAAACTCTGCACGATCATCCGGGGCTTCAAAAGCTCTGTAGTCATAGTCAAGGGACGGGCTCCGTTGAACTGCAGGGACTTGTACCTTACGTGGTCTTTTCACCACCTATTTACAGGAGAGAAGAACAAGGCTGCCTTTGTAAAAACAAGTCAACCATTTTATACAGGTAGTCCTTGACTTACAAACACTTGCCTAACGATCATTCGAAGTTATTACGGTGCTAGTGGAAAAGGAGACTTATGACTGGTCCTTGCATTTACAATTGCTGCAGTGTCCCCATAGTTGTGTGATCAAAACTTGGGTGGTTGGCAACCAGCATGTATGGCTGTAGTGTCCTAGGGGGTCACACGATTGCCATTTGTGACCTTCCCAGAAGGCTTCCAACAAGCAAAGAAGATGAGGGAAGCTGGATTCGCCTAATGATTGCATGATTCATTTAATGACCATGAGAAAAAGGTTATAAAATCAGGCCTGAGTCACTTAATGAGTGCATTGCTCGGCAACAGATGTTCTGGTATCATTGTGGCCATAAGTTGAGGACTGCTGTAGTCCATTTTCAAAAACCTAGCATAAATAAGCTAAATTTGGATGCAACATTGCATAGCACTTGACCAAATTTGATTTTCTTAGCTTATGGCTAATTCACACAAAGTGTCAAAATCACCAGTAGCAGTTCCCCAAATTATCAATGCAACACTGGGTAGCCCGTTCAATAAATTCCTTTTATGTATGGAATGAATTACACCTGCAAGTGCTTTATCAACAACAGGAATATTCCGAAATAATACAACAAAAACCCTTCTATCTTCTTCCATTTCAAAGGTTTGCTTATTTTCATATGGTTCATTTTCCCAGCATTGGGTATTTTATACCTGAATACAGTAGACTCTTCTGAAGTCCCCAAATGCAGCAGGATATTAATTTTTCCATAGCTTTAGTGACAACGGCTGGATTCATACGTTAAGTTGTAAGCCACGATTTGCAAGTCAGAACAGCTGGGTTTATATTGCACTTAAAAAACACACTCCATTCCAACTTGGTACAGTGGCTGATCATATTTTCAGGTAAAAGGCAGCAATAGAATAGGTACTCTGTTTTTTGTCTGAAATCTATTTCTCTGTCTCAGTGACTTTAAAGATTCCAATTCCCAGAATTCCCCAGCCAGTACTGGGAGTTGGAGTCCACACATTTTAATGTTGCTGAGGTTTAGAAACACTGGTCTAGACTGAAGCCTTCATTCAGGGATTAGATCAGTGCTATCCAACCTTTAAGACTTGTAGAATTGTGGACTTTAAGACTTGTGGGCTTGAACTCCCAAAATTCCCCAGCCCGCCATGAAAAACTATCAATAAATGTACAAAATGGCAGATTTTACTGAACCGAAATAGATAAACAAATACAATTTCAAATTTTATAGAATTCATTGCAGACCATAATGGAAAGGTTAGTTTTTATATATTTGATCATCTATTCTAAGACTGATCTGAAGTCATTATGTCTCCCAACACCAACACATATTAGAATCAATCTCATGGAAATCCTGAATTTTGTGGATACTCTTCTTCAAACCTTAGTAAAGGTGGGGAATTATGGCCCCTTTATGACTTGTGCACTTGATCTCCCAGAATTCCTGAGCTAGCAGGAATAAAAAGACCATAGCTCCCCACCCCTGCTTTAGGGAGAAAATATTAATACTGTAAAGTAGTATTTTTTTTTTTTTTTTTTTTTGCCGGCTCCGAAGATGGCGGACGCGCTGGGGAGAGCTCCGTAGCCCCCAACAGTAAGGCGTCCCCCCAGGAGCCCCCCAGGACGTCAATGGACCCCTGGGGTGGGGCAAGAATTTCGGGCAAATGAGCTGGGTAATTATGCCGCCCGCTGCCTCCCGAAACAACTGCAGGGGTGCCAGGACATCCCTGCCCCGCCGCCTGGGCCGCTGGCGACCGTTATAAACGGAGCCAGCACCCTCCGCCCTGCCTCTGCCGCTTGTCAACTGCCGAGCAAGGGCGGCGCCTCCGCCGATCAGCTGTGCGGCGGAGGCCCCGGCGGAAAGGATGGCAGCGGCTGCGGCGACGATTTTCAAGCCCCCAGGCTGGTCGTTGATCCAGGGAGCCTGGCAACGGCGATGGCGGTGGCGGCGGGGCGTCTCCAGGCCCCCCCCTGGCCATCCAGGAGGGGCCGGAGGCTCTGCTCTGCCCCGGCCCCCCCACCGGCTCCCGGGTGACGGCGGCGTCTCCAGGTTATCAGCGGAGACGCCGCGGACCAGCTGGACCAGCTGGGTGGCGGAGGCGGAGGCATCGGCGGCGCCGGAGGTGAGAGACCCGCCCCTGGACCACGACAGCCGTCGCAGCCATCCAGGAGGGGCCGGAGGCTCTGCTCTGCCCCGGCCCCCTGACCGGCTCCCGGGGACGGCGGCGTCTCCGGACTATCGACGGAGACGCCGCGGACCAGCTGGACCAGCTGGGTGGCGGAGGCGGCGGCATCGGCGTCGAGAGGCCCGCCCCTGGACCACGACAGCCCTGGACCACGGCAGCCCTCGCAGCCATACAGGAGGGGCTGAAGGCTCTGCTCTGCCCCTGACCGGCTCCCGGGTGGCGGCGGCATCTTCGGCGGTGAGAGCCCAGCGAGCCCTGGTCTGCGGTCTCCTCCGATGCCGATCACCGGGCAAGGGCGGCGTCTCCGCAGATCAGCTGTACGACGGAGGCGCCGGCAACGAAACCAACAGCAACAGCAACGGGCAGCGGCGGCGTCTCCGAGGATCAGAGGAGGCGCCGCGGATCAGCTGGGCGGTGGAAGAGGCGGCAGCGAAGACGACCGCGGCCGGGACTGCTTCTCCAGGCCTAGTCGTTCGCCACCCAGGGGCCTTGACAGCGGCGGTAGCACTGACGGCGTGGCATCTTCGACCCACCCCCTGTACCGCTACGGCCGTTGCAACAATCCTCAAGGAGACGCCGCAAACCAGCTTTACAACGGTAGCGGCAGCAACGAAGACATGGGCGGTGAGGCAGCTGCTCTGGGCCCTGGTCGACCGTCCTCCGAGGGGCCTTGACAGAGGCCCTGACAGAGACGCTAGTAACAGCGGTGCGGCGTCTCGACCACCGTGGGCTGCCCCTGGACGGCGGTGCCTCCGAAAGATTCACACCAAAGGAGACGCTGGACAATGGAGGCGACGGCCCGAGCCACCTCCTCGAGACACCTTGATCGGAGACGGCAACACCAGGGGCATGACACCAGGGACTCCCGTACCTCTGGGAGGCCACGCTCTGGACGGTCCTCAACCAATAGGGGCCATGGAACTGCGGCCGGGAACAACGCCCAGAGGATCAGGGAGGGAACTGTTTGGGGCGGCTGAACCACCGGAGCTGACGCCAATTAATGGATCCCTCCATCCTGCCTTCTGCCCACTCTCACCCATCTTTGCCCATTCTCTCCCCACAGGACATAACGGGCCTGGGTGCTAGCCACAGTGGCAGAGTGGCTGGGCCTTACACCTGCTACCCCATAGAGGTGAGAGCTCTATGGGGTATGCCTCACCCAGAGTACGTTCTGGACCACCTCCGGAAGCAGAGACACAACCCATCGTGAGAGGATGAGGAGTGGCCTGCTTCTGGGGGTTCGCCCGGCCAAGTGGCAGTGGCAGGGCGACGATCCAGATACGCACCTACCCGACTCGACCCTCCTGCAAATTCACCATCCAGGGGACAGCCTTCCCGGAACCACCTGTGACTATGCTTGTTCAATACTCTAGCATAGCACTGCACGCCCTCAGGGGTTCCCCACTCTCCTGGGTGCGACCCGCCTGCATCACATCCAATCTTGATGACGGGCCCAACCACTGGGCCTCTGAGAGATGGCCGGGCAGGGTCAGGGGCCTCCAGCATAAGCCCAACAAGAGGCCCCTGATTAAGTTTTTAGTTAAGTTTTTTGTGGGGTTAGGGAGGGGGGAGGGAGGAGACTATGGTTGCGCGGGAAAGGCACGCCTTCCAGCCACCATAACGCATGCCAGGCCCACGGCCGTTCGCGACGGCGTACAACGAGGACCAGTCGCCGATAACACCCAGTGGCGTACTGACAAGCGTCCCATCCCTAGGATGGTGGGGAATGGCAGAAGGTGCACAGACAGAGGGCCGTATCGTCACCGGGAGTGTCATCTCCGCTCTGTACAGGCGGTGAGACGCTCCGACCCTCTGTTCTCCCCCGGAGGACCCGGGAGCAAAGGTGCGCACCCTCCCATGCTAAGGCTGGTCTACCTGAATGCAAGGTCCGCAGCTAACAAAGCTCACCTCATTCGTGACCTAGTGGAGAGTGAGCATGCAGACCTGGCCTGCATCACGGAAACCTGGCTGGGCCCAGAGGGGGGTGTTCCTCTGGTGGACCTCTGCCCGCCAGGTTTCCAGGTACTGCACCAGCCCCGGGCTCATGGGAGGGGCGGGGGAGTGGCAGTTATCATCAGGGAATCCCTTAGCCCGCGAGAGACCACCGTCCCTCAGATGGTCGGGTGTGAGTCTCTCCTACTGAGATTCGGCCCAGGGGCGCAGTTGGGTCTGCTGCTGGCGTACCTACCACCTAATCGTGCAGCGGCGGCCCTACCCGAGCTACTCGATGTCCTCTCAGGGTTGGTGGTTGAATTCCCAAGACTCATGGTCTTGGGCGACTTTAATCTACCGTCCCTGGGAGGATCGTCCGAACTGGCTCGGGAGTTCATGGCTTCCATGACGGCCATGGACCTGTTGCAAATAATTTCTGGGCCGACTCATGAGAGAGGCCACAACCCAGACTTGGTGTTCTTGTCTGGACGGTGGCGTGATGATGTCGGTGGGGGTGCCACAACTATTACGCCCCTGTCATGGACCGATCACCACCTCCTGCGGCTAGACTTCCCCCTTGCCACCCCCCACCGTGGGTGCACGGTGCCAGTCAGATGGTACCGCCCTAGGCGCCTAATGGACCCTGATAAGTTCCAGGCAGCGCTTAGGGACTCGCGTGCACCCCCTGCTCACAGCTCGGCGGAAGCCTTAGTGGAAGCCTGGGAAAAGGCAGCCACGGAGGCTCTGGACCGAGTTGTACCCTTGCGGCCTCTGACCCGGCGCAGATCCCAGCGAGCCCCATGGTTCACCGAGGAGCTCCGGGAGATGAAGCGTCGGAGACGGGGCCTAGAGAGCCGTTGGAGGTCCAGTCGATCCGAATCCGACCGATTGCGACTAAGAATCCTCACCAGGTCTTATCTCGCTGCGATAAGGGTGGCAAAATCCAACTACTTTTCCACCCTCATCGCGTCCGCAGATAATCGCCCGGCTGCCTTGTTCAGGGTGACTCGCTCCCTATTAAACCAAGAGGTGAGGGAGGAACCCTTGCAGGGTCGAGCCGAGGAATTTGGTCAATATCTGCTGGATAAAATCGCTCGGATTCGAACTGGTCTGGACTCCAACTGGGCTGAGATGGAAGAACAAGACATGGACAGTCTTGTCGACGTCATCTGGGAAGAATTTGATCCTGTAACTCCTAAGGAAGTGGACAGGATTATGAGAAGGTTGAGCTCCTCCACATGCTTACTGGACCCGTGCCCTTCCTGGCTGGCCTATGCAGCTCGAGAGGCGACACGAGGCTGGTTCCTAGCGGTCATCTCTGCTTCTCTGAGTGAGGGTCACTTCCCCACCGCCTTGAAGGAGGCGGTGGTGAGACCTCTCCTCAAGAAGCCCACCTTGGACCCATCCTCTTTGAATAACTTTCGTCCAGTCTCCAATCTTCGCTTCCTTGCGAAGGTTGTTGAGAGCGTGGTGGCGCACCAACTTCCTCAGATCCTGGATGAAGCGGTTTATCTAGACCCGTACCAATCGGGTTTCAGGCCGGGCTACAGCACGGAGACGGCATTGGTCGCTCTGATGAATGATCTCTGGAGAGCCCGGGACAGGGGCCATTCCTCTGTCCTAGTCTTATTAGACCTCTCGGCGGCTTTCGATACCATCGACCATGGTATCTTGCTGCGACGCCTCAGGGGACTGGGAGTGGGAGGCACGGTTCTGCGTTGGTTCTCCTCCTTTCTCCAGGGTCGCTCGCAGTCGGTGCTGACAGGGGGACAGAGGTCGACCCCGAGGCCTCTCGCTTGCGGAGTCCCTCAGGGGTCGGTCCTCTCGCCTCTCCTGTTCAACATCTACATGAAACCGCTGGGTGAGATCATTCGCAGTTTTGGAGTAGGGTACCATCAGTATGCTGATGACACCCAGCTTTTTATCTCAACTCCTAACAATATCAGTGATGCCCTAGACGTGATATCCCGCTGCCTGAAAGCGGTCCGGGAATGGATGGGGAGAAACAGGCTTCAACTGAACCCGGACAAGACTGAATGGCTGTACGTACCGGCAAGCCAGGAGATTCAGAACGTCCCATTGCTTAACATTGGGGACAAGTTACTACCCCCTGTTGATAGGGCCCGCAACCTGGGTGTCCTCCTAGACTCGCAGCTCTCCCTGGAAGACCACATTGGAGCTGTGACCAAGGGGGCCTTCTCCCGGGTTCGACTAGTTCGCCAACTACGGCCTTATCTGGACCTGGATTCCTTACGTACAGTCACCCATGCCCTTGTGACATCTCGCCTAGACTATTGTAACGCTCTCTACATGGGGCTGCCCTTGAGATCCACTCGGAAGCTTCAACTGGTGCAAAGTGCGGCGGCACGGACACTCTTGGGAGCCTCCCGATACTCCCATATCACACCTCTCCTCCGTGCGCTGCACTGGCTTCCGGTTGCCTTCCGTGTGAAGTTCAAGGTGCTAACAATGACATTCAAAGCCCTACATGGCATGGGTCCGGACTACCTACGGGAGCACCTTCTGCCGATGTCAGCACCCCACCGTCCTGTGCGCTCCCACAGAGAGGGCCTCCTCAGGGTGCCACCGCTCAAGGAATGTCGGCTGGTGGCCCCCAGGGGGAGGGCATTCTCAGTGGGTGCGCCAGCCCTCTGGAACACCTTACCAACCGAAATCCGGATGGCCCCTGACCTCCGTACCTTCCGTCGCGACTTAAAAACTTTCCTGTTCCAGCAGGCTGGCCTGGCATGATAACGTTAATTGGGGTCCCAGTTTGTGTTCATTAGTGTTTCTTATTATTTTATTGTTCGGTCTGTATACCTTCCTTCCTCTGTACACCGCCCCGAGTCCCTCGGGAGAAGGGCGGTTTATAAAAACTAATAAATAAATAAATAAATAAATAAAATGTGATTTTCTATTCCAGCAAAGAAAAAAAAATTGTACTTTTAAATATTTGAAGAAAGGCCAGAGGATCTTTAAAATACCCTCTTACCCTTTTGTGACTATGTACAACACATTAAATTGCCCAATCTTGCTTTGACCAATTGGTGATGGATTTTCTGAGGACCACAGCCCTTTCCCAGTTCTGCTAGGAAAAGTTTAAACACAGGACAAATCAAATAATAGTTAACAGAAGCAAACTATGCCTGTGTCCTGATTTACATACTCTGCATTTTGGAATGCTTTGGAACCAGCTGCACTGCCAACACTCATATTTCTCCATAAATACGTGATTGTATGCTCTCTTTCAGTCCTGCACAGCTTTTATTTATATTAGATTTTTATTCCATTTTTATTACTTTATAATTAACTCAAGGCAGTGAATGTACATACTCTTCCTTTCTCCTCCTATTTTTTTTCACTACAACAACTCTGTGAGATGGGCTGAGGAAGAGTGACTGGCCCAAAGGCTTTCAGGCCTAAGGCAGGACTAGAACTCACAGTTTCCTGGTTTCTACGCTATCAACTTAACAGCTAGGCCAAACTGAAGCTCTCTCTGGTCTGTCTTTCACAAACAAACAAACAAACAAACAAACAAATAATAAACTTACAATGACGGCCACTTTCCCACTTTTTCTTAGTTGCTGCACAGCAAATGCATGGGCCACATTTTCCATGGGTGTGCCATTAACCATCATCACTCTGTCATTCTCTCTGGGAAAAAAGTAATTAATTTTTTTTTTTAAAAAATAGGACCAACATTAATTCTATTCTGGTCGAAAATACCGGGATCTGCTAAATTCTGCCACAAGTGCAAGTGTCCATATAGGAAAAGACCCCATGCAGCTGTTTACTCCTGTATTACTCTCAGATCGTCTCCTTTGGCCTTTAATACCTAAGAAACACTCCAGAGAAAGTGTGTAAACGTTTTCTTCTGTATTGGGCATGTGGACCTACAGCAGAATAACACTCATCCTATTGGGTTTGGCTTACACATATATACTTTCTACTGATAAGACTATTCGTAGTTCAGTGTTGAACTATGGGATCCTTGGTGCTCTCTGAGCCTGGTGGTTTTCTTGCAGATGTTTCATTGTCAGTGCACCAATGGTATCACCTAGTTTGGTAATAAAATGTCTGCAAGAAAACCACCAACTTCAGAGAACACCAAGGACTCCATATATTTTCTCCTTTATTACAGGACTCATAGCTGATTACTGCATGTACTTTAATACAAATACTATTTAGTGATATAAGCAATGTTGGAGAACCAAAATTTATGAACCAAATAATTCTGGAGGCAATCAAGAAACCAAACATCAGAATATAGTCATGGCATTTTCCCATTTCTTTCCTGTAGCTACAATGAGGAATACTGTATCATCATCATCATCATCCCCAAAAGGTTTTTTAAAATTTATTTTTGTATTATGTTTATTCTCTGTAGAAAATCAGAAACAGCCCACATGTTCCTGAATGCTGCCTTCTGTGGTAGAAGAGTAAATTCTTCCCAAATTTAAAATCCTGTATTGCAGAGCTCTACTAAAGGTAAGGAGAATTGGACGGTATCCAGATTTATCACGATTACAATAAAAATAAAATAAAACACATTTTTGTGGGCAAATTGGAAGGCCAAAGTTCAGAAACACTTTGTTTTTACAAATAAACTGTCAATGAAACAAAATGGGAAGTGGTTAAAGTAAAGAAGCTTATTTACTGAAGTAATCCATCAGCTGGGCCACTTGCAAGGACATCAGAGACAACGATGGATGTTTCACCATTTTCAAAGTGAGGATTGTCTCTGCCACCGGAAACTGCAATACCAAATCCTCGCTTTGAGTCCTAAAAGGGAAAAAGAAAAAAAGCACAACACATGTTTAGCAAACATCCAAAACCACATAACAACTCTCCCCCAAATATATTTAATAATTCATAATTGATATATTAGAAAAGTATAATCTCTATGACATTTTAGAACTTCTGTTGACTTATTTGTAATTTTTATTGTTTTTAGTTGTTTATTATTTTTAATTTTTGTTTCTCTAAAAGATCTAATAAAAAAGTAATGCATCCCCTATTACCTTTAAAAAAAAATAAACATTTTAAAAGGGCTGGGTCAGGTTTGACCACAGTTTCTAAGCAAAATGTGACAACGCTTAGATAGCAGAAGCCCTCCGAGAAGAAGAGATATATGCTATGCATCATCTCAACTTGGAAATTCTGTTAATGAGAGAGCCAATTAATGCAGCATGCAAGTCCTTATAAAACATACAGGATAATAAGGCTTGTTACATATTTGCTTGGGTTTAATATCAACGCTACCTACTGTGATAAATCCTTAACTGCAGGGAGATGGAGCAATAACATAAACTTCCTGCCACAAATTTGACTGGATTATGAACCTCATCTATGCGGGCCATGGTGCACACAAGCTGCTATATTAAAAACCATTTAAAGACAATCAGAATTGGGGAGACCTTGGTGAAGGAAGGGAGGACTCAAGAGTCACTCTGAATAACCCACCTCAGGTAGCGCAGTGTAGAATCCCTGAATTTGTGACCAGCCAGAGAGAGAAGGAAAGAGACTCATTTTTCAGTCTTTCCCTCCATTACTTCAGTGGTGTTTTCAGAAACACCAAGGAGAACTGCTGATTACCCAAAGATTGGCCAAAAAGCTTTTGAGTCTTCTACTTTCCTTCCACTTTACTCTTACGTTCCTTCCATTAATTTCTGGATGCTCCATGTACCATAAATCCTCAAGAACCCGGATGATGTAGAACAAAGAACTGGGTTTTTTTTTAATTGGGGTTTTTATTCTCAGGGATTAAATTTAATTCTTTTTAATTTTTGTATCACTGTTTTAAGTACCCTGTAAACTGCCCTGAGTCCTTCGGGAAAGGGTGGTATATAAATCCAATCAATCAATCAATCAATCAGTAAATAAATAAAGATGCACTTTCATCCTTCTTTCCCAACCATATTTTCTTCTCCAGCCGCTCTTTTTCTACCTTCTCTCTTTTCCTCCCCATCACACTGCATCACTTTTTCACCTACATGCTTGCTTTCCAGGATTCTTTTCTTTCTCCCTCTTTCTCCTGCTGAATTTCGTTCCCAAAGCTCAGGTGTTTACCTCAAAATCTCTATTTCTGCATTGCAGTGTGTGTGTCTTTTCCCTTTCCTAAAAACTGCATTCTACTGACTGTCTCATCATGGATCCCCAAAGATCAGTCACTAGTCTTCCCTCAAAACTGATGAAATTCTACTTTTTCTCTGAATGCCATTTATTCTGTGATTGCTCCTTTCTTCTTCTTCGTCTTTCTCTATTGCTTTCTGAATGCTTAACATGCCTTTCTTGGTTTCCTTTCCATGTTGTTTCTCATTTTAAATGCTATTTTACATTGAATGCAATACTCTCAATGGGTGCAATGTTCTCGCTATTCCTAGTTTCCACTGATGTGTTTCATCACATTGTTACTTGATAAAATCTAATTTCTTACTTGGAAGTGCAGGTGGCAAACACTGCTAAGTCCTGTAATCATTCTGAGATGGGTACTTTTTAAATTGTAGTAATAGTAGTATCATAGATCAGCATTACAAATAAGGAGCATTAAACAAATAAAATAAAATAAAATAAAATTAACAATTGATGGCGGAGTGTCAGTGGGCAGTCAAAGGCTGCCTAAATTTGCAGACAGAAAAACAAAATTTAGCTACATTTAAACAGACTACATCAGACTGATCCGATAACAGCAATTGTACATAAAAGAGATAGGTGATTCCCGGGTATTTTATCAGGTAAGGTATTAAGAGATAGGTCCAGAAATCCTTATAGAAGGTATAGTATAGTAGGACATGAACTCTAGTTTCAATAGCCCCTTAGCCACAGGGGGGACAGTTTCAGTTCATATGGGATATTTTTTTTATATCGGCCCTCTTAAGAGTGCTGTGGGAAATGCATTGCAATATGCTTAAGTTAATGCCCTTTGGATTTTGGAGATACCCTATTTTTCCATGTATAAGACGCACCCTTGTATAAGATGCTCAGGCATGCGAGTTCCAAGCTTACAGCAAACGAAGTCAGCACTGGGAGCAACCGCCTCCCAGCGCTCTAAAAAGACGCCTCCCGGCCAGCCCCACCCACCTGACCAGCATCAGACACGATGGGCATGCATAGTCAGTTCACAGCAGCAGCCTTCTGACCCTGGTAAACAAACCGGTGTAAGCACTGGCATGACAGCAAGACAAGGGAAGCGAAGGCAGGTTTTAAACTCTCCGCCATTTCTCCGTGCCGATCAGCTGTTTGGCAGAGCACCAAACAGCTGAACTGGCAAATTCGGAAGTTTGGCCAGCCGCTATTATCGAGCAGGATGGCCTCGCATGGTCCTCGGCCAGCATACAGGTACGAGGGAGGGAAAGGGCTGTCGCTGCCATCCATGCTGCTGGCTGGTCCCATCCGCTGCCTCCGGATGCCGCCATCCGACGATCTTGCTCCCTCTCCCCTCCCATTAGTGGCAAGCCCACAGGGGCTTGACACCTGCGCCAGGAGGCATGGCAGTGGCATGCAAAGAACCCACACAGGCATGCCCTGGGCTGTGGAGGTCACCATTATTTTTTCATGCATAAGACGCTGCACTTGTACAAGACACAGCTGATTTTTGAACAGGGTGTTTGCAGGGGGAAAAAAGCATTTTATACATGGAAAAATACGGTAGTTATATGGTATTTTAAAATTGTTTTTAGTTAAAATTTTGCAATTACATTTTAGGCTTGGCCTGAAAAAAAAAGAACTTCCCTACAGACCAGGGAATTGAATGACAAGTGAAAAATATTTCTTACACATGCCTACATTACACAATCTTGATTTACGAATGATTTAGAACTACAGAGACAGAAAAGGGCTGCAGTAATTTAAGTCACTGAGCTACAAATTAAGAAGCCATCTGCCACAAATTCAGAAGATAAATATAGCCTGTCACTCTCAGCCTTTGTGTCCGTAGCTGGTATTTTACAGATTTTCAAAACATTGTGAAACTATTGTATAAATGGTGAGCAATCATAGAAGCAAGGTGGGTTAAAGAAGATACTTGATTTGGTGCAGGATGACTTGAAAAACTTCTGTAAAGCTGTTAACTACAATGCCCAGATAGGCACATCTGGAGCCTTGTAAATCCTTATTAAGTAGTAATACCATTAGAGTTATTACATTTATTAATAAAGCTTTATACAATTCAGTGCTTTTTAATTGTGTGAAAAAATATGCGCACAATATTCCCTGATTGGACAGCCAGATTCATGCCAAGAGCAAAACACAAATGTTTCATTGGATTTTAACCATTCCTGTGTATCTCAGCATAAACCTGGAACTGAATAAACCCGAATATGCCTGAACCTGGCATATTTTAGGCCCGGGAGATCTGAGGTAGGAGATAGCAATGAAAAGGCAAAATTGGTGGCAATGAAGGCACAAAAAAGGGAAGGCAGGCCCCAGGACAATAGGACAAGGGGCAAGAGAGCTGATAGGAGTATGCCAGTTTGGTCTAATGCAGGGGTCTTCAAACTTGGCCCTTTTATGATGTGTGGACTTCAACTCCCAGAATTCCTCAGTCAGGCACGCTGGCTGAGGAATTCTGGGAGTTGAAGTCCACAAGTCATAAAAGGGCCAAGTTGTCTAATGGTTAAGGCATCAGGCTAGAAGCCAGGAGACCATGAGTTCTAATCTCACCTAAGTTGGGTGGCTTTAGGCCAGTCACTCTTAGCCCAACCCACTTCACAGAGTTGTTGTTGTGAGGGAAATAGGAGAGAGGAGTATGTTATGTTCACTGCCTTGAGTTATTTGTTAAAATAATGAATGTAGGATATACATAAGTAAATAATAAAACACTGAGCTTGAATTCAAACATGTAAAATGAGGAAAGAGAAGCAAGGTGCTAAGGTGATGTAGGCCATTTGTATTATGCCACATTTGAATTTAAGTGTAGTGGTAGCAGTAAAAGTAAGATGAAGCAGTCACTTCTAGTTTAGAAAGTTAATTGAAGTGGTAAACCTGTATTTGTTTCAGCCTTCCCAAGCCTCTGCATAAGTAAATGTGTTAGAAAGTCCCTTCTTACGACTTTGAGTGGGACAATCCTACATTGGTATCAGTTAGAAAAAAAATATATTCTCGTTTGTTGGGTGTCATTATTTTTTAAACCCTTCATTTAAGTTTTGGAATTTAAATCTGGGTCCATTCCATCATTCTCTTTAAGAAATGATCAGATCGAAACTTTCCATTTTAGACAGTAAAACTAACAGATGGAAATAAAATTGTTTCAGTATTCTGTATTGATCCCGGCAAAGGAGTGAATAATTGTTTGGCATTTCTTGGATAATCTGTACACAGTTCAGTTTCAAGGCCTCTGACAGGCCTCTCCCTTCCATAAGCCTCACTGTGAAATCAATGACAAAAAACGTGGTTTGAGCAAACAGGTTTATCTGCATGCTGGAGGCCTTTACATACATTACTGCTCAGTAAAAAGACAGCAGCTGTATACACAAAAGCCAAGTGCTTATGTCACAGTGTGATTTATAAGAGGGAAGGGCTGCTCATCACCATTTTGTAATGTAATTTGTGCCTTCAAGCCACTCTTGATTCTTGGCAAATGGCTGGACTAGTTCCTGCAGTTTTCTTGGCAAGTGCTTTGCCATGGCCTTCTTCCTAGGGCTGAGAGTGAGTGACTGGCCCAAGGTCATCCAGCTGGCTTCATGCCTAAAGTGGGACTAGAACACAGATCTTTTGGTTTCTAGCCTGGTGCCTTAACACTACACCAAACTGCTCTTTTCGTACTACCACTGTTGTGGTAAAAGCATTGCGTGAATGGGACTGTTGTCCTTTTGTAGCAAAGGAAGGCAACTTGGATGACAGTAGCCTTTACAAAAAGTGGCAGTCCTGGACACTGGACTCCTATATGCTCCAAAGAATGTAATTTCTTTCAAAACATTTCCTTCCTGATAATCAAAACTGAGTGCTGGAAAAGCCCAGAGGTTTAGTGACATTTTAAACTGCGCTACTTCCTTGGGCTATAGAGAACTGAACCTTTAAAAAAAGGTTGCTGTTATTTTTTTGAATTCTAGGTATTTTAGTAGCTCTAGAAAAATGAATTGCTAGAATTGCAAAAGAAGTTATTTGTGTAAATAAATGAGGGTCTTGTTTAAAAATGTTTAAGCAGTATACTTATCAAGGTTAAAATATTTTATTATTGAAAAGCAACTGTCATTAAAATTGGGACGTATCTTGTTTGTCAATTGATAGCAGATGTTCAGTGCAAAAAAGCTATCACAAAATTATAAATAAATAACATACTACCTTTTGTAAGGTCACTGTGTACTGTTCCCATATCAGCTCTTCCATGACTGGGCCCTATTTATAAGGAGAAAAACAACATCAATTGAAAAAAGGGACTCTTTCCAAGAAAAAGTGCTTCAAGCAGAAGGAATATTTTTACAGTTATAATAGAGTAATATTTTTAAAGCCAAACTTAACAAGGAAAGCTCGGAGTAAAACAAATAGAATGTTAGCAGAAAATAAGCATGACTGTTTCTCTAATTTCATATTTTAAATTTGTAATATAAGTTATAAAGGAAGTACCCAAACCTTAGAAATCTATGTCTTTTTTAATCCAAGCAAGCAAGCAAATGTCTAAGTAGGACTATGGTTTCCAAAGAATTATAATGATATAATAAAAACATCGGATACAGGTAGTTCTCAACTAATGACCACAGGCGGGACTAGAAAATTCGTCTTTCGGCAATAAGGTCATTAAAGTGAGGCATTACGTGACTGTCCCCAATTTTACAACATTTTTCTATAGTTGTTAAGTGAGACATCACGGGATGGCAATTTATGACCTTCCCTGCCAACTTCCTCTTTGATTTCCTCAGAAGCCAGCTGGGAAAGTTGTAATCACATCCCTGGGAAACAACAACCTAATGGCACAACTTAAACCATCCCAAATATTAATATGTTATTAATAATGCTGGTAACTTTACAAATATTAATCATAAAAAACCCCCTAAGAGCTAAAATCAACATCACTGTGAAAATCAAGACAGATGACAATTGTAAAATCACTTCCAAAATGTTCCGGATTGTGCATCCTTGTTGAATCATGTACCAACAAAATTAATTTTCTGGTATTGCGTTTGATGTCCTCTAAGGTCATAATTTTGTTTGACAGATGCAAATAGAGAAATACACACTCATTAGTTTTACAGTGTAGAAACCAACAGAGGTGGATTTTTATATTCATGCAGCCTTATGAAAAATGTGAAGGACGCGTATTCATTACTTCAAGTATAGGTAGTCCTTAACTTATGACAACTGAGCCCTAAAATTTGTGTTGCTAAGTGAGACGTTTGTTAAGTGAATTTTGTCCCATTTTACAACTTTGCTTGTGACCGTTGTAAGTGAATCGCTGAAGTTGTTCAGTTAGCGACATGGTTGTTAAGTGAATCTGACTTTCCTATTGACTTTGCTTGTCAGAAGGTCACAAAAGGTCATCACATGACACCAGGACACTGCAAGCCTCATAAATATGCGTCAGTTGCCAAGTAGCTGAATTTTGATCATGTGACCATGGAGATGCTGCAATGGTTGTAAGTGTGAAAAAATGGTCATAAGCAACTTTTTTCAATGCTGTTGTAACTTCAGTCACCAAATGTATTGTTGTAAGTTGAAGATTACCTGTACTTAAAAATATTTTATTTGTGAATGAAACTAATGCTGTACGGTAATTGCTCTGTAAGTACTATAGAAATTAGAGTAGCATTTATTTCCAGGAAGAAGGCAGAAGAGATTAATGTTCCTTGAAATTACATATAATCAAATTGCTATAAATGAAATAGAATGCTTTCAGTACTCTTGAAGAGAGGATTAATTAAACTATAAGTGACTATCTCCAGAAGCTGCATTTTGTAGAGAACAGAATGTAGTACTTACAAAGTATTGCAAGCTGGCCTTGGGAGTCCCCAGGCATAAAGGCCATCTGTGCTCTTCTAAATCTCTTAACTCATAATCTCTTCTTTAATATTATAAAATTTACATCTGTTTGCTTTGCCAAATACTGTCAAGGCCAACAGATTAATGGAAAGACCAAAATGAGCATGGGGGTTGGGCAAGATTTTATAAATCTCCCTCTGAAGGAGAGATTAAATTACTGCTCCCAAAATTCTAGCTTTATTACGAGCCAAAAAAAATTAAATCAAGTACTAGCTGCTTATTAGAAGTTATTAATATGTCACTGGAGACAATGCAAAAAGATAATCACAATATGTTAGTTATTGCATTATTTATGCAATCGCACAGTTGAAAAAGTTACTACTTCTTCAGCAAATTGAGACAAATACCTTAATGAAGTACTATTCTTTCATTCAACAATTATGCACAAATTTCATCCTATCAAATTTTAATAGTGCTTACTAATAGTGAACTCTGTGAATCATCCCATTAACACTTTTCAAGCATAAAGATCAAGAAATATCCTCCAATGCATGCTAGTTTATTCATATTTTAAATTTAAAAACCTTTCTGTGTACTAAGGTAAAGGTAAAGGTTCCCCCGCACATGCGTGCTAGTCGTTTCCGACTCTAGGGGCCGGTGCTCATCTCCGTTTCAAAGCCGAAGAGCCAGCGCTTGTCCGAGGACATCTCCGTGGTCATGTGGCCGGCATGACTAGACGCCAAAGGCGCACGGAACGCTGTTACCTTCCCACCGGAGTGGTCCCTATTTTTCTACTTGCATTTTTACGTGCTTTCGAACTGCTAGGTTGGCAGAAGCTGGGACGAGTAACAGGCGCTCACTCTGTTACGCGGCACTCGGGATTCGACCCGCCAAACTGCCGACCTTCCGATCGACAAGCTCAGCGTCCTAACCCACTGAGCCACCGCGTCCCTTTCTGTGTACTAGATAAAGTGAAAAGGTAATCGATTTGCATCCCCTGTTAAAATCCTTTATTTTTCACAGCATGTAATCACATTCACTATCTTTTTACCTTTGTTGTGGCAGGTTGCAGTCTCTTTAAAGAATGCGGAACTTCCCAAGCTTTCAATCAATTTGTATCATTCAAAAATGGTTATGCAATTCTACTATAACAACAGCCTACATATTCAGGCATTCAGCCACCCTTTCTCAAGGTAGAAGTCCAAACACAAGAATACAAAAACTTCCAAAAGCAATGTTGAATTTTACAATGTTAAAAGCAGTCCAGTCCAGCCTGTGTCAAAGTTCTCTTTAAACAACCTTTGAGGCTGAGGTTAAGTAAGCATCAACATTAAGAGTTGCCTTTCTGTTGCAAAGAAAAACAAACAAAGCACCTGGAGAGCATGCAGGACACAAATACTGGATATTAGGATGCGGATTATAGAACTCAGGGCAACTTGATTAGCTTCCCAAGCAAAGCTTTTAAGCAACCAATTCTAATACTATGTCCTTGTAAGGTGTTGGATATATTGAGTACAGAGAAGAACAACAAAGATGATTAGGGGACTGGGGGCTAAAACAAATAAGGAATTGGGTATGTCTAGTTTAATGAAGAGAAGGATGAGGGGGGGGAACATGATAGCAGTGTTCCAATATCTCAGGGGTTGCCACAAAGAAGAGGGAGTCAAGCTATTGTCCAAAGCACCTGAAGGCAGGACAAGAAGCAACGGATGGAAACTAATCAAGGAGAGAAGCAACATAGAACTAAGGAGAAATTTCCTGACAGTTAGAACAACTAACCAGTGGAACAACCTGCCTCCAGAAGCTGTGAATGCTCCAACACTGGAAGTCTTTAAGAAGAGATTGGACAGCCATTTGTCTGAAATGGTATAGGGCAGGGGTAGGCAACCTTGGCTCTTTTATGACTCGTGGACTTCAACTCCCAGAATTCTGGCTCAGGTATTCTGGGAGTTGAAGTCCATGAGTCATAAAAGAGCCAAGGGGAGTTAAAGTGCAATAGAATTTAAAGTATATCCATAGTTGGTTAGCATATTTTAGCTTAAGTTTGTTGGAGGCAATACCCTGTTTTCAGCTCTGGGAAGTCAGGGGGGGAGGGGGAGAGGGACTTTATGCTTTAAAATGTATTGCAAAACTTTTTCAATAAAAAAAGAGCCAAGGGGGTTTCCTGCCGGAGTAGGGGGTTGGACTAGAAGACCTCAATAGTCCCTTCCAACTCTATTATTATTATTATTATTATTATTATTATTATTATTATTATTATTATTATTATTATTATTATTATTATTATTATTATTATTATTATTATTATTATTTTACAGCTGATACAAAGTTATGAAAGGTGAGAAGACAAAGATTTACACAGATCACTGCTTCTAACTTCACAAACCCAAAATCAAGCCAGAGCAACCTACTTCAATTAATCTTTCTTTAATGAGCAGTATCATCATCATTTTAGCCACTGTCTATCCACTGAAGAATAAAGGCCTCTTCTGTGTGTTTCCAACCAATACAGTCCTGAGCTTTTTTTTTTTTTTTGCCAATTCAGCCCACAATACTTGCTTGTTGTCGATCCATCATGTTTTAGGTCCCTTTTGTGGATGCTTTTTATCAAGTGGGATCCATTCTGTGACTGCCTGCTCCATCTGCCAAGAGGTCTTCTTGTTTTGTGACCAGCCCATTTTCATTTCAATTCTTTTCCTCTCTTGATGATATCACATACTTTCATTTGTTCTCTAATCCATGCACAGGTCTTTCTATCTTGTCTTGTAATGTTGAGCATGCATCTTTCTAATGAGAAGGGATACTGAACTCAATTCCTTTGTTGTTGTTTTTCCTAGTGAAAGAACTTTCTTTTGCCATCTTAATCAACTATAGAGCCTTGGTGGAGCAGTGGGCTAATGCCTCCTTAAGTAACACCAGCTGCCTGCAATTAGTGCAGGTTCGCATCCCACCAGGCTCAAGGTTGACTCAGCCTTCCATCCTTCCGAGGTAGGTAAAATGAGGACCCAGATTGTTGGGGGCAATTAAGCTGACTTTGTAATAATGCCGCTGGTGTGTGTGTGAAAGCCCTAATAAGCAGGCATATACATAGAATGAAGGCTACTGCTAAGCTTGTAAGCTGCCCTGAGTCTTCGGAGAAGGGCAGGATATAAATGGAATTAAAATAAAAGTAAAAATAAAAAAAATATTCGGCTCCCAATACACATGAAAGACAGGTATAAATCAAGAGCTCAATCAACCTGACTTTTAAAGTTCAAAAGTGTAAGTAAAAATTCTGCTTTTTTTACAGCATTTTCAGGGGATATATGGAGAAAAACATTCTACATATATGTATCACAAACTACTATGGAGGATCACAGGACTAAGGTTCTAAGCACATCCTACATTCCCTTCCTAGGTGCATTATCAGATCAGGTAACCACAGTAACTGACTCATTTCAGTGGTACAGAAGATTGCAAATCCGTTTCTGCTAACACATTTTGCATACAAAAAGTGCCTTCACCGTTACATTACTCATAGGAACAGTGACACGCTCAAGAGACTATAATCATCATACTATTACTAAATCTCAATTTTTCAAGGGTTTCACCTCAGCCTATATTTTTAATTTAAGACAAGACTGAGAACAATCAAGTTGGCTTACTCTTATTTTCAGAGAGGCAAGACAAATAGCTGCTCTCTTCCACATTTAAAGCAAATTGCTTTGCCATGTATAGACCTTTCCTGTGTCAAAACTAGAACCAGAGTGCGACATTAAACAGCTGAGATGTACTATGAGATTTCATTTATTAGTTCTTAATGCAAAAAAGTATTTCTTTGTGGTTATATTGTCCAAACCCCTCCTACTTCAAAGCCTGGATTAGAAAGTGCAGATATAAAAACAGAATGCAGGCCTTCATTATGTCTTGGACACATAAAAAGCCCTAAACTGCATTGTAAACAGTTTTTTTTTAAAAAAAAAGAATTAACAGTTGGGATAAAAGCTGTTTGAAACCGAATACAACACTAATGGGCTAGCTTACACATTTTTAGCACAACCCTATGCATATTTATTTTAGCACAACCCTATGCATATTTAGTCAAAAATAAATTCCAAGATTAACTGACTCTCTCAGGAACAGGTCTCTAGGGCTTTTATGTTTGTTTATTTGTATCCTGTCTTTATTATTTTCACAAGTAACTCAAGGTGAGGAACATATACAACACACCTTTCTCCTTTCATTTTACCAACAACACATTGTAAGGTGAATTGGGCAGACAATGAATAATTAGCCCAAGGTCACCCAGTTGGCTTTCATGTTGTATATTAATGTTACTTGATTTAGTTATATATTTATATATTATTAATAAGGTTTATATAGTTTGTCAGGATATTTTTACCTGTATTTAATTGTTTTGTATTCCACTATTCTTTTAACATTAAAACTGTCTAGGCAGTTTGCATTTTCATGTGTAGGAAGACACCCCAGCCCCCAGAGAAAGAAATATTTTGGGGGATATTAAAAAGGCAGAATATTATATTTTCCCAAAGCAATAATGGAGAAAATCTTAGGCAGAAACCACCCCCACCCCTAAGTCTCTCTGCCCAAAGCAGAAACCAGCTCTGTAGAAATGCAGATTTGATAATCCTTTCAGAAAGACTGGAGCCAGGAAGCTTGGATCTGATGAGACTAGAAAGACAAAGACCCCTAGAACCAGCAACCCTTCATCCAAAAACCCAACACAGGACATAGCCATCAGCCACGGTCCCAGGGAAGCAGGACATGACCTTTAGGGCATAATAGGATTAACCCACTACCATCAGCATACCAAAAGGACACACACAAAAGCTCAGGTCAAAGTTCATGCCACAGGAACAGGAACAACTCCAAACACAAAAGCCCAAGAAGGTATAAATACCCACTACTCCCAGCTCTATGTGGTCAGCTGTCCCAGAGCCACATGCTGTTGTGGTTATGCTCTTCAATAAACAAGAACCTTCTTTCAAAAGCAGCCTCCATTTTATTTATTCCCAGCTTGGACTGGACCCTGATGAAGATTTTTCTTTAACACATGTATTTAAATTCAGTTGAAATTCTGAATTTTTGTTCTATTTAGTTTTTAAGTGTGATATACATTATTAAAATATAGTAGGATAGCAGCTTTAATTATTCACGTCCATATCCTAAATGTCAGATCTACTTTCCTGAAAGACATGTATTTTTAGGGACATAAATTTGGTGCTGCAGGAAGGCAGATAATAATGTTTTGGGAAAGTAAGGTAAGAAAAATAGAAGTGTCAGTCCTTACAGAAATAAAGATCATACATTTGCTTGTAGTACAGATACGAGCATTTAGTGATTTCACAAAAATGAGGTTTCAGAAATGGCACTTACATTAGACATTCAAAATTGCAATCAAATCAGGCCTCTGTAGCCATGTGACAGATTCAGTTTAGGCTGCTGTGGCAGCCATTTTAACTCTGTGACTTGCCTGGGCTGGTTCGGGCCTATGAGAAGCCAGAAGTGGGTTTTGGTTTTTTTGTGCCTAGTCACATGGCCAAACAAGATCAGGTGATTTTTGCAGCTGCCAATGACCATTTGTTTTTGTTTTCCTGGAGCTGCATGGAAGATCTGCAGCTTGCTGGACTTGAGGACTACTGTAGAAAGCTGAATTACTTCTGTAAGTATTTTAAAATATTCTACCCTATAGTATTGTATTGTAGGGTATTGTTTGTAATCACTTTGGGAAGTACTCTGCTTTTTATTGTGTTTGTAAGTACAGTACTTAGCAAGATTGTTTGTTTGCATTTGCCTGAAACTTATAGCATGTGGTTGCTGCTGCCTCCTTTCTGTAGCACAGACCCCCCCCCCCCAGAGATTCTGCCTGGAGAGGCTTGCGCTGATAGTATTTTGTTTTTTTTTAAAAAAAAGTTTTAAATTTAAATTGCCTACAGAAATTGTGGGTGTTCCTTCACTGGAGGCTTTTAAGAAGATACGGGATAGGCATTTATCAGAAATACAATACAGTACTATACTCTCTTGTGAGAGCAGTGGGTTAGACTAGATCAGGGATCAGCAACCTGAAACAGTGAAAGAGCCACTCGGAACCGGTTCCCTCACAAAAGGAAAAACTGGGAGCCGCAAAAAATGTGTGCGCATGCGCGTACATGTACGGATGCACAGAACAGGGTTTGACTGAAGAGTGGAGCCAAGGCGAGATATGCACCTACCCTGCATATTTGAATTAATTGGTTGAAATTTTTTAGTCCCACTTTTTTTTTGGACTGCACATGGCAGAGGACTGGGAGCCGCAGGAGTCGGCTGAAAGAGCCGCATGCGGCTCCGGAGCCGCGGGTTGCAGACCTGTGGACTAGATGACCTCAAGGTCCCTTCCATCCCAGTTACTGATGCAAGCCGACAGTTCTGTAAACTCCACCCCATCTCCCTCTGCATGCCTGCCTGGAGACGCTAAAGCTAATTACTTTCCTGGCAACTGCAATTGTAAAGTTCGCCACCCCCCCTCTGAAGAAGCTTAAGCTGCCTAGCAACAAATGGTTTGGTTTTGTTTTTTTTTTGTCTTTTTAAAAAGCCTGCTGCCTGCTTGGGAGGCAGTTTACAGTACTGTAGTTACTGAAACCGGAAACAGCTGTTTGGCAGCTGGAAACAGCCTGCAGCAGGAGCAGGAAAAGTCTCTCAGTTCAGGCAGCCATCGGAGTAAATAGTAAGTCAAATCTTTGTTCATTTAACGACCCATTTAATTCAATTAATGAGTTTGATTTTAAAATGTTGTAATATTGAGTCTGATTCATTTGATGATTATGAGCCTAATGGGCAGGTTCTATTAGGCTTGTACCTCAGGAACTACCTGTATTATAATCAATATAATTTTATCCTAGTTGCTATTTGTGTTACATTCTTTATATATATGTCAGTATGACAAAATGAATATTGGAAATGACATACAGTATTTTGAAATCATTTTATCTCCTGTTCCTATTTGTTTCTGCTTTTTTGCAAAAAAAATGTAGACTATTTGACACACAGTTACTTCTCTCTTTCTTAATTATTTTCCCATCTATTTATTTCTATTTCCTCTGAATTAATAAATTCCTTTTTTCAAAGCTTCATTTTAGAAAATGGTGTAAAGCATATTTTCATTTTGGGTTTTTGTACATATTTGCCAATGAGATTTGAGTGTCTCCTTAAATAACTTGTGCATGTGTACTTATGTATCAAAAAGAGTGGATAATATATATCAGATAGATGACATCTTTAATCTACTGTTGTATCATACAGAAATGAACATATTGCCATTGATTATGAATTTGGAATGAAATCAATGGCCAATATAAATGAAATTGTCACAGGTGCATCCAACCTGTTTGGTATTAAACACCTCAGATCTATAAATTAGTTTCCACTAGAGGGTGGCATTAAGCAACTATTTGCCAATCTTCTGCACAAGGAAGATTGAGATGAAAAGGTGGTTGAGAGGAAAAGTCACTCTTTTTATAAACTTACATACAGTACATATAAACTAGTAAAGCCTTTTAATCTGTACTTTCCACAAACTTTATAAATGCCAAATGCTACTGATCGTAGAGCATTTGAATTTTAAGAGCTACCTTATCAATTTTTTGGAGCATCTTGTAAAACTACATAGAAAAAATATACCAATGGCAAATTCTCTCAAAGGAAGCTTTTGAAGTTATGTCATATTCAGTTGAACACCTACACTGGGAGTCCGGTAAATCTGTCTTAGAAGCAAGATCACAATATTGGGGCCACCGATGTACCTTCTTGTACTGACCAGCAAATGTAGTGTATGTAACATATGTAGTGCAAGAAAAAAGAATTCTTAACACTGATCTTTGCATGGGGGCAGGAATGAAGATAATTCCTCTAAAGATCTGCATCCAAGTCACTAATGCAATAAACTAAGCAAACAAATGTGCTGGATGATGATGATGATGATAAAATAATAATAATAATAATAATAATAATAATAATAATAATAATAATAATAATAATAATAATAATAATAAAAACAATAACAACAACGATGATGATGATGTTGAAAGGGACCTTGGAGGTCATATAGTCCAACCCCCTGCTCAGGCAGGAAAGCCTATACCATTTCAGACAAATAGCTGTCCAGTCTCTTCTTAAAAACTTCCAGTGTTGGAGCATTCCCCACTTTTGGAGGCAGGTTGTTCCACTGATTAATTGTTCTAACTGTCAGGAAGTTTCTTCTTAGTTCTGGGTTGCTTCTCTCCTTGATTAGTTTCCATCCGATGAGAACTTAATTAAGAAAATTTATAATTTTCTATTGAATTTGAAAATGGGAAGCTAACAAGTTAAAGAAACAATGATAACATGGGCAAAAAATGGATATAATATAGAATTAGAAAAATGGCAAAACTTGTGGGAAAGAAATTATAAACTGACAATGTCAACTTCTTATAAAGAAAACTTACATAAAATGTTTTATAGATGGCACTTGCCACCAGCAAGATTAGCAAAAATGTTTAAAAACATGTCAGATAGATGTTGGAAATGTAAGCCACAAGTCAGGTACTTATTACCATGTTTGGTGGACATGTGCCAAAGCAAAGAGTTACTGGAAAAAAATACATACATGGCTAGAAAAGATGTTGGGAAAACATGTAGATTTTAAACATGAACTTTTTTTTATTAGGTATAATGCCAGAAAAGACTGATAAACAAAGCGTATATTTGATTTTACATGTAATAACAGCGGTAAGAATTATATTCACACAATACTGGGAAAACGAAGAAATACCATCAGATGAAGAAATAATTTAAAAAATACTACAATGTGCAGAGATGGATAGATTTACTTTAAGGTTGAAAGAAAAAGAAGAAACAGAGTATTATCAAACCTGGAACTTATTTTATCAATGGCTAGAGAAAAGAATAAAGGATTAGGAACTAAATCTCTATTAGTGAATGTAAAACTCAGACAACACGTTTGTTGAACTAGTACTATTGAATGTATGAAAAAAAATCAATAAAAATCTTATATAGATAGAGATATATAGAGATATAGATATAAAAAGGAAATTCTGTCTCGGTTTTAGTCATAAGCGAAGGACTACTTGGCGTAGGCTACCTTGAACAATTTATTGGCCACTGTGAGAACAGAGTGCTGCATTAGATGGGCCATAGCTTCAATCCAGCCAATCAGTGTTTATAATTAGCCAATATATACTTACAGTAAATGTTTTTCAAAGATGTGGATTGGATTGCTTTATTTTTCCAAAGAAATTTTTCTAACATCACATTACCAATTTGTCATTTTATATCCAAACAGGACTAATCTACATAGGCTAATTTATATATGGCAACTTCATATTTACTTTGTGAGCTACACAGAGCAAACTGAAAATTGTTCTATGTAGATTAACACATCAACATCTGCCTAATCTGCACAGAATTTTTTCTTTCTAGAAAACACATCACTGGCAGTTTTGTGATTAAGGCTGCAACTTTGCTTAGAGCAGGTTTTAGGTAGCTCAGTAAAACATAATTCTGAGTAGTCATACACAGGAATGTATTTTTAATCTTCTCAGATAAGTATAACACAATCTACAAGACTGCTTAAACTCTCTACTCCTTCAATTTATTATTTTCTAAATTATTAATCCTTATTAATCCTTCTCTTGATTCAAAATAAATCATATCTTTTCATGCTCAGGGTAGTAGATTATTCATAATCCATGACTACAATTTCACCATTCTCCAATAACAATTTATCTAAACTATGAATGTATTTCAGCCAAGAACAACTGTTTTTTTCCTTTAGAAACAATCTTCAGGAAGGAACAGCTGTAATTTAAGAAACCATAGGCCTATATATTTAAACAAATAGAAACTCAGTGTCAAAATAATCTCATAAATAAAAACAATTAATCTCCCTGCTCTTATCCAGTCCCTCCTCTGCAGCCTCTCATTCGCATTCTTAGAAAGATACGCTTTGAGTATCAGAACAGATTTCTATATAATTGACCTATATCTTAGACAACTGCCAGAGGCCCATTATTACTAGCAAATCTAAATTACAGAATAATCTGCATTAATTGCATTTTATAGATGATATTGGGTTTAGTAAAGCAAATGCAAAACAAAATTCAACCCCCCTCCCCCAAATATGATAAAATCTAAAGCCCAGCAGGAAAAGGTTGAAGTCCTAAAACATACAACAAAAAGGATCTGCGGTAGATGAAAAGGAAACTGTTTTATAACACAAGTTATTTCCACAATTCATAGAATACCTACATATACGTTAAAAAAATCCAACTATGAATGGACACTACCATATAAAGAACAGCAAGTCTCGCAATAAAGTAACTGGATGAAGGATAGATATTTTCGCTGGAATGAAAGAAAGATTCTTCCTCTTCTTCCTGTGTTAAACAGTACTTGCTGGAGAAATGGGATATTCTATCTATTGTACTTATATCTGTTAATACACTATAAACCTCTCTGTTTGTACTTTGTAAAATAAAATCATAGGCAAAACTGGCTGTTGGTTTAACCCAGCATAGATAGATCAAACTATACACAATGAATTTACTTCATGAGAAATATTTCTACTAATGTAGTGCAAATTCAACAGCATTTTGATCTAACTACAAATTCCTTTTATCTCTTTTGAAAGAACCACTTGGTATTTATTTAAATAAAATGTGTGCTAAACAGCATGTTGGAGAGGGTAAATACTCTCACAAAATGAGTTAATTATGGGGCCTGTTCTAATCTAGACCATGTCTCTTAAGTCCTTTAAAATGTACTCTTTACACCAGCTTATCTTTGTCACTGGAGGCTGGGGAAGTGGGCAGAAAGTCCTTCAGTCCTTTTATTTACTACATGCCTATGAGGTCTACATGGGGCCCAGAGATACTAGAAGCTGTTTCTTCATTTTGCAACAAACCAGTGTCCTATTTTTATATTTTTATATATTTTTATACATATTTTTATACATATAATGAAAAGAAGAAAAAAATAAGGCCAGGCAGCTAAGGTGATACCCATCAGGCTTTAGGCAGGCATAGTTATAAACCTCTGTTCTCTGGTTACTAACCCCTTATTCAAAAACAAGTTACTTAGCAGTAGCTTCACAGCTATGACTCAGCTAGATCGATGATTTCTTTTTTGCAGGCAACAATTAATTGTATACACACAGAAGATATGCCTGCTGCAGATATGGAAGTCAATGTCTATATATAAAGACTTAAGCTCCAGAGTTCAAATTCTTCCCATTTTTTTGAGTCAATGGATTTTTAGCCAACACTAGTTTTGAGATTAGGAGGCACCTGAGATGTGTTTCATATGGAGCTCTGGATTTTGGGAGTTCGTGGCATTTATTTTTATTGCATTTATTTCTAATTTTATATGGTAGTTAAGTCTCAAGGCATTTTTCAACTAAACAATATAAAAATTGAAGAAGAAAAAAATAAGAAAACAGACAAATTAGAATAAAACAGAGAAGCCCCTAAAATTAAAAGCAGCTTTGCAACTTCATTATGTCAGAACTTCAGGCATTAGAAAAAGCTCTAGGGAAAGTTCCTATGCTTATTGTAATAAGTAAGCAACAGGATGGGAATTCAGGATTTCACAAGTATAGAACCTTAGTAGAAACCAATGACGTACCAGACAATATTATACCGAACCATTATATATTTTTAATGAGGTATTTCCAGCTAGTCTTACAATGTCCAATCACAGCTCTGCAAGGGAGCCAGAAAAGAACATTTACTATAAATATTATATGAGAGAAGTAAAAGGACTGTTGTGTCTTTTGTTTCTGGCAAAGTTATAAATTCTTTAAAGTTGTCTAATAGAGGACAACTGCAACTGTAAAAAGTGACCACAACAGTTATATTTATCCATTTCTGTGATTATCAAATAGTGGTGTTTCATAAAATGAAACCCAAAAGATCTAAGAACATTCTAACTAGAGCAGACATTCCTAGGAATGCCTAAAGACAGCTAAATATTAGTAAATATTTACTAATTTACTTTCAAATTTACTTGAACTGGGAAGGTTTAAACTGAAATGACAGAGACAGTGTGGCTAGGTTACATTTTCGGAATATTAAGGTAGATGTCAATTGAACCACTTTGCTGTAGTTCTTCAAGGTGTTGGACTAGGAAAATGGAGACATAGTTGTAATCTTCCTTTAGACATGGAAAGCAGTTGAATGATTTTGGACCAGACACTATCTCTGGTCCCTAGACCAGGGGTCTCCAACCCCCGATCCACGGACCAGTACCAGGCCACAGCATGCCAGCATTCGGGCTGCACAAACAAGCAAAGCCCCATCTGTGGGATGCAGGCAGCATACAAAACCATGCACTCTCTGATCCATGGAAAAACCTTTCTCTGCGGAACCACTCCCTGCTGCCCAAAAGGTTGGGGACCTCTGCCCTGGACTAAGAAATTGAAAAAAAAATGGAAAATCACTTCCCAAAACAATAGTCCTCTCCATGTAATTACAAGGAGTTAAGCTTCTCCTGAAGGATGACAGAAGAAACCAGTTGTAAAACTGTTGAAGACAAATGTTGAAATACAGGTAGTCCTTGACTTGCAATTACAATACAGCCTAATTTTTCTGTTGTTGAGTGAGACATTTGTTAAGTGAATTTTGCCCCATTTTACAATCTTTCTTGCCACAGTTGTTAAATGAATCACTGCAGTTGATAAGTTAGTAACCCAGTTGTTAAGTTAATCTGGCATTGACTTTGCTTGTCAAAAGGTTGCAAAAGGTGATGACACAACCTTGGGACACAGCAATGGTCATAAGTATGAACCAGTTGCCAAGCATCTGAATTTTGATCACATGATCATGGGGATGCTACAAAGGTTGTAACTGAAAAACAGTCAGGGTCACATTTTTCAGTGCCATTGTAACTTCAGTCACTAAATGAACTGTTGTAAGTCAAGGACTACCTGTATCTTATACATACAATTTAATGATGAAAGTCTTAAAAGATTAAATATGTTGCTACAGATCTGAAGATGAAATTAATTCAATAAAATATTTTTCGTATTATTTTTTTATATTTTATACTACCTTCTTTTCTAAACATTTGTGGCAATGTACTGGATTATTGAAAAAACATTTAACATGGGTTAGCTGTGCCCTCAATTCTACTGAGAGTGTAAAATGATAAAGAGTTCGCTTATACTTATCATGTGGGCTTGTCTCACTGTTGTCCTGTTTTCATGCAATATCCATGTATTATAAAAGAGGTTTTAGGAAGAATGGTTTAAAGAAATGTGCTTCTAAATTATATACCAAGCATTATCTTTATATGAGTAAACTATGTATTTATTGAATACAGACAAAAATCTCTTTTTTATGATGGAAAGATACTGCCACTCCGACTTTACAATTTTGGATTGATTGTACATCTTGTTTATGAATCAGTTATTTATTGATAAATGGAAAGCTAAGGAAAGTAAGGCAGGAAATGGCAAACTGACGTCTAACATTGAGCAGGAGATATTATAGCTTAAAAAAGGTGGCTGGATGTTGGATCTGTAACAGCAAAATTTCTCCAGAGGAAGAAGAGATCTTGAGATGGCCCATACATACTCCAGACAGCTTTATATTTTTTCTAGATAGCTTTTTGCAATTAGCTTGTAAACAGCTGAGAGTTGCAGGATTCCACCAAACTCATAGCTGTCAATGAATTTGTTACAGAATTAAGTTTTGACTGAACCTCACTTTTTAATCACTTTGGATTTTACCTTTTTTTTGGCTGCTTTTTAAAGATTGAGAAACTTCAAACCCACAAGTTTTACCATATTCACTGGGGGAGTTTTCGCCAATTGAAAGAAATTTTGAGTTTATTTTATATATATATTAATATACAAGTAAAATAATGGTTATTGTGTTGGTTTTATAAAGTTTTAAACAGATTAAGGGTCCAAGTGGACTTGGATTAAGACCTTGAAATTAATTATAAGAATCCTTCCTGTGGGAAACAACTTTGTACATTTAAACCCCGGGGGAGGGCACCAAATGGAAATAAATGACTCAAAGGATCCATTAAGACAGATCTATGACTATTGGGCTCAAAAAATAATTTTAAAGATATCTGCTAGTATATATAAATTAAGAAATAGGAGCAAGTTCCATCCAATAAAGCTGAAATTGATTTAAATGTGAATTTTAAAAGGATTGTGTATAAGAGGGAGATGGAAAAAGCTTAAATAGTGAATATAGTATACAAAAAGATGACCTGTTGAGTATACAAATGAAACTGGATGATTTAACAATTAAAAAAGATATACAAATACTGAACCAGAAGAGGAGTTACATGGATCACCTTTTTTATATTGGTTTCACAAAAGGAGCCTGATAAAATTGTCAATAATTTTATGAGAAGAAACAGTGAGAATATGAAAAATTATCCAAATGACCTCTATATACTGGTTTTTCCAAAGAGGCTTGTTAAAATTGTCATCACTTTTGTGAGAAGAGACAAAGAGAGTATGAAAAGAAAACACACACTTGGATGTTATCCAAGGAGACTGAAAACTGCTGTGAGGCAGGGAAAGAATATAAAGTTGGTTAATTTGATCAAGGTTAAAATAGCTTGATTGCTATTTCTGGTAATATTTAATGGATTTATGTTGACTAGGACAAGATGACAATATTTTAAAGGTTTTGTTTAAAGAGATGAGATGGAGGCATTTGTTTAAATAAGAAAATGAGATATAAATATAAAAAGGATAAACTATATGAGATATAGTTTGTAATAATTACATTGTTATTTCTGATAACCCTTAGTGGGCTTTGCTAATTAAGATGAGGCTTTAACACTTGTTTACAGAAAATGAGGTTGGATAAGGGATGATGAGATGGTTGGTTGTATTTTAATAGATGATCATTAAGTTATTAATATTAACTGTGCTTGCCATGAGCTGCCAATGGGGAGGTTTCTTCTTTCTTTTTTCTGCACTTTTCATTTTTCTAAAAAAATCTTTTTATATTTTGTATCTTTTGTAATTTGTATTAGTTTTATCTGCATAATGTAATCCTTAATAAAAATTATCATGCAAAATGAATAAAAGATATAGTAGATAGACTGATCAATACTAGTTCATGTGATCAAGTTTAATGCCATGCTTAAAACTGAGCTTTTTAAAATTGCTATGATGGAATAGGGTTTTAAAACTTTTTTAACTCATTTGTTAAAATAAGGAGACAAAGATCTAGTGATAGAAAATTGCCTATCTTCAACTTTTTTTTACATCAGGTTCTCCTGAACATTATTTGAATATCCCTGTTACAGGGATGTAGTAGTATTTTATTTAGCATATGTTTACATTTAAGCAAAATACAAAACCATAAGGGACCTAGTAGCATCTTTTTCAAGTAACAGATTTTATTAAAAAACATTAGGACTTATGAGCTAATGATACATTTTAATAAAATCTGTAAATCAGGAAAGGTGCTCCTCATTTTTTTGGAATCCAGATTAACACAACTCTCCTCCTACAATATCAACAAGTTGTGTGTTCATGCAACTATATGTGTATAGTTTGTGTTTTTTTGTCTTTATCTTTTTCTATTCATATTTTCCCTGCTTTGATTTTCTGTTGTTGATTTATTTATGTAAACATCTGTATAGATGCCCATCATAAAACCAAACTCTGGGCAGCTTACAAACCAGGAAAATGAACAATATATACAACAAAAAGAATAAAGCCAAAAATAAAAAGATCTGGTACTTCAATTACACTTTGCTATTTCTGTATAGTAAATAAATATATTAAAAATTCACATACATTTCCCTTAATACAATACCATAACATGGCTTTTAAAGAAGTTCACTAACCTACACAGTGGTTATTTTCAGTGTTTTGCGTTAGCAACTTCTTAGATTGAGCCTTGAGATAAAACGTCTTATATGAGCTGTATAATTAGTGTAAGAGTAGGTCTTCATTATAGATATGCTAAAATTTTAATATTGCAATGTTCTTGTGAGAATATGATAGATATACTGATGTTTTTTACTTTGCCATAGCCTAAGATAATCATATTTTTATTGTAGTTACACAAATATGGGAATAAAGATTGTGCCCAGATTTTCAGGCATTTCCTGGCATTTAAGCTACATATTTTTTAAAAAGCAATATTAACTCCTGTTGTCATGTGTTTCCTGCCTTAAAATGATTTTTGACAGTTGTGGCTGGAGGCTTTCTCAATAAAAGGGGCTGTTTACTGTGTGTCAGCTTTCTTCCATTTTTTGGCATATGTTGTACCAATGACTGAACTAAAACTCTCTTTTAGCATTTGCTGTATAAAGGCATTTTTAATCTTTGCTTCCTTAACCTTGAAAGAAACATAATAGGTGTTAATTGTATGTGTAACTTACTCTAGCAATGGTATAGGTTATAACCTGCTGATGAACTATTTTTGAAGACTGTCTCTCAATCAGTCTTGCCATATCAGTTTAGAGAAAATTATTTCATATCTCTATAGTGAACTTCTTTAAAAGCCATGTTATGGTATTGTATTAAGGGAAATATATGTGAATTTTTAATATATTTATTTACTATACAGAAATAGCAAAGTGTAGTTGAGGTACCAGATCTATTTTTGGCTTTATTCTTTTTGTTGTATATATTGTTCGTTTTCCTGGTTTGTAAACTGCCCAGAGTTTGGTTTTACGATGGGCATCTATACAGATGTTTACATAAATAAATCAACAACAGAAAATCAAAACAGGAAAAATATGAATAGAAAAAGATAAAGACAAAAAACCACAAACTATACATATATAGTTGCATGAACACACAACTTGTTGATATTGTAGGAGGAAAGTTGTGCTAATCTGGGATTCCAAAAAATTGCCGCCTTGCTTGGCAATGGAAATTCTCCATTGTGGTTGCAAGTCAAGGACTGCCCTTATTTATCAGATCAAACTGCAACAAATTTCCCTTACAATAATGCTGTTACATGCTTCCCATCAACCACATTAATTCTTATGCATTCCTGTCTCCATTCCTGCATGTTCTCCGATTTCAACTTACTAGTTAGTACAATAATCACCCTAGTAACTTATATCTAACCCACAAATTGAAATGTAACACTTTGACAAATGCGAATTAGACAATTTAGAGATTTCTCCCTTCCAACCAGCAGATGTTATTCCTAGAAGGCCTTATACACAATGCTTACACTCACAATTTGAATTTACCTATAATTCACATAACTACAGCAATCATTTCCAAAATGTAACATGGTATATTCTGCTTGCAGAAAAGGGAACAATAATGTCTACCTGAATTAACAAATTAACAGGGAGGCAGAGGATGGTAGGGAAAGAGAAACAGCATTTGTTATGTGTGTGTTAAAATGAGAAAGAAAAGCGGGTTAAGCCATTTAACTGAAAAGAGAAAAATGATAGCATCTCAAAGAAGCCTCTTCACTTTATTGTGAGATTTCTTTCCCCCCTCAGACACTGACTTCTTTGTCTATTGTACGGTCCAATGTAATCTCTTTGCCCTGCAATTGTTAGTTGAGACAAGAGCATGTGAACTCTCAGTCCAGGAGGCAGATGTTTACAGACACTGTCATAACTTGCTGGATACATTAAAAAAAAAGTCTTTAGAAAATGTAACGAGATTTTGCATTAGTCAGGAAACAAGCAGAGCTATTGAACTGCTCCAAGGCCTCATTCAAATGTTGGGTTATTTTGTTTGTTTCTCTTTTCCCACTGTACTTATCTCTTCCCCAGCCTTATTGTGATAATAAGCCAGGAAAACAACTGTACCACTCTCTCAGACCTTGTCCTACTTCAGGAATCCTGTGGCTGTCCCAGACACCAATCCTTAGAATTTTTTTCTCCCCAACCCTTCTTTCTGCAATGCTCTTCCACACTGCAAGCCACAAATCACAGCCCTTCTGATCGTGTTGGTATTACTTTCAATTCAGCAACATTTGGATGACTAGTAGACAATATCCGTGTGTGGTTCTTGTAAGTTGTTTTTAACACTGCTGGGGAGAGCTATGTTTCACAGACTTTGCTGGACTGGTTTCATTGGTATTCTTTAAACCAGCAACAAGGAATATGGTACCCGAACTTTTCACACCCATGTTACATGTTTATAAAGACTCTTATGTTTTAAAATCTATTACACCTTGATAAGGTTGCAAATTATTCTGTGCTGAAGCAACATGTAGTATTTGACTTTCCTGTGTCTTACACTAATATAGAAATTGTCTCCATTGAGAGACTGAGATATAGCCATTTCAGGAAAAGGATAACTTCAATTAGTGGGCAAATTATAATAAATGAAATTTTAAAAAATAATGCCAACTATTCCTCCCTTTCTTGGTGTACTATTAAAGAGTATGAACTGCACAAAATTCTATTCAATATATGTGTGTGTGTGTGTGTGTGTATGAGAGAGGGAGGGAGGGAGGGAGGGAGGAAGAGAGAGAGAGAACAAACAGCAGGTCAAACATATTTTTGTTTTCAAGCTTAGTATTTTACTAATTACTATTAGTCACTCTCACCGCCCAGAGTGACTCTGTGAGGGAGATGGGTGGTTCCTAAATAAGACAAATAAATATAGGGAAAATGAGCAGTAGCAAGTTCATTTCTGCTATCAGAATAATAACTTATGCATCTTCTGACCATCTGCACTGAATATGTAATAATATTTGAATAAAATTAATGTGCATATTCCAATTAGCAGCAATGAAAATTAACAAATCTTTTAAGATGATCAGATAATACTAAAACATAATTCAAAATTCCAGCTGATAAAAATGCATGTTTTCTATATCTGTTTTAACTTAAAAAAATAGGTGATAGATTACAACTTTCACAAAATAATTAAGTGTCTCGTGTAGATCTGGCCTGACTTTTGTGTATTATTGTGCCTTGGTGGATAGCATTTACTCTATTTTATGCATTATTGCATAATGAGAAATTGTACAAATATAAGAATTGTACAGATCCATTCTTAGGTAAATATCAAATGCCACAAAATAATTTGTTGCTTAAAAAGAACGTATATGTTTTATTAAAACTTAGTTTCCTAGTTAGTCTATCCTTAACTTAAAATGATGATTTATTTATTTCCACACCAGGCTCTTTTATTTTTCAAAAAGCATCAGTGCTTCTATAACTAGTTAAATTAGTCAAAATAATACCTGAACATTTTCTTTGAAAAAAATCACTTCTGCAATTTTATTACAGTTATAAAATGGAGTCATAAAAATATTCTAAGGATGAATTAAGGGAATTGAGAAATGGTTTCAGGATTGTCCTTTATTCCCAATATTCTATTAATTTGTGTATCACAGTAAGTTATAATTTCACTACATAGGCTCCCTGGACAAATTTGTGATTCATTCCTCATGCTGAAAATATTACAGAACTTATAAAAATTTGATCTTCTAAATTAAGAAGTAAACCACGCCTCAGATTTTATCTAATACTCCTATTTCTATCTTCACTGCAGTAGTTTTACAGAAAATGAACATATATTGTAGTTTCAAATGTCTACTGCAACACTTTCACTGTGACCATGTCTGCACACTACATTAAGCCATAGTACATTTAACCATATTTTTTTTAAAAAAACACCAAAACAAAACTGGATAGGCTAGCACAACTTGCTAAACCATAGACTACAATTGGGTTCATACAAGGGGCAAGGCATAAAATAATTTAGTTGGCTTGGTCTCTTGTTTGACATAAATCTCAGCCAAATTTCCCCCCCATCCCCATGTTTGCATTTATAGATGCAGGTATTGCACGAACTTGTTCAGTTGCTTTTTAGCTTTGTCCTTTTAATGAAGTTTGACCATTGCTTGCCTACTTCATCACAGTTTAAACCATGCAGTCTTAGTGTCACCTTCAAAACCACCCTCTGTACCAGCCTTTTATTACCTGGGGCCCTTCTAAGGTTTGAATTACACTTCCTCCGAATCATCAGGTCTGGGGCCAATGCGACTCCTAGTCTTGAGGGCACTCAATTGTGCCAGATGAACAGCACCCTGGTCTACCTTGAGAACAATTAACTAAATCATGGGCAAAGAAAAGGATGTTTGCACTACCAGCAAAAGATAAACTACGCTGGTGCTGGTACACAGCTGCCACTCTACAACATAAAACACTCAACTATCCCTCTTGCACTGTAGACCTATCACAGATAATATAGACTGCACTGTATCAAATCAAAAGCCGCAGGTCAGCCACCTAACATCCTCCACTCTTTGCAATAACTAAAAACACGTAAATTTCATTTGCAGCCAAGGAAGCTCCGGGTGGGTCCATTTGCAACGGACTCAGATGGGTTGTTTGAATTCAACTCTTGAAGCTGGCGAAGAAGAGGATGGATGGGACATCGGAAGGAAACGGGGAAGGCGAGGATGCTTAAAAAAACTTACCCTAAACCACGGTGAAAACATCGCCCGAGCAGGCAGATAGCGATCGCTCCTTCTCACCGGCATCTCTAAGGCTGTCCCTTGAAGGAAACCGCTACGGGAAAACTTCAGCCGTCCCACTTCTCCCGATTTTCACACTCAGAAAGCGGCGGGCGCCTTGCTATTCCGGAGCCACACTTGGCTTCCTTAAACCCCGAAAAAAGTTTCGGACTGTTTGGGAAGCAAAAAAAAAAACTTCCTCTTCTGGCCTCCGAAGTCCTTATCCCATCCTCCTAACAAATCCAAGAAGCCGCCCGGCCGGAATATCCAGCCCGTTCCCTTTGCTAAGCTCAACCACCTCACCAAAGCAACACTCTTTAATAACGCCGCTACCATTCCGAGCCGAGAGGGGTTCCCCCCAAAAAACTCGCCCGCACCTGTGGCGCCGACTTTAAGCCCGGTTCGCTATCCAGAATAGGCGAGTGAAACAGGCTAACGAGAACACCGAGAACAGCAGCGAAGGATAAAACCGGGAAAGGAAATGGATGTTGGATGCTAATACAGACCTGCTCCCTCCCCCCTCCTGGACCAATTGGTTCGCTCCCGATGGAAGCCTGCGCTGCTCCCATTGCAACATTTCGTCTTCCCTCTTGGAAGTTGAGGGGCGGGCGCCGGCAGGGCATTAATTGTTCGCTTGACGCCTCACATGATGCGAGGGAGGAATCGCGGGAGCCACTCAGTGCCTCAGTTCGACCAACGCTTCCGTTTCCAAGGCGGGGGGGGGGGAAGAGTACGAAAATTACGGAAAGTACAAAAAAAGAAGCGCGCAAGTACGCGCATACACACACGCACACAAACTGGGATGTGTGTGTGTGTGGATTTTATGAAGAAATTAAGCTGCTGCGTAAAACAACTCGATTAGAAGCGTGGAAGAACCCGTTTCAGAGAAGAAGGACGAAGGGGGTCAGAACAAACTAATTCCTATGCGCTTGAGTAGGCCTTTAATGCTGTGTATTGATGCTGGACATGAGGAAAAGCTGTAGGGCTACATTTCTTCACGTCCAGCCTCGGGCCTGCAAGCCTGCGTTTCAAGTCATTTGGAAGGAAAACCCAATTCTAATCATTGTTTGAGGACCAGGGCTTCCCTATGGAGTTGCTTGAAATTTCATGTCTAAATCTGGGAACTGCCAAAAAAAAACTGCAGGGACTTGCCCAGGCAGTCCCTAGGATTCAAAAGGCACACGGAGACAAATCTGGGACTTCTATTGAGTAATTATTTCACAAATCCGGGATAAACTGGGCCTGGGAAACAGAAAGTGACCCACAAATCCTGGGTTGGAAGGTGAAAAAGACAAGACTGTCAAGGAAAAAGAAAAAGTTCTGAACAGAGAAATTCTTGGAGAGGTTGGGAATAGCATCTCTATTTTTTCAGTGACTAAGCTCCACCCTATCACTTTCCATCAGATATGAATGTCATTAGTCTAAACTGGTGGTATAAAAATCACCAGCCTGTAATGATAAAATGACAGACGCCATAAACCAGAAATTTTTGAATGAATCTGATTAGCTCATTTCAGAAATCAGCCCCTTCCCTCCTTAAAAGTTGGGAACCATCAGTCAGTCACCATGGTAGGGCAAAAAAGGACCTGGTGCTCTTTTGCCTCAATTTTATTATGATTCTTATTTGTTTTTATATTGTCATGTGCCACATCATATACGGTAGTCCTTCACTTACAACAGTTCGTTTAGTGACAGTTTAAAGTTACAATGGCAGTAAAAATGTGACAACTGTTTTTTCATAGTTATGCCCTTTGCAGCATTCCCATGATCATGTGATCAAAATTCAGATGCTTGGCAACTGGTTCATATTTATGACTTCTGCTGTGTCCCAGGATCATGTGATCACCTTTTCTGACAAGCAAAGTCAGTGGGAAAGCCAGATTCGCTTAACAACCAGGTTACTAGCTTATCAACTTGATTCACTTAATAACTGTGGCAAGAAAAGTCATAAAATGGGGCAACATTCACTTAACAAATGTCTCACTTAGCAACAGAAATATTGGGCTCAATTGTGATCGTACGTTGAGGACTGCCTATACCAAGATGTTGTATTTATTGTGTATATTATACTGTTGCATTTTTAAACGTTTTTTTTCCTGCACTGAATCTTCAATAAAGTGCTATGTAGGTTTCTGAAATCTGAGCTATGAACAAGAATTAAAGCTTTTTACATTTCAAGTCCTAAAACCAGAAGTGGCAGCAACAACATGTACTTCCAATAATAAAAGTGGCACAAGAAACAAAATGTTAGTTTTTTTTATTTCTCCGCATCATCTCCCCACTCCTCTGGACAGCAAAAAATAAAAAAACAACTATGAATAATATGGAGAAGACAAACTAAATAATAGGTAAGGTAAAGGTAAAGGTTCCCCCGCACATGCGTGCTAGTCGTTTCCGACTCTAGGGGCCGGTGCTCATCTCCGTTTCAAAGCCGAAGAGCCAGGGTTTGTCCGAGGACGTCTCCGTGGTCATGTGGCCGGCATGACTAGACACCAAAGGCGCACGGAACGCTGTTACCTTAGTGGTCCCTATTTTCCTACTTGCATTTTTTCATGCTTTCAAACTGCTAGGTTGGTTACGCGGCACTTGGGATTCGACCCGCCAAACTGCCGATCTTCTGATCAACAAGCTCAGCATCCTAACCCACTGAGCCACCGCGTCCCTAAATACATAAACTAAATAATAGTAGTGCTCTAAATGCAGGAAACAGTAATTGAAGCTCATGTAGGGATTAGAGCTCTCTGAGGAGTAGTGGGTGCTCCTAGAATGGTGTGGCCATATAGCAAACCTCCTCAGCAACAATTTATAGAAGGAAGTGCAAAATAATCCCCAAGGAAAAGTACGATGGCCTGCCTAGTGTAATGGTATTTCAGATGTTTCCAGTAATAATCAGTTTGCAAAGTCAGTACCTTGTTTATTTTCAGAGATAGAAACCAGGCAAAACTATGATCTTACTCAAGTGCTCAATAAGAAAAAAAAAGATTCTGTTCTGGCCGAAGTAACACAGTGTTTGAGAAGCACTGCATGTTTTTTAAACAACAAAATACTGTATGAAGTAAATAAATGTTGCACAGCTTTTTCCGAAGTTGTTCCTGATTTGCATCATAGTCACAGTTACATTCCTAGGTAATTCTAATCAATAAAAATGAAAAGTTGGTAGACAGGATGAAAATGATATATTTTGCTTTGCTTATCAATATAACAATAACATTATATGCTCAGTATTGTTTCAGGTGCAGAGACAAAATGTTGCTTTAACCCTTATGGGGTATAGAAAAAGCTAAACATATAAGATGCAGATTATTCCATTTATATCCATTTGAGCAACCTTTTTCACACTGGCACTATCTTGATGCAGTAAGACTGTAGCTCACAAAATTTTCAGCCAGTAAGAATGAAAGCTGTGGGAATTCCAGGTTGCAAAAGGCTGTTTTAAAACAAAATGTTGCAACTAAAGAGTAGGCTTTTGAGGTCACTTGAGTCACAACCCCATAGTCTTTTGAACTGAGATTTAGTCCACTAGAAGCAAGTGAAATGATGTCATTATCTGCATTTTGTTCTTCCCCTTTTCTCAATGGACAGGTTTCCTTCCCCCTTACTATATAGTTCTCTCTGAGCTCATACACATAGCCTTAAAATTATCATAGATAAAACATATGGTTTAGCATAACATGTAAACCTTGGTTTAAACCAAGAATGGCAAAGAAGAAGAGCCGACAAGGGATAAGGAAAGTTAGGGATTGCTGTTCTAAAATTATTTCATGAGTTCTCTTTCCAAAGAACCCAGACAATGAGTAAACCTTATTTGTACCCAATGCTAACTCTTTCAACAGAAATGAATTTATGACCTTGTGACTGAGAATTAAGTTGATTGCATATTACTGTCTCTCTTGAGGGATGGCTTAGCCCCTTTTTTAACAGTTTTCATTTTTTATACCGGTAGTTGCAATTGAAATTTTTAATAAACTTGAAAAATATAATTTAATAAAATTAAAGTAAGAGTTACGAGACCTGCATTTTTGAAGATGGCAATGAATTCAGAAGAAAAAATCATAATACAAAACCAAAATATAAATTTCTTTGAAAAACAACTAACTGTTGCCAATTATTTAAATAACTGAAACTTTTAAAAGAATAATTCCTTTGTTTCTGAAGTTTTGCACATAAAAATGGCCCAGGTGAGACAGAATAGAAAGAGTTCATTTTTAAACATTTCAAAAAAACCCCTCACCCTACAATAAAGAGATGAAACTACTCATTTCATATTGCAAATATCCATTTTTAGGGCAGAGCAGATTTATCGCTCAATCAATTTGATTTGAGAGAGACATCTCCCCCGTGTTCTCAGTTTTGTGTTGCACTGTATTTGAAAACATTTTGTACCCAAAGCAGCTTACAAGCAAACTATTGTTACAACATACTTAGGAAGACAGCAGCATCAATGAATTACAAACTGTCAATGAGATGTGAACTTTGCAATTCATTCTAAAAACCAATCAGTGAATTCTGCATTTTATGGGATGATAAAACAGTGTAAAGGCCATATAATACGATCCAGAATGTTTACTTAATGTCTTAGGATTGCTTCTCTTTGTATTTCTCTTCAGTTTAAGTTTTACTCCACTGATTTGAAATAGATTTTTTTTCAATGAGCAGAAATTTAAAAGCATGCACAAATAATTCAATATAAATAAGTGAGGAGGAGGAGGAGAAGGAAGAGGAGGAGTCAAGTATTCTCTAAAATCCACATTATTATTATTATTATTATTATTATTATTATTATTATTATTATTATTATTATTATTATTATTATTATTATTATTATTATTATTATTATTATTATTATTATTATTATTCCTATAGCAAAAAGTTGTGTGTACTCATTCTCAGGATATCAGGCCATGATTTGGTCCCAGTTACTAACTCCATGATCTCCATACTGAATAGAATATGTGTTTAGAGGATTCTTGGCCTAAAGGTAAGGTAAAGGTTCCCCCGCACATGCGTGCTAGTCATTTCCAACTCTAGGGGCCGGTGCTCATCTCCGTTTCAAAGCTGAACAGCCAGCGCTTGTCCGAGGACGTCTCCGTGGTCATGTGGCCGGCATGACTAGACACCAAAGGCGCATGGAACGCTGTTACCTTCCCACCGTAGTGGTCCCTATTTTTCTACTTGCAGTTTTACGTACTTTCAAACTGCTAGGTTGGCAGAAGCTGGGACAAGTAACAGGCGCTCACTCTGTTACGCGGCACTCAGGATTCGACCCGCCAAACTGCCGATCATCTGATCGACAAGCTCAGCGTCCTAACCCACTGAGCCACCGCGTCGCTACTATTCTTGGCCTAGCATTAGCCATATGTAGAATCAATGGAGATGCAGACCACCGTTAAAGCTAACAAAAGGAAAGTAACACCTGTTTCAAACTCTGGCTCTCAATTTACAAATAACAGTTTACATTACTTCAAGTCACAGGTCTTGAATATGCATCAGCTTAATTCAAAATACAATTGATGAGTATAAATCTACTTCAAGATGACTTTTTTTGCTTCAAATACATACTTTTCTACATTTTTTTCTCCACAGTTTCTTATTTTTAGTGATACTTAAAACAAATTCAGTTCTTTGGTATAAATTTCCAAAAACATTAGGCCTATTCTCAAAGATGTTTTCAAAGGAAAAGATACAGCACATGACATTGATTAAAATGTTTACTTTCAAGAGAGTTTAATCAAGAGCAAGAAATATTTTCAGTGGCTGCCAGATTCATCTGTAACAGAGAATTCAGTAAAACTAAGTTATCTGTCACTACCAATCTGTCTTTCCCACTGGAAATATTTAATGCAGCCATGCATACTGGAAGACCAGTGTTAAAACCTCAATTCTGCCTCAATATATTTATTAAAGATAACAGAGGCAAACAAAAGTAACCATGATAATGTGAGTAACTGCAAACAGGATGACAGCGAAAGATGCAACATGGGAAAAGTAATTCCTGGCAGAATCTTCATGTGAAGCATTATGAGTGCCCCAGAATTTGCCATGCTGGCTTAGCTGCTAGGATTTATAAATCAGCAACTTCTAGGAAACCACAGGTTCCCCACTGCTACCATGCATTTTTCTCCATGGAGGCCATATGTACACTGAATCCTAATGAATTAAATGGGATTCTATACAGATTCTATAACCATTCATTTAGTGACCATTCGAAGTTACAACAGCACTGAAAAAAGTGATTTATGACCATTTTCACACTTATGAACGTTATAACACCCCCATGGACACGCAATCAAAATTTAGATACTTGGCAACTGGCATGTATTTATGATGGTTACAATGTCCCTGGTCATGTGATCATCTTTTACGACCTTCTGACAAGCAAAGTCACTGGCAGAAGCCAGATTCACTTAACCACCATGTTACTAATTTAACAACGGTGGTAATTCACTTAACTGTGGCATGAAAGGATGTAAAATAGGTCAAACTCATTTAACAACTGTCTTGCATAGCAAAGGAAATTTGGGGCTCAAATGTTGTTGTAAGTCAAGGACTAACTGTACAGAATAGCATTTTTGGATTTCAATACTATCACCTTAGAATTTCTTATATTCATTGTAGTTATCTATTGCCATCTCCCTATACTCTTTTTTTCTCTACAAAAAGGAAAATTTATACTGCAAATCATCTTCAGGAGTATAACTAAGGCCATCATACATCATTCTACTTTTTTAATATATAAAATTAAATGCACAGAAAACCTAGCTGCTCTTTAGAAGTACCTTAGATAAGAACTTCAGAAATAGTTTTACTTTGATTTTGTTTAAATAGGAAAATGCTTCTGCTAAAGAATTTTCTTTTGGTCTGCTAGAACCAACCTTTAGATTTTGTTGCCAAAGTAGACTCCTCTACACTTTCTTGCCTTCAAGAAACAAGATAAAAATATTCTCTTTTTTATTGAAAAGTTTTACAATACATTTTATCTTTAACAATCCCTCCACCCCTCCCTCCACCCAACCCTTCCTATCCCTCCCTATCCCTCCCCCCGCCCCTTCCCCCCTCCCCCCTCCCCGACTTCCCAGAGCTAAATACAAGGTATAAAGGTAAAAACAATCATAAACAACCATATGTTAACAACAATAAGCTATTAAGTCTATCGCACTCTAGCTCATATAAAATGACTACAAGCAATACTAATATCATATCAAAACTTATACAAATGCTAAATGAAACTTTTTAGTCCCATATTTGTTCTGGATGTAATCAATCCACTTTTTCCACTCCATAATATAACGTCGTTGCGAATGGTCTTTCAAATAAGCCGAAATCTTTGCCATTTCCGCCAGGTCAGAAACTTTTAAAGTCCATTCTTCAATAGTCGGCAGTTTCTCCTTCTTCCAATATTATATGGAAGAAGGAGAAATTATATGGCTTCAAACACCATACATTCCTTTCCAGACTTAAGATTTCCTTGTATGTAGTCACATCATGTTTGAACCCAACATTTATATTTTCTATTGCATGTTTCGGTATTCCCCATAAAGGTATCTTATAATTTAGCTTATGTCTATACTTTTTCCAAACGTCCAAGCATTCAATACATAAAGCCACACCTTGAAGTGCAGGCAAGATGTCTGCCCTCATTGCTGTAAACTTCTCTTCCAATTTTTCCATCTTCTCCTCCAGCTTTTCCATCTTTACATCTATAATATCTGCTATTTGTTGTGAGTGTTTTTCCAAAGCATCCTGTAAATCTTTAACCGTCAGTGCCGGAGCAGGTGCAGGAGGCAGTAAAGCTTGCAGCGAGGACTGTTGCACCGGGGAAGCCCCCACACTCTGGTGAACTTTAGAAGTTTTAGCCGCCATCTTCCCCCACTTTCACTTGCTACGCCCTTTCACTTTTAAAGTCCATAAAATCCATTGAACTAGAGAACAAAAATCCACTTCACCTTGACCTCCTGTATCGCTCTGCCTGCCTCTTCACACTCCAAAGTCCTTCCTTCTGGCAGGGGTGGTTGCTAACGCTTAGTTCTGCTCCCAAAAGCACGGAGCAGAAGCGCTGCGCAGCCCGGAGCAAACCCAGGCTTCGGGGGGGCTCGATCCTTCAGCCGCCCGAACTAAAAGCTCAGGCGGCCCCGGAGAGCTCAACCCCTACCTGGGGCCTCACCCCCTCCTCTTCTCCCGAGGAGGGGGCTTCCGAACCGCTAAAACAGCTGATCGGCGCTGTTTTCAGCGGTTCTACGAAGCCGCGGAGCAGACAGCCCGGAGATGGCTGTCTTCAGCGTCGCGTCGCCACCGGAAGTCAAAAAATATTCTCTTTCTTAAACCCTTTAAAGCATTTGCTTCATTGTGTACACAGAGTATTATATTATGATATGGTTTGTCAAGACTATATGATATACTGCTGTGGTGGCAAACCTATGGCACGGGTGCCACTGGTGGCACACAGAGCCCTCTCTGTGGGCACACATGCTGTCACCCCAGTCCTAGGCCTTCAGGTGGGTTTTATAAAACCTTTTCGCTTTAGGCCTCCGCTGCCATGTGCAAGAAAAAAAAAGGTTCAATCAATCAACTTCAACTTCTCGCGGGAAAAAAAAGATCTTGCAAAGTTGGAGTTGATTGGTTGAACTTTTTAGTCCCACCTAGTCTGCAGTTACCACCTCAGCCACGCCCACCCAATGGCCCACACCCACTCAATGGGCCACGCCCACCTGGCACCTGACAATACATAAGTGGGTTTTGGGTTGCAGTTTGGGCACTTGGTTTCTAAAAGGTTCGCCATCACTGTACTAATGTAAATTCCCTAGAGCATTTTTTACAATCAAAAGGACCCTGGAATAATAACTGTAGAACAGACATGTCAAACTCGCGATGTCACATGACGTCGCGAGAAGTATCCGGATTGTTTTGCCATTGCTGGCAATGGGGTAGGTGCAGCTTCCGGATGACTTGTCCGGCCTGCGGGCCGGCAGTTTGACACCCCTGCTGTAGAACTACATCTGTCTTTATTGTTTCAGGCTGTTGATTGGAACTAACCCTGTGAATGTATTAACAAGTACCTGGGGAAGATCTGACTTCAGTCTTCTTAATGCACTTCCTGTAAAGTGCCTTGGGTTCAAGTTACAGCTACACTCCTAATCACAAGGAGATGGGTATATTGATGTCTGGTCTCTAAATTAATAAAAATAGAAGAACAGTGTAAATTGTCAATGGAATTAATCAAGGTCAAGCTTGAAATACTAAAAACTGAAGATTTGTATTACTTTTAAATTATGTTGTGGAGGGCACAGTTCTGCCTATCAAATTAGCATAGAAAACATTTCTCTTTTTTGACAGATCTCTTTGACAGAAGTTCAATAGTATACATGATAATGGCACACATTTATACTACAATTAAAAAAATCAATGCATCAACATAAATATGCCAGTTAGAACCAAATCTTCTGATACACTGGCTTCATATCTATGAATTCCTGTGAAACAATAATTAGGCTTACATATTGTGCTAGGCTACAATTCAGGGTTTTTTTAAGTGCAGCATAATGTGAGAATCCATCCATTGTGGCTTAACAAATACTATGAATCAAGCCTTTATTGTTTGTGCATAATACACTGGCCTTAAAACACTCCAAAAAGAACAGTGAATTCCTCAAGAAACCAAGTCTGAAAAATCGTAGCTTTGTGTAATATATGAATTCAGCTAATGTCTGAATTCAATGTTTGAAATGTCCTGGAATAGGAGTAGCTAACATCAGATTCATTTTGTCAAGAAGCACGACATGATAAAATTACAGGAAGTCAGAATGTTTCTAATCATTGCCACCTGTTGGTATACTGAAAGAATAAGGCTTGAATCCACATGTACATTTATACATGTTATCTTTAAAATTCAAATAAATTCAAAAAAGGAAGGAAGGAAGGAAGGAAGGAAGGAAGGAAGGAAGGAAGGAAGGAAGGAAATGCAGTACTAAGAAGATAATACAGATTTGCATAAGCTCAAATCTAGTTATTGATCCAATTTTATATTTTAAGAAGCATTTATGCTTATAATATTACAGGTAGTCCTCGACTTACAACCATGATCACATAATCAAAATTCAGATGGTTGGCAACTGGCATGTATTTATGACAGTTGCAGTGTCCCAGGACCATGTTATCACCTTTTGCAACCTTCTGACAAGGAAAATCAATGGGGAAGCCACATTCTATTAACAATCATAGCAAGAAAGATCATCAAATGGGACAAAACTCATTTAACAACCATCTTGCTTAGCAACAGAAATTTTGGGCTCAGTTATGGTTATAAGTTGAGGACCACCTGTATTGGAGAAATCTGAATAGATACATTGGACTCCTGGCCATCCTGTTTAGGTGCTAATTGTCGATGGGTAGCTTCAGGATTTCCATGCATTCTGTTTTATAATTCTCAGTCTTGAAACTAAGTCTTAGCTTATACAACCCTTCAATAGAAGATTTACGTAGCCATGCTGTGATGGAAGATGGAACAGCAATGTAGCAAGCAGGATACCTCTAGATAGTATCTTCAGAACTGTCAATAAATTAAACACTATGTAATCCTTTTAATGAGCAAAATATTGCAAGCCTACCACATTTCACAAGATTTTACATGTCGGAACTTGCAAGATTACAGAGAAAAGCCAAAATCCTGCACACTTGCCATTATTACATGAAATTGTGCAAGTGACATTGCTGAAATCTTGTGACATTTTGGATATTTTTTTTTACAAATCAATGTCATTATGCAGTTGTGCCTAGTACTTGAAAAAGTTGGTCAGCACTTTGCAAGAGATTAAACAAAGGAATGTGTGAGCTCCTACTTCATATGCTCTGGAACAAATTTTCATCTGGAAAACAAGTTCTAGAAAAGAATTTGGTTCAAAAAGAACTCAATTCTCAGCTATTTGTTCAACCAGGTACTTTGCAAGCTCTCTTAAGCATAATTTCTTTATTCAAGCCAGTCATATATAATGATTTCAGTCAGTTCCAAGCCCACTAACCATTTGTCCTCAGCTTCTTACCAACAGGCATTTCCTGGAGAGCTATGTCAATTAAGCTCAACTTTTAATTAATTCCAAACCTACTTTGTAGCTTCTCTCTTTCTTTCTCTGTGGCTGTTTTTTCTCTATCCATCGACTTATTCCATAAAGTGCCATTAAAAGGGTAATTCACCTTCTAGCAACCTTGCTTATTCATAGCTTTGTGATGAACAACCAGCTGGATGACTCTGATCCTTTCCCACCACACCCTAAACAGAACTGGACTGCACTTGTTAACCAGGAACTTTCCACCCTTATGTAATTATGAAAACCCTGTACAAATACATACATCCCTCTAATAAATTACTTATTGTAATCTTTAATTTACAAATCAAAACCGTGGTGATATTGTCACCATTTGTATCTGTTTTATTTACTAGGCTGCATTTAGTTTCCACCCCAAGCTAACAATGCCAGATAAATTACAGCCTACACACCTTTTATACATTTATACACCAGACTCTCCAAGTCTGCACTCTTTCAATGTCCATGAACCTGATTTCAAGAAGTGCAATTTTTGGCTTTGCTTTGTTTGGACAAATCAAGACTACAAATAAGTTCAGCTAGGCTTAACGAACTTGTTGTTGTTGTTAGTTGTGAAGTCCTCCAGGCCTTCCTGTCCTCTACCATCTTCTGGAGTCCATTTAAGCTCACGCCTACTGCTTCAGTGACTCCATCCAGCCACCTCATTCTCTGTCGTCCCCTTCTTCTCTTGCCCTCAACCTTTCCCAGCATTAGGCTCTTCTCCAGTGAGTCCTTCAGTGACAAACTTACCCTCTATTAATTTTCAACTGTCCCCCCCCAGGTACTAAAAAGAGATTAAAATTAGCAACACATTTTTTACAAAGATATTTGTGCTGTTCCGATCACACTACCTATGCGCTGCTCCAAGGTTAATTAAATGTTAAGAAATAAAATACATTTATGGCCTACCTCATATCTAAGACTGCCTCAACATCTTTCAGGAGGACTATCAATTCATCTGCAAGTTTGCCCATTGGGTATTGAACTTTATATACAAGTCTACAGCTAACCTATACAAACACATGAAGCTTTAAATTTCTTATCCTGCTTGTGTACTTTTTTCTGAAATCCCTATTTTAAGAATAGTTTGGGAAGGAACAATGCAGCTAAGGAATAGGGATTTCCTGAATAGGGATAACCTGAAACTCAGTTACCGTAATAAAGATATTTTATATCTGAATCTCAAAATGGGGAAAGAGAACCTACTGAATTTCTGATTAAGCCCCAATAATTTGCCATATATCAATTAAAGCAAGGGTGTCCAACCTTTGCTGGACCATGCTGGCTGGGGAATTCTGGGAGTTGAAGTCCACATGTCTTAAAGTTGCCAAGCTTGGATACCCCTGAACTAAAGGCAGTGAAGAACTGACAAGGAAAACTGTTCTATGGGACCAGTGGGCTGCTCTGAGCTCCAGGATGGGAAAAGGGAGGGATATAAATATATGTCAAAGAGAAACAGGCCACAGAAATTTTCCACGCTCTGTTTCTCAAAACCATATGAAGCTATTATAGGCACATTTTTAAAACAGTCTGCAGAAGACAGACCGCAAAGTATGTTTTAAATGAAGTCAGATAAGCAAGCCAAAACAAATCAAAACCTATATATGAGAACAGCTGAAGTTTAAAATTTTCAATTTTTCTTTATCTTCAACAACAATCTTTCAGAAGTTGCTAAATTACAACCATTTCTGGGTAGACAATATTTTTCCAATCTGTTGCCCTTCCCAATCCAAGAACCTTTCATTTTAAGGAAATATTCAATCAGACAGGGATATTTCAAAAGAAAATTCTGTACGGCTCTATGAGTATATATTTTATTGTACAGGGTAAAGATCCTGCCTGTATATAACAATTGGTCAACAAGAAAGTTACATTGCATTTGACACTGATTTATCCATTTACTCTATTTTAGAATAGACACACAGTATTGTACCCTGAAGCAAAATGCTGGGTGTGCAAAAGTCTGACCTTAACATGCTACAACCACCCTTAAAGCACAGATGACCTCATTTCAAAGAGAAAAGTATAACCAACAAATCATTTTGAGATGTAAATAACACAGTGTAGTAAACCATGCTTAGTGATCATTGTGACCAGCAACTCCATTGCTAAGCACCATGGTTGTCAAGTGGAAAATCATATGACTGCGATGCACTCACAATGTCACTTCCCATTCAGTCAGTAAGTGAATCATCACATAACAACGACTTGCGATTTTGTTTCCATATTCTTCATTAATTCTGTTTATTGGAAGCTGGTTGTGAAGCACAAAAATGGCAACCATGTGATCACAGGACTTTGCAATGGTCATAAATGTGAAGACTTTGAATAATCATTAAACAAGGCAGTCAGTAAGCAAGGACTACCTGTAATTCATCACCATATTTTTTTTCCATTTACCTTAGGTTCTAGCCCAGGGGTCCTCAACCTTGGCAACTTTAAGACTTGTGGACTTAAGTTGAAGTCCATAAGTTTTAAAGTTACCAAGATTGAGGACCCCTGTTCTAGCCTATTTGTGTCTTCCAAAGCTATTTTTTCTGATTCTTGAACAAAGGCAAATTGCATTTGAGTTGTATCCTTGCAGCTAATGGAATCCAAGATAATGCTGACACTGAATAAAAATTAACATTCATTCACAATACCACTCTTATTAAGTCTGCTTGATAGTAAAACATTCAAATTAAGTGGGATGTATTCGTACATGACTAGACTCATGAGCCCAGACACACTTAGAATGCGATTGTATTCCCGACACGATGCCCTTCAGAGATATTTTTTCACAATTTCCATAACACTCATCCAGCATAATTGAAAGCCTATGTTTGGGTAAGTTTTAGTCTAATACATGTGAAGGGTGTGTTGGTGGGCGCAGCTGCTGTGCCACCCTACTTGAGAGTAAGCACGGCTGAACTCAACAGGATTTCATTCTGATTATCCCAAATATTTATTTCCTGTGCAACAACTTTTCTTCAAGCTGTAGAGCTCTGCTGCAGCTTTAAACTTTTAAGTTTAGTTTATAGACATACATTTTATATATCAATAGGATTTATACTTTATACATCAAGATATTTATGACAGGATATGTTGTCTTATTTCTACTAGCATACAACAGCAGCCAGCTTCTCAATGACAGTTAGTAACAGAGGGGATTTAAAACTAATTGCAAAAAGACCATGAATTTCCCAGTGTTGATGGCTTATTTCTAACCCAGAATGTAGACTAAGAAACTGAACTAACATGCTTAGAATTGCATTGTTCATTTTAGCACCTATAATAATTATCCCGGGAGTGAATGAGCAGTGGCGTAGCGTGGGGGGTGCAGGGGGGGCCGGCCGCACCGGGCGCAACATCTGGGGGGGCGCGCTCGCACTGAGCTGCTCAGGGAGCCCCAAGGGCTGCACAGAGTCGGCTTGGCTCCGCTCTCGAGCTGCTCTTTCTTGCAAAGCGAAACAAGTCCGGCAGGTGAGATGGGCGGCCACATAAACTGAATAAAATAAATAGAAGCGCCCAACTCTCCGCCCAGGCTCAGGCCAACCGCAAGCGCCCCGCAGGCGCCCCGGCAGGCTTGGCCGAGCGAAGATGGACCCGTCGGCCGGCTGGCCTAGCTTCATGCGCATGCGTGGCTTTATTTAGCGGGGCTCACGTGCGAGCTTGAATGCAGCGGCTCTTGCAGGTCGGAGCCCCGCCCAGCCGCCCTCAAGAGGGACCCGGAAGCATCCCGCATGCGCGCGACTCTTCTTGGAAAGTCTACGCCGCTGCGGGGCGCGTCTTTTCGGCGGTGCCATGACGTCACCGGGTTAGGGGGCGCAAATTGCCCCGGGTGCTGACAACCCACACTACGCCACTGTGAATGAGCAAGAGAAGCAATATGGCTGTTGCTGTTCTGGAGAAACCAAGCTCCATTCAGCCATGGAACCCATCTAATCCTAATCTATCTCTCTGGGAAAGATGGTGGGTGAGAATCATACCCACACCTTTAGCAATTTGGAAGAAAAAAATGACATGTAATTAAAATAAAGCATCTTCATAAAGTTCCTGGGTTAAACTGAAAAAAAAATAACAACTATAATAGAAATCTATGCTAAAGTATAGTACTGAAACAGGTTTGTACATCTTTAAAAAAAAGTTTCTAGTATTCATAGTTGCAAATAAAATAAAATCCTGTATCTATGAAGACATTTAAATATCAGTAAAGAACACTCCTTTTAATATGAAACTTGTTTCCCTCTATGTAAAAAATTCCCTTTGCCAAATCCCAGTTTTAATATTTAATTAAGGAATATAATCCAACATGTTTATATCTTTAACTGATATATTTTCCCAAACCTTTATTAATGTATATAATTACTTCAGGTTGTGATGCAGGTCTCCAAATGCAGATTTTTAATTGGAATTGAGATGCTTGGGCACAGAATTTTAATTCTCATTTAGCATATAATGTAGCTTCACATCTCCCTTGGGGCCAGTTTTATGTAAACAAGAATAACCTGCAAAGAAACCTGTACACTGAACAGTGTTGTAGAAATTTTAAAAATGCAGGAAAGTTTCAATAACAGTCTTTATCATTCATATCTCCTCCCAGTTGGTGGTAGAATAATCATGTTTAATTACTCCTGCACTATTTTTCATGTGGTATGTTTAAATCCTGGGCGTGCTGTTGAAACATATACACAAAATGGGCGTACGCATTTGAAGTCTTTGAACAAGCCAATAATTCTTATGGTAAACATTTAGCTACTCTGAAATTATTATTTCAATGTCTCGTAAGACAAGAGAGGAATCAAATGAAGTTGTTCCAGTCTAAAGCAATTCTATTGCTTTGAGTTAAATTTATAACTTTTAAAATTAAGCATTTAAAAACTGATGCTACTATGGAAAACTACATTATGCCTAAAATACTTGGAGAAATATTAGAAAACCTCTGTGAAACATATCAAACATTGACTTTTTATTCATTGATTTGTTTGTATGTATGTATGTATCCCGCCTTTATTATTTTTACAAATAACTCAAGGCGGAGAACATATCCAATACAACTTCCTTCTCTTATTTTCCCCACAACAACAACCCTGTGAGATGAGATGAGAGAGTCTGGCCCAAGGTCACCTAGCCGGCTTTCGTGGTTAAAACAGGAGTCTCCTGATTTCCACTAGACCTGAGGTCCCCAACCCCTGGTCCATGGACAAGCACCAGTCTGTGGCATGCCAGCAACTGGGATGCACAAACAAGCAAAGCCCCATCCATGATATGCAGGCAGCATGCAAAACCATGCCCCTTCCAGTCCACAGAAAACCTTTCTCCGTGGAACTGATCCCTGGAGCCCAAAAGGTTGCGGGCCGCTGCATTAGACCAAGCTTTGATAATGTACGGTGGTGTTTAAAAGTTTATGAACCCTTTTAAATTTTTAATATTTCTGCATAAGGGTGATCTAAAATATTATTTCTTATCCACACAGGTCCTAAACCTAAAGAAATTAAAAACAAGATGTGTCAAAAACATTAGGAGAATACTGAAGAACAATGGTGTGAATGGCAAGGTTCCAAGAAGAGTCCAAAAAACCCAAACCCTTTGCTGCCCATCTACACTTTGCAAAAGTTCATGTGGATAGCCAAGAAGGCTACTGGAAGGATGTGGTGTGTATGGATGAGACTAAAATTGAACTTTTTGGCTTAAATGGAAAGTATTGTGTTTGGCAAAAAGCAACCACTGCCTTCCAGCCTTAGAACTTTATCCCATCTTGAAGCACGGTGGTGACGGTGTTATTTTGTCGTTATATTTTTATCCCATCTTTTTAAAAATAACTCAAGGCGGTGAACATACCCAATACTCTTTATTTTCCCCCAGCAACTATCTTGTAAGGTGATTTGGTCTGAGAAAGAATGATAGGCCAAAGTCACCCAGCCAGCTTTTATGATGAAAGGATGTTTAGAACTCGCACTCTCCTGGTTTCTAAGCCAGCATCTTAACCTCTACACCAAACTGGCTCTTATGACTTGAACCTGCTTTGCTGCCTCTGGACCAGGGCATCTTGCCATCATTGGTGAAACTATGAATCCCGAAATCTATCAGCAAATTCCATAAGAAAGTGTCATAGTATCTATGACCTGAAGCTCAGGAGTAAGTGGGTCATGCAGCTAGACAACCACCCAAAAGACATAAGTCATGAGACCAAAGTATGGTTAAAGACCAAGAAAATTGATGAGTTAGCATGGCCAAGATAATGTCCTGGCCTTAATTCTATAGAAACGATGTAGAAGAACATGAAGGCAAGGATGCCCATCCTCTAAGTTGTAGCTGTTCTATAAAGAGGGCAAGCCTATTTTTCACACTTATGACCACTGCAGCATCCCCAGGGTCTTGAGATTTACATTCGGATGCTTGGCAACTGATTCATATTTATGATGGTCACAGTGTCCCAGGGTCATGTGATCCTCTTATGTGACCTTATGACAAGCAAAGTCAATGGGGAAACCAGATTAAGAACTGTGTTACTAATTTAACAACTGCAGTGATTCACTTAACAAATGTGGCAAGAATCTTTAAATGGGACAAAACTCATTTAATAAATTTCTCACTTAGCAACATAAATTTTGGGCTCAATTGTGGTTGTACGTTGAGGACTATCTGTACACCCACTTACCACACTTTTATTGGGAAAATTGTCCCTGTTATCTCTGACATTAATCTTTGCACTGTTCTATCCCCTTCGCTCCTTTGGTTGACTCAAAGAAGCCTCTCCTCTTCTCCGTCTCTCTTACTCCGTCCCCTTCTCTTTCCCTGTTGTATTTTTTCCTCTCCCTTTCCCATCAAAACCTCCTCCTTTTATATCCTCTCCTCTCTCCCCCTCCTCCTCCTTGCAGCTGGCTAGTTCTGGAAGCACCAATCAGCTGGAGCCCTGCCCAGATCCTGGGCGCTCAGCAGAGCCCCGGCAATACCGCAGCTCCAGCTGACTCTCCCACAGGCCTGTGTGGCGTCGCCGCCACTTCAGCTCATCCCCCCTACTACACTTTTAGACTTTTTTTAGACTTTTTCTTTAACCGTGCTTTTCAACCCGCTGTATGAGTATCATCTGCCAGGTTCCCAAGTACCACCAGTGATACATGCACCATGGGTTGAAAAGCACTAGGTTAGGGTTATGCTTGACACAGTGACAGAGCGTGCCATGTCTCTATCCTCCTGCCTCCTTCCAGCTGTAGGCCTGGCAAGCTCTGGCACCCTATCACCTTCACTGCATGCATTCCAGAACCACAGTCTCACTCAGTAACTGGATCCTGGTCCATCAATGGGAGGAAGAAGAAGATGATCATCTGTAGGGGGCAACGGTGATGGGGGCAGAAGCATGTGGTGGAATGCAGGTCATCCCCAAAGGGCAGAGATGGGGGAAGATAGCCAGATGGGGCAGTTGAAATGTCCCTGCATGGTTCAGCAGGCAGACTTTAGTATGGAATTTTGACTGCGTGACTGCAGGGGACAGGCACTGCAATGGCCATAATTTTGGGGACCAGTCACAAGTCCATTTTTTTCCCAGCACTGTCCTAATTCCAACCAGCAGCAAAGTGGATAGACTCAGCTAGAGTGGCAATATTGGAAGACCTGAAGGACCAAGTTAGGATAGATTTTCTCTTAGAAATATATCCGTATGATATAAAATACAAAAATACAAAAGCAAATAACAGGAAAAATAGGGGAGGGGAAAGGGAAGAGAAAAGTGTAGAAAAGAAGGGAAAAAGAAAGAAAAGCCACTGACTTCTGACTCCCTTTGGTGCAGCAGAATAAGATAGTAACATCAACTTTTTACTTTTACATAATAGAATAAACTAGCCCTTTCTATAACAACAGATCTATCTAATCAGTAAAACCCCAAATCAAAGTTTTTTTTCCACCTCAAGCAAGAAATCCCAATTACATCATAATGGAAGGCTGCCATCTAAAGGAATATAACTGAGATACATCCATATACATCAAAGCTGAAATGACCTGTTTGCATTCTGTACATACGTGAGTGGAATCAACAAACTATTTGCATTTCAATGATGCTTTTTAGTTTGCAAAAAGTAGTTTATGAATTCCACTCCATGATACATCAGTCTTCTGAAGGGTTTTGTAAATGAACCAAATACTGTACATTGCATTAAAGTTACAATGTGAGGAGGCACCTATTTTCATGTTCTGTTGGCAATCAATAGTATGGTCAATATAGCTTGACCAGTCTGATTGTCAGATCATGGCAGTGATTAATATATTGGATTTTTTAAAAGATGAACCTCACCTTTAATCTATAAGATCCTTATTTATGGTGGATTACATACCTATTCTCCTCAATTGCCTGAAGCATCTCATCAATCCATTACCAGCCTCGTGACTCCTTAACAGCCAAAGAGAGAACATGTGCATTTGTTCTGTCTTCAGTATGAGACTCTTTTATACTGCACGCAACAACTTTAGACTGGGAAACAATGGGACTTTCTTTGCTTGCATTGTAGACACAGAAGTGCAAAGATGCATGAGCCCCTGTACATACATGCAGTGTAGCAATTTAAGAGTATCAGATTAAGTCCAGATTCAAGAGCAAACTCAGGGAAGAAAACTCATTGGGTGACTCTGGACCAGTGACTGTGAGCATTACCTAATGGTATCTATCAATCAATAATATCTTTTGTTTGTTTGCACAAATCCTTACACTTGGGGCAGCAGGCAGTTGAGACCGAGCACAATCGAACACCCCAGTGACAGCATCTATTAATGCAGCAAGGGACACCATTTGCTTCCCATGTGGTTACGAAGCCGTATCCCTTGATCCTTACCTCAACCTACCCCATTCTCTATGGAAATTAAAGTGGAGGAGGAAGCATTATGGAGTCTACCCTGAGGGAGGGAATGTGAGATGTAAATCTATACATAATGCCTGATGCACGTGGATGCTTATTTGGATGTAATCCCACAGAATCTAAGCATTTTATTCTCAGCTCTTCTCACAGAAAATATATGCGATCTGAAAAAAATGAAAGATTTTTCATAAGGATCAGAAAATCTACTTAAAATTTAGAAACTGAAAGCTTGCTTGCTTGCTTATTTATTTATTAAGGCCGCACATAAACTCTAGATCAGACATGTCAAACACAAGGCCCAGGGGCCGGATCTGGCCCATGAAGTGGTTTCATGTGGCCTGCGAAGCCATCCTGGAAACAGTGAGGGGACGGCCCCCACTGCCTTGGCCCTGGCCCAGAGACCCTCCTTCTGCCAGAGACCCTCAGATCTGTCCCACTCCTGCCCAGGCCCCCAAAGGTACCCTTGATGCGAACGATGTAGAGCTGGCCATGCCCACCCAGTAGGCCATACGCACTCTAGCCACACCCACCCAGTAGGCCACGCCCACCCTGCCCCCTGAGGGCAACCGCAGTGCTGATGCGGCCCTCAATGAAATTGAGTTTGACATCCCTGCTCTAGATGGATCCTTTAATACGTGTGATACAGGGCTGGCAAGTGAAATAAGCAACCAGGCCAAAAGAAAGAATTGTCAGGAGAACCAGGAATAGCTTGAGTCTACGGCACGGCTTATAACAACAGAGCCCAAAGTGCCCGCATGGGTGGAATGCAGAGCAAGTGAATACAACTGAAAGACAACTGAACAGGAAAGGGCTCCTGATTGTAAAGCCTTAGAAGAGCACAGGTAGCAGGTACAGAAGGCAGTAAAGGTAGCCTGGGCAGTCGGTCATTGAGCCCTAGCAGTAGCAATGAGTCATCTAAATAAACTGAAATGGAAAAGGTCTAGAAGATACAACATCCCACCAGAAACAGTCCAGAACTAGCTGATAACAGAGACCAACTTCAACAGAAGATAACCAAAGGAGAGGTGATTGATGATGCTGGGGACCTGGATCAATATTAATAATTCTGAGATCCTGGAACAGATACAGAAATCATAGCTGAAAGAGAGGTCACATCTAAGGGGGAAATATCAGAAACCTAAAGCACTTATAAAGAGGATATATAATGCTTTAATTGAATTGGATTCGGAAACGGAACTGGTTAAAGACTGTATGATAAAGTGGTCACAAAATATTCAGGAACCAATTTCGTTGGACACTTGGGAGATAATTTGGGTTAGAAATGTTAAATGTACTTAGGCTCAAAATTACTCAGGCTCAAAATTTAAGAAAATTTTTATAAAATGTTTTATAGATGGCATCTGGATCCCAAGAAGTTGTCTAACATGTATCCTAATTTACAGTCTAAATGTTGGAGATGTGGTAGTTTAGAAGCTACCTATTTTCACATGTGGTGGACTTGTAGAAATATAAAAGCTTTTTGGATCAAAATTTGGTGGAACATTCAAAAGATTTTTAAGAGAAAGATAAAGTTTTCTCCGCAATTGTTTTTATTGGGTATTGTGGTAGATTGTGATGTTAAAGAAACTAACTTGATGTTGAACATGATAACAGCAGCACGGTTACTGGTGGGACAATATTGGAAGAAGGATAGTTTGCCCACTATAGAAGAATGGGTGTTTAAAGTTTCGAATCTTGCAGAAATGTCTAAGATTTCTGCTTATTTGAAAGATCATTCACAGGAAAGATATATTTCAGTTTGGAGGAGATGGATAAATTATATTCAGAACAAATATGGGACTAAAAAGTTCCATTTAGCTTATGAGTAGATTTTAGTGGGATATTGTTATTGGTACTTTGTTTGTAGTTATGTTAAAGGGGAGTTAAAGCACATTATGAATTTGGTTAATTGTATATTATGCATAATTTTTATTTAGAATATGATTATTGTAACTATAATCCTGTATTTAGCTCTGGGAAGTGGGGGGGGGAAGTGGGGGGGTTTGGGGTGGGAGGGATTTGGGGATATATTGTAAAATTTTGTTTTTGTAAAACTCTTTAATAAAAAAAAGAAACCTAAAGCAAGAAGTGTGTATGTAATAACAAAAGGCAGAGTAGAAAAAGCTACAGGACAATAAACATTAACATCAAGTGGAAGAATAGCAACAGAGACTAGAATAGAGTTAAATCGTGAAAATAGAACAGATTTAGAAGATATCCCATACAGGTTTATTTTAAATAAGAAAGGGATACAAAATTCACTTTTTCGATAAGAACATTTTTCCTAAAGGAATTTGGTATATCTGTTTTGCCTGGGTGCAGACTTGTCTATGCAAGCTGACTAAACTACAGCAACCTTTTTCAAAATGGATTACACACGTTGCAAGCTGGAGAAATAGCAACATTTTGAAAAAGAGTAAAAAACGTTCCCGACAGCTTCTCTGAAAACGTCACTGTTATGTAATTTCAGGGATCTATGAATAAAGCACTAAGGGAAATGAAGCAAGAGACATTATCAGACCATAAGCCTGGTCTGATAATGGACACTCTCCAATTTACTAATCCTCAGTTAAACCTTCAAGGCTTATAATATTCCAAGCACTAAAGGAGAAGCAGGTAATTTCATCTTTCAAATGATGTTAAGAGCTGCTGAAGATTCATTCATTATATTTTCTATGACATCCCATATTTTATGAGCCAAGCTATGAGGAAGGAATTAAATACACATTTATAGTAAGAGATGCTTAAGAGATGTGCTCAGAACTAAGGATGCTAACATATCTCGCTAGTCGACAAATGCTCTTTTATAGCAATAAATTGCCTATGGTGTGTTTGGCCAGAAAATGTTTATAAATCAAGGGGAACATCTGGCGCATGCATAGCCTCACTTTCCATCCACTGACTTCTGGTTTTAAGCCAGGATAGATAGAAATAACCAGTATAGTCCCCAGAAATCTTTAGCAGTGTAACAAAAGGATCAGTCTAAGTAATCCAGATGTGACAAAATGTGTATTCACCATGCATTTTATTGCTGAAGTTATTTGTGCTCGATGTAGAATCAGTTAGTCTTATATTCACGCAGCCAGGAGCTTAAAGAATGAACAAAAGTCCGACCATTTTGAAGCAACCTTCCATATTCGGTTTAAAATCCACATTAGACATCTCTTCTAATTCTGAAGGGCTTAGAGCGCAGAGTAATTTTTTGCTGTAATGCATTGTTCACAGTACCACAAGAAATGAAAGAGTCAGCATGCACCAGAGAAATGACTCCACACCAGGAGCCATTGATATCTGTCTTTTCATGAGTGCAATTGAGGGGTGGGGGATTCGGGAGGGTGCATGTGTGTCTGCATGAGAGAGAAAGTGTGTGGGAGTGTGGGAGATACATTACAACATCCAAAAGCTTCAAGGAGAGGCCATTAAAATGAAGTAGAAGTTCTCTGATTACAACATCCAAAAGCTTCAAGGAGAGGCCATTACAATGAAGTAGAAGTTCTCTGAACTCTGAATTTATACCACTGTGTTTATATCAGGACAAACAGGACTCACAGTGAAAGGAAAGAATAGTTCTGAAATAGTGAAAGCACCACTTAAATTCACAAACCTAACTTCCAAACATCTGTGCAAAATAGTTTAACAAATCACCAACCCAAAATAGGTAACACAATAAAGATATTTGTGGACATGTTTATATTCCAAGAAACAAGCTGTTTTTTTCAATATTTAGCCTGCGATTCTTTTATAGACCAAATCAGTTCTTTTCATAACTTTTAACTATCAGAAGATTTCAGAGAAATAGAATGGGGATACAGAGATCACATGAGGCGTAAGAATTTCAGGTCTGTGGGGAACCTCAATCAAGTTTTATCAATACTATTTTAGTCAAAGAAAGGCAAATTCATTGTCTTCAGATGTTTCACATTTCAATTTCCATCAGATATAGCCAGCATAACAGCCAAAGACTACAGTCAAAAGTATTTGAAGGATACCTCTTGCCCTAGTCATTACAGTACTGTCACTCAGTGTGTCTCTTTCCTATTTTTCAGTCCATTTAATGACCCCTCACCTAATATCAAATCAAAGGCTTCATTAGTTGAGGCACTAAGCTAGACTCTAGGTCTAGGAGATTATGAGTTCTAGTCCTGATTTAGACATGAAAGCCGGATTAGTGTCTTTGGGCCAGTCACTCTCTCTCAGCCCTACCCACCTCACAGGATTGTTGTTGTAGGGAAAATAGGAGGAGGCAGGAGTATTAGAGATGCTTGCTGCTTTGAATTATTAAAATAATATAAGGGAGGGATAAAACAAATCTAAAAAAAAGAGCAGTCCCAGATTTAGGGCAAGAGCCTGGTCCCAAACACGCAGGAAATTTATAGCTTCTAATAAAAGGAGTTGTTAATCCAGCTAGTCAGACAGGTGATTACTAGTTTCTCTGCATTCGTCAGATCAGATTCACCCATTAGAACTTCAGGAAATCCCATTCATGTTTTCCAAACAGAAAAGGCATTCACCACTTTATTTTACCAAACAAATCATTGATTAATCTTTCAGTAATCTCAATAACCTTCACTGTTATCCATCAAGGAACAATTATTTCAAAATTAGTATTGTACCACCAAAATTCTGGGGATTTTAGTGGGGTTCACACATAGATCCAATGATCACATTACAACAAAAAAAGCCCGTTTTTACAGGATATGGATTTGAATACAGACCTGGATGCAACAATATGAGTAATGGGAATCTTGATGTAAATTGACTTCTTGCATTCATTCTCTCATGAGTAAGTCCCAACTGTGCGCATTCCTTCATGGCAATTGTTTTGTAGGTATTATGTTCTTCAGATTATGAATTCTGTTTTGGGAAAAGACTCATCACTCTGAAGTTGACTTCACATGCTTAGATGTGGAAAATGCCTATCTTGACACTGCTGCTGTGTCATATCATACCTCTGAATAAAATAGAAACAGTTCTCTATCTCCCCCACCCCCTCCAACCTAGGCCACCCTGAACAGTGGTACTCAGAGGCCTAAATAGAAGCCTGGGCCCTCAGTTCCAGTCCTAGCACCATGACTGTGTCATGCTGTTCCAAAAACCGCACAAAAGCACATCCTGCTTTCACACAATGTTTGGAGGTGCTGTCCTCTAACAGGACTTCTGGAAGCTGCAGGAGAACACATCCCATTCTTGCACAGCCCCCGCAATCTCCAAAAATTGCACAAGATGTGCTTTTGAGGTTAATTGCTGGATATTGGTGAATGTTGGTGCAAAACATCATGATATGTCACCTTTGATATGGGTGCATAGGTTTGCCTATCACCGATCAAATAAATCATTATTTTAGAAAAAAACTGAACTGCTGTTTTGACTTGAAGAGAATATTTGCCTTCACATACTATTCCACCTAGTTTGATATGGATGGAGATTGATAGAATTGGAAAGAATCTTAGAGGTTATACAGTAGTGGCCAAAATTGTGGAAATATTTTGGGAAAAGTATATTTTTGAGGTTTGATGGCTAATAACACCACTTTTTTGGAGTAGTACCATAAAATTATATATCAATGGAAAGATAATTTAATCAAGAATGTAATGCAACAAAGTTTGTTCAATTATCTGTACTGTATTCTATGAAAAGATATGGCCAAATAACCTGAAAAAGGAAGCACAACTTGCTTAGGCTGATATCGGGTAGCTTTCCTTCATCTGATTGTAGCCAATGAGCATGAGTGTTTAGAGAGCCAATCAGGTGTCACCTTGTTTTGGCAATGACCCAATCAGATCACAGTAGGATTCAATTATTGATGTCATGTATTGAAGCTGAGAGGAGGACATTTGTCAGTATGCTCGCTATCAAGTTGGTTGGGTTGTTGTTTTTTTTGTAAAATGTAATAAAATTAAAGTAATGGTGCAAAGAGTTGTCTGGTTGCCCAGAAAGCGATGTATAATAGAATTATTAAGTGAACAAGGCTACAGTCATAAAGAAATTAGAAGGAAAATTGGTGGAAACTTAACCAAAGGTGGCATTTCTACTGTACACTTTTCCCAAAAGGTTTCCACAATTTTGGCCACTGCTGTATCGTTCCACCCTTTGATCAATGCAGGATATGTAGAGCAAGGGTTGTCAAACTTTTTCAGGCAGCAGAATCTGTTAGTTAAAATAAATCCCAGAACTCTTCATCAACAGACAAAGGTTTGATGACAGAAAATTAGCTACTGGTTGAGTGAATTTTCTTATTTCCCCTTTAGTCCCTTGTGGAACCCCATAAACCTCTTGCAAATCCCTGGAGTTGAGAAACCCTGTGCTAGAGCATCTCTGATGGATGACCATATAGGCTCTGTTTGAAGACCACCAGAGAAGGTCTGAAAAAAAGACCAGGAGGAGGAGGAGGAGGAAGAATATTATTTAAATTTTATGTCATAATATCCTTTGTGTGAAACAATCTATCCAGTTCCACTTTCGAAGAATTATGGATTACTTGAATATAATACCATGTACAAGTCTATAATCCCATTAATCTTATTAAAGTTACTCCTTATCCTGCAGCCACTTTTAGCATCAGTGTTCCTTGATCCATCTTATGCTTATTGCGAACTCTCAATTTTGCACAATAAGAGATTGCACTGACTAGTTTTAGAGGGAAAATATACAATCATACATCATGGTTAGTAGGAAGCAACATGGAAGTGTCAGAAGCAATGTAATTTACACTTTATTTTACCTCAGTTTCCACAGTTACAGTAGGTCACCTTATACAGTATTAAGTCAGAGTCCAAGCCAAAATTGTTGAGCTTATCCGAGTAATCCAATCTTGTCATTTGGATCTATCTCTACATGTAATATAAAACCTGAGCCTTAGAGGCACAATATTAATGTATTTTCCTTAACATTTTATTTCACTATTGTAAGGAGGAAGTTGGAAGTTAAAAACAAATTCATTTCTAATTACTGTAGGTATAGTTTACCCCTAATCCAGTTAAGACGTTAGAACAGGATTATAAATTATAACAATGTACTACAAAATGAGATTCTTCAAAAATAAATTAGAAATGTAGCTGCATATTAGCTAGCTAGCCAAACATGATACATGCTAAAATCAAACAAAATAAAATGCTGGCTTGCAATATATTTTATAATTTTGTTCTGTAACAGGGCAGCTCTGAGTTTTGAACTCACAGCCCCCTTTAAGGCTTCTATTAGAATATTTTTGCCTGCATACTTATTTTGGCTATCCTTAACAAGCCTATACACAACTGACAAACATGAAAGGTAATATGAGAACCACTATACATTTAAGTAATGTATTTGGCTGCCCAACTCATACCAAAAATAAACTAGCAGTAAATTATTGGTATTTAGAGAGTAAGGAAGATGACCCTGATGGAGATATGTATGATTACTCACCTAGACAACAGGGGCTAAAGCAGGGGTAAGCAACCTCGGCTCTTTTATGACTCATGGACTTCAACTCCCAAAATTCCTGTCAGCATAGCTGACTGAGGAATTCTGGGAGTTGAAGTCCATGAGTCATAAAAGAGCCGAGGTTGCCTACCCCTGGGCTAAAGTATACCTCTATACATCACTGAACTATAAGGAGAAGTAAGAGGTTCAGAACAATCATACATGAAAGATTCTGTTATTATAGCCAATCTGAATACAAGTAGTATTAGCCTTCTTGTGGAGTTGATTTTCTTGTCTGGTCTACCTAATGGAACTGGCTTAGTAAAAGTTGGACTCAAAGCAGAAGAAGGAGAAGGATGGATAGCAAGCAAAGATGGATTTCAACAGTTTTAGATAGATAAAGAAATGCAATTCCAGGTTAATCCAAGATCACTAAATAGGATATAGCATAGAAATCACTTACACAAGTAGTATGACACAATGGAATCCATCTATGTAGTAGATACAGAAGAAAATCCAACAGCACCCAAAAAAATGAGCAAGGTTGCATAAGTCATGAGAGGATGCCAGTTTTAACTGAAGTCCTTGATTAATTGGTTGGGAACTTTGTACTCTAATACAGAAGCAACATTCCTAGCTACAACTTAGAATAACTACACACAAGCACCAGCAATGCTACTATAGACAGAAGATTTTTCTAGCCTTCCGAGATTAACTATTAGTTCCTATAACAATTCATTACTGTACATCGCTCTGAAGGGAGAGAGAGAAGTTGAAGCTGTTTGTATGCCTTAGTTGAATGCTCTTTACAGAATTATCTGACAGTCAATCTTACAGAGAAACTAATGCTTTTGTACCCTACCAATAAAGAAAAAAAAATTGACCTAGTGCACAAGGCAGTTCTTGTGTGTTTTATTTGATCAATCACAACTCATGACTCCGCCAGTTTAAATTGTTTGCAATGTCATTTTTGTTCCAATTCTGAAGCTAAACATTATTTTTCTGTGTACTGCACTCCAATGAAGTTTCTCAAGAGAAATACTAATCAATATGATTACTCATAAAATCCGTTCAAATTAATGGAGACAAGTTAAACATAATGACTCAGAACCAATTTGGTTTTAATGCTATTTATACATTCTAGAAGCAATTTATTGCAATAATTACAATATAGTATTCTAATATAGTATTGTTTGTATTTTGGCACATCATGTTATACATGTTCCTTATGTTGGAACTCTTTGGATGACAAATCGTTTATTCAGACTGAAGCACTGTCATCACAGCAACTGCTATATTACATATGGTTCTCTAGAAAGTTTTTGAAGAACAAGGGATCAAACGTGGTATTCTTTTAAAACTACCAATTCAATTAATGAACTGGAAAGGATCTGCCTTACTAGTATGTTTCAGAAAAGAACAGTGGGAATACTGTACACCAATCTGTAACCAAGTCGGGTGTTGTTTTATTTGCTTTGTGAAACATATTGGAGCTTATACTCTGCCAGCCTTTAAGAAATACAGGAAATGAGTTCTCTCAAACCCAGGAATTTCAAAGTACTAACTGTGGTACTGATGTGCCATTTCAAGCATGGCTGGTATTCAGAGATATATATTTTTTTTTCTTAGTACAATTTCCTCAGGATAACAAAAGTTCCCATGACTCTATTCGACTTAATTCTTCTCCAAACAATGATTCACCACAGGCCCAACTCAAGTGCCTACCGACCATCATCACCTTCCTGCCTGAAAAAACTTGAACTGGAAACAGAAACACAGAGGCCCATAGTCCTGTAAAAGAAACCCTGATCCTGCAAACTGAACTTTTCTCTCCCCTAACTGGGTAAAACCCAGTAGTGAACCGAGGAAAACAGCGCCCCTTCCGCCTGGGAAATATCCAGTCCGCCATCCCGCAATCAGCCCGCTCTAAAGCATAATAACCAGAGGCAAAACACCACCCACAACAAGAGGGAAAGGAACGGGAAGGCGACGAGCGATCCTTGAGGGTATAAACTCCGGCGCAGCCCAGTCGGAGTCCTATTTAACTCTTTCCTGGGATTCATCATAGTCAGGACCGTGTTATTCAGACGATTCCAAGCCGGGGGGGTGGGAATTCACCCAGTTTTCTCTCCTCGATTCGTTCCCCTCGAGGTTGAATTCCGGGGGCAAACAGACAAAACATCTCATGTGGCAAACCCCGGAAAGGTCATCTCAAAATACATACATACATACATACATACATACATACATACATACATACATACATACATATACGACCAAGGCAACCGGATTCACGCTTTGTGCGCCTTCACACTTGAGAGTTGCGAGTAGTGGCCTCGCGGACAACAGCGAGTCATACCCACCCCTACCCCGAGTATGGTGGCTTGCCACCTTTGGATGTAGGTGGGAGGGTAAGTACGGCGGGAATAGGGGCGCTTCCCATCCAGGCTCTCAAATTATATAAGGGCGCTGCAGTTCGAACCCCGCGCGCTCGCCTGCACGTCAGAAAGTGCTTAAAATGCGAGTCTGGAATTTTCCCCACCTCGCGCGCCCGTACACACCCCAACTCACCGTTTCGCTCGTCTAAACCTTCAATTAAGAGGAGGAGGCGGCGGCGATTAAAAGGGCAACTTTTTTAAAAAAAATGGAGCACACGCCCACACGCCCAACAGGTAAAGAGAAAGAAAACAACAACAATTACCTGGAGTAGAAAATAATTCGTCTGGGAAACCGCCCGGTCCTTGGAAGACGTCGCTGGAATGTGGAACGGCCCCTGGAGATATGACCGCGATCCAAGCAGAAACCGCGCCTCTCAATACCCGTCGGAGGTGGAAGCTGCCCGGGAGCAGGGAGGGCAGTCCCTGTTCTGGAGCCTTTCCTGACTCAGCCCATTTCCTGTTTCGAGAAGGAGGCAGGAAAACCAACCTGGGAGGCGGCCTTTTCTCAAGGGCGCGGCCGCTCGGTCGCCGCAAACAGGTAAGCACGCTCAAGCCGCTCGCCTCCCTCCCGAATGGGAAGGACCAGGCACGGCTAGAAGAGTTTGGGAGGCACCTGCCCGGAGAAAGAAGCGCCGCTGTCTCTTGGCGTAGATTCACCTCCGCCACCCAGCCACAATTGCCACCGCCGTTCCGCCAGAGGACACCACGGCGAGCCAAACAATAAAAGGAGAGAGAAGGAGGGAGAGAGCGGGGTGGGGGGTGGGTGGGAAGGGGACTGGCCGAGGATGTGATTAGATGGCGAGGCGGCGCCCTTCGAGCAGGACTCCAGAGGAGAAGTTGGGGGTCCCGGGCGGCACTATTGGCGCCCTCAGAGGGTTTGGTATTCCGGAGAGAAGACGTCGAAATGGGACTACAAAGTCCATGGGCTGAGGTTACTCCAACTACACCGCCAAGTGTGCTTGGTCGCCTTTTGATCCATGCCCGGGTTAGGTCCCTGCAATGCATCTGAACCACAAAGCACCTGACCCCAATTTGAGCCCTTGGCTTTGTTTGCACCCCCGAGGCTTTCAGCCCTATTCTTCTCAGTCGAGTTTTCTGGATTACGGTCAGCAGAAGTGCAGACACGCGTGTCTCGGCACGTGTGCCACTACTAGTTGCACGTAGCGCTTGGGACAGCCGCTGAACCGTCCCGGAAAAATTAAACCAAAGTGCGGTCCGAGTGGCACCCACCATTTCTCACTGGCTAGCAAGCAAGCTCATTTCCCCTCCGTGGTCTTCCATTCCACCGTCCTGACTCTGGAACAGGAAATACCGGTTCAAAGCAAGACTCTGATAAACGCAAGGAAGTCGAGTCAGTGGGGACACTGGGGCATTCGTCATTGTGCGGCTTTCGTTTGGCTTCAGCCCAGATCCCAGTTGAAACTCTTGTGAAGGGAATGAGCAAGTTTCACAGGGACTTCCCAGGCTGGATATTCACTTCCAAGGCTGATACTCACTTCCAAGACCGATTCAATCTGTCAACGGCTGTCTTAAGGCAATCGAGTTTGAATGGCAAGGATCCATGTGACCACTGGGCAGCAGCGAAGGGGTAAAGAAAAGTGTAACTCTTGGCTGGCATTGAGTGTCTGCAGCCATAATCTCATCTAGGAAACAAATAATAGTTTGTTACCCGCTACTTTTGTGATAAATTGGCTGTACAGGTAGAACAAGCTGAATAAAATGCAAAGTTGTTGAATGAGCCTGAGAGCTCGGTGCACATACTTGCTGACTTTGCTTTATAATAGTGTAGCTCTGGAGACAACTAATGTGATTGAAGATCTGGGATAATCTCACACCCTATTTCCATAACCTTCTGAGCAAAAGATTCTGCTATGATACATCAGATACAAGCAAATTACATTTTGAGTTAGTGTGTTTGAGTAGTCTGAGCGATAGTGGTCTGTTTCTGTTGACAGCCTTTGATTTACAACTGGTTGTTTTACAACCATTTGGAGTTGCAATGGCCTTAAAATGGGTGCTTTATACTCTGTAAAGCACTTCTGGCTATGGTAAAATGTCACACACAAACATACACCCTGCATGGTCATGTGTGGCTGCATTTTGGACTCCCCCCTTTTCTCTCAGAAAGACTCTTGGCAGCTGGCTCACGTTTTTATGATTGGTTACAACATCCCAGTCACATAGCCATGCTTTGCGACATTTTTGCTGGTTTCCAGCAAACTATATTCATTCAGAAGAATAGGTTCACTTGCATTGTTTGCTTATGAACCTTGTGATTTGCTTAATGACTGCCACAAAAAATATTTTTTAAAAATGGATCCGATCACGTGGGTGCCTCAACTTAAGACTGCAGTGGCTCACAACCATATCCAGTTCCTATTGTGGACTACATATAAATTTAAATGATTGAGTTTACATAATGTACTATGGCAAATGTCCAGTGTAAGTACATGGTATGAATACCCTTCATTGTGTACCCTTGATATATCTTATCACACCCAAATCTTCCAATGATAATATTTTTGTTAGTCCCAAGTTATTCCTCCCAGACTTATCAGCAAAGCAAATGTTTGAGAGCAAGGAGCGGTTCAATCCATTTCATGTCATTTAACTTTGATCTACTTGATGCAGTCACAATCCTGAAGTTTCAGGTATGATCCCTGAGAGTCTGCATTTGACATGTTTAGGTGATACACCTAGATACAGCAGTATTCCCTCCAGCTTCCATCTCTTCTTAAATCTGTCAAAAAGCAAGCAACTAATAATAGTGGACTTGCCTAAACAATCATACAGTTGTGCATTATTGGAATCAGCTATATTTCTTAGGATTCTGTTTAGTGAGAATTTCTAATTGCTTTGTAGAGCTACAACAATGTTCAGACCTCCATCCCTCGTCTGCATGTCTCCCAGTTCCATTAATACTGCAAATGATCCTGCAGATGTGAGAGATCCTAAATGTTTCAGGTCCACAAAGGTTACAAATAGAAACCTTTATGTGTTTGTGTTTCTTTATGGGTTTTATGCCAGCTTTCTCTCCATGTGCTCACCTAGAATACTCTGGGTGCATTGGAGAACAAAATAACACGGATACTATTAGTGATCTATTCTATCATATCAGTCATATCAATTAATACAGTGCCTTAAGATTTAGTTTCCTTCTTCCTTCATTTTAAGTTAAGTTTCCTTGGCAGAGACTTCCTGTCTTTTTGCTAGTTCAGTGCTCCCATTTTGATACTAGAAGCGGTACTAGGGGTATCTATAATCTACCACCATCACCACTAGAAAGTTATTTGATCTGAGGGTACTACAATTTATTGAAAATACAGATCAAAAAGATTATTGATGTCAAATCCAGATGATCCAAATCCACTTATATTCTTTTTAGTAGCAATTTCATTTTTATTTGAATGACACATTTGTGAGACAAAAAGTGAAGGTTTTTCGTTACCGGGAATCAAGAATAATCATGAAGATCTCACTTATGTTGTCAAGAAGATAGAACGTTATGGACCCAAACATTCATTCCCAATCTGAGTTACAGAACTATAGATTTTTTAAACAGCCAGCCATTGCCCCTGAGAATGATGACACTCTAAATGGGGCTTTTGAGGGGTTTTCCCACTCACACTTTTTTTCCTGAAAATCTTGCGGCTCCTTTCAATTCCCAAAAACTTCCCTGTTACTCATGTTCAGATTTGACAATATTAATAAAAATCTAAAAATGCTCAATGTCAGAAGAAATATTTAACATTTCTAAAATTTGAAAGAATGCAGAACTCCAGAAATTAGATGTGTTGTAGCACGTTTGTAACAAGCAAATAAGAGATCCTATCTCATTGTTCAATGAATACAAAGTACTGTTTACATCAAATGCTGGCTGGGGGAGGAATTTACCTTTCACCGTTGAAACCTGCCTTGTTCAGAGTACTGTAAATATAAGGCAAGCACAAACATGACTCAAATCTAAGTACGGTAAATATTTTAAGAAGTAAATTTAAGAGGAAATTTGTTGAAGAACTAAATTCAGGGGTTACAACAATGGTTAAAATAATGCATCTTGTTTAAATGGTATTGGAAGTATTTACTTTTATTAAAATTATTAAATTGTTAGGAGAATTTAAATTAAATTAAATTCTTAGGAGGGGAGGGGGTGACCCAAATTTCTCTTGGCTTCTCTTTTCTCTACAGCACAAAATCTGTAATAACATGGAAAGCCATTTTAATGCTGTCACTAATGGAAAAATAACTTTTTATAATTTACTACAGTACCACCCAAGCTCATTGTTAGAGGACATTATGATTAAAGGGCAAAAACAAGGTCCCATTTAAGAAAAAAAGTCCACAATATATAAATCTTCTTTGCTATATTCAAATGTTGTGAAATTCAGTCGGTCAGCCCCCATATAAGTATTAACCCTTATCATTTCAGTTTTGTCTGAGTTTGGTTTCAAATTTGCATTCATTCTTGGGCTGTATGTAACTTCAGCAGCTTCCAGTCTGTGAACAGAATTTGGCTTGCAAGCTTCCCTTGGTCACAGAAGGTCCCCAAAAGCTTTGTCCAAGGTCTGTGTATAGGTAGTCCTCGACTTACAACAGGTCATTTAACAGTTACAATGTCACTGAAAAAAAGTGACATGACTATTTTTCACACTCATGACCACTGCAGCATCCTCATGGTCACGTGACCAAGATTTGGATGCTTGGCAACGGGTTCATATTTCTGATGGTTGTAGCATCCCCGGATTATGTAAACACTTTTTGCAATGGGGAAGGCAGATTCACTTAACAACCGGGTTATTAACAACTGCAATGATTCACTTAACTATGGCAATAAAAGTTGTAAAATGAGGCAAAACTCATTTAACAAATATCTCACTTAGCAACATAAATTTTGGGCTCAATTATGGATGTAAATCAACGACTACCTGTATGCTTCCCACGCTAAGTGGAGGCTTCCCAAAACCAAGAACACCTTGATCCTCCTCTTTTTAACCCAGCAGGAAAGACTAAGTGTTAACAATGTGTCTTTGTGAGAGGCCTCAGGAAGCCTGGTCCCTGTCTTTTGGTGTTATTTGGTCCTCAGAAAATTATTGGAGGTCAGTCCAAGGTTGGGACTGAAGTTCCCTATGTCTGAACTAGAGAATAAGACCTTACGCAGGGATTCTCTAAATTTGTAATTTAGGAAAATGGATTGAGAATATCTTTTGAAGCAGCCATGACATCTTCCAAAATATGCTTCGAAAACAATTTTTAACTGCTTTGCATAATCCTAGTTTCTTCAACCATTTTAAAATCTAATGTTGCATTTAATTAAGGAGGATGTTGCCCTTAATCCAAGTTTTTCAATGCAGTTTATTATTATTTAATAATTTCCACTCCTTATTTCAAAGTTAAACATAAATTCAGATTTTCTAATTATATACATGAAACAGGCATAATATTTCAGTTAGTCTTTTTTATTTAAAAAGTAAATATCCCACTAATTAGATTCACTTCTATAAGAATTATCGGAGGGCTTCACGCAAAGGCTGCCTAGAAATTATTGTGTACAGTGGCATTCTGTGGTGGGACATATTATGATATAGTGGACCCACCACTTGATTATGGCAGGTCCATTGAACATTGCATTATAAAAGTTATTGATAGTGGAGTACACATATAGCAAAAGCATCCAATTTGGCTGGCAGCCCTCATGCAAATATCACACTTCTACAACTGGATACCATATTGCAGAAATATTCCACCACTGTTGCCCTTGCAACACAAAAAAAGAACGAAAACATGTAAAGCCAATATATATATTGGGGGATGTGTGTGTGTGTGTGTGTGTGTGTGTGTGTGTGTGAAGCAAATGTATATATATATATTTTCCATTACTGCTTAATAAAATAGATTTGAATAACAAAAGTTTTGAGAATTTAAATTTGGACAAACACATTAAAACTAGTGAATTGTGAGGAGAAAAGAAATGAGTCTAAGTCCAAAGTCTTTGGGTTTTTATAGATAGATATCAAGACTTAGGCTCTCCACCAGCATGTGTTAAAGTTGATAAATCCAGTTCAATTGCTAATGCAAGTGAAAGTTCCTTGGACAATAGAGCATGAAGAGAAATACCATCATGAGAATAAATCCAATTTTTTCCAGTCCAGTCATATCGCTTTGGGCCACTGAAAAATTAACACATAAGAGATAACACATAATTTAAATGTTTATAAAATAGGAAAGAGAGTGCATAAAGTAAAAGCACAGGTTCACAGTAACTCAGAGAACTTGTACATAACCCTGCTTAAAATGTGCGAAGAGTACTCTACGTTCTGTACTATAGGAGAAAGTAAAAGGAAACCTGACAATTTATTAATTACACAGTTCAAATTCATTATATTCCTTTGGAAATGCTGGATTTTCACCATTTATTATACTCAAGGCACACATCTCTTCATTCCTTGCTTTACAACGGGTGTATATCTCTCTAGCATAATCAAATTAAAATGTACTATTTTGTCCAAACTGGCAAACTACAGTTTGAATAAGACCTGCAGCAATGCTTTAAGTCTGCATATCTGGTTAACAAGACTACTTCAGTTTTTTAGGGGGGAAAAATCCCTGTGAAATTTTAGTTTTTTTCACTCGTTCTATAACAACTTTAAAAGTTAGGCAAACACTTGTGGTTACCCGTCCCCAATTTTTCTAAGGTGCTTAATGTTTTTAAAGCTACAGAATAGATGTCTTTTAGTCACCTTCTATCAAAATTTAGTAATTGAATTGCACAGCTGGTTTAAATCTGCTTGCTGGATTATTTTACATGTACTTAATTGGCAACTACCTTGTAAAAATATTTGTCAGCATACAAATGGTGCATAAATATACACTATTAATTCCAGTAGGACATCCCTATGGAAAAAACCTGTATCTAAGGCCTTCTACTAGAGCAGTGATCCCCAACCTTTTGGGCACCAGGGACTGGTCCCTTGGAGAGAGGATTTTCCGTGGACCAGAAGAGGGTGTGGCTTCTCATGCTGCCTGCATCCCGTGGGTGGGGCTTTGCTTGTTTGCATGGCCTGGTTTCTGGCATGCCGCAGCCCAGTCCCAGTCCACAAACTGGGGTTGGGGACCCCTGTTCTAGAGAGCAGAAATTGACAGTTTCTGACACTCTCTTATTATTTGGATGTTGTGTGCTTAGAAAACAAATACCGTATTTTCCGGCGTATAAGACGACCCGGCGTATAAGACGACCCCCGACTTTTAAGACGATTTTTAAGGTTTTTCGTCTTATACGCCGGAAAATACTTACATGCCAGTTGCCAAGTGTCCGACACAAGCCCGATTCAGCCCCGTCTGATGCAGATGGTGCAAAGCCAGACTTCCGGCGGGCCGGGGAAGAGCGTGCCTGCCAGCCCGTTCCATGAACTTCCGGGGACTTCCGGCGGGCCTGGCGCCCCTCTCGCCCGCAGACCATGCAGCGGCCCTCGCCAGCCGGCCTCAGCATGGCCGCCCCAAGCCCTAGGGGCTTTTCCTTCCACCCACCCATTTGAGAGCACATTTGCAGACGGAGCAGCCGCGCGTCTGGAGCCAAGCCCCGCCCAGGAGGCGGTCAGCCAGGTGGGCTTGGAAGACGCGCTGGAGAGGCGGGCTTGGGGCGGCCATGCTGAGGCCGGCTGGCAAGGGCCGCTGCGTGGTCTGCGGGCGAGAGGGGCGCCAGGCCCGCCGGAAGTCCCCGGAAGTTCCTGGAACGGGCTGGCAGGCACGCTCTTCCCCGGCCCGCCGGAAGTCCCCCAAACTTGGAACTGCCTGGCGGCGGGCGGGCGCTCCCTCTTTGATCCACCGGGGAGCATCTCCCAAAGCGCAGCATCTGGCGGCCGGGAGTCCGTCGGCCTGGTCGCTGGCGAGCTGGCCCGCGGCTAGGGCCGGGGCCCAGGAACAGGTAGCCGGGTGCGGGTGGGGGGAAGGAAAGCCGGGCGCGGGCTTCTGCGGCTGGTTGCGAGGCCGGATGCGGGCGTCTGCTGGGAGAGATAGCGGGTAGCAGGGCGCGCTCTGCTTATGCTCAGATGCCGCTTGGGTGAGGGGGAGGGGCTTCCTGCCGCTCCTGGGGTCTGGCGTTTGCAAGTGGGAGGGGAAGGGGCTTAGAGGCTCTTGGGGGTGGGAAGGGAGAGTCACGATGGAGGGGGGACTGGACTAAGGCTTGAAGTTGCTTTGCAAGAACGGGGACACTCGACTGATTTATGTTTTTTTTCCGGCGTATAAGACGACCCCCCAACTTTTGAGAAGATTTTCAGGGGTTCAAAAGTCGTCTTATACGCCGGAAAATACGGTAAGACGTTCAGCTACCTACAGTATTTTATTTACTAGTAGATTTTACAGAATCCAAGGATGGTTTATGTATTTCTTCCACAAAACCACATCAAATCAATAGTCTTTCAACTAAGACAAAAGCATTAGCAGGTAGTAGCATTCAGCTGACTTCACCTGGGCTTGGAAGTTAAGCAATCTCAAATTGGTTTAGAGATGATGGACAGCCAGGAAATTCTGGGCAATGTGCTAAGCAGGAGATTTTTGTTATGACATCAAAGTTTAGAATCTGAACAATCTGGAAATGCCATACTATTGATTTAGAAATTTCAGAATGATACCTAATAAATGAATTGTGCATAAAGGTGTTTTAGTTCAACTACAAATTTTCAAGTCATTTTAACCTATAAACTACTCACCTGATTGGAGAAGAGAGCCATATCTGTTTATTTGGTGTCTGTTTATTGATTACATAAGTTCCCATGTTTCCACCCAGTTTCACTGTTAATACTCCATTCTACAGAATAAAAAAGTAAACAAAAACCTTTGAATTAACAACATTATTGTGAAAGAGGTTTTCAAATATTAAGTAGAGGCTACTTCAATTAGAAGAATCACTCATATCATTGTTGAATGAGCACATTTGAATCAAATTATTTGCTTCATTTAATTCCTTCTTTGCTTTTGTCACCCTTTTCTATATCAATTTGCTTCCAAGAAGTTCAGCCAAATATACACTCTGGTTCTAAGCCACACATACTGTAAATGTAGTTATATCTGCCCAATTGTAAAACATAAAATGGTATCTCACTTGTTACATTTTCCCCCAAGTATGCCATCTTCTGGTCTCACAACACAGTGTATTCAGTAAAAATAATTATCAGACTATAAGAGAAAAGTAAGTGCTTCCAGATGACAGCCTATTATTTTTTTTCCTTTCACTGCTTAACAAGTTCTCTGCAGCTAGAAAAAAATATTGGGAGGGGATATGCAATTGTTGCAGAAGGAAAATAACATTGTCTGGTGTTCCCCCTTTTCCCCAATAATGTGTTTGAGACTTTAATCTGGAAGTACCTAGTCAATACGACCAGGAAAGAGAGAAGAAATGTGCACACACTAGTATTGTATCTCTTATTGGTCACACTTTCTCAAAACCTTTAATCCAGAACCATAACTGAAAAGCTGAACTGGGGGAAAAAAATGCAAATTCTGAACTGTGACAAGAACCGACGTTTCCACAGGAAAATTCTTTCATATACAGAATCACAAAGATCATGTAAGAGGAACTAAATGAAGCAACGGTTTGAATTCAAGTTTAATGCTAAGGCCTGAGTGGTCTTAATGAAACAACATTAAGGAATGACAGGGTGGGCCTACATAGTGTTGTGCACAAGGTTTCCAAAAGATGCAGCAGATGGACACTTTTCCACTTATACAGCCACTCAGCTCGTGTGTTGGGGCTCAATTTGCTTGATTCCACCTAACCATGGCTTTCAGAGCTAGGCTGGTCTGTGATATACTTGCTCCATGAAAAGGCGAACAGTGATTTTACTGCCTTTGAGGAACACTGCCTCCGATACAGGTATTGCTCGACTTACGACCATAACTGAGCCCCAAAATTTATGTTGCTAAGTGAAACATTTCTTAAGTTAGTTTTGCCCCATTTTACAACTTTTCTTGCAACAGTTGTTAAGTGAATCATTGCAGTTGTTAAGTTAGTAACATTGTTAAGTGGATCTGGCTTCCACACTGACTTTGCTTGTCAAAAGGACCCAAAAGCTGATCACATGACCCCTGGACACTGCAACTGTCATAAATATGAACCAATTGCCATGCATCCAAATTTTGAACAAAGACCAAGGGGATGCTGCAACAGTATAAGTGTAAAAAATGGTCATAAGTCACTTTTTTCATGCTACTGTAACTCTGAAAGGTCACTAAATGAACTGTTGTAAGTCAAGAATCATCTGTAATAACTTTAGGATTCTGGAACTGTAGTGAAATCTCCAATATTTACAGCCACAATTATTAATATATCAAGAGTTTTAAAGTGTTCTATCTACAAACAACAGGTTAGAATTTACAAAGAAATACTGTAAAAAAGCAATGATAACATTATACCCCAAAGTAGACATCGTAATCTTTAGAAGAAAATGGCTTGTCTGCCAAATCCTCAAAGAAATCTGTTAACGATTCCAGTGTTTCTTCAGCAAGTTTTTCATACTTGGTTTCATCTAATGAGCTGTAAAAGTCATGTGAATAAAGATTCGCTCAAATTTACTTGCTGAAAACAAGAGGGAGACAATATAAACATTCAGAGGGAAAAAATGCAGACTACTTCAAGATATTTGTTACTAGCTAGTGTTGGAAATATTTCATAGATTTTATTAATAAAGAATGGGGAAAAGTTTATTGTAGGCCATAGAGAGAGAAATCAGCTGAGTTTTAATTTTAGTCAGGCCATTAAGTCATTTCTGTTCATTTAATTTAAGCAACCATCTGATATAATAATTCTGAGCTTATTACTTGAGGATTTCTAAAAAAAATGGATATGATACAAATATAGTATATTAGATAGTAGCAATTAGCTCTCTATGAGACAAACCACTGAGTACACTTCAGAACTTCTAGAAACAACAAATGGAACTTTGGATGAATTACCAAATTCCTTTTCTTTCAGGAATGGAAAGTAACCTTAGCTTGGTTGTTCTTTCACTATCCTTGGAGGAGGAACAACTAATTTTCTTTTCTAGCTCATAAGGAAGGAAGTAATTTCAATAAAGAGCAGTCTCCTAGCTAGTTAAGAGATTATGTTCAGTACTACTGAAACAGCATCACCAATTTTAAGGACTCATCTGCAAAAATGTTCTGGCTGTGACTTGTAAATTAACCCTGCATCATCTCATATAAGAATAAAATAAGGACCACAAGTTGCTCAATATTTATTTGTATTCTGCCTTTATTATTTTTTTTACAAATAACTCAAGGCAGCAAACACATACATCCTGCTCTTATTTTCACAACAACCACCCTGTGAGGTGGATTGGGCTGATAGAGAGTGACTGGCCCAAAGTGACACAATCGGCTTTCATGCCTAAGGTAGAACTCCTGGTTTGGGAGCCTGGTCCTTTAACCACTAGACCTAACTGGCTCAGTAGATCAGTAATAATCCTAATGTTTCTGTGCAACAATATATACAACAATTACGGCAACAGTTAAGGATACCTCCAGCGCCAGTAGGAAAACAGAGTAACAGACTTACTCTAAAGCAGAACAGAGAAAAGAAAGGGTAACATTTAGCAAAGGACTCCTATAGCTACCTTTAGACCAGAGTACAGGATTTAGAAAACTAGGAAGATGCTCTCTTCTGCCATCTAGAGGCTACAAAAAAGTTATTTGGTTCTGCCTGTCTGGAAAGAGAAGCAGCTGAGCTAAGAATATTAAAGCTGCAAGATGAGAATCTGTGGTTTACTACACTCAATTAGCAAGGACATGTGCTTTCAGTTAAGGATTCCTTAACCCCAACATTCCCCAGCTTGTGCTGCCTCAATATGGCAGAGGGTGTTTTGGGGACAGATGAGTGAGGCAGTTACACAAACACTGTGTTCTTCCAGAAGGGTCACCCAAGATGCGAAGGTCATCATAACTGGCCAGCTAAGCAAGCACCAGTATCAGCAGCAGCAATAGAGGAAGGTGTCAGAGGTGGATGATCACTGTAGTGACAATAAAGACATCATTTCACACTGCACAGGAGAAGGCAAATAGCAAAGCACTCCTATATTTTATCAAGTAAACCAGAAGGACAGAGAAGATATGAGGGGTCCTTGGTACTCTCCTAGCTTGGTTATTTTCTTGCATACGTTTCCTTACCCAAACAAGGTAACATTATCAAGGTTTTATCTTACAGAGAAGTTGAAGTGAATGCTGGATGATAGGCCCATCAGGTTGAATGGCACTCAACATGCTATGGATCCTCCAGAGTAGACATAGTTGACATTGGCTGATCAAATCCTATGGGATGTCTACTGACTGATGTTTTCATGCAGAGAAAAGAAAATCCCAAACTATAAAAACAGAAATGCAGTAGAACGCAAAGCAGAAGCCCAATTATGGAGAAGCTCAACCCAATGAAAAATGAAATGAACTCACTACACAAGTGATTCCTTGGGCATCGGTGAATTGAAACAGAGTGAAACTGGTTACTTTCAGTCAGAAGATCATACTGTTTACGTCTCAGAATGTAAACAATCAAAAGGACCCTGTTGTTTTCATAGTCAGGAAGGCAATAGTAAAGACAGTATTTTGGTACAATGCAGCTAATGAATAAATAATATCAATTAGATTTTGTAGACAACCCTTTAATGATATGTGAATAGTTATCCAGATCTGTGATCCTGGTATAGAGGAAGAAGATGAATGAATGCTATGGTCAAGTTCAATCAGAAATCGACAGAACATGCAGGCAAGATGCACTGTTTGTGATTGGGAACTGGAAAGACAATGTTACAAATATTAAGGAGGAAAACGTAAATGCACTATACATGTAGGGAAAAGAAATGAAACAGGAGACTGGATGGTCAGTTTCTGCCAATCCAATTTCTTCATTGCTAATACAATCATTATCATCAGATGGAACAAAAGAGAAACCAAATTGACTGTATTATTGATGTAAGGAAATGGAAGAGCTCCCTTAAAACAGCAAAGACACGGTGAGGGGCTGATTGTGGAACGGATCACAAACTGCTAACCTGCAACTTCCAAGCCAGGTTAAAGTGGAAAAACAAAACCACTTTCCGCTACATAATCTTGGCAATATACTTACCACGCAAAGGAAAACTATGAAATCCTGAGCCCCATTTACAGGGAGCCATAGGAACTGTGGAATTAATTCAAAGAAACTGTTTAGGATGAATGTGAAAATATATTTCCAAAGACCAAGAAACTGGATGAGAAGAGAGTTGATACAAATTGCCTGCAAGATAAGCCAAAGCTAAGGACGCTACAGGAACTGAGCAAAGAATTTCAGAAAGCTCTTAAAAGAAAAAAGAAGCATTACCACAGCATTACCACGGTAAAGACACTAAAATGGAAACAGCCACAGAAAAACAACATTTTCCAAAAGATCTCCAAACTCAGAAGGATATTCCAACCTCAAACCTAGTATGCTAAAGGAGGTCAATAAACAATAACTTATTCAAACCAGATCAAACAAATACAAAGTATACTGAAATACTGCACAGTTAATATACCAATATCCAAGATACTTAGAAGATACATATATATTCATGTTTGTAAGAACTTCTAGTCCTGGAAGTTACCGTAAATCAGCATTCCAGTCATTACGAGGATAGAATGCTATAGGAACAACAAAAGAATCAAGAGAAGTTCTAACCAAATTTTGCAAGCCAATGGGTAGAACAATACAGTTGTCAATAGTCTGAAAGAGTTGAATCTACTTATCAATATCGAAGAATAGAGATTTAACAGATTATGCAAACTACTACACCTTAGCCTTAATTTCACATCCTAATAAAATAATAGGGTCATCCAAAACAGATTAAGAGTCTTAAGCACAAAGGGGAAATAGTGGTTTTAGAAAAAACCAAGGAATAAAGGACATTATTGCTTGTGTATGATGGAGAATTGAAAAAAATCAAGGAATCAAAAAAAGACCAACATGCATTTTATTGGATATAGAAAGGCCCTGAATTGTACTGATCATGTCAACCAGCAAATGTCCAAAGGAAAATGGGAGTCTCTAAATCTCTCACATGCAAAACCTATATGCATGACTGAAAGCCAATTCTGAGCAACACAACAACAGACTGGTTCCAAGTGGACAAAGGAACGAGATAAGGCTGTACTGTATACTCTCTTTATTTATTTAATTTATATGTTGAATGTATTTGAGGGATGCTGTATTGGTAGAAGATGAGCATGGTTTAAAACTGGACAAAATATTAATAACTTATGATAGACTGATGACCACTTTGAAAGCTATAAATGATGTGAAAATTGTAGTAATTAAAGTCAGAAAGCAGGAAAAATGGAATTAAGATTAAATATAAAGATGATCAAACCAATGATAATTGGTACAGTAAAAAGCCTTTGAAATGATAATGAAGACACTGAAGTGCTGGATTGACCATCAACAGTGAACAGGCACCAGTCAACAAAGATGCCATAATATTACTTGGTAGGATAGCAACAAGATGTTGAAAAATATATTTGGATGCCAAAATGTGTCCATACTTAAAAGCATTAGAATGACGAAGACAGTAGTTTTCCCTGTGACATTCTATGAATATGCAAGTTGCATTTTGAAGAAGCAAATTAGAAAGAGTATTGACACTTTGATGTTGGAGAAGATTCTTGCTAATATTATGAAGAGTCAGAAAAGCAAACACTGGACCACAAAACAAATCAATCCAGTTTTCACTTGAGGCACATGTGACCAGGCTCAGCTATCATATTTTAGACATATTACATAAAGATACAGCTTCCTTGAGAAGTTCATAATGCTGAAAAGTACAGTGGATGATCAGTAGCAAGTTGGTGGAACTGAATTTCAATAGTCATTAATTCACTACTGATAGACTTAAAAGGTCAAATAGACAACAGATCATTTTTGACAAAGTTTGTCTATGTGGTTGCTAAGACTCAACATCTCTTTGATGAAACTTAATCACTATGGGCACTGGCTTTGGTTAATGTCAGCTCTGAAGTGCCAGATATCAATTTCTGTCTTGCTCACTAATTTAGCCTTTTGGGGGGAAAAACCTAATACAATGTGTTATCAATTGTATATACAACATACCTTTTGTCTATGAGAGTTCCTGTGCTTCTTTCAAATATAAGTTGAATATTCTTGACTCTGTTTATCAGAACATGGTCTAAAAAGTACAGATGAACATCCTGTAAAAAAAAAGTTTCAAACTTAAATGTGACCTATAGAGGGGACTATAACTTAATTATTTTGTGGATGTTTTCAATGTTTTAATGTTTTTAATTGTTTTATAATTTTAGAATTGTAAGCTGCCCAGAATCATTTGATTGAATTAGGTAGCTATAGAAACTAAATGAACGAACAAATGAATAAATTTTCTAGAATTCTACCGTTGGTACTTAACACCAGACAAGTTAATAAAAAATGTATAAAGGTATTTCAAATGAATGTTGGAAATGTAAAGGAAAGAGGGGACATTTTACCATTTATGGTGGGCATGTGATAAAGCAAGAAAATATTGGAATAGGATTCATATGTTAATACAAAAAATTCTTAAACTAAATATAGAAAGAAAATCAGAGACTTTTCTATTGGGACTAATGGACAAAGACCTGGAAAAAAATATGGAACTTTGATGTTATATATGTTGACAGCAGCAAGATTACTCTACACTCAGAAATGGAAGACTACATCGATTCCTACAGTAGAGGAAAGCTTACAAAAACTGATGGAGCTCAGCCAATATAAAAGCAAGCTAATCCTAAGGATATGTATTCAGTAGTAAATCTCTATGGAGATTCTCAGGCAACCAGGTCATAGTTGTCCCAAAGGTGTTTTTTCACGAGGCAACTGGACTTTCTTGTTTTTCTTTGAAGATGTTTCCCTTCTCATCTAAGAAGCTTCTTCAGCTCTGACTGGATGGTGGGGAATTCCTGAAGAAGCTTCTTGGAGAAGTGAATTGTCTTCAAAAAAACCCAAGAAAGTCCAGTTGCCTCATGAAAAAGCACCTTTGGGAGTAGTAAATCTCATTCTCTGCAATGCCCTTTGGATTTTAAGCACAAGTTAAAGGAATCAATAAACTATGTTTTTTTTTCTAGTGCAAACTATGATTAAGTGCAAGCAATAAAAGTGCACAGGCTGCACAGAATACAAAAGCCTTTCTTGGAAGACTGTTGATTCTGTTGCATTCACATCATTCAAAACCTCCCTCTGGATTGGCAACATATTACTACAGAACGTAGGTAGCAGATACATCTATTTAACAGCGCACCACCTCTTACCTGTTTCAACTTTTCAGCTGGGGAGAATTCATCAGCCTTTAGAAAGGCATCAAATCTGGCCTCCAAGAGCTTCAACGCCCCCGTGGGGTAATTTGGTTTCTTCTCCCTCCTTCCCTCCCCATCCATGCATTGCCTGGACGAGGGTGGTGAACAATTACGCTCTTTTTATCTCAAGACTTTCAGTGGCCACCATGCCAATTTATGGAGAACGAACTCTGTAACTCAGGGCTGTCCAACCGTGGCAACTTTCAAGAACTGTGGACTTCAATTCCCAGAACTCCCCAGTCAGCCATGCTGGGAGTAGAAGTCCACAAGTCTTAAAACAGGGGTCTTCAAACTTGGCCCTTGTATGACTTGTGGACTTCAACTCCCAGAATTCCTCAGCCAGCTTTGCTGGCTGAGGAATTCTGGGAGTTGAAGTCCACAAGTCATAAAAGGGCCAAGTTTGAAGACCCCTGTCTTAAAAGTTGCCGAGGTTTGACACCCCTTCTTAAGCGATGCACCGGGCTACTCGAAGGAAGCGATGACAGGCTCTGCAGTTGCCTCTCAGAGGCCCGGGGCGGATCAGGGGCGATCCCTTCCCGACAGAGGCAACGCCTATCTCGCCTAGAACCGCGGGAAATAAAAGTTCAAATCCCCCGCCAAGGTCCCTGCCAAGGCCTACTCTCTCCTTGCCCCCCCACCCAAAAAAAAAGACGATCTGGGCAAGTCCTGGTGGCCTTCCTTCCGCCCTCCTGGGGACGCCCGCGCAAGCCAAGCACACTCACCGGCTGGCTGAGAAAGAAGGAAGAAGCTGCGGCCTCTTTCCTCCGGGCCCCGCCGTTGCTTGGACGGCGGGCCCCGAGCAACAGTCCCGCGGAGAAGGCGCAGGCTCTCCCCCGGCTCCACATGCTGCCAGGCCACCGTAGGGGGAAGAGGCCTGCTCCTGGCCGCCGCGGCCCCTTCCGCGAACCACAGAGAACGGCGGCTGTGGAAGCTCGTGAAGGCCCGCGGCTGCCCTCTGGCGGTGCCGGAGAAGGATCCGCGGTGCTTCGGCGTTGATCTTTTCCAAGTGGGATTTAAAAAAAAAAAGTTAACGGTTTGGGATTTTTCTTTTTACACTATAAACACAAGAAACTAACAGAAACTAATAATTAAGATAAGGAAGAGAAGGAAGTAAAGGACAAAGAAAAAGTGCAGAAAGAAAGAAAAAGAAATGTAAGAAATGATTCTGATGTTATTTATTTATTTATAAAGTGCGTATAGTCAAGGCTATGGTCTTCCCAGTTGGAATGTATGGCTGTGAAAGTTGGACCATAAGAAAGGCTGAGCGCCAAAGAATTGAGGCCTTTGAACTCTGGTGCTGGAGAAGACTCCTGCGAGTCCCTTGGACTGCAAGGCGATCAAACCGGTCAGTCCTTGGGGAGATCAACCCTGACTGCTCTTTTTAGAAGGCCAGATCCTGAAGCTAAAACTCAAATACTTTGGCCACCTAATGAGAAGTAAGGACTCACTGGAGAAGAGCCTAATGCTGAGAAAGATTGAGGGCAAGAGAAGAAGGGGACGACAGAGAATGAAGTGGCTGGATGGAGTCACTGGAGTCACCTTGCTCCTGATGCAGAGACCTGATCTTTTTTGTTCTGAAAAGGTATAAAAGGTGGAAGACGTATTTCCTGGTTGTTGCCTTCATTCCTCTACCAGCCACGAAGAGGGATGAGGCCACCCCTCTCTGTTTTGTCATTCTTTGCTGAAACCTAGGCTCAGGAGTTTCTTTTGGCTCTTAAATTCCTGAGTAGCGCTGGGACAATTATGAGGCTAACTGGAAAACCTTACAACAAAATAAAAATACAGAAAAAAATTGAGAAAGAAAAAATGTAAAGAGGAAGAGAAAAAAGTGGTGACTTTTCAGTGCAATATAATACAAAAAATACAATTGCAACCTTTTGTTTCTTTACCATCATGTAAGGCCTTCCTGCCACATTGACTGGTTATGTATCTTTTACTACTACATGGTATAACATACATGAAATAAAACTTCCATAATACAGAGAAACTTACCATTTCAGTGACTAGGTTACCTGTTGCAGTGGTCTAACCGTCTTATCATATACTTTGAATGAGCTACAATTTACAGGGTTTACAAAACATGCTAAGCAATAAGCTATGGTGTAGAATGCACACTTGTGTTGTGCACAGAAACAAAATGAATTATTGATGTAAATGTGATGTAGTCATGTTGTATGGACATATGTTTGTGAGATATTTATCCATGGTTAATGCATGGTTTATTCATCCTGGTTAACTGGCTTCATCCCAAACACTGAACCATACAGTAAACATGTCTTCTTTCAATGTGCTAGGCTAAAATGTGGCTGGCTTGTTTGTCGTTCTGTGTATTGAATGCAAAAAGAAAACCACCTTTTTAATTACATGTTCTGTGGCTAAACATACAGCCTTAACCAGAGCTAAAATCCTATTCAAATTAGGGCTGAAAGCTGCTGCTGTTTTCTCTTGTGCTGTGCTTGGTTGTTGTTTGCCTTACTTATGCTAAGTAGCCAGATTAGAATAATTATATGCATTGGAAAACATTCTGCATCATACTGATTTTGCTCTCAGATTATAGGGCCTGGAAAAGTAAATTAGGCCTCTGCAAGGCTCAGTGGGTTAGGAAGCTGAGCTTGTCGATCATAAGGTCGGCAGTTTGGCAGGTCGAATCCCGAGTGCCGCGTAACAGAGTGAGCGCCTGTTACTCGTCCCAGCTTCTGCCAACCTAGCAGTTCGAAAGCACGTAAAAATGCAAGTAGAAAAATAGGGACCACTACGGTGGGAAGGTAACAGCGTTCCGTGCGCCTTTGGCATCTAGTCATGCCGGCCACATGACCACGGAGACGTCCTCGGACAAGCGCTGGCTCTTCGGCTTTGAAACGGAGATGAGCACCGGCCCCTAGAGTCGGAAACGACTAGCACGCATGTGCGGGGGAACCTTTACCTTTACCTTTTAAGGCAGTTTAGTGAGGCATTGCACCCTGCAAACACAATGTGATTCACTTTGTTGGAGACCCAAAACTCTGCAGTTGTCTCATTTCACAGCTGACTGTTAGCAGTTAGTGGTCATTCCTGTTTCTCTGTTTAGGTAAGGAAACAGGTCATGGGTCATCTAGTATCCCTTTAAAGATTATCTTGGAAGAAACAATGTGCTGTGGCTTTGGAGAATCAAGTTGAACAAGTTCTGAGAACCATACAAATGCAAGCTAAAGGCTCTTTGTGTAATCTCAACTCCTGATAACTACACAGTCACAGCTAGTAGGACAGAAGTGGTTTGCCCTTCTAGAATAGTTTTCTGTTCCTATTGAGCCTACACCTGTGGCCCTAAGGCCTCCCAGACCCAGTGGTCTCCCAATCACAAACTAATCAGTCCTGAAACTGGTTTGCTTTTACACCCAAACAAATTTGTCTGGCTGCTGCCAAAACCAATTACACAGCTTAAAACGCAGGATTGGACAGGCAGAGTTTCAATTCAGCACTTAAATAGTTCTTGAAAATAAAATAGGATAAGTGGAATTCTTCATTCCTTTAATCAGCTTTTTTTAAAATAAAATAAAATAAAATGCTTACTGTACAGAAAAAAGCAATTATTTAAATGAGTGCTTATTATTTTTTGGAGAGTCGTAATGTAAATAGTCTGACTGGCTTAAATACCTTGTCAGAGTCTCCCAAAGAACCGTGCATTAGGCCAAGAGTTTAATATATCCTCCTGGCCATTCCTACCTCTTTTTCCCTGAGAATCTTTTCCCAAGCAATGAGTAGAGAACACCTGGTCTAGTTCTCACCTGGGTTCATCTGTATTTATAGTATGTTACAATGATACATTTATAATAGAACACAAGACTCAGCTAGTAGTAAAGTCTCTTGCACATTTTTCCTCCACCTGTGCTCCCTTTGAGGGGCAGACTCTGTGCATGGGCAGGAATCTGAATTTTCCACTGAGGGATTTTCCTCCAGGATGTCACTACCACCATCAATGGTTTGTGGGAACTATCTTGGGAGACAGGAGGCAGATGCTGGACAATCAGCATGTAAAAGATGTAGAAGTGTGGGAAGCATTTTGGAAGGGACCTTCCCTAGTTTCCTGGATATAAAATACTTTCAGATTGTGTTAATACAACCTTACACTAAAAATAGAGCTGGTATTCCTGGTTGTGCTTCTTGTCTGGACTACCACAAAGGGCCTCAAAATCATGACAGTCCCTGCCAATCCTGTATAGCTGACAGACATGACTGCCTTTCTTTTAAAGTATTAAAGTATTAACACTGCAAAATATCTACCGTATTTTCCGGCGTAGAAGACGACTGGGCGTATAAGACGACCCCCTACATTTCCTGTTAAATTATAGGGTTTGGGCTATACTTGCCATATAAGACTACCCCTCTTCCAACGCACACCAAATAAAAATTAAAAAACATCAGATTTGATTTTAATATGGTAATTTTAATTCAAATGCTTATGACATGCAGGTACTTAGTAGGAAAACTGTCACTTATAAACATAAGGCTGTTTGTCATCAAACATGTAAACATAAAACAGTGCAAGTGGATTAAACTTAATAATAATAATAATAATAATAATAATAATAATAATAATAATAATAATAATAATAATAATAATAAGAAGAAGAAGAAGAAGAAGAAGAAGAAGTTGGAAGGGACCTTGGAGGTCATCTAGTCCAACCCCCTGCTAAGGCAGGAAACCCTATACCATTTCAGAGAAATGGCTGTCCAGTCTCTTCTTAAAAACTTCCAGTGTTGAAGCATTCACCACTTCTGGAGGCAGGTTGTTCCACTGGTTAATTGTTCTAACTGTCAGGAAGTTTCTCCTTAGTTCTAGGTTGCTTCTCTCCTTGACTAGTTTCCATCCATTGCTTCTTGTCCTGCTTTCAGGTGCTTTGGAGAATAGCTTGGCTCCCTCTTCTTTGTGGCAGCCTCTGAGATATTGGATCACTGCTATCATGTCACCCCTCACCCTTCTCTTCGTTAAACTACACATACCCAATTCCAGCAACCGTTTCCTATTTTCCTAATTCACTTTTTCACTTTTCCTAATTCACTCTAAAGCTTTCCCTAAAGCCTTAAGTAACACCAGCTGCCTGCAATTAGTGCAGGTTCTCATCCCACCAGGCTCAAGGTTGAGTCAGCCTTCCATCCTTCCGAGGTAGGTAAAATGAGGACCCAGATTGTTGGGAGCAATAAGCTGACTTTGTAATAAGGCTGCTTGTGGGGTGTGTGTGTGAAAGCTCTAATAAGCAGGCATATACATAGAATGAAGGCTATTGCTAAGCACATTGATTTGTGCTTTAAATTGTAAGCCGCCCTGAGTCTTCGGAGAAGGGTGGGATATTTATTTTATTTATTTATTTATTTATTTGATTTGTATACCGCCCTTCTCCCTAAGGACTCAGGGATTAAATGGGATTAAAAAAAAAGACCAAATGGGAGATCCGCTCCAGGTTTTCCAGCCAGCCCGCCCAGTTCCTGAGTCAAATGTGTCCTTAGAACTAAGCAGCTGCTCTGGCTACACCTGCCTTTCAAGTTGCTCTTGCATTCCCCACCTGCCTACAGCTGCTCTTCAACTTTAGAAGGAAAGACGCCCAGACCCCAGCCTGTAAAAAATCACAGACTGCAGCTTCTACTCTAATTGGTCCCGCTTTCCCTGCGCAGACTAAATGGAAGATCCGCTCCAGGTTTTCCAGCCAGCCCTGTCCCTAAAGTTTCAGCACCCGGCATATAAGACGACCCCTGACTTTTGAGAAGATTTTCATGGGTTAAAAAGTCGTCTTATACGTCGGAAACTACAGTAACTACCATACTAGCTCCTCTAGTTGGTAACACCACTCATCATACCAATATTCACACGACTTCACTAGCAAAATTTGGAAAATAAAACTCGACATGGATGAGACCATGGTTTCCTATGAGGTGACTTCACTCTTCACTTGCATCCCAACAATTGAAGCTGTCACGGTAGTGAAAAAATGTCTGCTACAAGACAATGCAGTGAGCCATGTGCCGATCTGTACATTGGGGGAAAAAACCAACAACTTCATAAATGTATGGCACAACATACTGTAGGAGAACAAACCCATCAGGACAAGAGTCAGCAGTTCATCTGCATTTAAAAGACAAAGGCCACTCTTGAAGATGGCAAAGTCCACATTTTGGACAGGCAGGACAGGACAGGCTGGTTTGAAAGAGCGGTCAAAGAGGCCATCTGTGTCAAAATTGAACAGCCCTCTCTCAAAAGAGGGGGAGGGAACCGAAATCATCTATCTCCAGTCTACAACACGGTCCTTTCAACAGTTCCAAGAAGGCTCCACACCCATTTGCACTACTCGGGTGACCCTGAAGACACAGATAAACCTCTGGGTGGCCTCAAAAACTCGCTAAAAGAATGCAAATGACCAGCTGTCTGCAAGGAATATAAATCCTTCCATTGCCCACCATCCAAATCAGAGCTGAAGAAGCTTCTTGGATGAGAAGCGAAATGTCTTCAAAGAAAAACAAGGAAGTCCAGTTGCCTCGTGAAAAAGCATCTTTAGGATATTAACATGTTGGTTTGTACAGTTCATGAGTCTAACAGTCCAGAAATACAGGAAGACTGCTCATTTCAAACTATTTCTATGATTTAATTCAAGGGTGGGCACCTTTAGCAACTTTATGACCTGCAGACTTCAATTCCCAGGATTCCATGGGAATTCATTCATTCATTCATTCATTCATTCATTCATTCATTCATTCATTCATTCATTATTGCCGCCCATCTTACCATAGGATAATTCTGGGCCGCTTACAATTAAAACATAAAAAGTTAAAATCAAACATTAAAACCAAAGACACATGAAGAAGGTGGACGCAGAATGTGGGGGGGAAGTGGGATCTGTTATTAATCAACCACCTCCACTGTGCTGTTCCCCCACTGGGGCCCCAAGCCACTGGCAAAGCCACAGCAGAGAAGGCCATAAGTCATAAACTTGCCATAGTTTCCTACCCCCCGAGTTAACAGGATATATTATGTAGTTCACCACTACATCTGCAAAAGCATTTCCAACTTTGATTGGGATTTACTGGTGTTACAGTGTTACAGTGCTAGAGCACCATATTCCATCCTCTGCCTTAAAATGTTTGAGACAGACATCTAATATATTTTTAGAAGGGGCATCATTCACATTCTTCTCTTCTCTTCTCTTCTCTTCTCTTCTCTTCTCTTCTCTTCTCTTCTCTTCTTCTATTCTATTCTATTCTATTCTTCCCCTTCCCCTCCCCTCTCCTCCCCTCCTCTGTTAGAATATGTGCATTTATGAGCACAAGTGACTCGGAAAATGGCTAATTGTGTTATTTGAATTATGAGTTCAGGCAATGCCTTGAGGGAAGCAGGTAAGAAGACCAAAGAGGGCACAGTGAGGGGAGCGGGGAGTCACTGAGTGAAAAGAACAAAAGAAAAGTCATCAAGTTTCTCCTTTTTTAAAAATTCTAATTGAGATTGGCCTGTACTTAAAAACAGGAAACACGAAGACTGAGTTGGGGCCTACAATAGCAAAGTAGGGCAATGAAGCGCTTCAGTTAGCTGGACAAAAAAGAGCTTTCTCTGCAATTTTTTCAAGCAGTTGCATTTTTTTCTCTTGCATTGTGCAGACTTGCAGCTGAAGTGCAACCCTGTGGAGATATATCTGATATACAGAGATGCAGGCAGGTGCTCCTTGTGGGACATGCCCTGGAGTCCCTTTTTCGAACTGCAACACTGCACAACCTTTTGACCTAAATACATGCAGCTCAAGTATGGAAGCAATTCTTAATTTTTGCAACAGCCATCTGCATGCTCAGAAAACATACAAAATCGTAGGAAGCTGAACTGTGGTTTACTGAAGTAGTCCAGATGCTTTGAATCATAGAAACTGCTGTCCTTGAGTTTATGTAAGGAACTGACCCACAACCTACCAGGCATGTTTTAACCAATTCTTCACTGTAAAAACTACCTTTTTCAGAAAGGAGATTGTGGAGCCCAGCTGCTCATTCTGAAAATCAGATGCATGTTGGTGAAACTAATAAGGGCTTGGATACTGAGGCAGACAGAATGAATCCAGGATAGCAATAGCAACAGCAATTAAGACTTATATACTGCTTCATAATGCTTTACAGCACTCTCTAAGCCCTTTAGAGTCAGCATATTGCCCCAACAATCTGGGTCCTCGTTTTACTGAGGAGGGAAGGCTGAGTCAACCTTGAGCTGGTCAGGATCAAACTCCTGGCAGTGAGCAGTTAGCCTGCAATACTGTATTCTAACCACTGCACTCTTGTACGGAGGATGCCTTTTGTACAGAAGCTGTGCATTCTGAATTATATACAGTGCATTCAGAAAGTATTTTAAAGTCCCCCTTTGCTTTTGACAATGTTATGCTGCAGCCTGATTCTAGTTGTTGGACATTTCTACAATTCTGTTTTCACTTTGTCATTATGAGGTACTGAGTGTAGATTAATGGGGAAAAAAGGAATTTCAACAACTATAGAATCAGGCTGCAGCATAACAGCATTGACAAAAGTGCAGGGAGCCTGAAAGCTTTCTGAATGCATTGTACATTTGGAACAGCATAATAGAAGAGGCAGATGCAGATGGAGATACAAATTGAGAAACCAGCATGTTAAATGAAACCTGTCTTTCTGTTAAACATATGCTAGTAAATAAAGGCTGCAGTGGAGTACTGACTTGAACGCACATCACATGTACAGATCTCCGCAGGGTGCTCTTGGAGCTACCTGGTATATGGGTGTCGTTGTTGTTGCCACTGTTGATAGCTCCACAATAGACGTGAGAGATTCTGAGAGAAGCAAATGGCACTTTGGTCTTCAAGAAATGTTACACATCTTCCTTTGAATCAAAATGATAGATCTTTTTTCACAAGCATCTGAGAAAGACACCATCTCATCTGGAATGCCACAAGGTAGTGATCTTCTGACCTGAAGGCCTTCCCTTCTGACATGAGGCCTCCTGCTTTTCAGGATCCCAAGGCCACAGAGAACAGTTCAATAAAGCCAGAACTTCTGGTGTGAATTTCACTCATAAATTCAGACCCTCCCGATTTCGTATGTAGTTTGGGGTGAGGGGTTCTGTGGGTGGTTTAGTCTGTTTTGTCTTTGAGATGGTAATGTTCTATAAAGGTGGAAGACATGGTTTATTATTGATTTTATGTAACAAAGGGAGGGATGTAATATAGTTCTATAAATCCTAACAAACATTATGGCCAGACCAAGGGGGTTTAAAAAGGATAGATGAAATAAGGGATTGTGATAATGCTTATGTCTAAAGCTATTGTATATTTTAAAAAGTGTTATGTTTTTTCTGCAATCTATGGCAATAATTCTCTTAAGTAATAGCAATAGCACTTAGACTTATATACTGCTTCGTAATGCTTTAGAGCCCTCTCTAAGCGGTTTATACAGTCAATATTGCCCCCCAAAATCTGGGTCCTCATTTTACCAACCTTGGAGAGAAGGGCGGCAGGGTCAACCTGGAGCCGGTCAAAATCGAATTGCTGACAGTCAGCAGAATTAGCCTGCAATACTGCATTCTAACCACTGCACCACCAGGGCTCATGGAAAAATAGAATTAGAAAATAAAGGTGTGATATATTAGTGCATAATTATATATATTTTTAGGACTTTTAGATCAGAATAATCTTAGATAATGCAGTATCAGGTATGGTTTTGCTGATACTTTTTGCACAAGCTTAAATTCCATGTACTAGTAGGCAAACCTGAGCCTTTACATACTTAATGTAAACTTTTAAATAGTGTATTTATGCATACAGATTGGAAGAAATAAGCAAACATAAAGTTGGCTTGCAAGACAAGATTTCAGTTAGCGAAATCAGGAATTCTTCCACTTACATGAAAGAATATTTTCTAAGCCATAAAAATAGAGATCAAAGTGCCATGGAGAAAAGGTTACACACAATCTGTTCTACTGATTCATGTTTTATATTTCCCAGTAGTCTTCTATAAATATTGTTTTTGAGGTATTGTAGCTAGGAAGAAAAACTTGTCTAGGCCATGTTTGCATGCTGTATAAAAACTGCCTATTTCTGGAACGCACATTGTAAACATAGCAATCCTATGTGTTTCCATACATTTTTAAATGCCATTTGTAAATTATTTAAAATATTGTATTTCACTGTCCAGATTTGTAAGGTATCTGAAGTTTGCGTTAATTTATTTAAGATTAATCAAAGTCCTATTTGTCAATGCTGCTAACTACGAATGTTATTGCTTGACAAGAGATGAAGAAGTAGCCATTTCATATGTTAAACTTGTGTATTGCTTTAAGAACTTTAGTTTAAGGTTGGGAGGGGGGATGAGTAGGATTGCACCTTTCAAGGCCATCTCTAACTAGAGAAGACCTTAGTGGGTTTTCTAACGGAAGGGAAACTGATTCTTTAAATTAATTGGAGAATATGATTAATGACAAAATTAGAAAGGTGGAGAATTGTGTTTTAATATATTGTGCAAGGGGTGGAGATTTCAGATTCCAGCTCCCTTCGAGCAAGCATTTGCCGGTGTATTAGGCTAATAAAGGACTTTTAAGGTAAACAATGCCTCAGAGTCACTTGAAAAGCCCATACGAAACTTGACATCAAGCTGGAATCCACACTACTTTTTAAACTAATTAGGGAGTCCTGACCTCCAGTCGCTGTCTCCAGGTTTGGGAGGCAGTCTGGCAAAGAGTTGGGGAAGATCCCATAATGGAGGGAGTAAAATTGCCTGAAGCCAACTCCCCGGCACCAGCAGATACCCCAGTGGGGGAAGGGCCAGCGAAGAAGCCAGCAGGGAGAGAGTTTCAGCAATCCTCCCAGCTGGGAGCTAGACCCAAACAACCAGGAGAATTGGTCTGGTTGTCAGAGTGGATTAAGCCCAGCAGAGACTCCAGGTGCCTCGGAGCAGCCAGGCCAGCTGAGATTGAATACTCGGGTGAGTGGAAAATCCTGTCTGCAGATCAGACTGCCTTCCAGACCCAGGAGTCCCCTGCCAAGCCCTCCAGACCCATAGAGACAGAGGACCCCAGCCTGGGGCCTCTGCAGCAATGGGAGGTTGGGAAGCCCCCACAAGTGAAAGGCCAACAACCTCTGAGCTTGCCCCAGCTAATAGAAGCCTTGCAACAGCTGGTGCAGAAGCCTGGAGACCAGGAGCTGGTGGGCGGACAACAGCAAGGGTGGCAGCAGCAAGACCCAAACGTGCAACCCCTGAAGGTACAGCAGGACCAGTGGAGCCAGCAGCAGGGGGGCCCCTGGCAGCCATTAAATCAGCAACCAGAGTGGGGCCAGCAGCAACTGGAGACACAACAACAGCAGTGGGGGCCCTGGCAGCCAGTGAATCAACAACCAGGAGGGGGCCAGCAGCAACTGGGGTCACAACAACAGCAGTGGGGGCCCCAGCAACCGTTGATCCAACAACCAAGAGAGGGCCAGCAGCAATGGGGGCCCCAGCAGCCATTGAACCAACAACTAGGGTGGGGCCAGCAGCAATGGGGCCCCCAGCAAGCAATGATGAGCCCACCCTTCAGAGCAACCTTCGATGGGGACCCAGAGAAACTGATTTTTTTTCCTCAACCAAGTACGCTCTCACTTGAATCGCTGGGGTCACTCTTACCCAGACCTGGGTGCGATGGTCGATGTGATTGCATCCAACCTAGAGGGAGAAGCATCTGAATGGTTGAACAATTTATATAGGAAAATATTTGAGGACCCATCCATTGCCCTCAAAGCGGAAGAACAAATCCATAAGATAAAGCAAGCCGGCCTGCTCTAGAGTACGTGCGGGAGTTTTGAAAGATGGCAGGTCGGATAGAGATATGGCCTGAACAATCAATAATTCATCTTTTTAGAGAAGGGTTAGATGACCACCTTTCTCAAGCATGTATCTACCAAGCTGAACCCGACCAGCTGCATGAATGGTACCAGGCAGTGGTGAAATTAGATGTCCAGCTCGCCCACTATAAAAAGCCTCCCCCACCTGAAGCTGCGCCAAAACCAAGATCCAGATGGCTACCACCCCCCCGAAAACCCCCAACAACTGTTACAGCCGAAAGACCTAGACCACCTACAGGTCCACCAATCAAGTGCTTTCAATGTGGACAGCAGGGACATCGAGCAGCAAACTGCCCAGTTCCTTACTCACAACAGCAGAGTAGACCAGATCCAACAACGAGGAAGAAACCCGCACAGCAGCCATTGAGAGAAAAGTCCAACTGGGCCACCCAGGAGCCCATTACCCAGGTTACGTTCCCCACCCAGGAGGACGCTGACCCACCGACCGGACCCACCCCCACTTTACCCGGTTTTGACAGCGACGATGAAGGGGAGAACGACCTGATGGTGAGTCGACGCATCCTACCTTTTTTATTGCCTGCTAAACTCACCCTGTCAACAAAAGTGCGTATAGTCAAGGCTATGGTCTTCCCAGTTACAATGTATGGCAGTGAAAGCTGGACCATAAGAAAGGCTGAGCGCCAAAGAATTGAAGCCTTTGAACTCTGGTGCTGGAGAAGACTCCTGCGAGTTCCTTGGACTGCAAGGCGATCAAACCGGTCAGTCCTAGAGGAGATCAACCCTGACTGCTCTTTAGAAGGCCAGATCCTGAAGCTAAAACTCAAATACTTTGGCCACCTAATGAGAAGGAAGGACTCACTGGAGAAGAGCCTAATGCTGGGAAAGATTGAGGGCAATAGAAGAAGGGGACGACAGAGAATGAGGTGGCTGGATGGAGTCACTGAAGCAGTAGGCGTGAGCCTAGATGGACTCCAGAAGATGGTAGAGGACAGGAAGGCTTGGAGGAACATTGTCCATAGGGTCGCGATGGGTCAGACACGACTTCGCAACTAACAACAACAACAACAAAACTCATAATCCCTAAGTCAGGGGCACAAGTAGACCTGAAAGTGCTACTTGATACCAGCTGCTTCCGATGCATCATTAGCCTGTCATGTGCCTTGAGACTGGGCATTGTTGTGACTCAGGGCCAGCCGGTGGGTCCGACAGCCGGGTCCGATGTATCGGAGGACTCAGATGTGGGGGAGGAGGGAAACGAACCGGCTGATGATGATTTGGAGGCTTTGCAGAGTCCTCAGCCGGGGACCTCTTCTCAGCTGTGTGAGCCCGAGAGTGCGGAGGATGATGACCCACAGCTGGCCCTGTTCAAGGACGCCCGACGTAGGAGGCAGACGAGCAGGGACAAACAAAGAAAGACTATGGGACTCCTCGGGAGGAGGCACAGGGAGACCACGCCCTGAGCTCTCTATAAAAGAAGTGTTTGGGGAGGGGCTAGTTGCTGAAAGCAACTTTTTCGTTTGAGAAGACAAGCTCTTGTGTTTTGTTATCTGCGAAATTAAACCTTGGCAGAAGCCTTTTAGCCTTGGACGCTTTCCAGACTCGTCTCTTAATTAGGGGTTGGGAGAAGAGGGCTGGTTCAGAACAGTTTGCTTTCAGCCACCCACCCCTTAATACTACGATGGAGCAGCTTCTTGCCGAGAATGCCCAGCTCAACCAGCAACTCACCTTGCTGGCCACTCAGGTGGCACAACTGCAGGCTCAGGTACATGCTGCCCCCCCACCCAGGAGGAAATGTCAGTTAGCTATGCCGGATAAGTTTGCTGGTAAACCAGAACTGTTTCCTGCCTTCCTGGGACAATGCCAGCTTTATATCAGCGTGAGAGCAGCTGATTTCCCCACTGACCGTGATAAGGTGGGATTCGTGTTGAGCCTTCTGTCGGGAGATGCAGCTCGTTGGGGCACGCCTCTGTTGGCACAGCCTAGCCCTTTGTTGGATAACTTTGGGGGGTTTTGTGACCATATGCGCCTCATGTACGAGGACCCGATTAAGGCGCAGACCGCCACCCGACGTCTGAAAGCTTTGAGGCAGGGTCAGCGCCCCCTACAGGCCTATATCAGCGATTTCCGGCTGCTTAGCCAGGATTCCGCCTGGAATGAGGCTGCGCTCGTGGATGCCTTTCAGGATGGCTTGTCAGAGGAGATGTTGGATGAGCTGGCCCGCGTGGACATTCCCTCAGATCTGAATGGGCTGATCCATCTTTGTCTGCGGATCGATGCCCGGCTGCAGCAGCGTAAGAGTCGCCGTGCCACCCCACAGACCCCTGCCGCCCCTGTTGTGCGTGAGCCCCCAGTCCAGAGGGAGGAGCCAATGGAGCTGGGTGCCGCCAGGTCCCGTCTATCGGTGACGGAAATGGACAGACGACGATCGGAGGGGTTGTGTTTTTACTGTGGGGACCCTGGACATTTGGCTGCTTCTTGCCCAAAGAAGCGTCAGCGGGCGTCAGTGACCAAGCCAGCTCCGAGAAAGTCCCCTGCTTTGCTATCGGGAAACGGTCCGAGCCCGATCTAGACGGTGTGAAAGATCGGGCGACCCACAACGATCACGCCGAGCGACGCCGTTCCGACGGTGCCTGTGAACCTCCACGGCATTTGATTTTGGAGGCACGACTGATCCTTCCTGGCAAGCCAGAGGGGATTCCGGTCCATGCCTTAATTGACTCTGGGGCTACTACTAACTTTATGGATTCGGCCTTTGTGGCCAAATGGGCTGTTCCCCAGTGTCCGGTGGATCCGCCCATGCTTGTGGAGACCATCGATGGTCGAGTGCTCCTGTCCGGGCCTATCACGGACGCCACGCAACCCGTGTGTATGGCCATCAGTACCCATGTGGAGGCCATTCAGTTTTACGTCACTTCGGATCTGCACTTCCCCGTGGTCTTGGGACTGGCGTGGCTCCGGGCGCATGATCCACAGATCTATTGGTCTCAGAACTTGGTCACCTTCCCAAGTTTGCAGTGCGTGGACCACACCCGCCATATCTGTGCCGGCCAGGTGGAGGGTTCCTCAGGGGTTTCCTTGCCTCCCGTACTGTCCGACTTTGCTGACGTGTTCAGCGAGTCAGAGGCGGACCAATTACCCCCGCACAGGCCCTACGACTGCTCCATTGACCTAGTCCCTGATGCGCCTCTCCCAGTGGGGCGTTTGTACTCCATGTCGGAGCCCGAGTTGGCCGCATTGCGGGACTTCCTGACAAAGAACTTGGCTCGTGGATTCATCCGGCCCTCGTCCTCGCCAGTGTCTGCGCCCGTGCTCTTCGTCAAAAAGAAGTCGGGCGAGTTACGGCTTTGCTGTGACTACCGGAAACTCAACGCTATCACGGTGCGTAACCGCTACCCGCTGCCCCTCATCCCCGAGCTCTTGGACCGACTCCGGGAGGCTAAGATCTTCACGAAACTGGACCTGCGTGGAGCTTACAACCTCGTCAGGGTTCGGCCGGGTGATGAGTGGAAGACAGCGTTTGGTACTCGCTATGGACATTTCGAGTACATGGTGATGCCGTTTGGCCTGACCAACGCCCCCGCTGTGTTTCAGCATTTTATGAACGACATCTTTCGGGATCTGTTGGACCAGTTTGTTGTGATTTACCTGGACGACATCCTGATTTACTCCCCGTCGCGTGAAGCGCATCATCAGCATCTCCGTCAGGTCCTGCAGCGCCTCCGGAAACATCGGCTGTTTGCCAAGTTGGAGAAGTGCCAGTTCTACCAGGTGACCATTGATTTCTTGGGCCACCGCATTTCTCCTGAGGGCATCGCCATGGATCCAAGTAAAGTTGAGTCGTTGCAGAGTTGGCAACCCCCGCGTCGCGTGAAGGATGTTCAGCGACTTCTTGGATTTGCCAACTACTATCGGACATTCATCCCTGGCTTTGCTGCCTTGACAGCCCCCCTCACCCGGCTCCTGCAGAAGAAGACTCGGTTCCAGTGGAACGCCCCCGAACAACAGGCGTTCCAAGCTTTGAAGGACGCCTTCATGAAGGAGCCCATCTTGAAGCATCCTGACCCGCAACGGCCGTTTGTCGTGGAGGCGGACGCCTCCGACATTGCCATTGGGGCCGTGTTACTCCAGGCAGCGACGCCCAACGGTACCCTTTTCCCTTGCGCGTATCACTCTCGGAAATTGAATCCCTCGGAGCGCAACTATACCATCTGGGAGAAGGAGCTACTGGCCATCAAGGCGGCGTTCGAGGCTTGGAGGCATCATCTGGAGGGGGCGCGGCATCAAATCGAGGTCCGGACGGACCACAAGAATCTGGAAAGCCTGCAGACCGCTCGGAATTTGAACCAACGCCAGATCCGGTGGTCCCTCTTCTTTGCGAGGTTTGACTTCCGGGTGCGGTACATACCAAGCGGGCACAACCAGAGAGCGGATGCTCTGTCCAGGAAGCCCGAGTACACCCAAGTGGAAGACAAGCTTCCGCCCAGGACAGTGATCCCCGTCGAGTCTTTTGCTGCGGTACGGGAGCCGGTGGATATACGGGCTCGGATCCGGGAGGCGCAGCAGCAGGAGGCGTGGGTGGCTCAGCGGAAGGAAGAGGTGGGGCCAGATTCACCTTGGTCGGTCACGGATGGACTCCTGTATTATCGTGACCGGCTCTATGTTCCAGGAGGGCCACTCAGGGGACTCGTCCTCAGCCAATGTCATGATAACCCGGCTGCGGGGCATTTTGGCCTGTTCAAGACTCTGAACCTGGTCTCCCGTACTTTCTGGTGGCCCCGAGTCCGACACGATGTCCAGTCTTATGTCACCTCCTGCGTCCCATGCAGGCAGGCCAAGTCAGCGACAGGGGCCCCGCCTGGTTTACTGCAGCCTTTGCCAACGCCCAAGAGACCCTGGGGGGCTGTGTCCATGGACTTTCTGACGGATCTACCCCCATCCTCCGGCTTCACGACAGTGTTTGTGGTGGTGGACATGTTGACCAAGATGGCGCACTTCATCCCCTGTCGCGGCTTACCGTCAGCTCGCGCCACTAGTCGCATGTTCATCCAACAGGTGTTCCGGCTGCACGGCCTTCCCGACAGGGTCGTCTCCGATAGGGGGGCCCAGTTTACAGCCCGCTTCTGGCAGGAGTTGATGCGGGCGTTGGACATTAAGGTTTGCCTCTCGTCCGCGCATCATCCTCAGACCGACGGGGGTACCGAGAAGGTCATCGGCATCTTAGAGCAGTATCTGCGCTGCTATGTTAACCTGCAGCAGGACAACTGGGTGGACTATTTGGCCATAGCCGAGTTTGCCTTTAATAACTCGCAACACACCTCCACGCAGATGACACCGTTCTTGGCCAACGTGGGTTATCACCCCAGGTTCTTCCCTCTTTCTCCCGTGGACTCACCGGAGCCGGCAGCGAACGAATTCATGGCGGAGTTACAGGCGATCCATCGGTTGGTGCGACGGCAGCTGGAGAAGGCCAAGGCCGACTACAAGAGGTTCGCCGATCGGTCGAGAAGGGATACGCCTCCACTATCGGTGGGGGATCGGGTCTGGCTGTCCACCAGGAACCTACCATCCACTCGGCCGGCGAGGAAGCTGGACCACCGTTACCTTGGACCGTTCCCAGTCGAGGCCGTCATCAACCCGGTCGCCTATCGTTTAACTCTGCCACGTTCCCTGCGCGTGCACCCCGTCTTCCATCGGTCCTTGTTGGTCCCCGAACAACCGGCCTGTCCACTTCGCCAAGCGGAACCTCCCCCATCAGGAACTCGTGATGGAGGCAGCACCCCCGAGTACGAGGTCGCCAGCATCAGGGATTCCCGCTGGCTGAAAGGTCGCTTCCAGTACCTGATCGAGTGGAAAGGGTACGGGCCGGAGGACTTCACATGGGAAGACGCGACCGCCGTTCATGCCCCTGCGTTGGTGACTGCTTTTCACGAACAGTTCCCATCCCGACCGCATCCGGATCGGCAGACCCGAGGGAAGGGCCCTGCGGTGCGGGATAGTGTTGTGACTCAGGGCCAGCCGGTGGGTCCGACAGCCGGGTCCGATGTATCGGAGGACTCAGATGTGGGGGAGGAGGGAAACGAACCGGCTGATGATGATTTGGAGGCTTTGCAGAGTCCTCAGCCGGGGACCTCTTCTCAGCTGTGTGAGCCCGAGAGTGCGGAGGATGATGACCCACAGCTGGCCCTGTTCAAGGACGCCCGACGTAGGAGGCAGACGAGCAGGGACAAACAAAGAAAGACTATGGGACTCCTCGGGAGGAGGCACAGGGAGACCACGCCCTGAGCTCTCTATAAAAGAAGTGTTTGGGGAGGGGCTAGTTGCTGAAAGCAACTTTTTCGTTTGAGAAGACAAGCTCTTGTGTTTTGTTATCTGCGAAATTAAACCTTGGCAGAAGCCTTTTAGCCTTGGACGCTTTCCAGACTCGTCTCTTAATTAGGGGTTGGGAGAAGAGGGCTGGTTCAGAACAGGCATACAGGCCAAGCCGCTCTCCAAACCTGTGAGGTTCAAGCAAGCCATTGGCTCCCTAATGGGAGGGACTTTAGTCACGCAATTAACGGAGCCCTTACGCCTGGAAATAGGCGAGCACTGGGAGTTTATTTGCTTCCTGGTAGCTCCAAAGATGTCTGAGACTGTGATCCTAGGACTAGCCTGGCTAGACAAATGGAAGTCATTTATCTGGTGGGAAAAAGGAATGAGAACTGTGAGATTACCCATAGGGCCCGATCCCCATTGATTCAACAGATGTTACAGGGGATTTTAGCCCACCCAATGAACAAGCGCACATGGCTGCCTTACGGCCACCTGGCGAGCTGCTCATCCCCAGCGAGTATCAGGACCTAGCGGAGGCGTTTAGTGAGAAAGAATGCAATACATTGCCTCCTCACTGTCCCAATGATTGTTCCATTGAACTGTTACCTGGAGCCAAACTCCCCCGACCAAGAATGTACGCTATGTCCCCCCTTGAAATGGAGGAGATGCAGCAATATGTGGATACAAACTTAGCGAGGGGATTCATCGAACGGGCCAAGTCAACTGTGGGATCCCCTGTGTTGTTCAAAGAGAAAAAAGATGGGTGTCTACATCTCTGCCTGAACTATAAAGGTCTAAACGCTGTGAGTGTGGAAAATAAATACCCTCTCTCCCTCCTGAAAGACTTGCTAACCCACCTGGAGAAGGGGAGCATCTTCACCAAGTTAGACCTGAGAGAAGCATATTACTGGGTAAGAATAAAGGAGGGAGATGAGTGGAAGACAGCCTTCAACTGCCCCTTGGGGAGCTACCAATTCAAAGTCATGCCATTTGGACTGCAGGGGCCCCCAGCCATATTTATGCAGTTGATTAATGAGGTCCTACATGAACACCTACACAAAGGGGTCCTAGTATACCTTGATGACATCCTGATATACAGCACAAATATGACTGACCACATAAAACTGATCAGAGAAGTGTGAAACTATTGAATGCCAAACTTTATGTCAAATTGTTGAAATGTGAATTTCACCAAACCCGATTAGATTATCTTGGCTATAAAATCTCCAATGAGGGCATCGAAATGGACCCAGTCAAAGTAAAAACCATAATTGAATGGCAGCCCCCCAAAACCCGCAAACTCCAGAGCTTTCTAGGGTTTGCCAACTTTTACCGTCAATTTATTCCCTTTTGCTGAGATTGCTCTACCTCTTACAGAACTACTCAAAACGGGCGAGGGGGAAAACCGCGACCTGGCCAACCACTAGCATGGACTATGAGTTGTCAGAAAGCTTTTGAGAATTTAAAAAGACTATTTGCAGCTGAACCAGTCCTAAAGCATCCCTGCCCAGGGGAGCCCTTCGTAATTGAGGCAGATGCCAGCGACGTGGCAGTAGGAGCGGTGTTATTGCAAAAGAATAAAAGTGGGGTCCTGCAACCTTGTGCTTACACCTCAAAGAAATTTACTGAAAGCGAGAGGAGATGGACAATCTGGGAGAAGGAGGCCTTCGCTATTAGGTGGGGGCTATTAAACTGGTGGCACTACTTAGAAGGGAGCAAGGTGCCTTTTGAAGTATGGACAGATCACAAAAATTTAGAGGCACTAAAAACTCCCCGTAAATTATCCCCAAAACAAGTACGATGGGCACAGTACTTCAACCATTTTAACTTTACTCTAAAGTACATACCAGGAAGAAAAAACTTCCTAGCTGATGCGCTCTCCCGATTGCCACAGTACAAAAGCGAACACGAGGCAATTATCCCCAGTCCACAAACTGCGGCCCAACCTACACCTCGCAGGACCCCTAATCCTGATGATCCCGGGGTAAAGAAAATAAAGCGAGAACTCCTCACCGATCAATGGTTTAAAGACAATCAGACATCCCTAACATGCAGGGATGGTCTGGCTTACAACAGGGGGAAATTGTACTTGCCTGAAGCTCTTTGTGTTAATGCCCTCAAACACAGCCATGATGTCAAACAGGCTGGACATTTCGGATATGTAAAAATGCTACATCTCACTCGCCGGCAATTTTGGTGACTGGGACTAAAACGAGACGTAGAAAACTATGTCAAGTGCTGTACTGTATGTGCCACCATGAAAAGAATCCCAGGAAAGACCCCTGGGTTACTGGAACTGGCGGCTGAACCTTCTCAATCATGGGAAGAAATAGCTATGGACTTTATAGTAGACCTACCCGACAGTAGAGGAAATACTGTCATTTGGACTGTGATAGATCTATTTTCAAAACAGGCTCACTTTATCGCCTGCAAAGGACTTCCATCGGCTCAACGCCTGACTAAATTGTTCCTAAAACATATCTATCGACTACATGGCACCCCTAAGCGAATAATTTCGGACAGAGGGGTGCAGTTCACAGAGAAATTTTGGAGACTTTCTTAAATTAATTGGATCATCTCAAGGCCTATCAACTGCTTTTCACCCGGCTACTAACGGAGCCGCAGAATCTGCCAACAAAATGGTGCAACAATACCTTAGATGCTACGTCTCTTACCAACAAACAAACTGGACTGACCTCCTCCCTTTTGCAGAGGTGGTTTACAATAATTCAGTACATAGCAGCACCGGCTACACTCCTTTCCGTGTAGCCACAGGGAAAGAATTCAACCCCATACCAGAATACCCTCAGTTACCCTCCGCTTCCCAGACTCCTGATCATTGGGTGAGGGGTTGGGAAGAAGTTTGGAAAAATACAAAGGTGGCCTTAAAAAAGACCTTTGAGACCTACAAAAAGCAAGCTGACAAAAAGAGAGCTCCCCAAAGAACATTCCAAGTTGGGGAAAAGGTCTATTTGTCGACCAAATACTTATGCCTTAAACTACCCAATAAGAAATTGGGACCAAAATTATTGGGGCTTTTCCCCATTGTGAAAATCATCAACCCGGTCACAGTAAAATTGAAACTACCCAGAGTTTTGGGAAAAATTCACCCGGTGTTCCATTGTAGCTTGCTGAAACCTTTTTGAACCTCCACATTAAGACCTCCCCCTAAGAAAGCACCTGGACCCCTCGTGGTAGCAGGTCAGACCCATTATGAAGTGAAACATATTCTTGACTCTAGAATCTTTAAGGGAAAATTGCAATACCTAGTACAATGGAAGGGATACCCATTGTCTGAAGCCATTTGGGTGAAATCTACTGATGTGAAAGCTGACAGACTTATCAAAAGGTTTTATGAGAAACACTCCAACAAACCAAAAGCCAGTTCCTAACTTGTGTTTTGTTTACATTACAGGATCTGTCTTGTTTGTAAGAGGGGGTGGATGTCAATGCTGCTAACATCAAATGTTGCTTGACAAGAGATGAAGAAGTAGCCATTTCATATCTTAAACTTGTGTATTGCTTTAAGAACTTTAGTTTAAGGTTGGGAGGGGGGACGAGTAGGATTGCACCTTTCAAGGCCATCTCTAACTAGAGAAGACCTTGGTGGGTTTTCTAACGGAAGGGAAACTGATTCTTTAAATTAATTGGAGAATATGATTAATGACAAAATTAGAAAGGTGGAGAAATGTGTTTTAATATATTGTGCAAGGGGCGGAGATTTCAGATTCCAGCTCCCTTCGAGCAAGCATTTGCAGGTGTATTAGGCTAATAAAGGACTTTTAAGGTAAACAATGCCTCAGAGTCACTTGAAAAGCCCATACGTCGGAAACATGACACTATTATTTCCTCAAATGGAATGTCAATTACATATTGGCTTCTCCATGAGAAATAAAACATGAAATATTATTTATTTTGGTTTAGCATTCCACTTTGCAATCATATTCTGTGTAAAAAACAGATTACATAAATTCCCCTCTCATCCCATTTAATGTACCATAGCAGTCTAAAAAATGGAATTTGATACAAATAAGACATCCATTAAGTTTAAAGACTTTCAGCAATATTTATTTTGAGAACAAAATACTTTATTTGTCAATAAAACTATAGTTTACAGTAGAATATACTAAATAAATTATGTAATTTATCCTTTACAAGCAATATATCTAATCACAAATATTTCAAAGACAATATATGTACACAACATAAGGCTTTGTTATAAATAGCTTCTTTATTTCACTAATAAACAGTGAAAATTTCTTTATAGAAGATAGTTTCCATAAAGTTATGTGCAGACATACTAACTCTTGTATGAAATTAACAGATGAACAATCATAATTCTGGGGGAAGGGGAGAAAAGCAGAATTGATTTATAGAATAGTCACCACCGTGAAGATGGCTCTTTAAATAGGAAAGGTGGATTAGATATTTTTGTCCATGTTCACTGAATACATGCAAATGAAAATACCACCTTCAAGTCCTAAAAAGACAATAGGAAAGTAGAAGTAGAAGCTAAAAGGATGGAAGAGGCAAGGCTTCACAGTTGAGCAGGCAACAGCAGGCCATGATTAATTGTGGAATGTTTCCCATTTCATCTGCTGAGTCTAGGGTGAGATGTCTATAGTTCATGAGCCGTTTGATGATTTCTGTAGAGCTCTGATGATTAAGACTTTGTTTACCAGGCTTAACAAAAACTTTCCTCAAAATCTGGAGTGCAGAAAGTGCATTTATTAAAATATGCTCATTTTCTTTCATCTTCCGTTACTGTAAAAAAAAGAAAACATTTTACAAAAGAACAAATCCATTTTCTTACACGTGTAAGGCCTAAAATGTTTTGCTGCCTTTGTGCACTGTTTTTTTTGTCCTAAGATAGTTATAGATCAGCTTTTCTATAGTAACCACACCATGTTTTAATACTGTATATTTATTATACATTAATGACAGCTACCTGCTGCAATCTATTCTTCTTCTTCTAAAAACACAAAATGGTACACATTAGAAACTAATTTTTGAGTAATACTTTGGCAGTTAAAACTGACTCTCCACTGGCACAATAATGATATTTGGGATGTTTTTATGCTCTGTTCCCAATTATATGTATATTTGCCTTCCTTTTTTTTCCTTATTGCTCACTCTTTTTCAGTTGGCGTTCCAATTCTGTTACATGACCAAATCTGCAGTACATAAGGGGACACACACTGGAAAAAAAAGGCTTCCTATAATAAATGATCTTGCCCTATATTCAATCTTTAGAAACAAAAATGTATACTAATAATAAAATAAAAACATGCTGCCTATATGCCTGCTAAATATTTTTGGTAGAAAACAAAAATCACTCAATATCAAAATGATGAGATATCTCTCTTTCTTCATGTGATACTCTTTATTAGAAAAACATGTTTGTGTATTTCAGAAAGTAGTAGTATCTTTGAGTTGAAGGACAGTACTGCCTTACACCTGGGAGGACTGGTTGTGGGACCACAATATAGTATCACCTGTACCATCAAAATTAAAACCACTAGAAAGTCTGGCTTCCAAGGTGGTTCTTCTCCATTTTTAACAATATCAATGTTTCTCTTCTGCTTAGCCTTAGACAAAGCTTACTATATGACTTCACATTAATTTTGTCACATTGGTATGAACTATATTAACATATTCAGCTTTAAATTAAATTTTGCACAGACTTCTAGTATTTGTTAAAAAATTGTGATGCTATTTAAAATGTTATGTAAAAAAATAGCTTACAAACTAACACAAACAACAAAACAACACCTCCACCCAAAACCCCATCAAGCTATTTTTATAGCCTTCCACATTAACAGAAAAGTAAATGTTGGGAAGCATGTTAGAAATCTAATGCTGCTCAAAAAAAAAAGTACCCAGCAACTATAAATTGTACTCAATTACGGTATACTGAAAATGTCGGTAACCGTTCATGGTTCCTGGCATGAGTCATATAGTACATAATGTGCAGCATAATTAGATAATACATGAGATATTGATGATACTACTACATAACAGATTATTTACTAACTACACATGAATAGCAGTATTGTGATACTCAATACACTAGAAAAACCCTTCCCAGCCTGGCATCCTTCAGATATGTGGTAGTACAATTCACAGAAAATGCATCCCTAACACATGGGAGAGGTTAAAAATATTCTATTTATTTAAATAAATTTATATAGCTGCCCATCTTATGCTGAACTCTGGGTGGCTCCCAATCAACAATTAAAACTTCTAAAAACCAACACAATACATAAATCTATAAAAGCCACTTCATAAAGCCCCTAAAAATAGAGAACTGTGCTTAAGTTAATTATACACCCATTAGCAATGGAAGTACTGAATAGATTGGAGAAGCTATCAGTATCCTTCAAGTAATGCACAATACACTGTATTGCAAACTCAGATATTCAAAGTCAGGTATCAATATTTTAAATGTCTTTTAAAAAAATCAGTTCAGTATTATAGATATATCTAAAGAGCCTTTCTATCTTAGAGAGGCTGCTGAGATACATATCAGAAAATGCATCTCAATCTATATTTTTTATCTCAGCATTTCCTGGAGATTGTGAAGCTAAAGTGTATACATAAAGGAAAAAGGAATGAAACCTGGAAAGCCCTGAGTGAGAATGTATATATTAATGGGCAAGGAAAGGAATTAGACAAAGAGAGAATTTTCTTATTATATCCGAAAGGAAATGAAGCTGTTTTACTGTTCAAATCTAAGGCCTTATTAGTTAGATGTGCACTGTGCACAACTCAAAGGGTACTGATAGCTTCGCCAATCTATTCCCTTATTTATATTGCTGATGGCTATATAATTAACATTAATAGAATTCTACATTTTTAGGGGCACCTAGCTTTAATAGATTTATGTATTATGCTGTTGTTACTGAGGTTGTTTAGGGTTGGAGTTCTTACTTTTATATCACCTATTAATTATTTGAAGGCCAAGATAGCTGGAATTGTGTTAGTAGCTTATAAATCTAGCAGATCATGTTGGTAATTAATGCTTGAAAACTGGGAATTATATTTATAACCCATATTTTGCCCCGTTTAAATATAAAACAGGCAACTGTTTCATGTTTAAAAGATATAAAAAGATTTACGGAGAACAACCATGCACTTAAATACAGGTAGTCCTCGACTTACAACAGTTCATTCAGTGCCCATTCAAAGTTACAGCGGCACTGAAAAAGTGACTTACGACCGTTTTTCACATTTACGGCCGTTGTAGCTTCCCCTGATTTACATTCAGATGATTGAAAATTGACTCACATTTATGACGGTTGCAGTGTCCTGCGGTCATGTGATCAGTTTTTGCGACCTTCTGACAAGCAAAGACAATGGGGAATCCAGATTCACTTAACAACCATGTTATTTACGTAAAAATGCAATGATTCACTTAACGACTGGGGCAAGAAAAGTCGTAAAATGAGGCAAGCTCACTTAACAAATGTTTCACTTAACAACATAAATTTTGGGCTAAATTGTGGTCGTAACCTGAGGACTACCTGTAGTGCAGTTACATTTACAATTTAAAAATATTTTTTTAAAAAACTGAACTTATGAAACTGACCATTGGGATAAATAGCAGTACATTATTGCTTTGTCGGGAACTCCCCGGGCAAACAGTAAGTTAGACGTTTTGTACCTACCTGTACACGAATGACATGTCAAGTCAAATAAAAGATGCCTATGCTATTTTATCAACAATAGGTGGCAGCATTGTGTTTTGAAAGATAACATGAAACTTGTTTACTGTTTCTTTGAAGACCTAGAAGGTTCTAGTTTTGGCAACAGCATTATAATATTCACTTAACGAAATAGCTGCAATGCTAATTTTAATCTTGAAAAATAACTGATAAAGAGAATGATTGTTATAATTATAACTGAATTATTCTATACTTGCAATGAAATTGTTAGATTTAACACATGCATGAATTGACCTTATCCCACCAAGAACAAGCCAGGAATAAGCTCTATTCGAAAACTACTCATTATTTAGTTTATCAATATTTCCAGTAGTGATGCATATCACAGCCGAAGATGACAGAACTTGATAAAAAGGCCCTGAGTTTCTGTTTGGCCACACATATCTAATGGCATTGAATTTTTGACTTGTTTTCTCCAGCTTTTTTACTTCACGTTCTTTCTCTACTACTGTACGCCTTGAATTTATTGTGAGTTATTTTGTATTCATGCACTCAGATAGTCAAAATAAAAAGATACTAAATCATCTTAGGATAATGTTTTACTTTAAAATGAAAGCAGAGATTTCTAACAGAATCTTGGCTGCTCGGATCAAGCTTTTCATTCAGAGTAACTAGGGTGCCTGTGTATATGAATGCTAACACTGGGACAAAAGAGCAAAAACAAAGACTGCTTATTGGTGATTTCCAGTTTTTGTTGCTTTGCTACAAACTCTCACTCAAGAAGAGGCTGCTGTGTTTAGTCTCCAAAGTAAGAAACTCACACAAACTATTGAGTTTGCTTCTCAGGATGAAACAACGAAGTATCAACATAGGCCTTTCAGTGCATATCAACATAAAAATATACTATTACTTGGACCTTCTCTTTCTCATACAACAAACAAGAAATGCTTTTACTCAGTTTCGCGCGCGCGCGCGCGCACACACACACACAAGCACACACACACACAAAATAAGAGAAGTCCCGAACTAAAGCAGCTGATAGAATGGATTTGCAGCTAAGTAACAAACTGTATTTATTCTGAGTAGGGTAGCTACAATCAGTCAAAACTAGAACATTAAAGAAAACTTCCTGAGCAGAGGTCTGCATTATGCTATCTTTTTATAACTAGCAACAACAACTTTATTGATTAGCCCTTGGGCCATATCAAAGTACAAAGTTCCAGCAACAAACCGTCACCAAAACTTGATAAAAGCAATCCAAAATGGAATTTGATAAAATACAATTTAAAATGGAATTAAAATACAATTTAAGTTGAAATAGTAATAAAATACAAATTTAAGATATAGATAAAATATGATAACATTATATTTCGGAGTCGCCCTTACAATCTACCCCAATCAGTCCCACATATGCAGATCTTAACCGGATCATTTTGTTTAAATACTGTGCTACGTTGAATGTTATTTTCAAGTTCTGGCCGGACATAAGGCAAGTTATTTTGATATGGGGATCCCAATGGGTCATTCGTTTGGTATATAGACCAAGATACCTGTCTCTCACCCTCTTATACAGACAACAGTCAAATAGGATGTGAGCCAGGTCCTCTACCTCTGCCGCTCCGCAAATGCAGAGACGCTCATTGTATGGTATAGGCTATCTTTTTATAGTTCCCCTGCAGGAAACCGTTATGGTTAATAAAAATTAAAAATGGATTCAAGTGTCCTGACATCTGCCATGTTGAATATAGAGGCAGTGCTGACACAGGCAGTTGCCGGAAGCTACTCTGGCATTACAGTATTCCTAACAGGTTTCTCTTCCCTAAAATCTGTATTTCCCCCCCCCCCAAAAAGGTATATTTTATTTCTTAAAATACTGTATAATTATTAATGTCAAGAAAGACTTACTCTTGAGGTCGTAGTTTTCCCAAACATGATCTATTTTAATGAATATGCAAGTGGAAATGAAAGACTCTTGGAAATTAACAGAATAATCTGTAAGAATAACCAATCTGCTAGTTCCATCACACTACAAGAGATGAAAAGATTACCCCACCCCCCACCCCCACCGGTCACTTCCCAGATGGCCCATGGTCATCTTCATTAGTGAGATCCTTGAAATGCAAAGACTCAGAAGTGCTTGGGAGACAAGAATTGGGTAGTGGGATAAACTGAGAGTTCCCACTTGTGGAAAATGGATTCACCCATGGTTCTGCAAAACTCTAATGCTCTACTTGAAAACCATTTCCTGAACTAAAAATAAATCCACTATCAAACAAGGGTGTCAACATTATGTATGGAGGTCCTCAAAATTAGAGCATCCTACATTATCAATGCTGTAAAAATATAAAGAGATAGCTTGGCAAATACTTTACATTTTCTAGATTATGGGATGAAATAGGAATGAAATATTTACACCATACTATGAGCAGATTACAGCACATGACGATTCAGAGTTAAGTTGAAACATAAATTGCTAAGCACATTGATTTGTGCTTTAAATTGTAAGCCGCCCTGAGTCTTCGGAGAAGGGCGGGATATAAATGGGATTAAAATAAAAATAAATAAATAAAATAAATGCTTTAAAAATGTAATCAAAACACTACTAACATGATTGGACAACTTACTAAATATACATCCAGGACAGAGGCATTATCAGTCTCAGTTTCCACCGTGCTCTGTTCTGAAGTCAAGCAGATGGCACTGTCTTCTAAAGTGAATGTTGAACTTGAAGGCAACCCTTTACTGGATGAGAAAAGAAGATACGATGAACACTCATAAAATGAAGAACTGTTTTGGCCTTTCCTGGCCTACTAAAGAGCTTTCTACATATTTGTTCAAGCTCTGGTTAATGCTGGGTTGCCATGCAACTCTACCAAAATATTACTTAATCAAAGACCAAGCCCTTTGGCATCCAGTAACTTGCCAGGCCTCAAAGCTACAATACCCTGGCTGCTACTTGGAGGAGATGAAAAGTTATGAAGGGCATGAAGGAAAGATCATAAGAAGAAACCTCTACTTGCTATGGGATGACCCTAGGCCAGGGGTAGGCAACCTCGGCTCTTTTATGACTCGTGGACTTCAACTCCCAGAATTCCTGAGTCAGCTGACTCAGGAATTCTGGGAGTTGAAGTCCATGAGTCATAAAAGAGCCGAGGTTGCCTACCCCTGCCCTAGGCAGAAGAATGCTAGGAGATTAGCAATATACAATTGTGGCTATGAAGATTTCTATGAGTGCTGCTGACCTGTTCTCAAGCGCTTTCTCTAGAAACACAATCTTCTGAATTGTGATTTTGCTATATGTTCCTAGCATGCATTATATTAAAATAATTAACAGGAACAATAGAAATATTCCTTTGGACAATAAAAAACCTCCACTTAATTATATATCCTCATTATATTCTAATGCTACAAAAACAACTTCCCAACATTACATTAGGGAAAAACTGGTCATGTATACATTGTTGTTGGCAGTGTCATAAATAAATGTAATGTATTTATACACCATGATTTCCAGAAGTCATCAGCCTAAAGGTATTTCTACATTCTTCGTCTGTTTATACACACAACATCCACACACAACCTAGGAGCTGTTAATTTATTATGGTTATTTAGAAACAGGAAAAGCAAAACCTGATACACCCACAGAATGAGCCAGGTTCCAGAGTGAGTGATATGTTGTGGCTTTTCCTGTTTTATTCATCTCATGCTATAAATATATTATTACAGCTGTGACTAAATAATCTGTAACATTAAAGAGTTTATTCATGTGTTTTCGCACAGATTTTAGAACCATTAGTAATTCAAAGAAAGAAAAATAAACAGTAACATTTCCATAAATCCTAAAGGCTGTATAGTAGTTATCCTTCTATCAAAATAGGAAGGGAAGTAACGTAATATATACACACTTATGAATGAACACGAAGGCAGTTCAGGCAGTTCTATATCCACAAGACAAGTTTGACTTCACAGATAAATTATTGTGGCTTAAGCAAGATTCTTATTCATGTACACATCACTAGAGCAGACCAAAGCTTCAACCATGCCTTAAGAAAGTTAGGGTTCATAGGCTCAAATCCAATGATCCAGGGCATGGCTAAAGTTTTTTACTTTCCCAGGGGTAAAAGCTAACAACTGTGGCACAAGTGGGCTTTAGAAACCATTATCCAGATAGGCTTTGCTAGAGATATTGCTTGCCTTCCACCAGCCATGTTTCTGATTTGCCCTTGTTTGTTGAAGATTTAGCTTTTTCAGCTGCTCTCTGCTGGATGTCTTGTCTATAAATGTTGGCCTTTTAAGTTTATTGTGAATTATTGGTTTTAGGTACTTCAGATTATTTATTCATTAGCTTCCTAATACCCTAGACATGTCCTAAAAAGGGTTAGGGGAATGTAATCAGTCCCACCTTAATTATGGCATCATCATAAGCAGTTATATTCATTTCTTCTTATCCCACTTTTACCCCAAAGAAGCCACAGCTCTCTTTTCTCCACATTTTTCCATACAACAATTATTTGAAATAGGTTAGCCTAAAAGCTAAAGACTCATCCTAAGTTACTTAGGATCACTCAAAAAAATCCTCAGAGTGGGCCTTCACAGTTCTAATTCATTCTTAAAAACTACACAGTGCTGGACCTTTTAAAAAACTTTTATTTAACAATTATTATAATTTGTCCCAATCCCCAAAGGCTATGAGTGAATACTAAAACAAACAAAAAAGAAAAACATAATCTTGGCAATAAAACCCAAACCAAAGCTTATGATAGATATCTTCAATCAAAAAACGTAGTCAAAATCCATCGAAGTAAAGCCCCAATGGGGACTGCACATATTTCTTATCTTATCTACATCCACTTATCACAAGAAGGCGGGGAATTCTCAATAGACATTCTCTAGATCAGGGGTAGGCAACCTTGGCTCTTTTATGACTCGTGGACTTCAACTCTCAGAATTCCTGACCCAGCAGCTGGCTCAGGAATTCTGGGAGTTGAAGTCCACGAGTCATAAAAGTGCCAAGGTTGCCTACCCTTGCTCTAGATGATTAAACTGGATGGGCAGATTTGATGCTGTAGCTGGTTATATCCTATATTCTGCTATGTGTAGCTTTAAAGGTGATGATCAATCCAAATAGGAATTTCTATTTCAAGAATCCTAAAGTCATTTGTTACTTCCCACTACGGTGGGAAGGTAACAGCGTTCCGTGCACCTTTGGCGTCGTCATGTTGGTCACATGACCACGGAGATGTCCTCGGACAAGCGCTGGTTCTTTGGCTTTGAAACGGAGATGAGCACCGGCCCCTAGAGTTGGAAACGACTAGCACGCATGTGCAGGGGAATCTTTACCTTTAAAGTCATTTGTAAATTTCCTCCTAAAAAGCTCCATTAAGAAACTCAATATGTTATGAATAAATTAAATAGCCATCTCACCGTTAAGGGAGATATGAAGCTATTTTTAAAATGGCCCTATGGGTTGTATGTATCTTTCTCAATCTCGGGTGCTCTACCATAGGCTTGGGAGTTTGCGGGTTCAGCATCTTAGCTGTTCCTAGCACTTCCCTCTTCCGGGCAAAGAGCTCTGATGTTCCCTTTGGGATCTGTTGGAAGTCATTCTTCCAGCTTAGGAATCAGAGCTCCGAGTGTTCTACAACCACTGGGAACACTTTGGCCTTTACTTTCCACATCTCCTTTAATTTGTCCTTCAGACCCTGGTATTTCTCCAATTTCTCATACTGGTTGTTCCTGATGTTGCTGTCATTTGGCACGGTTACATCTATCACCATCGCTATCTTCTAGTCCTTGTCTAGTACCACAATGTCTGCTTGAGTTGCCAGTACCTGCCTATCTAGATTTGGAAGACTCACAGGATTTTAGCACTGCTATTCGCCATGACCTTCTGTCTATTCCAAGCATACATTGATCAAAATTAATTCTTAAAGTCAAGTGTATTTAGTTTATCACATGGACATAGTCAAAAGATATAAATGATAGATATTCTTAATTTGAATTGCAATTATTATTGGTTCCTTATTTTAAATAGTATGCTTAGTAAGTCTGGAAATACATTTCCAAGAGAAATTGGTTGTACTCCTTTGTAGGAGGAGGGAAGCACAGTGGCTCAGTGGTTAAAATGAGCTTGTTGGATGGAAAGCCAACCCCCCAGACTTGAGATCTGAGCGCCACGCAATGGGGTGAGCTCACGTCCTTGCCACAGCTCCTGCCCACCTAGCAATTCAAAAGCATGCAAATGTGAATAGATAAATAGGTACCACTTTTGTGGGGAGGTAATAGCGCTCCGTGATGTCATGCTGGCCACAAGACAGCGGAAATGTCTTCAGACAGCACTGGCTCAAAGGCCTTGAAATGGAGATGAGCACTGCACCCTATAGTTGGCAAGAACTAGCGGAGTAAAATATGCAGAGACTCCCTTTACTTTTTTTTTTTGGTAGGATTAGATAAGATCATGATGAAAGCCATGTGAGGTGAGAAAGTAAACTAATTTGAACTTAGGAGCCACTATGCTGTTTCTTTTGAGAACAAGTGAGATCAAAATACTGTAGATGAATTATAAGGATGCCAAATGAGATAAAAAAAAACCAATGGATAATATCTAGGCGTTATTATCTATAGCAGACATGTTCACAGAGTTCAATTACAGAATTTAAATTTGCATGGTAAATTAGTGTGAATTCCGTCCCATCATGTAAATATATATTCCATTACACCACACAAATAAATCTTGCACATTATGGCAAGACATAAATTACTATTGGTTCTTACATTTCTTATCAAATCCATCCAATTCAGTTCAGTTTAATTAACAAAATACCCATGTATATTTTCAGGACATGGCTGAGACAAGATACTAATTCTACACTAATGTCAATTGGCTCTTCCAAGGTTATTATTTTTATTTCAGAGAAATGCTTACTTTTCTTCCTGACAATAGCTTGCTAGTAATTGGTTTTCCCAGAAAACTTTGATGTTCTGCTGAAATGAAGGAAGTATAAAATCAGAGGGTTTGGGAAATATTTTTCTGCTGAAAGCACCTCCCTCTTCAAATGACTTTTTGGCACTCGTTTTAAAACCATCCACCTATCTTGATCTCACTCGTTCTCAAGGGCACCATTGTACTGGCACCTAGTTTCAAATTAGTGTCGCTTTCTTGCCTCATGTGGCTTTGATCATCTCCCATGCTGACTCTACAAAGAAACCGGATGCTATAATGATGAAGGAACAAAGAATAAACCATAAGAGTAGAAAGAAGGATGAAGAACACGGCCCTGAAAATAACCGCATGCTTCCTTGCAGAAAATAATTACTTGCTTTCCAATAAACTTAACACAGTTTTGTGGTATAGATGGTGCTCTTCAGTCAAAACCATTTTAGTAACATCTAAAATCTATCTATTCCCCTTAGAATAACTTCTTGTGTGCCTATCTTTTGCAAAAGTTACCTAAATTCAGGTACAATCTCTCTCCACAATCATATTTAGAAATCATGAAGATATATTTTGTTGCAATTATGGACTTTTAGAAGCATCTCAAACACACAGTTGCATATTGCACATAGAAAATACAACACACTATATTTCCCCCTTAAATTGATACCTAATAAAGATAAATGCACAAAACACTTATCTATCCTTCAGTGGTTTTAGTCTAATATGATGTAAATAACCTGGTGGAAGATTAACTGTTGCTAACACTGAGTCTTTAATACCCAATTTTGTAACAATTTTTTGTCCCAAGAATATTGAATCTTTGCTTAATAAAACCCTTCCTATGTAAGCATGATATATTGTCAGCTACAAAAAAGCCATACAAAAGTCCTATTAAGTTATTTATATACTTCAGCATGCAAGGAATATTGAGAAGTTGCTATGGTAAGTAAAACTGCGCTGCAACATCAATAAAAATGCGGGCTATTCATACAAATACTGTCTGCAGAATCCTGCATTATAAAATCATGGGTCTTCATATGGAGAATTCTACACACAAACATATAGTAACAAGGTTTCTTTTAACATTGGAACAGCCTATAGCTATGAATTTACATTTATGTTTCTATTATTCTTCTGCAGAGCATTGCAGTTTTATCAGAAGTAATATATTCTTCTCTACATTGGAACAAAATGGATTGCAATTAGAGGTTCTTTTGTGTTACCAAATGTAGGTTAGGGCAGAAGCATGTCTGCATTATTGATGTTTATTAGGGACACTAGATACTGACTACTCCAAGCAATACTAGCCTGAACTACAAAGGTGAGACTACTTCCCAAGTTCTATGTTGCTCATCATGACACATCACATGATGCGGCGAGCTTGACACCTGTGTTCTACATTGCTAGTTTGGCATTCCTCGTATCAAGAACTGGTCCAGAACAGTTAGCATAAGCATTCTCTTGATGCCCCGTTGACAAATTTGAGAATCTACACAAAACTATCTAGAATGAGCAACTGATTGCAGCAATTATCCTTTTATTCAAAGTATCTGAGCATTCATTATACATTTTTTCAAACTTAATAATTGTATATTTAACATTTCTAAAATTTTCTATTTAAAAAATTATGGTTTTAACTGAAAATGATAAAACATTGGTTAAGTTGCAAGAATTTCTATTGTTTATCAGTTAATAGTGGTATCAAACCTTTTTAAGCACTAAGAATACTGCAGAACCTTCCCACACTGTGAAAATCAATGTGGAGCCAGAGAAAAATAAATGCATCAGCATTTATCAAGTTCTTTGACTTTATAATCCCCTTAGGAGTGTGTAGGGGCAGGAGAAAATAATTCTGCATCCCCACTTTGGCTAGACAGACACACTTTGGGTGGAACTGTACAAGTTTGGGCTTGTTTGACTTTGGATCCAAGACATAGCTTTGCTTTTTCTACTTTTTGAATCTTCATGAATGTCTATGTGACAACTGATGGTAGTATGCACAGAACTGTTCAAGTTAGTCATAAAAGCTGGGAAATAAACTTGAGCCTCTAGAAATGTAGGGTGAAGGACAATTCTTCCCCTAACAAACATCATCAAAGATATTGCCTGTGGGAATAAGCAAATCCGGAATTTTCAGGAGGTAGCTTCTTTTTACCCCTCTCTCCAGATGACAGCAACACAAATCATTGTTATAGATCTGAAATTTTAGAAACTGCTCATTTGCTTTGCTTTTTCAAGATTCAATTGTCTGAGGCTTTGTGGTTTTATATTTGGATTTTGTTCAAATCGGATGCACATTCATACCTGTGCAGGTTTTGCATATTAAAATGGAATTTTTGCACCTTGAAAGTTAGAATTGCATTGAAGAATTCCTAATGTAATACACAGAGTTAACAAAGAGTATCACGGAGAAATGTTAAGAAGATTTGCTTCAGTAATTCCACAGAAAATACATATGCGGGATTTTATACCAAGTGTATTATAGAACTAAACTAATATAAAAAACAACTGTTGCATAATTCCTGGAGAAGGTAATTAAAATCTAACACCAACTTTTGTTCTTTTGTAATGAAAAAAATAACTTTACAAATCTTTAAGCTTGGCAACAAGAGTGCTAAAGTGGCGTTATGACTTATTCATAGATTCATTCCTTTTATATGCAGGAATTTCTGTAAGAACCCACAAAATAGCAAGATTCCAGAGCAACAAGCTTAGAAATAAGCTCAACTGGTATTTGGTTAGAACTTTTCGCTTTTTGGAATGCAAAATAATTATTCTTGTGATTACATGGAGGTTCCGAAGTTGTGATCTTGGCAATAGTATGGAAATACTGTTTTTATTTCCAATGTAGTCTGCAGACTGGGAATATCCTATGGGCTTCCTATTCCCATAATAAACAAGGCCAAGTATTTCAGTTTTCCAGATTAAATCAGCTCCCTTGGTTCTGTCACCTACGGTGATATTGAAGCAAGCCCCCAGTCGAAGGTGAAATGTTGCATCTAGCCCTCCCAAATGTGTGAATATCTTTTCTGAGCATTTTGCTTGGCTGTCATATCTCAGCTTGCTGTCAGCAATGAAACCCCCACAGTAGCTGTTATAGAGACCCTGTTCATGCTACGGGAAGTACAGTAATAATTGCAAGCCAAGATCTCCTGCCTTCTACTAATGAATTTACTTTCTAGTTTTCATAGTCAGAATAGCCATGGAGGTACAAAACAAAGGATTCTCTCTTTATATAGGTAAAAGGTAAAGGAGTCCTCTGCTAGTCTTAGCCAACTTCAGGGGGTGGTGCTCATCTCCGTGTCTAGGCCACTGAGCCAGCCCTGCCCAAAGATGTTTCCGTGGTCATGTGGCCAGCCTGACATCAGGCCACAACACTGTTATCTTCGCACCAAATCCACTCGCATTTGCAAGCTTTTGAACTGCTAGGTTGTCGGGAGCTGGGGCAAGTAACGGGAACTCACCTCACCATGTGGCGCTGACAAGCCCTACTGAGCCATTGCACCACTCTTCTCTCTTTATATGCCACTTCTGATTTCTACTTTTATTTAATTAAAAACGACAGCTTTAACTAACAGAGGCAACAGATGAGAATTATTATAATTATTCCACGTTTCTGCCTACCGTAGATGGCAGAATGTCACCACCATCTTTATACAAAAGAAAAGTATTTCTGATTGTGAAAACAACCAACCAAGATGTCCACTTTGAGAAAGGAAACAGAAGTTTGTATGATGTTTGTTGCCTTGAGTTGACCTCTTTTTCAGAAAAAATGGTAAGATAAGGCAAACAAGTTTCAGTTATGTAGATAAGATAAGATAAGTTTTTATTCCTTACCAAGCCTCTTCAGAACAGTTTAACTATATATAGTTTATTTTATGTTGGTAATATATTATGTAGTAGAAGACAGTTTCACTTTAAAGTCAACAATATAGTTTAATATCTAACATTTATTTGGACCACTTTTCCTTATCCAAAACTAACACTGTTGTTTCTTTTCAAAAGCAGCTTTCCAGAAATTCTCGCTGCATTTAGAAGAACAAGTTTAAATGAAAGCAGCTAAAGATTTGCACTGATGTTAACTCATCTCTCAATAGGGATACATAGCCGCTTACTAGGTTTCAAGTCACTGAAGATGACCCTGACGTGAGACACCAAAACTTTCTAATTACCTTCAGCTAAATTGAAAAGAGGGAAAAATGGATAACTGAGTCTTCAGTTACTTCAAGAAATACCAAAATGTTTAAACATTTCAACCAGTGGACCACACGATAGAACAGGAAAAGCATGAAGCAAAATGTTCTTGATTTCCAAGCAGAATTTACACAATCAAGTCTTTTTTTTTTTAAAAAAATTATTTTCTATTCTGAAAATAACAGCTAAATTTAAGTTTCAGTTTAGGGGATTTCTGAAGCCCTTTGCACAACAGCTAGATGGGGGAGGAAAAAAATGGGAACTCGATACTAACCAATACAGGGTGCAAAATAAAACATAGGCTGCAACGCTATGCACACTTATTTGGGAAAAAAATATCTTGAACTTGTGGGGCTTAGTTTAAATAATGTTCCAAATAGCCCAGAAAGGACCAACATCTGCACTGATTGAGGTGCTAGAGAGTTTAAAAAGCCGGTGTGAGAATAAAATCTAGCAGCTATTACCAAAACTATCAGCAGATACATATTCTACAACATTACCAAAACAGACATGCCTCATCTCATTTGCCCCTAGAATGCACAAAAAAAAACAACAAATCAGTTTTGCAGCAATAGATTGCTTAAAAATTTGTCATCTGAAAGAGTAGTGCTTGCTAGAATGTTTGACTTGTAACCTTAGACCTTTAATAAAAACTATTAATCAGATTCTGAGAGACCAATTCTTTGGATTAACTGTTTCCAGTCTAGTCTAGATTGTTAGGAGAGAAGTATGAGAGCTAGAGGTAGTTCTCGATTTAAGAACACAACTGAGCTCAAAATTTCTGTTGCTAAGTTGCTGAGTTTTGCCTTACTTTACAACCCCACAGTTGTTAAGTGAATCACTGCAGTTGTTATGATAGTAAAATGGTTGTTAAGGGAATTTGGCTTCCCCATTGTCTTTGCTGTTCAGAAGACAGCAAAGGGACACTGCAGCCGTCATAAATACATGCCAATTGCCAAGCAGTCAAATTTTGAACACGTGACCATGGGGATGCTGCAATGGTCATAAATGTGAAAAATAGTCATAGGTCACTTCAAATGGGCACTAAACCAATGGTTGTAAATCAAGGACTACCTGTAATTTGATTGGGATCCTGGCAAGGTGAGAAGAAACTTAACCATCCTTCCATAGTGTAGTAAAAACTGAATATTCAGGTTACCTGTTAGAATAAAACCTAGTTCCATCATGCTGATAAGGGTCATCTACGTAGAGAGAAGAGGAAGAAATTGTGGTTGCTAAAGAAGCGGCTTCAAACAGAGATGCAGTGCTTGGCACTAAATCTGGATGATGTCGGGAGGCTAATACTGTACATGAAAAAAGGGGAAAAAAGTCAAATTAGTGTATGTAAAAATCAAGGGCTTGCTTGCCGTGAAAACACACAAACGAGATACCGAAAGGCTGTGTTTGTGTGACCATCCACAGCTTCATTAAATAGGGGTTTATAAAGTTATGGATGAATATTGTGGCTGGGTGTGCCTTTCTTCTTTTAAATCCCTTATTGCATTCTGCCTTTGAACCAAAGATCTTGATTTTCAGTGCATTAAGATAATGCATATTAAGTTGGGGGGGGTTAGGTAATCTGCTATTATTATCTATTACCTTCAGAAAAGCTTAAAACATTTTTCCCATTTGTTTAAATGAGAAGTGTACAATTATTTCAGGTCAAGGATTGCATTTGAGTTTAATAGCAGGGGGCTCATTTGAGAGCACTGTGCAAGTCTAGCCTAAAAGCTGAATTTAATGTAATTTGATTAAATGCAAATATAATTAAATACAATTAATATTATTTTTCAGAAGTCTTAAAATCAATCTGACAGCTTTTGAAGGGAGTTTGGAGGTCCATATGCAGGGAATTAGGGAGTTTTGTTATTTACTATTCTTCTGGAATACCAGAATGCGCACCCCTGTTCTAAAACTATCACTTTTTCCTTTTGGCAAAGAATGCTAGCTTTGGAATCTAGAGCATCTTATTCTACTGAAAATTACCTTCTTCATCAAGGCTACAGTAACTTTGTCCTTCTGTGAGTAAATCATGCTTTTCATCTTTCCAGTCTTGGCTAACTACTGACACATATTCTTGTGATGTAGCTTTTAGAGCAGCAATAGAATTGCATCGTTTCTTGGAAGGAGATGACTTCAAAACTGGGGTTTTAGAAGGGAGATAATGAAAGTAATGTAAACATAGATTGTTTTTATATCCAACTTTCCATTATTATGCAAATACTTCCTTTCCCTGAATGTCCCAAAAGAGGCTTGAACTGATTACTCAAATAACTGCCTTTATCATAAATATGACACAATCATTTGTCTTCAGAAAAAATCCACAGTATGTGCCAGTATAAATCTGAGAAACAGCAGCTTTTAGTTATAGGTTAATAAAACTTGAACTCAGCTTTTAAATGGCAAGGAGTTACTAAGAGGCTAAGTATAAGTTATAACAATGAATAGCATTTGTTCAATTTTTGTATCTGGGACAAGAGAAACAACTTTATGGCAGTACAGACAAAAAAACTTTTTGCACATAATGTTGTAAGGGAAAAAAACAGATTCAAAGTATAATCCAAAGTAAAATTCAATCTTAGTTCACTTTTTGGGATAGCCAAAATGATTTAAGAACTTCAGTGTGTAATTTAATGTGAGTCACTACAATATTCTTTTCTATCATGAGATTTAAGGATTCATCTGTTCCTATTTCCTGTGTAAATAGGAAATGTTATCTGCATCTAAAGATCTGTACTAGTTGACAAGGTTGACCAGTGCAGCTTCTCTGGATAGAGTGGCCCAATGAATGTTAAGGTATATTTATTTTATTTATTTATTTAGTTATATTTATATACCGCCCTATTCCCTGAGGACTCAGGGCGGTTTACAGGGAATTAAAAATCCAAAATACAAAAATTAAGAACCAAATTAAAAAATATTAAATTAACCCTGTAGTCAGTTAAAAAGAACCCCAAATTAAAAATTCCTCCTCAGTCTGGGCCCGAGAGCTCGAAGAGCCAGGTCTTCAGGCCCCGGCGGAATGATCGAAGGTCGGGGGCAGTTCTCAGCTCCACCGGCAGCTGGTTCCAGAGGGCAGGCGCTCCCACCGAGAAGGCCCTATCCCTGGGTGTCACCCGCCGGCAGTCTCTTACCGGCGGGACCCTGAGCAGACCCTCCCTGTGGGAGCGCACTGGGCGAAGGGCATTTGATGCCGGCAGCAGGTGTTCCCTCAGATATCCCGGACCCAGGCCATGTAGGGCTTTATAGGTGATAACCAGCACCTTGAATTTCACCCGGAGGGCAACCGGAAGCCAATGCAGCTCACGGAGTAGAGGTGTTACATGGGAGTATCGGGAAACCCCCATTACAACTCGCGCGGCCGCATTCTGCACCAGTTGAAGCCTCCGAGTGGTCTTCAAGGGCAGCCCCATGTAGAGAGCGTTACAGTAGTCCAAGACATTGAGGCCAACCTCTACCCCAGGCAACCTTCATCTCCTGCTGAATGAAGAAAGGCTAAGTTCAAAAGCAATGTTCCTCCATTAAAGGGACTGGACAGAGATATGGCATGAACAAGATTATTTTCCGCATCAGTCTGACTAGAATAATATCTGCCCATATCATCACATAATCATCATGGAGTAACACAGGGATCTATTAGAATTTAAGGATAATTCTTATAGCGTCTTGTATGCAGTGCAGTGTGTAAACAACCTCAAAGGCAATCAAAAATGTTTTCCATATTTTATAATATCTCTTACATTGAATATTATAAGCATCTATATCTGTATCTATTATAAGCATCTATTTTTTGCAAGATTTGTAAATTGGTTTACAAGCTATTAATTGCTCTACCCATAAACTTTCAAAATGGTATAATCTGAATGCTACAGAAAATACAACTGCAAAATACTGCAATCAAGATATAAGGGACTGTGTGTAGTCCAACTACTTAAAATTATGTATCTTCAGTGACTTGGAGGAATTCTAGAGTTCCAGTGTGTTCCATCGGGTGAACTGACTTCCCCCAAAACATTTATACATATCATTCAGTTGATGACATCAGCTTGGATGCATGCTTCCTTTCATTCCAGTTTTCATCACCCAGTTTTGATCCACAGGTCTTTCAAAAAGGAAATTTTATTTGTAACCCATAAGCACCTCTGCTGAAGTGGCTGAGTTTTATTTTGATCTGTTCAGTAGCTGGGCAATTATTTGTTGAAACATCTCTGTTTACCTACTGTCCAGAAGACCAACTCTAATTAGCTCCTGGTTTTCTCCAAGTCTTGAAAATTCATGGAAGAATTTTCAGTGGTCCTGAACAGTTTAATAATCCAGAACTGCCCTCCTAAGGCTTACACAATTACAAATTTGAAATTATAAACTTGAGCAACAGAAAGCATCATCATCTGGAACTTAAGTATATAATTTAGGAACCTGTTAATCAGAACAAAGCTCCATCTAATCCAAGTCTGTTTTATCTTGCAACAAGCAAACAGGAGTTTCCAAGCCAACATCAGAGGCTTTTTGCCAACGGCCATAGCAGCAGTTTACTACATCGGCCTGTAGTACTTGTATTTTATTCTGTACTGACAGTCCAACCTCAGAGATTAAGTAATCACGCAAGTGGGGGCCCTCTAGAAAACAAGATAATGTTAAGAGTGGCTTTAGTTAATTCATAATATGATGGTACCTACTCTGATTTTTTTTGAATACTCTGGTACTCATAAACTTTAAAAACCTGTCAGCATAAAAACTTGGTCGGTGGACTGAAACTGTATCCTACAAAGAAACAAAAAAACCTTTGTCAGTATGAAAAGAGGAGAGGATTTATAATCTAAAGAACAACAGAACATGAAGCTAAAATTTAGTGTTTTCTTTTCACTGTTGACTTTTCACTGGCAAATTTTAGCATACTATTAATTTATTAAGTAGCATAATACTTACTGCAGCCATTTTTTAAAAAAAAATTACAAAAGCAATTTGAAGGATATTTTCTTCAATCATAAACAAACAAACAAACATTCAGTAAACCCTAGAAAGTTACTAAAGTGGCTTTTTTCCAGAAGTTGTGGGTGCTCCATTACTGGAGGTTTTTAAGAAGAGACTGGACAGCCATTTGTCTGAAATGGTATAGGGCAGACATGTCAAACACAAGGCCCGGGGGCCAGATCCGGCCCGCGAAGTGGTTTCATGTGGACCGCGAAGCCATCCTGGAAACAGTGAGGGAACGGCCCCCACTGCCTTGGCCCTGGCCCAGAGACCCTCCTCCTGCCAGAGACCCTCAGATCTGTCCCACTCCTGCCCAGGCCCCCATAGGCACCCTTGATGCGAACGATGTAGAGCTGGCCACGCCCACCCAGTAGGCCACACGCACTCTAGCCACGCCCACCCAGTAGGCCACGCCCACACCCACCCGGCCCCCTGAGCGCAACCGCAATGCTGATGCGGCCCTCAGTGAAATTGAGTTTGACACCCCTGGTATAGGGTCTCCTGCTTGAGCAGGGGGTTGGACTAGAAGACCTCAAAGGTCCCTTTCAACTTTATTGTTCTGTTTTCTCCTGTTATTTTCTGACACACCCAAAATAAAAAGACATTCTAGATATAGATGTTTAGAGATGGCAAAGCTCTATGCACAAAATAGATGCAGCTCTTATTGCTAAATAGAGGCAAAAAAAGGAGTTTTCCGCCTGAACAACTGACATAATTCTAAAAACCATTGAAATGACTTACCCCATCATAAACGAGGGCTTTCCAAGAATGCTCCAACTTCTTTATTAACCTGATGACGATATACCAACAAAAAGTTTAATAAACAATTATCCCACTCCTTGCAATAATACCACTTTAACTAAATCCTGGCATAGAAAGCAACGAATATTGTTTTAAATTTACCTGTAAGACTGCAAGATATCAATTATGCCCATAAATAGCAGCAGTTTTTCTCCTCTGTAGCTTTTAGCTGGAATGCCTCCCATTCTGACAGAAACAACAAAATAACAGCAAGTCATTGCAAGGCCTCTTTTCTAAAGTAACCATAGAAATATATTAACAGCTAAAAACGACCTTCTTAATATATGTAGTGAAAAAGCTTGCACCATACGGTAGGGGCTATACGATTGTCAAAAATGGATTTAAGCACGTCTCTTTTCGTCTTCAGTTTTATTACTTTCCTCCATGTCTGACAATTAAGATTATGCCTTCCCCTGGTGTATTCCTTTTTCAAACAGCTGTGCCACAGCTCTAATAATACTAGACATTTAAGGTTGTATTTCTGTGATTTTGTATACATAAAGTACATAGATAAATCAATCGCTTTGTAGCCCCCAACACTTTCATGGAGGGATGGAGTGGTGATGAACTAAGAGCCCATGGTCTAATTATCTGGGATCCTGACACTTTGCCAGCAATTATGTCAGAGGCTAAAGTGATCTGCTCTGTACTATACTTCTTAGCAGTACACGTGCAACATTTGTTTTTTTTTTTAAAAAAGTCCATTTGACTTTTATCTTTTATTGTTCGTCAACTGAAGGATGGTCTGACCCACTTTTAAGTGTAGTACACAGAACAGAAGAAAAATGTAAAATGTGAACGAACCTTTATTGTCAAAGTACAAAGATGTATGCATTGAGATTAGCTGAGCCTCCCTTCGTGCTCCCACCCCCCAACTCACAGTGAGAACAAACCTCCATCTTATTACACCATGTGAACTAATCGCACCCACACACCGGCCTCGCAAGTCAATTCTGCATAAAGTTTATAAAAATTATTTCCCATTCAAAAGTCTAACAGCCCACGGATAAAAGCTGTTTTTCAGCCTGTTGGTGCGGCTGGCTATACTCCTATATCTCCTACCTGATGGTAGGAGAGTAAAGAGGTACCAACCAGGGTGTGAGTCATCCCTGAGAATTTTCCTCACTCTTTTTTTTTAATCCCGAAGACTCAGGGCGGCTTAAAATCTAAGAAGCACAAATCAATGTGCTTAGCAATAGCCTTCATTCTATGTATATGCCTGCTTATTAGGGCTTTCGGGCCCCCCCAAGCAGCATTTTTACAAAGTCAGCTTATTGCCCCCAACAATCTGGGTCCTCATTTTACCTACCTTGGAAGGATGGAAGGCTGAGTCAACCTTGAGCCTGGTGGGATGTGAACTTGCACTAATTGCAGGCAGCTGGTGTTACTTAAGGAGGCATTAGCCCACTGCTCCACCAAGGCTCCTCCAAGGCAACGAACCCTGGCGATGTCATCCAGTGGTGTCAGGGGACAGCCCACAATGTCTTGTGCTGTACTCACCACCCTCTGTAATACTTTCCTATCCGCGGCTGTCAGACCAGCATACCAAACCACAATACCATACGAGAGGACGCTCTCTATAGTAGACCGGTAAAAGAGGGTCATTAGCTGTTGTTCTCCGCAAGACCCTGAGAAAGTGAAGCCTCTGTTGGGCCTTTTTAGCCACCTGGGTTGTATTAACATCCAGTAACTTTTTGTTTTCAAAGGGCTGGTTTTGAGAGACTTACGTATTGGTATTTTCTGTGATGACACAGTCCCCTGATTTTCCTGGACCTTGAATGGATTCCATAGCAGTTGAATAAAGAACTCTTTGTCCTCCCGGGCGCTTGGAATCAGAGGTGTTTTGAGAAAACTCCCCTTCTCTCTCTTTTGCTGAACTGTCCAAGATGTGGATGCCAAGCAACAAACTATAATCCATGATTTTAAAGCTTTCCAGCACCTAGGATCAGATGTTTTAGACTGAAATCTGTTATGTTGCAAAGGGCAGAAGAGTTTACAAGAAAGATAAATGAAACATATTGAATAGAGAGAGAATTAATTACTGTAATTTGATATCCCAAATAAAAATGATCATATCTAAATTTAAGTACTATTCTTTTTCCAGACTCAGAATAAATAGGATTTCTTCCATGTTTAAAAAAAACACCCCAGCTTTCTTGCTTTATATACCCTTAAGCACACAAGTTCTAAAAGTGAAGGTGGCAAAATGTGGGGTGCCTTACACTGCAATTAGAAAGATACACAGCTGACTGAACAAACACACAGTAGCTCTGTGTCAAACTGGAAGCAGGTGACTAGTGGAGTAAGTGGGGCTCCATTCTAAACTGTATGCTATTTAACATAAAATGATGAAATTTATAACCCTTTAAAATAAATAAATTCAATATAAAGCACACAATGCAGTAATAAATACAATTTTACTGTAAAATATATTACTTTAAGGCAGGGCTCTTCAAACTTGGCCCTTTTATGACTTGTGGACTTCAACTCCCAAAATTCTTCAGCCAGGCACGCTGGCTGAGGAATTTTGAGAGTTAAGTCCACAAGTCATAAAAGGGCCAAGTTTGAAGACCCATTTAAGGAGATCACAGATATTTCATGTTTCTGTCATGGAAGTGACAAAAATATATGCAATATTTTTCAGATAGTTATTTGCAATATGTTTTGAGCTCTCAGAATTTGTTTTTTAATCACCCCTAAATTTCAAAAGCAGAATACAGAAGTTCAAAAGTCTGAAAAAAATTGTTTTATAACACAGTATTTGGCTTGGATATTAACTGTAGTTTTTTGGAAAGGAACCATTATCTTATTTCTTTTTCAACATCTTTTGAGAGGTAGGGTTGGTATAATCAATTAAATCTACTATGAAACAAAAATCTGCATATTAAGTTTCCTGCTGATACAAAATTGCTTCAGGGTTTGAGACATAATTGCTTTTTCTCTTCCCTTTAATACTTAGAATATTAATGAAAAGAGAATTTGACCTCATTCTCCCATAGGGTGGGATCAAAAATGATATATAAGTGGAATGAAAGAGGTGACACATCAGAATAAAGGTAGTAGTTTTTGTGGTGTATGCATTTCCTATTATTAGAACCCAATTTAAAGTATAGAAAATGACCAAATATTGGAAGTCCTGGTTTAAAAAAATGTAGGCTGAAAAGGAATCTTTTACTTTTCTTTGTACTCCATATAATAATTACTTGATTGCTATTTACTAATAATTTGGAATAAATTATTATAAATTGGAATTTCATTCCTGTCTATCCTAATCTTTTGCCTATTTTTTCCCCAACTTGAAAACCAATTCTCCAGATAAAATCCGCATAATTTTGTATCTCAAGCACAAGACATAAATAAAATTCCAAAATTCTGAATGAGAGATGAATAAATTTGGAAACTTGATAGGAAGGGGGAGGGGGAAAATAATATGAGAGCTGGATCACACATTCACACATCTTCAGGCTTTATATACAGAGAAAGAGATTATCAATTACACCACAGAATGGTGAGCAACAGCAGAGAGAAAGTAATCTGTTCTTCTATTACTCATTTACAGACTGATATCCTTGTATCTCAAGAACTGTCAGTGGTTAGTGGAACAATAAAATATATAACATAACAATTAAAACACCCATAGTAAATCAATACAAAATTAGAAAATAGAAGTAAAATCACCCATACAATGGCAACATCCCAATTAATTCCCTAAAACCCATCAGACTGATTTAGTGTTAACTAGCTCCCAGAAAGTTATAACAGAGGAGCATAATCTAGCCTCAAAAGGAGGCTATTCCGAAACACTACAGGTAATCCTCAAGTTCCGACCATAATTGGGATGGGAATTTCTGTCACTAAGCAATGTGGTTGTAAAGTCATGTGTCCAACGTCACTCAGCCATCAACAGTCCCTATTGCCACTGCAATTGATGAATGGGTCACTAAGCAGGAAGCGAAGGGAGTCCCAGGTAAGGAGTGGAGGTGTTGCAAGGGAGCGCGGGAAGACCTGGGTGGTCTCTGGTACAGGCCACACGTAAGTTGTGGGGGGCGGGGGTTTCAGTGCACCACAAGCTAAGGAGATGAAGGAAAGAATGTGCAGAACGCATGGATGCAAGCACAGGGAAAGGCCAAGGAAAGAGTACAGTGTGGCCCAGGAGCTTTTTGGCGTACTGCCGCCCTGAAGCTGCGAGAAGCCCCTGAATCACAGTGCAATGTGAAGCCCAGTGCACGGCCAGGCTAGCGCCACAGCACGAAGGGGTTTACTGGAGAGTTGCAGCTCTGGAGTGTTGCAAGAAGCCCCTGAGCTACAGCTTAGTACAGAGTGCAGCCCCAGTCCAACCCAGCTTCTTGCTGTCCTGGGAAGTCACAAACACCCCGGTCCTAGACACAGTCACCCTCACCACCATGCACTCTGAGGCTCCTACCACATTGCACTCTACTGCGCCAGCAAACCTTCACCATCTTCTTGGTCCTGCTGCTGACGAGGTGTGCCTGACCCGGTCCTTTGCAAGAAAGCTGCAGATGATGTGAGGACATATTCTCTAAGGCTTGTGAGGAAATGGCTACACATAACCTGAGGAATAAAGCCTCTTGCAGCAGCAGCAGCTACTTTGCAAAGGGCCAGGCCAGGCACGCTTGGTCAGCAACAGGACAAAGGGGACAGCCAAGGCCAGGAGTGCAAGGGGCCCACAAAGGACATAGCTGAGAGGGAGAAAGGTGAGTGGAGGTAGCTGAAGCACTCCTGTGGTCTTAAGTGAGGCCAGACTACTAAGGCTCAAATTTTGATCACATGACTGTAGGGGCTGTAAAACGTCGTAATTATGGAGTTAAATAGTAAGTCCCTTCATTCTGTGACACTGTAACTTTGAATTGTCATGAACGAATGATTGTAAGTCAAGGACTACCTGTACAGTCATTACTGTTCCTACTAGAAAGCAATCTTATGAAACCATGGGCATCAACCAGAAGCTATTCTCACAAATATTGCATTAGATGAGTCAACTCTGGTTGGAGAAGACAGTCCTGAAGGCACTAGATGCCAAGTCTTAAAAAGCTTGTTAATCAAAGCCAGCAATTTGAAATTCATCAAGCCACCAATGCAGATCCTGCAACAGTAGTGTAATATTATTATGGCAACACAAGTCAATTCAGCAGTGGGCTGCTGTGTTCTAGGCCAATTGCCATTTCTAAGTGGTCTTCAACTTCAGTCCTAATTATTTTAAGAATGACACATCAATTAGAAATAAAAAGTTTGTAAGCTTGTAATTTTTATAGACTAATTTGTAAATCAGTTTTTGCATGGTGCTACATAACACCTTATTTCAAAGCATTCTCCACAGCCCTCTGAATGTCATTATGTAGTCCATTCTAACTGGGAAGATTTCCAACTGTCCAGAGATAATTTTCAAGACGATCATGGGGTTAGCGTTAGGACGAATAGGAAAATATCATTAAGAGAAAATATACAATGATATATGGCCAGGGTCATGTTATAAAAGTATTGGAAACACCAACAGCAGCAAATGTCATCCAAAATTAGAAAGACCTTTCACCAAACAACATGAATCTCTAATGATGATAACTAGTTTTGTCAAGATTCTCAGAGTTTGCAATTATTACCTTGTTAATAAAAGAGAATACTTCCTCTAAATCAGCGCCCCCCCCAAACTTTTGGGCACCAGGGATCGATTCTGTGAAGACAGGCTTTTCTGCAGCTCAGTGGGGGCATGGTTTCACATGCTGCCTGCATCCCACAGATGGGGCTTTGCTTGCGTGGCCCAGTTTCTGGCATGCGGTGGCCTAGTGCCAGTCCATGGACCGGGGATTGGGGACCCGTTTCTAAATTAAGGCAGCATCTCCAGAAATCCATCTATTGCTATTTAAATTCCAACATGGAACCTAAGAGCTCTATGGGATCACTATATAATGAAAAAGTGAATAAACAAGATATATTTTCTTTATATGTTACTAGTAGCACAATGATTTACACCCTACATTTTATTTATTTATTTATTTATTTTATTACATTTATATACCGCCCTTTCCCGGAGGACTCAGGGCGGTTTACAGGGTAATTAAAAACCAAAAATACAAAAGTTAAAAACCAAGTTTAAAAAAGATTTTAGGATACAATCCTGTCAAGTATTGTAAAATAGCATGGACATCTAAATTAACTCAATGCACTTAAATCCATTTATTTTATTATTATTTATTAAACCAATTTATATCTCACAAACAACCATCTTTAGGCAGCACACAAAAAAGCTAAAAGCAATTAATAAATACATTAAAACTATAAAACCCAAGCTAAAACAAAGAATAATAGAAAAAAGGGATGTTAAAAATAGCAGATCATTAGTTCCGCTGGCATAACCAAGTCTTAAAGGACTTCTAAAAGTCCAACAATGAGTGGGAACAACAGGGCAGAAAAGGCCCACTAAATGTAGCTTCCTAGGTGACAGAACTTATAATACCAGATCTGATCTGATCTCTGCTGGTACTGATAGGACAGGTAAATAAAATCGAGACGAGGCAGTCCCTCAAATAACCTGATTTCATGCCACGAAGGGCTTTAAAGATCAACACCAACACCCTGAATTGGATCAGGAAACAAACTGATAACTAGTGCAGCCCCCGAAGCAGAGGTGTAATGCATACGTGTCTTGCTCATGCCACTGTGTTTTGCACCAGCTGAAGTTTACACTCTTCAAAATCACTTACATACTAAAACACAACTCCCCTATTTGAAAACATTAGACTTGCTTGTCCTCCTAACATTTTAGGAATTAAAAGAAGAATGACTCAAAAATATCCAAATAGTGAAAACAGAAAATACATTTTGAATAAGTGTTCCATCATATAATTTATATCCTACTCCAGTTCAACAGGCACTGGGTGGCTCCCTTAAAATATATTTTTTCCAATATGCAACCTTTTAGGAATTTAATCCACATTTTACATCACTTAAAATAGTTTATTTTTAGTGTAAGGGACTTTTTAAACATTTTAAAAATTAAGCATAATTTTATACTGTAATTAACCTTTTGACCTTTATAAGAGAGTATTGATATATGTCTTCTCAGAATACACTCCTATGCATTCCACATAATCACTAATTGCCTGACTTCATGGAATATTCCTTTCCAGAAACTACAGTGACAAACAATGTCCTTTGTTAGGAAGAACATCTGATGAGCTTGCAGCTGATTATTAGATCATCAACTTCACGCTTGATTTCTGAACAAAAGGTGGCTTCATGCTCACTAATAAGACTTGACACAATACTACAGTGTGCTAATAAGCATGGGACTTTGCTAGAAGTGGTGCCTCTTTGCCTCTATAACTGCATTTCAAACACATTATTTTCTCAGACAGTTTTTAACCAATAGAACCATATTAAATTCTTTCAGCTCCAAGAGGCTGCCATCATGTTTTATTTTATCACAAATGCAAAACGTTTGCCATGGGCATTCAAGAGTGCAATCATCTTTGTGAACCATCATCACTTCCATAAATCACATTACTCAAGATTACTTTTAGGCATCTGAAGCATTCATAACTGAATCAAAAATCTAACACCCGTTACACACACATCCATATTTCTCTGAAGTACTAATGTTCATAAGCAAGTTTCTATTTTCAACACAACCACGAATACATGGGTACACACACATCCATAATTAATGTTGTGATGGGCTTCATGTTAATTCCAAGGAAAGTGTTTTCTTTGTAAAGAATGTAATATGTGAAGCTAAATTTGCTTTTTGTTTGGCAAGTCAGAGATACACTGTACCTAAGTATTTTTCAGACTTTTAAGGTTCTGTCTCTTCCATAGGAAAAAAATGTAAAGTGTAAGTAAATTTAATGCCCATTAATGTATTGATTAATCTAAATTTGTAAAAGCAAGAGTATTTAAGCATCTAGATTTTTTATGAAAAAACGCTGCCATTTTCTGTGAAAAGTTCAATAGAAAAATGTACAAAATAATTGTCTTCAGATTTTTTATTCATAGATCTTTATACAAACAATTTATTGTATATATAAAATTATGCCTGTATAACTTCCAAAAACAATTTAACAATATGTCAATAACTTTTTGCATATTCCCACCTCAGAATTAAGAAAAAAAATCTACTTTTAACTGTGGCTGGAGCTACACTGTACACCAATAGATTTGCTTCAATCTTTTTTTGCTAAGAAAAATAATTTCCCCTCAATTTTCTTAAATAACATGCATTTTATGTTTATTTATTCTATTTGTTAAGATCTTAAAGCATTTTATTTGAAATTACTCCCAATTTTTTAAATAGTTAAACCTATTAATAAGTATATACATCCATACATCTGCAAAACTTCAATACTATAGAATCCATAAAAGCTAATTTATAACAAGATTAGTACTTGTGTTTCAAGTACTAATGTAATTTTTGATTTTTCATTCTGTACTCAAAATTTAAAACAGAGAAATAATTTTGCTTATGAAAAAAAGAGGAATGCAGCAAAATGGAAATAAATGCCTTAAGGTACAAGAGAATATAACAGGACATTATGTATGGGGCAAAGTGTGGCAGGGTATGAGAAGGTTCAAAAGAAATAAGAAATTGACAGATGAAAGAAAAAGGACATTCCTACTGTAAAAACCTGGGATGGAAAGAAGATAAAAATGAAGACATACTATTTTTATGTCTTGACAAGACAGAGAAATGGTATTATAATTAATAACAATATGGAACACAACAAATAATGTCTGTAAAAACATCTGGTCTTAAAAGAGTAACCAAACAGCTAAGTAAAAAAGGCAACGGACCTTGAGTACACACATCTTAATCCATATCAAAAAACTAAGTAAATGTTGTGATTCAGGGTCAGCCTGTGGGTTCGGCAGTTGGGTCGGACGACTCAGAGGAGGAGGAGGAGGGGGGTGTTGAAGAGCTTGCTGAGGGGGTTGGACAGCTTGATGAGAGCCCTCAGCCAGGCCCCTCTCACCTGGTCACGACGCAGACCCAGCTGTGTGAGCCTGGCAGCGTGGATGAAGATGACCCACAGCTGGCCCTGTTCAAGGACGCCCGACGCAGGAGGCAGTCAATCAGGAGTAAACAGAGGAAGGCAATGGGGCTCCTCGGAAGGAGGCAGAGAGAAACCACGCCCTGAACTGTATATAAGGGGGAATGCGTAGGAGGGCTGGTTTGCTGAAGGCAACTGCTTGAAAAGCTCCTGTTTCTTGGTTCGTGTATTGTTCTATTTGTTTTTGTATTTGGCAGGTGTAATTCCAGCCTCTTGCCTTCTTGTAAAAGGGGTTGTCCCTGCCTTTTCTGCAGGGCCGGTAGCACATTTTTATCTATGTCTGCTCATAAATAACTGAATTTAATGGGATCTACTCTTCATTTGGTGTGACCTAATTTGCAGCACAAGACAAATGATATGTACAGGGAATAATAAAAAGCATCAATATAGGAATAAAATAAAATAAAAGTAAGTAAATTGTAGTTTAATTTGAAGGCCGCTCTAGGTGTATTCTACATTGAGGACACCAAAAAACTATTCAATAATGGCATAGGTTTTGTAAACCACAGGACAATCCATCTTCTTACAATGTTTGTACAATGTCTTGTTAACAAGAGAATTATGGCCTGATTATAGATATTGAACTCAAAACTTTTCACTTACTCGGCAATCCCTTTGTAGTGTTTTCATCAATGCGCTGTAGGTTTCGGAGTCAAAATATAATCCTTCATGCAAATCTTGCAAGAAATCCAGGTCTTTAAATGTGGGGTTAGACTTCTCTCGTTCTTTTCGGGATGCTCTTCTTTTGTACGTAGAGCCTTTCAAGTCATAGTTGTAATGCATTCTCAGTGCTCGAGGCAAAACATTGTTCATCACAACTATCCTTATATTAATACCCCCCGACTGAACACAATACAGGCCATAAAATTTGGGTAAGAGCGTCCTTGGGTTCTGGTTGAGATTCTTAAAAAGAAACACAAAATGTATCAATGAACGTTTGCAATACTATAACACAGCAGTGTCCATCCTTGGCAATTTTAAGACTTGAGGACCTCAACTCCCAGAATTCCTCCAGCCAGCCAATTATGGTAGCTGTATCCCACAGGTCTTAAAAGTTACCAAGATTGGACACTCCTGCTGTAAAGTATAACCAAGATCAGAGTTCTACACATAAGTAAATATAGATAGGCAAATCATTTCTATTTCAACAAATCATTTTTGCACCCACCACTAAAAAGCGTCCAAGTGCTAACTCAAACATTCTAAACTTTAGTCAGGTGGTTGAACTCTTCGGACTAAGGCAGATTTCTCAAACGCAATATCAGTTTGCAATACCAGGCGTACTAAAATTAAAAATTAAATTTATGCAACCTGTTCAAATAAAATTAAAGATTAATTTTATATAAGGGTTGGAGTAGAAATAAAGATACCATTTTAATAATTTAATTCTAATTTTTGTACCACTTCAAACAATAACAGATCCTTATAACTTTACAAGATGAAACCACTTCATTGGGACTAAGTTAAAAAATCTCCCTCAATAATGTTTAAAACCATTTTAGTGGTTATGATAGACTTGCCATTAATTCATAAAATCTGGGCTTCATTCTGAAAACAATCACTCTTATTCAATCAAAGTGGGGAGAAAAAAACCAGGAAGTTCCTTGCCCTAAATTAGCTTCTTTTAAATTGCTTTTTAAAATACTACAGCTTGCAAAACACTGAATGTAAATTGTTTCTGGCGCTCCTTCTGCAGGCAACCTCCTAAGATAATAATCACAGTTCATCTTCTTTTTCCCTTCCTGTCTAGTCCTACAAATCCATTTCCCCACTCATCATTTTCTTCTTATACCTCTCCTCCCTTCCTTTCTATATCTCTCTCTCTCCACAGAGTGAGCAGAGAAATCAGTTTTACATAGGAGTCTTCTGCCCTCAAGCACATCACTCCACCTTTGAATAAAAAAAAAGACTTCAAAGTTTTGTATCAAATTGGTAAGTTTGCCTGGAAAGGACCTGCAAGAAGAACAACATGCTTAAAGCTTGAGAAACTAACATCTGGAGTAAACAACATGTGTTTCCTCATCCTTCTTGGAATCTGCCCTGATGTAGACTGTTGGACTGTAGCTAAGTATTACTTGAACAGTGACATTAATTAGAATGAAAAATAATCGTATTTTCCTCTTATTAGCTTCAAAGGCAAATTCAGTTAACAAGAATGGAAAGTAATACAACACAGCTGTTTATGTTATGAGGGCAATTCGGAAATAAACCTTTGTTTGGTTATCAATGACAGACACTCAGATACAGAACTTTTATTATACGCATTAGAAAATTACAACATTACATTACTTTTTCACATAATCGCTACTCAAATTGAGGCACTTGTCATAGTGTCATACAAGGTTTGAAATTCCTTAGTAGTAGTCGTTTGGCGCCAACACCAACATCACACCGGAAGTGGTGCCATTGAAAATGCCACCAAATGTGAAGATGCCAAAGGAGTACTGCTAGTGGACGTTCAGAAGTCTACTGTGAAACGTTACAAAAATTCAGATGAGCCATCCATAACAAGCATTGGGGCATGCTGACTTCGGTGTGGTGTTGGTTCATGATAATGCTTGCCCACACACCGCTAGAGGCAGCCAAGAACTTTTGAAGCAGTTCCGTTGGGATGTTTTGATCACCTCAGATTTGGTGCCAAGTGACTACTACTAAGGAATTTCAAACCTTGTAAGATGTTATGACAAGTGCTTCAATTTGAATGATTATGTCGAAAAGCAATGTAATGTTGCAGTTTTCTAAAGTATATAATAAAAGGTCTGTATCTACAAGTGTCTCTCATTGATAATCAAATGGAGGTTTATTTCTGAATTGCCCTTCTATCTAAGACAGTCATTAAGCAAATTTTATATAGGTTCCCACAGACCAGTAACCAATCTGCAGTAAATACAACATTGCAATCAATTTTTGGCTTGTAAAAAGATTTTTCATACCTAAAAACTGAATAACCAAGGAAACTGTATTAAGCTTTGAAACAGAGAAAATAAAAATTATAATAAGCCAAACTTATAATTTGCTCCTTTAGAGGTAAATGATTTATCAATGAAACAAGATAAAATAGGGTATCTATCAGTATCATGATCAATTATTCCACTTATTAAAGAAAGTTTGTCTATTAACCTCAAATTTATTTTTTAATTTCTCCCATTTATTATATGCAATATAATAGGAACACAAACTTAAGAGAGAAAAGGCCATTTTTAACATTCATAAGAACACAAGCAAGAGTTGAACAAGGGAGTTAAACATATCCACATACACAAAGAGAAACCAAATTTAAAAAGAGCTTGAGTATCTTTACCATGTAGTAGCCAGGCAACAGTTTCTGAAGGAATTCTGCTTCTTTGTGTTGAACTGTTTTGATTATGAATTCATCATCACGAGTGACAAAGAACAAGGATCCACTGGCACCAGGATTCGACAATTCTATTAATGGTTCACTGCAAATTGAATACTGAATACACAAACAGACATTTAATGCCATTCTGCAGCATGGATATATAGAAATATGTTTTAAAGTATTTTATGAAAGGAAGTCAAGGAGACCTGTGTGTACCAAGGTCCTTGAAACTACCCAGACTACTCAACTGTGTAAGGTCTATTTTTTTAAAAAAGAAAAGAAACAGTGATAATGTTTTCTTCACGACATGGTATGCTATTTCTGATACAATTTTTAGAACACCAAGTGTTACTGGTGTTGACTGAAAAGGCTACTCAGGAGGCTTTTGTTTTTTGCATAATTTATTGAAATATACAAACAAAAGTTGCAAGAAGATATATGTTGTCTTACACAATTCCTCTTCTCTGCAATAGAATCCATGCAATGCTGACCTACTAAAAACTCTCCTGGTTAATCAAGTGAGTCAAAACCTAGAGACTTTGCCCTGAAAAAATCTAACAATATGACAAAGTAGAATTAACTAATATCTTTCGGGGCAAATATCTTTAGTTATGTTTTAAGTCCAGGTTTTTGAGGTTAATTTGTGGTTAAAAACAGATTTAATCCTCTGTGTCTGGTAGTGTAAAAACTCAGGTCAAAACACATCCTCGATTAGTCTTATTTTTTCTCATTAGCACTTTTTGTAAAAGACAAAGATAAATTTTACTTCAACAGAAATTAAAGCAATATAAATAACTGGGATGCATAACTTAAGAATAAGTTAACTTATCACAAAAGAATACAGGTTAATGTGAACAAATAAAATAAAAAATTAATGGTGTATCATGTTTAGAACACTCTTTGGACTGCCAATTTCCTTGATTTTAGCTGCTTTATATTTTTGGAATAATAAACAGTATTCCTAATTATGAATACTTTCTAACATATTTTAAAACATGTTCTCAGCAGCCAGAATGGCCACTGAAATATTCAGATGTGAAAACTTCACAATATCTCTTTTATCTGAGGAACTGATACGTTTGATAAACCTGAAAGGAAGAAATCAGCTTCTCACAAGATAATGTTTCTATACAAAATATTGGCTCTCTTTAATAAACTGCATATCCCCAGGTGTACACAATTTATGAAAAGTAAAGAACTCAAAGGGCAGATTAAAAAGAAAGCACAATTAGAAGTCAAAAGATGTCATCAAAAATTAAACTCTACAGTCAATATAAAAAAGGTGCACCTGGCATATTTTATGGTTTGGGAAAATCTCGACAAAAAAATTCCTGAGGCTCAGATATGGTAATAGCGGCCATCAATGTTGCTTAAGCACTGGTTTTTATCCCAGATTGAATAAATATTATTTTTTTTGCACTGTGCTTTAGCAAAAATGAGCACACACTGATATTGAAGGCTTGTCCAATGATTCCTGTGATACAACTAAAACCTCAGTTAAGGGGAATCTTATTTTGGCAGATTTCTAGCATCTTGTTAGCAACAATCATGATGAAATATAAATCACGAAGCACACTGAAGAAGTTGAGAAGAAAGTTTTATTACTGGCTGAAGAGTCTAGAATTTTTTTAAAACATGAAATTCTTCAGTTATATGTACTTACAAATTTGGCATATGGTACAGCTAAAAGTGAATTAAACTTTGTTCTTTCTATTGTTCTCATAGGAGAACAAAAGGGAAGAGAGGAATATGTAAGATCAGCACTTTAAAGCCTTTCCTGCTAGTCACATCCTATTAAATTATGTTTTAGCACTGCAAATAGATATGTTTGTTTTACCTATTAATGCACTTAACAAAGTATATTTATGTTACTTTATGATGCATTACATTTTTATTCTGTTGAAAACTATATAAAAAAGGTGAAATGACTTGGGAAAGATGAGAGTCAGAGGTTTTGCCAGCAGTAACTTACTGGCAAGAAAACATCTTTTTTATCATTTCGACAGGTTTTGAATTTTATGCTACACTATTTATTAAGTGCCACATTAAGTATAAAAGGGAAAAAGTTCCACCCTGCACCGAGCTGCAAGCACAGTGCAATACTGAAATATACTACAGCTCTTCTAACTATTTAGAATAATAAGCATTCAATAGGGATCTTATGGCAGCAGTTCTTTGATTTACTCTGTGTTACATTTTGCTCTGTGCATGTTTGAAAGGACATTCTAAAAGTTGCTTAATTTTCTATATAAAGGTTATGTTTCCCTAAGGAAGCATGCACTTATACACGTTGTTAGACAATTATAAGGAAATTAATGAATTATATCTCTTCACCAAAATTCAATCAGCAAAACCCACAGGGTATTTAAGTTCAATTATAGTATTTCTAGTAGAAATAATGACTTTGAGTACAGCCACACCTCAGTTGGTGAACTGTCAATTAATATATCAAATTTCAGGACCAGCAATTAAAAGGTGAAAATGGAAACAGTTAACTATCAACTAAATTTATGCACTTCAAAACATCTTGATAATGTAGGGATTTTTGCCTGACCCAATTTGAAAGTATTCCCATAGAGTATATTTAAAGCATTATTGCTACCCTTTCTCCATTAAAAATAATTACACAGATGAGTGGAAATTGGTGTTTGAATCAAAGCAAATAATACTAAACAATTCTCTACACTATAATGTCAGGTGCATTACTCAATCCAATCACAAATCAAAGTAATTGATGGGTACTGGTTCAGAAGCAGAAAGAGCTTTTAGGTTCCCTATACTCTGTGGGGGGGAAAAAAGGAATAACTCTTACCAAGTAGTCATCAGGCTTAATACCAAAAAGTTCTCTGAAGTAACGGAAAGCTAGAGGAGCATAGGTCTTAAATCTAAAGTCTGGATAATGATGAGCAGGAGTCAGATTGCTTCCTTCACTGAATTGAAAGAGAAATTTAAAATATTATGTCTGCACATGTGCATTTACAATACATACATCTTAACTTTAATTTTATTAAAAATAGGAGCCTTTTCAGACTCTTCTGTTGACTGAAGAATAAACTAACATAACAGAATATGAGGATATATCTATCAATCAAAAAAATCAATCAATCAATCAATGTTTGGGGCTCCTTTTCTTCTAATATTCTTCTTGAAGAAAACCAATGCCTTTAAAGATGTACAGGATTATACTGTGTTTCCGGCAACTAACATCTTCTTCAAATGTTAATTATTAACATCAGCCTCCAAATAACATTTCTCAGTAAAATACTTTATGTACTTCATTAAAATTGATACAGATTAGAAGTTTGAAGCACAAAAGAGGAATAGTCCTTGTCAATATACTATCAAAATGTCTTGAAAAGCATCAAATTGAATTTATTTTTCATTCTGTTTTTTTCATAATTTCTGTTTTTTACTCTTTCATTGCTTCTGAATGTTTTTAATCAATACATTATTTTATTTTAAAGCCTCTTTTCTCTTTTTCCTGAGAAGAACTGAACTACATAATAAGAATTCACAGCCTATAATCTGCAACACAACCTATGTCCTCTCAAGGCCAATAGTGTGGCTTCCAAAGCCTTCCCAAAAGTTGCCACCAAGTTATAATTAACTTTTCAAAATGGCAGCTTTGAAACTTCATACGCATTGTTCCTAAGCAAAGCAACGTAACTGAGCCATTGTTCGTGTAGCCAGCCGAAGTTCTGCTCTGCATTTAGTCTGTTTTAGTTATATTTTTTTCTGCATAAAACTATTTACTATTTCTAGCTTTTACTGACATTACAGAAGAAAATGTTAATGTAAACAATGATTGTCAATACAAATTTGTTTAAAGATTCAAAACTCAGAAAAACTTAACAATAAAATTAATTTAATCTGCATGATACAAATGTTGTAGGAAAACTCTGCAAAGAGTCATACATTATATACTATTAAAGCAGCCCAATCTATCTGTTGTGTTACATTACATTATGTTACCTGTGGCTTCTTGTTATGTTTCTTTTTTTACATCTGCAGGTGACTGATTTCAAAAATTACTACTTATCAAATTCTGCTTGGAAAAGGCCTTTCAAGAGGCGAACACTGTGATACCAGTTGTTGAACCTCTAGAACAGGGGTGTCAAACTCCCGGTGGAGACTGCACCCACCCCAGATCTGGCAATGCAAAAAACGTCACGCCACGTCATACAGCAAGTTTGACACCCGTGCTCTAGAGTGTAATTTCATCTTTTATTACAAAGATTCTATTTCTTCTATTGCTAGATTTTCCCTTATTTTCTTCAAACAGGAGATAAAACCAATTTCTGAATTAATCTGTGGCACTTCTCCATGAAGAAGAGCTATCACTTAAAAACATACTAACTGCGACCTAAGCAAGTATTCAGCCATACTCCTGTGTCATAATGACTACCAGTCAATATGTGCTAAATATCTATACTTATATATGCCATTTAGTTGAAACCTTCATTATATTTTCTTTGGAATTAAACAACAGTCTTTAAGATTAACATATTAACTGAAAAATCTAAATAATGTGAAATAATATGCTCTTCACAAACATGCACTGAGATAGTTTCCTTAAATACATGAAGAACTGACTGGAATTTTGGTTTTGTATAGATTTCCGAAAATTTTTGTTTTACTATCTTGTTAAGTAGATACTTCATACTAAAACACCCATCATTTCCCACAAATGCAATAAAACAGCATTCAAACTGTTCTGTTCTCATTTAATATTCCCCTTTACTCTTCTTATTCAAAACAAATTCTGACTATTTAGAGAAGCAAGGATGAAACTCTACATACATACATATAACATCAGTGCGATTACTTATGAAATAAAAAATCTCTTTATTTCTCAAAGTATATTTTAATTGTACATGACTTAAATTCTTTCTTTTATCTATTATTATAAATAAAACACTCATAAACCAGTCTTCTCTTTAATCCATAACATAATCAAAACAAGTGAGTGATACCTAAAAATACGATACAAAATTGTTCAAACGGACCATACAAAAATCTATATATGCCCAGAAAGATCAGGGGAATTTCAACCAAATCTGACAAATTTTCTTTTGATTGTTTTTAAAGTGAGGTGAGTCCAAGAAGGAAGACTGATTATCGCCAGAATTAATCAACAATACTGCTAAATAATATTCATGGAAATAAAAAATAATTAACTCATCCTTTACCTGGGAAGAAACACACTTTCAACTACATAGAAATCTTGCATAAGTACATCTCTGTCTGGTTTAGATGTAAGGTTGCCCACTGTGTATCCTATTCCCAATTGTATGGTACCTTTGATAGCTGATGATGCAGTCTGCAAAAACAAATACATATTATTTTTAAAATTGTCATCTTGCAATATATAGGTTTTTTTTTCTAACCTTATACATCTCTAAGAATATTTCAAAGTCCCAGCTTCCTCTGTCTAAAAAACAAGTTGATTCATCCAAGAGCATTTCTCAGATTTTGAGACAAACGATCTCAGTACTTCATACAAGTCTACCACAAAGATTAAAAAGCATTATTAGAAACTCATAGGTCACATACTGTATGAAAAGAAAGTTCATACCTCAAAAGCTGCCTAGTAGTGGAGGGGGAGGGGAAATGAGCATTCCTCTGCCTGCACTCGCCCTTTTCACAGCAGTTGGTCTACAACAAGAAAGGAAGAACTCTGGAAATCTTCTGAGTGCTCTGGAATTCTAACAGCTCCCATAAATCATTATATAATTTAAGCAGGAGAGAAAAAGGCAAAAAAAGGAAACCTCGTTTTTTTCCAATTAATAACGTCTTCCTCTACTTTCCTTTTTGTCCCCTTTCTCCCCTTCCTTGCACAACTGCAGGGAGCTCAGAGCCTCTAGTTTAGGAAGATGCTCACAGCCATAATATTATGCAGCAACAGAGGAATGGGCAAGGCAGAAGAACGTAACTCGAGTTTCTAATGGAAAGAATCAGCTGACAGGGCATCACTATCATCTGTGTAAGTCAATTATTACTACCACTATAGTGGCTGGATAAGGAAAGTAAATAGTTCCTGGGCTAAAATGCTACAGTGAAATTGTACGGAGGGTCCCAGTGAACATTGTAGGTAATGGGCCAGGCAAAGAATCACTTAGGAAAAAAGAAAAACAGCCAGTTATTGTGTTTCTGTGAATCAAGCAGGAAAATCAATATACAAAATTTATATTTAAAAGGCATCTTTTCATGTCTGGATGATTTTCAAAATGTGATGCTACTAAGAATGGATGATGATAATGATGATGATGACAGCTTTTGAAAAAGAGAATGAGAGAAGGCAGAAGCCTTCTGAAAAAAATCTCTATCCGCAGAAAGTACACAGATTACAAATATGTTATTTACTAGATGAATACATATGTTCTTCAGCAGCCTCAGTATTCAGACTAATATAGAATCAATCTGGTTTTGTTATAAATTTTTGAAGCTAATATGGCAAGCGTCTGGCAGTATCTTCTCCACCTACAGCCAACAAAATTAAAATTATACACTTAATTAATTAGATTGCAAAGGACTTCTGGCAGCCCAGAATCATAAAACTCTAGAAATACAAATTCAGAAACCCAAATGAAAGGACTAAGCATTTCTCTGTGTCTTTTGTTCATAGTCTAGTCTGATTTTATTGAACTTTTATAAGAAACAAAAGGAATAAATTTCAAGCCATCAACTGCTGCTTAAGGCTTCTATTACATTCTGGTCACAGAGACTTTAATTGGTGAGATTCAGTATTTTAAGTGGCAAAATAGATTTATTTTTTCTAAATACACTGTCTAATTTTAATTTATTTTAAACTGCAAAACAATATAATGACAGATGACTGTTTTGTTAATTAAAAGTAACCAATGTCATAAATCACACACCCTCAGCCTGTGAATGGCATGATTATATGAAATAGACAACACATTCTATTGCATTACACCCCTTCCATTTTGTTCAATCAACACACTTTGCTCCATTTGTGTCAGAACCACCAGTGTCTACTTAAACATGGTCTTATTTAATGGCTGTACTAAGTGGAAAAAAGGTCCACTCTTCATGAAATAAGCAGGTGCCTTTGCCTTCTTACAATAAATTATAAAGACCACCTTAAGTGAATTGTAGACTGTTTCATAAAATGGATAAGAGTTTTGTTCATCTACTGAGCAACAAAAAAGTAGTTATACTGTGGTAGTTTTTCTATGCAATTAGCCTTTTAAGTAGTCATTTATATATAAATATAAATAAATGACTACTGAATCTGAACGTGCAAACTATTTCTAAGAATATAGAAGCAAAACTGAAAATAAAGTAAGAAATAAATCCTCAAATGTATGCTTAAATATAATAAGTAACCACTGTGTGACCTTTGAAACAATATCAGTTAAAGACTTTCCTTGAAATTCTAGTCCAAGATGTGTCAGCGTTTTTTTTTATTGAAATTGGACATCACATAAAATCCAGACCAGCTTGGAGCCTAAGGCTTCTTTCTCTGAAACCAGTTACCAATCAAACAAAACAAAAGTCAAATAAGAGAAGCCAAAACAAATTGAAGTAATTAGACAAATTTCTTACATCTCTAATTTGGATAAAAATATGATACCATATGTGGTGGAAGTAAAAGGGTAGTAGATGATTCGCCTTGAAGATTTGTTTTATATAGACAGGCAGATGACACAATCTTACTTGCTTTTCTAAAGATGGGTAACATTTGTAATTTCATCCACCTGTGATAGAATGTGTAGGTACATTATGGTAACAATTTTATGCAAACCATTTAACATAATTAGATGTGACAGACCAAGGAAGTTAGTTTGGTTTGGAAATGCCATATTTACTCATGGATAAGCCAAGAATATTAGGTTCCAGCACCCTCAAATAATGCTTTCCAAAAGTTCCTGTATTTGCAGTATATGTTTGCATATAAGCCCATCCACAGACCCTCAAAAATTTAACCAAAATATCATGAAAAAAGTAGGTCAGCTTATCTGCAGGAGGCACGTTTTTTTCATGGTATTTTTGTTAAAAGATTATCTGTGGATGGGTTTATACGTCAGCAAATACAGAACATAGTGTCTCAATTATGAAATTGTAAACTAACAAGCTTCACAATGTGGTTATCAAGGATAGTAGGCTTTATTTATGAAAGAAAGTGATAAATATTGGTGGACATTTCATCATTCATAAGAATCCCAAGAAGACAAGGCAGGTTCTTCTTCACCAGAGGTCCCCAACCTTTTGAGCACCAGGGACTGGTGCCATGGAGACAGGTTTTTCTGTGGACTAGAGTGTGTGTGGTTTTGTGCGCTGCCTGCATCCCATGGATGGGGCTTTGTTTGAGCAGACCGGTTGCTTGCATGCTGTGGCCCGGTACTGGACCACGGACTGGGAGTTGGGGACCCCTGTTCTACACTGAGTTTATAATTCAGAAAGATCCTCCCCCTAAATATTTGGTAACATGCAGAGAGTACTGCATCTTATTAGACAAACATATTTCAAAGGATCTTGTCTTAAATCATTGAGCTAAATTTATTGGAATGTTTTGTTGTTGTGAGTTGCACAGTCGTGTCTGACCCATCACAACCCCATGGACGACGTTCCTCCAGGCCTTCCTGTCTTCTACCATCTTCTGGAGTCCATTTAGGCTCAAGCCTACTGCTTCAGTGACTCCATCCAGCCACCTCATTCTCTGTCGTCCCCTTCTTCTCTTGCCCTCAACCTTTCCCAGCATTAGGCTCTTCTCCAGTGAGTGTTTAACAATTTGGAATGTTTAACAATTGTTTATTGTTTCTGGATTTTGTTGTGTATAGATTTCTTTTATTCTGGATTGTAAGCCACCCAGAATTTGGTTTAAGATAGGCAGCTATACAAATATCTTAAATAAATAAATAAAATTTTAATTTAAAACTACCATCTTGCTCTTGATGGATTTAGATTTACTTCCCCAAATAAATGAACTGCATCTATTAACACAATGTGGTGGCTGTTGTTATTCCTAAGGTACAGTGCATGGAAAACGCTAATAGATCTTATGTGTTTTTGTATAATTATGCTTTATTTTATGGATAACTAAATGTCAAATCAAAAATTAAAAAGTACCATGAGTCCTTCCTAATTTCATACATGAAGTATACTCAAAATAGAACAAAGCCTCTGTAAATGATGCAACTGCTTGTATTACTACAGAATGAATAAAAAGAAATATTATATAAATCAAAAAGCATAACGCTAAAGCATAAGCAACCACTTAGAAAATGTTATAGCCTAGAAGAAAGATCATTTAAGAAAAAGAAATAATCTTAAAATAGATGTAAAAATATTCATTTTTATAAAGGAGGATTGAGGAATCCTAATCCTTTTTAATGCCTTTTATTTTGTGTATTGTAAGCAAGTAATTTATTGCAATTTAAAAGAAAAATAATTACAATAACATTAAACCGAGAAAAGAAAAAGTAACAGATTCACCTGTGCTCAAAATTTTGTGTGAACCAAACTGTTCTGTCTCTTAGGTTTGCATACCAATATTCTGAATATTCTCCAACTCACTTTAAAATGAATCAGCCATTTTTAAAGGTGCAAATTCAGATGCATATTTTACTTCAAAGTTTCGAAGCCTGACTATTTATTAATATGACTCTGGGGACAGAAGCCCAGAAAAATTAGGTCAAAAATTCTTTTTGAGGATTGAAAAAGAAAATCTGGGAAAATGAGCTAAAAACAATTTCTTTCCCAATTATTCAGAGGGTTTTTCCCTGCAGGTTTTCTAGAAAACAATCTACAAACTGGCTCAATACATTAGTTTTAGCTTACAGAACTAGAACATCCAAGTAATTACCGCTTCCTTCACCACCTTAAACTTTACAGAGTAAACACAGACTTGATTAAACAAATATTAGCTTCTATACAAGAGTGCACAACTACATCATATTTGCTGAACCGTGGGGTATGCTGCAACAGTGCAAGATTAGCAGTAATGAAAAGGAGCTCTTCTGAAGACTTCATCCTCTCAAGCCTAGAAATGGCTCTCAGGCCAAGCCATTAAATTAATAACATCAACAATATTCATCACTAGACATGAGCTGCTGCCTCAAGACTATGATAGAATTAGGAGAGCCAAATCATTCAAGAAGCGTAGAATGAACTTTAAATAGTTATTAATCTGGAACAAATGTGAACAAATCAATGGAAGAGAGCACGACTTTAGATTTGGAGTACAGAATGTTATAAATTATCTGAGTTCATAACAAAATAATCTTGAACAATTAAAAACTAAAAACAAATATCGGAATACTTGAAACAACGTGGGATGAAATAATTATTTCATCCCACGTTGTTTCGAATGTTCCAATATTCTGATATTTGTTTTCAAAAAAGTTATCCATGTCACAACGATACAGAGAATGTGTTTGCTAATATAATTAGAGAAACAGATTCCAACCCCACTGGTATTGGCTGGACTGAAATAATGAGATGAATGGGAATTATTGAGGACTACGTATTAGTTTGTTTCTGGGTTATGGTTACTGTCGTTTTAAACTCTTTGCTACGGAGAAGCTAAATTGAACAGGGGTTGCAAAATAATGTTGCCCCTTATGTGTTGTGTTTCCACATGCAGATTAAGTTGTTTTAATGCAAAATTATGCAATGTGTGCATCTTTAAATAGTTTTTTTAAAAATTCAGTTTTAGGTATATTCCATAAAATACAACTTTTTCTCATTTACAATGTCTAGATTACTGTTTACTGGAAATTGCCCATATGTCCCAACTAGAAATAGCTGTATCTGCTATGTTTTTTAAAAAATAAAGAGATCTGGATTGAAAAATATTCCTTCCTTAATTAAGGAGTTGCAGCATGCAAAAACATACCAGGAATCCTTTATTATTCCAAACTTGAAAATAATAACAAACAGACCCTGTATAAAAAGGTGACAAACTTGAAAATAACAACCAACAGAGCAGGTATAAAAATGTGACTTCTTTTAAGTCAAAGTTGAGTCTGATGATTCATGCTCAGTGATTTGTCACTGCCTTCTTCAACAATGCTTTTGAACATCCCAGTCTTGCATATAGTTTGGAGGGTCTCTTTCTCAGTCAAAAGCTAACCAGAGTTAGTTTTGCACAGCTTCTTATGCTAAGCATCAGATCCTACTTAGATACCTTAAATTACAGAATCAGTTTGACTACAATGTGTAATGTTAGTATCCCTTCTAGTACTAAAGAATAGCTTTAGTCTATTCTTTAAAAAAGGGATGTGGTGGCTCAGGACGCTGAGCTTGTCAATCAGAAGGTTGGCAGTTTGGCGGGTCGAATCCCGAGTGCCGCGTAACAGAGTGAGTGCTTGTTACTCGTCCCAGCTTCTGCCAACCTAGCAGTTCGAAAGCATGTAAAAATGCAAGTAGAAAAATAGGGACCACTACTGTACGGTGGGAAGGTAACAGCATTCCATGTGCCTTTGGCATCCAGTCATGCCGGCCACATGACCACGGAGTCGTCCTCCGACAAGTGCTGGCTCTTCGGCTTTGAAACGGAGATGAGCACCGGCCCCTAGAGTTGGAAACGACTAGTACGCGTGTGCGGGGGAAACTTTACCTTTACCTTTTATTCTTTAAAAAAATAACAGCAATTTATGAATGATTGCTAGAGTACATAAATTAGATATTCAAATATATAGAAAGACATGGACTGAGTTGAAATGTCTGAGAGAAAAATATCAACAATTATTTTGGCAGATAAAGGACTTATTTCTTGAAACTTAAAATTATAATTGGCAAAAATATTTTGTAATATACTGAACATAGATGTAAATTTTTGGATATGTATTAACCATGCAATACTGGTTGATATCATGTGGTCATATATTAAGGCAACTCTCATTTGGATTTAAATAATATATTAAATTTGTTTTGGAAGATTATAATTTTACAATATACTATACAGTAAATCCCCTTCATAGATTACTGCCTTGTTGTGGCGGGGCTTGTGTAACTCAATGAAGCTATAAGCTATGCCGTGCAGGGCCACCCAAGACGGACAGGTCATAGCAGAGAGTTCTGACAAAACGTGATCCACTGGAGAAGGAAATGGCAACCCACTCCAGTATCTTTGCCATGAAAACTCCATGGACAGTACCAAAAGGAAAAAAGATATGATGCTGGAAGATGAGCCCCTCAGGTCGGAAGGCGTCCAATATGCTACTGGGGAAGAGCAGAAGGCTAGTACTAGTAGCGCCAGAAAGAATGAAGCGACTGGGCCAAAGCCGAAAGAACGCTCAGCTGTGGATGTATCTGGTGGTGAAAGGAAAGTCCGATGCTGTAAAGATTTTTTCTCCATAGGAACCTGGAATGTAAGATCCATGAATCAAGGAAAACTGGACGTGGTCAAACAAGAGATGACAAGACTGAACATCGACATCTTAGTAATCAGTGAGCTAAAATGGACAGGAATGGGTGAATTTAATTCAGATAACCATCAGGTATACTACTGCGGGCAAGAATCCCTCAGAAGAAATGGAGTAGCCTTCATAGTCAATAAAAGAGTAGGAAAAGCAATACTGGGATACAATCCCCAGAATGACAGAATGATCTGTTCGAATCCAAGACAAACCATTGAATATCACAGTAGTCCAAGTCTATGCCGCAACCACCAGTGCTGAAGAGGATGAAATTGACCAGTTCTATGAAGCTCTACAGCACCTTATAGAACTAACACCAAAAATTGATGTCCTTATCATCATGGGGGATTGGAATGCTAAAGTAGGAAGCCAAAAGATAACCAGAATAACAGGCAAGTTTGGCCTTGGAGTACAAAATGAAGCAGGGTACAGGCTGATAGAATTTTGTCAAGAGAATATGATGGTCATAGCAAACACTCTTTTCCAACAACCCAAGAGACGGCTCTACACATGCACATCACCAGACGGTCAACACAGAAATCACATTGACTGTGTGCTCTGCAGCCAAAGATGGAGAAGCTCTATACAGTCAGTAAAAACAAGACCAGGAGCTGACTGTGGCTCAGACCATGAGCTTCTCGTTGCAAAGTTTAGGCTTAAACTGAAGAAAGTAGGGAAAAGCACTAGGCCACTCAGGTATGAATTAAATCATATCCCTGTTGAATATACAGTAGAGGTGACAAATAGATTTAAGGAATTAGATCTGATAGACAGAGTGCCTGAAGAACTATGGACAGAGGTTCACAACATTGTACAAGAGGTAGCAACTAAAACCATCCCAAAGAAAAAGAAATCCAAGAAAGCAAAATGGCTGTCTGAGGAAGCTTTGCAAGTAGCTGAGGAAAGGAGGGAAGCTAAAGGCAAGGGCGAAAAAAGAAAGATACACCCAATTGAATGCAGAATTCCAGAGAATAGCTAGAAGAGATAAGAATGCCTTCTTAAATGAACAGTGCAAAGAAATAGAAGAAAACATAGGATAGGGAGGACCAGAGATCTCTTCAAAAAAATTGGAGATGAAGGGAACGTTTCATGCAAAAATGGGCATGATAAAGGACCAAAATGGCAGGGACCTAACAGAGGCAGAAGAGATTAAGAAGAGGTGGCAAAATTACACAGAAGAACTATACAAGAATGAGCTTAACGTCTTTGATAACCACGATGAGGTAATCACTGACCTCGAGCCAGACATCCTAGAATGTGAAGTGAAGTGGGACTTAAAAAAACTGAGCAACAACAAAGCTAGTGGAGGTGACAGTATTCCAGCTGAGCTATTCAAAATCTTAAAAGACAATGCAGTAAAAGTGCTACGCTCAATTTGCCAGCAAATTTGGAAAACTCAACAGTGGCCACAGGATTGGAAAAGATCAGTTTACATTCCAATTCCAAAGAAAGGCAGTGCCAAAGAATGTTCAAACTATTGCATCATTGCACTCATTTCACATGCTAGTAAAGTTATGCTTAAAATCCTACAAGCTAGACTCCAGCAGTATGTCGATCGAGAACTGCCAGAAGTACAGGCAGGATTTCGAAGAGGCAGAGGAACTAGAGATCAAATTGCCAACATACGCTGGATCATGGAGAAAGCTAGAGAGTTCCAGAAAAACATCTACTTCTGCTTCATTGACTATGCTCAAGCCTTTGATTGTGTGGATCACAACAAACTGTGGCAGCTTCTTGAAGAGATGGGCGTACCAGACCATCTTATTTGTCTCTTGAGAAACCTATATGCGGGTCAAGAAGCAACAGTGAGAACTGGACACGGAACCACTGATTGGTTCAAAATTGGGAAAGGAGTCCGGCAAGGCTGTATACTGTCACCCTGCCTATTTAACATATGCAGAGCACATCATGAGAAAGGCAGGGCTAGATGAATCAAAAGTTGGAATTAAGATTGCCAGGAGAAATATCAACAACCTAAGATATGCAGATGATACCACTCTAATGGCAGAAAGTGAAGAAGAACTAAACAGCCTCTTGTTGCGGGTAAAGAAGGAGAGTGCAAAAGTTGGGTTGAAACTTAACATTATAAAAACCAAGATCATGGCATCCGGCCCTCTCAATTCCTGGCAAATAGATGGGGAAGAAATGGAGGTAGTGACAGATTTTATTTTCCTGGGCTCCAAGATCACAGCAGACGGGGACTGCAGCAAAGAAATTAAAAAGACGCTTGCTCCTGGAGAGGAAAGCCATGGCAAATCTAGACAACACACTGAAAAGCAGAGATATCACCCTATCAACAAAAGTGCATATAGTCAAGGCTATGGTCTTCCCAGTTGCTATGTATGGCAGTGAAAGCTGGACCATAAGAAAGGCTGAGCACCAAAGAATTGAGGCCTTTGTACTATGGTGCTGGAGAAGACTCCTGCGAGTCCCTTGGACTGCAAGGTGATCAAACCGGTCTGTCCTAGAGGAGATCAACCCTGACTGCTCTTTAGAAGGCCAGATCCTGAAGTTGAAACTCAAATACTTTGGCCACCTAATGAGAAGGAAGGACTCACTGGAGAAGAGCCTAATGCTGGGAAAAGTTGAGGGCAAGAGAAGAATGGGACGACAGAGAATGGAGTCGACAGAGATGGAGAATGGGACGACAGAGATGGAGTCACTGAAGCAGTAGGCGTGAGCCTAAATGGACTCCAGAAGATGGTAGAGGACAGGAAGGCCTGGAGGAACGTTGTCCATGGGGTCGCAATGGGTTGGACACGACTTCGCAGCTAAACAACAACAACAATACAGTAAATCTTGCAAGTGCTTGTATGCTGTTAAATTATATACCAGTGGCTACAAAACTAGCAGGATAACAATGGAAAGGATATTGCATTCTTTTATAGTTGCAAAATGAGCCTGATGCTACAAAAGCGATTGCTGGACCCCACAATACTGGACAATTCTCATCCACAACTTCATATAGTGAAATAGCAGCTTCAAAAGGCCTTGGAGGAAGCATATTATCTAGATACTTTCCAGCTGAGATTCAGACCCAGATATGGAGCGGTGGAGCAGAAACAGGACTGGCCATGCTTAAAGATGACCTAGATAGGGACAGTGTATCCATCCTTGCTGTATTTGACCTGTTGGCAGCTTTCAATACTATTGACCAAAACCAATATTGTGTTGGTTCACCTCCTTCCTTCCAAATCCATTCCAGTCACTAATGACTGGGGAGAAGTCCTGCACTCAGCTTAAGTGAGGTGCTGCAGGGTCTGGTGCTTTCTCCTTTCATCTACTTGAGGCTTCTGGGTCAGCTTATCCATCACCATGGGGTGAGGTATCATCAGAATTCTGATTGTACCCAGTTTTACATTTCTACCCTCGGCAAATTAATTAAAGCCATGACCATCTTATCCTGGTGGCTGGAGGCTGGAGTGTCTGGATAGGGAACAACGGGCTTCAGCTGAACCCTGCCAGGACTCAGTGGCTTCGGTTTCTCAAGCCTGCTGGCTCCAGGACTATGCCATTTTTGATGCTGGATATGGTTGCACTACCCCAGACTGTCCCAAAGGGGTTTTTACAGGTGGCAACTGGACTTTCTTGTTTTTCTTTGAAGATGTTTTGCTTCTCATCCAAGAAGCTTCTTCAGCTCTGACCAGATGGTGGAGAATGGAAGGATTTATATTCCTTGTTGACAGTTGGTGATTTGCATTCTTTTAGAGAGTCCTTGGGACCGTTTGGAGTCTTCACACACATTTGCACTACTCAGGTGACGCTGAGGACATAGAAAATGGTCCCAATGACTCTCTAAAAGAATGCAAAATCCTTTTATTCCCCACCATCCAGTCAGAGGTGAAGCAGCTTCTTGGATAAGAAGCAAAATGTCTTTAAAGAAAAACAAGAAAGCTCAGTTGCCTCCTATAAAAGCACTTTTGGGACAACCATGACCTGGATGACTGAGAATCTCCACTGACACTATCCTAGACAGACTCAGGTGCAATTCTGGGGTTCTCCTAGACTCATAGGAGATGAGTAGATGGCAGTCATGGCTAGGAGGGCCTTTGGGCAGCTTTGTCTTGTGTGCCAGGTCCACCTGTTTTTGAATAAGCACGTCCTGTTTACAAGTCACTCACACCATAATTACCTCCAAACTAGATTACTGCAATGCGCTCTACAAGGAGTTGCCCTTGAAGAATATCCAGAAATTCCAACTGATACAGAATGCAGTGACATGGGCAGTAATATGTGCTCCTGGAAGAGTGCATGTTACACCTTTATCCAAGAACTACACTGCCTGCCTGTTTGCTTTTGTGTCCAATTCAAGGTGCTGGTTTTAACCTTTAAAACCCTTCAGGGCGTGTGTCGAGGCTATCTGATGGGCCACCTTTCCCCACTTACATCAGCTTGCCCCATCAGATCTGGATAGAAGGCATGCCGTAGATCCCATCCATCAGGGATCTACACTTGGTAGATCCCAGAGAGAGGTGCCTTCTTTGCCATGGTGCCTGCCTTATGGAACAATTTTCCCTCTGAAATTAGATTGGCCAACTCCCTTCTGACATCCTAAAAGGCCCTCAAGACCTGGTTATGTGACTAGGCCTGGGGCTCCCATGGAACTAAACGCTTGGCAAGATTGTTGAGGGGCCATTTCTTATTTTCCCTCCACTCTGATTGTATTTTGAGTTTTTTAGTATATTTATTACCAGTATTTAAAATTTGTATATACTGTTTTTGTATTTTTAATTTATTATCATGCACCACCCACAGCTGCCTTGGTAAGATGGGCAGCTATATAAACCTGATTAATCAATCAATAACAAGAGTAGAATTCTTCATCAATTATATCATGTTACAGAAAGTTAATCTCTCTATATTTGAACAAGTACTTCAACATTGGGAGAGTTGTGAACCCCTATTTTGAGATTTAAACCACATGGACTGATTTATATGGTTAATTTCCCTTTTTTGTTCTTATAATAAAACGTATTTTACAATTGTAATTATATCACATGATATGACTATACCATTTAAGGCTATTTTTTTGTTTGGTTCCTAAGAGCCGTATGTTTTTCTAATGATGTTTTTAATTCATCTCTTTATACTTGTAATATATGACAACTATTTTTTATTTATTTATTTATTTTATTTTAATTCCATTTATATCCCGCCCTTCTCCGAAGACTCAGGGCGGCTTACAAGCTTGGCAGTTCTCTTTCTAATTAACATTATGTTGTTATTGTTATTTAGATCTAATGTAGTCATCCATTTAATATAGCCATAGTCTAGCGTTTTGTATTGTATTTCTTCCGCACTGCTCTAAACTAAAACTTTAATTACTATGTTATGATGTAGTACCTTGAATACTTTGGCTCTTGGTTACATATTGCTTTGTGAGAGTACAGTTGTAGAAAGTGGCTGAAATACTTCAAATAAATAGCACTGACATTCTAAGCAAAACATTTACAGTTTGGTCTCGTAGTTAAAGCACCAAGCTAGAAACCATGAGACCACGAGTTCTAGTCCTGCCTTAGCCATGAAAGCCAGCTGGGTTACTTTGGGCCAGTTACTCTCTCTCAGCCCAATTCACCTCAGAGGTTTATTTTTATGAAGAAATAGGAGGAAGGAGGAGTGTTAGATATGTTTATGCCTTGAGTTGTTGACAAAATAATAAAACTAAAATATAAAACAAACAATATTTTCACTAAATAGAATTTATACATAAATACAATTCTGCCTTGGTGATTTTTTTCTCCTTGTCCTTTCTCACAGGTTTGGCACTATTTTTTTTATTGCATTCAGGATCAGAAAAAGCCACCCCCCACAGCTACTGTCAGTAAGGTTGGCAGTACCCTTAATGTTTTCCAATAGGAAAGAGGCATAGCTTCAGAAGTGAGTTTGTGGTGATTAATTTTCTTCTTCAGAAAGCAAGAGGAAAGGCATTGATTTGAGGCTTGTGCCCCAGAAGGTTCTGTCTGTAGTGGCTAGCAAACTGCTGCCTATAACTGGATAGTAGCAATCTTCTATCTATCCAAACCTATTTTGTTGTGTTCAAAGAATCATAAAGCACAAACGAGAAGAGTGACCATTCTAGTACTCTATGCAAGGTGTAAAGCAATGTAATTATTTTGAATCATTCAAAATGAGATGAAATTTTACAAACCTTTTTATATGTTTTCTCCTCATTTTGTTTTTCAGAAGGGGGATCTCCATTTTCAGCTATAGTTTGCATCTGAAAAGATTTAAAAACACAAAAGCATTTTATTTCTAGTGTTCTAACTCACCTTTCCCAGAAAGGCAACAGTCAAATTAAATAAAACATAAAATATAACACATCAATGTACAAACAACTACTTTAAAATCAATATCTGGTGGTAGTGCAGCTAAGCTATGCCAGACAGTGAGTGGGTTTTACAGATTGACACTTATGGACTTTGTTATTATTTCCCCATTCTCTGGATAATTTGTGGAGTCCTTAATTTCTAAGCCACATTTTATCTCTGGATAATCACAGAATATTCTAAATGCTATTCAAAGGCACAGCAATAACAACAACTCTGGAAAGAGTTATTCTGATGCCTGAAAGATAGTAACTAAGAGAACAAGAAAGATGCCTGTAATAAAGACTTTAATTGCTGGGAGATTCATGTTGTAAAAGGTAATCCTTCAAACGTATTAGTCCCAGTCTTTTTAAGGTTTTAAACACTAAAATCAATCCTCAATCAGACTGGAAACAAATCAATAACAATGTACTTCTCTGAATACCAGGTTGATAATATGCTCAGGACAGCCAGTGCTAGTAAATAATGTGGTTCTTCTAATGGTGAATCAAACCAATACTTGTCCTAAAAGCAATGCATTCCTAATCTGATCAATACTGAAGCATGAGTAATAGCAGTCAAGCCGTGTCTCTCCAACAAAGGAGTTCAACAACAGAGCAACCAAAGCCACGTGGAATATAAGAGCTACCTTTAGCTCCTTATAGGAAAAAAATGTTTATAAGAATCTTACCCAAGACAAAGCAAAAATTTGGACTGAGAGATTTTTCATTAATAGTTCTATCTTACCTTAATAATCAGTGATGGCCATCATTTTTTATGATCACCATACTCACCCCTAATAGCCCCCTGGATTGCATGGATGAATTATAATCCTAACCTAATATGTCTACAATAGCTGGAGGCCTGTTCAGGTCTGTTGGCTTCGGAGTTTACAAAAGTATATATACCCTTGTATATTTTATCTGTTTCTATCTAATGTAGGACAACTATAGAATCATAGGCTATTTAGGCAAATCAGTCCATCAACTTTGTGCAGGAATCCAAATCAAAACGTCCCAGAAAGATGGGTGTCTAGCCTCTACTAGACATCTCAGGAGTTTTAACACATAAATTATAAACAACATTCCCAGTGATCCTTAAAATATCTCTGAATCATTCCCATTCTGTACCTGTAGAGGGATTTTCGGGGAGTTTCCCTGCTGAACAGCGTTGGCAAAAAAATCATGAGCACATCAGAGAATAATATATAACTAACAATAGATATTTAATGTAATTCTTATTTATGCGTAGAACATGCACAAATAGTGAAAAGAGCCAGATGACAGAGCAAAGGCAAAAAAAAATAGTAAACCCACCAAGATAAATAACAATTAGAAAGTTTTACAATTTTAGTGGCAAGCAAAGAGCCAAGAGGTCATAAAAACATGAGTAAGTATGGGATTCTGAACTGTGTCCCAACCAGCCATGTCTCAATCGTCATTAGACAAAGTGAAAAGCCTATCTAGGATATCTTGGTGAATAGATAAACTTGTAGAGAATATGATTGTATTTTCTTTATCCTGGACTCAAAATGTTCAGCTCTTAAAAAAAAAAGCATTCACCAAAATGCTGGAGTGGGTCTGCAAGCTGATATAGTTACTACATAACGGGCATAATGTCCTCTCATAGATAACATCTTAATTTAAGAAGGATCATTAAATAGCTCATCTGGCTTTACAAGCTGATTGCAAAGCAACATTCAGAAGATGGAGGTTCATAGTTCATGCTATAAATATTCCTTTACTAAACCCTTCTTTGAAATTAAAATGTGCTAGTTAACAGATTGATGCCTACATTAAACAGGTTATTAGTCAAAATGCATGTCCTTCTTATTTAGGTTGTTCTACTCTTTCGGTCACGCAAAGATCTATATTAAACTCTATGATCATAAAACATTTAGAAACTGCCCAGACTCTGCATATGTTAGCAACCACTCGTTTAATTGACTCTTCGAAATTACAATAGAGATGAATGCCAAAGTCTTATGACAGGTCCTTGAAGTTGTGGCCATTGCAGTGTCTCCACAGTCATGATTACAATTCGGACACTTGGCAATTGGCTTGCATGTACAACAGTTGGACAGCCTATGATCATATGACTGCCATTTGAGACCTTCCCTTCCAACTTCCCACAAGCAAAATTAATGGGGAAGCCAGCAGGGAAAGTCACAAGCCACTCCCACGTCACTCTTGCTGCTTTTTCTCCTTTAGAGCCCAAGTGGTAGGATGAGTGTGGGTCCCAGGCAGGCAAGTGCCTGCCCAGTTGTAGTCAGATGATGCCACAGGGCTCTCTCCCCGGCCTGCACATATTTCTGTAGCCCATCCCCCAACGGACACTACGTTGTAATACAAATTCTGGTTGTAATTATCATATTTAATCAAAGACTACCTGTAATCAAATATATTTTTCCATTCTTACTGTAAGCCTATTTACAGCAGCAAGTATTAGTAGCATACTGTTATCAATAATATTAGAATTTCATGTACCTTCCTTAGCTATGTTACAAACAGTCTGCAGTTGAGAGAGGGAGTCAGCCCTTTCATTGATGCAGTCAATTTTTCCAGGACACACTGTTAAAAAAAAAAGTACTTTTATTAACCAGGGTTATTTAAAAAATACTTTTAACACAGAATAACAAATAAACAAAAGCATGGCCCTACACACACACATATATAAAATATAATCATTTATGTGTTATTACATTCATACATTATTTATGATCATTCTAATTACATGGGGTGCTCGATTTACAACCTACCCGAAAAAGGAGACTGTACCCGTCCCCTTTCTTATCTGAAGTTCTGACAGCCAGTCCCTCCCCCATGGTTACATGACCCCACTTCAGGCACTCGGCAACATGGCCACATTTATGGCCGTTTTGCGGTGTCCTGCAGGCACATGGCTGCATCTTAAGAGTTTTGCTGAAAACTGACACAGGATCGTATTTATGATTGTGGCATTTGCTTAACGACCACAGCATTCGCACTTATGACTGCCACATTAGTTTAATGACCTCCGTGAAAAAGTCACACATGACCGACCGGTTTTATAACCATCACGACATACGACCATAATGGGTAGGTTCTATCATAGTTGTATCTCAACGACTACTCCATTTCACATTTATGAAAAGAAATAGATGCATGTTACATTGCAGACCATTACTAAAATATATTGAAGAATTTATTTCAGTAGACCTTTGTGAGGCTGCCTGAAAAATACATGAAAAGGAACTATAAGGCCAGTTACCACATTCATATAGAAGGCTCACTGTACCCACATACAAAATATTATTACAACAGCAAAACCACATAAGTTTTGAAAGAGAACCGATAGGATCATAATTAGTTTTAAAATCTTAGTTTACCTATCAAGCTTCTGAGACTTTGCTTCCAATAGAAAAATGGGCTGCATGCAAAAGTATATGTGAAAACCTGCCTTTAGTTTCTGAATAAACCCACCCCTCAATAAAAAGGAGGGGATGAAGACAATAGAAAATCTAATGACTGAGAACTGCATCTCAACCTTGTGAAAAGCAACTTTTGTAAAACTATGCTAATTACAGGGCTGCTTTAAAATAAATCCTTTTTCAATATTTTTCCCCTATACATATAAATATAATGACATTTTAAAAGGTTATCCCACATAATCATACAACCTTGTACCTGGACATTCTTGGTTATGGTAACATTTAATTTATGTAATCCTGGAATGCAATGCTGATAATTTATATTTAATTAATACTACAAACAACTTTGTGGTATCTTTAACCAATTAAGACATAATTTTTATACATTATAATATACTAGTTAGTCTTTATGGTGCCATAAGATCCTTTTTTATTTTTCACTGTAATAGATTAGAAATATATAACGAGCAATTAACTACTGAAAGTATACTTCAAGAAAATAAAGCTATTTTTACATGCAAAGCTAGCAAATAGTATGTTATGACCAAGCATTATATAAGATTGTTTGAAATTCTTTTTATATAACCATTTGCATTGGATACTAAATAAATCCTTAGCAAAAAAAGTCCCCCCCCACTAATGCCAAATATCAGTTTTTACACTGCCTTTATATTCTTCCACAGGAAATATTAGCATTAGTAAATTCCTAATATTTAGGAAATGCCTTATTTCTAAACCGCAATAGATGGGCACCTAGCGTAGAAGATTTCTTTCCATGCTGGATCTTAATAAATTCTACATACTATGATCATTTAAGGGTCTTTATATCCTCATCAAAGAATCATATTGTTTACACAACAAGCAGATTCTCTCATCTATCCTTGCACTCTGTCCACATAGAGGTGGATTTATATGCAGTTTTCCCCCCTTGGCCGTCAAAGCATATTTCTACGCATACCAACTTGAAAGGAAATCTTTTCAGAAAAATTAATTCAATGTTATCCTGAAATAACTAAACCAAATCAAGTACAATATAGCCTTGAACTTGGTATGCAACAGAGGCTTGCTTATTCCCAATTTATCTGGAGAAAAATCTTTTTTTTTAACATGGGAATTCATATTGCCCAAGTAAAAATGGCATTGATTTCTTTAGCAGAACTACTACACTTGCAAATTAAACTGAATTAAATAAATCTGGGGTCTTCAACCTTTTGGTCAAATAACACGTGTGTGTTCGCGTCTGTATGTGTGTATGCGTATTGGAGAAAAACAGCTTATGGCTTGAAAGAAAAATGATGCAGTCTGCCATAAAAACAATGCTTCCTAATTTAACACTTGTGTATTCATGTTTGCCCTTCCCATTATCATCTGAAGAATCACAGACCAAATAAGATCTATATATTAAATTTCGTGTGTTTGCTTGTTATCTTCAGTTGGGCAAAAATGGGCAAAAATGGAAGGTATAGGGCAGGGGTAGGCAACCTTGGCTCTTTTACGACTCGTGGACTTCAACTCCCAGAATTCCTGAGCCAGCATGGCTCAGCTTGGAAACCTCTCCCTTTCCCCTCAGCATGGCTGGCTCAGGAATTCTGGGAGTTGAAGTCCACCAGTCATAAAAGCGCCAAGTTCGAAGACCTCTGAGTTACTGGGTCTTTTTCTCGGTTAAGAGTTATCTGGAGAATTCTGGGAGTTGAAGTCCACCAGTCATAAAAGAGCGAAGGTTGCCTACCCCTGGTATAGGGCAACAATTATTGAACCAAGATAACTCAAATGGGATAATTTGCAGAATGCCAGGATCTATAACTCCTATGGAAACAAAATTTGGGAAAGTTGTGGCCACTTCACTTCAGTAGCACATCTTCCAAGTACACTTTTCAAAAACCCACAGGTTATGTGGCACAACCTGTGGCCTCTGCACCCAATCAACAGTGAGGAATGATTGGCTGCTCTGGAACAGAGGCTAGAATAGGAAATTATATACAGCAATGGATGGTGAGGAAAGAGTGAGGAAGCGGCTTGAATGCCTGCTTCCAAGGAAAGGCTGGCTGAGATTACCAACAGTCAATGGATGAGCTCTTTTACTTCCTGGAGAGAGGGGACCCTCAGGGACATGCTGGGATGGGGAGTGGTGGTGCAATTTTGTTGCGGTCTATGATTTCCTTTGTTCCCGTTCCTTTCTGCAAAGTAGGGAGGACAGCTAAGAAGGAGAAGTGATTTCTGGTGCTCCCTACCAGCTTCCCACAAGCAACATCAATGGGGAAGCCAGCAGGAAATTGGAAATTTCCATTGCTTTTTTGCCCATCCATGGTCATTTTATTTCTCTGTTTAGATGTGATGATGACCCAATGAGTCACAACTTATTTAATAGAATTTTCCTCTAGGAAGTATTCTCCTCCATAAGAAGGGATAATATTTGGCCAACCCTGCCTGAGGATTTCAAAACTAGGTGGAATTGGGCTTGATCAAAACCTGAATATAAGCAATGAGAAACACCATAGTGCAGCCTGAACTAGGTACTAGAGGGAGGAAACAGCAATGTATGTGCATGCTACTGCCAAGAAAACAGCATGGTTGTGTCCATATCATCAGAAATCAAGCTCCACTTAAAAATATTTTACTTCTGGGTGCGTCTAAGGAAAGGAGCCTAAAAGTTTCATTATCATTTAAGACAGATGAAATACCCTGGTTCTCAAATCAACAGAGGTCTGTATTTGTTAAGTGTACATTTTGTCTAAATATGATCCCTTAATTTCCCCTTCAGCACAGCGGGTCATTTTCCTTTTCATCTGCAGAATAGGGTTTTTTTTGTGGAATGCATGTCCACCAATTCTTGTCACTTCTTTGCAGTACCTCTTTGATTACAGCAAAAGGACATTCCTGGAGTGCCATAGTTTTTGAGCTGCCCAGCATGATACCAACCAGTCTTTTCATAAACTTCAGAATAAATAAACGAGAGAAATATATTATGGGGGCAATGCCAACAGGCCTGAGGACTCCGAGGAGGGGTGAACTAGTGGGGTAGTTCACTTATTGTTAACATTCCTCCGCCTATTAGTTTCTGCCTGTCTTAGTTTTGTTTTTATCATTTTAATAATGGTTACATAATGGTTTTAAACAATGACTGCTTTATATTTCTACTGTTTTGTTGGATTGTCACTCAGAATCTATGAGAAGGCGGCCATATAAATTTGATAAATAAATAAATAAGTACTAAAACCTAGAGGAATATGGCAAGCTACTTAAGGAAGATCTATTTGAGACATTATTCAGACAAGCATTTACTAAAAAGCAAGGAGCTATGGAAAAAGACTGTTTTGTTAGAAGTTCTGGATAAATCCTCTGCATTTTACAAATTGCAGGAATGAACCAGATTGCTCAGACACATACCCATTTAATAACATGTCAACTGAAATCCTATTAAATGCCATGCAACAAACAGAATAAAGCAATTCTTGGTTAAACACATGGAATTATTAAGAGCATTAAAAGCTTTTGTATTTAAAGAATCCATATGAATAATCAAACTCGTGTTTCAGCAGAAAGGAATGATACCTAAATATAGAAAGAATATTCTTGTTTCTTCATTTATTCATGACCAAGACCTTTTTTTTCCAGAGGAAGTCTTTATATAATTATGTGCAGTAGGAATAATTGGTGAGCGCAGCCAGCAAAAAATATTTAATGTGCAAATCTACATTTCTGAAGCAAACTATTTACAAATAAGAACTTACTTCTTCTTTAACAGCAGCAATTCACTTCAACTTTCTTAATATTATATGGCTTATTTAATAGCACTGGGTATCAGAATAAAAATACAATTTAAAGAATTATAAAAAATAAATCATTATCATGCCCAAAGCACGGAACACTAAAGCAATGTATTGCAATATTTTTGCCAGGAAGTGACCTACTGGTTGTAATTTCTATGATGGACGAAGATATTAAAAATGTAAGAGATATTTATACTTTATATACTGAAACTGAATGTTTCTCCAAGACTACAGGGCCAACAAAAAATGATAGAAAAAGTTATAACTGTGGCAACATCAACTTTGACATTACCAACTGCCTGATGATCATAAGCATGGAATGTTGCAGTACATGATTAAAGTTAGATTTTAGTTTCCATGTATAGGAAGAAAAGACTAAATAACAATGGCTTATTCAAAGGAGAACCAATTACTATCAACTGCAAATGTCTTTTTCCCCCACTGGATATTCATTCTAATGCTGTAGATATGATTCTGTTGTTTCCTGGGTTGGAATTGAACATGTAGTCAGCAATGTCCTCTATAAATATTCTTTCCACTCCATTGTTTTGCATAATATCATACCATAAATGCCAACTACGGATAAAATATACCATACTAGGAATGCCACCATCTCTTATCCTGAATATTATTATGTACTTAGGTGAACCTACTCCAATTTGTCTACACCCACTAGCATCCACTTTAGTGCACTTCATTTCTGCTAGGAGAGTTTCAAGTTTTCTTTGGCATATATTTTTTATATTCCAAGTTCCAATTGCATTTCTCCTTATAAAATGAGGAGCTCATTTTTCTATATTGTCACCTAGAACAGGGGTCCCCAATCCCTGGACCGATAACAGGCCGCAGCATGCCAGCAACCGGTCTGCACAAACAAGCAAAGCGCCCTCGGCTGGATGCTGGCAGCACACAAAACCACGCCCCCTCTGGTCTGCGGAAAAACCTCTCTCCACAGAACCGATCCCTGCTGCCCAAAAGGTTGGGGAGCTCTGACCTAGAATACCAGACTTCTTTGTAGTTTTGCCTGGCTACATTATCAGCTCCAGCTTTACTCATAAATGTTCAATTTTCCTCCTCCGGAACCAGTGAAGTGCTTTTTGATTTTCGGTAGTCTCATTAACTGACATTCAAACTGGTCTAAATGTTTTATCCATCTCCATGCAATTTGCTTGGCAACAATACAGAAGTGGTTTGTCATTGCCTTTTTTCTACTTTTGAGTTTCTAGGTAGATTTCTTCCCATGTGTTGCAAAACCCCTTCTGCCCTTACTTCCATCATGTGTTGTTCTCTGCTTAACTAGTCACTACCAGCAGCTTCTGGTCCTTCCAGCTTCCAGCGATTCTCAGGGTTATTGCACCTACCGAAATATCCCTCAATATCAAAAGGGCTCAATTACAGAAATAGATGACAGGCTATGGCTATTTCCTAAACAGAACATAGAAAAATATCTGTGCTCACAGAAAAAGTGGAGGAGCAAACTCCCATACTCCTAGCCCTTTTTGTAATGAAAATATTGTTTATGAAAGTCTACACAGCCCTTGAAATATGCCTGATTTTTTTTTTTTTGCTTAAATCAATTTACACCTTCTCAGCCTTGCAGCTTTAACTCAAAGAAAGCCCAATTAAAGCCATTTCAATCTTGCAGCCTTAATTCGGAAAAGCAAAACTTACCTGTCGTTTTGAATACAAACTCGACAATTCTCACAAAACATTCATTAGGTATTAATTTCCCTAGAGACGATTCTTATTTTCTATTGGTTAAATGAAAGGACTTTATCTCTGAGTAAAATATGTGTCATACATACGTACATCTGACATGCAGACCTTTTTGAGAAAAACACTGACTCTCCCAATATATTTACAAAAAAGTATGTGTGAGGAGGGAAGGATATTATAGGCTGAATGTCTTTATGAATAAAGCTGTGTAAGACTATGACATATATAAACACTGAATACAGATAGTATCCTTTCCTTATTGTATGCATTTTGTACATGAAATTAAACAGGCAAAATATACAATGGTATAGTCATGAGCTAAGGAATGACTCATATGTTTTCCATAAATCTAAATAAACAAGAAAACACAGAATGAATTAAAGCTGCTCTTGTGCTGAGAACAAGTCATGCTTTTAGGCCTTTAGGGCAAAATATACAGCCCAAATAGGTAAAATAGATAATGTATCATCTGCATGTAGCTTTTAAGTGCTGGTTCTTCGAGATGGAGAACTAGTAAGCATTTCCAAACCTTACCCTTATTTTGCAAATGGAGTTTCCATTAACTATCTTCCACTCAGAGAGCCTTTTAGATATAATTTTTTTTTTTCTCCCCGGCTCCAAAGATGGCGGAAGTACTGGGGAGAGCTCCGTAACCCCCAGTTGCAAGGCGTCCCCCCAGGAGCCCCCCAGGGATGTCAATAGACCCCTGGGGTGGGGTGAGAATTTGGGCAGCTGAGATGGGCAATGTGCCGTCCGCGGCCGCCCCGAATCAGCTGTAGGGGTGCCGGGACGTCTCCGCCCCACCGCCTGGGCCGTTGGCGGCCGTTTTAAATGGGGCCATCATCCTCGCTCAGCCTCAGCGGCCTGATCTACTCTGGGCGGCGGCGGCGTCTCCGAAGGATCAAAGGAGACGCCGCAGATCATCTGTGAGGCGGAGGCGGCGAAAGTGAAAGTGAGCACAGCAACAGTGGCGGTGTGAGCGCTCAAAGCCGGTCATCTTCCCCAGGGGGCTGGAAAAAGCGGTGGCGGTTGGCGGTAACATCTTCGGCCCACCCCCTGAGCTGCTGCGGCTGTATAGCCAGCTGATTTGAGGCCGACGCCTCCGCTCTACCTCGGCTCCCCCGGCCCGCTCCCGAGCAGCGGCGGCGTCTCCGAGGATCAGAGGAGGCGCCGCGGATCAGCTGGGCGGTGGAAGAGGCGGCAGCGAAAACGACGGCGGCCGGGACTGCTTCTCCAGGCCCAGTCGTTCGCCTCCCAGGGGCCTTGACAGCGGCGGTAGCACTGACGGCGTGGCATCTCCGGCCCGCCCCCTGTACCGCTACGGCCGTTGCAACAATCCTGAGCGGGGCCGGAGCTGCTGTTCTGCCTCGGCTGCCTAATCTGCTCCCGGATAGCGGCGGCGTCTCCGAGTGATCAAGGAGACGCCGCAGACCAGCTTTACGACGGTAACGGCAGCAACGAAGACGCGGGCGGTGAGACAGCTGCTCTGGGCCCCGGTCGACCGTCCTCCGAGGGGCCTTGACAGAGGCCCTGACAGAGACGCTAGCAACAGCGGTGCGGCGTCTCGACCACCGTGGGCTGCTCCTGGACGGTGGTGCCTCCGAAAGATTCACACCAAAGGAGACGCTGGGCAATGGAGGCGACGGCGGCGTGGGCCACAGCAGCAGCGAAAGCTTCTCCAGGCCCCGGCCGACCACCCTCACCAGGATCCCTCGACGCCGGCAAAAATGGACACGGCGTAGCGTCTCCGGCCTGCACTCTGAGCCGTTTCCAGCCGCCCCGAATGGGTGCCAACGACTCCTCTATGCCCTGTACGATGGAAGCGGCGGCAACGAAGGCGAGGACGGCGGTGACAGCCTCTCTGGGCCTTAGACCGTTTTTGCCCAGGGGCCTCTGACAGCGGCGGTAGCGGCGGCGGCGAGGCATCTGCGGCCTACACCCCGAGCCACCTCCTCGAGACACCTTGAACGGAGACGGCAACAGCAGGGACATGACACCAGGGACTCCCATACCTCTGGGAGGCCACGCTCCGGACGGTCCCCAACCAATAGGGGCCTATGGAGCTGCGGCCGGGAACAACGCCCAGAGGATCAGGGAGGGAACTGTTTGGGCGGCTGAACCACCAGAGCTGACGCCAATTAATGGATCCCTCCATCCTGCCTTCTGCCCACTCTCAACCATCCTTGCCCATTCTCTCCCCACAGGACATAACGGGCCTGGGTGCTAGCCACGGTGGCAGAGTGGCTTGGCCTTACACCTGCAACCCCATAGAGGTGAGAGCTCTATGGGGTATGCTTCACCCAGAGTACGTTCTGGACCACCTCCGGAAGCAGAGACACAACCCATCGTGAGAGGATGAGGAGTGGCCTGCTTCTGGGGGTTCGCCCGGCCAAGTGGCAGTGGCAGGGCGACGATCCAGAAACGCACCTACCCGACTCGACCCTCCTGCAAATTCACCATCCAGGGGACAGCCTTCCCGGAACCACCTGTGACTATGCTCGTTCAATACCCTAGCACAGTACTGCACGCCCTCAGGGGTTCCCCACTCTCCTGGGTGCGACCCGCCTGCATCACATCCAATCTTGATGACGGGCCCAACCACTGGGCCTCTGAGAGATGGCCGGGCAGGGTCAGGGGCCTCCAGCATAAGCCCAACAAGAGGCCCCTGATTAAGTTCTTAGTTAAGTTTTTTGTGGGGTTAGGGAGGGGGGAGGGAGAAGACTATGGTTGCGCAGGAAAGGCACGCCTTCCAGCCACCATAACGCATGCCAGGCCCACGACCGTTCGCGACGGCGTACAACGAGGACCAGTCGCCGATAACACCCAGTGGCGTACTGACAAACATCCCATCCCTAGGATGGTGGGGAATGGCAGAAGGTGCACAGACAGAGGGCCGTATCGTCACCGGGAGTGTCATCTCCGCTCTGTACAAGCGGTGAGACGCTCCGACCCTCTGTTCTCCCCCGGAGGACCCGGGAGCAAAGGTGCGCACCCTCCCATGCTAAGGCTGGTCTACCTGAATGCAAGGTCCGTAGCTAACAAAGCTCACCTCATTCGTGACCTAGTGGAGAGTGAGCATGCGGACCTGGCCTGCATCACGGAAACCTGGCTGGGCCCAGAGGGGGGTGTTCCTCTGGTTGACCTCTGCCCGCCAGGTTTCCAGGTGCTGCACCAGCCCCGGGCTCATGGGAGGGGCGGGGGAGTGGCAGTTATCATCAGGGAATCCCTTAGCCCGCGAGAGACCACCGTCCCTCAGATGGTCGGGTGTGTCTCTCCTACTGAGATACGGCCCAGGGGCGCAGTTGGGCCTGCTGCTGGCGTACCTACCACCTAATCGTGCAGCGGCGGCCCTGCCCGAGCTACTCGATGCCCTCTCAGGGTTGGTGGTTGAATTCCCAAGACTCATGGTCTTGGGCGACTTTAATCTACCGTCCCTGGGAGGATCGTCCGAACTGGCTCGGGAGTTCATGGCTTCCATGGCGGCCATGGACCTGTTGCAAATAATTTCTGGACCGACTCATGAGAGAGGCCACAACCCAGACTTGGTGTTCTTGTCTGGACGGTGGCGTGATGATATCGGTGGGGGTGCCACAACTGTGACGCCCCTGTCATGGACCGATCACCACCTCCTGCGGCTAGACTTCCCCCTTGCCACCCCCCACCGTGGGTGCACGGTGCCAGTCAGATGGTACCGCCCTAGGCGCCTAATGGACCCTGATAAGTTCCAGGCAGCGCTTAGGGACACGCATGCACCCCCTGCTCACAGCTCGGCGGATGCCTTAGTGGAAGCCTGGGAAAAGGCAGCCACGGAGGCTCTGGACCGAGTTGTACCCTTGCGGCCTCTGACCCGGCGCAGATCCCAGCGAGCCCCATGGTTCACCGAGGAGCTCCGGGAGATGAAGCGTCGGAGACGGGGCCTAGAGAGCCGTTGGAGATCCAGTCGATCCGAATCCGACCGATTGCGACTAAGAATCCTCACCAGGTCTTATCTCGCTGCGATAAGGGTGGCAAAATCCAACTATTTTTCCACCCTCATCGCGTCCGCAGATAATCGCCCGGCTGCCGTTCAGGGTGACTCGCTCCCTATTAAACCAAGAGGTGAGGGAGGAACCCTTGCAGGGTCGAGCCGAGGAATTTGGTCAATATCTGCTGGATAAAATTGCTCGGATTCGAACTGGCCTGGACTCCAACTGGGCTGAGATGGAAGAACAAGACATGGACAGTCTTGTCGACGTCATCTGGGAAGAATTTGATCCTGTAACTCCTAAGGAAGTGGACAGGATTATGAGAAGGTTGAGCTCCTCCACTTGCTTACTGGACCCGTGCCCTTCCTGGCTGGCCTATGCAGCTCGAGAAGGGACACGAGGCTGGTTCCTAGCGGTCATCTCTGCTTCTCTGAGTGAGGGTCACTTCCCCACCGCCTTGAAGGAGGCGGTGGTGAGACCTCTCCTCAAGAAGCCCACCTTGGACCCATCCTCTTTGAATAACTTTCGTCCAGTCTCCAATCTTCGCTTCCTTGCGAAGGTTGTTGAAAGCGTGGTGGCGCACCAACTTCCTCAGATCCTGGATGAAGCGGTTTATCTAGACCCGTACCAATCGGGTTTCAGGCCGGGCTACAGCACGGAGACGGCATTGGTCGCTCTGATGAATGATCTCTGGAGAGCCCGGGACAGGGGCCATTCCTCTGTCCTAGTCTTATTAGACCTCTCGGCGGCTTTCGATACCATCGACCATGGTATCTTGCTGCGACGCCTCAGGGGACTGGGAGTGGGAGGCACGGTTCTGCGTTGGTTCTCCTCCTTTCTCCAGGGTCGCTCGCAGTCGGTGCTGACAGGGGGACAGAGGTCGACCCCGAGGCCTCTCGCTTGCGGAGTCCCTCAGGGGTCGGTCCTCTCGCCTCTCCTGTTCAACATCTACATGAAACCGCTGGGTGAGATCATTCGCAGTTTTGGAGTAGGGTACCATCAGTATGCTGATGACACCCAGCTTTTTATCTCAACTCCAAACAATATCAGTGATGCCCTAGACGTGATGTCCCGCTGCCTGAAAGCGGTCCGGGAATGGATGGGGAGAAACAGGCTTCAACTGAACCCGGACAAGACTGAATGGCTGTACGTACCGGCAAGCCAGGATATTCAGAACGTCCCATTGCTTAACATTGGGGACAAGTTACTACCCCCTGTTGATAGGGCCCGCAACCTGGGTGTCCTCCTAGACTCGCAGCTCTCCCTGGAAGACCACATAGGAGCTGTGACCAAGGGGGCCTTCTCCCGGGTTCGACTAGTTCGCCAACTACGGCCTTATCTGGACCTGGATTCCTTACGTACAGTCACCCATGCCCTTGTGACCTCTCGCCTAGACTATTGTAACGCTCTCTACATGGGGCTGCCCTTGAGATCCACTCGGAAGCTTCAACTGGTGCAAAGTGCGGCGGCACGGACACTCTTGGGAGCCTCCCGATACTCCCATATCACACCTCTCCTCCGTGCGCTGCACTGGCTTCCGGTTGGCTTCCGGTTGCCTTCCGTGTGAAGTTCAAGGTGCTAACAATGACATACAAAGCCCTACATGGCATGGGTCCGGACTACTTACGGGAGCACCTTCTGCCAATGTCAGCACCCCACCGTCCTGTGCGCTCCCACAGAGAGGGCCTCCTCAGGGTGCCACCGCTCAAGGAATGTCGGCTGGTGGCCCCCAGGGGGACGGCATTCTCGGTGGGTGCGCCAGCCCTCTGGAACAGCTTACCAACCGAGATCCGGATGGCCCCCGACCTCCGTACCTTCCGACGCGACTTAAAAACTTTCCTGTTCCAGCAGTCCGGCCTGGCATGATAGCGTTAATTGGGGTCCCAGTTTGTTTTCACTATTGTTTCTTATTATTTTATTGTTCAATCTGTATACATTCCTTCCTCTGTACACCGCCCCGAGTCCCTCGGGAGAAGGGCGGTTTATAAAAACTAATAAATAAATAAATAAATAAAATAAATAATTTGATTCAGCAGTCAATGGAATTTCCCCCAAATCGTTGTACGTCCTTCTCTTGTCTTGCTATCTCATCCAGCACTTGTGACATCCACTTTTGTGACCACGTTTGTAAAACACTGCTTTTTTTCCTAATAAATTTCATAATCTCTCCTTTTATTTTTCTTATCAATTTCACAATCAGTTTAGAAAAGGGCACAATTCATTAAAATTGTATAATTTACAGGGGAATTATAAGATTGCCACCAGATCTTTTGTATTTGATTCAGAAGGAAATGCTGAGTTCTACAAAGTCTCTTCCTCTTTTGTAAATTCAGGATATGGAAAGGAACTACCGTAACTTTGCAGCACATTAAGTTGCACACACCTCTTTTTCTTAGAACAATATTTCATCCTATGCCAGAAATTCAGATTTCTCTGTCCATACCGGCTGAAATATAGCATGTTTATTCCACACATTTTCTTCCTACCTAAAGATGATTTTGAATTTAGAAAAAAATATTAAATGGAAAAATATAGGTTGTCAGTATTTGTTATTTGGAAGCACTCCTGATGACATAATCATATGGAATGGGTTGGATGCAAACTTTACTTTTACTTTTATCTGCCTGCACCAAATTCCACACATTCTTCCCTCCCGCCCAACACCTATTTTGAGAATTAACTTTGAGGAAAACAGAGACACTCAGGAAGAAAAAGTTTCTGAGACCCAATTCATTTTTCCCCTCCCCCAGAGTGATTCAATTTAGTTAAGGTTTCTTGTGGTATCCATCTTTAGTAATGTTATTGTTAAGACCAAACAAGATTTTACAGATTTCTCAAATGTTTCAAAGAACGTTTAACGCTTTTGACCAGGGCATGTAGATAGTACTTTTTAATCATGATAAGAGGAACTGTCATAAGAATTAGGAGAACCCATGGACATCAAAAGTGCTCAGATTGCTTTCCAATCTCTGTGGGTCCTATGCTTCAAAGAAATCTAATATAAATCTAAGGTTCAGGAGCAAAGGATTACCCTCTGTTAATAAAACGTGTATGCAATACGATCAGGGCAGGACACATAACTGAATGGCACTCAGTTGGTATAGTAGTTAAGGAATCAGGCTAGAAAACAGGAGACTGTGTGTCCTAGTCCAGGGCTTTTCAACCTTTTCACCCATGGCAACATCCGAGTACCACAAGTCTCCTAGCAAGGTGTCAAAAACTTGATGACCAAAAAAAAAAAAAAAAAAGAAAAAGTGATGAAGTACAGGTAGTCCTCGACTTACAACAGCTCGTTAGTGACTGTTTGAAGTTACAATGGCACTGAAAAAAGTGCTCCCCAAGCCACAGCCGAGCAAGACACCTGGCAGCGCTCTTCCTCCTGTCTGGGGTTTTCATTGTTGTGATCATTTCTGTTGAGGATTGACAGCGGGGGTGGGGTGGGGTGTGTTTGGTTTTTATTTCCCCCCCCCTCTGCTGGGTGGTTGCAGCAGGTTTTGGTCACTTCACATGACCCTGGGACACTGTGACTGTCATAAATATGAATCAGTTGCCAAACATCTGAATGTAAATCACAAGACCCTGGAGATGCTGCGACATTCCAGCTGATCGGCGCTTCTTCTGGGCTCAGCAGAAGCGCCAGGATCAGTGCCGAGCTCCAGCTGGAGCCTGGCGCTGATCCTGGGGCTTCTACTGAGCCCTGACAGCCCCAAAGAAGCACTGATCCTGGCGCTTCCGCTGAGCCCTGACAGCCCTGCAGCTCCAGCCGTCTTTCAGGCTTCTGCGGTGCTCATTCAGCTCATTCCCCTCCCCCGCTACCACATTTCTAGGATGGTCGCATACCACCTGCCAGGTGTCAATGTACCACTGGTTGAAAAGCCCTGTTCTAGTCAAATCTTAGGCACAAAGTCAGTTGGGTGACCTTGGGCTTTATTTCAGCCCTAGGAAAGAGGCAATGGCCAATCATTTCTGAAAAACCTTGCTAAGAAAACTACAGAGACCTGTCCAGGTAGTATCCAAAAGTTGGACATGATTGAATAGAAGGAAAAAAATCCCTAACTAACAGGCATCATGCAATTAAAACATCTGAAAAACTAAACTCCGGGAACAAGGAATTCATTCTGTTCTGGGCACAAGCTAACATTCTTTAAAAATATTATGTAGGTTCCTTGGTGGAGAGATACACATAGCTATGTATGTCCAATATAAACATTACAAAGGTTTCTCTATCAGAAGCTCTCTGAAACCATTCTTAACGTTAGTTAACATTTATAGTATCTCTTATATTGGTAAACCTTGTTTAACATCCACCAATTCAACGATCATTCAAAGTTATAACAATGCCATTGTGCAATGTCACCACAGTCATGTGATTGTAATTCAGGCACTAGGTTACCAGCATGCAGTTACAACACGATAGCAAACCAAGAAGCTAATGGAATCTTCTACAATGCCTCTGTGAATTTTTAAAATATATTGAAATAAACCACATTTCTTCCCTCCTACTCTAAATGTGAGAGCATTATAGCATCTTTTAAAAATGAATGTAAATGAGTAGATAGAAGACAATGCATGTGCTTCTTACAGAAGGAGCACCTTGAATAAAGCACAGGTACATATTGTAAAGTACAGTGCTCCACAAAGGTTAAATATCTACTGTTCTGCTCCTGGCAAAACAAAATTAAACTGACTCAACAACAGAATCATGACAAAAAACCTGATGGAAAATTTCTCCCTATTTAATCAGATATAGTTCAGTATGATACAATGTTGGGGAACATTTTTCTAATGTTTAATATTTATAATAAAGACAGGATGTATAAAATTAAAATGGATTTTGCAACATGAGTCTCAAATAAGAAGTCTCATAATACAGAAAAGTAAACACATGGAAACCCTTTTTAAAAACTTTTATCAAGTAATAAACAGTGGTTTCTTTCTTTAAGAATCAATTATCTTGGAAGATCTTTAACAAAATAATATTTTAAAAAACGTAATGACGTTAAAAAATGTTTGACAACCCCATGCAAAGTTTTCACAATTACAGTATATATAGGTAAGAATCAATAACAAGTTTTATCTGGACTGGGTAAACACTCATAAATATTTGATTTTTAAAAATATTATTTAAGCAGGTGTTGAGATACGTTGATAGCACTTTCTGAGAATTGCTAAATAGATGATATATTTATGAAATTATATTTCACACATTACTGCTGTGAAATTCCAGCAATTAAAAGCATATACTTAGAAAATTTCCTACATTTCACTACATACAGTACCTATCTTGATTACATTCTTTTATTTTATTGCTTCAAATTACTAAATTAGAATGCTATTTTTTCTACATGATATAACTTGCAGTAGCTGTCATGCGAAGAACTTAATAATCTTTCCTCTTTTCCAAATTTTTCAGCACTGCATTACAATATTTTATTATATTACCTATGTTTATGCTGCTATTTACATGCACTTCCCTGGGATCGTATTTCAAATAACATAATTTTAAAGAATTTCATCAAGTAATAAGAGAATCATTTGAGCTATATGTAAAGAAAGAATGTTTTTTCAAAAGATTCACTTCTTTATGTTAAAGATTAGTTCTGCTAATTACAATAGAATGGCAATGCATTGAGAGATTATCTAGCTTCTCTTTGACAAAAGGTGGGACTAAGAAACTTTTATCCTGGACCTATCCTTGTCACAGGAAAATAGACTGAGTTAGACAAAAGAGGAAGTAGGTGTTCCACTTATGATCTCTTCGCATGCAAGAGAAATTACAATAAGAAAATACAAAAGAAAGTTTGTTTCATGAAAGATATATTGCTTTACAACTGGGTTATATATTGAATTAACTGCAGATAAGAAACAATGCCATTATTATAAATGTAATCCTTTTAATTTTTCAATAAGGATAGCCATATGCAAACAAGCATAGAGCCCATAAAAGGTTTACTTTGACACAATGTTTTTCATAACTATTTGAAATGGTTCCTAGAAATAAAATTTTGCCTAAGATTAACCTTTTTGCCATAATTTCAAATATTAGAGAATTCACAAAACAGGTTAAACAATAAAATGAAGTGAACTAAACAATGTAGTGTTGAATTTATATCACACTGTGTTATCAGCAGAGTGCAAACATTTTCAGGCCAAGAGGCACAACTGGTCTTTGTGTGAGGTACAAGGAGAAAAGCCTTATTTAAATGTATTTAAGTATATTACATTAAAAATTAAATATGATTAATATTACCAGTATTTTCTTATACACTTTAATTTTCTTTTATCATTTGTCAACTCTTGATGGCTGCAAAGCCCCCATCTCATATTCACAGATAGCCAAACGTGCATCTGGATTTTAACTACCACATTCCCAAAGAAAAATGCTGCCTCTGCCACGTATAAATGGCAAATCTCCCAAGGTGTCCCTCAAATGGAGACACTGAATATTAGGTAAAGTACCTAGTACTTTAAGTAGAGGACAAAAGTAACATTGTCCTTACCTCTGGATTAAAGGCAACTATCCAGAACACTGGAAAATTCCAGGGAAGCCAGAAGACTTGTTCTAGTAATTCACTTGCTTCATTCAATACATAAACAACACTAGCCAATATTAACTTTTACATTTCTGTTCGAAATGCTTCTTAAGCTTTATTGTCTCTAGTATTTATGTTCACTGTATAAACTTTACAACTGAGTTTTACATAACTGACAATCATTTTACAGCAACGTCCTATATCAGTAGGGAATTAATATATTGAGATCTATTCAGAGACGTACATTTTCCTTTCCTTTATATATTTTTTCCTATGGAACTACTTGGGAATTTATTGAAATTGCAATTCTCCATTTTTATATCCTTTAGTGAATGTTTTATATTTGACTGGTTAAAGCTAAAATTTGATTTTTACTTTTTTTAACAAAAATTGTTTGATTTTATCTCTCTCATAAATTGAGCCCCTCTTCCAAAGGAAGAGAGAAAAAAAAAGAGTTAATTCTCCTAGCCCCACATCTCAAAGCTACAAGACCAGAAGATGATGCTATGGAATTTAGTTTTTCTTTTCCTTTTAATTTGCAAGAACAGCACAAGCTTTGGAAGTGTATTTCTCACACATGCCAGGGTTGTGATGAGAAGCTTTCCAGAAGCATCAAGAATTACTAAGATAAGAGGTGGAATTAAGGTGTGTAAATCCAGAGGACTTCTGTGACAGCGTGTTTCAGACCTTTAAACTTCACTTGATAGGCTAAACTCTACTGCTACACATTGTGCATTTCGCATTAGATAACATTGGTTATGATCATGTAAGAGATTAAATCATAAGCAAACAAGTTACAGTTGGCCTCGAGAAATACATTGTGCAGATAATTGGCACATCTATTGTTAAAATTTAATAATAAAGATCCGAAAAGGTTAAACAACCATACCAGACTCTGTTAATTCAACAGCAAGGAAAGATAGGAATACTAACATTGTGCTTTGGATACCCACATTTAAGATTTTACTGACACATTTTTTGTCAACCATCTTTGGAATAATTATGGACAGCTATTTGTATTCTACTAATATCAATAAGAGGGACGCGGTGGCTCAGTGGGTTAGGACGCTGAGCTTGTCGATCAGAAGGTCGGCAGTTTGGCAGGTCGAATCCCAAGTGCCACGTAACAGAGTGAGCGCCTGTAACTCGTCCCAGCTTCTGCCAACCTAGCAGTACGAAAGCACGTAAAAATGCAAGTAGAAAAATAGGAGCCACTCCGGTGGGAAGGTAACAGCGTTCTGTGCGCCTTTGGCGTCTAGTCATGCCGGCCACATGACCACGGAGACGTCCTCGGACAAGCGCTGGCTCTTTGGCTTTGAAACAGAGATGAGCACCGGCCCCTAGAGTCGGAAACGACTAGCACACATGTGTGGGGGAACCTTTACCTTTATATCAATAATAAATCTGCTCTACAATGAACCAAATGTATTGCCCATTTTTTACTTCAAAAGCAGACCAGCTCTGTTTACTGCATATTTGAAAACTGTGAGCATTCAAATGTTGGGGAGGAAAAGAAAAAACTAATTTCAGTGAACATAAAGCCATATTCAATCCATGTTGTTACTATTCAACTGTTAGTGCAATTCGACTGTTATTGCAGATAAAAGAAAATCAAAGCAATTACTACACATTTATGAGTTGCAATCGCATCTCATAAAATCACAAAGCAAGAAAATTTATATCTTTCACTGTGCTGGTATCTGCAACAGGATCTAGCAATGCTGGTTATAGCTTTGCCAGAAACACATTATAAAATAGTAACACAGAAAGCACATAAGAGATAACCAGTGGTGAGATTCAGCTGGTTTGCACCACTTCGGCAGAACTGGAAGCTAATTTTTTGTTGCCCAGGCCCAAAATGGACTTCCAGAAGCAGCATCCACACAGAGAACCGGTTGTTCACATATCTGAATCCCACCACTAGAGGTAACTATTTCCTGCACTGAACACCCAAGAAACACCCGAACAGAAAACTTAAGAAATCAGACTAGTGTAGAGGTGGTATTACACAAATTACACAATCTGATACTGGTAGTGATATGACTTGTTTAAAAATATAGACAATTTCATACAGTTAATACCATGAATAGCAAGTACTATTCTTATAGAAAGCCCCATGCACCCACCATACATACAATATAAAAATCTGAAATTTTATTTTGAAATAACGTGAATTTTGCATATACTCATGTGCTGTAAGCCTTATAAATATGAAATCACATACAGCATTGGAAATCATCTTGTGAAATTACAAAATAAATCTATTGTTACATAAGGTTTTCTTTAAATTTCCATTTAAGGTGTATTTCATAGACAGAACGTAATGAAAATAAAGTTATAACCAGGAATTTCCGAATCCAAATTACACATACTAAATCATTTAGAATTTTTAAGTATCCATAACAATAGCAAGGCTCTACCATTACGGAAAACATTAACAAAAATTCCAACAGGCTACCAGAGCAAATATAATTTTCTATTAAGTTCAGTTCAAAATCTTAAAATAAATATATCTATATATCCAGCAACATAGACCTCTCTGACACTGATATGAATACAAATTTATAACTTATAAATGAGAAACTGCACCCATTTCAGGGAGAAGCTTTAAGAGATAATGTTCCTGACAATCTTGAGGGAAATACGACACTACAGTAATGAGATATTAACTTTCCAGGAGCTCCTATTCGGGAAACTTCTTAAGAAGAAATAAAAAGATTTCAAGCATGTTTGAGATTCCTCAAATATTGATGCGTACAGGTAGTCCTCGACTTACAGCCACAATTGGGCCCAAAATATCTTTTGGTAAGTGAGAGAGTTGTTAAATGAATTTTGCCTCATTTTACGACCTTTCTTGCCACAGTTTTGTTAAGTGAATCCCTGCAGTTGTTAAGTTAGTAACATGATTGTTAAGTGAACCTGGATTCCGTGTTAACTTTGCTTGTCAGAAGGTTGCAGATGATGATCACGTGATTCTGAGACACTGCAACCATCATAAATATGAGCCAGTTGCCAAATGTCTGAATTTTGATCACGTGACCATGGGGATGCTGCAACAGTCATAAGTCACTTTTTTCAGTGCCATTGTAACTTTGAACACTCACTAAATTAACTGTTGTAAGTCGAGGACTACCTATATTGCCTTTTGCCTTGGATAGCAAATCCAGCTATGTTCAAAGATTAGTCTACAGCTGGCAACTAATGAAGCTGGGTTAGCAGCAAGCAGATTCACACAATAATCACAGACTCAGGTTTAATTCAGAACTGCACTTATTAACAATATATTACATGTTACATGTTCCTTTTCATAGGAAGAATTGTAGCAGTTGGGGTATCATAATGCGTTATTTCCTAGCTATATTTTTAATAAAAGTGTTAAAACCATTATTTTCCCTATTTCTTTCTCCCAGGACTGTTTTGTGGAAACAGAACTCATTCAGTTTGTTTGCTTTTTAAAAGTAAACTTTAACATAAGAAAAAAAGTTTAACCATGCCCCAAGGCTATTTCATATATAATGATTTCCTGTGTAAGATAATCTCCAGATGGAATAATAAATATCATCAGGAATAAGAACATACAGGTAATCTTTGACATATGACAGTAACTGAGCCACTAATTTACACTTGGTAATTGTAAAGTGGGTCACTATGTGACACTGCCTAATTTTACAACCTTTTTTGCTGTGGTCATTAAGTGAACCCATTGTTCACTATGGAGTGGGCTTTGCCAGAAAGCAGTTACTAGCAAAAATGTAAATCATGGTTACATGACCAAGGAACACTGGAAACAACATAAATGTGAACAGTTACCAAGCACCCAAAATGTGTGACTTCAGGGAGTGTCTATGTGAACAACAAAATTTCAATTCTGAGTTGCAAGTCCCATTTTCAGGGTCCATTATAACTTTGACGGTTGTTAAGCAATCGGTTTTAACTCAAGGACCTGTAAGCAGTGCTCTACTAGAATGAACTTCTGGTACAACTAATCAATAGAAATATAGTGCAAATATATGGACTCTTTCTACAGCTAGAAAATATTAAGAGTACTATTAACAAGGTTTAGATAAAGGTTTGTAACGGTGCTGTACTTAGCTTGAAGTACTAGTGGCAAAATCAAACAAACCACAATGTGAGACTGTATTTTAACACAAAATGGGAAGTGAGTCAATATGGGAAGTTAGGTTTACTAATATATTTATGATTTACATATTTTGTGTGTTTATTGATTTTCTCATGATTTTTAAAATATGACCATTATTTGTCATGGCTTTTTTAATGAAATGTGACTAATAAACAGCAATAATAAACCATTACCTACAGTGGCCATTTCTGGATCAGGGAGTCAAATATTGCTGATTGTTTTATCCATTACGATATCTTGGTTACTACATTAGGTGGCAAACAAAACCTATCATTTTTTTTGAAACTGTCATTTCTCTTTCAATAATCTTTCCATTTCTGCTAATTATATACTAGACATTTCACAACCATGATTTAACACAAATTTGATGTTAGAAGGGCTTTAGCTTTATGAAAGAGAAAGGCAATCTTTAAAGTTTCCACTTTTTCACTTTCATTTTTAAATATTTCTGCCTCCAAGGGTAGCAAGGCTCTTAGTTAGAGAAAAAAATGAGGTTGCAGCGTGGACAAGCTGACATTTTGGAGGTGGCAATAGTAGACAATGTGGAGAGTCAGAAGAAAAACAAGTGCATTAAATCTTGCTGCACGTTTGTCCCTTATTTTAGAAAGCACTGAGAAAAATCATGCTGTATCATTTTTTGCTGCTAAATGTTCCTGGCACATACTGCAAGTACTCAGGGCCCATGACTACAGGTTGCTCATCCTCCTGGTTTTAAAGCCAAAATTATACACCATTTCCTTAAATTCATCAGATCATGTACACTTTCACATCTTTGACATCTTTCTCACTGACATGCTTACTATTTCCTCTCTGCTTTGAAAAATGTAATTCTATTTCTGGAGGCTGGTCAGACAATGTGTCCTTTATTTATTAAAGAAAAAAACTGATATAGTAGCTGACTTAGAGTTAACAAGCAAGTTACCATTTTCCATTTCTTCTTAAATTTTTGCTTGCATAATTAGGTTTAATTTAGGATTCTAAGTTTGATTAGACTTCTATATTACTTAAGGCAGCACTTCCCAAACTTTTTCCTTATCTAAAACAGCTTATCTGAAAGTCCTTCTTACCCAATGTAGGTAAAACACCTTAAGTCAATTTAAATGTTTCCATTATGATTGACTAATGATTTCATGTTATTAATTAAAGAAAAACCACTTTTACCCAATTTTGAGTAATCTACCCAGGTTTGGAAAGTACTGACTTAAGGAGACAATATTCCCTGTTTTACTTGAATTTATTTTACTCTTGAAAAAATAAACTATAAGTCTTTTAAACAATATAACTCAAGCTGATCAGGTATATCTAGAGCAAATGCTAACAATGGAGAACTTAGGGCCCAAAAACTGATGTTGAGATCATGGTTCCACACCTTGGCAAACAATGTTATATGTGGGAACAAAATTAAGCAAAACTTAGAACCGAGATAGAGGAAAAAACATTCCTGTGAAATGCCACTCTTTTATGCAAAAGTGGTTAACTACCAATTAGTAACTATCAGCCACACAGGTAGCCCTTGAGTAATTGGGAATTTCTGTCACTAGGTGATGCAGATCTAAAGTGTGATGTCACATGACTACCTTACTTAGCAACAGCAAGTCCCGGTTCCATTGTTAACCAAATTCCACTGTTTGTTAGCAGAGGACTTATCTTGATCCAAACCACACTTGGCCCTTGTCCAAATTGTGTATGGCCTTGTCTGAATTGCAGGTGGTCCTCTTGTGAGATTTCTGGAAGCTTCAGAAGCCTTTCAAAGGTCATCTAGGCCAAGGCAGGCAGGCATGGTAGGGCCAAGGAGTGAGTGCAAGGCCTCCAAAGGGCAGAGATGAGGGGAGATAGGCAAGTGGGGGATGCAGAAGTGCTTCTGCAGTTGTAAGTGTAGGTGGTTGCCAAACACCTGAATTGTGATCACATGACCACAAGGGTGCTGCAATAGCTGTTAACACTGGAAAATTAGCTTGCAAATAAAACAAAATGTCAGAGTATATATTTTTCTTTAAAACCTCTAGAAATACCTATTTGGGATTCATGATGATAAAATGTCAATAAGTGTTATTTCATTATTCTGACTATTAGCCAGGGTGATATAAAAGCATAAATTGAAGAAAACTGAAAAAATATATACAAAAAAGGCAAAAGTCATATAAAACATATCATTTTTTTCTGAAACATTTGCAATTTAACAGATGAAAACAAAAACAGATTTTGTGTTTATCATCAAAGTTTTAGACTATCATTGCCCTTCAAAAGGTACCCTTAGTTTCAGAAGATGTTTTTTTTATGGATATTCCCTAACATTTATTTATTTTATTTATTTTAATCTCATTTATATCCCGCCCTTCTCCGAAGACTCAGGGCGGCTTACAATCTAAGCACAAATCAATGTGCTTAGCAATAGCCTTCATTCTATGTATATGCTTGCTTATTAGGGCTTTCGCCGCCCCCCCAAGCGGCATTATTACAAAGTCAGCTTATTGCCCCTAACAATCTGGGTCCTCATTTTACCTACCTCGGAAGGATGGAAGGCTGAGTCAACCTTGAGCCTGGTGGGAAAACATGAAACATGAAAGCTTAAATGACAAACTCCATCGATTAAAAAACTTGCAGGATATACAGGTAGTCCTTGACATATGACTGCAATCAAGCCCAAAATTTCTGTTGCTAAGTGAGAAATTTATTAAATGAGTTTTGCTCCATTTTACAACCTTTTCTGCCACAGTTATTAAGTGAATCACTGCACTTGTTAAATTAGTAACTCGACTCTTATGTGAATCTGGCTTCCCCATTGATTTTGCTTATCAGAAGGTCGTAAAAGATGATCAAGATGACCACAATACACTGCATCTGTCATAAATATGAGTCAGTTGCCGGAATCTGAATTTTGATCACATGACCATGGGAATGCTGAAATGGTCATAAGTATGAAAAACAGTGGCAAGTCACTTTTTTCAGTGCTGTTGTAACTTTGAACAGTCACTAAATGAATTGTTATAAGTCAAGGACTATCTGTACAGCAACTTTCAAACTAACGAAACAGAAAAGTTAGGTAAAGCGTTTGAGACTTTATCTACCCATTTGTCTGTCAAGCAGTATTATAACTGAACAGAGTACGACAAAATCTGGTACAATGGGAGACACTGCGAAAAGAAAATGTAGGTTTCAAAATAAACAAAATCTTGGTGGAAGCTACAGAGAAAAACTCCTGAAAAACTCTTGCAGCGCTCCTTCATTCTAAGCACTCCTTACTAGTCATATGACCCAAAATGGATTACTGTAGTACAGTATAGTAATCTGCTCTATGCTTCCCTGTATACACATAGATGTAATACAAAGGAAAAACAAAATACAGAGAAATTGAACACATTATTCATTATGCAGAATAAAATACAGTGCCTCCTATGGCCTTTGAAAGAGTTTGGAAACAAGTTCAGAATTCATTCTCTGCATACTTTCCCTATCTTGTTTTATAAGACGTAAATGATTTTACAGGGCTATTGACTGAAGGAAGTATTTTCTATACAGAAGTTTCATATGCATCACACAATAGATAATTGAAAGCATTTTTAGCAGATACAAAATGAGTATAATAGAAGAAATGTACCATTGTTTTTGGCAATGCCTGTATTTTCATAACATCTCCAGTGATCGTAGGAAAATAACTATAGGCGCTTAAGGGAACTTATTCCTGGGTAAACATGTAAAGGATTATACTGGAATGGATGAAAGAAATTTCTAAATCCATGGATGAATTGTAAATGGTAGAGAAATAAGTGCATTCTCAAATATTGACGAAAGAAAAAGAAGAAAGTAATGTATTGGGAAAGCTATTTTTGGTCCACATCTTTTAAGAGAGAGTACAAATAATTTATTACAGCTCTCTATTTATCATTTTGATTTTGTGAAAAGATTAAAAGATAGCTTCATTGACCTTTAATATTTTTGTTAAGTCACTATCCAAAGAAACCCAGGCACAGTTCTTTCTTCCAATTATGCAACGCAAAAAAAGAGGGAAGTCATACAAACCTCAGTACTGAACATTAATGGAAAAAAAGACTGCAAAGATTCCCAGACTTATGATGCATTCAAAAAGCTTATATTCCAATTTAGTAAACAAGCCTTGCAAGCATTAGAAAATACTAAGATCCTTATTGCAAATCAATATAAGAATCAAATGTAGATTTTATCTATTGCAACTGATTAGGACAGTGAGAACTGAAGTCCTAAACATCTAGGAGTATTTCTCCTCCAGCATAGTTCTTCAAAATAAAGATTGAGGAACTATCTTTCGTTTTGGTGTTGGTATTTGAGTTTTGTTTTCCACAACTTAAAAAAGTTATAGAAATTACAGAAAACCTATTGTATACCCATTAAGTAATTACTATAACTTTAAGCTAGTATTTTACATTATGAGAGTGAGTCTAGCCCCTTCCTAGGTTCATACATTTCCAGTCCTTGCTTTAAGTCTAGATGAATTGTTTTGCATAACCATGGGTTTACTTTAAGTCTAGATGAATTTTATCTTAACGTGTTATCTCTTACTATTTGTATACTATATTGTTTATTTCACTAGTATTGTTGACATTAATATGTTCTGACCAGGTTGAGACATGAAAAGGTACCAAGACTAAAACATAGTAAACCTAGGAAGTGAAAACTTCTGAATTACTAACAATTATGGATTGTGGGACTCCTGGGAAGGTTAAATGCATTTGTACGGGCTAACCTGTGGCTTACTATTATATCTTTGATAAAATCATTAAATCTCTCATCTCTGAATATTCTATACTTTAATATGAGATAACTAGAGTCAGTTGATGCTGGTAATCTAATCCAACAGCTAAAAAAAAGTTGGAGCAGTAAAAGAATGAATAGCATCCATCTTTGTTCCCATTTTTTTCACCTAAGTTGTTTCTGCTTAATGGAGAAATGTTATTACACAAAGGTATGTAGAGCAAATACACAAAGGTGTGTTTGCATATAGTGAAATAAAAAACTCACCTGCAATAGCTAGAAATCGGCACTAACTATTGGTTCCAGGAAGCAATGCTATTTTAGGTAAACAATCTTATGATAATGCAATACAATATTCATATTTTGAGCAAAAAACTTCCTTTAAGAACAGAACATTTGCATAATATCAAAGTATGTTTATATTATTACTTCATCATTTCAGTGCATATTTAAACCTAACCTGGTGAAATTGATATCCCTCCTTTAGTCCAGAAAAATCACCTGAATATTTCAATCCTAAATTCCTTTACACAGTAGAAAAAATTCTAATTCTCCTCCCAAACATCCATTTAAGATAACAGATTCAATTATATTTTATCTTATGAATTCCTGCAAAAGGTCTCGCAATTATTTTTATATATATTTATACCCTTTAGATTAAGGTGCCCTTTCAATTATAAGCAGTTGCGCCCCGCTCTCAATCAAATTTAACACCCAAACCCTGATCTTGATCCCTTCCTTAAAACTCAAAAAGGGATTTCCAAGCTAGCACATTCTACTACTGGAATAAAGCCCAAACACACGGGAGTACGGTAATTAATCCCTTTACAAGTTTTAGAAGAGATTCCTGACCTTCTTACAAGCTTGAAAAAAACAAAAAGAACCAACATCATGAATAGCAGGCACCGGCCTAGCCTTAACAGAAGTCTAACTGTTGCTTGCTCTTCTCCATAACAGGATGCTTAATTACCAGAAGGCAAAACTGGAAGGGTTGTGGGAAAGGACATTAAATGCTCCGAGATTCTTTCAGGCAGCCAACGCAGCTCGTGTCCTTCTCCCGTTTAAGGACACTTACAGAATCTGCGCGAAGTACTTTTTTTCTCGATTTCTTTTTTTTTGGGGGGGGGAGGGGTGCCGGAATACAAATCGTGGCGTGTGTATATGCCAGGCAATGACTGTTCCAGAACATTTCTTCGACTTTTTTTTTTTTTTGGTATATATAAAATCACCCATCGCAACAACTTCCCAGAGCCGTGGACTCGTCCACCCCTGGCAACAGCCGAACCAGTCGCCCCCCCCCCCGCTCCGAAACTGGCCACTTTGAAAAGCGCGGCCACCAGCCCCACATCCTGAGGTGCTGAATGAGAAGGACCTCGACCGTCGCCCCCTCCCCATTTCCTACCTCTCGTTGGTCGGTTGTTGCGTGGAGGGTGTGGGTATCAGTCGGCGCAGGCTGAGGCGCTGCGGATTAAAGACAACAACCTCCCCCTCCACCTGTTCGAAAAAAACCAGGGCTGGCGCTGGCGAAGGGCGCAAGAGCCCTTCCGACCGCCGCCGCGGCTGAAGCCATGTCTCCCTCTCGCCACGCCACCTCCACCTTCAACCAAAGAGCCTCCCCGTTTCTCCTTGGCGCCAACCCGGCACTCCCCCCCCTCTCCTTCTCACCACGCAGCTCCCCAGCAGGCCAGGCTCTGATTCCGTGGGCAGCTCGGAGAAAGGCCTCCTCCCGCCAGCCGAGTCTCCCGCACACCCACCTCCAGCAATCGAGAAACCGGGCTTGCCGCAGGCGACGAGGTTCCAGAAGACCGAGCCTGGACTCCAAGGCAATACGGCGCGGGAGGGACTAAGCTGCGGCGGCGGCGGCGGCAGGAGCCAATTGCCTGGCGCTCTCTAGCTTCGGCTCAGCCCGGGGCGTCCGCGCTTCTGCCCCAGTTGCGCCTCTGCGCCGCAGGGCAGCAGCGCCTCCCGACGGGCACGCGACCGGTTTGGTCGCCAGGTTGCACCACCCGCCCTTCCTCCTCCTCCTCCTCCTCCTCCTCCTCCTCCTCTTCTCGACGCCAAGTCCCGAGCTGGGCTTCCCTTTTTTCCTCCGGCCCTGTTAAGAGGAGAAATCTCCTCCTCGTAGAAACCAGAGCCGCCCGCCAGCCAGCCTCCTCGAAGCTCAGCGCAAAAGCCTCGGCGGGCCTCGCGCCCTTTTCCTCCTTCCAGCTACCAATCTGGACTGAAGGTCCAGAGGCGGGCGGGCGGGCGGGGGAAGGGAAGGGAAAAAAAAGGAAAAGCCAGAAGCCAGCGACCCAAAATTAAGCGTCCGTCTTAGGCCCCTCCCGTGGCCCGGCAGTCGCGCCAAGGCTCTTCCTCGTTGTCCCCCCCCCCCGCCCTCGTTCCACTTTCTTTGGCGTCTTCTTACAGCCGCCTTCGGTCCTCGTCCTTTGGGCTTCCCCGTCTTTCACGCGCCACGGGTTTACCTGGGAGGTCCCACCGGCTCCTCAGACCGTGGCCTGTCAGTTTGATCCGGCTTCGGGCTGAGGAAATTGTTGGGTCCAACTTGATTTCTGCTCTCCGCGCAGTCTCGGAGGTGGACTCTGCGCTCTCCGATAATTGCTTGCTTGTAAAATCCACAATGGTATCTTGAAGGCAAGCAAAATTTGTGATGCCTCAACCTTTAGTCCACTTCCTCCAGGGTATCTTTTCATATGTCTATTCTCTCTCCCTCTCCGTGTGTGTGTGTGTGTGTGTGTGTGTGTGTGTGTGTGTGTGTGTGTGTGTGTGTGAGAGAGAGAGAGAGAGAGAGAGAGAGAATCGTACTAAAGGGTTTGATCTACAGCCAAGTTTGGACTTTCCCAGCCATTTTTTTAACCTTTTGTTTTGAGGACCTGAACAGTTTAATTGACATAGTTGTTGATTGTTAAATCACACACACACACACACAAGTCTGCTTCTCCAAAGTTAGCACTCAAGAGGCTGACATTTTAGTATTCTGCATGGAAGTCATTGGTTTGCAGGATGCCATTTGTAGGCCTTCGCGTGAATTCTCAAAAGCTGTAAGCAACCTTGATCTGATAATGCGCCCCAGGGAAAAATGGTATTTTCTTCAGCCCCCACACTTCAGTTAGGATTTGGGGGAGGTGAACAGCATCAAATTTTGAAAATCTGGGATGAAGCAAAAATTAAAGAGCCATGCCCAATGCTTCAAAGATAAAAAATGTGGTCTTTTATGTAATATATTTTATCTGCCATATTTTTTCTTCAATGTTTTAGTAATGGCTTGCTCAAGACCTAAACATCTTATGAGCAATCTGGATTTTGGTACTGCAATGGAAGCTGAAGGTCATAGCTACTATAAAAACAGTAATGTACCTTCCGGGTGAGATTCAAGATACTGGTAATGACCTACAAAGGCCTACATGGCATGGGTCCGGAATACCTTAGGGAGCACCTGCGGCCGGCATCAACCTCCCTCCGCCCAGTGCGCTCCCACAGAGAGGGCTTCCTTAGGGTGCCACCAGTCGGAGAATGCCATCTGGTGGCTCCCAGGGGAAGGGCGTTCTCTGTGGGTGCGCCTGACCTTTGGAACCGTTTACCGGTTGAGCTCCGGATGGCTCCCGACCTTCGCTCCTTCCGACGTGATCTAAAAACCTATTTGTTTGAACAAGCCAGCCTGGTCTGATGGGTTTGGGTTTTAATTGTTTTAATATAATTTATTTTTACATTTGGGCACTAAGGTTTAATTTGTTTTTAATTTTGTATTTTGGTTATTTTGGTATTTATGGCCCTGTTCACCGCCCTGAGTCTTTCGGGAGAAGGGCGGTATACAAATTAAATTAAATATACAAATTAAATTAAATAATAAAGAAAGACACCACTAAAATCTAGCAAACAGGAATAACAGAACCTGAGAGCTATGAATTAAGTAGTGATTTGTACTAAATTAAGTATGCATGTTTGGATTTAAATGCCATATTTGCTCCTTGAGCTAACTCTTGAAGCAAGCTTGCATTAACATTGATTCCACAAGGGTATTTGTCGTTTAGTAATTATTTCTAGTGATCAGACTCTAGTGATTCTAATAAGCTTTACTCAATAGGTTTGTGCTTCTTATCATAATTGGACTTTGTTCTTGCTGTCATAGAGCTGAGGAAAAGATAAGTGCAAGGGGAAGTTCTAAATAAAATAAAAATTGTTCTTTTTAGTTTAGTTTCTTTTATGCATTCTGACACCAAGAGGCTCCTTGCCTTATATATATATATGGATTTATAGAAAATAATACATGGTTTTATAGACAAAACAGACAGTTGTAGAAGATAATTTCTCGTTTTGACACAGTTCTATACACTTTCATCGAATAGCCATTTATTACATTAGTCGTTAGGAAGAGAACCTTTTTTTGAAAGACTCAGACAAATGCCCTGCATCTTGCAAACATTTTCTTTAGTTCAATTGATTACAAAGCGCACTTCAAAATATAGCCTATAAAACTGGCACTTTGATCTATAATACTCTTTCTTTGAGGTACAATTACTTATTTTGATCAGAAAGCTTTGGAAAGAAACAATTTGTGGACTGGATCTAAAACACTGCAATATTCATCAAAGCAGTTCCTCTCATTAGACTTTCAGTTGGAAAGTTTTTGATGTCACTGAGATATACAGTAGATAGGGGAGCAGTGGCCATTTATATTTCTGTAAATAAAAATGTCTTGGAATGGATATGTTCAAAAATAATGTAGTGGCAATATTCTTAAATTGCCTTTTTGGTTAGAAATGTTTTACTAACTTGGCTAACCATGTGAGGTTAATAGAGTAGGCCAGGGGAAAAAATCATAATAGATTCTCTTTATAATATGCAGAACACATTAGCAGTCTTTCCTAATCTATGCTCCACCTGTGGTCCCAACACATCTTCACAGTGTCAGATTAAGAAAGCCAAAGCTGTTTAAAAAACCCAATGCAATCCTAGGCTGCATTAACAGGGGGCTATCAGACATGTCAAACTCACAACGTCACATGACATCATGTGACGTATCGGGACTGTTTTGCCATTGCTGGCAATGGGGTGGGTGCAGCTTCTGCGTGATACATCCAGCCCGTGGGCCAGCAGTTTGACACCCCTAGGATAGATGAAGACCACATTAAATGTTAGTACCACTTTATAATGCCTTAGTAAGACCACACCTGGAATACTGCATCCAGTTTTGGTCACCACAATATAAAAAAAGATGACTAGAAAGAATGCAGAGAACAACAAAGATGATTAGGGGATGAAGGCTAAAACGTGAAGAAATTGCAGGAATTGGGTAGTCTGGTTTAAGAAGGATTAGGAGTGACATGATAGCAGTCTTCCAATATCTAAATGGTTGCCGCAAAGAAGGAGTCAACTTTGTCTCCAAAGCACTGAAGGCAGCACAAGAAGCAATGGATGGGAACTAATCAAGGAGAGAACCAACCTAGAGCAAAGGAGAAATTTCCTGAGAAAACAATCAGTGGTAAAACTTGCCTCCAGAAGTTGTGGGTGCTCCATCACTGGAGATTTTTAAGAAGAGATTGGAAAACCATTTGGCTGAAATGGTACTATAGAGTTTCCTGCTTGAGCAGGAAGTTGGACTAGAAGACCTCCAAAATCCCTTCCAACTCTGTTGTTCTGTTATTTTATTTTTATGTAGAACAGGGATATGCAACCTTTGGCCTGCCTGGGCACCACTGAGTGAAGAAGAACTGTCTTAGACCGCATATAAAATATATAATATAGTTCATGTATATGAAAATCACATAATAATATTAAACATTTGTCATCCTGTGGGATCGTATTACCAAATGGCCCTGGACACGTCTGGTGTAGATAAACCATAATGCAGAGCTTACCCAATAGCTATATTCTATTTCTGGGCCTAATATTAACCAAATAATCACAGTTTAACTTCAACATTAGTTTAGAGTCTAGTATGTTATATAGAGTTGGAAAATTGGATTAATTGAGTGAGCCACCATTTGGTTAACTATAAAAAGGTAAAGGTTCCCCCGCACATGCTAGTCGTTTCCAACTCTAGGGGCCGGTGCTTATCTCCATTTCAAAGCCGAAGAGCCAGCATTTGTCTGAGGACGTCTCTGTGATCATGTGGCTGGCATGACTAGACACCAAAGGCGCACGGAATGCTGTTACCTTCCCACCGTAGTGGTCCCTATTTTTCTACTTGCATTTTTACGTGCTTTCGAACTGCTAGGTTGGCAGAAGCTGGGACTAGTAACAGGCGTTCACTCTGTTACGCGGCACTCGGGATTTGATCCACCAAACTGCTGACCATCTGATCGACAAGCTCAGCGTCCTAACTCACTGAGCCACCGCGTCCCTTTTTGGTTAACTATAGGTGAGTGTAATTTGTCAGCAGAGCCCCAGTGTGGAGCCAAATAATATTTCTAGTGAACATTTTAATGGTCCTATCAATGTGACTAAGTATGGCACAAAGAAAATGCTCATATCATCTTCTTCTTTCAAGCCAATATTAAATATTGCTGCTACAGTAAGAACTAATAAGTGCAGTTAATTTCTTGATAGCATAAAGACAAAAATAGAATGAGTAACATAAATTACAGAAACTATACACTTACAGCATGAAGGTGTAGCTGAATGATATGTTCCAAATTTGTTATAATCTTATCTTTATCTAAGGATTTTTTTTATTAAAGAGTTTTACAAAAACAAAATTTTACAATATATCCCCAAATCCCTCCCACCCCAAACCCCCCCACTTCCCCCCCACTTCCCAGAGCTAAATACAGGATTATAGTTACAATAATCATATTCTAAATAAAAATTATGCATAATATACAATTAACCAAATTCATAATGTGCTTTAACTCCCCTTTAACATAACTACAAACAAAGTACCAATAACAATATCCCACTAAAATCTACTCATAAGCTAAATGGAACTTTTTAGTCCCATATTTGTTCTGAATATAATTTATCCATCTCCTCCAAACTGAAATATATCTTTCCTGTGAATGATCTTTCAAATAAGCAGAAATCTTAGACATTTCTGCAAGATTCGAAACTTTAAACACCCATTCTTCTATAGTGGGCAAACTATCCTTCTTCCAATATTGTCCCACCAGTAACCGTGCTGCTGTTATCATGTTCAACATCAAGTTAGTTTCTTTAACATCACAATCTACCACAATACCCAATAAAAACAATTGCGGAGAAAACTTTATCTTTCTCTTAAAAATCTTTTGAATGTTCCACCAAATTTTGATCCAAAAAGCTTTTATATTTCTACAAGTCCACCACATGTGAAAATAGGTAGCTTCTAAACTACCACATCTCCAACATTTAGACTGTAAATTAGGATACATGTTGGACAACTTCTTGGGATCCAGATGCCATCTATAAAACATTTTATAAAAATTTTCTCTTAAGTTTTGAGCCTGAGTAAATTTAACATTTCTGACCCAAATTATCTCCCAGGTGACCAACGAAATTGGTTCCTGAATATTTTGTGCCCACTTTATCATACAGTCTTTAACCAGTTCCGTTTCTGAATCCAATTCAATTAAAGCATTATATATCCTCTTTATATGTGCACAATTTAAATCTCTAATTTGTTTTACTAAATTTTGATCTGTAATTGTGATGCCAACCTTTTGATCTGACTTCCACCTAGCTTTCAATTGGGTATATTGAAACCAAGAGTAACTTATGTTTTCTTGTCTTAACTCCTCTAATGATTTAAGTTGCCAATCATTCCCTTGCAATCTAAGTAGTTCCTTATAAGAAACCATATCCATACTCACTCCCATAGATACGCCCTCTATCGCGTGTCCAGGAATTCCCCAAATCGGTATTTTATAATTTAACTTATAATAATACTTATCTAAGGATTATAGGCAATAATATCTGGAGGACATTCTAGAATTCACACCTATAGAGGACCATTATATAAACATATCTGAGCCACTCAAGGTCACAGAGTGAAACACCAAGTGTCTATTAACTAGGACAAATGGAATTAAAATTTAAACCATGGACCTTTTGATACTTTTGTAAGTACCGTATTTTCCGGCGTATAAGACGACTGGGCGTATAAGACGACCCCCTACATTTCCTGTTAAATTATAGGGTTTGGGCTATACTCGCCGTATAAGACTACCCCTCTTCCAACAACACCAAATAAAAATTAAAAAACATCAGATTTGATTTTAATATGGTAATTTTAATTCAAATGCTTATGACATGCAGGTGCTTAGTAGGAAAACTGTCACTTATAAACATAAGGCTGTCATCAAACATGTAAACATAAAACAGTGCAAGTGGATTAAACTATAATAATAATAATAATAATAATAATAATAATAATAATAATAATAATAATAATAATAACAACAACAACAACAACAACAATAATAACAATAATAAGAAGAAAAAGAAGAAAAGAAGAAGTAGTAGTTGGAGGGGACCTTGGAGGTCATCTAGTCCAACCCCCTGCTAAGGCAGGAAACCCTATACCATTTCAGACAAATGGCTGTCCAGTCTCTTCTTAAAAACTTCCAGTGTTGGAGCATTCACCACTTCTGGAGGCAGGTTGTTCCACTGGTTAATTGTTCTAACTGTCAGGAAGTTTCTCCTTAGTTCTAGGTTGCTTCTCTCCTTGACTAGTTTCCATCCATTGCTTCTTGTCCTGCTTTCAGGTGCTTTGGAGAATAGCTTGGCTCCCTCTGCTTTGTGGCAGCCCCTGAGATATTGGGTCACTGCTATCATGTCACCCCTCACCCTTCTCTTTGTTAAACTACACATACCCAATTCCAGCAACCGTTCCCTATTTTCCTAATTCACTTTTTCACTTTTCCTAATTCACTCTAAAGCTTTCCCTGCGCAGAGCCTTACGTAAAACCAGCTGCCTGCAATTAGTGCAGGTTCGCATCCCACCAGGCTCAAGGTTGACTCAGCTTTCCATCCTTCCAAGGTAGGTAAAATGAGGACCCAGATTGTTGGGGGCAATAAGCTGACTTTGTAATAATGCTGCTTGGGGGGGGGGTGAAAGCCCTAATAAACAGGCATATACACAGAATGAAGGCTATTGCTAAGCACATTGATTTGTGCTTTAAATTGTAAGCTACCCTGAGTCTTCGGAGAAGGGCAGGATATAAATGGGATTTTTTTAAAAAAAAAGACCAAATGGGAGATCTGCTCCAGGTTTTCCAGCCAGCCCACCCAGTTCCTGAGTCAAATGTGTCCTTAGAGCTAAGCCGCTGCTCTGGCTGCTGCCTTTCCCACCTGCCTTTCAAGTTGGGATATACTACAGCTGCTCTTCAACTTTAGAAAGAAAGACGCCCAGACCCCAGCCTGTAAAAAATCACAGACTGCAGCTTCTTCTCCAATTGGTCCCGCTTTCTCTGCGCAGACTAAATGGGAGATCCGCTCCAGGTTTTCCAGCCAGCCCTGTCCCTAAATTTTCAGCACCCAGCCTATAAGACGACCCCTGACTTTTGAGAAGATTTTCATGGGCTAAAAAGTAGTCTTATACGCCGGAAACTACGGTATTCCAAATTCTTATGGTCAATTCAGATCTTTGTAGGGCATTCCACATGTTTAAGAAGTTGGTGCTAAACCTGAAAGGTTTCCTTGATGGCCAAGAGCATTTTGCTAGAGACTTCATCTTTCTTTGCAACTGAAAGGAGATTTCTGGAAAAAAAATAGCTGGAGAGGAGGCTCCCCTCAAGCTATGGAGAAGATTGTAAAAGCACAGCTTTCATGATAAAATCTGCATGCAATGGGGCAATAGGATCTAAATGGCAGAGGAGAGCTGAAGTAAATGCTGTTAAAGAAGGACTTTTAGCACTGGAATCCCACTTAAAAACTTTTTCCAATATTTGTTATCACTTGCATTCCTAGTACCAAGATTAAGCAGGTTTGACCATAATCACATAAACCAAACTATTTCTAACCCTGCAATCTTTCTCCAATCTCTATTTTACATTAAAAAAAACTTTGACATATGCCCTATCCTGTGATACCCCATGGGTCAGAAGTCTTTCCTTAACTGATCAAATCCAGGCTCAGCAAACGCAGGAATCATCCTTCCACAAAACTCAGAAGCTGGAGATCAGGTTTATTGGACCTTCCTTGTAATTGCACAGATCATCTTGTTGCCTTTTAACTGTAGCTTCTAACCACACTGCGGATACATCCAATTTTCTACAATTCTCTCCTGAAATGGTCCTCTTTGAGCATGTCTAGTCTCATCACTCCTACATCTCACTTAGAAGGAATGGGGAAGAAGTTGAAGCGTAATTCAGGTAGGAGAGAAAAGTCTGGAATGTTTATTTATTGGAAGGGGTGCCTGAACATTGCGTTTTCTTCGGAGGTGGTAGATGACATTGATGTACCTCATTTAGTTTGGCAACCCCAGTGGCAATGGAGTAACAGAAGCTTAAATCTGCCATGCAACCAGGCCTTGGCACTTGAAGGGGGCGTTTACATGACAAATGAAAAACATTCAACAATAAGATGGAGAGTTTGGTAATGGGGAAACTTCTTGAGAAAGATGTACAAGAGAGAGAAATATCTCCCTCTTTCTGCAGGGTCAAAAGGAGAACTAATTATGGGAATCTGAAACTTTAGAGATCTCACAAGTTTCAGATCAAGAAGTAATGGAAATCCATCTCCCTTCCTGCTGTGTAGAACAGGAAGGGAAGATCTCACCAACTCTATCTGACAAAGAAATGGAAATGAAGGGGCGCTTGCCTTCAGGCTCCCCAGAACCAGAAGGAGAAAGAAGAAGAAAACAAAAAAGAAAAAACACAAATGTCCAGTTTTGGCAGAAGCAGTTAAAATTAGAGAAGAATATTTTGTAAAAACTGAAATTGGCAAGGCAGCCAACAGTGATTTCCAGGCTAACACAACATGCCTCTGTAACATCACAATATGATGGAATGTGCACCTGCAGCAGCAGAGGGGGAGGAACTTGTCAACTCAGAGCTTTCCCGGAAGAGAAGAGATCCGGATCAAGAGAGTGCACATTCTCGAGATGGATGGGCGAGGAAGGGGGAAGAGATTCAGGGTAACCACACCCTAGAATTTCTCAGGGTATATTTAGTAGCTTAAAAAGTTACAGTTTTAGTTTGGGAAAATTCTATCTACTAGGTGTAAATAAATAAAGGATTGGACTCAATTGGATTTCACTGTCTCATCTCTGGGCTGGGCTTGACACATTTCTATAGTAGCTACACGGGATTCCACTAGGCTTCTGGATGCAATTCAAACTGCAGCTTCTCACCTTTAAAGCCCTCCATTGTATGAGGCCAGGTTACTTGCTGAATCATCTGTCCCCAATGGCTTCTACCTGTCTCATTTGATCAGGCAAAGATGCTCTGGTCCTCGTGGTGAAATAGGTCACTTGGCTTCAGAACTTTGCCTTCTCTGTTATGGTGCTTGCCTCATGGAACAGCTTGACTATTCTGGCTTTCAGGAAAGCACTGAAGACCTGACTTTTCCCTCAGGCACTGGGCCAAGATGTTGATGGAGTTCACACGGCGTGACAGATTTATGAATGAGAGTTTTAGTAGAGTCTGAACATTGTTTTTCATTTTAAATTATTTTTTTTAAAAAAACATAATTATATTATGTTTTCATTTTTGTCACCCAGAGCATTTTCTGATAGATGAGTGGCCACATAAATTTGTCAAAAAAAAAGAATAAGAAGAAAAACAAACACTAGAGTTTATGATCTGGAACATAGACCTATATAAAAGCTTTAACTTTACATCACTGCAGCTGGCAAATAATCTATGTGTAAGGCTTCATTTTTCTCTGAAATGAAGAGCCCAGTTAGTGGAGATGTGTTTGACAATCTTCTGCCAACTAAGCAAATTTTTGAAGGTATTAAATGTTTGGAAATTCTAGCTCGATTGCTGAGTTCTGGCATGAAATCTGACTGACATCAAACTGCTTAACCTTGATCTAGAATAGCAACTGTCCACTCAGGAGTATGAATTGGGCTTTTCTGGAATCGACTCTGTTGCCTTTGTAGATCATAGCTGTAGAAAGCAAAAGGAATGGTCTTGTGGGACAGGAGAAAGAGCTACTGCCGAGACAACGGTCAAATTAAAAAGAAATCCCAGTTCAGGGCAGACCTGTAACATATGCAAACATCTTAAACAAGCCTCTCCCTAGTTCACACAAAGATAAAGGGAAGGAGGGGCAAGGCACATTTAGATTTGCAAACTTCTGTTACTCTAACTTTACAATAAAAATAGTGCTGGACTACATGATTTTGGTTTACTGGTATGGTCTATTTTGGACTGACAACAGTACCCACTGTGGAAACTTCTTGGAGACAGATGATTAAATCAATTGTTATTTTTTATTTATTAAATATCTAGGTTGCCAAATCTGGAAGAACCATGGTGGCTTTCAACAACATAGAATACAATAGAATATCCTTGGTAAAACAACCTTATATAAAACAAATTCACTGAAGAAGATACTTCCAGCAGTTCAGTACTTCAAGAAGCACTAATTCACAGTGGTTCAGATAACTAAACAATAGGACATTGTGAGATGGGCAGAGGGAGGCTAATTGGGAAAGATCCTTACATCCTCCTCTCCAGAGGTTGGTTGCTATGCACCTCAAATCATTTCATCTAATAACAACCAAAGTTGAGATTGGCATCCATAGATCAAAACAAAAAAGGAGCATGTGTACTTTCAGCTGACTCCAAACTTTTTAGAAACATACATTTTTATAGTACAAAAGGGACACCTGCAAAACACTTCATGCCCAACTTTGAACAGCCAAGCAATGTTGAGTGAATGCACAGATCAAGTTGATACACAGCAAATTGGTCTGTTGAAGCTCTTATAGTTTATAATGTCCTGGATATAGGTGGTTAGTGAAAAATGAAACCTTAGCAGAATATTCAAAAAGTACAGTATACACAACTGCTTTGAAACTCATTGAATTTGGTACTCAATGCATTTTGATGTGAAGATTTTGTCCTGGTACTCATCGTTTGTTTGGTACTCAGTGCACAAGCTAGAACATGTTGGTGTCAGCTAACTTATGACTCACTATATTATTCCTTATGGGAAAAATTTTTTTGGTACTTATTGTTTTTGTTACTCATTGTGACTGCTGGAACCAATTAACGATGAGTACTGAGGTACCACTGTAATAGAAAATTGAGATATATAATACAAAGTGAACAATAAATAACCATAAAACAGCACAGTAACCCAGGAATAGCACATTCTCTTACATATCTATGTGGAAAACACTGAAACACAAAATACAAATTTGCCTCCCAATCAAATAAACACCAGCAATGTTTCCTTATTCTCAGTCAGCACAGCAGACAATTTAAGGATTACAGCATGGAGCTGTAGTCCTAAACATCTTGAAGGCATCCGTTTGCTTATTGGTACAATAATGTAACAACAATATACATTTGTTATAAAAGAAGAACAAATTAGCATTGACAATAATTGGGAAAAGATTATTCATATACAATTAAAAATTCATATCAAAACTAACAGCCAATAAAAATCTGTATATATTTACAGTCCTGAGGAATATTTATTTTAAAAGAAAGGGGTGACTTGAATAGCAGCACCTAGTTGATCTCAAAAAAATCAACCAGGATTGGTTCTAGTCGAGATCATCCAGATGAAATGGGGCAACATTATAGGCTTGGAAGTTAAAAACAAACCTGAAATTCCTGTAGGAAAACAGTAGGAAATCTCTTTCGCATGTTTCCAGGAAATCTACATGGGTATCCATTAAAACACCAGGAGCCAAGCTTGATTTGAAAAAAGAATTCACCTAGAGAGACATTACCATTTTTTTGAGAAAAAAATGCGGTCTTATCACCAATGCTGAAATAAAGTTCATGTAGCAATCCAACTGGTTTCTGTAATTCTCTCTGTGGGATAGTGTCACAAATAAGTTTTCCCTGCCCTGCCTGAGGGGAGCTGTTTTTGCATGTTACATTAAACTGCACAGGCAAGGTATGTTTAATGTTGTACAAACTCAGCCCTCAGAGTTTAATGCTGTATGAATTCAGAAAATGAGTTTAGGAAAGTAAATTACAGTTGTTTACTATAAATAAGTGTTTTGGCTGAATAAAATCAGTGTATAAATGAGTTAGGAATTCAAAAGAAAATTATAGTAAGAAAAGTTGAATACTGGGACAATTAACAATTTCTTCTCTAAACACAAACCTGGTTTACAAAGTCATTATTTGTTCAACTATAGTTTATTGAAGGAACTGTTGTTGTTGTTAGCTGCGAAGTGGTGTCCGACCCATTGCGACCCCATGGACAACGTTCCTCCAGGCCTTCTTGTCCTCTACCATCTTCTGGAGTCCATTTAAGCTCACGCCTACTGCTTCAGTGACTCCATCCAGCCACCTCATTCTCTGTCGTCCCCTTCTTCTCTTGCCCTCAACCTTTCCCAGCATTAGGCTCTTCTCCAGTGAGTCCTTCCTTCTCATTAGGTGGCCAGAGTATTTGAGTTTCAACTTCAGGATCTGGCCTTCTAAAGAGCAGTCAGGGTTGATCTCCTCTAGGACTGACCGGTTTGATTGCCTTGCAGTCCAAGGGACTCGCAGGAGTCTTCTCCAGCACCATAGTTCAAAGGCCTCAATTCTTTGGCGCTCAGCCTTTCTTATGGTCCAACTTTCACTGCCATACATTGCAACTGGGAAGACCATAGCCTTGACTATACGCACTTTTGTTGATAGGGTGATGTCTCTGCTTTTTAGTGTGCTGTCTAGATTTGCCATTGCTTTCCTCCCCAGGAGCAAGCGTCTTTTAATTTCTTGGCTGCAGTGATCTTGGAGCCCAGGAAAAAAAAATCTGTCACTATCTCCATTTTTTCTTCATCCTCTTGTTGCAGGTGAAGAAGGAGAGTGTTGAAACTTAACATTAAGAAAACCAAAATCATGGCATCCAGCCTTCTCAGTTCCTGGGAAATAGATGGGGAAGAAATTGAAGGAACTAGAACTGAGTAAATTCCTATAATGCACTCAGTACACTGGAGCAGGGAGGGAGGCAGGGAAGGAGGGAGGGGAACAGGAAGGAAGAGAAAGAAGGAAATGGGAATGAGAAGCAGGGAGGCAAGGAAGGAAGGAAGGTAGGGATGGATGGAGGGAGGGAGGGAGGGAGGAAGAAAGGAAATGGGAATGAGAAGCAGGGAGGCAGGGAAGGAAGGAAGGGAGGGAGGGAGGGAGGGAGGGAGGGAGGGAGGGAGGGAGGGAGGGAGGGAGGAAGGAGATTGGAATGAGAAAGAGGGAGGCAGGGAAGGAGGGAGGGTAGGGATGGAGGGATGGAGGGAGGGAGGAAGGAAAGGAAGGAAGGAAGGAGATTGGAATGAGAAAGAGGGAGGCAGGGAAGGAGGGAGGGAGGGAGGGAGGAAGGAAGGAAGGAAGGAAGGAAGGAAGGAAGGAAGGAAGGAGATTGGAATGAGAAAGGGAGACAGGGAAGGAGGCAGGGAGGGAGGAAGGAAGGAAGGAAGGAAAGAAGGAAGGAAGGAAGGAAGGAAGGAAGGAAGGAAGGAAGGAAGGAAGGAAGGAAGGAGATTGGAATGAGAGGGAGGGAGAGTCTGAGGGAAGTCCTGCCTTAGCACTTGGCCAATAGCAGCCCTTCTGCCTTTTCACCATCCCCTTGCCCCCTCCTCCTGGCTTATCCTGGTGGTCTCCCATCCTATTGCTAAGAATGATTTGGTTAGAAAGCTGGGTCTCTTCGCATGGAGAGGGAGTGGGCCTCCCTCTGACCCACTCACTTTGCCCTCCTGCACCCATCATGAGCAACCTGGCTAAGTAGAGTGAGCACAGCAACAGCAGCCTTGAGGAGGAGGTAAGCTCAGCCAGATGCCCCCTCGGGGAAGTGGGGCTGGACTCGGTTGGGCTGCAGGATCCTGGTGCCCTGGGACCTCAAGGGCTGGACTGGGCACTTGCCCTCCACTGCCCAGGGCTCTGGGAAGCCCACTCCACCATCCGGGAGTCCCCCGGATGGCCCAAGAGGGACTCCCAGAATTTCCACCTAGCAGGCTGATTGGAGAATTCTGGGAGTTGAGGTCCACACATTTGTTAAATGAGTTTTGTCCCATTTTATGACTTTTTTTGCCACATATGTTAAGTGAATCACTGCAGTTGTTAAATTAGTAACACGGTTGTTAAGTGAATCTGGTTTCCCCATTGCTTGTCAAAAGTTTGCAAACGAGCATCACATAACCCTGGGACACTGTGGCCATCATAAATATGAATCAGTTGTCAAGCATCCAAATGTAAATCACATGACCCTGGGGATGCTGCAGTGGTCATAAGTGTGAAAAACGGTCATAAGTAACTTTTTTCAGTGCCATTGTAACTTCAAATAGTCACTAAATGAATTGTTGTAAGTCGAGGACTACCTGTACTTTATTATTTTTTTCCTTCTTTTTTTTTGGTCATCAGGTTTTTGACACCTTGCTAGGTGACTGGTGGTACTCGAATACCGTATTTTCCGGCGTATAAGACGACCCGGCGTATAAGACGACCCCCTACTTTTCGTGTTAAATTATAGGGTTTGGGCTAATAACTCAATATTTCACTTCCTGGCACACAATCTGCATATTAACAACTCGTTTAGCGTTAGTACCCTTTTTTTAATAAGTGCCACGATGTTTCTCCACGGAGCACAAAATTCGCCCGAATTAAGGAAAGTGGGGAGCTAAAGAATCTGGGGCTACAGGGAATACCTCTGGCATGACAGGCAACCCTGGGAAACACAAGGACTGTAGCGGCATGCTCACTTTGCACAATCCGATCCAGAAAGCGCCCGGAGGCTCCTTCGTTACTTCTAACTGCAGAACGTCTCCACGTCCCACCCGCCTTGCCTTTTAAACCCCACCCCCTTTTCCCCTGTAACGTTTCTCTGCTCCGCCTGCTCTGTGATTTGCTCAGCTTTGCTCCTTCCCCGCCAAATGGGCGCCTCGCCTTCTTTTCTCTGAGCTCTCTCGCCTGGTGCACTGCTGCTCTCAGTTCCGCACTCCGTGACCGTGCAAGCAATTCTTCTGGTCGGCGCGAGTCAGGCAGTGCCTCGGCGGGAGCAAAGGTGCTCCCTTCCTACGGTCGAGCGGGGCGCCTCTGGGGACTGCCTGCCCCTCCTCTCATCGGGGACCTGACAGCCAGCATTGGAGGCGCTAGCATGGTCAGTCCTAGAGAGAGCAACGGCGGCAGCTGCAGTAGCCGCCCCAGAAGCTGACGAGAGTTTGCCCTCCATCACCCGTTCGCTGTCAGCCACTTTACCACGGGTCACCATGCCTACCTCCATTCACCCAGCGATCCCGCCGCCCAGCAGAAAAGAGAAAAGATCCGAGAGTTTTTCCGGCGTATAAGACGACTCGGCGTATAAGACGACCCCCCAACTTTTGAGGTGATTTTCATGGGTTAAAAAGTCGTCTTATACGCCGGAAAATACGGTATTGCCATATCCTAAAAGTAGTACAATCGGTGAAAAGGTTGAAAAGCCCTGCACTAGAGTTTATAAAACTACATGGGCTTGGTTGACATACTTCATGCTTAATCAAACAAAACCCTATTTCATCTGCATTTTTAAATTGCTCCCATTATGTCATCATCACCATCATTTAGCCATTCTCTATCTGCTGCAGGATGTGAAGGCTTCTTCCACGTGTTTCCAACCTATATGGTCTTTTTCCAGTTCGGCCGCAATATTTGCTGATGTTGTTGATCCATCTTGTTTTAGGTCTCTTTCGTGGATGCTTTTTATCAAGTGGGATCCATTCTGTCACCGCCTTGGTCCATCTGCCATGAGTTCTTCTTGCTATGCGACCAGCCCATTTCCATTTCCATTCTTTTACTCTCCTGATGATATTGTATGCTTTCATTTGTTCTCTAATATGCAGGTCTTTCTCTCTTGTCTTGTAATGTTGAGCATGTATTTTTCCATGGCTCTTTGCACCACTCATAGCTTTTGTATCGATTGTGAAGTTAGTGTCCATATTTCACTGGCATATGTTAGAGCAGGTAGCACACACTGATCGAAAATTTTTCTCTTCGGACATATGGGGTGGTTGTTCTTGAAAGTTATACTTAACTTGCCGACTGTCTGCCAACCACATTTAACACACCATTCAATTTCCTTCATTGTATTGGCTTCCACTGAGATCCATTGGCCAAGGTATATGTAGTTGTCTACTATGTCTAGTTCTTCTCCAAATATATTTTTTCTTTCTTTAGTGAATTTATCAAACATAACCTGGCCCTTTTTCAGGTTTATTTTTAAGCCAAATGGTTCTCCTGGTTCAGGCAGCTCTTGTATGTGTCTTTGCAGCTCTTCTGGGTCTTGTGAAAAGAGAAGAACATCATCTGCGAATCTTAAGTGATTTAAATAAGTGCTGTTGATTTGATTCCCATCTTTTGCCCAGTCTAGTTTGCGAAATACTTCTTTAAGGCAGGATGAGAAAAGCATAGATGATATTGTATCGCCTTGTCATACACCTCATTCGATGTTGATTTCCAATTTAAGATCATTGCCGTTGTTTTTTTTATATTGATTGTAGTAAGATAATATAAGTAGTGCCTACGCTTTGGTTGAGCAATGCTTTAATTATTGCTTGCTGGAATACTGACTTCGTTTAAAAAAAAATGTTTGGACTGAGACATTTTGGCAACTGTTAGCAAGATATTCAGTTTGACCTTCCACCCACCTGTCACTGGGCATTCCTCTCTCTCTCTTCGAGAAAAGAAACCTGCAACTGATTTAAAGACTGGCCTTAAAGGCAGTCTTCCACTTATGACTATAACTAGGACCAATATTTCCACTGCTAAGCAAGAGGATTGTTGAGTGAGTCATAATTGATTCTAGGATCTTTATTTCCACGATTGTTAAGCAAATCATTCCAACTCTTAAGTGAATCATGCAGCTGTCAAACAAATCTGTGTTCCAACAGTAACTATTTATTTTGAGAACTGGTCATTGTAAGTCACATTTTCAGTGCTGTTGTAACTTCAAACAGTTGTTGGTCTGTGGTTGTCAATACATACTTCTTTATGTGTGCATAGTACTCATACACACACAGAGACATATGTATACAAACATGAACACACAGACGTATGCATGCAGAGATATAAGGTTGTAACAAAAGTCATGTCCCATAGACATGTAATTATGTAAATTACATGTTTGAATTGGTTGCCATTTTCTTCTAAACTTTCATTTGATTATGACTTTCAAGCATTCTCAAATCCAGTAATATTTTCTCTGAAAAAATTAATTAAACATGATTGGCCTATGGGGCATGGCTTTTGATACATTCGTTTAGAAATGCATACAAAGTTTAATTTATATACACCAAATGGAAGCATAAGGGTGCACATACTTAAGGGCACAAAAATTCCTTCATTAGTAGCTTGTCTCTAATATCACTAGAGCTACCATTTCTTGGGGTGATATGCAGTAGTAGCATAATAATTATAACACTTAGTTTAAAGATTAAAAAAGCATTTGCTCAGTTTTGAATTTTTGAGTTGTTCTTTAAATTACTATATTTCTTTGCCTGACCTATTTATCTTACCTTGAGCTTTGGCTTGGTAATGGTTTTGTGATGGTTTTACTTCATAAATTCAAGTTTGTTGGTGTGTAGGTCAGAGAAAGAAAAGTAGGAATTAAAAAAAATATTCTCCTGGATTTCAAATGGGCAAACTTTTATTTACAAAGTAAATGTTATTCCTGACTCACTGAGAGTGAATTGGGCGGCCATATAAATTTTCTTAAATAAATAAATATTACTCTATTATAGCATTTCTGATCAAAAATAATTTTAGAAGATATTGCAGACCATAGTAACCAGTGACTTGCTTGAGGTAACACTGAGAGGATGTGATCTCTGAATTATTCAATGAATTCCTGGCATCTACTTATAAATGAAGAAACGCTTATTGGTCAAAATGGATAGTGGACCTTGAGGTAACACAAGGGGGCAAAGAGAATTTTAAAACATTACCAGGAAAATGCTTCTTTCAGTCACATGTCTTGATGGGAGCGAGGTTGATGCAGAGTAATATCATCTTTTACTACATTTCCAAAATGGTTGCTGGCCACTCCTGGTGATAGCACAGTAGAGTAGAGTGAATAAGCCCTTCATGCTATGTACAGCTAGTCCTCAACTTATGACCACAACTGAGCTTAGAATCTCTGTTGCTAAGCGAGACAGTTGTTAATTGAGTTTTGCCCCATTTTACCACCTTTCTTGCCACAGTGGTTAAATGAATCGCTGAAGTTGTTAAGCCAGTAACATGGTTGTTAAGTGAATCTGGCTTCCTCATTGACTTTGCTTGTCAGATGGTCACAAAAGATTTGATTTGATTTGATTTGATTAAATTTATATGTTGCTCTTCTCCCTGAGGACTCAGGGCAGCTCACAACCATAAAAATTAAAAAACATAAAGTAAATTTTTTTAAAAAGAATTAAACAATAGATGCAATAAATACAAGACAATTTAACCCAGTAAAAAGCCTAATTAAAAACCGTAGTCAGTCCAGGCCCGCTTGTTGGAACAACCAGGTCTTCAGGTCACGGCAGAAGGACCGAAGGTCAGGGCCCGTCCGCAGCTCCGGGGGTAGTTCATTCCAGAGGGTCGGCGTGCCCACAGAGAAGGCTCTCCCCCTGGGGGTTGCCAGCCGGCATTGCCTGGCCGACGGAACCCTGAGGAGGCCGACTCTGTGGGAGCGAACCGGGCGATGGGAGGTTGACAATGGCAGCAGGTGGTCTCGCAAGTACCCCGGGCCTAAGCCACGTAGGGCTTTAAAGGTTATTACCAGCACCTTGAATCGTACTCGGAGGGTAACCCGAAGCCACTGCAGCTCGCGCAGGAGTGGGAGTACCGAGATAAAAGATGGTCACGTAGCCTCAGGACATGGCAACCGTCATAAATATGAGTCAGTCGCCAAGCATCTGCATTTTGTTCACGTGACCATGGGGATGCTGAAACAGTTGTAAGCGTGAAAAATGGTTGTAAGTCACTTTTTTCAGTGTCATTGTAAGTACAAATGGTCACTAAATGAATGGTTGTAAGTCAAGGGCTATCTGTATTCCATGAACTGAAGAAAGCTCAGGCTGGTCATTAGTTATTAAGCTAAGCTTCTTCTCATGTCCAGGATATTTCTATAATTGTCTCTGTGGAAGAAGAACATTGGAAGTAGAATGGAACTTCATCTTTAGCACATCTCAACCAACTTCACAGGCTCTGGATCTGCAGGAGGACATTCACAGAATACCTTGTGTTCAATATATTCATATCTGACAGAAAATCCAATTGGTTTTCCTAATAGCTGACTTTTTCTTTCTCCTGTTTGATTATACATTAGACATTTTTGTTGAATAACTGTTTTCTTCTTCCAGAAATCCAGTTGAATAGAGATGCCATTTCCACAAAGAAATCCAGGCCTATAATTATCTTCTGTCATGTAGTAAATTTAATTATCTCTTTTGTTGACCCCAATGAGTCTAAGCCAGATTTCTCTGGAGAAAAAGAAGAATCTTCCTATCAAAATGGGGCCCTTAAAGAATACAAGATTTCTAGATTCTTACCATGAATGCATATCCAGGACACTTTTTTTAAATTTTCTTTTAGAATTATATGTTTATCTAATATCTAACTCTTAGGTCTAGCTCCAAAGAGCTGTCCCATTTATCATGTTCACCTTGCTACAGAGCATAATGACTAAATGTTCTCCTTAGAGTCATATTCTACATTAATGTTTAATATATACTATTGCTGCCTTTTTGAGTTTCTAAAGGCCAAAAGCCTTTAAAGCAGAATTATGCTTGACTAATATGCCTTTTATTTTTATTTATTTATTGAAGAAAGCAAATTGGAGATAATCTGTATTATTTGAAAAAATACCAAAATAGTAAAATGCTGCATGTAGGCAAATCTGTGTATTTGGAAGGCAAAGCCTTAAATGTGGTATGTGATAACCTAACATAGTAATGTTATTCATGACAACAAGGAAAAGAGTCTTAGTACAAGTATGTTTTGCTTTTGAGGCCAAATTAATGTTTTCCCCCCAATCTGTTATGCTTCTTGCTGTATAATTGATGATGGAGCATTCATTTAGTTATGTTAGATTATACAGTAGCACTTGAACCACTTAACATCAGGTTTATTCCCAGAAACAAGCTTGTACAGTTTGTGTCATAGACTGTGGTTTAACATCAGATGATCCTTTTCCCAGGGTTTTATCATTCTTTTGACAACTGCCTTTTGTTGCTTTTCTTGTTTCAATAGTTCAAAAGTTTGTGTCTATTTCATGTCACACGTGTCATTCTTACTTTTGTGAATTGTAAGATAACTGCTTGTAGATGAATAGAACAAAAATATTGCCATTGCAGCAAATATTAGGCCCATTTAGCCAATATATTGGTAGAGATGGAGAGTGTAGTATTGGCAGCAACAAATAATTGTTGCAGTGCATCCCTATTATTATTTTTCTTGTTGACACTGAAACACAGTAATGGCATTTGCTGCTAAAATAATAGTAAAATTAACCTAGTGGGACTCCCATATATAAAGAATTAAAAATAATAGAATCAATTATTATTATTATTTTTAAATGAATTTATTCATAGAATAGAATCCTGGGTTCACGTTTTACATATTATTTAAGATTAAAACTTGAGGAAAGCAACTAATTTTGTGTGTGTATGTATATAAATTATACATTCTAATATATATATTAAAAGCAGTTAGAGTGACATGTAACATCCAATAGACAGAAGAGGGACAGTATCTTTCATCTTTCAGATATGCTGATTCTATTCCTCATCTACTCCAAGCATTGACCTAAAAATATAACACATTAAGGAAATCAGGATAGGTGAGATTAAACTATCCAAATGGAAAAAGACAAAGTTACAATAGGAAAAAACTAGAAGGACAGATGGATTTGCTTTCACCATCTGTTTGAGAATTTCACCCACACAGCTTACACATTCAGAATTCTCCTTGGATTGAGTAGGAGTGACCTGCTTCATAGGGCTCTTGTCTTTAACCTGAAGGATGAACTACATTATTTCTGAAAGCTTTTATCAACTCTTTTGTTTAGAAATCTGAATTCAGGACTTCAGAACCAAAAGCTGTGCAGGAATAGGAAGAAGACCGAGGGAGAGAGTAAGAAATATATATATATATATAGTGCAAAATAGGAGATATAAATTCCGTAACAGACATAATTACTGGCATGTTCATACATACATTTCAAACATATAATTAAACAGTTCAAATTATGTTTGGAGCACAGCCACACCTATACATCCTGTGACAATGCATATTTATCTCTATTATCTTTACAAATTAAGTTCTGCTGTATGTTGGCTGTGCCGTGTTTAATGTTGTGTTTATGTGCTTTTTTAACAGAAAGAAATTTGCAGACTATTAGGAGCAAAAAAAAAACCCATGTTCCGCACATCATCTAAAACAAACTTCCTATCAAGTTTACAGTAAACTTACAACCTCCCCTTATGATGTGTTTGTAAATATTTAGGCACATCCCCATAATTAAAAACAAAAGATGTGCATAACTCTATGAAATATATGATGCACAGAACTCAAACTGATTATAGCTGCTAGGACTGTGCAGCATTGCAGGTTTGATCACTAAAAGGAGACTCTTCAAAATCTTTGGGTGTCCAACATAGCAAATATATAAAATCCAGGTCCCATGAAAATAGAAATAAAGGCCTGTTGGCTTTTGAAAGGCAGACACTGATAGGCATTCTATAACTAACTTTAATTATAGGTTTTAACAGTACACATTGTAATCATGATATTGACTGTTTGGTCTCTAACTGATGAGAGGTAATGAGCTGAAAGAAGTCATCTACACAGAGGTCAAAAGAATCAAAATGGTAGCCACAACCACAGGCTTGAAGCCCTGTCCCCTTTTTAAAGAATGTTGTTTGCTTCTGTTTGCCCCTCAGGACTCACATCTCGACTTCTTCTTTGTCTGCTAGAGTCATTCCTGGGCTGAAATAGAATTTGCTGCTATGAAAGCAGCCTCCCGTTTATTCAAATGAAGAGCTTTATCCAAAACACAAGGAAGAGAAAGAAAGCTAAGTAGTATAAAATGTTATTTTATTTTGGCTCCTAAGCTCAAACTTGGAAAAGGCTCTTCCAGTCTAGGACTCCAGCAAACACACAGCTGATTTGCTTACTTTCCTTTCCTCCAGATTTGAGTGGAGAGCAGCCTTCACTTTACCACAGAATTTTTCCAAATTCAGGGAGGGAAATTGTGTACTGTTCTGTACCAGCCTGCTATCGGCCCTGCAGAAAAGGCAGGGACAACCCCTTTTACAAGAAGGCAAGAGGCTGGAATTACGCCTGCCAAATTTATTGCTACAAAAACAAATAGAACAAGACACAAACCAAGAAACAGGAGCTTTTCAAGCGGTTGCCTTCAGCAAACATACAGTTCAGGGCGTGGCTTCTCTCTGCCTCCTTCCGAGGAGCCCCATTGCCTTCCTCTGTTTACTCCTGATTGACTGCCTCCTGCATCGGGCATCCTTGAACAGGGCCAGCTGTGGGTCATCTTCATCCACGCTGTCAGGCTCACACAGCTGGGTCTGCGTCGTGACCAGGTGAGAGGGGCCTGGCTGAGGGCTCTCATCAAGCTGTCCAACCCCCTCAGCAAGCTCTTCAACACCCCCCTCCTCCTCCTCCTCTGAGTCGTCCGACCCAACTGCCGAACCCACAGGCTGACCCTGAATCACAACATGTACCAGCTGCAAAACTTCTGTGACTCACCAGTGTACTTGCAAAAAGGATGCCTCGTATAGATCAAATGCGTCTCCAATATCTTGATTATCTTCACGGAGAATAAAAAGGAGCAAATGAGGGGAACCTTCACAAAAGCTCTGAACTGTGAACAAGTGCATTGGTTTACTCATACACGTAGTCATTAAAAGGTAGTTCTCCATCGGTTAACAATGATCAAAGTCAGGACAGACCTCCCCAGGGCTTCTTACAACTTAGATTCAAAATTCTGACAGTCACCCTACCCCCCACCTCCCACCTCCCACCCCACCCCGGCCATTGGCCTGCATTTATAGCTGTTTGCAGTGGTCCCACAATCATTTGTGTTAGTCTTTGGCCAGAAACTGGCATTTACTTTCCGTTTCCAATGGAAGGGGTCATGTGATCACCTTTGGCAAGCTTCTGACAAGCAAAGTCAGTGGGGAAACCAGATTCATTTAACAACCGTGCTGGTGATGACCTATAAAGACCTAAATGGCATGGGTCCGGATTACTTACGGGAGCACCTGCTGCCGGCATCAACTTCCCTTCGTCCAGTGCGCTCCCACAGTCAGAGAGTGTCAGCTGGCGACCCCCAGGGGGAGGGCGTTCTCTGTGGGCGCGCCAGGCCTTTGGAACCATTTACCGGTTGAGCTCCGGATGGCTCCTGACCTTCGCTCCTTCCGCCATGACCTGAAAACTTACTTATTTGAACAAGCCGGCCTGGTCTGATAGGTTTAGGGTATTTTAATATTAATTTTAATTAATTTTTATTGTAATTGGGCTTTATATTTAATTTTATCTTAACTTTTGTATAGTGTATTTTTATTGTATTCATTTCCCTGTACACCGCCCTGAGTCCTTCGGGAGAAGGGCGGTATAGAAATTAAATTATTATTATTATTACTAAGTCAACTACTGCAGTGTTTCACTTAACACCTGTGGCAAAAAAGTCATAAAACAGGACAAAACTCATTTAACAACCGTCTTGCTTAGCAAGAGAAGTTTTGTTCTGTGGGCTTCCCATCTGCAATAAAACCAATTTTAGCTCTCCAAACTTTGTCCATGCCTTATGCTGCCGGCTGTTGAGTTTTTAGAGAGAGTTTTAGTGCTGTCCCTGGGTTGTTCCCTGATAACAAAAGTAGAAGAAAAATCACATGTATGAAAAGTTGGCTGATAACTAAAGAGTTATGAGTGGGGATTATTCTGCTAAATCATACTGCCGTAAACCTTTCTTACAGCCATGAGGAATTATTATCCAAGGGTTGAGGCACAAGTTTGGAGTGAAACTCCTACTTTCATTACTGCACAGTTCTGGAAATGGAGGAAGTTTAGAAGAGTAGATTCAGTTAAAAAAACCACAACCCTACATAGCTGTCTTTATTCTAATGTGTCTACTAAGAAAACAAGGATTTATTTCCTCAGGGGATATTTTCTCATCAAGACAGATCATTGTGATAGACTAAACTTTAAGGACACAAATCACAGGGGAGCCCCTGAACAATTAGCCCTCCATCCATTTCCCCTTAATGTTTAGACATAGGAATGCAGGCAATGCCAATTGCATCCCTTGTCTTTCTCCATCATACAGCTGCAGCACTGGGCACCAGAAATAATCCCACATCAACATATTTGGCACAAATTTACAGAGTCTTTATGCCTTTTGTTTCAGTGGTGTCAGGAACAAAAAGAAGAGAATTTCTACAAATCAGTCTTTCTCAGCTTTGAGAACCTTTAAGATGTGCGAATTTTAACTCCCAGAATTTCCAGCTAGCAGGCTGTTTGGAAAATTCTGGGAGTTGAGGTCCACACACCTGAAAGTTGCTAAGGTTGAGAAGTACTGCTGTAGGTAATACATTTTAGCCTAATCAGCTGGATTCTACAGCTTTTTCCTCATCTTCACTTTTAAAATTACATTGGTATTTAAAACTTATCTGTTGCCCTATGGGATTCATTGAAGCACATTTTAATGCAGGAGTTGTATCCCAGTGATTTGAGTAGCATGGTGTGGTCAGCTGCAAACGCAACTTGCAAAACTTGAAATGCTTAAAAGATTGCCAACAGATTCCTGGTGTTTAGCAACACAAATGGAATGGTGGATACCCTAATTAACATCACTATTCCAAGCATGACTAAATCTTGGTAATGGGATAAAATAATCTCTCCATAGTGAGCAATCACATCCAGAACATCAGTGCATGCCATAATTCTTTACAGTCAACATGACTGCTAAATAATTAATGGAGCCCTGCCCACAGAATGTCCACAGCTCAGAGGCTAACATAATAATAATAAGAAGAAAAAAATACAAAAAACAAAAACAAGATTGACCTCAATGAATCAGAAGAAAGACATTTCCTGGCAGAGACCAAAGTTCATAGAAAAAGGAAAAGTGCCGTTATCTCTCAGAGGGAACAGTTTGGGGAAGGTTCTCCATTTTAAAGCCTATTCACATTTGCAACTGAAGCTGTTCCCGTGGCAGCTTGATTCTAAGCTGCTTGAAGGAAATTGCTTTGGTCTGGGACACTTTGGCAACAGCTAGCAAAGTATTAAATCTCCACAGCAGGCTGCCGTGTTCTCCTGCTGGACAATTCCTCTGCTGTTGTGTCCTTCCACCAGGAAAATAAATATTAATTGCTTCCCTTCCAGTGGGAGGATCTTCCTGGAAATATATTTTACATACGTATAAAATACATCTATATTAAACTAAATGTATATGTGTATGTGTGTGTATGTGTGTGTGTATAATTAAAGGACCAAAATACATATGCAGTGATATGCAAGAACTGCCTGAAATAAACATTTTATTGTCAACTCTTTTGCACTCTGATAATTTCTAAATCTTTTTTTTAATCTTAATGCTAAAATAGCACAATGACTAAGAGCTTTGACCTGTAGCTATGAGGTTGCCGGTTTATAACCCAGAAAAACATTTTTTTTCCTAAATTATTATTTTTCAACTACCTACTTTTCCTTGCATTTATTTTTCTCAAAAAAAGGTCCCCAATTAGCTGTGGAAAGATTGGTAGATAAAAGAAACAATAATTTAAAATATATTGTAGGAGGAGAACTATGGTAGTGAAAAAAAAAGCAGGAAATATCTGGCAAGACCTGGTTGAACTAATAAACTTTATTTATAGTTCGTGAAAGCTTTTGGTTTTTAATAATAAAATTTGTTACTCTGAAAAGATGCTACAGGTAGTTCTCGACTTACAATCACTAATTTAGTGATTGAAGTTACAACGGCACTGGAAAAAAGTGACTTATGACCCTTTTTTCACACTTTACGACCGTTGCAGCATCCCCACGGTCACTTGATCAAAATTCAGAGGCTTGCCAACTGGATATATTCTTATGACAATCTCAATGTCCCAAGGTCATGTGATCACCTTTTGCAACCTTCTGACAAACAAAGTCAAATTCTCTTAATGACCAAGTTACTCACTTAACGACTGCAGTGATTCACCTATGGGAACTATGGGAAGAAAGGTCATAAAAAGGGGCAAAATTTACTTGGCAAATGTCTTGTTTAGCAGTGGAAATTATGGGCTCAGTTGCAATTGTTCTTCAAGGATTGCCTGTACCAGATTTCATTTAAAGGGCACGCTCGTGCATGTGAGAAGGAAAATATAGGCAGGTCACTGAACAAAACAATGTTTTAGCCACTCTTTGATACGGAATATCTAAGGGAAATCTTGGAAATTCTTTCTGGGCTCAGCAAGTATTCCTCCCTCTGTGAAGTACAGGTAGTCCTTGACTTACAAAAGTTCATTTAGTGACCATTCAAAGTTACAACGGCACTGAAAAAGGTGACTTAGGACAGTTTTTCACACTTTACGACCGTTGCAGCGTCCCCATGGTCACGTGATCAAAATTCAGACACTCGGCAACCGACTCATATTTATGACGGTTGCCGTGCCCCAGAGTCATGTGATCAGCTTTTGTGACCTTCTGACAAGCAAAGTCAGTGGGGAAGCCAGCGTCACTTAACCTCCGTGTTACTAATTTAAGCAACTGCAGTGATTCAATTAACGACTGTGGCAAGGAAGGTCGTGAAATGGGCCAAAATTCACTTAACTGTCTCGCTTACCAACAGATGTTTTAGGCTCACCTATTCCTGGAATAGGCCGTAAAGAAGTGAAGGCCTCTTGCTGAAATGGACCAGAGCATTTGAAACAACTTAAGAGCGAAAGCCTACTTTCAAACCCACAGTGGGAAAATACGCTGGGGATCAAATCTGTGACGGAAGAGAGGGGAGTAAAAGCTGATGTCATCTGTTTTTGATGTGCAGAAATTATTGCTGTCCCATCCTGGGGGTGAGGCAATGACGTAGTAAAGATAATCCCTTAAGACTGTACATCCTAGAAGTTTTCGAACTCACAGACCGCCAAATCATGATGTGTTTTGGTTGTCAGTGGTTTGGTGCGACTCAAATTGAGGTTTTATAATCCATAGTCAGCCTTTTCCACCCTATCTAGAAGAGGAAAAGAAAGCTTTGAGCTGTAGGATTTATTTTTTTACACCACAGAGCAAGGGTGTCCAATCTTGGCAACTTTAAGATCTGGGGAGTTCAACTCCCAGATCTGGGCAATTCTGGGAGCTGAAATCCCCAAGTCTTAAAGTTGCCAGAGTTGAACACCTCTGGCCTAGGCCAGGAGTAGGCAACCTTGGCTCTTTTATGACATAGCTGGCTCAGGAATTCTGGGAGTTGAAGTCCACGAGTCATAAAAGAGCCAAGGTTACCTACCCCTGGCCTAGGCCAAGTGAAACATATTCCTCTTGCTTTCTCACCCCCTTGCCCACAATATTGCAAAACTCCCCCCCATACACACATTTAAGTAACATGTTGGGATGAAACTACAAAGTATCAGTAAATGGCACTTTGCCTCTGTGAAGCTGAGCCATCAGGTTTTCCTTACACTGCAGAGTTTCAGTGGAACACAGAAATGAAGGAACATCCTGTTCCCTTTGCTTTGATCATTGTAGTATCAGAGCAACAATGGCACAATAAGGGGAAAAAGAAAGGGCCTACATTTAATGTCGAAGGAGAGAATGTGTGAAGACAGTAACAGGTAGTCCTCGACATACGACCACAATTGAGGCAAAAATTTCCATTGCTAAGCAAGGCAGTTGTTAAGTGAGTGTCAGAACCCTCAATTATTAATTCCTTATATTCTCTGTGTTTAAGCTGTTCGGGTTCTACCATTCTCCTATGGGGGGAGGGGGGAGACCAGGGGGCTTTGTAGTGCATGTAGAACACTTCCTCTACCTGTTTTGATGTATCCTCTTTGGGAGGTGAAAGGAATGCCTTTCTGGCTTATCTCCGTGCGGAGGGAGGAAGCAGTGAGGACCTAACAACCTTGAGAGAGGCGCCTTTTCGGGTTGTTTCCCACAGCTCGATGTCACCTATGGATTGGCCTGTTTGAACCGCCTGGATGGACAGTTGTGGTGGGGTTATTATTTCGTGGGTTTTACCTATTGATTCGGGTGGGAAGCCCTCAGATCCTGCCTAGCTTCCCTGCTGTCTGTACCTGCCAATAAAAGTTCCTTTTGAAATGATGACAGTTTCAAGAGTTCTGCTTTCTTGGTAGAGAAACGCAGGCAGCTCCTTACATTAGGCAGGATCTGTGAAGTGGTCAACCCGGAGGACAATTCCTACTGTGGGGACCGTGCAAAATAATGTCTAATCATGGCGGTGAGAAGAGGGAAAGCGAGCACTTGGAGGTGGCCCCCTCTGAAGGCTTGCCCAAGTAGCAGCGGCTTGGATTCCGCAAGCTCGTCCGGTGAGGCAGACACCCGTGAGAAACCAAGATGGCCGATCGGAGTGGGGAAGAACGATGACTGAAACACGAAAGCCAGAAAAGTAACTCTCAAGCGTGGCAGCCATGAACCCGGCTGAAAGCGCGAGATGGAGAGACCTCTCAATATCAGTGGAGGGTGAGAGGCCAGCGCGCTCTGACCGTTTTCTTAAGCAAGGCATCGGCATGCTGGTGGAGGCATTCAAAAACCTCCAGGAACAAGAGGCCAATCCCTGCTGTGGCTCAGTAGCCATTGGGCAAGAAGAAGAAGAGATCTGGGAGAGCGAGCTCATGAACCCTGGCCCTCCTACGAACGCTTCAGAAGCCGCTGGAGCGGCAGCTGAGGCCGCCATCCCAGCCCGTGTCACCCCAGCTGGAAGAGTTCTGCTTTCTTGGTAGAGAAACGGAGGCAGGTCCTTACAGTGAGTTTTGCCCCATTTTACAGCCTTTTTTGCCACAGTTGTTAAGTAAATCACTGCAGTTGTTAAGTGAATCATGCAGCTGTTAAGCGAATCTGGCATCCGCCATTGACTTTGCTTGTCAGAAGTCGGCGGGGAAGATTACAAATTGTGATCACATGACTCTAGGACAGTACAACTGTCATAAGTGCATGCCAGTTGCCAAGTTCCCAAATTTTGATCACAGGACTATGGAGATCCTGGAACAGTCATGTCACTTTTTGCAGTGTCGTTGTAACGTCAAATGGTCACTAAACAAACATTTGTAAGTTGAGAACTACCTTTATGAATCTATCCCAATCATTTGGGAAAGCAAGGGAAAAGAATGGGAACTAGTGCACTCAGAAGGAACACTGAGAGACCTGGATAGGGCCCAGTCAGCAAGCCTTGCCTTGCCTTACCTGCATGGATGAGAAGGGCAAGGAATAGAGAATGACCAACCAGGGTCCAGACCAAAGCACTAATCCAACCCTGTTACAAACTGACTGCCATCTGAACTGAAATGTTTAGCTTTGGAATAGCTGGAAGCAGTGTAGGAGAGAATCAGCTTAGGTTGCTATGCATAATTGCCCTTGATTTATCTCAATTTCCCTTAATAGCCATAACCTTTTCTTCCAGAGCCACTGAAATCCTAAAATTTTCTGACTCTTAGTCAAGGTTGCTACAGCCCACTTTTAAAAGTTCCCAGAGTTTCTTGCTACATTTCCATGGAATCCTCCATTGGAAGATTCCAACAGCACGCTGTTAGAGCACCTGAGGATTACAACTCATTTACCTTGCGCTTCTTCAGAGTGCAACCAGCATCTGTTTTGAATGAAAAGGATCTTCATTTGGATCTCCTTGGTATGTCACGTGTGAATAAACACCTTTAGCTTCTGGGTGCTATTAAACAACAAGTATATTCTAGATGGGAAAGGTGCCTGAGACACCCGGGTTGCTTGAAAATCCACAGCTATGCTCAGAGAGAACTGACGGACAACCTTCTCACTTTATTGTGACATGATAGGGATACGGCTTGTTCTTTCAAAACCTTGCATATGGTAGTGAGATATCTTGAAAGAGTGCTAAGCCCATGATCAAAAGGTGGCAGCACCTTACAATCTACCAAAGAGAATAACAAAGTTGGAAAGGATCTTGGAAGTTTTCTTTCTAGTCCAACCTCTATTCCAACTGGCATGGTTGCGGTCAAGTTAACTTGACTTCTCAGTTTCACTTTCTCTTCTAAGTGTAGGAGATGAACAGATAAAATTTATAAACTTCAAGAAACTTTTGTTTTATTTTCTTCCTTACTAATTGATTTCATTTCCTTTTTGCGTGGATGGACTTTCTGCTCCAAGATGGAGAACAGCTTAGACAAGGTACTGGCTAAACAAGGGTTTTTTGGAACAAAGCATTGATTGTCCTCAGCTTTCAAAAACCGGAAGGAATAAAGCTCAATGGCTCTAACCAAAGCTGAGAATCAGAACTAGGGGGGGGTCCTTCTTCTTTTTTAGTTAATCTCCTTCTGTCCAAAGTTTTTTCACAATGCAAATCAATCAGATTTTTTTACATTACTATTATTAGTCACCTGAAGTAGGACAAATACATTTTAAAGTTAAAAAAAAAGTAATATATGAGCTCGGTTTGTCCATGACAATTAATACTGGTAGTTGTAAAAGAGATTGAAGAAATGTATTATTTGGAATGGTTGAATTATTTGGGTTCAGGTAGTCGTGAATCCAGAGAATAAACATCAAACTTTTGAAGTATTTGTTTTGTACATATTGCATTCACGGTACTTAAGGTTTCTCATGTAAATGCGTTGCATTTCTGAAGGTGATTCAAAACTAATTTCAGAGACTGTTCTCTATGTGGGTAGCATAAATTACCTTTGCATTTTGACCAGGTTTTTTTTATCTCATTGAATATTTCCCCACTTTTGATATAACTGTGCTCCTATGGACTGCATCGATAATAAAATATACCTACGGTAATAACTTTTTTATTGTGCTGGAATGGATCACTGTTCTTGCTGCTATTGATAAAGCAGTGCAATTTGTCTTCTTTTTAAATGCTGCTTAAGCAACTTAGAGGGCAATGGAAAATAAAGAGGAAGCAAAAAAAGCTATATTACAGAACAAAAGGAAATCGATCAATAATTGTAATAAGTATACTACAATGGTTTCAAGCATCACTGAGATTTTGTTGTATATTTCTATTTTTTAACAGGATAACAGAGTTGGATTGGATCTTGGAGGTCTCCTAGTCCAACCCCCCCCCCTCAGGCAGGAAGCCTTATACCATTTCAGACAAATGGCTGTCCAATCTCTGAAAGCCTTATCAGATAATCATTAATGTTGAAAAAATAGAGAAGGGAAGAGTTTGGTGAGCCTCTTATGGAAGAACATCTCAGGATCTGAATGCAAAAATGCTGAGTTTTCCACATCTTTTGAAAGACAACCCAAATGAGCTTTTACACCATTATTGCTCCATGTCTTGTATCAGATTAAAAACTTGTAGCAGAGATCAAAAAGCAACAAAAGCAAAGAGGATCGTGCTGAAACAGCTTATTCTTTTATTGCTCTGTTTGGATCCAAAGCCTACAATGGAGATTGCTATCCTGGCCTTTTGAATTGAGAGTTAATTTTAAAATTATCCCATTTCTCTAGGTAATATCTTGATATATTTGAAAAAAAAAACCTAATCTGGAAGCAATCTTTCAGCTTCACACATTTTATTAAAGGCATAACCTTTTGTGAGTGCAGTCCACTTCAATCAACCGTAGTGGAAGGTTTAATGCGATATAGGATTTAGATTGGGATGAGGTGGGGAGAAATAGCAAAATTGACCAATTAGATTACATGTGAAACTGATTACGAGTGTCTTATCAATTAACCATTTTAATGTCTGAAAAATCAATTGTGTTCCTAGTAACTTCAAACTGAGTTGGAGCACTTATTGCCTCAAAAGTGTGAAGATGCATCAAAATTCACATAGCTCATAACTGCCACTAGATGGTACTATTGCTGTATGGATACTGGTTACTGCAGAAAAGTCACAAGAAAAGGTTCAAAATCCTCACAGGGTAAGGTGTCTACACAGTTTATTTGTATTTATTTTAACAGTACTTCTCCACATCATTTAGTTTACATTTTTCTTGACAGCTTTCAACCTTTCTAGAGAATGAGGCGCTCAATAACTCCATATTACTTGTGAACTGCTATTCATCTGACATGGGAAGTTTGAAAATTTCAGACACAAAATTAGTAATGCAGCCCAAGAACTCCTTCCTTTTCATGACAAATTTCTCAGTGTAAGAAGCAGCATTTGGGCGTCTCGAGCAGTAATTTAAAATGAATTATGTATGCTTCCACATCTTGCCACTTTGCTATATAATGAGGTATATTTATCAATTCATTAGGCAAAAGTACTAAATATAGTAAAATCCCTCTGGCTAGCCTATTAAAAGAAATAAAATTTAGCCGATGCAGACGAGACTTAATTTACTGGAGTCTAAGTGAGCTCAGCTGTGCTCAGCTCCAAACCCAATACAGGTATTTCTCAACTTGCAACCACAATTGAGCCCCAAATTTTTGTTGCTAAATGACAGTTGTTAAGTGAGTTCTGTCCCATTTTATGACCTTTCTTGTCAGAGTTGTTAAGTGAATCTGGCGTCCCCATTGACTTTGCTTGTCAGAAGGTCACAAAAGGTGATCACATGACCCCAGGACACTGCAACTGTCATAAATAGGAGTCGGTTGCCAAGCATCTGAATTTTGATCATGTGACCATGGGGATGCTACGATAGTCATAAATGTGAAAAGCAGTCATAAGTCACTTTTTTCAGTGCCGTTGTAACTTGGAATGGTCACTAAATGAACTGTTGTAAATTGAGGACCACTTGAATCTGTAAATATCACTGGTTGTTTAACAGTGATTTATATATATGTATGTATGTGTGTGTGTGTGTGTGTGTATATATATATATATATATATATATATATATATATATATGTAATAAAAAAGAATTAACTAAGCATATATTTTTTTACCCCCCCGTGGATAGGGCTCGCAACTTGGGAGTCCTCCTAGATTCACGGCTTACTCTAGAAGATCACATAGTAGCCGTGACTAGGGGGGCTTTCGCTCAGGTTCGCCTGGTGCGTCAGTTGCGGCCCTATCTGGACCGGGATGCCCTGTGTACGGTCACTCATGCGCTCGTGACCTCTCGTCTGGACTACTGCAATGCTCTTTACATGGGGCTTCCCTTGAAGACCACTCGGAGGCTCCAACTGGTACAGAATGCGGCCGCGAGAGTTGTCTTGGGAGTTTCCCGGTACTCCCATGTTACACCTTTGCTCTGCGAGCTGCATTGGTTACCAGTTGTCTTCCGGGTGCGGTTCAAGGTCTTGGTGATGGTTTTTAAGTCCTTACATGGCATGGGTCCGGAATACCTCGAGGACCACCTGCTGCCGGCGTCGACTCCCCTCCGCCCTGTGCGTTCCCACAGAGAGGGCCTCCTCAGGGTGCCACCAGTCAGAGAATGTCGACTGGCGGCCCCCAGGGGGAGGGCCTTCTCTGTGGGCGCCCCGGCTTTATGGAACCAACTGCCGGTTGAGCTCCGGACGGCACCGGATCTTCGCTCCTTCCGGCACGGGTTAAAGACCCATTTATTCGAACAAGCTGGCCTGGCCTGATGGAGGAACCTTAGGTTTTAATGGGTTTTACATTTTGATTGTTTTAATTGGGCAATTATTTAATCTTTTTTAACTTTTGTATTTCTATTTATATGCCCTGTTCACCGCCCTGAGTCCTTCGGGAGAAGGGCGGTATAAAAATTCAATAAATAATAATAATAAATAATAATAATAATATATAAGCATCTTTTGCACACCATCCACAGCCATTAAATATTTAATCATAGTTTGTTTAATAAACCACAATTGGTTGGGTTCTAACAACATACCAGATCAAACCATTTCATAGCCTACTTAGCATGTGTAAACTCAGCCTCACTATTATTCCCAGTGATGTTGTCTGGACATGAAAAAGTTTTCAGTCCAACACATCTTGGTAAATATTGCATTGGATCTTCTTAAATCTTACCTTTGGAAAATTTAATCTTGCACTATTAAACTTAGAAGAGTCAATTTCTGGGTATGCACAGCACAATGCATTGTAAATTTAATTATTACTGATTTTATTTATGTGGCTGCCTAGTGACTCTAGGTGGCCAGTAAGTTAAAGACCTTTCCCCCCCACCCCCATTAATCATAAAAACATCCTTGTATAATCTTGAATTTTACAACATGCTAGGCTAACATTTGGCTGTTAAGGCATGGCTCTGTATGTCTTGTTAACACAGTAAACAGCTTCGATTTTCATTTGCCACATGGCAACTTTGATATGACAAAGGATTGTAATTGTTTGGCCATTTCACTGTTAATTACAATATCTTCCGAAGCTGAAAGTGTGACTGCTTTTCTATTTCAATTAATCAGCTGTGATCGCTGTTGATAACTGACCTGCGTGGGAAGAATGAAGATATACACTAGGCTAGTTTAATAGATGAACCAGTCTATAATATTTAACAAGAATTCCTGAACTTCTCAGAACATTTTTGTGCTATCTAGGTATGTCTGCCAACAGATACATAGGCTAAAATCCTGGCCAAAACTTCACACTAATTGAAACAGTACCTTATTTCCTTAACTGTTAAACAAGTAGGATCATGACTTTACAGTTGCTTCTTTGCTGGCCCTTATAGTTACAAGAACTCTGTGTATTGCTTTTCCGATGTTATAATGGACTGAGAATTAAAATATGTCCCAAACATAAAATTACTTTATCAAAACAGATAAGGTGGAAGTTGTTGATAGTTGTTTATAGTCTAATGTAATCTGGATTCTGATTCTGCAGGAAAGAGTCTTGAAAAGAGCCTTGGTGGAGCAGTGGGCTGATGCCTCCTTAAGTAACACCAGCTGCCTGCAATTAGTGCAGGTTCGAATCCCACCAGGCTCAAGGTTGACTCAGCCTTCCATCCTTCCGAGGTAGGTAAAATGAGGACCCAGATTGTTGGGGGCAATTAAGCTGACTTTGTAATAATGCCGCTTGGGGGGGGGGTGTGTGTGAAAGCCCTAATAAACAGGCATATACAAAGAATGAAGGCTACTGCTAAGCTTGTAAGCCGCCCTGAGTCTTCGGTGAAGGGCGGGATATAAATGGAATTTTAAAAAAAAGTGGTTTTAGGGAGTCTTTGGTGCTCTCTGAGCTTGGTTGTTTTCTTGCAGATGTTTCATTGCCCAGCTAGGTAACATTAGATCTAATCTAGCACTGATGATGTTAGCTAGTTGGGTAATAAAACATCTGCAGCTTGCAGAGCCCTAGTTTAATGTTGAGCTACAAATATTCTCTTCTAAGTGGTTTTATGTTGGGAAAATAGATTTTGGAGAGCAAGACAGGTGATTTAGAGAAGAGGTTCCCAACTTTTTGGGCACCAGGGACCGGCTCCATGGAGAGAGGTTTTTCAGTGGACTGGAGGGTGCGTGGTTTTGTGTGCTGCCTGCATCCCATGGATGGGCTTTGCTTGTTTGTGCGGACTGGTTGCTGGTATGTCATGGCCCGGTACTGGTCCACGGACTGGGGATTGGGGAACCCTGACTTAGAGTAGAGCAAGCATGCAATTCAATTATATCGGATTCAGAATTATGGCAATCTGTCATGCCCTGGTTGTCTGTAGAAGGAAAAGGGAATATCCCAAAAAATACTGCCCAAAGGAATATACATTTTTCTTCTATTAGAGGTAGAGCCTTTACCAATGGTAACAATCCTTGTTTATGCAGGGCTATCTACTGACAGGCCAACACTGATTACTTCTAAATGGACCCTTCCTTTTCTGTGTTTCAAAGTGCTTTCACCAAAGATATACAATATATCATTTGAGCAGGAGAACTTTTGTGGAAATGCCTGCCTGCAATCTTCTTAAAACTAATAGCATCTTCCATAGTTTGTAGAAGTTGCTGAACAGAAAAGATTTCTTCAAGGATTATGATAATGGCATCATTTTTCTGATTATGACATTGATGGGAAACAGTTACAAGTGAGATGGTAAAACCTAGGGTAAATGATAATAGGTAGGCTTTAATGGAATCTCCCATGCAGTTGTCAGGTTCTGAAACGATGCATCTCAGATAATGTACTTCAGCCATTTAGGGCAGCCAAAGAAAATCGTATCTTTACAAAATACAAGGTGCATTTCAACAGCATGTATTTTAAGGAATCACATCCTGGATTAAGAGGTATTAGTTCCAGACATGCTACAGATATAGTTTTAAAAATTAGGTTCTGGCAGATAGCTCCCTCCTTTGAAGTAAACAAGATTTTTTGTCTCAAAAGGATAAAACAGAACTTAAAGGGGTACCTCACACTCGTTGAACCTGGAACACGTCAGCAATTGCACAACGATTGTGAGCGTCATACCCATTGGAGTGGAACAACTTGTTGACTGTTCCAAGCTGGGTTTCTGAGAAAGAGTTGCTTCCTAGGGCAACTTTTACACAGTTGTATCTCCTTGGCAAGACCATTCTGCAGCAGTAATTCATTATTAATTAACCAATTTCCTCCCTATGATTCTCATTAAGGATAATTCTTTTCCTGGTTTTCAACATGAGAATGTATCCGGCTCACTCATGCTGAAAAATATCTTTGCAACCATGTGGTCTGAATGGCTGATGGTCAACAGTTCTAAGCAGAAGCCTATTCTTTTGTTGCATCTCTTCCGCTACAGCACAGCCCCTTTGATCATATACCAAATGGTTTGCTTAACCGTGTTTGTAGAATAAGCCACGGTTGGCTGGATTTACCTGTAGTGCTAAGCCATAAACTATGTTGTGCAAATTATTAATTTTATACAATGCATTAAGCCACAGTCAAACAAACCACATTCTGAATGGACACTGTATTGGACACTGTATTGGCGGCGCTGAGCCCCCCCCCCTCCGAACTAGCGGCCTGCTGATTTGAACTAGCGGCGCTTGAGAACTGCCGGCCTGCCGACCTGCCGAGCTCCGCTACAACGCCGAGCACTGCTACAGCGCCGTGAAGTCCGGGACGCCTTGCCCTGCCTTCCCTCTTCTGCCTGCTCGCCGTGGATACCCTCTGCTTGTCGGAGGGGCAGCGGCGACGATCCCACCGGTCGGAGATCTTTCTATGAACATCAGCTGGCTGGCGCCGTTTTTGGCGGCGCGGAGCCTTCTTCTCCTTCCGGATGGTGGTTGCGGACTGTGGGCCTGGTCATCGGCCTCGGCGGACATGTTGGCGAATTCCCAGACTCAATACAGCTGCTGGGACTGCCTCTTTCCGCCGCTGGAAGATCGTCTGGACTGGCGGACGGGCGTTGGGGAGAGAATGCTTCTGTCCTCCCCCCCCAGACTGGCGGCGTTGGCCGGTGATGCGAGGATCGACAGAGGCCCGGCCTGCCTGTTCTTTACTTTCTCTGTTGACAGGCAGGCATTATGGTTAGCTCCATGCCTGATGGGAATTAAGATCCCCCTATTGACAGTCCAGTGTGGCTGGGACCGGACCGTGGTGGGAGGACGGTTTTGGACTGGTCAGCGACCACCTCACTGGTGTGAGAGACCAGTTGGGGTGGGCCTGGCTCAGGACCCCCTTTTCTCTCTCTGCTCCAGATTGGACTCCTCAGCCGGAGTGAGAGGACGACTGAGGTTGTCCCTTGGATTACCATCTCAGGTGAGAGCTGAGATGGCCTTGCAGACTAAGAGATATGCCTACTGGACTTCTTTTTCCAGCTATACACCATCATTGAGCGATCTTTTGGACATATTTATAACATCTGCCCTAAGAGACTATCCTAGCGCTGTATGGTTTATCGTTACTCCGAAGCGGACTTATATGCCCTTAGGGGGGTTCCTGCCTCATGGGCGCGACCTGTCGCCTGTTTCCATACTCCCCTTAATGACGAGCCCAAGCTCTGGGACTCCGAGAGGTGGCTGGGCTTAGATAGGGGCCTCGAGTCAAGACGTGCTAAGAGGCCCCTGATAAAATTTTTAGCCGGTTATTTTAAAAGGTTAGGGAGGGGTAGGGAGGGGGGGGTAGGGAGGGAATCTTTAACTGGCACTCAGTCTGGTCCTGTTAGAGGTCCTGACGGGACGGGGTCGGGGGAGGTGGCTGCTGGTTCTGGGAATGTGGGGGTGGGGCTTCAAATCCCCACGGCGATAGGGAATGGCAGCAGGTGTTTGCGCGGAGGGCCATATCAACATCTGGGATCGCGCCCCCGCTATCTCCGAGCGGTGGCGCGCTCCGACCCTCCGGTTAGCACCCTCTTACCCGGGGATGAGGGTGATCAGGCCCCTGAGCTCAGGTTGGTCTATTTTAACGCTAGATCTGTAGTTAACAAAGCTCCCCTCATCCATGATCTGATCGAGGAGGAATGTGCGGATCTAGCGTGCATCACGGAAACTTGGTTGGGTTCGGAGGGACGGGTGCCTCTCACCGAGTTATGCCCGCCAGGTTTCCGGGTGCTGCACCAGCCACGGGCTCAGGGCAGGGGTGGTGGGGTGGCAGTGGTTATTCGGGAGACTTTGTGTCCCCGGGAGGCCACCATTGTCCAGATGGCCGGGAGTGAATCCCTCCTCTTGAGATGTGGTCCTCGGGTTCAGTTGGGTTTGTTGCTTACATACCTGGCGCCCAGCTGTGTGGCAACAGCCCTGCCTGAGCTGCTTGACACCCTCTCAGGGTTGGCGGTGGAGTTCCCCAGGCTTATAATCCTGGGTGACTTCAACCTGCCGTCACTGGGAGGGTCGTCGGAGTTAGCTCGGGAGTTCATGGCTTCCATGACAGCCATGGGCCTGACCCAGGTTATTGAGGGCCCGACTCATGTGGGGAATCATACTCTCGACCTGGTATTCCTGTCTGGACAGTGGTTGGATGATCTGGGAGGGGGTTCCCCGTCCATCACCCCTCTGTCATGGTCAGATCATCACCTCCTGAGGCTGGTTTTCCGTCATGCCACCCCCCGCCGCTGGGCGGCGGAACCGACCAGGTGGTTCCGCCCCAGGCGCCTAATGGACCCGGATCGGTTCCAGAGGGCGCTTGGGCCTATACCTATCACCTTTACCCACAGCCCAGTCGATGCTCTGGTGGAGGCCTGGGAAACGGCTGCCACCAGGGCACTTGACTGCGTTGTACCCATGCGACCTCTGACCCGGCGCAGATCCCGTTGGGCCCCATGGTTCTCTGTGGAGCTCCGGGAGATGAAGCGTCGGAGACGAGGTCTAGAGAGCGGTTGGAGATCCAGCCGATCCGAATCCGACCGATTGCAGTTAAGAACCTTTATAAGGTCTTATCTTGCGGCGATAAGGACGGCGAAGTCTAACTACTTTGCTGCCCTTATCGCGTCCGCAGATAATCGCCCGGCCGCCCTGTTTAGGGTGACTCGCTCCCTCCTTAACCAGGAGGTGAGAGAGGATCCCTTGCAGGGATGAGCCGAGGAGTTTAGTCATCATCTGGCGGACAAAATCGCTCGGATCTGGACCGGCCTGGACTCTGACTGGGCAGAGTCTGATGTGGAGGAATCAGGCGGTCTTGAGCACGTTATCTGGACTGAGTTCGACCCTGTTTCCCCTGATGATGTGGACAGGATCATGGGGAGACTGAGCACCACCACCTGTTTGTTGGATCCGTGCCCCTCCTGGCTAGCTTATGCGGCTCGGGAGGGAACATGAGGCTGGTTCCATGCAGTAATAACTGCTTCTTTGAAGGAGGGTGTCTTCCCTGCCGCCTTGAAGGAGGCGGTGGTGAGACCCCTTCTCAAGAAGCCTGCTTTGGACCCGGCTGCTTTAAACAACTATCGTCCAGTCTCCAACCTTCGCTTTCTGGCGAAGGTTGTTGAGAGTGTGGTGGCGCATCAGCTCCCTCTGTTCCTGGAGGAAACTGATTATCTGGACCCGTACCAATCGGGCTTCAGTCCCGGACACAGCACGGAGACGGCATTGGTCGCGCTGGTGAATGATCTCTGGAGGGCAAGGGACAGGGGTTGCTCCTCTGTCCTGGTCCTATTAGATCTCTCAGCGGCTTTCGATACCATCGACCATGGTATCCTGCTGCGGCGTCTCAGGGGGTTGGGAGTGGGAGGCACCGTTCTACGGTGGTTCTCCTCCTACCTCCAGGGCCGCTCGCAGTCGGTGTTGACAGGAGGGCAGAGATCCGCCCCGAGGCCTCTCATTTGTGGAGTTCCTCAGGGGTCAGTCCTCTCGCCTCTCCTGTTCAACATCTATATGAAGCCGCTGGGCAAGATCATTCGTGGTTTTGGGGTGGGGTATCACCAGTACGCTGATGATACCCAACTTTTTCTTTCCACCCCGAACCAACCCAGTGATGCCCTCTCCGTGATGTCCCGGTGCCTGGAGGCGGTTCAGGTCTGGATGGGAAGAAACAGGCTTCGTCTCAATCCCGCCAAGACTGAGTGGCTGTGCATATCGGCATCTCGGGTTAACCAAGTTATTCCACATCTAACGATGGGGGGTGAGGTGTTACCCCCCGTTGATAGGGCTCGCAACTTGGGCGTCCTCCTGGACTCACGGCTCAATTTTGAAGACCACATAGGAGCCGTGACCAGGGGGGCTTTTATTTTTATTTATTTTTATTGCATTTATATACCGCCCTTTCCCTGAGGACTCAGGGCGGTTTACAGGGAGTTAAAAATCAACCATACAAAAGTTAAAACCCAATTTAAAAAAAAATTAAATCAACCCTGTACTATTAAAAACCCCAATTAAAATGAATGTCTTCTCAGCCTGGGCCCGAGAGCTGAAAGAGCCAGGTCTTCAGGCCCCGGCGGAATGATCGGAGGTCAGGAGCAGTCCTCAGCTCCACCGGCAGCTGGTTCCAGAGGGCAGGCGCCCCCACTGAGAAGGCCCTATCCCTGGGTGTCACCCGCCGGCAATCTCTTACCGGCGGGACCCTGAGCAGACCCTCCCTGTGGGAGCGCACTGGGCGAAGGGCGTTTGATGCCGGCAGCAGGTGTTCCCTCAAATACCCCGGACCCAGGCCATGTAGGGCTTTATAGGTGATAACCAGCACCTTGAATTTCACCCGGAGGGCAACCGGAAGCCAATGCAGCTCGCGGAGTAGAGGTGTTACATGGGAGTATCGGGAAACCCCCATTACAACTCGCGCGGCCGCATTCTGCACCAGTTGAAGCCTCTGAGTGGTCTTCAAGGGCAGCCCCATGTAGAGAGCGTTACAGTAGTCCAAACGGGAGGTCACAAGCGCATGAGTAACTGTGCGTAGGGCGTCTCGGTCCAGATAGGGACGCAACTGGCGCACCAGGCGAACCTGTGCAAAAGCCCCCCTGGTCACGGCTCCTATGTGATCTTCAAAATTGAGCTGTGAATCCAGGAGGACGCCCAAGTTGCGAGCCCTATCAACGGGGGGTAACACCTCACCCCCCATCGTTAGATGTGGAATAACTTGGTTAACCCGAGATGCCGATATGCACAGCCACTCAGTCTTGGCGGGATTGAGACGAAGCCTGTTTCTCCCCATCCAGACCTGAACAGCCTCCAGGCACCGGGACATCACGGAGAGGGCATCACTGGGTTGGTTTGGGGTGGAAAGAAAAAGTTGGGTATCATCAGCGTACTGGTGATACCCCACCCCGAAGCCACGAATGATCTTGCCCAGCGGCTTCATATAGATGTTGAACAGGAGAGGCGAGAGAACCGACCCCTGAGGGACTCCACAAATGAGAGGCCTCGGGGCGGATCTCTGCCCTCCCGTCAACACCGACTGCGAGCAGCCCTGGAGGTAGGAGGAGAACCACCGTAAAACGGTGCCTCCCACTCCCAACCCCCTGAGACGCCGCAGCAGGATACCATGGTCGATGGTATCGAAAGCCGCTGAGAGATCTAATAGGACCAGGACAGAGGAGCAACCCCTGTCCCTTGCCCTCCAGAGATCATTCACCAGCGCGACCAATGCCGTCTCCGTGCTGTGTCCGGGCCTGAAACCCGATTGGTACGGGTCCAGATAATCAGTTTCCTCCAGGAACAGAGGGAGCTGATGCGCCACCACACTCTCAACAACCTTCGCCAGAAAGCGAAGGTTGGAGACTGGACGGTAGTTGTCTAAAGCAGCCGGGTCCAAAGCAGGCTTCTTGAGAAGGGGTCTCACCACCGCCTCCTTCAAGGCGGCAGGGAAGACACCCTCCTTCAAAGAAGCAGTTATTATTGCATGGAACCAGCCTCGTGTTCCCTCCCGAGCCGCATAAGCTAGCTAGGAGGGGCACGGATCCAACAAACAGGTGGTGGTGCTCAGTCTCCCCATGATCCTGTCCACATCATCAGGGGAAACAGGGTCGAACTCAGTCCAGATAACGTGCTCAAGACCGCCTGATTCCTCCACATCAGACTCTGCCCAGTCAGAGTCCAGGCCGGTCCGGATCCGAGAGATTTTGTCCGCCAGATGATGACTAAACTCCTCGGCTCGTCCCTGCAAGGGATCCTCTCCCACCTCCTGGTTAAGGAGGGAGCGAGTCACCCTAAACAGGGCGGCCGGGCGATTATCTGCGGACGCGATAAGGGCGGCAAAGTAGTTAGACTTCGCCGTCCTTATCGCCGCAAGATAAGACCTTATAAAGGTTCTTAACTGCAATCGGTCGGATTCGGATCGGCTGGATCTCCAACCGCTCTCTAGACCTCGTCTCCGACGCTTCATCTCCCGGAGCTCCACAGAGAACCATGGGGCCCAACGGGATCTGCGCCGGGTCAGAGGTCGCATGGGTACAACGCAGTCAAGTGCCCTGGTGGCAGCCGTTTCCCAGGCCTCCACCAGAGCATCGACTGGGCTGTGGGTAAGGGTGATAGGTATAGGCCCAAGCACCCTCTGGAACCGATCCGGGTCCATTAGGCGCCTGGGGCGGAACCACCTGGTCGGTTCCGCCGCCCAGCGGCGGGGGGTGGCATGATGGAAAACCAGCCTCAGGAGGTGATGATCTGACCATGACAGAGGGGTGATGGACGGGGAGCCCCCTGCCAGATCATCCAACTACTGTCCAGACAGGAATACCAGGTCGAGAGTATGATTCCCCACATGAGTCGGGCCCTCAATAACCTGGGTCAGGCCCATGGCTGTCATGGAAGCCATGAACTCCCGAGCTAACTCCGACGACCCTCCCAGTGACGGCAGGTTGAAGTCACCCAGGATTATAAGCCTGGGGAACTCCACCGCCAACCCTGAGAGGGTGTCGAGCAGCTCAGGCAGGGCTGTTGCCACACAGCTGGGCGCCAGGTATGTAAGCAACAAACCCAACTGAACCCGAGAACCACATCTCAAGAGGAGGGATTCACTCCCGGCCATCTGGACAATGGTGGCCTCCCGGGGACACAAAGTCTCCCGAATAACCACTGCCACCCCACCACCCCTGCCCTGAGCCCGTGGCTGGTGCAGCACCCAGAAACCTGGCGGGCATAACTCGGTGAGAGGCACCCCTCCCTCCGAACCCAACCAAGTTTCCGTGATGCACGCTAGATCCGCACCTTCCTCCTCGATCAGATCATGGATGAGGGGAGCTTTGTTAACTACGGATCTAGCGTTAAAATAGACCAACCTGAGCTCAGGGGCCTGATCACCCTCATCCCCAGGTAAGAGGGTGCTAACCGGAGGATCGGAGCGCGCCACCGCTCGGAGATAGCGGGGGCGCGATCCCAGGTGTTGATATGGCCCTCTGCGCAAACACCTGCTGCCATTCCCTATCGCACAGGTTCGCCTGGTGCGCCAGTTGCGTCCCTATCTGGACCGAGACGCCCTACGCACAGTTACTCATGCGCTTGTGACCTCCCGTTTGGACTACTGTAACGCTCTCTACATGGGGCTGCCCTTGAAGACCACTCGGAGGCTTCAACTGGTGCAGAATGCGGCCGCGCGAGTTGTAATGGGGGTCTCCCGATACTCCCATGTAACACCTCTACTCCGCGAGCTGCATTGGCTTCCGGTTGCCCTCCAGGTGAAATTCAAGGTGCTGGTTATTACCTATAAAGCCCTACATGGCCTGGGTCCGGGGTATTTGAGGGAACACCTGCTGCCGACATCAAACGCCCTTCGCCCAGTGCGCTCCCACAGGGAGGGTCTGCTCAGGGTTCCGCCGGTAAGAGATTGCCGGCGGGTGACACCCAGGGATAGGGCCTTCTCAGTGGGAGCGCCTGCCCTCTGGAACCAGCTGCCGGTGGAGCTGAGGACTGCCCCCGACCTCCGATCATTCCGCCGGGGCCTGAAGACCTGGCTCTTTGAGCTCTCGGGCCCAGGCTGAGGAGAAAATTATTTTAACTGGGGGTTTTAAGAGTACAGGGTTGATTTAATATTTTTTAACTTGGTTTTTAACTTTTGTATGTTTGATTTTTAACTCCCTGTAAACCGCCCTGAGTCCTCAGGGAAAGGGCGGTATATAAATGCAATAAAATAAATAAAAATAAATAAATAACTATAGTTAATGCTTCTAAGGCTTCAATCAAAAGCCAAGTAAATTATTCCTGATGAGTTGAATAAACTTCCAAGTATATGAGAAAGAAATTCCAAATAACGTCATACTGAGTCTGATTGATATAAGATGGGACAGAAAGAAATTTTGAGAACCTTCCAAGACTTTTATTATATCCTCCAGTAATAAACTAGTACAACTGCAATTCCTGTGGCATCTGTTTTCTGACCTGGCCTACCTTTAAGGGCTGACAATAGCAGATCTGTCACATATTTTTATCTGCCTTCCATTGGCCTGAATATTTTCCTATTGAGTTCTTTTTCAGAATGCTGTTTGCATTTTGAACACCTCTATATTTTTACTTCCTTTGCTACTGGCTGTTTTAGCTGAAAAATAATGTTTATATTCTCTATTTTTTTTCCTTTTTAATAACATTTGATTCTATGAATATCTTGGAAGATAGATCCACTGCCCTATCAAGGACAAAAGGAAGATACTGTGGAATCCTGGGCACTCTCTGAGCTTGATTGTTTGCTTGTTGACATTTCATTACCCAGTCAGATCAATCAATCAATCAATCAATCAATCAATCAATCAGTCAATCAATCAATCAGAATAGAGCTGGAAGGGACCTTGGAGGTCTTCTAGTCCAACCCCCTGCTCAAGAAGGAGACCCTATACTATTTCAGATAAGTGACTGTCCAGTCTCTTCTTAAAAACCTCCAGTGATGAAGCATACACAACTTTTCATGGCAAACTATTCCACTGGTTAATTGTCCTCTGTCAGGAAGTTTGTCCTTGCTTTTCTCCTTGATTAGTTTCCATTCATTGTTTCTTTTTTCTATATATAAAAGTTTTATTAATTTTTTAAAAAAATACAGTCTCTAGTGCTTAATAAACATGTTGTCTGGGTTCAAATATTTAACATTAACTTCTTCAATATAAATCTGTTCAATTCTACACAATCCAGTATCTTTCCCCTAATCCTCTTTTCTTCTCCATATTTTTTCCATTTTCCCCTCATTACACTATTACAATATTTGGTACTGTTAATGTATACGAAGTTGGATATAAGCATTTTACTAATATCATACAAATAACAATAATATCAATTTGTAAGTCAATAATGTCAATTTGTTAATCAATATTCTGTTTTTCGTGCTCTTGTTAAGGTTTGATTTCCTATCGGTATTTGAAATATCATTATTAGTTATGATTTTCTCAATATTAATTACATTTATATAGCTAAAGGTTTTATTCAAATCAATCCTCCTCTTATCTTCATATTTCCCATATCAAAAAAAGAGAAAAAAAATGCTATCTTAATTCTAAATCGTATCTTTCATTAGAAAGGTCTAATTATATCTAAGGATCATCCATTCTTTTAATCTTTTTTTGTATATATTTTATTGATTTTTTTTAAAAAAACTAACAGCCTTAGTGCTTTGTAAACAGCATGTTGTCTGGGTTCGCATTTCACAACAATCAATAATAGTCAATTTCTATCATATCGTACTCTACATAACATCTTTTCTTGATTTTCTCTTCTTCCCATATTGTTCTCTTTTGCAAACATTAGGTTAATACAGTTCTTAATATTTTAGTAACAAAGAGGTTAAATATAAACATTTTTCTAACATTTATCCACTTGGTAATAGCATCAATTTAGAACTTCTTTTCTAGTTAGTCCTCTTGGTTGTGTCATATGTCCTGTTTCAACATTCTCGTTTAGACTTTTTCCTCACAAAATTGAAATGATTTTTATCTGTTAAGATTTTCTCAAGATTGATTTACAGTTAAAAATCTTAGCTGCTTACCTCACAATAATCCTCCTGACAATTACATTTCTGATATCATAAAAAATACAATACTACTCAAAATAAGAAAAAGGAGAAAAAAGAAAAACATCTCTCTCAATCTAAAATTCATTTATATCCCCCATTTTTCATTTTTAACTATTCCATTTGATATTTACTAATTAAGTAATCCATATTATATTTTAACCATATTCAAACAGATAATTTTTAAAAATTGCATCTGATAAGACGGTTACATTTCTCATATCATAAAAAATATATCTTTTAACTCTATTCCATTCAATAGTTACTGGTTGAGTAGTCCATATTGTATTTTAACCATATTCAAACAAATGCTTAATCTTTAAAAATTGCTTCTGATAGGTCCAATCTTCTGATCCCTAGGATCTGATTTTAGTTTTTTTCTTTTGCCAAGCGGCTTTTCTCATCCATCTATTCCACTTAGTTAAAGAGTCTTGCCATTTTCTTGTGGATGATGTTAAGGATGGAAGAGGCAAATCAGGTAAGATGTTGATTTCTTTTTCTGTCCCTCGTCGTAGATTTTTTAGTATCTCTGTGATCCATTTTATCAGGCTTTTCTTCTTATCTTTGGCTTTGTTTTGTGGTTTTGAGGTGTGGACTATCTCTTCCAGTTCCAGTGCTTCAATCATGTCTTGTATGTTTTCCTCCATCTGCATTAAATCACAATCCCTTCCATTGGTAGATTCATTTTCTGAAAATTCTTATGTTGTGAGTCTCGTCGCAACGCAAACCGGAAGTCTTCCATTCATTGTTCCTTGCCCTGCCCTCTGCTCTTTGGAAAATAAGATCATCAGTGCAATCTGATGACCATCTCCCTTCTGTTTCATTAATCTTTGCTCAGGTGAGATTCCTGCTGCCAGGTACATTCTCACAAAAGCAGTATGCTTTGAACACGCCCCGTGTGTAACCTGTTATCAAAGCTATTCTATGGCTTTAGTTGTTTTCCAGAAAAGTGCTCCACCTGTATTCAGATATAGTCCACCTGACAACTCATAGGCTTGGGGAAAGGTTGTGAAGAGCATTGGGAAAGCTCCTTCTTGGTCCACCTCATAACCTTCCACAGCACATGCAATTGTCAGGGTGGTAACAAGCCTAGTAGAAGGACTGGGGGTGAAGTCCGAGAGAGCAATGGATAAGTGTTACAAGGGAATAGCAGTGCTGGCTATGAGTGGCAATGAGGAACAGCATTAAAGTAGTCCATAAAGTGGGCAAAATGGTGCCATCTCCTCAAAGTAATAAAAGCAAGCCAAAGTACAACTATGTGGCATCTCTTTTTGGTAGCAGCAGTGGAAAATCTATAATGCACTCATTTAGGACAGAACCAACCAATGCAACTGATGGAACATGGTTCTTTTATGGTTTTAATAACTCCACTCAGCCCACGACAAGCACTTTCCTAAGAGTCGCATTTCAAAACAGATTGCTCGTTCAGAAGTATGCTTAGTCTGTGTTTTAAAAATAGGCCTAGAATACTTTCGGAACCTGGTTTATACAGTGTTATAAGAAATCCACATAATGTGCAAGCAACACTTTCAAAAAAATTGGCCAGTCCTTCTATAAGCAAACACTTCTGCAGAAACTGAGTGAAAATAAAAACAAAATACAAACAGCCACAAGCACAAAGAGGACTACGGATCACAGCCATTTCAAAACATAATTTCAAGGCCAAAGTGCTAAAACAAGCAGATGTTTAATTAAACTCTAGAAAGAAAAAGGTTGGAGATAAAAGGAACCACAACCAAGAAATATGAAAGATTGTCAAATATTCAGAGAATCTTTAGTGGTAAACCTCAGAGAAGTGAGATACATTTCCACAGCAGGTATGCATACAGTAAATCATCAGTTAGTTTGATAAGGAAAATAGGAGGAAATCTGTTAAACTTTGAAGATTCCTCTCATGACCCAGGTTGCTTGCTTCAGAAAAGCATTTCCTCTTTTGGGGGTTTTCTTTGCACTTCCTTTCTGTAATTTGGAAAGAATATTATACAGCACTGATATTTTCCCCCTTTCATGTAAGCATTGTCTGAAACAAATCATTTTTCTTGGCAAAATAGCTGAGGCCTACCAGCTGTCCAAAAAGGGGAAAAAAAGCTAGAACATCTAACTGATTATCTTTCAGCAAAAGTTAGTACTTCATTTATTAAAACTTCCATAAAGGGAACTCATTTACTGGGCTTGTTCTGGAATTCAAACCAGATGTAAATGGGAGACTTGAAGGCACTGCTTTATCCTGGAGGGCTTACTACCTCAAATGTTAATAGCAGCTTTAATAATATTGATTATTAATGACAAATATGAACAAAGAAGATTGAAGCCTTCAAATGTTATAGGCTCAGGATCTGCTTTAATTCACCACACCCCGATATAATCTGGAACTGAGATTCATTTGTCAGGTTTGTTTTAAAGGTCTATTTTCTATGGAGTTAATCCTAGCCTCTAAATAGGCTGGGAACAAATCCACTGATTGAAGATCAATAGGGTTTTTCTGAGAAATGTATCAGCACATACACATTGTTTTGAGCTCCCTTGTGGAAAGATGGCATATAAACAATGTAGAAATAATGTTGGAAACTCAAAATATGGTTAGCATTGAGCATTTAAGGACTTTGATTTTTTGTAAAATAGCTTAATATGTCAACAAGTAGAAGGTACAGTAGATTCGCTTCACTAAGAATGGTCTGCCTATTAGATCAGAAGCTGAAAAGGTGCATTTATGGTCCTGCAGGCTACAGCTGTTAGTCTGTGCTTCTCAGGGAAAAAAACAACTGTGCCTTTTGCTTGCATGCAGAGTGGCCATGCAATCCCAGGAAAACATCCATTTGAGTCTTCCCAGTTGGAATGTATGGCTGTGAACGTTGGACCATAAGAAAAGCTGAGCACCAAAGAATTGAGGCCTTTGAACTATGGTGCTGGAGAAGACTCCTGGGAGTACCTTGGACTGCAAGGCGATCAAACTGGTCAGTCCTAGAGGAGATCAATCTTGGCTGCTCTTTAGAAGGCCAGATCCTGAAGTTGAAACTCAAATACTTTGGCCACCTAATGAGAAGGAAGGACTCACTGGAGAAGAGCCAAATGCTGGGAAAGATTGAGGGCAAGAGAAGAAGGCGACGACAGAGAATAAGGTAGCTGGATGGAGTCACTGAAGCAGTACGCATGAGCTTAAAGGGACTCCAGAAGATGGTAGAGGACAGGAAGGCCTGGAGGAAGGTTGTCCATGGGGTTGCGATGGGTCGGACATGACTTTGCAACTAAGAATAACAATTATTGAGAGCCATTTTGGTGTGGTGGTTTATTAATTTGGGGGATTTATATGGCGGTACATCTGGAACTGGGCAGCTGGTATTTAACAACCCCATTGTTTTATTGCTTCTATAAAAAATATTGTGCCTCTATTTGATTCTGATAGTAATTTAGGAATTTTCAATGCTGCTAATGTGCGCGGACTAAACTGTAATATCAAAAAATGTTTCAGTTGAACATCATATAAAACTCAAAAGGCTTAAAAACCTGATTGGCAATAAAATTGACATAACATGATCTAACTTTCATGATTTCATTCATAAATACTTCCATGCTGGGATTATCCTAGCATGCATGTTTATCATAAGAATAAGAATCAAATTTATGCATGCATCCTAAAGTCTTCCAAATGTGACAAGGGAATCACATAGTAACTTCCCAATTATACCCAAATATCTTGGTGCTCTCTGAGTTTGATTATTTGTAATTGTACATATAATTGTAACCTGACTAGGTAACATCATCAGTGCTAGTGAGTATGGGGTTTGCTTCTTGTTTATATACAATAACTTGCCCTACCAGTGTTGGGTGTGGTTTTATTCTTGTTACTTTTGTCATTAAGGTGGAGTTTGTTACCTGATTATTTGCCTAGTATTAATCCCTGGTTATCTGGATATTGATTGCTGGAGGGAAACCGTTCTGGCCTTTTTACTTCCTTCTTAGCTTTTTATTATTTCTTGAATGGTGCATAGATATGGTTTATCTCTTTATGTCTGTTGATGGCTTGAATGCCAAGCTTCTGGGAATTCTCTACTGTTGATAAATTTTAACAGAGTTTCCCAGTTAAAATTGGGTAACAGGGCACATCCATGAACATCAGCTAGCAGTCAGTAGACACAGTGAAACTCTTTATACCTAGTAAAGTAATGAAATATCTGCAAGCAAATAGCAAAGCATGGGGAACAGTGAGGACTCCATAACTGAGTGCAAAAGCACTCACCAATATAAATCTTCCCTGCCAATTTCTGCAATCTAATTTTATGTTCAATCAGAATATTCCAATATTATTTCGAAGTTTCTTAAATATAACCATAGAAGTCCCTGTTTCAGGAGGCAACTGGATTTTCTTGTTTTTCTTTGAAAACGTTTCGCTTCTCATCCAAGAAGCTTCTTCAGCTCTGACTGGATGGCGGGGAATGGATGGATTTATATTCCTTGCAGACAGCTGTTATTTGCATTCTTTTAGAGAGTCGTTGAGGCTATTTGGAAGTTTATCTGTATCTTCAGGCATTTAGCTATGCACTTTGAATGGTGTGGAAATATGAATGGTTTTCCAAAAAAACTTTGTAGACTTCAGCAACCATTTGCATTTCAGTTTGAGATGCAGACAACACAGACTCATCCCCAACAGCCTGTGCCTGTCTTCAACAGTGAAGGGATACAGAACAGAAAGCATCCTGCAGCCAAGAAGGCTCCACACACATTTGCACTACTCATGTGACCCTGAGGACACAGGTAAACCTCCAAATGGTCTCAATGGCTCTCTAAAAGAATGCAAATGACCAGCTGTCTGCAAAGAATAAATCGTTCCATTCTCCACCATCCAGTCAGAGCAATGTCTTCAAAGAAAAACAAGAAAGTCCATTTGCCTCCTGAAAAAGCACCTTTGGGACAACCATGACCTGGGTGACTGAGAATCTCCATAGACATATAACAATAGAAGTCACTGGAAAGGCGCCACGGAAGGAAAAGTTGTACTACAAGGCTAGGTTGCAGGCCAATCATATATGTTCAGTATGATCCAAGTCACAGTGTTGGGGAGACAATGGAGAGACTGTTGACCACCTTGAACCCTCTGAGAAAAGGGCTGACTAAAAATGGAATAAAATACTTAACGTCACTCTTTTAATGTCTAGCAACTAATTTGCATTTTAATTAGCATAATGACCAAACCTCTTGTTTGATTATGTCTGAGTTTTGAAAGTACTAGATTATGCTTTGATAGGACCAACTTCCTTCTATCACCATCCCTATCAAAATAGGGTCATAATAGGATGCTAGGTAGACATTTCCTACAAAACTATTAATATTATTCAATGCTGGCGAAATGATTTACTACAAGAAACAACCTTTCTTTCGAAGGACTGCCCCTTATCCTTCAAAGATCACAGGCCTATCACACTCCCATGGAGCTCAGGACGTTGCTAGGCAAACCTGGATGTCTCCTATGTCACCATGTTATAGTCCTATCTAATCACACAGCCCATTGGGCTGTCTTTTCTGCATGACCTAATGGCTGCAAATAAAATATGTCAGTAAGTACAATGGCAATATTTTCCCAAGTGTCAATGAGTGCAAGTTGTGCTCAGCACCTGCATAATTGCTGTAGGTTTTGTGTGTGGAGGTCGATAAACTCTGCAGATAATCTGGCCATAATCTTTATTGCAGTCATTTTGTTCAATTGAGGCCTCTGATGTCCACATTTACCCAGGGATCACTATCAGCAAATGTGAAGGCTGTAAAAGGCTGGGAAGGGCCAAATGAACAGGGGAAGACAAAATAAGGGAAAGGGAAAGTTGAAGATGGCGATATTTATTGCTCAACTGTAGGGAGAAACCAGCGTTTTTGAATTTGCTGTTTTGGATGGGCATGGACTGGAAGTACAGCCCTTATTTGCAAGAGGTAAAACTCCCAGTGGCACCAGTGTGGGATATCAGCTGGCATGGCCCCCTTGGGTGCGGCAGGCTTTATAAAATTCAGGAACAAAATTGTACAATTGCATTTTAAAGACATTAGTTTTTATAGAAAGGAACTCTGCAGGCAAGCTGTCTCAGCCTTTTTTATTCACTGCAAACTCTGAAAGCAATCTAGTCATTTAGATATGTATTTGTTGCCTCTGCCTCTCTCTCTCTGTCACTGTCTCTCTGTGTCTCACAGGCAGTACTCATGCCATCAGAAATTCTAGTTGCAAAAATGTCTAGTAGCATAGTATTTTGGAGAAGGGGTATAAGTGCACATGTAAAGCCATCCTTTTACAGGCAGAAATTAACTTATGCCAAATGGGGTTGCGTGCCTTTAGCAACTTTTTCACAACTGAATTGTATTCAGAATGGCAATTGCCTTGACTTTTAATGTCCACACATAAAATTCTTTGATTGCTGTTATTATACCCAGAACAAAGACCCCAATTTTCCTACAATGCTTAAATTCAGATAAAGTCAAATTCTTTATTTGGGTCTAAATGACTGTACACCTTCCAGCAATTATTTCATTTATGTCCATCTACCGTATTCAATTTATAAGTTTGAGACTTCCATATAGATGGCTTGCTGAAGCAACACAGCTGGTGTGATAAATGGATTGGAAGAAAGAAATGACTGAAATTCATGTTAAGAATCTTGTGAGGAGAAGTGGATTTGCCTGGAGTAAAAGAAATTATTGTTCTCTGTAGACAGGCCAACCGTTTCAAGGCCTGGGTGTAAGCTTCTTTCAGCCAGCCTTATAGGGTGGGCTGCTTTCATGAAAATTAGATATTCAATAGGGTTCAAAGCATTTTTTTGGATTCCTTTCTCAAGAATGTGTAACCCTACTGGTTACCACAGGCTTGTATTAATGCTGTGCTTCTCAATCTTGGCAGCTTTAAGACATAGGGGCTTCAGTTTCCAGAATTGGGAGTTAATGCCCATACATCTTTAAATTGCCAAGATTGAGAAACATTACATTCATGTATATTTAAAAAATCCAAAACAAGTGCCATCAGTATTAGTTTCAGCTGTTTAATACGGATACCGTTCAAAGTATCTCCATTGGTCAGGCAACACTCGTAAATATAATCTCCAAGTAATTTCATTACTTGATGGAAGAACAGCCAGTTCCTGGCAAAAGTTCAATGTCCTCATTAGGAAAATCAAATTCTCAATTAACTGCTGAACACATCCTTGGAGGAATTACTGCTGTTTTACTGCATATGGTAAAGCTGAAAGCAATGGTCATCCCTCCCTTGTTGATGATGTCATACATTGTGCTGACTGAAATGCAGGATAAAGCCTGCAGGCTTCAACATTCAAATATCAAAACCTTTCCCTGAACAACAGAACCTTTGATACTTTTGTTCATAAGGACAAAATTCTGTGAAGCAGCGGATTTAATCATGGTTCTTGAATAAAGCCCCAAAATTGTAATCACCTAGCAAGCTAAACCCAACCCAACCAATCGCACAATGATTTCAATGCATGTGGGAACTCAGCCAATCCAGGTGTGAATGTTTTGAGATCCAAAAGGGGTTAAGAGCTATATATAATCCTTGAACTTCATACAGAACAAAGAAATCTATCAATCAGTGCTTTGCAAAAACCACTCCCTGTAATAATAATAATAATAATATTTCTCACAACTGGCATGCTGCAGCCTGTCATGAGATTGTCTTAATGGTGCTGAGTTGTGAAAAAAAACTGGATTATGAAAAGGGCATAAACACCAGTCTTACGCAAATATTTTTTAAAACATGCTTACTCACACACATTGCTGCAACATAGGCTAAATTAGCATTGGTTTATAGTGTTGAACCACTGTCATATTTTTAGTGCTCAAAATATAAACAGTATATTAGAGAATCATCAGTTGTTGGAGATTTGAACCAGAGGTTGGCAGTGGTTAATCTGTACATCCTGAATTGCTAACAAAATTGGCAAGGATGAAATTGTGAATGTTTTAAGAGGTTTTAGGGAAGGCTCCACCATTGTTCGTTAGATCCATTTGCTTTGCTTAATGACTGTATAGAGTTAAACCCCTAATTTTTCCAAGCATGTCTTGTGCACCAGGACTGTAAAAGTATTCTTCTGAAACTGGGAAGCAATAAACCCTTGAGAATCACCAATACTATCATAGATGGATTGGTGGTTTAAGAAAGAACTGGTCTCAGAAAACTTTTTATTTAATTATTTGAACCATTTATATGGCCACCCATCTTGTCCGTCATCTGGAGCAGGTTGTAACCAAGAGCTACTTGGAGGGAAAACAGGTCTTGAGTGCTGCTTGGATGGTTAAAAGGATGGGGGCCTGCTGAATTTCAGGGGAAGGGCTTAAATAAATTTGTTGACATACTGTATATTGAGCCTTTCTTACTTCTACAACTTTTCTCAGATTCTCTGATGGAACAACTATTGCCAAGAAGAAGGTAGAATCAGGGTCATCTGATTGCTTGATGCATGAGACCACATTGACTGTAAATTGTCTTTTAGTAACCCCAGGAAATAAGTCCTATGGAGAACAGTGTCCCCTTGAGATCTTTGACAGTATGGAGAACAATAGGCTGCGATGTCACCTGTTATATTCATGAAACAATCTTGAGTAAAGTTTATATTGCTAAGTCAAGAACTTGAGAAATCCACAATTAAATCTCGAACAGTTTTTTTTAATGAGCTATTTCAAGTGACATATAAAGATGAATCAGAGAGCTCACCAAGTTCATTCTTATCAGGAATATGGACTGGAAAAAATACATCATGCTCTTTTGATAAATGAAGTTCCATTACAAATATCCAGACAACTTTATCTCTAAGTTCAGCAGTGAAAGGAAGGAAGGCTTGGATTCCCCTTGGCATGAATTGAGGCACTGCAATTTAATTAAAGGGGCATCTTTATTTCAACTTACATACAAGTATTCCAATCACTTACAGCAGTGGTGTCAAACTCACAACGTCACATGATGTGTCACGATGTATTGTGACTTTTTTTCCATTGCTGGCAATGGGGTGGGTGCGGTTTCGGCATGACGCATCCGACCCACAGGCTGGCAGTTTGACACCCCTGCCTTACAGTAACTGAGTGCCCCATTGATAGAAAACAATCTATGTTTTCTGTCTGCACCACCCTTGAAACTTTTATTTAAAGTGATCTAACTCAACCATCCAGAAACTTTTTTTATTGAAAAGTTTTTAAAATACATTTTTTAAAAACATAAACTCCCTCCCTCCCCCTCCCCTCCCTCTTACCCTCCCTTATCTCCCCCCCCCCCGACTTCCCAGAGCTGAATACAGGGTATTAACTTTACAAACTTAAGCTAAAATATGCTAAATAACTAAAAAAAGACATATTAAATTCTATCGCACTTCAAATCCCCTTAAACATAACTAAATAACCATCCAGAAACTTTGAGCATTTTATCAAGCCAATAGAAGACAAAAATATTTCTCCTGTTACAAAAGTTATCTTGTGGCCAGTAAGAAAGAGTGGAAACCAAAATATCAATGAGACTTTTCAAACAGGAGAAGTCAACAGTGGCGTAGCGTGGGTTGTCAGCACCCGGGGCAAGGCAAGCACCGCACCGCACGCCTGGCACCCCCCCCTCCACAGTGGGCGGCGACCTGGCGGCTCGGATCGGATTCGCACAGCCAGCACTGCAGTGAGAGAGAGTGAGTGAGCCAGGCAGGGGCAGAGAGCTGCGAGTGCGAGCGCGCCCCCCCAGATGTTGCGCCCGATGCGGCCGGCCCCCCCTGCACCCCCACGCTACGCCACTGGAAGTCAAGTCACAGTGCTGGCCAGAAGCTGACACTTCATCCTTACAATCTGAAAGAAGTCACCCGAGCAACTTTCTCCTCTTATATGAAGGATGGGCAAATATGGTAACTTTACAACCTGTGGACTTCAACTCCCAGAATTCCATGCTGGCTCAGGAATTCTGGGACTTGTAGTCCACAGGTTGTGAAGTTGCCATAGTTGCCCACCGCTGTCTTATATGAACCTCCAGGTCTTAAGGAATAGCAACACCCATACATACACAGAGATGAAGAAGAACCTGTAAAAACAATACACCATTTCATTCTTCCTTTCTCCCTACCAGCCAATCAGCATTTAATAACCAGTAAATAGAGCCAGGTTGTGTAAATGCTTTTGAAACTCTGAGATAAATACTTGGCGTTTCTAAAATATTGGGATTTCCCCTGTTCCTGTTGATATTTCACTTTTCTATATGGATGATGCATTGACTTGAAGTCACCAACTGTTCAGTTTCACCACCTTATGTTCTGCACTGTCAAGACTCCCCTTGCAAAGCAACTATTTTGAGTTTCAGAGTTTATCTATAAGCCAGTTTCTGCCCTATAAAATATTAGGTTTATTACCTTATTCCAGGGGTGTCAAACTGGCAGCCCAAGGGCCGGATGCGTCATGCGGAAGCCGCACCTACCCGATTGCCGGCAATGCAAAATCGTCCCGATATGTTGTGTGACGTCAGGTGACGTTGCGAGTTTGACATGTCTGCCTTATTCCACATTTCTTTTCTTGTGGTGTGAAAGTTGTATCTGTAGTTTGATTTCTGGGTGTTGCCTTGAAGGTTGACTTTCACCTGCTGTTGACCTTCTTCTTTGCATCCTTTTTGCCTTTAAAACCCATCTGACAGACTTCTCCTGACATATAAGGGTTTTTTTTCCAGCTTATTCTGTGAACCTATTCATTATGGTTTTGTCAGGGCCAGCTTATTATGGCTTCTTCAACAAACCTGATTTAAAAATGGTTGGTTTTATATTATACACCTGTGTCCCTGCTTTAGCAGCTCACAAAGCCTGATCCAGTTACTCAAGCCTTGCTTTCAGCATGAGTGATGATCTACCACAGGAGAGGACTATTGTAGGAAAGTGTTTTTATGGGACAGGGGATGAAAGGAGAAAATAGAAAGCCAGAGAAAGTTAAGCAAATCCTGCCTGCTGATGACCATCTTTCTATTTCCATGAAAGCATCCAACAGAAGAATGGAAGGTTAAGAATTCTAGGCTTGTGTTGGAATATGAAGTTCTGTCCTCAAAAGGATTGATAATCAAAGGTCTGAATAGTAAGTGAGTTCAAGCTTTAAAAAAACCAAACACTTTTGCTTTATCTTTACAGCTCAACTATTTCACAAATGAAGCTTTCACTTTTCCTGCTATGTCATACCTTCTTTTAACTGACATTCCCACTGCAGGAGAAATAGATGTTTAATTCTACGGACTGCAGATTGGAGTAAGGCATTTCTCCACAGATGTCACTAAAAGCTCTATTCTTTCGGTAGGCTTACTGCTCTAGGGAACTTAGCATTTTCTAGGATCCTTGACAATGTTACAGCATGGGACATTGTCTCTGTTTTAGTGCAGAGGGAGAGAGTGAGAGCGATGACAATGGTGAAGTCAGTCCAGGCAGGACTAGGACAAAGTTGATGTATTACAGGTCATGATGTCACTGGCAATTGGGTGGTATTTGTTCCTGCCATTCAGTGCCCTTGATTCCTTCCTAAGTGCCTCATAAAGCAGATAATACATGCTTTCCAGGTGGTTTATGCAAGGAGGACTACATAGTAAAATATCTCTCTTGGACTTGATTCCGGTTCAAGGATCTATATGGGCATCCCCAGATGCAAATTCCAATGGAAAGCATAGAAGGTGTTTGGTTGGATTGCATGTGCAACTATAGCAAAAATGAGACAATTCATAGGAAGAACAAGATTTTCTTGTTACAGAAAAGGGTGCTTTCAGATAAGACTATGTGATGCTCTTATCCTGCTTCCTTCTTGGGATATTATAGAGAGGATGATTTCATTTGGAATCTAGTTATCCCCCACCACCACCACCTTGTTAGTTATTATTCAATGGTTGTGCAACACCTTTTGTTTAATAATTGTAGGAACTATCATCTGAGAACACTTGCAGAACGCTTGCAGAAAATGTTTGTTCTTCTTCTCTCTGTCCTTTGCCATTATCTCCAGCCAAATTTCATTTAGGTTTGGTACCTAAAAGGTGCTGTGGGAATTTGTGAGAAGATTCCCCTCTATAGCAAACTGCCTCCACATTTAACCTGCACTACAAAAGCATCAGGATGTAGCTTTTCTAATGGTGGAACTGATTATGAGTCATGTAAGTGATACTGAATATATTAAAATAAGAAAGGATCAATCAAGGACCTTCTAAATCGCCTCCACTTGCAAATAAATGCATATAACCAAAGACAAGCAGTTAATCTTTCCTGTCTATTTGAACAAAGTTCTTTTTTAAAAACTTATTTTTAATAAGCCAAGAACCACTCTATACCTTTGGAACAAATTGGTGGAAGGCTGAGAAGAATCTTGTAGATAAGGCAGCAAGAATTTGCTGAGTTTATGTTGGCAATTAAACAATACAGGAAGCATTTTTGTCTCTTCTTTGGCAGTGTTTTGATTATAAGTTAATCTCCTGAGATATTATGACTGCTTTAAATGGTTAATGGGTACCTTAACACGTGTCCAAAGGACACTCAGTCTCTGATCATATAAAATCTGTGCACAGAAAAGGAGAAATAGTCCAACCAGAGCACGCTGAGACTAAGAGCAAGGATGTCCAAGAAACTCTTCTCATTTGTCCGCTTGCTTGTGCTGTTACTTGGCTTTGTAACTATTTGTTTAGGAGCTTTTTGCATCTCTACAAGTGCCTCCGCCTGTAAGTGCAAGAGCTTGCCGCTGGCGTATTTTCTTCTACCATTTGGATTCTTTCTTCTCATTGCTGGGATCTTCTGGAGCACCTATCATGAAGCCAGCAAGCACAACAGCTTGTTCCGCAGCATTATACATGGGAGTTCCAGACTTCACGAAAGTCACATCACGACCATAGATAGGTATGTGTTGACTGTTTCAGGCCATCAGCTGGCCCTGATGTACACTCCTTTTCCATCTTAATTCTCCACTCTGAATTTGCTTCATTTAAGTTCTTGGTTTTTTTCCCCCCCTCCTGATAATGACTCACTAATTATACATGCTATAAACACAGCTCTTTCTTAAATGGTACCCCATTGTCTCATTATATGTGTTGCCTCCATTCTGGCTTCTTTTTAATAACATCAAGTAATTGTTTATTATTTTTTTCCAGCCGATCGTAAGGGGAATTCTCTTTACATATAATTGTTCAACTTCATATTTTAAATACCCTCAGTTTTCATTCATTCATTTACTTTTATCACATTTTACTGATTTGTGATGGCACAGAGGGTAGAATGCAGTATTGCAGGCTAACTCTCCTGTCTGCTAGGTGACGTTGGGCCAGACACTTTCTCTCAGCCCTAGGAAGGAGGCAATGGCAAATAATTTCTGAAAATCTTGCCAAGTAGTTGCAGTTCCCAGAAGTGAAAACTTGCTTTAGTTTACCTCCTACTGAAAAATGGAATACATTATATGTTTTATTCGTTGGTTTCCTACCTAACATTTAAGATTTGGAGACTTGGGTTAAATTAGTTTTGTTAAGATCTACTGAAATAAACTAAGCCATTTTTAACTTAATTCCCATTGATTTAGGAGAATAGGTAACAGTCTGAATCTAACCGAATAGGTTCTGCAAATTTTCTCCTATCTATCAATAGCATATTTATTCCCTTGTTTCCCTCATTATCTCTTCCTTTTTCTACGTATATTATAATTCATATTTTAAATCTCTCCTCTCCTCTCTATGGGTAATTAGATGATAGTACAGCTATCACACTCAGCCTTAAATTCTCTAGATTTGTCAATGCCATGATCCAACCCATCTAGAGAGAACTAATTAAGAATGGAAAATTTATTCTGCTTTCATTATATTTCCTAAAACTAATTTGATCCTTACTTAACTGCTTACTGGACTTTATTGACCATTCTAGATCACCTTCAATGGTCAATCATGCAAGAATCCAGTTTAGTGCTAGATGTGGAGGCAGCAGAACTAAATTCTGTTTCCTGTTTAGCCACTAGAGGGCTTAGACCTGTGTTTCTCAACCTTGGCAACTTTAGTATGTCTGGACTTCAACTCTCAGAACTCCCGAGCCAGAATTCTGGGAGTTGAAGTTCACACATCCTAAAGTTGCCAAGGTTGAGAAACATTGACATAGAATAGATTATTCCTTCTAGTCTAGTGGTTTTGAGCATGTTCAGTTATACACTTTTAAGGACAGGCAGCATAACAATGCTTATCCTCACACCTTCTAAAGCAGGTATTGTGTATCTTTGTCCAAATTTCTGTGGGGTTGGCTTGAAGTCATATAGGGAACTGTCACGAGCTGGTCACTATCCTGAGAACTCATAACAAGTCTTGGATATTATAAATTCTGAATTCAAATCAGAGCCTTTAAGAATGGCATGCCTCAGTCCTATAAGTATTTATGGCTCTACAATATTTTTCCAAAATGTCAAGAACACATTCTTTTTAAAAATCAGCTGATAGTTTCAACCATGTTCAGTATGTGTTGAAGTGGTGTGCAGTTGCCTGCTTATTTTCAGTTTAAAATCCTCACAGTCATATTCTGGGCCATTCTGCAAGAAGACTTACACTCTCACAATATATTTCTTTTAAAGTCAAACTGGCCTTTAGACTGGCAAGCCTTGTTAAAGGGCTACAGATACAAAAGTCATTTCTTATTCTGTTATGGTAACAGTGCCATAAACACACACAATCGGCAAAGCAACAGCTCTATAAATATGACAGAGTGCAAACCTTGCTTAGATAACCAGAAAAATGTCACACTTTGGAAGACACCATAGCCTCATTAGGAAGTAAATTTAGGAACACTTTAGACAGAATACACATATGCAATTTTTGTTCAAATACCAGGGAAATTAATGGAAGACTGGCACATAAACTATTCAGTATTAATCAAATTCACTTTTCCTTAGATGTGCCTCATAATATTGCAATTACAGAATACATGTAGTCCTCGACTTATGACCGCAACTGAGCCCAAAATTTCTGCTGCTAAGCAAAACAGTTGTTCAGTGAGTTTTGATCCATTTTACGATCTTGCTTGCCACAATTGTTAAGTGAATCACGGCAGTTGTTAAGTTAGTGACATGGTTGTTAAGTGAATCTGACTTCCCCATTGACTTTGCTTGTCAGAGGATGGCAAAGGAACTCTTTCATAAATATGAGTCAGTTGCCAAGCTTCTTAGTGGAGCTGGTTGACTAATTAAAACTTAATTCCATCTCCCCCCTGCCCCCCCACCCCCTTGTCTGGCTCTCTCCTTTCCCACCTAGTGTTAATGATTTTATTTCTAATGTGTGTTTTATTGATGATTCAAATGTTTTTATGACTTTTTTTCATCTGTAAGCCATCCAGATCCATTGACTACAAAATGGCTGGCAAGTTAAATAAACAAACAAATAAATAAATAAATAAACAAATAAACGAGCTGTGATGCTTGCAAGGCAAAATAATCATCCAAGCCTCTCTTCTACGAATTTTCTCAGAATTTTACTATCTGAAAGCTTTTTTGGTTCTTGAGGTAATGAAATGATTAAGAGGGTCATTTTTTTTGTCCTGAAGTAGGAGGAGAATGGTCATTGTAAAGAGTAGAGAAGAAAACCCAGGATTGTATAATTTATAAGCCAATATGGGATCATTTTTAATACCACCCTCTTAAATCTGAGGACCCAGATTGTTGGGGGTAATAAGCTGACTTTGTAATAATGCTGCTTGGGGGGGGGCGAAAGCCCTAATAAGCAGGCATATACAAAGAATGAAGGCTATTGCTAAGCACATTGGTTTGTGCTTAACTTGTAAGCCGCCGTGAGTCTTCGGAGAAGGGCGGGATATAAATGGGATTAAAAAAAAATAATATGTTTTTTTTTCCCTGACTGTCTTTTCCAGGCCTGATTTCTACCCGCCGTCTTACGAAGACAGCACCGGTGTGGGAAAGCAGACTTTCTCAGTGCCAGCCTGCTCACTGGAGCCAAAGAGCTATGCTTATAACATACCTCCACCTTTGTACACAGAAAGCCGCTTCGAATTCATTGAGGAAACTGGTGCTCAGCAACAGCAGCCACCTTCCTATGAAGTCTCTGTGCAGCAGCAAGCCACAGGGAACCACCCAACACAAGCAGAGGCTTCTCACGCACCACAGCCATAGAGCAAGTGCTAAGAAGATGGGCTGTCCAAGGACTGGAGAAATTAAGCCATACCTTTTATTCTGGGACACAGACAATGTTTAGGCATTGTGTGTAAAGCCTTGATGAGGAGGTGCGGAAAGGACAGTGTGATTTCATCACTGGCCACAGATGAGGGAGCATTCAGTGGCTGTCAGTCACTGGGCACTGGGCACAGATGAGGAAACATTCCATGGCATTCGGAAAGGTTGTGTCAGAAATAGTCTTTGTGACCGGGAATAAGCCATAGTGTTGCTGGTATTAGGAATGATGATGAATTCAGCCCAACATTGTTGGCTGATGGATGGGAACAACTGGATCTTCTTGAAGATCTTATGTGATTGTATTCTGCCTCTATTAAGCAATGCTCGCAATAGCCAGCGGTATCTTCTAAATAGCAGCATGCACTGCAAGAGGCAATGAGTAAATGAAGAAACCTAAAGCTTCAACTTAGTGATGAACATGGGAAATATAGGTATAGCAAAGCCAGGTCAGTTACATTAGTTTTCATCAACTCAATGCGTTTCATGTGAATTTGACTTCAACTCTGTCAGACGTGCACAATCTTTTGGGAAGTGAAGTTCAACACATCAGAAGAGCACCAGACTAGAGAAGGTTATGTTACTGTAAATATTCTATTCTTGGCATTCATAAAGGAGATGAAAGGCACTTTCCAAAATTAAACTCCTACCTAAGCTCTTTTGGTGCTCTGCAAGCGTTTCTCTGTACCAAGAGATGAATGGGTCCAGTTGAAATGACCAAAGACTAGGACTTGGTTTACCAGCTCCTATTCTACAGTTTGAGTTAAAAAAATACCCTTTGATTTAAACTTTTACCATTTTATTGAAATTGAAGTTAAACAGCTTACGTGAGTTGTAGTTTCGTCTTGCTTTGGTTTTTTTCCATGTTTAAATTATTGTGGTACTATTGTGTAGGATCTGGGATCCTGGAAACTAAGTTAAGCCTGCACTCAGATGAAAATATGAAGACAAAGAATTCTCTGGATAAAATAGACTGATTAATATGTTCTTATTTCAATATTTATTCTTTTTAAAAAGAGTAATTGTATCAGTATTGCAATTAATTATTTTTCATCATTTAACCAACTTCATTACCTCTCATTACTTTTGAGGGGACAGAGTCTCTTGGTACAATGTAGATAGCCCACTGAAAAAATAGCCAACTCAATGTTAGAGGTTTAGACAATTGCAGTAAGACAATTAGCATTGGAATGTCTTCCATACATATGTAATTTTTAAAATATCTTGGAATTTTAGCATCGGTTCTTTTTGTTATCCATTAGCATTACAGGCTGAAATCTAATTAATTACCTAATAGTTGACATTTGTTGTTTATAGTAACTTTTTATTGTGTTCTGGGGCTAACCAGTTTACATTGTTTAATGCTGCACTGCAGTTTTCTTGTAATAAAGTTTTGTAATGAAATGTATTCTGTGAAACAATTAGCAATTACTGGCTAGGGGAATAAATGTGTATTTGTTTCCATCATACAAAACAAGGAAGAAGAAAGGAAAAGTGTCTTGGTAACCTTTTCTTCTAATTCCTCCATTGCTCCTTTATACTGTATAACAATCAAGCCTTGAGCTTGTTTATGGCAAAGTTAACCCAGTGGTGGAATTCAAATACCTGAACAACCAGTTTTCTTATTCGATGCAGGCCTGGGCCTCTGAGGCCTAGAACAGACTTCCAGAAGTGGCATCCATGCACTTCCAGCTGGCTGTTCTAAGTCTGGGAGCCTCTAAGGCTTAGAACGGAGTTCCAGAAGTGGCATCCACGCACTTCCGGTGGGCCGTTCTAGTCCTGGGAGGCTTCTTCTAGGCCTCCAAGGCCTAGACTGGACTTCTGGAAGCCAGCCATTCTCCAAATGCAGTAAAATTTAGCTATCAGTTCTACTGATAAAACTGGCTAAATTCCACCACTGGGTTAACCCACTATTTTATGCATATCTAGTACTGAATCCCGAGTGCCACGTAGCAGAGTGAGCGCCTGTTACTCATCCCAGCTTCTGCTAACCTAGCAGTTCAAACACACGTAAAAATGCAAGTAGAAAAATAGGGACCACTCTGGTGGGAAGGTAACAGTGTTCCGTGCGCCTTTGGCGTCTAGTCATGACGGCCACATGACCACAGAGACGTCCTCAGACAAGCGCTGGCTCTTCGGCTTTGAAACGGAGATGAGCACTGGCCCCTAGAGTCGGAAACGACTAGCACGCATATGCGGGGGAAGCTTTACTTTTACTAGTACTGAATTCACTAGGTTTACCTTAATAAAGACATTTTCCCCATATTTCTGGAAGTCAGAAAAAGAAATCCCAATTCTCATTTCATGGTAAATAAAAGTATCTGCCTATCAAGATGTAAAGGACAAACCTAATACTCTAGGGCAGGGATGTCAAATTCGCAACGTCATGTGATGCAACACATCATGACTTTTTTGCCATTGCCAGCAATGGGGAGGGCGCAGTTTTGCTATGATGGATCCAGTCCACGGGCCGTCAGTTTGACACCCCTGCTCTAGGGCATCGTCTTATATTTAGGGTAATCCTTATGAGCAAAGCAATTTTGCGAATCTATATTCAATATTAACTTCGATTCTAGTATCATGACAAGTTTAAAATGGTACAGTATTTCTTTTAATGAAGTGGTTTAACACTTGGAGGTCTTCTAGTCCGACCTCCTCCTCAAGCAGCCATTGGACAAATGGCTGTCCAATCTCTTCTTAAAAACCTCCAGTGATGTGAGCACCCACAACTTCTGAGGGCAAGCTGTTCCACTGATTGTCACTGTCATGAAATTTCTCATTTCTAGGTTGGTTCTCACCTTGATTAGTTTCTGTCCATTGCTTCTTGTCCTGCCTTCAGATGCTTTGGAGAATAGGTTGACACTCCCCCTTCTTTGTGGCAGTCCCTCATATATTGGAATGCTGCTATCATGTCATCCTAATCCTTCTTTTCATTAAACTGGACATACCCAATTCCTGCAACCATTGTAGCCACTCCTAATCATCTTTGTCGCTCTCCTCTGTACTCTTCCTAGAATCTCAAAACCTTTTTTATATCGTGGCAACCAAACTGGACTGATGGACGAGTGGTTGTGTTTTTCTTGGCAGCAAATTAGAAGTGGTTTTCTTCTGTCTTCTGGATGGTTTTGCAATTTCACAATCTAGTCTGCAGCCTTGAGATTTCCCTGAATCTAAGAAAGTGCTGCCATCTGCTGATATGGAGGCCGTGTGTTTGCAACAAAATAAAAACAAAAGTTAACACATCTCCAATCCTTTTTCATGGATTGGCTCTAATCAGTAAATGACTTCAAAACCCATGACAATTTGTATGCATTTTAATTCAAAAGTTGGATATCATTTATGAAGATCTCTTAAATTGTTCTCAGCTTTTAACTTGCTCCATATACAATAAATTCTCCAGCAAATCTTTATACCTCTTATGAAAGGTCAGCACAAAATAAACCAAACTAGCTACTTGTTGCTCTGGGCAGCCAAAAGATTATATACTGTGTAATGTTATATAAAACAGAACAAAAGTATTTGACTTACAAAAAATCTGTTTAATAATACTGCAATAAAACACTGTGCAAAGATAAATCAGTGCCTCATTTACCTAGACACAGCTTAAAAAGAAACCTGTTGCATTAGAGCAAGTTGTGTTCCATCAGCGATTTCATGCAAGGCATATACGGCACAGCAGTTTATTAAATGTCATAGTAAGTTTTGACACATATCAAAGAATCCAAGTCAGTTACTTAAAACACAGCAGCATTCAAGATTGCACTAGAAAGGAAGGCTTGCCGTCGCAATGTTACTAGACTATGAATGTTTCAGATTGCACAAAAGCCACTGTAATGACTAACAGTCACACCTCAGCTTCCCAAGAAGAAAAATATTTGAATTAGTGAAATTTAGAAGTTTTATGTCACAGTTTTGTGCTATGGATGGAGCCTTGTAGACTTGTTTTTGAGTTTGTAAAACAGGGGTGTCCAACTTTGGCAACTTTTAAGACTTGTGGACTTCAATTCCCAGAATTCCTGTCAGCATTTTGGGAGTTGAAGTCCACAAGTCTTAAAGTTGCCAAAGTTGGACACCCCTGTTTTACAAACTCAGAAACACTTTTCAATATCCTAGCATTCACTGAGCAAGCCTCCTTCCCCTGCCATATTATTCCCTGACTTTTTAGTAAGACATTGGGCAAGCTTTTCATTAAGTGAACTAGGCAAATATTTCTAAAACCTCTCAGTTCCACTAACAACCCAGATGGTGATTTAGTTGGGAAAATTTCCCTCTTCAGCTCCATACACTCTCATGCACCCAGAGCCCTGTCTCTTGATTAAAAGAAATAACTTGGAAAATGGAATTTTAATTTCTTTGTCCAGAGTTATGCAAAACAGTACATTTTAATTCTAATGCCAGCTGTTTCCACTGTCTTCCTGCTTTCCTTTTTTTCAGCTTTCTTCTACCATTTGAGGTTTTAGAGTAGGGATGTCCAACCTTGGCTACTATGAGACGTGTAGACTTCAACTATCAGATTTTCCTAGCCAGAATGGGGAATTCTGGCTGGTTGGGGAATCCTGGGAATTGAAGTCTACAAGTCTTAAAGTTGCCAAGGTTGGGTACCCTTTAGATACGAAAACCAGGTTTTCTGCTGCTTTAGCTTGAAAAGATCCAAAATTCCACTTGCAAAATTGAAGAAATTATCTGCTGTAAAAAAGTGATGGGTTCTTTAAAAATGGTTTCTGATGTAATGTTTCAGAGATGTTGATAAGGAATAGATAGAAGCAGGAATCTTACACTTCCAACAGGACATAACATTTAAATATTTTAATGTTATGTGGGGATGTAGCAGAATCCTAATTTGTCGAGTCATATTCACATACAAAAGAATTAAACTCCACTATGTATTTCCAACTATATAAGAGCATACAGTCCTTAAAAGAAAGATTATGCCACCTCTGTCACTAAGTGTGATATTCAATTGTCACACATTTGCAATAACCAAACAGCACTTCCAACTTTCTGAATTATGATTATAAGTCAGTGCATGACAATGGAACACACCACACAGTCCCATTTCCTCCACCTTATCCAAATTCATATGTTGATGGAGTCCTTGGTCCTCTGTTTGCTTGCAGACATTTCATTACCCAACTAGATAACATCACCATCATCATCAGTGAATGTGGTTTTTCTGCCTGTTCATATATAGTAGCTTGGCCTGCCAGGGTTGGAGGGCATGTGGTTTTCTCCTTGGTATTTACTTAGGGTATTGTTTTCTGCTGGATTGTTTGTCAGGTGTCAATCCCTGCTTATCTGGATATTGGCTCTGGGAAAGGAATGGTTTCCTTTTTAGCTTTTTTTATTCTCTTATGAATAGTGGGTTTTTTAAAGAAATCAGCTGATCCACCTATATAAAAGTTTGAACTCTGCTGTGATAACTAGCCCTTTTAAAAAGTGGAACATAAATATATCTTGAAAGGTATTTTTTAAAGATTTTGAATTAAATTAACTTTAATTAAATATTCGTATATGAGAGAGCAATAGTGAACATGCACACGAAGAGTGAGAGGGAAACAGCCTAAAGATTTACTTCTAAAAACAGAAACTCATAACAAAAGGGGAGGGATCATTGTCAAGATTTGTCTCCACAGTAGGAGACAAATCCACAATAGAAAACTTCATCAGCTAATAGCAAAAGGCTTTTATCTTAAACTGAAGCTGCATAAAGTTGAATCCAAATAGAAGGTGGATGAAGAAATAAGTAGAAAAAAAAGCAGTCCTGTTTTTAAACTAAAAGCAGAGAGACCACACACACAAACCAGATATGCTGGTGATGGTAGTTAGGAGTAACAGCAGACATGAACAAAACATGAAAGCTGTTTGCCAAACAGTTTGCTGCAAGATAATTTCTCATTCTTCCATTTAAATACGTAAGATTTAGTTATATAAAGTGTGTATAAATGTAGCAGCTGGTGCATAAAATTGGACTCATTAGTCTTAAAACTTGAGCTGAGAAATTAGGAATGGCAATTGCCAGCATGCTTTGAAAAAGATAATCAGCTAACTAAAATCTCAGAATAAAGCTGCAGAATTAGGCATATTTATGGAAGATTGCATTTTAAGGCACTCAGGAGACCTATTTCCAAATAAACCTGCTGGGCTACATATTTGTAACCTCTAATACAGATTAGAATAGCCCCACCTGCAGATTCTGCTCATGAGCTGCACCTCTTGGACTCAATGGCTATGTTCACACAACACGAACTTATTCATGATTAACTCATAGTTTAATTAATTTTCCAAATTTGCAGAAATCACTGAACCATAAATTAACCACACAGACCAGAGTCACAAAGCCACTAGGTCAAAACGTGATTGGCTAGTTTGTGGTTCATTGTATTACACAAATTCTTTGTCTCAGAAAGGACAAAATTACTGACATTCTAGGTTTTTCCACCCTCTGGGACTTCAAACATCTGAATTTTTATTCAAAATCAATCCATCATAACTACCAGATGGGTTTAGAAAATAAGGTAACCCAAGAATAATATTTTGTTTTTGAGCTTTTAAAGATGTCCTTGACTATCATGAGTGCTTTTTTTAAAAATTATGATGGGAAATTCATAAAACACTATTACCAAAAATCTATGTTTTTCAGCCAGCACTAGCTAGCAGGGGTGTCAAACTCGCAATGTCATATGACGTGTGGCGACATATTACAACTTTTTTGCCATTGCCGGCAATGGGGTGGGCGCGGTTTCGCTATGATGCATCCGGCCTGTGGGCCGGCAGTTTGACACCCCTGAGCTAAGGAAACATGTAGCCTATTTTCGCCTTGCAAATGCAAACAGGAATCTTTTTTAATCATCTCTTCTGAACACATCTGTTCAGAAAGCCCTGGTTTTGATTATTTGCATCACAAGAAGAGGCTGAAGCTATAATAGACAAGTGCACATTTTTCGTAATAATGAAATTCAAATGAATTTTGTCCACCCACCTCCCCCCAACTGCCCTCAAGCCCTTAGACTAATATAAGGCACAAAGAACTGGTGTGCTTGAGCAATGCCTTCATTCTTCCTTGTCCTTCCATGTTTGGCCCTGAGTGAGCAATCCTCCTTCAGGTGATGACCGTAGGACCTTTACGAGCTGTCCTCTCATGAATCTGAGATATTTTCAGTGCAATGGCGATGAGTGGACTCAGAACTGCCTAGAGAAGAAAAGAAATTTGAACATTTAAATCAGTGGTTTATGTATCAAAAAGGAAGAAGTTACTTAATACCCATCAACATATGTGTATGTTAAGTTGGCCGACTCCACCAATTTGTTTCCATAAACCACCATGTCTTTCAAAATTCATGTTTAAAGTAGAAAAGGAATTGGGTATTAAAAATGCAAAAAATAGTATGTGATTAAAACATGCATGATGTTAATTGGAAAGAAGATAGCTGTTCACGTTGAAGATTTTATCTCCCAGGCTTCACATGGAAGGTAACATACCAAGCTTCGGATAATATTTCAACATGCCAGCTTGACAACAAAAGGTATGTGTGTATGTTTAATACTAAAAATGTGATGTTAATTAAGCTAGCAAGGTGGGAGACTAGATGTAGGATACTTGACTGCTGTTTTAATATATATTATGTATTTTATTTATTTTATCTATTTTATTGTAGGTCACCCAGAGACATCTAAGTCAGATGGGAGGCTATATAAGCCAAATACATAATAATTTAAATAAATGGTTTCTAAAACCATTATGTGATTAATTTATTTAATTAAACTACACAACATTTGCCTATCCCAGGACCTTAGGAAAGACTCAACAGGGGAACCAAAATGCCAAATCCAATCTAAACATGAGACCAACTATAATAATAATAGTAATTTGCATTTACTTGGAATCTCATGCTAAAAGTATGCCTTTATTTGTGTAAAGATAGGATACTTTAATTTTTTTTCCAGTGAAAAAAAAGGATATTTTCAGGAACAAAGTAGAAATGTTGAATTGATTTTAACAATTAGCATTATTTACAGATTAAAAATCATTTTATTTATTTATTTATGAGTTGATGTGTTCAGCAACTGCTGGTCAAGAAAAGACTGGAACAATCACCGTAGCCCCCACCTACTGATCCAGGAGAGACTCCATATTTGTATTGACTGCTTCAAAGAAGTACAGGAATCAAGAGCAATTTAAGGTGCTACCTCGGCACCTGAAAGCCTCTGTAGAAAAATAAATCTGTCTTGCTAGGATACAGTCTGTTTTGCCCTCACCCACTCTTTCATAGATCCAGGCACTGAGTCAAGGCTTCCACTATATCTCCACGGACCTTGGACGAGAGATAGGTCTCTGGTTATCGTCAGCATATTAATTTTTTGGGGGGTGCCTTGGAGTCAGTGTTGACTCTTGGCAACTGCATGACAACTCCTACAATTTTTTTTGCAAGATTTCAGAAGTGATTTGCCATTGCTTCCTTCTAAGGGCTGAGAAAAAGAGAGTGATTGGTGCAAAGTCACCCAGTTGAGTTCATACTTCACCTCAAACCTAGGGTTGTAGATGTAGATGTTAAAGAAAACTGAAATGTCCAAAGAGTCAAATTGTCCCATGAATACCTCATTTAAAAAGTTCTGCCTACCCTGAAAAAGACTTTTAAAAAATACAAAGAGTACAAATTTTCTGCATATGGTTGGTTCCATGTTTGGAAAAAATATGGTTTGCTTCTATAAATTATTTAATGAAATATTATTTTCAAACATTAACCTGGAAGCTTTTATGACTTTGTAAACCTTACTGTGGATGGGAAAATGATATAACAGAAGAGTTTACTTAATGTCTAATGTCAAATGTTATATTTCGTTCATATCCATTAATTTAAAAAAAAACAAAATTAATACTGTACTAACACCAACTCTAACCCAACAAATAAATTCTATATAACAACTTTGATTCCAGTATTAACTAGCTGAATTTTTTATGTGTGAGAAAATCACATAATGGTTTTAGAAACGTCCCTCTTAAACAGAAAACTGAAAAAGATTTTTGGCTGAAATCACGTTAGCTTATCATAAATAAGAAAGGAACCACTTATATTTGCCTAAACACTGCTCCGTAATACAGTGCATTATGAAAACAGGAACTTGTTTAATTTATTACATTTTTAATAATATGTGATTCAAGTGGTTCCAAGATCTGTTTCACAAAATAGTGACATCATTTTAAGGGTGGAGGACATGTTGCTTTTATATATATCTGAAATGTTATTGTCTTCTGCTTCCAGCAAAACTCAACGTATCTTTTTTCTGAAAATTGAAAACAATCTTCTAAAAAAAGGTTATATGATGGGCTGAAAAGAAATATCTATTTATCGTTCTTTACAACTTGCTTTTCCCCTAGTACTCTTATACCTGTAACGTAATATTACAAATACAACGGGCTTTCTACGAAATCTCAGAGCCATAGGCATTACAAGGCTCAGGACAGGTAATCTTTCCTATAAGGGATGAAATGGGAATTTGGTGCTATAAAAAACCAGAAATAGAGTAGTTAGTTATACGTCCATTAGAAAAAAAAATAACACTGAGCATGAATGGGGTTGGTCTTTCAACTTTTGAGAAATTATTGAGGATTCTGTCTTAAAATGTCTGCTTAGTCTCTAAACATCCTCTTCATGCAAGGAAGAAGGAGAAACTGGTAATATATAAGTAGATGGATAGATAAGATAGATGATAGATAAGATAGATGATAGATAGACAGATGAGAGAGAGAGCGAGAGAGAGCAGAAACTACAGGGCAAAAACACGACTATAACGCAAAATATAAACTCAGTTTTTTCCTTCTATAAGTACCTGTTTAATTGAAGTCATTTAATTTTCCTCTAAAATTACTTTTCTTCAATTGAATCACCTGCACAAAACCTGTCCTCAGTATGTTTCTGTTCAGTTCACTAATTTCTCTTCTGCTAACCATCTCATTCTCTAATCTCTACCAATCAACACAGGGCCATCTCTCCCTTTATGCCAGCCATTTCATTCATGCTTCACCTGCTCTCTCCACTCACCCCACTCTTCCCTTCTCTCCTCAATAATTTACTCAGCACTTTAGAAAAACAAAACTGCTGTCCAATTTTACATTTTTTGATGGGTGTTTCAGGTCTGAACAATGCACAATTAGTGTACCATCAAAGCCCACACCCTCCAGAGCATAGGAAAACTCAAAGAAGTAATGCAAGATAGGTAGATATGGAGAGACTGGGCCCATAAAAGAGTTGGACAACACTGAATGGATAATATCATCATGAACAGTTACTGTAATGTAAAATAGTACTAATACCACTTTACAATGCCTTGGTAAGGCCACACCTGGAATACTGCATCCAGTTTTGGTCACCACGATGTAAAAAAGATGTCGAAACTCTAGAAAGAGTACAGAGAAGAGCAACAAAGATGATTGGGGGACTGGAGGCTAAAACATATAGGGAACGGTTGCTGGAATTGGGTAGGTGTAGTTTAACGGAGAGAAGGGTGATAGCAGTGATCCAATATCTCAGGGGCTGCCACAAAGCAGAGGGAGCCAAGCTATTCTCCAAAGCATCTGAAAGCAGGACAAGAAGCAATGGATGGAAACTAGTCAAGGAGAGGAGCAACCTACAACTAAGGAGAAACTTCCTGACAGTTAGAACAACCAACCAGTGGAACAACCTGCCTCCAGAGGTGGTGAATGCTCCAACACTGGAAGTTTTTAAGAAGAGACTGGACAGCCATTTGTCTGAAATGTTATAGGGTTTCCTGCCTTAGCAGGGGGTTGGACTAGATGACCTCCAAGGTCCCTTCCAACTTATTATTGTTGCTGTTGTTGTCGTTGTTATTATTATTATTATTATGGCCCTCTCCTACATTCAAGGAGGTTTCTAGCTAAGATATGGCAGGAGGACAGCCACTGCCAGAGAGCATTTCATTAAAAAGAGCCATACTTTTGTCTTCTTTTATTTCAGGGGACAGCTGGATTTATGCTGTAGTTTACTTCACATCCACTTGTGCTTTGTACTATGCATTATCAAACAATGCATTCTCTGTGCACCATTCTGAAAATTCACAGGATGTAAATGGAAAATAAAACACTTGCTGGATTGTGTATGTGAAATGGCACTATTTGTGAACTGAGAGGATTCTTGCTAGGTAGACACAAGGATCCACTTAAGGCAACGTGACTTTACTTCGAAGTACATAATTGCCCCTGCTCCTTTGTTAAGGGGCAAAATAACAGGGATCCATATGTTTTGTTAATGTTTAAGTAGCTTATGGGACATTCCAAAGAATATAACCAAAGGTGGTGGTTATATTCATCAAATATCTATTCATCAAATATCTTATTTTTAAAAAATCATGCAAATTATATCACCTCTATTGAGCTTTGAGTCTTCATATCTGTTTCTTCCAAAACAGTCTTTTCCCACATGGGTTCTCCAAATGTGTTCAATGCCTTTCATCACTAGCTGACACAGCTGATTGTTACAGAATTTTTTTTAAAGAGAACACTTTCTTTGTTTTAGATTGTGCATACAGTTACATTGTAGGAAACACCGACAGTTGAGTGACACTGTTCTGTGTAAGAGGAAATGGAAATCATTGGATGTTGCAGGAGGCCAGAGGAAGACGCGTGCCGCCCTAAGAAGAGCGAGACGAGAGCAAGAGCAAGACCAGCAGATAGTTATGGAATCTCCAAAGTGTATTTACAGTGAAGATGTGGGAGGGGCGCGGTCCAAAGAAGTTTTGGGGGTCATGACAGACGTGCTCCAAAAGTTTTGGGGCGTTAAGATTGCTGATTAAATTTTAAATTAGTATCTTAATGGATTAAATTTATCATAGAGGAGAAAGAAAGTTTTTTTAATATTTAACACAATTTAAGATGGATGTTATTTGCTTGTTAGAAAAGTATATTAGGGTTATGGACTAAAAGTGTGTGTTGAACTAAGAATGGGTATGCAAGCTCCTAATTAACAACAAGTTGTCTTACAGACTGCTTAACCCTTTTTTTTTTTACTCTTTTTATTTGAACTCAAGGATGACTTGGAACTGCGAGACATTTGGTGTGATACATGCAAGAATTATTTTTGATTATGGTTTAGTTTGGTTGGAGATTATTAAGGTTAATAGATAGGTGCTTTTGGCGCGTAACTGAGAATTTGTTTATTTTTTTTTCTTTGAAATTAATATGAATAAGGACTGGGATTAAGAAAATCTATTCTGAGTAAAGCTCTTTTCTGTTTTTCTCTTTTTCTGTTTTACTTTATTTGTAATATTAGTATTGTTTGTATTCATTTTACATGAGCTAGAGGGAGATAGAACTAATAGTTTATTGCTGATAACATAGGGGTGCTTATGTTTGTTTTTTGATTTTATACCCTGTATTTAGCTCTGGGAAGTCGGGGGGGGGGGAGGAGGGAATGGGGGGAAGGGATAGGGAGGGTTGGGTGGGGGAGGGGGAGGGGGGATTAAAGTCAAAATGTATTGTAAAACTTTTTAAATAAAAAAAAAAGAGGAAATGGAAATGCCTTCTGGTTGCTAAGGGGAGTATTTAAAAAAAATCAAGATGGCAGCCACAATCCTGTAACTGAAAGTCTATTTGCTTTTAAGCATGCTGCATATACCACAAGGAAGTGGGTTTTGATTGCACTATCATAGCTACCATCTTAACTTTTTTCCCAACACTGCTCTTTTTATTGTTCTTCCAGATCCAAATAACAATTTTTAATAAGCCACCAACTTTTCAATAGCAAAATTGCTGTTTCTGGGAAAATATTATTCAGGAACATTCTGCTAAGCCAGTTTTAAATTCTATTATCTGACTCTTACTGCGTAAAGTAAGAACAAAAATATTTATAGTAATTTTATTAAACATTACAGTTACAAAGATAAAACTAATAGAAACTAGGTAAAGGTAAAGGTAAAGGTTCCCCCGCACATGCGTGCTAGTCGTTTCCGACTCTAGGGGCCGGTGCTCATCTCCGTTTCAAAGCCGAAGAGCCAGCGCTTGTCCGAGGACGTCTCCGTGGTCATGTGGCCGGCATGACTAGACGCCAAAGGCGCACGGAACGCTGTTACCTTCCCACCGTAGTGGTCCCTATTTTTCTACTTGCATTTTTTACGTGCTTTCGAACTGCTAGGTTGGCAGAAGCTGGGATGAGTAACAGGCGCTCACTCTGCTACGCGGCACTCGGGATTCGACCCACCAAACTGCCGACCTTCTGATCGACAAGCTCAGCGTCCTAACCCACTGAGCCACCGCGTCCCTATAGAAACTAAGAAACCCTAAAACAATAAAAAGAAAAAGATAGCAGGTGCAGGGAAATCAAAAGAAAAAAGAGAAAAGAATAAGAACATAGTAAAGTAAAAGAAAAGAAATATATAAAGAAATGACTTCCTCTTTCCTCAGAACAAGTATAAACAATTTGCTAACTTATCACCCTCTCTTAAAGTATAACAAATTACCTCTTCTTTCCATAGCTCATCTCTTATCTATAAACAAAGGACAGGAATATATGGAAAAGTTAGTAAATAGATAATCCATTCAAGTACAATAAATTATATCTAAAACTAGTTCCGATATTGATTCAAAATGTGCAATAATTATTTTATTATTCTGTTCACCTTTTCATCTGTAGCTAGTTGGGAACCACATGATATAAATGAATTTAGCACAGTCATAGATTCACTTGATAAAGAAATAAAATCAAATTATAAGAGTACGTAGAAGTCCAAGGTTCTATTTATTATAACTAATAAAAGGCAGGCAAAGGTTATGGCTGTTGAATAATACTATGACAAACAGGGGCACTTTTTCAATTAATTATCAATAATGATGCACATGATTTCCAGCTCTGTAATATTCAAACTGCTTGCTATTCCAGTTATAAAGTGAAATAAAGGTTTTGTTCACAAAATTATAATTGGTGATAAGCAGGTATTTGGTCTGGTATTCCAGCAGATTCCATAGTAGCCAACATTTTACTTTGTTTTCATTGATATGTTAAAACAACGATTCCTGATTTGAGGAAACTTGTTCTACCCAACTCATATATGATCCCATTTTCTGCCTCTCAGGATCAAAAACACCCAGCTGATCAGCCCATCTGGGTTCCACTTAAGATGCCTGACTTTGTCTTAAGAGGCCAGAAGAAGTATAATTACAAAGCAAGTTTTGTTATGTGGAGGCAGATATTATAACAAGACCAGATGAAATAAGTAAATTAACTTACATCTAACCTTGGGGAACAACTAAGGGCAAAACATTTTGCCTTAAGTGCTTTGAATCATGTTCTTCCTTCAGATGGTAATAATCTATTAATATTTTTGCTTAGTTATGTAATAAGCTATGTAATAAATTACACACACACACACACACACACACGTTTGTGTGTGTGTGTGTACCCAAATTTAGCATGTATTTGGAAAGACATAAAGCACTAAGTTCAATAGGCTTACATAAACTCAAGAATGTAGGCTAGGATAGATTGGGAGCCTGAAGCCTTACAAATCATTTTCAATAATGATCTTATTATATAGATAGTCCTCAATGTACAGTTGTAATTGAGTCTGGAATGATAGTCATAAGTTCTTGCAGTCATTAAGCCAGTCACCATGTCACCGTGACTGATTTTACAACTTTTTTTGCACTGGTTTTTAACTGAATGCAATGGTTGTTAAGTAAATCCCTTTTATTCAGCGGATTATTTTTAAACTCAAAACTAGAAGTAAACACTGGAAACTGGTAAAAAAATTAAAAAATCATGATCATTTTACCATAGGATTGTGCAAATGGTTGTAAATGCAACAGCTGCCAAGCAAACAAAATTGAATCATGTGATCCTCTCTCTCTGTTTGTTTGTGTGTGTGTGTGTGTGTGTGTGTGTGTGTGAACTTCAAAATCAGATTATAAGTACTTTTTCTGGGGGTGGATGGGTCTATAACTCTGAATGGTCACTAAGTGATCAATTATTAAGCAAGGACTACATGCATGACATGAACATCTAAGAGTTACAGTTCAACATCTAGACAACCAATCTCCATGGGTGATAAGGAGAATTTTACAACTTGAAGTCAGACAGTTAAGGAGGACTACAACTCCCAGCATCCTGGACAGCACTAACAATGGCCATAGGACTGTCATCTGATATATCACAAATACCTCAAAGTCATCTAGAGTCCTTCCAGGTTTTAGATTATTCTCCATAACATTTGTGTGGTAAATCAGTTGCCTTGTCTACTGTGCCAAACAGTTACTTCTACCAAGTCTGTAAATGAAAACTGATCAAATGTAGCAAACATTTCCAAAAAGTGTGTTTTTGCCTTCCTGATGTAAGGCAACAAGGCACTTTTCAAACAGTGACTGTGAATTTTATGAAGACCGTGCATTAAAGGGAAAATAAAACCTTACTAGAATAATATACTCTGTATCTTGATGTGTTCCATTTTAGCAATGTTCACATTTGAGGAGTGGAGTTGCTTTTCTCATAAATCATCTGATCTTTCGCACTGCAAAATCACCTTGTAACTTACATAACCATCCTGTATGTTCACCATATACTGAAGTAGGGTCACTATAAATTGTGTTAGTTCAAAAGCAGCTGTAGACACCAACCATTCCATGAGGTCAGATGAATTTGGCAGCTAAACTCATTTATTCATGACTCAACTGCAATGTTATCCAAATGACTTTTTTTGGGGGGGGGGGCAGAATTCCATTTTGTAGTAGTGAAACTCTGCTGAGGTTGTGAGCCATCTGTTTCCCCATTGGAAAGAATGCCTCGTTTTTATTCCAGACATCTGAACGTTAAACGCAGAACTTTTAAGGTAGGGTTTTCAAACATTTTCTTAACCTCAGATCCACAGAATGTCAGCCAAAGCATTTTTTTGCAGGAGGCTAAATCAGCCCTACCCTTTTGGCTGCACCTTAGAACAACTGGCATGGACTCCTCAGTTTCACCACCTCTTCTAAGCGTAGGAGATGAACAGCTATAAGTTACTTGAAGTTTATAAATTTTATTTTATTTTCTTCCTTACTAATTGAATTCATTTCCTTTTTGCATGGATGGACTTTCTGCTCCAAAATGGAGAACAGCTTAGACAAGCTACTGGCTAAACAAGGGTTTTTTGGAAGAAGGCACCGATTGTCCTCGGCTTTCAAAAACTGGAAGGAATAAAGCTCAATGGCTCTAACCAAAGCTGAGAATCAGAACTAGGGGGGGTTCTTCTTTTTTAGTTAATCCCCTTCTGTCCAAAGTTTTTTCACAATGCAAATCCATCAGATTTTTTTACACTACTATTATTAGTCACCTGAAGTAGGACAAATACATTTTAAAGTTAAAAAAAATAGTAATATATGAGCTCGGTTTGTCCATGACAATTAATAAGGTAGTTGTAAAAGAGATTGAAAAATGTATTATTTGGAATGGTTGAAATATTTGGGTTTAGGAAGTAGTGAATCCAGAGAATAAACACCAAACTTTTGAAGTATTTGTTTTGCACATACTACATTCACGGTATTTAAGGTTTCTCATGTAAATGCGTTGCATTTCTGAATGTGATTCAAAACTAATTTCAGAGACTGTTCTCTATGTGGGTAGCATAAATTACCTTTGCATTTTGACCAGGTTTTTTTTATCTCATTGAATATTTCCCCACTTTTGATATAACTGTACTTGTGTGGACTGCATAGATAATAAAATATACCTAATAACTTTTTTACTGTGCTGGAATGGATCGTGTTATTGCTGCCATTGATAAAACAGTGCAAGTTGTCTTTTTTTAAAAATGCTGCTTAAGCAACTAAGAGGGCAATGGAAAATAAAGAGGAAGCAAAAAAAGCTATATTACAGAACAAAGGGAAATCGATCAATAATTGTAATAACTATACTACAATGCTTTCAAGCGTCACTGAGATTTTGTTGTATATTTCTATTTTTAACAGAATAACAGAATTGGAAGGGATCTTGGAGGTCTTCTAGTCCAACCCACAGCTCAGGCAGGAAGTCCTATGCCATTTCAGACAAATGGTTGTCCAGCCTCTTCTTAAAAACCTCCAGGGTTGGAGCACCCACAACTTCTGGAGAGAAGTCGTTCCACTGATTAAATTGTTCAAACTCTCAGGAAATTTCTCCTTAGTTCCAGGTTGGTTCCCTCCTTAATTAGTTTCCATCCATTGTTTCTTGCCGTGCCTTTTTGAAACAAATCTTTCTAAAAACATTGTTATGGTTTTAAATGAATCTCCACTGAAATTTAATTTTGAATCTGTAAGTGTGTACATAAGCGTACCTCATAATTACAACATATATTCTTTCTTTGGCTTTTCCCCACCCAAAATGATTCTATAAGATCTACCTTTATCAATAGTGCTCTGCTGGGTAAAAGTTAAATGTCTTGAGAAATGAACCAATTTTTTATGGAAAGCAAATATTCTGTACACTAACTTCAAATCATTCATTGAAAATGGCATTTGAAACAGATTATTGCTCAGTAATCAGAGATTCTGTATGACAGTTATTACTAACAATACCTGCTCTTGCCCTTTATATTTAACAGAAGCTAAATCAAAACTGTTATAGATGAAGCATTTTCCATCAAAGAGGAAATAATAGGAGATGCTGCCCAAATCCCAGACACAGAGTCATTTGACAAAGCTTTAATTGTATAGTGTTTTTGGACTTAATAAAATCACGTTGTTCCCCACTTTTTACCTCATGACTTCTATTTATTCTGGTTTGAATGATTACCACAATGATCCAATCTTTTTTTGCAAAAGGGCTTCCCCTTGGTCTTAATTAGGTGGGTCAAAGTCCCTCAAATAATTAGGTATTTTATTGGCAGAACATTCCCTATTGTTTTCCAGGTTATCTCAAAATACTTAAAAAAATAAATCTTGTAAAATACATAGTCTCAGTTGCCAGTGGACAGGAAGTATGACTCCTGCATGCGTTTCAGAGGCTGAAAAGGCTATTAGAAATGCACTGCAGGTTCCCTCAGATGTGTCCGGAAAGGAAATCACTACATAAAGTCTTACTTTTTTCCATGACGCATCTCCAGTTGACATATGCCCTGCCCACACTGAAAAACAACTCACTTAAATATCATGATGTTTATGTACAAGGTATGGCAATGAATGGTAAATTTAAAGAAATATTGATGGCAGGGAAATGAAGGAGTAATGGAGATTAATAATAAATAAAATGAAATAAAAATAAACTTCATATACAGTCTATATTCACGCATAATAGTAAGCAAATATTTTTAACTACAGATTGCTGAAAAAGCTAACCCACAGTTCAGGGATGGGCAATCACTTTGTGGCTAGGAGATACACATTGTAAAACACCACCTCAGCTTTTTAACGGTAATAGAGCTTGTAATGAGGAAATGAGGACTATTTACTGGAAGCTAACAGAACTAGTGCACTGTGTTGATTTTTTTTCTTTTTGTTTAATGAAAAATGTCGCTGCTGCAACTGGCAGGTTTCTGCCAACTCAATGCTGGGGGATACTGGATGCCACGAAAAATGGTCTCACTGATAGCTTATTTCTGCAACAATTGGTGACTTTGGGTAAAGCAAAAACCAATTAATCCCATTATGACCTAATGCAATGTGTAAGAATTACTTTTAGTCCAATTGCACTGCCTATTCTAGTAGATTACTGGGTATCAGCTGGAGATTAATTTTTCTCCAAAGAGTATGTTCATTATTGCACTGGCTGGGCACAAAATAACCCAAGTCATGCCATTTCACACACAAAGAGAAATACCTTGTTATTCTAGCAACTGCAGCAAAACATTACTTGGGAAAGATTCCCAACTTCATTATTCCTAGTTATGGGCCAAAAGTTGGAAGAGATATCCACAACTTCTATGGGCAGACATTGTTGCTCATTCTTTTTTAAAAATCTCTGTTTCAAGATGTTATAATATGTAATAGTGAATGAGAATGACCTTTGGGGTCAAGTTGCTGGCTTGGAAACGAGACAAGATATGGGGGGAGCTCCCAGTGGCTTAACAGTCAGAGGCAAAAACTTAGAAGTACCCACTTCCTAAGTTATCTCAGCTGATAACTCAGCACCCTAACAGTATTCCCAATATTGAAATGTTTTCTCCTTTTCTGGTTTTTTTGCACTCGCTGTTTCCCAATTTATTGCTCCTATTGATAAAAATAGCAGTAAAGGGTTTTTTTTCAAATAGAAAAGGGAAATAAAAGGAAGAAAACCATTAGCACTTAATGGATCTTTAGCAAAACATCCCATCTTAAATCATTCCCAGATGCACTTTCCCTCCTGGAAAAAAAAAAAGCTGGATTGGATAACTTGCTAATTTTGACAATCTCAAATTCTTTTCCTAATGAGAGGCAAGGTTATTCTGCAACTGTGATAGTTATCCTGAATGTAAGGCTGAGCCCTAATTTTTAATTTCACATGTTATTCTCATCCCTCTGAAAATTAAGATACTGAACTTCATTCTCTTCCCTCGGGAAAGCCCGTCTAGCAAACATTTCCAATCAGGCAAAATTGACAGCAAGTATGAATCTGGAGATGTTGGCTGCATTCTGCTGAAACACTCCTTTAGCCTTTAACTCCTCTTTAGTACAGAACGGTTTTTGTTTATAAATACAAAAAAGAACTCTCCAGCAGCTTCGCATTTCTTCCTTACAAGGAATCCGAAAGTTGCTTGGATGTATTTCCCAAATGCAGTACTACTGCAGCATTTTACTGGAACACATCAGGAAAGCAATTCTCCAGACAAATTAGCTTAACAGCAAGCTATTTTAAAAATGTTAAATTTTAATTTAGATTTATGAAAGTAAAGTAAAAGAGAAAAGGAGAAGTAAGTAGGTCTTTGTGCATAAATCTTAATAGACCTACGGTATGTTTCCTTCTTTTTTTCCCATCAGGAAATTTCATATTAAAAGAATGTATCCTATACCCATGTATGGTGCACATAAAAGTAGTTTTATAGAAACAGGCAAAAACCCCAAAGACACACTCTCATTACAAACTATTTGATCTTGGCTTTTGAGCTGCAATCTTTTTAGGCATAGCAGGACAAGCTTTCTTAAGTTCTGCTTTAAGGAACAGGAAGAGCAGATGAAATCTACTCTTTTTAAATCAGGGTTTTATAGCCTAATTTATTTATTTATTTGGAAATGCAACTCTTGTGCTTCAAATAAATGTGCTTAGACTTGCAATCTTGCAAGTTGAGCTGCATGTGCATGCCACTCTCCTCCCCCAAGCAGGGCTGCCAAGCCACAAAGGTTGGGATCGCTGATATACAGAATATCTTTTTCTTGGAAGTGTAAAAGTAATTTCTCTCCTGTTTACCTGTGGTTCCTTCTCATGCTTGCTAGGATCTTTTTCATAGCTCTCCGCATAGATTCTAAGGGTGGCTCGCACATGGCTTGAAGCACTTAATCTAAAGATGAGTCTGGAAGCATCAGTGAAAATAATCCTCAACCCCTGTAGAGCAAATAAATATTGTATAGGCATGGAAACAGAATTCTTGTGAACAGTCATTTGCTAATGTAAATGTTACTATACTGTAGCAATTAAAGGTTCATTTTCAACAATAATTGATTTTCTTATTCAACACAAGGACATAATTTTCGACCTTATTCTATGTAACTGTACAGTTGGAATTGGTTGGGTTGTCTGCTAATTAAAATAGAAATGATTTGTGTTATGCTTACTGTTTGGGCCTTGGAGATATTTTCCATTAATAAAACTGTCACATTTATAATAGCAAAAGTTAAAAATAATGCACATTTCTATTTCTCTTCCCAGTTGCTGTGTTTGGAATCCCCTCAGATCTAGCTGTTGCTGCTGGCAGTGAAGGATAAAGCAAAAGGTAAAAATTATGCAAGTTTATTTTATTTATTTTATTTATTTATAATTAGATTTCTATACCGCCCTATTCCCGAAGGACTCAGGGCGGTTTACAGGGCAAGGTTAAAACAGTTAAAGCAGTACAAAAATTAAGATAAAATTAAGATTAAAATAGGATTAAATAACAATAGCCCAAATATAAAATTTAAATTTAAAAATTTAAAAATTTAAAACCCCTGAGTTCCCAATTACCTTGCTTAGTCTTGTCCTGGTTCTTACCAATTATTTCTCTGTCAATGATGGCATGTTATGTGAAACAAATCTCCTGGACATACCTGTCTTTTGGTCACAGTGCCATCTACGGGATCCACGTATTCAAAGCTGGTTGCTTTCTGCACAGTGTAAACATTGTTTCCAACAGCAAACTGTTGATTAGTGAAAGATTTGTTGGTGATCAAGGCTTCCAGGTCTCTCATTATGTAGTATGCCATTCTAGGATCCAGTGCTTCATAATCAAATCTTGTATGGCAAATATGAGAAGGGAAGAAATATGTGAAAAGTTAATATGTATTATTTATTTATTAAATCTGCATGGCTGCATTTACATTATATGACTCTTGATACCTGATAGTTAAAATGGGATAGAAACAGAATAAAAACACAACCAGTAATTAAACACATAAATACATAAAAAATAGCAACCAATCTTCCCACAATCATTTAGCCGAGGAACAGCTCATTCACATTAATCAAGTCTCTGATTTTGATGGCAAAGCCCAGATTTTAATACCTTGAGAAAGGCCAGTAGGTTTGGAGAAAGTCTGATCTCAGGGGCGGTAGGGGTGGAAGGATGTTCACGTCACAAAAATTAGAAATACAACAGAACAGGACAATTTTAAATCTATTCAAACGCCTGAGTCTGAATCTGGTTGTGTGGGACACCTGCTGTAATCTGAAATGGTTACTCTTATTTTTTTGCCATCCTCTTTAAGCATGTGAGCTTTATCAAGAGCCAGAGAAATCCTAAATTATCTGCTTTGCACTTTGAATGAAATTGTGAAAAGCAGAGGGAAGACAAGATACAACGATTAGCCAAAGGTCCCTGGTATCTAAAACAGAATGACTCCATCTCTTATCTAAGTCTCACTCATCAATCTCATATAGTTAAGTACAGTTGTCATGGATATGCTATATTTTGCCGTATTACAACCTGCTAAGGACTCATGCCTTCCTTTTTCTCCTCCACTATCTCATCTAGAGTGCCTTAGAAGTTATGAGGAAGACAGTGGTTAAGGAGGCAAGCAGTCTTCCAATCTATAAACACTCAAGTCTGTTCCTTTATATCTCTGGATGGTGGAACGGGGACAAATTTCCCAGAGAAGCAACTTATAAATCTCTTAACACATTGTCACTGATTTGCTGTGCTATGACCTTGCCAAGGAAATGAACAAGGTTAAATAGGAAGTTTTCATTCTGCATGATAGAACTCTCTTTAAGCTAATACTGGAAGAAAATCTTTCTGCAATCAGTCTACGGTGTGTGGGAATTATAGGAAACATAATCCTATTCTTCTACAGGGCACCAGTTGGGAGAAAGCTAGTGTAGAAATACAGCTGAGGTTTTTCTTAAAGCTTGTTAACCTTGTTAACCTACATAGCTTATTCAATTGGGAAAATGTGCTACAAATTTAAAATCCTTATCTAGCTGGCAGCAGAGGAATGAGAGTTTTGCTAATTCGGAAAAAAATGGGAAATCCATATCTATATGTTATTTTTATACTGTCAGCTAATGCATCCCGCCGATTCACCAGACCTATGGTTCCAAATATGATGGCATAAACTAGGGGTGTCCAACCTTGGCAAACTTTAAGATTTGTGGACTTCATCTCCCACAATTCTTCAGCCAGCCATACAATTCTGGGAGTTGAAATCCACTCTTAAAATTGCCAAGATTGGATGACATCCCTGGTATAAACCACACTACTACAGCTTTAATATTATAATCATGGGACAATGTTTATCTATTTCATTATTTTCCTTTTATAATAAAATTCAAATAAAAGTTCAGTGAAATTAAATAATACATGGATAAAACATCTTCAATATTCTTAATACTTTTTTAGCTTTAGAATATCTGGTTTTGAATTTTTTGGAGTATGCTGTTATTCATTTTTAAAACGTCTGCAAATGAAACTCCATATCTTGGCTATATAAATTAATAGCAGCCAAACTCTATCTGAATGCAGGAGTCCACTTTACAATGATTATCACTTCTCCTTGCTCCAGTACAACCCAATATTGCAGTTTTTGCCCACACCCACTCTCATAATTGTAGTTACTTTTATCATTATTTCTCAAAGGCATAAAACAGATGATATAAAAACCTGAATCAGAATGCCTATTAATCTGCTGATAACTCTTCACCTGCAAAAGTAGTGGCGGCCAAATTTTGTCCAATGATCTCTAACAATTTCCTCCACACCCTGCTTTCGAGCAGCCATGATTGAGAGCCAAATTAAAACAGCCCAAAGTCCATCTTTCTCTCGGATGTGGTCAGATCCTATGGGAAAAATAGTAGACATGTTATATGTTAAGAGATAATCTCAATTGGATTGGAAACAGAGATACTGCTATTCAGTGAATTACTGTACTTCCCAAATATGTGAGAATATTCTTATGATATTAAAAGTAGACTTATGCTTATGCAACATACATAAAACAACACACTTCAACTTCTCCAGACTGTCCCCGTTCCTAGTTACATTTATTGACTGCATTTTGTAAAATTCCAGCATTTGAGAGACAGAATACTTTTATCAATTAATAGTACACAACCAGAAAGAGCCAGTTTGTTATAATGGTTAAAAGCAATGGGGTAGAAACTGGGAAACTGGGAGTGCCTTAAGAAGAAAACTAGCTGGGTGATTTTGGGCAAGACATTTTCTTTTACAGTAATTCTACCGTAGGAAGAAGACAAGAGCAAATAATCTTTGCAAAAAGTTCCAAGAAAACTGCAGGGACTAATCCAGGCAGTTGTCAGAAATCAACACTAACTAGAAGCACCAAAAAAAAAAGAGTTTTACTAAATAGAAGCAAGAATGGTTCCCATATATCTGCCTCCGGTCAGAGAAAGCCGGCTGGTGGCCCCCAGGGGGAGGGCCTTCTCTGTGGGCGCCCCGGCTTTATGGAACCAACTGCCGGTTGAGCTCCGGACGGCACCGGATCTTCGCTCCTTCCGGCGCGGGTTAAAGACCCATTTATTCGAACAAGCTGGCCTGGCCTGATGGGGGAACGTTAGGGTTTTAATGGGTTTTATATTTTGATTGTTTTAATTGGGCAATTATTTAATCCTTTTTTAACTTTTGTATTTCTATTTATATGCCCTGTTCACCGCCCTGAGTCCTTCGGGAGAAGGGCGGTATAAAATTTTAATAAATAATAATAATAATAATAATTATATCCTATAATCATACAAGGCAAACTCAGACATTAAGAATATGATCAAGGGAAATAATTAATTTACAGACAGAAGTAATTGCACTGTTTATAAGTATCTTGATGCAATCATAAGTCAGGCTGGGAAGTAATTTAGAATTTAATGTTGTTTTTACTGTTTTTTCTACTTTTTTTCCCCTCTTCTGATTTTTCTTCTTTTCTTTTACTTTACATGATTATGTGCATTTATTCTGGGCACCATGACAAGTGGTATCATCTCAATATTACTATTTAGAAATGTATATAGATTTTTAGTTATTGCTTAAGATGATACTATAAATCTAGTTCTAAGGATTTAATTAATGAAATAATGAATTTTAAATATGATAATTGTAAATAATTTATTGACCAGGTCTTTTCCCACATTTTTCCTTTTATGTAGCTATTTATTCTATTCTTTAAATGCTATTTTTTTAAAAAAAGATAAAGCTCACATACCAAAGATGGTATAATGGATGAAATATAAAGTAGAATGTTTTATGGACAAATACTGATCATGCCAATATACTTCGGAAGAGTTCATCGTTAAATTTCTACCGATTCCAATTCACTGAACAAAAACACATATACATTTCAAGCAGAAAGCACACGTTAGAAATTCATGTTCATATATGGTTAAGTTGCTGCTCTGATTCATGTTTTAAGTAGACTGAGAGGGCAAGAGAGAAATCATTTAGCAATCCTACAGCCCAACTCAAAATTGAATTCGCTATTTTTCTTTATAGAGGTTTTCATGGCACATAGTGATTGGCATTAGCTTATTCAGTGGAGGGCAAAACAAAGAAACATGTGTAACTTCATCACACAAATGCTACAACTTATATATTTGCATAAGATGCTGAGACGCAAGTACCGTGCTTTCCCGAAAGTAAGGCTTACCCCGAAAATAAGCCCTAGCTTGATTTTTGGGGGTGGGCCTAATATAACCCAGTTTCCCCCCAAAAAAAAAATAAGACCCGGCCTTATTTTGGGGGAAATATGGTATGTAATAGCAGCTTTGGCCACTGATGGCATCATCCATGTACCTTCAATTTGGCATTAAAATGGTTTGGAGATCATTAAGTGCTTACTTATGCATTATTGTTCTTCTCTTCTTCTTCACTTCCTCTTTTATTGCTTTGGGTGTCGTGGGAGATACAAAGTTCTGGCTCTTGCTTTTCTGGCACCCTCAACCATTGTTAGTTGATGCTGTTGTAGTGCTTCTTTGATGTTTATCCATCTTTTTCTGGATCTGCGTCATGTTCTTTGACCTCCTCTTTTTGTATATACCTCATACGGTATGGAATCCCACGTCCTCTCCAGGTAAGCTAACTACTTTATTTGCTGTTTTTGTATGTATTTGTATGTATAATGTTCTTCCTAAACTCCAAAATGTTTTATATATAATTTAGCATGTTTGGGGTAAATGCCAATATGCTGCTAATATAGGAACAAAATCTTTTTCTGCTGCATCAAAGAAGTCTTCTAGACAGCCTGTATTGGCTTTTGCTCAAAAAGTTCAGAATTAACAGAGTGAGCGCCTGTTACTCATCCCAGCTTCTGCCAACCTAGCAGTTCGAAAGCATGTAAAAATGCAAGTAGAAAAATAGGGACCACTACGGTGGGAAGGTAACAGCGTTCTGTGCGCCTCTGGTGTCTAGTCATTCCGGCCACATGACCACGGAGACGTCCTCGGACAAGCGCTGGCTCTTCGGCTTTGAAACGGAGATGAGCACTGGCCCCTAGAGTTGGAAACGAGTAGCACGCATGTGCGGGGAAACCTTTACCTTTTACCTTTTAATCTGATGTACAGAGATTACGGTAACATAGGAGACCTGGCTCTAAGTTTAATATATTCAGCAGAAATTTATTTGATAGTCTTTTTAAGAGTTGTAAAATGGAGTAGGTGTTGTAGTTTAACAATATTAAGAACTACTTCCAGAGTATTAATCTTACCAGTGCCAAAACTTTCTTCTCCACAGAGGGAGCATCGACCAGAATCCATCAGATTTGAGAAGAACCTCCATCCTGTCGGTGTTTCATATACGGGTACTTTCATTGATTTTGCAACCCTAAAAAAAGGCATTACACAACATACCTTTTAACTGTACTATAGTCTTTGAATATATAGCTATTTGTTGTTGTTAGTTGCGAAGTCATGTCCGACCCATCGCGACCCTATGGACAATGTTCCTCCAGGCCTTCCTGTCCTATATATAGCTATAGCATTATTTAAATGCATTCATTTTAAGTAAAGCCATGGATTAAAACCTGAACTCAGGTTCTGGTCATAACAACCTATCACATGCCACTTCTCGTTCTTGTTTCAATGTCATATGCAAATTTGGATGAAAAAGTCAAATAATTCTATGCATGCAACATTGATACTCTAAATCATAATTAATATTGATAGGATATTTGTTCTTCCTTTCTCTATTCTCAACACCCTAAACTACCTAAACAATAGAAAGCTAACAATCTCCAATAAACATTATTGTACTGAAATAATATAATGTATAATATATCAAGATCTATGGCAATATAATAAAAAAGAATAAAACAATTTGCAATAATTAAAACAAAAAACAATCAAACAAAGAAATGATAGTCACATCAACAAAACATTAAAGATAAGAATATCCCTCCAACATTAGTCAACTAAGAATTGTCAAGGCAAGAAACAGACATAGGATCAATGTGCTTAAGGCCATTCCCTTTATTCACCTCTTACCATTTGCCCTAAAAATCAACAATTGTCAAATATACAAAGAGAGGATGCAGTCTTCAACAAAGGGGCAAAGATCAGTTGGACAAACACACTGCAAGGTGGATTACAGTTTGCAAATCTGTAATACAGCAACAACTGGATCCAATAGTATTTTAATTATTTTATTTCACAGTGGTAGTTTCCAGGCTTTCAATTGAATTAAATGAAAATAATCAAACACAATTAAATCTAACTTTTTTATTCCCCCCCCCCTTGCAGACACCTTTATCGTACAGATACACAGAATAACTGATATGCCAGGCAGCCTCATGTCTCTTTTTATTATAATCAATATTTCTAGCATATTTTCCTAATTCTTTTACTGGAGGAATCCTTGAAATAATTTTCAGCTATCAGGAAACTCTGGCAAAAAATACAAATACTTCACGATACAATTCATTTCTAATTTGCACAATTTATGATTTACAATGTTTACATCAGCAAACCAGGTTGTGTCACTGCAAGTACTAGCATTTCAAAAAGCAGGGTTTTATTTTAAGTCATGACATAGAGTTTCAATGGACACTAATTGAAAAATGCTGCTCTACACCTTAGAAATCAGGATATAATAAAATATAACCACAAAGGTAAACTATAGATTGCATGTACCGTATATTAGCCGAGGTATTATTTGAAATAACTACAAATATTTCAACTTTAAATAAGATAGGTTAATTTATGCGCAATTAGCTCTGGTATGAGATCTGTATTATGAGAGAAAATTATGATCACTGATTTAATGCAACTTGAAGTTCAAAATATTAGCTAGCTATTTCAATCCAGAGGGTTGTCTTCAAAATCAATATAAGACGAAGTGTGCATTACTTTTTGTACCATTTTTGGTGCCAATAATACCCAATAATTGCCACTTTTAGATGTTTTTTATAGACTAAAATAGCTATAATTGCTTCTTACATATGTATAGAAAAATTCACATAGTTTACAGAAGAGCATATTTTGATCTTGCTGAATAAAGCAAATAGCTTGTTGTATCTTTAGAAAATTTTATTTCTCTTTACTTTGTAACTTTTCACAGTGTGTTTACAATGGAATGCAAAAACATTAGTATAAATTTCATAAGTGCTACTATATCTGGGAGTCTACCTCTGTGAAGATCTGACCTGGAAAGTTAACACAACCCACGTGGCTAGAAAGGCCCAACAGAGGCTTCACTTTCTTAGGATCTTGCGGAAGAACAGGGTAGAACAACAGCTAATGACCCTCTTTTACCGGTCTACCATAGAGAGTGTCCTCTTGTATGGTATTGTGGTTTGGTATGCTGGTCTGACAGCCGCGGACAGGAAAGTATTACAGATGGTAGTGAGCACAGCACAAGACATTGTGGGCTGTTCCCTGACACCACTCTCGCTGCCTTGGAAGAGTGAGGAAGATTCTCAGGGATGACTCACACCCTGGACGGTATCTCTTTACTCTACTACCATCCAGTAGGAGATACAGGAATATAGCCAGCCGTACCAACAGGCTGAAAAATAGCTTTTATCCATGGGCTGTTAGGCTTTTAAATGGGACATAATCTTATGCAGAATTGACTTGGGAGACCGGTGTGTGGTGTGGTTGGTTCACATGGTGTGGTAGGATGGAGGGTTTGTTGTCACTGTGTGTTGGGGGGAGAGAGCACGGGGGGAGGCTCAGTTAATCTCAATGTACACATGTTGTACTTTGACAATAAAGGTTTATATATTATCTGGGTTACAATAATCCAGTTGACCACTAAATAGTGCCAAAACAGTTTACAATAACTCTCTGCTGCCGAAATGATGGTTGTCAAAGTTTTGCAGCCTGATATCATAGCCCTACAGTAATAAAGAAAATACTGTAGAATGAATTTGCTTTATATCTTGCTTAAGCAGGGGACTGGACTAGAAGACCTCCAAGGTCCCTTCCATTTCTATTCTATTCTATTCTATTCTATTCTATTCTATTCTATTCTATTCTATTCTATTCTATTCTATTCTATTCTATTCTATTCTATTCTATTCTATTTCTATTTCTATTTCTATTTCTATTCTTTTCTTCCTACAGAAATAAATTTTCCAACTGTTGCAGCTTTCCACAGTCTTGGCATTTAATTTCCTAAATCTGAAAAGGACACGGAAGAACAGAATATCCCCCCCCCAAAAAAACAGGCTTAAATAAATACCCCCCCCCCAAACAGAAATTCAAAAAGTTAATACAAAAGGCATCAGGAGTGAAACATGAAAGTAGTATCTATTCAAAATAAATATTATAAACCTGCCATACAGTACTATGCCGGTTTTGAAATCTCTGTTGGTTGAGTATTTCTATAGCAATATGGTTCGCACATTAACAAAAAATTAACTAGTCCTCAACCTATGACCACAACTGAGCCCAAAATTTCTGTTACTATGTGAGACATTTGTTGTGAGTTTTGTCCATTGAGTTTTGTCCATTTTAGGACTCTTCTTGCCAGAGTTGTTAAGTTAGTAACATGGTTGTTAAGTGAATCTGGCTTCCCCATTGACTTTGCTTGTTGGAAGGCCACAAAAGGTGATCAAATGACTACAGGACGCTTCAACTGTCATAAATATGACTCAGTTGCCAGTGGAAGTTGGACATTGCTTCTATTCCCACTGCTTTTTTGCACCTTCACGGTTATTAGGTATCCTCCTTTAGAGGAGTAGCAATCCTACTCCTTTCCTTCCTTCCTTCCTTCTGTATCCTTCCTATTTTCCTTCCTTCCGCCCTTTCCCTTCCTCCTTAGAATTCCTGCTGGCTTCTCAAATTTACTTTGTCTGCGGTAAGCTTGTAGGGAGAAAACCAATGGGAAAATCAGCAAGATGATAAAGGAGGGAGCAAGAGGGAGGAAGGAGGCACCTTGGGGTGTGGCTTATCAATTGTACATGGGAGTACACAAGGGGTGGTGAGAGTCAGGGAAGATATGTGAGGATGCGCAAGATGTACTACATGGTTGAGGAAGGTGCACGGGGAGGGCATGAATTGGGGAACCGTACAGGGGTGTCTTAGGCCAGAAAAGGTACACTGGGTTCCTTCCTCCATGTTCCTCTTTCCTTCCCTATTCCCCCTTTCCTTTTTTCATTCCTCCCTCTTCCCCTTTTCCTCCCTCGCTTCCTATTCTGTACATGAGCCCATTTGAGGTATCTTGTTGCCGTATGATGCACTGTTTTATCCAGTTAAAGATCACAACAATGAGGGTTTTAGTAGTATACAGATAAATATATAAGAATACCTGTGAAATTAAAAAAAATGATTTGAAAGAAAAAGCCAGCTAATTTTACTGGGCCGAGAAATGGAAAATGTTAAAAACAGTTTAGTCAAAAGAAATGTCCTTATCTTCGAATGTACTTAACCCACAAAGTTTCGACTGTTTCATCTTCTGTCAAAAGGAGTGTAATACAGAAGATTTAAGAGAGTTTTATGTGATGTATTCCATGAACGGAATGGGAATATAACCAAGAACATCTGTGAGAGCAGCTCAGGACCATGATAAGGCATTTGACATTTTTTGCAGCCTGCATATTTTTTTAATAGAAAATACTTCAAAAGTTACTACGTTAGTATTGAATTCAGTGGAGTTTTTACCTCAAAGTATATGCAGTTTGTTTTGTCAAACTTTGCAGTAATGTGTAAGCCAAGAGACAAACCACAACAATACTATCTTGTATGAAGAACTCAGATGGTAATTTTATCTGTTATTCTGGAGACCTTTATCTAAGATTTCTGAATTTAAAAAACTCTTTTCCTTTCTATTCAAAGCTTGTAGTTAATCCCTGGAGTTTGTAGTTCTCCTATGCTTCTAAGAGTGCAAAAGTGGCAGGTCTATGAAATAGATGTTTGGTTTCTGGATATTTTCACTCTGCAGGCACTGAGTTCCCTTAAAAGGCATCAAGTGTATACACCAAGAGTAGAACCAAGCAACTGCCAATATCCCATATATGGTAAGCACTGCAGCTGCTATTCCCATTATTTTGGATTTATGTGCAAAATAAAAAAATAAAAAAACTTAGGAACTGCAGCTTTGACCCAGCAAACAGATAAAAAGGATGCTTCAGAAAGATAAGAAACAAAATGACTAAATGGCCTTCTTTGATAAAATATTTCAGAACTGGAAGGGAATTCAGTAACAGATTGCCTGTCCAATATCCTTCTCAAATGCCTAATTGTGGCTCAGCTAATTCATACTTACTTGTAAACTAAGCCACATGCTAATCTGTAGAATCCTAGTTTGATATTGTTAGGACAACCAGACATGGGCTGTAGAAATCTGAATGGTGGTTAGAAGGCAAGGATTTTTTCCCCTCTTTATTTTTGTTGCCATTTAATGGTTGGCTGGATTTTCAGAGCCGAGAACGGATCATCTATATATTTTTAATGTAGCGTATCCATTACTTCAAATTAAAGAAATCTTACCTTATCTTATAAATTGCATTCATGACACTGCAAATAAATCAATTTGTTCAATTAAAACATTCAGTATTTTGAAAGGATTCCCTGGCTACTAGTGTATTTCTGTAAGTATTTCTCCATTTTATTTCATACATTATGCCCCATTTGTCTCACCAAAGCAACTCAGGGTGGCAAAATATTTCAAAAATTAAAAAAGCGAAATAAATAATTGTAAGAACATGCAACATATAATCAAAACCAAACCATCAGAGTAATAATAAATCCCAGGGGCTCAACTTACGTATTTTCCAACCTCCATACCAGAGCATTGCCAGGTCTTGAAAGCTTTCTGAAGGCCAGCAGATTCTGATCTTGGGTGACAAGGTGTTCCAGAGGGCAGATGTCATAACAGAAAAAAAACACTTCCTGCATCCCACAATACGCCATTTAATTTAATTGATGGGAACTGAAGCACACCACTGTTGCCAGATATAATAGGGCAGCTAATGGCAATTGGACAGAGGCAGTCCTTCAAGGATCTTGGCCCCATATCTCTATAGGCGACCACCAGTACATTTTAGTTCAACCCAAACCCATTATGGTTGAATAAAGCGCACTGCTGAATAGTTTTTAAAAAAACCCTAACCATTCACAAGCAGTTTGAAACCAATCTATTACAACTTTGCTACCTGCAGATCTTTGCTGACACCTGGGGGGTTTTGTTGATTACTTGTAAATCTGGTGTTCCCAGAGAATTTCATGAGCCCATTCATTCCTTCACTTTCTAGATGATCAACCAAGAATGGAAACGTTCCCCACATACTGAGATGCCACCAGTCATGGAGGATGAGAAGAACGAGAAGCTCTTTACTCCTGGAAATTAATAAATTACTTCTGTCTCCCAGGGCCATGCGGGGAAAAAGGAAGCGATCTTTTAGAAAGAAAAGATGCACCTCTCTTTTTCCAGATATTTTTTTCCCCCGGTTGTAGGAAATGTCCAACAACAGAAGTGAAAGAAAAGCATTTGGGGGAAGGGACTGCAAGGAAGGAGAACACCTTTATTCCTCTCTTCCCGGGCCCATCTACATTTAAAACTGAATTCACTCCACACTTGTGGTTCTTTTTCCCCCCTGGCCAATTATTAAATCTGTGTTAACAATGAACTGTTACCATTTCAGCTAGTTTTCCTGGGGATTCCCTGAAGTATTTATTGCTTGCTAATAATGTATTTTCAGAATACTTCATTTGGCTAGTTCCTGGAATAATTTCAGATATGTTTTCCTTCGAATTCAGTCCCTGAAGTCATGGAAATTTACAATTGTGCCAAGGCAACATTCATACAGTGTATTCTCTCTAATTCAAGTCAGATTGTTTTTGCACATGAAATATTTAAACAAAAACATATACCCATCACACAACTTTCTTTTGGAATAAATAACATTGTGAAAGTAAAGTAATGGAATACAAAATAATAAGCAAAAGTAACTAAAAGCATGTAAATAGAAAAAAATACACTGCTGAATCTAATTATGCCAACATAGTTATTATACCTCTCCATACATTATTTCTACCTACATTTGCATATATTAAAATTTATTCATCCACTTTTTCATTTTTGGTAGTGGACATTCTAACAGGATACACAGATTCCTTGTTTGTTTTAGGAGGGTTTTTTGCTACTTATGTATAACTTGCAATCATTTATATATTTTTTCCTATTAAACATAATTACTTTGGTCTTTGATATATTATTTTTCAAAGAATTACTCTTTGGTAACATACAATCTAATATTTGCTGCAAAATACTGAAGTTCTAACCCTACAAGATGGTAGATATTTATAATACCTAAAAAAACACATTCCCATTCCCAGCAGATATATCTGAAATCTCACCACAGCCATTCCTTATGTATTTTCCATAACTATTTTAATCATCAAGGGGTGTTATACAGCTACTCACTGCTCAGTACATTAAAATTTTGGTTTGGCCTCTTGGGTGCTTTACTTTCATCATATATTCCTCTTATCACATTCATCAATCACCTTCATCTCTATTTGGGTGCAACATTCCATAATTCAAGCCTATCACTTTATCAAACACTTTCTCTAAAAAAAGGAGAATATTGTTCACATTGCAATAATAATAATAATAATAATAATAATAATAATAATAATAATAATAATAATAATAATAATAATAATAATAATAATAATAATAAGAAGAAGAAGAAGAAGAAGAAGAAGAAGAAGAAGAAGAAGAAGAAGTTGGAAGGGACCTTGGAGGTCATCTAGTCCAACCCCCTGCTAAGGCAAGAAACCCTATACCATTTCAGACAAATGGCTGTCCAGTCTCTTCTTAAAAACTTCCAGTGTTGGAGCATTTACCACTTCTGGAGGCAGGTTGTTCCACTGGTTAGTTGTTCTAACTGTCAGGAAGTTTCTCCTTAGTTCTAGGTTGCTTCTCTCCTTGACTAGTTTCCATCCATTGCTTCTTGTCCTGCCTTCGGGTGCTTTGGAGAATAGCTTGACTCCCTCTTCTTTGTGGCAGCCCCTGAGATATTGGAACACTGCTATCATGTCACCCCTCTCTTCATTAAACTACACATACCCAATTCCAGCAACCGTTCCCTATATGTTTTAGCCTCAAGTCCCCCAATCATCTTTGTTGCTCTTCTCTGTACTCTTTCTAGAGTCTCGACATCTTTTTTACATCGTGGTGACCAAAACTGGATGCAGTATTCCAGGTGTGGCCTTACCAAGGCATTGTAAAGTGGTATTAGTACTTCACGTGACCTTGATTCTATCCCTCTGTTAATGCAGCCTAGCACTGTGTTGGCTTTTTTGGCAGCTGCAGCACACTGCTGGCTCATATTTAAGTGATTGTCCACTAGGACTCCGAGATCCCTCTCACAGTTACTACTATCGAGCAAGGTACCACCTATACTATACCTGTGCATTTGATTTTTCCTGCCTAAATGCAGAACCTTACTTTTTTCACAACTGAATTTCATTTTGTTAGATAGTGCCCAGTTTTCGAGTCTGTCCAGATCCTCCTGTATCTTAAGCCTATCTTCTGGAGTATTGGCTATTCCTGCCAGCTTGGTGTCATCTGCAAATTTGATGAGTTCCCCATCTATCCCCTCATCCAAATCGTTGATGAAGATGTTGAAGAGTACTGGGCCCAGAACAGAGCCCTGGGCCACCCTACTACACACTTCCTTCCATGTAGATGCAGTTCCATTGAGGACCACACGCTGAGTACGGCCTGTCAGCCAGCTACGAATGCATCTGGTGGTGATGCTATCTAACCCACACTTTTCTATCTTATCAAGTAGGTTGTGATCTACTTTATCAAATGCCTTACTGAAGTCCAAGTAAATTATATCTACAGCATTCCTCTGGTCCACTAGTTTTGTCACTTGGTCAAAGAATGCAATAAGGTTTGTCTGGCATGATCTGTTTTTGACAAACCCATGTTGGCTTTTAGTGATAACTTTGTTCGCATCAAGGTGTTCGCTGATTTGTTGTTTGATTATCTTTTCCAGAATCTTCCCAGGTATTGAGGTCAGGATGATAGGTCTGTAGTTTCCTGGATCTATTTTTTCCCTTTTTTGAAGATGGGAACTACATCAGCTCTCTTCCAGTCCTCTGGTAGTTCCCCAGTGCTCCAGGATCTTTGAAAAATATAGTTCAGTGGTTCTAAGATCATGTCTGCCAGTTCCTTGAGAACCTTGGGGTGTAATCCATCTGGTCCTGAACTCGTCTAGGCTGGACAGGTGCTCACTTACCATTTTCTTGCCTATCTTAACTTGCATTTCTATTCTGTTTTTTATGGCACTGGTTTTGGTAGGTTGGACTGTTTTTTCCCTTTGTGTAAATACAGATGCAAAAAACGAGTTAAATAGTTCTGCTTTCTCCCTGTTGCTTGTCACCTTCTTGCCACTTTCCCCCACTAATGGACCAATCATTTCCTTAACTTTTTTCTTGTTTCTTATATGTTGAAATGACTTGCTGAAGATCAAAAAAACATCTGCACGTTCTCTGCAAAGCCTAAAGTTGCACTGTTAATTTCCATATTTTGCTCACTGATACCACTCATACCATTTCAGTCAGAAATGTGCCACACAACTTCCCATGCACACTCCACAAATTTATCCTCCTCTAATTTTTCCATGTGCAACAGTTATCTTATAAAGCAATCAAGTAACAGTTACAGTGCAGTATTGCAGGCTAATTCTGCAGACTGCCAGGGGTTCGATCCTCACTGGCTCAAGGTTACTCATCCTTCCGAGGTCAGTAAAATGAGGACTCAGATTGTTGTGTATGTGGGGGGCAATATGCTGACTCTGTAAACCACTTAGAGAGAGCTGTAAAGCACTATAAAATGGAATATAAGTCTGAGTGCTATTCCTACTGCTAATGTCTAATTACTGTAGTATTTCGACGAATAACAGTTTTCTAATTGTCAGACACAGATGGAATCCTTAACACACATTAAACAAGTGCTCAATCATTTATAAGCAAACTCTTGTAGTTATATTAGGAATTAATAATGGTGATCACAGCAGCAACACATACCTACTTTTCTATTTATCACATTCACAGATAGCTCCCCAGCAGCAATTTTTAAAGTGATTCATTCCTTCATGGCACAGGTGTCAAACTCGATCCCGCCATATGACATATCGTGACGTATTGTGATGTTTTTTGCCTTTGCGGAGCCGGGGTGGGCGTGGCCTGTGCATGACACATCCAGCTCATGGGCTGCCAGTTTGACACCCCTGCTTATGGGTCAAGCCACAGTTTCAGCTTTATATCCACTATAACAAACATACTAGACAGTCTTGTCTCAATGTTTACACATTTTCTGTGTGTCTTGGATGTGGAGGAATAAGTTCAACCCTGAAAAGATTGAGCGACTGGTATTTGGACAGCCTAGTCTGGAAATGTTCCTTTGGGATTGGCATGCCAGGAGCATATGACAGTTGTGGCCATCAAGGGCCTTCCACAAATATGTTCATAATTGTACCAGGAGAGCCTTGGCGCAGCTGCTCATGCTTTGGTCATCTAAGACTTGACTACTGCAATGCATTCTTTATGGGGCCACCCTTGAAGATTTTGTCCAGAATGTGGCACAGGCAGCTATGGTCCTGCCATACTATGCCCATATAATACCACTCCCTGACCTACACTGGTTACAATAGGCTTCTGGGTGAAGTTCAAAATGCTAGTTATCACCTACCTTTATAGCATAGGGCTACGTATTTGAGGATCCAGGTCTTTGGTAGCTTCTAACATCCTACATAATTGGGCAGAATCAGAATCAGTATATTTTGGGTGCCATTGATGCCTCAACATTTGACATTTTATTGCTTTATTTTGATCGCATGATTTTGGAGTGCTGTGGAGGATATACATGGCCTCAGGTTCCCATCCCTTCATTAAACCCTTAAGCAGGATTAACATAATGCTATTGCTGAATTATGCAACATACTATGTTTGTATTAGTGAGTTTATTTAAAACATTTATATAGCCATCCATCATATACTAAATTCGAGACTGCTCCCAAGCTTTTAAATTATTTGACCTAATTACCTCTTTCCCCAATAGTGAATAAAGTCACTACTTCTAAAAACAAACAACCAGACCGCTGTTTTACATAAGCCTCTTAGAAGTGGCAGTCCTAAACTAGATCCTTGACTCACAAATGATCAACTACAAATTTCTCCATTACTCCTAGGATATGCCCAAGTTACCCCCACGAGTGTAATTAGCCACAATTTAAGAACACTGCAGTAAGCTACATTATGGTTTAATGTAATTATCTGGTTCACAAACCATGCAATCAATATATTCTTGCAACCTACTGAACACAATTTATCGAAATCCCCCCCATCCTAAGCCTAATATAGCTTGTTGCATTCACTATACTAAAAAATTATAAGCATTAGGCTTAATATATTGGCCAGGTTTGTAGACATCTTTTCCTTCCTTCCTTCCTTCCTTCCTTCCTTCCTTCCTTCCTTCCTTCCTTCCTTCCTTCCTTCCTTCCTTCCTTCTGCTTTTCAGTGTCAAAGGTTCAGTCTAGGTCTAGGCCATGAAGGAAATGAAAAGAGGCCCAGGTCTTAGAGGAAGGTTACTGAATAAAAACTGCTCTGAATATTCTGGAGTTAATAACAAAATAGACTTTGTTGTTTACAAAGCCATTTGATTAGTTTTTGGGGAAAGTCATTAAAAATATTAATTTCAAAACAGTTTTGTCATATCCAAACAAAAAGAAAGGATACTGGAAGGAAAAAAGCAGTGCCAAGTTAGACATGTCTGTGTAAATAATGATAACATATAAACTTTCATTTTGGTGGTGGATGGAAAATATTTTACCCTTAGAAGAAAGGAGAAAATAATTTTGAGCTATCTAAATAAAGTTTCTCAGAAATTTTGAAGACTAAGCTCAATAGCACAATTTGTAAATGAGTTTTACCAAAGTCACTTCAGCAGAGCTAGTCATCTCAAAGCAAAGGTGGGGGGCCATTTTGAATGCTTTCCTCAGCTTCTGTGGCATGCAGGAGGCGCAGTTAGTGACACAATTTTATAATTGAAGTCTGGTGTTTCGTTTCTGTTTAAAATACAAACTAAGCCTATCAAAATCCGTAGGGAATAAAGAGCCCTAGTTTGCATGTTCTTTAAGGAAAACTACAAAATCCATACCTTACTGAGGCTCAAAGGTTTAGTCACCAAATATTGTTCTGGGCTTATTCTGAGTTTTGAAAAATGGAGGTTTGCATGGAGTTCACAAACCAGGGATAGCACATCCCTGCCATAAAGCCAAACAGGGTAAAAGTATCATGCACTGAAGAAAGGGTTGCTGGCTGAGGAATTCTGGGAGTTGAAGTCCACAAGTCTTAAAGTTGCCAAGGTTGAGGACCCCTGGAATAATAGATTACAGGTAGTCCTTGACTTAAAACTATTCATTTAATGAACTTTTGAAGTTACAATGGCACTGAAAAAGGTGACTTATGATCAGTTTTTACGCTTACAACCCATGCCGCTTCCCTGTGTCCACATAATCAAAATTTCAGCACTTGGTAACATATTTATGACCATTGCACTGTCATGTGACCACCATCTGTAATCTTCCTAGCTGGCTTCTGACAAGCAAGGTCAATGGGGGAAGCTAGATGCACATAATGACAGCATGATTCACATAAAAAATGCAGTGATTCACTTAACCATCATGGCAAACTACGGCATAAAATGGGGATCTGATTTGGTTGTAAGTCGAGGGCTAGCTGTATATAGCCAACAGGACTCTTTAAACCAGGGCTCTTCAAACTTGGCCCTTTTATGACTTGTAGACTTCAACATGGCTGGCTGAGGAATTCTGGGAGTTGAAGTCCACAAGTCATAAAAGGGCCAAGTTTGAAGACCCCTGATTTAAACAGTAATGTTTATCAGCAGATCAGATGTTTGTGTCTATTTAGACTGAATTCATACATCACATAGTTATGATTTGGTTTAACTATGCTTTGTCGCCTACTCAACTTACAACAGTTCATTTAGTGACCATTCAAAGTTGCAACGGCACTGAAAAATGTGACTGGTGGCCATTTTTCACAGTTACGACCTTTGTAGCATCCCCATGGTCACGTGATCAAAATTCAGATGTTTGACAACCAGTTCATACTCATGACAGTTGCTTTGTCCCAAAGTCACGTGATCCCCTTCTACGACCTTCTAATAATCAAAGTCAATGGGGAAAAGCCAGGTTTATTTAACAACTGTGTTACTAACTTATCAACTGCACTGATTCACTTAGTAACTGTGGCAAGAATAGTCATAAAATGGGGCAAAACTCACTGAACCAATGTCTCACTCAGCAAGAGAAATTTTGGGCTCAATTGTGGTCGTAAGTTGAGGACTACCTGTAGTCACAATTGGTTGGTTTAATAGGCTAAACCAGGGGTGTCAAACTCAATTTCATTGAGGGCCGCATCAGCATTGCGGTTGCCCTCAGGGGGCCGGGTGGGTATGGCCAGGGTGGGCGTGGCCTACTGGGTGGGCGTGGCTAGAGTGCGTATGGCCTACTGGGTGGGCGTGGCCAGCTCTACATCGTTTGCATCAAGGGTGCCTATGGGGGCCTGGGCAGGAGTGGGACAGATCTGAGGGTCTCTGGCAGAAGGAGGGTCTCTGGGCCAGGGCCAAGGCAGTGGGGGCCGTTCCCTCACTGTTTCCAGGATGGCTTTGCGGGCCGCATGAAACCACTTCACGGGCCGGATCCGGCCCCCGGGCCTTGTGTTTGACATGTCTGGGCTAAACCAACAATGAAAGCTTATAAAGCACCACAGCTGGACTCACACAACATGCTTAGTGACAGTCTTTTCTAGCTGAGAGCTAAGCTTGGTCTTTGAATAATCTGCCAGTCCAAAACAGTAGTTAATAATTCAAGGGCACATACTAAATTCAACTTTATTTCATTTATATTAAAATTTTTGACTTTTAAACAATTTGATAAAGATATTGAAATCAGTAATCGGTATTTGAAACATCATGCCCGTGGCTTTGTCAAATCAAGAAGAATGAGTGACATGGAAAAACAGCTAGAAAATTCAAGCGTTTAAACAAAGATTTGTAATTTGGTAGCAACCTTTCTGAAACAAAGGTGTTTTGCTCATAGTTTCTACTTTCTATTATGTGGAACTGCACACACATGCACTACACAACAACAATAGCTCCAATTTGTATAGCTCCTCTGGAAAATGATTCTGAAATACACAAGGGTTTGTTTAATAGAGATTATTCTGGTTCATGAGGTCAGTGTCTCTGCAATTAACTGCACACTTTATATGTTTAACTCAGAAATGGTCAATTTGTGGTCCTTCACATCACATGAAATAAAAGCTCCTAGCAGTCCCAATCAGAAAGCTTAATAGTGTGAGAAGCTGAAGTTGAATTTCAGAGATATATATCTGGAAAAATAAAAATATCTGGAAAATCCAAGACAGTAACATCCTTCCCACTCCAAAACCAATGGCTGGATCTATTTTGAGACGTTTTGTAGATTGAAAGAACATTTTACTATAATTTTGATGCATTTACACAACTATTTATCTAACCATTGTTTTATGAATGCCCTAAACTAGGATGGTAATAAAACATGAAGGAAATCATCTCTTGGTGGTTTGCTGATGAAATTTAGTTGAGAATTTCTGGTGGTTGTAGGAACTGCAATCAAGGTGTTGAATATAGCAGTCAATTCCTTATACATCTCTAGATTTATAATGATACCAATAAAACTTGTCTCCTACCTGTCCAAGGCAGTGCTGGTAGGCATACTCCTACCAAAGCCTCGCACAGCCATCTGACAAAAATATGGAATGCAATGGAGATTTGCTGCAATAATGGCCAGGGAATCTGAAGGGGTAACAAAAAATCCATTTTGACCTAGAATCATATAACGGTCCTGAAAGAGAAAATAAAATGTATTGGGTAAGGAAAGAGGAAATGAGTAAGTAAAAGAGAATGGCTGGATCTCCTTTTTTTCAATTTCCAGTCTAGCAAGAGGGAGACCCAAGATTGTTATCTGGCTTTAGTGTTTCATAATACTCAGATACATGGCTTGATCTAAAGTCAACAACAACAGTAAAGTTGGACGGGACCTTGGAAGTCATCTAGTCCAACCCACTGCTCAGGCAGAAAACCCTACACCATTTCAGACAAATGGTTGTCCAGTCTCTTCTTAAAAATGTCCAGTGTTGGAGCATTCATAGCTTCTGAAGGCAGGTTAATTGTTAATTGTTGTAACTGTAGAAAATTTTTCCTCAGTTCTAGGTTGCTTCTCTCATTGGTTAGTTTTCATCCGTTGCTTCTTGTCCTGCCTTTGGGTGCTTTGGAGAATAGCTTGACTCCCTCTTCTTTGGGGCAGCCCCTGCTATCATGTCATCCCTCATCCTTCTCTTCATTAAATTAGACATACCGAATTCCAGCAACCGTTCCTTGTATGTTTTAGCCTCCAGCCCCATGATTATCTTTGTTGCTCTTCTCTGTACTCTTTCCAGAGTCTCAACATCTTTTTTAAATTGTGGTGACCAAAACTGGATGCAGTATTCCGAGTGTGGCTTTACCAAGACATTGTAAAGTGCCATTAACACTTCATGTGATCTTGATTCTATCCCTCTGTTAATGCAGCCTAGCACTGTGTTGGCTTTTTTGGCAGCTGCAGCACACTGCTGCATGGAGAACTTGAAGAACTTTAGTTTGCTTGAATAGATTAGGGAAAAATATAATACATATAGCTTCTTTTTTTTCTGAAAACACACTATGTCTTGAAGAATAGTAATATTTTTCTCTTACATTAAGCTTGATTAAGAAGGAAGGAAGGAAGGAAGGAAGGAAGGAAGGAGGGAGGGAGGGAGGGAGGGAGGGAGAGAGAGAGGAAGGAAGGAAGGAAGGAAGGAAGGAAGGAGTAGAGAAGCAGGGAGGGGAAGGAAGGAAGGAGTGAGGGAGGGAGGGAGGAAGAAAGGAAGGAAGGGGGGAGGGAGAGAGGAAGGAAGGAAGGAAGGAAGGTCAGGAGTAGGGAAGCAGAGAGGGGAAGGAAGGGAGGAGGGAGGGAGGGAGGAAGGAAGGAAGGGGGAGGGAGAGAGGAAGGAAGGAAGGAAGGAAGGAAGGAAGGAAGGAAGGAAAGAAGGAAGGAAGGAAGGAGTAGAGAAGCAGGGAGGGGAAGGAAGGAAGGAGAGGAGGGAGGGAGGGAGGGAGGAAGAAAGGAAGGAAGGGGGGAGGAAGAGAGGAAGGAAGGAAGGAAGGAAGGAAGGAAGGAAGGAAGGAAGGAAGGAAGGAAGGAAGGAGATATCTTTTATCAATACTCCTTCATTGGGAACTGCAAAATCAATTTTGAAATTTAATTATTAGTATCTTAAAACAAAGTACAATGTTATCAACTGTTTTCTTTAATTGAACTGTGAAAATTTCCAATAATTATGCTCTATAATACTAGGCAGGAATTGTTCTACAACAATCTTTTCAGCAAAGAAAGGATAAATAACTATATGTTAGGATGAGATAAAGAATTGAATTTAACTGGAAGTACTAAACTTCCTAAAATGGTCACACAATACTTGGTAAAAAGTTCTTCACGCCCTAAACAAAGGAGTTAAAAATGTGCCTCCAAAGTATCTTTTATACTGATTTCTTCATCTGTTTCTTACTGATTAAATCAGAAAAAAACCCTTTCATTGTTCTAGAAAGAACTGGAAATTATTTTGGTAATGACTATGAAGAATGAAAAATGGAAAAAAAAAATACAAGTGAGGTGCGGTATAGAAAAATCAATTTTCCAATTCTAACTGCCAAGCACTTCCAATACTATCAAACAGATGCAAGCATCTGTTTGGAAAATCCATTGTATACATTATGAACTTGAAATGTATATTCTAATACGTTATGAACTTGAAAAATCTATAGTTGATTCTGTGGGAGCAACTAAATGATATATTTTGGAACTCTAAATATTTTAGCACTGAACATCGTTGAACCACTGAATCGTTCATAACAGTGAGGGACTACATAAACTATTAATTTCTCCTGCGTTTAGATGAAAGCCTAATATCTATGTAAAAGATAGAAATCTTTGGACAGTTGTTACTCACTTTCAGCTATGAATTTAGCTTCCCCAAACCTACCCCATCAGCATCAAACGCAGCTCCAAATCCGTACTCTCCTCCTTTCATTGCTTCCAACAAGGAAGTTGCATATGTTAGGTTTGGATCAGGGTGCTGGCCACCAAAATCTTCCAGAGGGACACAATCAACCGCAGAATTAGCCGGTGCTCCCAATTCATCACACAGGATTCTCCGGACATAGGGGCCCATCACTGCAAAAGGGATTTGCCTTCAATTTAAAGACCATTTTCAAATAAATATTCAGAATGAACACCTTTGTGTATTTAAAAAATGGAACCAATTTGCATTAAACAGGGTATTATATAACTCTCTATTAAACAAGACATCCTGCAATTCTCTACAAAAATGCCTCTGTATTTATATGCATATTTGGTCATCTAATCTCCTTTGAAAAGATGAAGGCTATGAAAGATCTGTTCATTACCAAATAATTTAGGGATTATATACATATATACATACATACTATTGAGTAGTGGGTCCGACGCAAGAGAGACGCCAGCCGGTGTGTGAGTTCAGCTCTTTATTGGAAGGGGAAGTGAACTGAGGAATGAGGGCTACCTGGCCTCCTTATATACCTGGCCAGGTAAGCTAACAGCCAATGGGGTTGGCCCTAGGTTTCCCGCCGAAACTGTCCAGGCCAACGCCCCCTGATGGCTGTTGCTATGCAGATGCCTGCATACATAACACCCCTCCCCCCTTAGAGAAGACCCACATAACAACAACAACATGCAACTACTCTAACTATGAGTATATATATAAAAAAAACAGTGGTGTCCTTGTGTGAGGGTCACTTGCACACATAGTCCGACAGGTAGGCTGGTGTCCTGTGTGGACGGGTGGATCGTCTGGGTGTGCTTGGCCCCTGGGCTTGGACCGTGGGTTCCTGAGGCCTTTGTGCAGGGCTGCAAGGAGCCGGCATCAGGAAGTCCTCCTCCTCTGGTCCCTGCCCTGTGACGTCCTCAGCTGGGTTGACCCCTCCTGGAGTGTGGTCCTCCTGTTGATCGTGTGCGTTGAGTTCAGGGACGTGTGTGACGTGCTCAGGGACTCTTCCTCTGAGCTGATCGATGTGTCGCCTTATGCGTCTGTCCCCCTCCACCCCTACAATGTACGAAAGGGGTCCTGTTTTCCCGACCACTGTCCCCGGAACCCAAGGATGTCCAGCCCCATAGTTCCTTGCCCAGACCAGGTCCCCCAGGTTGAGGACCCTGTGTGTGGGTGATGATGGCAATGGTGATGGTAGTGATGCTGGTGGTGATGGTGATGATGGTGATGTTGCCCTTCCGGTTTCGGCTGCTACCCGGTCTGGGTGTAGGCGGTCCAGCTTGGTGATGAGGCGCCGTCCCCATCGCAGTTCTGCTGGGCTCTTGCCGGTAGCCACGCATGGTGTTGTGTGTTGGGCTAGTAAAAATTTGGCCAGTCTGTGGTGCCAGTCCCCGCTGATGATGCGCCGGAGTGTGTCTTTGGTCGTCCTTACCATCCGTTCGGCCTGCCCGTTGGTAGATGGATGGAAAGGCGCGGAGGTGGCGTGTCTAATCCAGTTCGCCTTCAAGAACGCCTGGAAATCAGCAGCAGTAAACTGAGGCCCATTATCAGACACAATTACGTCGGGGAGGCCGTGTGTGGCAAAGAGAGCTCTGAGCACCTGGATTGTCCTCCCCGAGGTCATGTTGGGGACAGGGACTACCTCTAACCACTTGGAGTGACTGTCCACCACTACTAAAAATAGTTGACCCTGGAATGGCCCCGCATAGTCAATGTGAATGCGGGACCATGGCGTGTGTGTGGCCTCCCACCGGTGTACTGGTGCATGTGGCACTTCTGGCCTGGATCTCTGGCACGTATAACAGGCCTTGACCCGATCCTCAACCTCCTTGTCCAACCCAGGCCACCAGAGGTAGCTCCTAGCCAGTGCCTTCATCCTGACCACCCCCGGGTGCCCTTCGTGTAAGGAGTCCAATACCCTGGCGCGTAGTGCGGGTGGAATGATGACCCTGCTACCCCAAAGGAGGCACCCTTTGTGTGTGGAGATTTCATCGCGTCTAATGAAATAGGCCTGAAACTCTGGTCCCGGGGATTTGTCCTGCCACCCTGTGCAAACCCATGAGTGCACCCTGCCCATGATGTTGTCTGTGGCTGTGTGGCTGGCAATGTCCTTGGCAAGAACTGGGCACTCGGGTAGTTCCTGCAGGGCTAGGATCTGTGTGGCTGGTGCTGGGTCTGGGTCGTGTGTGTCTAGGGGGAGCCTACTTAGACCGTCTGCGTGGCCCATCTCCTTCCCTGGCTTGTGTACCAGCTTGCAATTGTATGCTGCAAGGAAGATGGACCACCGGAGCATCCTGGGGGACAGAATCTGGGGGGTTTGCCTGTCTGTGGTGAACAGGCCCAGGAGTGGTTTGTGGTCCGTGAAGACAGTGAACTCCCTGCCATATAAGTAATCGTGGAATTTCTTGATTCCTGCCACGATTGCCAGGGCTTCTTTGTCTATTTGGGCGTAGTTTCTTTCTGCTCCAGACAGTGTCCTAGAATAGTATGCTATGGGGACTTGTGCCCCGTTGGGCTCAAGGTGGCTTAGGACAGCGCCCACACCATAAGGGGATGCATCGCAGGCGATACAAATGGGCTTGGACTCGATGAAATGGGTTACTGTGGACTTGTCCGACAGCAATGCCTTCAGGGCCTTGAAGCTCTGATCATGGGTGGCCGTCCAGGCCCATGTTGCCTGTTTGTCTAGCAGCCTGTGGAGCGGTTCAGCGATGGCTGCCTTGTGTGGGAGGAATGTATGGTAGAAATTCAGCAGACCCAGGAATGCCTGAAGCTCTGCTTTGTTCTTGGGTGTGGGTGCTAGTTTGATGGCCCTCACCTTGGATTCTGTGGGGTGGATTCCCCTGGCGTCTACTCTGAACCCCAAAAATTCTGTGGAAGGAACGCCTATGCTGCATTTTTCCTTTTTGAGTTTGAGGCCAGCTGTGCGCAGCCTTGCCAGCACTTCCCTAAGCCTCCCTGCCAGTTCCTCTGCTGATGCTCCTGCGATCAGGATGTCATCAAAATAGGGGCAGACTCCTGGAATGCCCTTGAGTGTCTTTTCCATAACCTCCTGGAAAATGCCGGGAGCAACGCTGACTCCAAACTGCAGCCTGTTCACCCGGAACGCCCCCCTATGGGTTACTATGGTTTGGATGTCAGCTGTTTCCCTAGTGACCGTGAGTTGCTGGTACGCCTGTGCAAGATCGAGCCTTGCAAAAATGGCGCCGCCTTGGAGGGAAGCGAGAACGTGGCTGACCGCGGGAACCGGGTAAGCGTGCAGGTTTAGGGCGCGGCTCACCGAGCACTTATAGTCGGCGCAGATCCTTATTTCCCCGTTGGATTTGAGGGGGGTCACGATGGGGGTTTCCCACTCCCCTCCATCTACGGGCTCTAAGATTCCCTGGGCCACCAACTTGTCTAGTTCGCGCTCGATTTTGTGTTTGAGCGCAAACGGGACTCGCCGTGGCCGGACCCTAACGGGGAAGACGTTCGAGTTAAGCTTGAACGATATGGGGGCCCCGGTGTACTTGCCTAATGACCCGTCGAAGACGTCGGCGAACTCCCGGCAAACGGCCTCAACGGAGTCCCCCTGGATCCGATGGATCCCGGATACTGAGATTCCCAGGGCCTCAAACCAGTCCAGCCCGACCAGGCTGGCTCTGCGGTCCTCTACCACTACAACGTCCAGGTGCCCTTCGCGACCCTTAAACCCCACTGAAATGGTGGCCTCCCCCTTCACCTTGACCGGCGAATTCTGAAAATCAGTCAGGGTTAATTTAGTAGGCCGTAATTTAATCCGTTGCTTGCTCCGGCTAATTATGTGGTTAAGGGTCTCGTCCGAAATAATCGAGACCGCTGATCCGGAGTCAAGCTCCATGCTGCAAGGGACGCCTTGCAAACGGATTGTTAATCTAATTTAGGTTTGAGCAGCCGGCGGCTACCCGTGTGGTTAATGGCCAGCCGGCTCTCAACATAGCCAATTTTTGTTTTGGTGGGGGCCCCAGTACCTTCGAATGGCGGTTCCTCCGGCTGCAGCTCGTGGATCTCCTCTCAGGGGCGGCGGCTACGGCAGACGGCGGCTATGTGGCCTGTTTTCTTGCAGGCCCGGCACGTGGCGGACCGGAACTTGCAGAGGCTGCGCATGTGGTTCCCACCACACCCTGCGCACCTCTGGGGAACGGCAGTGTTGCTGGGAGGCCTGGGCCTGTCTGGGCGTCTGGCTCGCTGGTCGGGGGTCGACTTCCGCTGGAGGAGGTCGATGCTCAGGTCGTCCTCCTCTGTGGCCCCTTGCCGGTGGACGCTGGTTGCCGGGCCGGTTTCCCTGGCAGGCTTGGACGGCCCCGCAGGCCGCTTCGTGGGCTAGGATGGCGTCCTCGGCTTCCTGGAGAGAGACCTCCTCTCTTTCGAACAGGCGCTCCTGCAACCGCCTGTCGCGTAGGCCGCAAATCAGCCGGTCCCGTAGTCGCTCCTCCAAATTTGTGAACCTGCAAGCGACGGCAGCTTCCCGTAGGGCGGCGAGGAAGTCGGCGCCGGTCTCGTCGGGGCGCTGGTCCCTTTTCTCGAATTGTGACCGTGCGGCCACCTTGGAGCGCCGGGGCCTGAAATGTGCGTTGAGCCTGGCCACGAGGTCTCGGTACGCGACGGTGTTGATGGCCTCCTGGGGGAACAGGTTCACGGCGACTTCCAGCAGCGCTGGTCCCCCAAGGCAGAGCAGGGCGGCCGCCTTTGCACCGTCCTCCGATATCTGATTGAACCGCATGTACAGTTCAACGTGAGCCAGGTAACGGGTCCAGGTTTCGGGGCGGCGGGTCTCGAATTCGTGGGGTTGTCCGGCTCTAGCCATGGCGGCAGTTGGTCGTGGATGTGGCGCTTGGCGTTGCCGGTTCGGCTGGCGGTCGTGGGGGGAAGAAGGAAAAATGCCTTTCCCTTCAGCTCGTGGAGCGTTTCCCCAGTGACTTCAGTTCTTGGTCGGCAGCAATCCCATCCTCGTCGCCACTATTGAGTAGTGGGTCCAACGCAAGAGAGACGCCAGCCGGTGTGTGAGTTCAGCTCTTTATTGGAAGGGGAAGTGAACTGAGGAATGAGGGCTACCTGGCCTCCTTATATACCTGGCCAGGTAAGCTAACAGCCAATGGGGTTGGCCCTAGGTTTCCCGCCGAAACTGTCCAGGCCAACGCCCCCTGATGGCTGTTGCTATGCAGATGCCTGCATACATAACACATACATACATACATACATACTGCATCAGTAAATTAAAGTGCATCAGCAAATTACAGTAAAAACAATAGTAAAACCAAACTAAAATAAATGAAAATAAAAGAGGTTCATTAAGCACATAGAATAGGCTCCTCTTTATTTATTTTTTGTTCTATAGCTACTGCAGAAGGAATACAGTAATTTCACTAAGTGGTAAGAGCAGGGATCTTCAAACTTGGCCCTTTTATGACTTGTGGATGTCAACCCCCCAGAATTCCTCAGCCAGTGAGGAATTCTGGAAGCTGAAGTCCACAAGTCATAAAAGGGCTAATTATGAAGACCCCTGGATAAGAGCCATGTTTGGTTCAGTTTTAGGGCACTTTGGGGAAGTGAAACAAATGTCCGATGCTTCAGTTATTTCTTGCACTTATTTTGTTCTTTATGCTGCTATAGTAGTACAGGTAGGCATTGACTTACAATCATTCATTTGGTGACTGTTCTAAGTTACCACGCATTGGAAAAAGTGACATGACCAATTTTCACATTTAGGACCGTGGCAGCATCCCCATGATCACATGATCAAAATTTGGGCACGTGGCAACTGGCATATACTGTCCAGGGGTCATGTGATCACCATTTGTAACTTTCCCAGCTGGATTCTGACATCATTGGGGGAAGCCCAATGATGATATTAAGATTCACTTAGCAACTGCAATGATGTGCTTAGTAATTGTGGCAAAAAAGGTTGCAAAATGGTGCAAAAATCACTTAACAACTGCCTTGCTTAGCAATGGAAATTTTGGACTCAATTATAAATTGAGGGCCACCTGTAGCAAAACTAAATTGGCAGTTTGTCCACTTTTTAAGCCACACAATTTGGTGACCTGCTAGGGCCACAAATGGAGGGTGGTGGCCCAGATGCACCCCAGTTCGACTACATATGTCATTTCTATGATAAAAAGCCTCAGTCAAAGTCAAACATATTAGCATGGTGATTAATTTAAAGGCAGATTGATTCAGGATTAATTTGTACTCTGAAAATTCCCAAGTGAAAGTCCAGCTATTTTATAAAAGTAGTGAGAACACAGGGCAGCAATACATACCATCTGGTATATATTAATAAATTACAAACTTCATTTGGAAAAAACCCACGAGAATGCTTAAGAAATAGCTGTATAATATCAGATACAAATTAAATATTCTACTAGTGGACATTTTATAGCAATAGTCACATTGAAAGAGTTTTATGTTTTAGCAGGGGAAAGAATGGCCTCAGGAAATGAAAGGAAACTGATTTTTTAAAAAAAGAATTCTGTTCTACTTAAACACCAACATCAAACATAATTAAAGGAAGAGACAGATTTTCTTCCACTTCTGCAAAGAATTTTGTGGCTCTTTGAAAATATCTCCTTTAGCCAATTGCTGAGGGAAATAGCTGGTATGAGGTAATATATCTAAACTCAATTATAGTATCTGCATTTTTGTGGGGACAAGAAAAATTGAATGGCATTTTTCTTAAATACAAATGGAAAACAGGCAGTGGTTGAAATGTGGTATCACTTTGTGTATAAGAATTTAATAGAAGAATGCATTTCAACAATTTATTTGTGGTATAAACACTCTTGGCATATTTAACTTTTCTCAGGATGATAATAATCAATTATTTTAGAACCTATTATTGAAGGTTTTAGAGTAAACTGAAGAAACCAGTTTGTGGGCAAAAGTATATACACTTAAAAATATACTAATGTATTTTTTTAATCTGTCACCTTTGTCCCAGTTGCTTTTGCCACATTTGAAAAATTTGGGTTTCTATGAATTCTTCAACATATAATCCATTAAATGCATTTGTCATACCAAGTAACTATATCACCGTTAAGAATAAATTGTCTCAGCACAGAAGTAGCAGTGTGTATGTGGAGTTGCTGAAAATAGTTCATACCTTAAGGGCTTGGGAGCTAGATTTATAGATAGATAGATAGATAGATAGATAGATAGATAGATAGATATAGATATAGATATAGATTTTTATCTATATCTATATCTATCTATCTATCTATCTATCTATCTATCTATCTATCTATCTATCTATATGGATCTTTGGTCATTCGGGTTTTTCCCCGCGTAGAATTGAAGGTCTACACCTTCAATTCTACGCGGGGAAAAACCCGAATGACCAAAGATCCACATACAAATACCCGCGAAAACCTCAGAAAACATATATATAGTTGATGTCCTTTCGATTCAAAAAGAACAAAGCTATAAATACTTTTCATGAGTTAACTGGAAAAAAACATGTCCTGGACATTCAAGAACTGCTTTTTCTCACAGCCAACTAATATTTTGGTTTTCATCTCCAAAATTAAGTCAGTAGGAAATTTAAGGCACCTCTTTGACTCTGCCCCACTCTCACCATATACATAGCTCCCTTAAGAGCATAAAAGACGGGAGACATTTTGAATACTATACTTAACAGCATAATCATGTGCATTTCTCTGCATTCCCTAAGGATCAGACTCTAGCAAATGTATTTGGAATTATAGCCTGTTATAAATTGATAGTAATTAGTTACTGTATGAGTTTTAAATCTTATTTTCAATATTTTAAAAATCAGTGATTTACATATTGCATTAAAATGGTGCTCTTTACCTCCATTCATGGCATCGATTCTGATCTTAAGTTGGTTGGGCCCTGTTAGCAAGCCTCGAATAGAACTGAAATCAAAGATGGTCCGCAGAAGATTAAGGTAAACTTCCACAGAGTCTACTATCTCAACTGTGCACAAAAGATCAAACAAAGAATGTAAGTCAGGATACTGTGCTTAGTCGTTAAGTACACACCAAATGAAAAATTATTACTACAAAAACTTTTATCACTGAATAAATGAAAATGTATGCCATAAACACTTTGGGAATTAACCTAGCACCTTTATCAAAGATCACTTCTTAATTTGGCAATGCAACAGGGCTAGTATTCTTTCTAGGGTTATCTGAACTATTCAGAGGGCAAAACTGCATAACACTTCAGCAGCAAAATCAGCTTCTGTGCATTTTGTTCATGCACATGTACATGCATGTTCAGTCAACATAGTAAGGTCCTTGGGAATGTTTCACTTTCAAGAATACAATGCTTCACACTTACCTCAGGGTACTTTAAGGGGTTTTTTACTTAAAAGGTTACTTCACAAAATGTCCAACTTAATTTTTTTTTTTGCTCAGTCATAATTTCTATCTGATCTTATCAATTCTGAATATTCTACCATAGTTAGCTTTTTGGGATATTCTAGGAGTAAACAAGAGAATAACTTAAGACATGCTTAATTTATTTATTTATATTTCATATTTCTTAGCTGCCTATCTCCCTCAGACAGGGGCCCTGGGTGGTAATAATGTCAAGACCGATAAAGGCACAAGCAAAGATAGATTTATAACTTCTAAAACTTACTATATTGCTTCCATAACTGTTGGCACACAATAGAATAAAACAAAATATCAAAAAGTCTAGAATAAAACCATGTATTAAAAAGAACTCTATAAAATGACTACAGTATGTGGCTTAGTAACACAATGACCACAAAAATCCATAATCAATTTAGCAAAGTAAAATAAAGGCTGCAGAATGAGAAACTGAAATTTCAACTCGTGCTTTAAGTTTAGGAGTAAAATGCCTGAAGAGAAATATCTAGCATGGGAATATCTAATAAGAAACAGGGAAACAGAAAGATGTTGGTTTGAATTTCAGTCACAGCCAGAATAAGATCATTATCAATATGGTACTGCGTTTATAGTACTAAAATTTATGTGAAACTTAAACAGTTGGGTAACAAGGGAAAAGCCACATTTCCATTGTGGATTTCCTATTTCAGTTCTAAAATATTACCATGCAATAACTTTTTAAAGGACTAACTTTTAAGTTTTAATTGCAATTTTTCCCCAGTATGGAAAAGAATTCAATACCCCGGAAAGGCTTGAATTTATTCTCCAGATCAAACTCTTGTCTTCCCAACCGAGACAAATCAATTCTCAAATCAGGGCAAATGGCATATTCTTCAAGGGTTTTGCTGATCTGATAAATTTTATCAGAAACAACATCTGGAGCTGGACCTGAAAATATAATAAACATAAGCTGTATCAATTCTTGAACATTGCCTCAAAACAAGGTTTAAATGCTCTTAAATACAAAATAAATGTTATATATTATTTATATAGTTTAAATTAACTATATAATATAAACATAACTAGTATTTTAGCAGTGCATGCGTATTTTATTAGAGGTGTTTATGGTCTCTGAAATCTTCAGATTAAATCTGATTGAATGTCTGATGTTGACTCTTCTGAAAAATCAAATTAAACTCCTTGGGTTTAATGTCTCAGCAAATATTAATTAGTAGGAATTTTTTTCAATCTAGTTCAATTATTGGGCCCAGCTTGTTGGGGGCCATATGCTGACTCTGTAAACCGCTTAGATAAGACTGTAAAGCATGTGAAACGGTATGTAAGTGCTGTTACTATTGCTATTATCGGTATGTACAAAATTTTGCAGCCAGTGGGCATATTAGAATTTTGAGAATCTGCAATATTCTCACAAAATGGCCACCATGTCCTATGTGGAGAATAGCACATTTAATTTACCATAGGAAAAACTGGTGGGAATATTCCTTGTCATTCTTTTTTTCCATACAGGATGCATTCTACCAGTTATCATCTATTAACTTTTAATAGTATATCAGATTCCTATTTATTTATAATTAAAAGAATATCTTAGGTAAATGAAATCTAATGAGACAGGAAGCTGTGCAGATGTCAACAGAGGTGTCTGTGGCTACTATATCAGACTGCTTATCTCTGATCTCATGCCTGGAACCAAGAGAGATGAAAACATGTCTATTCAAAGATTTTAATTCCAAAAAACAAATAGTTGGAAAAGTCTACATTGTTTAAATATACTGTATTTAAATCTAAGATGTCTTATGATGGGTAGTTGGATGGCTGGACAGACAGAAATAGACAGACATTATTTTTTAAATTTTTATATGGTGAACATAATAGGCATATTTCTTTTCAGATGTTTGGGTTTTTTCTAACCCAACCCCCCCGAGTTTGTAATAAGATGCATCACTACAACTCTTACCTCCATTGGCAATGTTAAACTTTACTCCAAATTCTCCTCCAGGTCCTCCAGGACAGTGACTAGCTGTGAGAATAATCCCCCCAGCAGCTTTGACCTTTCTGATAATGCAGGACGCAGCAGGAGTAGATAAAATGCCATTTTGCCCAATAATCAATCTTCCAATCTAAATGCCAGTAAAAAAACAATGTCAGAGGTGGTTGAAGGCACACCATTCATTTATTGAAGATTATGTCTATTTGTAAAAAGAGACAGCTTAGTTCCAAATATAATCATACTGGTTGACATCCAAACTGCACAGCCAATATTTTGAGTCATTGATCCATGATAAAAAAGCAAGGATTTTCAACTCTGATTCAGTGGTGGGATTCAGCCAGTTTGCACCACTTTGGCAGAACTGGTAGCTAATTTTTTGTTGCCCAGGCCCAGAATGGACTTCCAGAAACAGCATCCACACAGAGAACCAGTTGTTCACATGTTTGAATCCCACCACTGCTCTGATTGTGCTGATGAATAAAGAACACATATATGTAAGTTTTATCCATGGATTGCTGCTATACATCTGCATCTATTCCATAGTGTTCACTTGCCTTCCTGTTCCCTTATATCTTAGTCTACAGCAAGATTACTCTATGTGCCATCAAATGGTGTCATAAATTATAGCAATATGAGAAACCTTTCATTATAACCAATATCCATGATGCACATTCATCAATATGTCACACAGAAATGTTAGAACAATTATTTATGTCATGTTATAAAATACAGATTGATAACCAAGAATTTGTTTTTATTAAGAAGAATATCTTAATAAAGACAGTCAGTGGTACAGCTTCACTAAAGTTTGGGAAAAACAGAATTGGTCACACATGATAATCAAAGCTGAAGTCTGTAATTTTGTCAATGGAAGTCATTAGAAATCAACTAGGCTTCATCAATATGCAGGAATCTGAAACATGTGAGTTCAACTGTAGGCTTAGACCTTTAATAGGCATGAGAAAAGACAGCAACTGTCATTCATGGGAGCCCTTAGCAGGATCAAAGAATGACTGATAGCTAGGACCCAGAGTCATATTTCTGTGTTAAAAATAAAGGCCAAGAATACAGTGCATTTCCGAACACTCTGGCTTGCTGTGTGGTACTTGCCAAAATTAGTGTGAATCAAGAAGTAAACCCCATGCCATTCTTACAGCATGACATAATTTTGGGTATGCAGTTAATAATAATTTGCTCACTGTGTTTAATGTAAGCAAGCAGCCTTTAATTGAACTATACTTTTTTTTTCTTCCTTTCAATTGTGCCCAATTCTCAGAGACTCCTTGGACAAGTCCCTACAGTTTTCTTGGCAAGGTTTTTCAGAAGTGGTTTGCCATTGCCTCCTTCCTAGAGCTGACAGAGTCTGACTGGCCCATAGTCATCCAGCCAGCTTTTTGCCTAAGGTGGGACTAGAACTCACAGTCTCCTGATTTTTAGCCTTATGCCTTATTGAATACATCAAACTGGCTTTCTGTACTTTCATAGTGTTATTCTAATACTATTTGAGTTTAATATAGGAGTAACTTCAGAGGCAAATATCCTATTTGCTATTTGGCACTATAACATAAATTGACAAGAGCAGAAGTTAGTAGAAGTACTTCATTACAATTAAAGACCAGCTCAAATGCAGAAGAAAGAATTATGAGACAGGAAATAAAAAATGCAGTAAAAGACAATAATTATGATATTGAAATTGGTTGAAGTATGGTATATTTAATAAATAGTAAAACAAAATCTTGCTAAAAGAAATAAAATTATAGTGACTAGATAATAACAATTGTAAATAAAATAGATCCAGGTGAATTGGAAGCCTGATTAGATGTGGTATTATTAGGTATCTTTACCATGAGAGCAATGATAAATATAAATATAAAAAATGTGGATTAATAGGTCAAAGTCTCTTTCATCACAGAGACAACGTTTTTGTTTAGATATCTCAGGATAGCCGAAATTTTCCCCTCAAAAACAACTGTTGGAAGAACATTAACTTTTCTCAGGTTAGAGCTCTTCTGAATTTAGGAACCATATTTGACTTAAGTATTTAGTTGGCTTGAAAAAGGAAATCATCTTTGATAGCCAGTTCCTTGGCACACTATTTAAAGGCAGCCATTGCATGTTCACACATACCTCAGGATTGCTTTAAGGAAGAAACCAAAGCACTTCAGTTTCATGTGCGCTGTCATAGATGAAACCAAGTCACTTAAACACAGACATGAAAATCAGAGACATTAATCCCCTGATGTAAAATGTGAAAAAAAAATATTTTTTAAAAAAGTAATTTTAACCAGTAAAAATGATGCATAACCAAATGTTAGTTTACATTTTGGTCACATCAGCCTCATGATTTAAGTCCATGTTGGGAACACAAACCCATGTCAAACATGGGGTCCGCGGTCTGAATGTGCCCCACGCAGGCCACACCCACCACAGCCCCGCAAGGGCAAACAAGTCCCAATACGTCACGATACAGCCTGCGATGAGATCGGGTTTGACACTCCTGCATAGGATCTGAAATATATTCTTTAAAAATCTCTAAAGGAAGTGAAGGACCTACGTATATGGTCTCAATTGGGCTCTGAACAAAACTGTTGCACTCTAGCTGAAAATACCTATGAATAATGCACTGCTGGAGTAATACAAGGACTGCAACCTGTTGCTGACCTCTGTTGCTAGAGACAATGTACTCTAAGTGTGCCATGCATGAAACACTATTCCTATATATGTAAAGAACTAAACTTCTTAAAATTGGATAAGCATGTATTTTAGGGCACTTATATTATGTTCTGTATATACACCAACATATTCTTTTCTATTGTACCAATATTTTAGGTTTTGCATAATTAATGTTGAGTGCTTCTATCTTGCAATATGCAGCTAAAGGGGTCAGCAACCTGAAACAGTGAAAGAGCCACTCGGAACCGGTTCCCTCACAAAAGGAAAAACTGGGAGCCGCAAAAAAATGTGTGCACATGCGCATACATGGGTGCATGCGCAGAACAGGGTTTGACTGAAGAGTGGAGCCAAGGCGAGATATGCACCTACCCTGCATATTTGAATTGATTGGTTGAACTTTTTTAGTCCCACTTTTTTTGGGGGGGACTGCACATGGCAGAGGACTGGGAGCCGCAGGAGACAGCTGAAAGAGCCTCATGCGGCTCCAGAGCCGCGGGTTGCAGACCTGTGGCTTAGACCAATTGGTATCTAAGATAATAGCATCCACCTAACTTTTAAACTAGAATTCTCACTAAGTTTTATATAAGAAGAAGCAGGCATCTTTCATTCTTAAGTTTGCACTATGTGTAGCAATAAGTGCAAAAGTGATTCTGAAATTGTTAAAAGCTGCATATTGTGCAGATCCCAACTTAAAAGTAGATGTTGCAAAATAAGAACATGATCTAATACTGAATGTCCAGTTGTAAAGCATTCATGTTCTTCAACTGAAACATTTTCTGATTTGATCCATTCCAAGCATTTATTGTAGAACTGCCTAGCTGTCTGAAAAATAAGAAACTTGAATTTAAATGATTTATTTTTTGAAAGAGGAAAGCATGTTATTCAGAGATTATTGAAGAATACAGCATATATGCATATTAAAGAGTCCACCATGGTTTTCTTTTTTTCATTACTAAAATGCAAGTAATCTACTATGTTGAATATCAAACCAGCTAAGAAATCCTACTTAGAGCTCTCTCTGATTTCTAAAACCAGCTCTGGGATTCCTTTTACCCCTAGCTGGTATGTAATCAAGTCTTCAGAGATAATAATTTTGTCACAATACCAGTCTCCCTATGGTGTGCAAAACAACAGCATCACCATATATGGAGTTCAAGAATGTGGCTTAGCGCCCTTAACATAGTGAGAACTTAGCAGATTTTGATGAGTGACGTTGAACCTGAGGTTTCCTCCCAGTGCTACAGCTGAAAAAAAGGAGTGATCTACATTCTCTCTGCACATCCAAACATGTATGTGGATGGGTAACTATAATTAATTTTAAACTGATGCTTGTTGCGCACAAACTGAGAACTCTTTGCTTGTTGGAGGGAGATGGGTGATGCTCGTCTCTGTGTCTATGTGGTATTTTATCCACCAAAAAATGTAGAAGAGAACCTCTCATCAATTAGAAATTCAAAAGAGGTTTATGAGAGATACTGTGGTGCATTTCCTTGATGTAGCATAAGCCAAAGACAAAGCACTGAATCATGGTCATCTAAAATTCATCAACACATCCAGGTTATAAAAACCTTCATTTAGACATTAAACTCACTGAGTGATCTTGCATGTCTTAATCTATATTTTACCTCGGAGGTCCCAAACCTTTTGGGCACCAGGGACTGGTTCCATGGAGAAAGGTTTTTCCATGGATCGGACAGTGTGTGATTTTGTGCGCTGCCTGCATCCTACAGATGAGGCTTTGCTTGTTTATGCGGACTGGTTGCTGGCATGCTGCTGCCTGGTACCGGTCCACGGACCAGGTGTTGGGGACCCCTGCTTTACCTCACAAAGTTGTTAGATGAAAATAAGCTTCAAAATTCGTGGGAAAATATTATACAAAAACATCATACAAAAAAATATCACCAATGCAGAAGGGCAATTTCTTTTTCCCTCCCCCGCTTTCCTTTTTTTTTTAATTATCTGAATGCAACTTACATAGATTATTTTTAAGCTCACTCAGAAAAAAGGACCCATCAAACATTCTTAATACACTAGATAAGAACAGATTTTCAAGTGATTACCAATAAGAAACATAAAGGACAGAAAAATAAATATGTAAAACATTTATATTTAATTGATAATAAATTGATCACTAGATAAATTGTTCTTCAAAGCCTGATGCCTCCCACATGTGTTGAAGCACAGTTTCAAATGCAAGAAGGGCTGTCTGAGGATAAGAATAATACGTACATGTGTATATATGTACAGATTGCCTTTGACTTGCCACCATTTTTTAGCAACTGTTCAAAGTTACAATGGCATTGGAAAAAGTGACTTATAGTTCTTGCACTTACGACTGTCCTAGCATCCCCAAGTTCATGTGATCAAAATCTGGGTACTTGATAACCAGCATGTATTTGCGACTGCTGCAGCATCATGAGGTCATGTGACCTGCCATTTGTGACCTTCCCAGTTGGCTTCTGACAAGCAAAGTCAATGTCACTTAATGACCATGATTCACTTAACTACTGTGCAAAGACTTTGCAAAATTGTGTACAAAGTTCCTTAACAACAACCTTGATTAGCGACAGAAACTGTGGTTCTAATTGTGGTCGTAAGTTGAGGATCATCTGTAGTGCATGTAAGACTACAGTGGGGACACCAAATTGAGGAAGACTGCCATAATCAAGCTGGAATGAGTTAAATGAAGTGCTGCAAAAGCATAATAAACTGTATGAATATTTTGGAATGAAATACAAAGCAAGCGCAGCTTCAGATTCTTTTCTCTGAAGAGTGAGTTCATCTTTTCCCCCTTGCTTTAATAGTCATGCATAAAATGAAAACCATACATCTCCTTGAGAAAGAGCTAAACTAAAAACAATAATATTTCATTTTTAAAAGATGGTATTAATGTAACAGTAAATATGTACATTTTAGTGAGAGATAAGCCCCTTATGACTTACAGCATGCTTTGCAAACAAGACTTGTCATTTCTACCTTATTAGAAACAGTCGAGATTTTCCAAATTCCCTTTAAGTCATCTTGTTCTTCCAAATGTTCCTTTTTAAATTTTACTTATTAGACGATGTGGAACTATTCCAGCCTGATGGAACCGAGAAGCAAAATTCCACTGGGACTTCCATTACTAGCAATTCAAGGAAGGAAGGAAATTGTATTTCTTGACTTTATGAGGCTGCCACCACCTCTGCTACTGTTTAAATGGAATTGAAATGGATAAGGAAGAGTTTGGAATGACTAACAGAACGTTGTCAGAGTCTAACTCTAATCAGAGAACAGGGGAGAAACTCTTTCTCTGGTACAAACTTTTTCAAATCTCTAGAAGCGTGCGCGAGTAGGCCACATTAGTAGAACTTTTTAAAATAAAACTTTTCAGGGCATTCTAACTCTTTCAAAATTTGACTTAAAATAAAATTATATGCACAACCATTTGGGAGCATTTTTCATCCTTTTAAAGACTTCTTTATGCTTGTGAAGCTGGTTTTGAAACCATGTCCCTTATTTCTAGTTGATATTATATAGGCTTCTCTTCACTCAGCCTTTTCTGCCAAGGGGAAGTGCCAATGCTAAAAAGATGGGAACAGATTGCCACAAACTCTTGGTTAATCTTTCCAGTTTTGGTTTATGTAGATGTCTTGTAGAACAAAACATATTTACACTGCACATATATACAAATTCAACTTTTGATCCAATCTGCTTAAAAACATTCAAGCAATTAATAAAATAACAGGTCATACAATTTTGATAAGTTAATAAAAATGTAAGAGTTGAAAAGAATAGAGGATGAGAGAAAGTCAATCGTATTGGCTTAAATTTTGTTAAGGAAAGATGGAATAAAAATACAAAATAAATACTGAATAACCACTAGAATCAGCCACTATCACATATTATTTTACTGAGAATTGCAAATACATTTGTAAATTAGGTTTGTTATTTAAAGTGCACTGTGGAGTAGCTTTTTTATTTATGCAAAGCAGAGAAAATCATTACAGGGCATTGTGTGACATGTTTTACACATAAACATAGTTAACAATCCAGTTCAGACCCAAGTAACCAGAAAGCGATGCAGATTGTTAAAATTCACACTGTACTGATGTTGCCAAACGACAGGCACAGAAATCATGCAATAGACTGTACATATCTGCACAAGACTACATGCACCTCAAATGCATCAACATTTTGTACAGATTTTATGTGGTTTGTTCGTATACCACTCTTCAGACACTACTGATAATCTATACATAACAAATAAATAACAATGAGCCAGTTTGGCCTAGGGTTAAGGCACTAGGCTACAACACCGGCAACCATGAATTCTAGTTCCATCTTAGCCATGAAAGCCAGCTGGATGTCCTTTGGACAGTCACTTTATCTCAGCAACTCATTTCACAGGGTTGTTGTGGGCAAAATAGGAGGAGAAAGGTATGCTGAATATTGAGTTATTTGTAAATTAAGGCAGGAGATACTGTATCTGTATATATACATATATACACACATACACACACACAATCAGTCAATCAATAAATGTCTGGATTGGAATGACAATACTCTAGACAATATTTCCTTTAATATAAGAATGTATCAGCGGAATTTGAGTGCTGTTTCAAGCTTTGTGCACCAAATTAAATGTCCTAGTCCAAAAGAGAATAGAGTCACCATCCAAAGGGATGCAGCTAGAGTTAATGCTTTTATTTTAACTTAAGCTAATATTTTTGTTTTGTTTTGTTTTGTTTTGGTAGTGGTGAGTTTGGAATACCAAAACTACATTACCAAAATTGCAACTAATAGGACACTATGACCCCAAGACTCGAGTCGCCTCAAATCGTGAGATGGGCGGCATATAAATTTAATAAACAGAAATAAAAGACTCTTTTCTGCAACATCACAAACCTTTTGCTAACAAAAGACAGTAGACCTAAGCACAAGGCTGGAAAGGCAATGAGGAGTAGGGAGGCTGGCAGATAGGAGAAGCAAAGGATGTGGGAAATGCACCAGAGGTGAGTTCAGCGTTAGAAGGAAGCCAGAAATGCAGTGGAGAGCACAGCCATGAATACATATCTGGGAAGAATGTTTGAAGGTAAGGAGACTATGGGGAAAATCAAATAGGTCCTGCACTTAAGGAATGGGACTGGATGGAACATTCAGACTTTTGGCCAGAATCAGGAAAGTTCTAATGTATTTCAGATATGTATTAATATATAGAACGGGAAATTTTCAAACTGGGTTGAATGCCTCTCTATCTGGTGAACCGAGGTCAGAGTGGAGGCACTGGCTAAAGATGCAAAGTGAAAGCATAATCTAAAACTGAAGGGAGACAACTTCACAATGAGATTGTTGATCATTCCTATCCCCACTAGAGCTTCCAAGAATACAGCATTCTATACAAAACATAATTTCCTATCCTTATCTTAATGTTGTTGTTGTTAGCTGCGAAGTCGTGTCCGACCCATCGCGACCCTATGGACAACATTCCTCCAGGCCTTCCTGTCCTCTACCATCTTCTGGAGTCCATTTAAGCTCACGCCTACTGCTTCAGTGACTCCATCCAGCCACCTCATTCTCTGTCGTCCCCTTCTTCTATTGCCCTCGATCTTTCCCAGCATTAGGCTCTTCTCCAGTGAGTCCTTCCTTCTCATTAGGTGGCCAAAGTACTTGAGTTTTAGCTTCAGGATCTGGCCTTCTAAAGAGCAGTCAGGGTTGATCTCCTCTAGGACTGACCGGTTTGATCGCCTTGCAGTCCAAGGGACTCGCAGGAGTCTTCTCCAGCACCACAGTTCAAAGGCCTCAATTCTTTGGCGCTCAGCCTTTCTTATGGTCCAACTTTCACTGCCATACATTGCAACTGGGAAGACCATAGCCTTGACTATACGCACTTTTGTTGACAGGGTGATGTCTCTGCTTTTTAGTGTGCTGTCTAGATTTGCCATGGCTTTCCTCCCCAGGAGCAAGCGTCTTTTAATTTCTTGGCTACAGTCCCCATCTGCAGTGATCTTGGAGCCCAGGAAAATAAAATCTGTCACTACCTCCATTTCTTCCCCATCTATTTGCCAGGAATTGAGAGGGCCAGATGCCATGATCTTGGTTTTCTTAATGTTAAGTTTCAACCCAAGTTTTGCACTCTCCTTCTTCACCCGCAACAAGAGGCTCTTTAGTTCTTCTTCACTTTCTGCCATTAGAGTGGTATCATCTGCGTATCTTAGGTTGTTGATATTTCTTCCGGCAATCTTAATTCCAACTTTTGATTCATCTAGCCCTGCCTTTCTCATGATGTGCTCTGCATATAAGTTAAATAGGCAGGGCGACAGTATACAGCCTTGCCGGACTCCTTTCCCAATTTTGAACCAATCAGTGGTTCCGTGTCCAGTTCTCACTGTTGCTTCTTGATCCGCATATAGGTTTCTCAAGAGACAAATAAGATGGTCTGGTACTCCCATCTCTTTAAGAACTTGCCACAGTTTGTTATGATCCACACAATCAAAGGCTTTAGCATAGTCAATGAAGCAGAAGTAGATGTTTTTCTGGAACTCCCTAGCTTTCTCCATGATCCAGCGTATGTTGGCAATTTGATCTCTAGTTCCTCTGCCTCTTCGAAATCCTGCCTGCACTTCTGGTAGTTCTCGATCCACATACTGCTGAAGTCTAGCTTGTAGGATTTTAAGCATGACTTTACTAGCATGAGAAATGAGTGCAATGGTGCGATAGTTTGAACATTCTTTGGCACTGCCTTTCTTTGGAATTGGAATGTAAACTGATCTTTTCCAATCCTGTGGCCACTGTTGAGTTTTCCAAATTTGCTGGCAAATTGAGTGTAGCACTTTTACTGCACTGTCTTTTAAGATTTTGAATAGCTCAGCTGGAATACTGTCACCTCCACTAGCTTTGTTGTTGCTCAGCTTTTCTAAGGCCCACTTCACCTCACATTCTAGGATGTCTGGCTCGAGGTCAGTGACCACATCATTGTGATTATCTGGGACGTTAAGCTCATTCTTGTATAGTTCTTCTGTGTAATTTTGCCACCTCTTCTTAATCTCTTCTGCCTCTGTTAGGTCCCTGCCATTTTGGTCCTTTATCATGCCCATTTTTGCATTAAACGTTCCCTTCATTTCTCCAATTTTCTTGAAAAGATCTCTGGTCCTCCCTATTCTATTATTTTCTTCTATTTCTTTGCACTGTTCATTTAAGAAGGCATTCTTATCTCTTCTAGCTATTCTCTGGAATTCTGCATTCAATTGGGTGTATCTTTCTTTTTCTCCCTTGCCTTTCGCTTCCCTCCTTTCCTCAGCTATTTGCAAAGCTTCCTCAGACAGCCATTTTGCTTTCTTGCATTTCTTTTTCTTTGGGATGGTTTTGGTTGCTACCTGTTGTACAATGTCGCGAACCTCTGTCCATAGTTCTTCAGGCACTCTGTCTATCAGATCTAATTCCTTAAATCTATTTGTCACCTCTACTGTATATTCAACAGGGATATGATTTAATTCATACCTAAGTGGCCTAGTGTTTTTCCCTACTTTCTTCAGTTTAAGCCTAAACTTTGCAACAAGAAGCTCATGGTCTGAGCCACAGTCAGCTCCTGGTCTTGTTTTTACTGACTGTATAGAGCTTCTCCATCTTTGGCTGCAGAGCATATAGTCAATCTGATTTCTGTGTTGACCATCTGGTGATGTCCATGTGTAGAGCCGTCTCTTGGGTTGTTGGAAAAGAGTGTTTGCTATGACCATCGTATTCTCTTGACAGAATTCTATCAGCCTGTGCCCTGCTTCATTTTGCACTCCAAGGCCAAACTTGCCTGTTATTCCAGTTATCTTTTGGCTTCCTACTTTAGCATTCCAATCCCCCATGATGATAAGAACATCATTTTTTGGTGTTAGTTCTATAAGGTGCTGTAGTGCTTCATAGAACTGGTCAATTTCATCCTCTTCAGCACTGGTGGTTGGGGCATAGACCTGGACTACTGTGATATTGAATGGTTTGCCTTGGATTCGAACTGAGATCATTCTGTCATTTTGAGGATTGTATCCCAGTATTGCTTTTCCTACTCTTTTATTGACTATGAAGGCTACTCCATTTCTTCTTAAGGATTCTTGCCCACAGTAGTATACCTGATGGTCATCTGAATTAAATTCACCCATTCCTGTCCATTTTAGTTCGCTGATACCTAAGATGTCAATGTTCAGTCTTGTCATCTCTTGTTTGACCACGTCCAGTTTTCCTTGATTCATGGATCTTACATTCCAGGTTCCTATGGAGAAAAAATCTTTACAGCATCGGACTTTCCTTTCACCACCAGACATATCCACAGCTGAGCGTCCTTTCGGCTTTGGCCCAGTCGCTTCATTCTTTCTGGCGCTACTAGTACTAGCCCTCTGCTCTTCCCCAGTAGCATATTGGACGCCTTCCGACCTGAGGGGCTCATCTTCCAGCGTCATATCGTTTTGCCTTTTGGTACTGTCCATAGGGTTTTCATGGCAAAGATACTGGAGTGGTTTGCCATTTCCTTCTCCAGTGGATCACGTTTTGTCAGAACTCTCTGCTATGACCTTTCCGTCTTGGGTGGCCCTGCACGGCATAGCTCATAGCTTCATTGAATTACGCAAGCCCCTTCGCCACGACAAGGCAGTAATCCATAAAGGGGCCTTATCTTAATAGAAGCAGGAAAAAAAAAAAAAAAAAAAAAAAAAAAATTGGCCAAACCTGGAAGGCTTAACATGCAGTAGATGTTAATTAACTGTTCCATCATACTGTACTACTAACTTTACAACTGCTATATAATCAGTTGTTTTATTATATTAAAAAACCCCAAGAGTTTATCCATTGAGAATGTGACTACTCAAATGTTTTGTACTTCTAAGTATTAGAAGCATTTAAGCCGTGAACATATTCAACTTTCTTCACATGGATCCCTTTGGCTATTAAAATAACTCTCCCTTACTTTATGTAGTGTATCACCAGGATGGCATCCTCAATTTTAAAAAAAGTGTCTTGCTGGTTTGTGGGCTTTGAACGCAGACAGGATCTGAAAGACTAAGCCATCTGTTGAAAAATCTGACAAGACTGTGCATTTTGGTTGGACAATTCTGTAGAATATCATGAAGCACAACCTGTTCTTAAATATTTTTCTACAACTTTCAACTTTTGAAAACATTCTTAAAACAATAACAAAAATGTATAGATTTTAAACACACTGGTGAACAGACATTTACAGCCTAGCTCTGAGGGTTTTTTAATGTGCGAAGGAGCTCTTAAACATGCAACTCCTTTTCGCAAATCGTAGAAGCATATTTCTCAAAGGGCTATATTTTTTTCTTTTAACAAAAATAAAAATGAGCTGAAGAGACTGGGACAGATGGGCGAAATTGTTCAAGGCATACTTGACCAGCATGCCTAGAATGTGTGAGCTCAAAAACCCTATACATTCAAATAATGCATTGTTTTAAATTCTCTGGGCCTTGCCTTAAAATTAAAGTGACATAGTTTATTTTAAAAAAGGCTAACTCTTAAAATGCCTTGACTTTTAATACATTTCAGTGGAATGTAAAACTATTTCTGTTTATCAGTATTCAGTCAAAGCACTACAATCAGAATTGTAATGTCACATATATAATTTAAAAAATATAAAACACAGTCACATAAAATTCTATATGAATGACCTATTTAGGAAAACTCTAAGATTTGCTACTTCAACCAACCTGTTTCACAATTGTCATACATTTTAATCAATAAATTAACTTTGATATATACATAGACCAAAAGATTACATCTCAGATGCTGCCGAGTTCTTGTTTTTGTATTCCTTACATATTCTTCATAACGGCCAAGTTCATATCACTTAATGTGGCTTGTTTAAAGAAGCTTCTTGGATGAGAAGCAAAATGTTTTTTTTAAAAAAACACCCAAGTTCAGTTGCCTTTTGGAAAAGCACTTTTGGGACAACCATGATCTGGATTGAGAATCTCCATAGACATTATCCATTTTGGTTTTTCATGGCTTACCTTACCTTATTTTTCCCCCCTTTGCTGTGCATTTTGGAGCCTCCAAGTTAAATATTCCAAATTGTTGATATTAAAAAACACCTAACCTTTTTCTCTGTTGTATCACATCAGACTTAACCTTCCCCAAAGATATGTTACGTGAACAGATCAGAAAACTCTATTGTAATAATAATGGCTTACCTTACTGTGTGAAACTGGCCTACTGTAATTTAATCAATAATCCACAATTAAGAAAAACACTGCTTAATGCAATGTATGAACCAGCTAATGTTTTTCCATTATAATCAAATACTGTAGTGCACTGAAACTGAAAGTAAGCTGTCTTATAGAAAATAACTGTATTTTTAATGCTTCTGGCTTATAACTGTCATTACTGGCAAATAGTCAAATAAGAGGCATGTTTTTTCCCTTACAAAACATGTTCTTCAGCTCTTTCCCACATTCCAGAACTAAGAACAGATTGTTTCCCTCACTTATATTTTTTCCTCAGCAAAATTAACAAGATTAGATTAAAAGAAGAAAGTCTCAACATTCATGACAAGACATATTTTTCAAGAATATAACGAACATTTATCTAATTCTGTATTATGATGGCATTTGATAAGGAAATGGTTGTGAAGCCAAGTCACTGTGATGTCAAAATAGCAGCACTATAACCTGCAGTTATGAGAAAATAACCAGAAGGAAATTATTATTATTACAATATAGTCTTCTGATCTGTTCACGTAACATATCTTTGGGGAAGGTTAAGTCTGATGTGATACAACAGAGAAAAAGGTTAGGTGTTTTTTTTAATATCAACAATTTGGAATATTTAACTTGGAGGCTCCAAAATGCACAGCAAAGGGGGGAAAATAAAGTGCTGATACTGTACAGTATGGACAAAATATCCAAGTAATTGGAGGGGATAAAGAAAGAATCTACTACTGGAACAACTATATGCTGTGTGGGTGATCAATTATATCCTAGGCAAGCTAAAATATTTTTCAGGAATTATTCCAATCAGAACTCACAGGGCTCTTTCTCACTGCTGAATTAATATGCTCTCCAGCAGTTTTTTAGTCAGCAAAACAATATGTCAGCACAATGTTGACTGGCCCCATTCAGATCCCCATTCTACCATAAAACAATGTCACTGGATTGCCCTATCCTTATTTATTGTGTACCAGGTTAAGGCAAGGGATTGATGGATTCTCATTCCTCCAAGTGTTAATTGTAGGCCATCAATCACTCTCCCTAAGTGGGTGTAGTGAGTATAGACCAGGGGTCAGCAACCTGAAACAGTGAAAGAGCCACTCGGAACCGGTTCCCTCACAAAAGGAAAAACTGGGAGCCGCAAAAAATGTGTGCGCATGGGCGTACATGCGCGCATGCGCAGAACAGAGTTTGACTGAAGAGTGGAGCCAAGGCGAGATATGCACCTACCCTGCATATTTGAATTGATTGGTTGAACTTTTTTAGTCTCACTTTTTTTTTGGAGTATACATAGCAGAGGACTGGGAGCCGCAGGAGACAGCTGAAAGAGCCGCATGCGGCTCCGGAGCCGCAGGTTGCAGACCTGTGCTATAGACAATAGCTTAAACCGATGGGTTCTAACTCTTCTGTACAACAAGGATTTGTTCTCTATTTACTGTATAAGGAACCCATGCAAGACCTGAGAAATCCTATGCAAAGCACCAATCAGGCATTATCAAGGGGATGACTCTGAAGCCCAGGCCAAATTGGACACGGAGGACCAAACCCAGCAACCAGCCAGAAAGAAGCATAAGTACAGCAACCTAAAGTGACAAAAAATAACTGGAGAAATCCCAACCCCTGACCACACCAGCAACCAAATGGTCAGTGAAGGATTACAAACTTTAGCCATTAAAATTATATAAAATATAAAATTTAGACCTGAAAGAGTGAAGGATGCCTGTCAGGGACGGGAGCTGGGAATGAGGCTAGCAGTGAAAAATTAACATAAAGACATGACAGAAAAAAACATTACGGGGGGGCATGTTTGTGTCTTAATCAGGAGCAAAAGACAAAGAGACATCAGATAAGATAAGATAAGATAAGATAAGATAAGATAAGATAAGATAAGATAAGATAAGATAAGATAAGATAAGATAAGATAAGATAACCTTTGTCATTTTTTTACTGTGGGCACAATGGCACACATCAAAAATGAAATTTAGTTGCCCGCTCTCAAAGTGGAACACATACATGACACACACCTAACCATACTATATACACATATGTATAGACTCACACCCCTACATATACATAACAAAAATATTAAATACTGTCCATCTTGAATATATAATGGAAGGAGGAAGCTTGAGAGTTCACAAGGTTAATGCTGTATGGAATGAAACTATGGCTGAATCTGGGTGTTCTGCTGCGGATACCACGAAGCCTCCTCCCAGAAGGTAACAAGGAAAACAGGTCATGAAGAGGTTGTGTAGTGTCCCAGATAATCTTTCGGACCCTGCTCAAGCAACGCTTCTGTGCTATGTCCTGGATGGAGGAGAGGGAACTGCCAATGATCTTTTCGGCCATCCTCACCACTCTCTGCAACACCTTCCTGTGTGAAGCAGTGATGCTTCCAAAACAGACTGTGATGCATTTCCAACTCCTCTGATAAAATCCAACAGGTAAGATCGGTTCAGCGTTGGAAATCACTGCCAGCTAATTAGCAGCTTGTTTGGTCTTGCTTATTTTAGCTTTTAATCTTCTTTATCTCCAATTTATGCTTTGCTCTTTACAATCCACTAGCTTCACATTATGTCTATTCAATTTTATATATGGTTTATATAGGCTATTCTGTAAACAAACTTTTTTTTCTAATTTTGGAAGTGAGCAATCTACTGAGGTGCCAAGAGGTACACCGTCAAATCCAGTTTCTTATTATCAGTAGAAAATACAAATGGTGGGCACTCCTTTTTAGATTATCTGTCTCTTTGTTAAGAGCATAACCAGGACCATGTTAAAATTCTTCAGTAAAAGCATGAAAGACGTTTGCAGAGGATTTGGCTCAATGTTCTAATTTCCTTCCAAGGCAGATTTGCCTACAATACTTTCCCAAAGCAAATCTACTATTGTCTCTTCAGAGGGAGATTCTTTATTCTCTGCAAGCCAAGAAAAAGGTCAGGCAGATGTCACTGACTCAGAAATATACTACATGGCCTTCAAAAATACAATAATGTGAGACATATAGCTTGGATATTAAACATATCCTTTGCATATTGAAATTATTATGGGTTTTAAACTTGTAAATCAGCCTTAATTATGTCTAAGTGCACATACTTCTTCCTAAATAGATTTACTGGTATGATGGAACTACTTTTAAACTAAAGGAATGTAGGTAACCATGTTTGAGAAACTGTAACCTTTCACCTCACAGATTTCAAATCCATCTTATTCTATGAAATTAAAGAAATATAAATCAATTACAAGAGTGATTCCTGGCTGAATTCACACAATACGCTTATATGTATTTCACCACATACTTTGCTTAATTAACAAACTTCCTGGTTTCATGCAACACACTGAATTAATCATACAGACTGAGTTTGCACAATATGCTAAGCTAAATTTTTGATGATCTTGTACTGTATCATTAGAAAAGGCAGTACAGCAGAAAGCATGCAATATGCAGACTATATGATCAGGCAGATTGAGTGAATAACAAAAGCAATAGGACACTGAACTAGAGGGGGGAAATAAGACAAAGACTTTGGAACAATCGGATAGATATGGTGGATGCCAAGATAACCCAGTGAAAAACCACTGCATTTTTTTCAATAAAGTATTGGAGTAAATATGTCAAACTCAACTCAATATGTCAAACACAGTGAGCTTCCAAAATAGAGCCCAGTAAACTGTAAACTATCAATTCTCTAACACTCACAACAAACCAGTCAGTAGACCAAGCCCTGTAGCACAATTTTATCATTGCAACAATCATGAACTTACACAGATGGGGCAATGAAGGGCAGGCTAGCAAACAGTTCCACAGAAGAAAGGATGGGGCATTATATATATAAATAAACTAGATAGAAGCCATAGATAAGAGGAGAGATGGGATGTGACAGAAAATATATCATACACAAGTGTAACAGCACGTGATAGAATACATCATGGGCTGCAGATCCGTTACCCTATGGATCCAATCCATTATCCATTCGGATAATGGCAACTTGAAGATTCAAAAGGAAACCGGATCCAGTGGACCTTATAAATTGATTTTACAAGATCAACTGGATCAAAACTCGTTTTGAATTCAGAATCCCCCAAAATGGATTAGAAGGGCAGACTGCCCTAATTTCATCCTCATCCCGAGTTAGAAGTATGGGGGGAAAATCCCCCTAATATCCCGCTGGAGAAAGTCCGCCTTCAAACGAAGCTCCGGAGGAGCCAAGGGAGGAGGCGCCGCCGCCCTTACCCCGTTAGCTGCCGCCATCTGCACCACCACCTCGGTGGCCGTCCTGCTGAAGTACCTGCCGTCGCTTCCAACCACCATGGTGCAGCCCTGACGGTCGCGCAGGTCGATGGAGGAGAGCAGGCTCTGGATGAAGTTGGGCAAATAATTGCGCTGACCCTCGAAGATCGCGGTGGGCCTCCTCAGCCCTCCGCCGCCCGTCGGCTTTTGGTCCTCGTACGGGACCGTCTGCACCGTGAGCACCGGGATCGGACTCCCCTCCATGGCGCTCGGCTTCTAGCCCGCACGGGATCCCGCCTACGAGCTTCCTTCGGTCGGCGCGGCGATGCTTCTGCCCGGGGCTCTCCCTTCGGGAGAAAGATGAGTTCCCAGCGCCGCCCCGCCCTGCCCAGCTACCTCACCGCGCCTCTTTTCCCGCCTTAATCCTGGTTCTGCTTCGCCGTCCTGTAGCTGTGCATGGTGTCGAAAGCAAATTTGCTTCAGGAAAGCGAAGAGCCGAGGCTTCTTCCCGCTCGGAGCGCTTGCAGCCGCCCTGTCCGTGCTCTCCCTCTCTGCAATGTCCTCCGGGACGAGCCAGCTGCCCTTTTCGAAGAAGGACACGAGGGGGCTGCCAAAGCCTCTTTGCAGGCGGCAGCCTCGGCCAGTAATAACCCCGGTAAGCGAAGCTGAGAGTTGTTGGGCGCTGCCAGAGATGTAACTAGAGGCTGGGGCGTCTCTCGCTGTGTGTAAAAGACATTTGTTCCAGAGGATCACATCCTGTCAGTCCTCCAGCTTTCTATTTTGCACAAAGCCGCCCCAGCCCTTTATAGCTAGATCAGCCTGGTGCGCTGGTTGGGAATGCTCGTTAGGATCAGCTAAAAGAGAGCTCTGGGCTGGAGTCGCAGCCCATACCCGTGTAAAAGGGGGTTTGCTCATAGACTCACACCCACATGATCCTAAGCTTAAAAGCATTAGGACAGTGTTCGGTTAGGACAATGGGATCCACCAGGATGGAAGGTTATATATTTCCAAGCAATCTCATGACACATCAGCGGTGACAGTGTAGCTGGGTTGCTTTTATAACTTGGATTTGGTTTATTAACCATTTTTTCCTTACTTTGGGCCTTGATAATCAGGTGGGTTTTCAAGTCAGCATTTTTGAAAAATGCTCTAACAACAATCTTAAGGGGTTCCTTTTTCTAATACTGTAAGCGGCTCCTATGTGTTAGAAAACAAAAAGTTTCTAAATGGTAATTAATTAAATATTTTCTCATTAGTTCTCCAGCCAAGTAAAATTCCTACAATGGCTCTTTAAAATCAGTAATTTTATAGGCCCCACCCTCAGGTTAGCACTGTATAAGACACAAGGAAAGGAGAGGAAGGTGGAAGAAAAAAAAGACTGGTAGCAGAATATACTTAATTTTCACTGAATTTTATTCAGGTTCGTGCTGGATCTCTTGTTCTTATGGGTTGTCCCGTTCTTGGCTGTCCTGTTCCCTCCCCCACCCCACCCATTGTTGCTCTTTCTGCCCTTTTTTACTTTCTTTTTATGAATTTGTTTCTTCTTTCTCCCTTGGGTCAGAAATCCAGCCAGAGAAAAAAGAAATGTCATTGGTGATTAAATGGAAGCCATTCCATAATGGCATATTTCAGAAGGAGGAATAACTTTTTCCTCTTTCTCCTTTGAAATTAAAGCCTAGGGCTCCATTCACCAAATTGACAGGATTGTACTATATTATTATATTTCCAAACCTTAGATAAGGACTTTTTTAATGCTGGCAGCCTGCTCAGACTATAGCCCCAAACTGGGATAGCTCTGTCTAAACTAGAACATATTCCAAGCTTAATACAATTTACCATCCAAAGAGCAGAATCTAAAGTTACCCAATAAATAATATACTGCTTCCTCACTGTGCTATTTTGGATCCATTACTCTGTCTAATGATGCCAGAGATAGTTGGGGACAAGACTGGCTGGAAGGGAATATGGAAGAAAAAAATATGTCACAATAAGAACACATTGACATAAAACAATTCTGTTTCTCATCATGCTATGGGAAGATAAGCATATTGCTCTATATATGTTCCTAAATACTATAAGTATTTGTCCTGTATGTTTAAATGGAGTAAACATATACCTCAGGAATTCTAACCAGCAAGCTTTGGTCAGTCAGCTGTTGATTGTAGACATTGCAGGAGGGAATTCACCAGGTTTACTCCATATAAAGTCACAGGCTGGAGGGGTATTTACGCACCATACTTACCCATGGTTAACCTCATGGTTTAGTTAACCCAGTTTCATATTATATGCTAGTTTGTGGAACGGAGTAGTGTGGATACTGTTTTGAAATATTGTATGTCTGTTAGAACATGGATGTACACAAAGGGAGCAAATAATGGAAAGTGTTGTGATGTCCCCACTACCCCTTTTGTATATATCTAATGTTTTGTATGTGCTTATGTAAAAGATGAGCTTAATGTACATTGTGATATACATTTAATTACTGATGAAATCTCTTGACTCAGTGGGTGCCTTTGATTACAAGAAGGGAAAGGGGGTAAAGGACCTTGAAAAACTCTGCTGTATAGACCAATTTGACATTTTTAACTGTTAGTCAAGAAATAGAAATTATTTAATTGCAGCTTGCTTAACAGCTTTGTTTGGCTGAAATACTTGATCTTAAACTTATCTACAACACTACGCTTACAGGAAGTCCTCATTTAGCGACCACACTTAGATTGGTACCGTAACTCAAGAGTTAAGTGAAGCAGCCACTAAAGTGAAGCTGCAGCTGTGCACAGTTGTAACTGATAACAAGGCAGTTCAGTTAATGATGACTACCAGTATTTGGAGAAAAAAACCAAATGGAAATTACAAGTAAGTATATATAGGCTATAAGTGTGATGATAAAAAACGAAGAAGCTATAAGACAGCTAACCTGAATTGCTACAAGGTCTTCCGGAAATGAGCAATTCATCACTTTCAGATAAACCACCAGCACTAAATCCAGCACTAAATCCAGCAAAGGGTGGGGCAATGCATTACCATGTTTGTAATGTAAGTCTTGCATACTGCAAAAAAAACTCTGAAACAAATTCTAGGATGTTCAGTCAGTTCATATGGAGCATTGGAACTGCCACAATGCATAAATCATGTTTGAAAACTAAGGTATCAGATTGCTCAATTTCTACTCTTGGCAGGTTTAGCAAATGCTTTTAGTTTAAGCTTACTTTCCATTATATTTATGCAAGTGGGGATGCACAGCAAAAGGTTACTGTGCATTTTCGTCCTTTATAAAGGTTGTTGCCAAACCTAATTATTCTGAAGAAAGCTTTGGGAAACTATTTGGGATTTACAAAGACGCCAAGAAAATTTCTGGAATAATATTTATTTTTTTCCTTTCACCATGTAAGAAGAAAAGGCGTGTTTGTAATGCACATTTACAATGCTTCCTGTTTTCTATTTAAACCAAAGGTAAATAGCACTATTCCTGAGGACCAAAAAGTATTAAAAGATAAACTTAGCATCTGCCAGATTTTCTACTTCATCCAGCTTCCATTTTAAGTGAAAAGCTTTATCAATTCTATTGCTGTATTTTTATTATGAACACTGATATTTTGTCCTGAGCTATATTAACAATTGCTTAACATGTACACATAATGAAAAATCAAACAATTATGACCATTACATCCTTGTGTTGGATACATATGGATGTCTTCTGTTTATTTCACTGCTGTATTGGGTTCTTTCTTAATTTAGCTGCATGAATGTTGTATATAAAAAGGCTAAGTGTTGAATAACTGCCAATAATCTTTGTGAAATGTTACAATAAGCTCCTGGGAATTAAGGTTATGGAAAAAAATAAAGTATTTCTTGTGAATCATCAAAAATACTCATTGCTTGTAATTACTTTAAAAACAGTCACAAATGCTAAGACATGCATATGTATTTTAAGCTCATTATATTGATCTGAGATTGCATTAATCAGACATTAGGTTCCCCCGCACATGCGTGCTAGTCGTTTCCGACTCTAGGGGCCGGTGCTCATCTCCGTTTCAAAGCCGAAGAGCCAGCGCTTGTCCGAGGACGTCTCCGTGGTCATGTGGCTGGCATGACTGGACGCCAAAGGCGCATGGAACGCTGTTACCTTCCCACCATAGTGGTTCCTATTTTTCTACTTGCATTTTTATGTGCTTTCGAACTCTAGGTTGGCAGAAGCTGGGACGAGTAACAGGTGCTCACTCTGTTACACGGCACTCGGGATTCGACCCGCCAAACTGCTGACCTTCTGATTGACAGGCTCAGCGTCCTAACCCACTGAGCCACCGTGTCCCTTTTAATCAGACATTAAATATGTATAATTTTAAAGTTTCTGTAAAATGCAAACCCTTTCAGCCCAAGATATTTTTCTGTCAAAGTCTGCAAAAATTGTAGCAAATATTCCAGATAAAATTCATAATGTTAATCTCACTACTGCATACCCTTTTTCTCTCCTTCCCTCCCTTTAAACATCATACTAATTACCAGCATCTGGGCAGCATGTTCAGAAAATAATGCGGTTTTTCTTCTTAGAGAAAACTGTAAATAAATCATCCATTATAATGCCACCAATTGTAAAACACAGTAATAAAAAAATCAAAATAAGATTTATTTAAAAATTCAAGCAAGAAAAGTATTCTGACAACAGAAATCCAAAACAGATGCTTTGTGCCTGTATGTATTTTAAACTTTTAAAATATTGTCTGAGAAAGTGGTTGAGCAGCGCCACCTGGAGTGAAAAATCTTCACCGTATACTACATTTTTTCAAGATCTATATAATCTTAACTGGAATTGTACTATATATACAGATTTAATTGGAACAGTGTAACTGTATAAAAATATAAGTTGTAATAACCTTGAAAAAAAGTTGTTTGTTAGCCACTATTAGCATAAATTCAGGAGCATGAATTCTATGCCTGCTATCAAGACAAATTTCCAAATGAAGTTAAATCATAGGTATATGTGAGTGCATCTATATATGTTTAAATGGATGTTAGATAGATAATAGATTTCATTATCAGCCCAAGTCAATCCACTGCAGGTTGAAGTGCCATCTTCAGCTGCTTTTCAACTGCTTTGACATTTATAGTTAACACCTTGTGTAAGTTACAAACTGTGTTGATTTATGATTAGGAAGCTTGATGTTAAATGCAAAAGCTGTACAGAAGTTGAAGATGCATAAAAAGCATGGAGCTGCAACTGCTTAATATAATGCAATCTGACAGGAAAAGATTGGTTTGTCAGCTGAAATCATTCCACTGCAGAGTAGTGAAAACCTATTCATTGAAAGTTGTGGATTGTATTTTGCTTTACCGGTCCAGTGTGGGTTAGTATATAGATGTTTTTTGATTTCCCAGTCTGGGGCTAAGAGATAGTGTTTGGCTTAAATACATACTTAACCAGTTTCTGGTTAGTAATAACCAGTTCACTCAAGAAGAGATTGAAAGAAAATCATACTCAGTGATTATTTGTATTATTTTTTAAAATTATCCCCACATTGAAGATAAAAAATCCTACATATAGCTCACACACAAAAAAACCACAAAAAACTAAGACAGCTCCTTCTCTGATCTACTACTTTATTACAAATGGGGAATTTTTATATGAGAAGAACATTAAAAAGATAACTTTCTAAATTTCACAAAAATGTTTTTTTTTTTTGCTATCTTTATTATTTGATTCTGTGTAATACATAGTTTGCCTTTACATAAGTCTCGCAGAAGTAATAACTGTTTTGGTAAAATCTCCCAGGTTCATATGTAAAACATAGGGTGGAAATAGATATTAAAAAGCAAGCAGATGAAATAGAATGCTTAATTCTCCACCTATCCCAGCAGTTGAACTGGGTCACTGGCAATGTTTTATCTTAACCTCCCCTGCAGTCTGCTGTCTGTGAACTTTTTTCTCTATTGAATTGAAAAAAAGCATCCCAAACTATGGAATTTTGTCTGAAGCAAATAATAAAATTAGGTCCCTCAATTCCAGGAAAAGAAATTGATTGTAGTAATAGCTGACCCCTGAAATTTTGCAGTGGGGTATATTACTGAACTAAATTAAATAGGATACTTTTTGAGGCCTAGGACAGATTGCATAATACATATTGATTTTTCCTTCAAGAAGGGCAATCCGTTCACATGAGAAATACATATATTTGACGCCTATGCCACAGGCAATCTTACTACTCTAATTGTTTACCTGTAGTTCAAGATACGTTTTTGATGCTTGATAACAAGAATAAACTAAGGGATGGAAGATGTATATAAAGTAGAAATGCAAACCGAAATCTTTTCAATTAAAAATGAATTATAGTTCTTGAGAATTAGAAGGAATGTTGAACCAAGTAGTTGAAAGTAGAATATAAGGAATAGCAAAAAGTGTTACGGTTTTTAGTTGCTCTAAGTAACTGTTGATGTTTGACAAACAAAACTAATGGAAGATTCCTGGACATCTTAGTCTCTGTCTGGAGCTTGTCTGTCTTTGGATCAACTTGCATCCAAACTTTGTTAATTGTTTGGATGTTAAGATTTATATAATGCTCATGTGAGTGGTTACATTCATGACTTTTTTTCAATTCATGACATGAATTGAAAAAAAGCATCCCAAACTATGGAATTTTGTCTGAAGCAAATAATAAAATTAGGTCCCTCAATTCCAGGAAAAGAAATTGATTGTATTAATAGCTGACCCCTGAAATTTTGCAGTGGGGTATATTACTGAACTAAATTAAATAGGATACTTTTTGAGGCCTAGGACAGATTGCATAATACATATTGATTTTTCCTTCAAGAAGGGCAATCCGTTCACATGAGAAATACATATATTTGACGCCTATGCCACAGGCAATCTTACTACTCTAATTGTTTACCTGTAGTTCAAGATACGTTTTTGATGCTTGATAACAAGAATAAACTAAGGGATGGAAGATGTATATAAAGTAGAAATGCAAACCGAAATCTTTTCAATTAAAAATGAATTATAGTTCTTGAGAATTAGGAGGAATGTTGAACCAAGTAGTTGAAAGTAGAATATAAGGAATAGCAAAAAGTGTTACGGTTTTTAGTTGCTCTAAGTAACTGTTGATGTTTGACAAACAAAACTAATGGAAGATTCCTGGACATCTTAGTCTCTGTCTGGAGCTTGTCTGTCTTTGGATCAACTTGCATCCAAACTTTGTTAATTGTTTGGATGTTAAGATTTATATAATGCTCATGTGAGTGGTTACATTCATGACTAAAGAATGCAGCATTATATTGGTAGCATGGGAGGACAGATGAAAAGGACCAGAGTAATATTGTATCCAGAATAACCCACAATATTTGGGGAAGAAAAAAGAGGAATGAGTGTTCAGTTCAGCTGGAAGGAAACACAAACATATGTTGCCAAAAGCAGGTAAATGCAACACCTGGGAATCAAAGTGTCTCATTCTGTTAATAAAATGAAACTTCTTTATCAATTCAGCCCTTTCATAGGAGTCATCTATTTGTTTTTATGTAATTGAAATGTTGACGATTAATAAGCAGTCCATTGGTGTGAATTGAGCTCCAATCCAAATCCGATTAGAAATTAGAACCCTGCATTACACGGATCCTTAGATGTGGGGCACATGTAGACTTTGCCCAGTTGCTGCCGGAAAGGATGAAATTTTCGTTTTGTAGGATGCTGTGCTTCACCCCCCACCACCACCCTGATCAGCGTGGTGCGAAAGAGGGAGAACGGGAAAGGGACTTTCACAATTTAAATGGACACCTTCCTCAATTTTCGAAGCGGGGGCGCGCTAAAGCAGAGCAATCAGGGGTCAGATGAAAAGATCCGACGAGTCCTTGAAACCGCCGTCTGCAAGCAACGGGCCAGGTTCCAGTAAAAGAGAATTGGGAGCGCGGATCTAGAAGGCAGGAGAGGAGCTTTCTACGCTGAGGATCAACTCCGAGCGAGCCGCGAACAGCGCTGCGGGACCCTGACCGGGGCGGGGAGCCAGCAAGGTCCTCCACGAGGCTACGAGGCGCTCCGGGTGGGAGAGCAGAGCCGCGCTGGGGCTGCAGGTGGCGGCGGCGGCGGCGGCGGCAGGGGAGGGGATCCAAGCGCTCAGCTGCACCAGGGCAGGCGCCGTCTTCAGGATGCTCTCGATGCTGAAGGAGCACCTGCTGCTGTCGCCGCCCTGCAGGCCGATCTCCCCCAGGGGCCGCTTTTCTTCCTCTCCGGGACCCTGGCGCCCGTTTCCCGCTTGCCCAGGCCCTCGGGCCGCCCCCGCTTTTCTTTCCGCCGGCGGCGGCGGCTGCGGCGGCGAGGCGCAAGCGACCGCCGGAGGCAGCAGAGGGCCAGGAGGAGGCGGGAAGAGCCAGATCCCGGCGGCTGTGGGCGCGGGCCGCTTGAAGCGCTGCCTGCGCCGGAGGAAGCTGCCGTTGTGAAACATACCCTGCGAGGCCGGGTGGAGGCGCCACAGGTGGCCTTTGCCGGGGCTGCCGGGCTGGCGGGGGACCTTGACGAAGCAGTCGTTGAGCGAGAGGTTGTGGCGGATGGAGTTCTGCCAGGCGGGGAAGCGCTGGCCGTAGTAGGCGAAGCGCCGGCGGATGAAGGCGCAGATCCCGCTCAGAGGCAGCTGCTGCTGCGGGCTCTGCAGGATAGCCATGGCGATCAGCGCGATGTACGAGTAAGGGGGCTTGGCCAGCCCCTCGGGTGCCTCCGCCGCTGCAGCTTCCTCCGCGCCGGGAGCCCCTCTCCCTGCTGCTCCGGTGGGCTGGCTCCTCCCGGCGGCACCGCTCCGGGACTCCTGGGGACGGGGCCAGCGCCCGCGGGCGCTTTCGCCCGAGACGCCGGGACTTTCTTCCTCATCTGAACTCCGACCTCGGAGATGGTCCGAAAGGGCTTCCGCGCCGGATGGGCTCATAGGAAGGGAAGATCCACGCAGCCACGAAAAGGGGCGAGGGGGGGGGGAGACCTGCAGCTGGTGCGACCGAATTACCCAGCTCCGAGGCTGTGGGGTCTTTTATCGCCCTGTTTCCCCCTCCCTGTCATCTGAAGAGGGAGGGTCTCCCTTTTCCATTGGCATGCTCCGATCTCTGGGGATGGGGGGGGGGGAGCGCATCGGAGGGGACCCCCCCTTCCTCTCTGCCTCTGATAGGAATGCCAGATAGGAAGGTGAACTCAGAAATCCTATCCAGTTGTCCCGTGTGAAAGGGTCTTAAAGATGGGCACGGCAGGGCTCTCCAAATGATGCGTTCTATCTATTTTTTATTTTATTTTAATCCCATTTATATCCCGCCCTTCTCCGAAGACTCAGGGCGGCTTACAATCTAAGCACAAATCAAATGTGCTTAGCAATAGCCTTCATTCTATGTATATGCCTGCTTATTAGGGCTTTCGGGGGGGCCCTCCAAGCAGCATTATTACAAAGTCAGCTTATTGCCCCCAACAATCTGGGTCCTCATTTTACCTACCTCGGAAGGATGGAAGGCTGAGTCAACCTTGAGCCTGGTGGGACTCGAACCTGCACTAATTGCAGGCAGCTGGTGTTACTTAAGGAGGCATTAGCCCACTGCTCCACCAAGTCCATCAACCGTTGATGACATGGCTAACGGTGACAGAAGCTGTGGTCCAGAAAACTGAAGCCAGCCAGCCCATTAGATGGCTGAAATAAAGAGAGCTGCAATATTTGTATGAAAGAAGTAGGAACTGTCGTAAAGCAAAATCTTGGGCTCAGAATTCTCATAGGGTTTTTCCTTCATTTTTTGGGTAAATTAAATGTTGGCTGAAACATGCACGCCTTCTCGAAAGCCTATCCTACTTTCTAGTGGCTTACTGTCCCGAAAACAGAGAGTATTCTGGAAAAAAGCCTCCAGGCAATGGAAATTTTTGTAAAGCAAGGCAAACTGGACACTCAGGGAAAGAAAGCGTGGCTTATTCTTGAAGTGGGAAAAATAAACTGGGCAGGTATTTCAGGTTAGGCAAGGTGTGGAGTGGAGGTTGAGAGGAAAAAAACGATGGACGAAGAAACAAGGATGCTATGGTTACAGTAGTAGGTTTCCCCCCACCCCAAATCATGGAAGGGACAGCACTTTACAGATAAAGAACCTTTTTTAATTTAAAAAAATAGAGGGGAAAAAACCCCTTATCCATAGACAAAAAACCCCACACAAAAATTAAAATTCTTGTCAACTGCCCATGCAGTGAATGAAATCGTTAAAAAAAATAAGACATCTACTCTCTTGTAACATCACTCATATATTTCTAGTCAAATATATTTAAATTTCAGAATCTTTCTGATGTTAATCTATTACTTATTGATATATACTGTTGAATGTTTAATTTCAATCCATAGTGTGTTCATTTATAATGGACTGAATTACAAAAATTACCAAGATTATTTAAAGCTGTCTAGAAATAGCAGAACATGTTAAAGCAGTTATTCAATGTTTTCCTTTAAAGACAATAGTCAAATAACCTACTTATCAAATGCACCAAAATGTATTATTTTTCTGTCACGCTAAAAAATGGAAAATAACATCCTTGTTTTGAAATATTTCAAGTTCCTGAATTAGAAGTACTGGGCACCTGATTTTATGCAATCTTACTGCAATTATATCATTGGATCTTATTCTTTAGTAAATGTTTAGAATTTCAGTTTAAGAACAAATCTGATTTTAACTTTTCAAGGTCACTCAAAGTCAACCAGAGTAAAGTTATTTCAAGACTGCCTGTATTTGTATTTTTTTAATCCTCAAAAGCAGTTTCAGGCGGCCATAATCAATATAATACCTGCTATAATAATCTATGTGTAGCTACTTATTTAAGAGTAAATCTATTGAACCCAATAGGTGTGCTGCCTGTATCCTGAGGATGAGGCTTTGTTTGCGCGGCCTCGTTTCTGGCATGTCGTGGACAGGTGCCAGTCCATGGACCGGGAGTTGGGGACCCCTGTCCTAGAGCACCCTTCCCTAATCTTTATCCTGATCTACTCCTGAACAACCTTCGTTATCTGTTGGCCAGGTTGGCTGAAAATTATGGATATAGTAGCTGAATGCATCTGGAGAACTCCAAGTTGGAAAAGATTGTATTGGAGAGTACTGGTCAAAGTTTAATTAATTGTAAGAGCTCACTCCTAGCACCTCTTTATCAAACATAGGCTACAGGAAGGATAAGAGGTGCAGAATAAAAAGGTAAAAGGTAAAGGTTCCCCCGCACATGCGTGCTAGTCGTTTCCGACTCTAGGGGCTGGTGCTCATCTCCGTTTCAAAGCCGAAGAGCCAGCGCTTGTCCGAGGACGTCTCCGTGGTCATGTGGCCGGCATGACTAGACGCCAAAGGCGCACGGAACGCTGTTACCTTCCCACCGTAGTGGTCCCTATTTTTCTACTTGCATTTTTATGTGCTTTCGAACTGCTAGGTTGGCAGAAGCTGGGACGAGTAACAGGCGCTCACTGTTACGCAGCACTCAGGATTCGACCCACCAAACTGCCGACCTTCTGATTGACAAGCTCAGCGTCCTAACCCACTGAGCCACTGCAGAATACATTCCCATAACTAATATGTGTTTTTTTTGTTTTTAAATGGAACCTCTCTGAACAAAGACTGGAGAAGTGGCATTTCAAGGACATACACATATTTACTTTATTAATTATTTCCTCATTAATTCTTCATTCAGGATAAATTCAGACTTAATATTCTATATATGAGCAACAGTTTTATAAAGCTCAGCTATTTAAAAAGGAAAACAGGTCCAGGATATTTTAATAATCCACTGGTAAAAATGCAGGGTCAAAAAGCACTTTTCTGGCATCAACTATTTTCCCCTCTTTTGGTCACAGTTTCTATGAAGAGGTCTTTAAGGATATCATTATCCAGGTTCCTTCCTAGGGACAAATAACACAAAATTGAAACCATTTTTAATATCTTACAATAGTTTGCATTAAGGAAAAACTATTTCAATGTTTCCTGAAATACAACCAATGCTTACAAAAAAAATTATTAAAATCAGATGATACATAAAGGAGAGCCCCAGCAAGTCAGTGTGGATTCATCTATTCTCATGTAGCCTACTTCAGTTACTTTCTTGCAAAGACAAGACTGCTCAGATCTGCTTGTTGTCCTGACTATGCTGGGGTAATTGCTTGGATGAATAGTTATGTCCATCAAATGCAACTCACATCATTTCATTTTGTCACATTCCTTATCCAAGGAAGGCTGGCTTAGTTCTAGTTCTAATATTCCTTCTCCCAGTTTGTACTGTGGGAACATCTGCCTTTTATCTACATTTTTAGTACATTATTGAAGGAAAAGCTATCATGCTTTGACTTATTCCTCTCTACAAACTCTCCAGAGCTACCTCAGTCGCAAACTCTGTGGAAATCCAAGAATAACTCCAGACCTTAACCTCCTGGCAATGTTTTATTTCTCTAAGAAGTACTGTGCCTAATCAACAAGGCTACTATGCAATGAGCATCAACAAATGGTTATAGATTAGGAATTTGACTGAACTCTTAGTCTTGAACTACATGTAGACTATGGCAATGCAAGTTGTATTAATCATTTAAAAATGGAGCAGGGTTAACAAGTGTCATACAGCTGAGAATACTGTACCATTTCCCCTATCACTGTTTATTTCTTTTATTTTTATTAATATAATAAAATAAAGGTTTATTTAAAAAAAAGGGAGCATCAAGAAAGGGATAAAGAATTACTGACCTTATACAATAATGGGCAGTTAATAAAAGAAAAACCATGCCAAGCAAAATACTTTCATTTGCTTTTATGATATAAGAAAGAAGTATGATTATTTTAGCTCAGTGCCAAAATCTCTACTAAATCATTATTTATCAACGCTAAAACAAGACAAAGGTTATTTGCTTTTCAGCAACCTATCCTTTTGGTGACTTTTTCTTAATTCTGCATATTTTTAGTGCTAGAAACTATAGCTTTCTTCAGGACGATGCAGGTTCCTGAATAAAGTTGGCTGCTCTAATGGCTAACAGGGATGAGCCAAATGAGGTCCAAATAATTTCTTCCAAGTCATTCTGAAATGCACGTAGCCCTACTAAAAACCAGTAAAACTAATTACTGGATAAAGTGTATATCTAGGTTAAGACACAGATCGGAGGGTAACTCAGCATCCCTTCTCTGCAATGTCCCTTCTGTTCTTTGTTGAGTGTAGTGGCATTAGAAATTTACATGATAAATAAACAGCTGCATTCTATTCTTGGCTTCATTTATTCATTACTTATTATTATATTTATATACCACTATAATCCCAAGGAACTCTCAGTAATTCATACAGATAACATAGTAATTGAAACATGGTTGGTTGAAAACCACACCTTTTAAAATATACAAAAGCTTTATATGAGAATGAAAAAAATCTGAAATATGATTTTGCTTCCAATTACACTTAGACTGGGCAAGAACTGTCCAAGACTGCCATATATTATTCAGAAACTGCTCTGAACACACATTATAATAATAAAATGGAAGCAAACCTATTCAGATGCAGAATCAATTTGTCATGGTTCCGATAGATGAATCCCATTAAAGAACTTTCAGGCAAGAAGTCTTCCTTAAAGAACATTTTATTCAGGAAACAAAGTATCAGCACTACATAGTTGAACCCAAAACTAAATTCCCTTTCCCACATACAAAGTAACAAGTTGCAATTCCTACCCCCATGAAGCAGTCATAAATCACATTCTCCAATTAGACTGACACACGGGCTCCCTCCCACGAAGCTATATTATTATTATGGCTAGCTGAGCTCAAGCATTCACCCCATCCCCCTTCAACGCCTGATCTCTAAGCAGCAGGAAAAGCAAGCTGAAAGCAGAGTAAAAATGGCTGCAATTTCCCTCAGCTGTCAGAGTGGGAACATCCATTGTCGCAGGGGAAATTATGTCAATGAAATGCCAAGTTTAGTACTGTCAAATTTCAGGATATCTTCTTAGAAATTAGGCTTTAATTCATTTTCTGTAGGATTGTATCAAGAACAATTATACCGATTATGTTTCCATTTTTGTAGAATTAATAGTTTTATACAACCAGCATATGTAATGCACATATTCTTACCTATTAAGACTATTCGATTAATTCGTTCATCCTCTTTCCATTTCACAGTTGTTTCCTCTAGATCGTAGAGCTCATAAACACCCTGAACTATCACCTGATGAGATTTATCTTTGATGGACACCAATCCCTGATTAGAAAATAAAGTAAAATTAGCAAAGTGGCTAGTGAAAGCTTCTATAAATTGAATATAAAGTTTAGGAATTCTATATACAGAATCTATAAAACATATTCCAACATCCTTGGGTGAAAGGAATAGATTACTTTTAGTGATGGACAGAGTTACCTTGAGATAAGATGGGCAGCCTACAAATTTTATAAATAAATGGATGCTATAATAACCCTAAAGGGAGGCCTACTTGTATATAAATATTCTTCACTGCCTAACACAGGATAGGATAGGATAGGATAGGATAGGATAGGATAGGATAGGATAGGATAGGATAGGATAGGATAGGATAGGATAGCATAGCATAGCATAGCATAGCATAGCATAGCATAGCATAGCATATGCAAGTAAGTAAATGTCTGCTGTGGTAAAAACTATATAATCTACCTCTTCATAAAATCTATAATATCAACAACCTTGTACAGATAATCCTTGACTTACAACTGCCCATTATGGTTATAAGTTACGACAGTTGCATGTGGGTCACCAATTTTATGACCTTTTTTGATGAATTGCTAAGCAAACCAATTGTTTGCTATGGACCACTTCTGTCAAAAACCAGAAATACATGCTGTTTTAGCAAAAACATGATCACTGACTGCGGGATATTGCAAACAGCCATAAATGCAGGTCAGTTGCTGAGCACCTGAAATGTGCCCCTGGCACGGTCTTTTGTAACTTCAAATGGGTGCTAAGCAATTGGTCATAAATCAAGGACTATCTGTAGTTCCAAAGATCATGAAAGAGTTTCTTCTCTCATTATCATTAGCGTAATGTCTGTGCATGAAGGAACTATATCAAACATTTCTTCCAGAAGGTACAGAAGTTCAAATACAGACCTTTTGATACTATTAACTTTTGATTAAAAAGAACCACATATAGCTGTAATATAGAGCAAAATTTTAGAATTTTAGACCTTCAGTGTTTGAGCAACACATGATGACTCCAAATTAGCATATCCCCTTCTTTCCATATTCAGCCACTTTCTGCATCCAAATAAAAACAGTAATGGTTTTGAAAAAAAGAATCTTAATACTGAGTACTGAACCTTTAGTCTTATTACTTCCATGGGGTTACCTTTCTTGTCTTTTACATTTTTCTCCCACAAGAGATTCTAAGAGAGATATAAAAATGATTGGAAGAATTATACATTTATAATAAAATAATCTTCTTGGTGAAAAAAGGCAAGTTCTTTCAAATCACGTTTATTTCTCAAAGTGAAAGATGTGTTACTATGTAAAGAAAATATGAAATAAGTAATTTGGATTTTTCATGCAAATAATACAGCACTTACTTGAATAAACACATTTAGGTTTTCTTCAGTTGTATTTCCTAGTACTTCAAAGGTGGATGTAATAATACTCTGAAAATTGATACAGAAAAATGTGCTATATTTCAATTTTTAGTATATGCAAAATACATTTTAATGATAAAAATCCTATATTAGCAATTCATGGAATCTGCAAATTAATGTAATGTAATGTACTATACTGTACTGTAATGTAATTCAATGCAATGTGATGCAATGTATGTAATGTAATGTTGTTAAAAACGTTACATATTTTTTCCTGAACTATAAATTTGATGATTGTATATATTTCTTTCCATAATAAACTGGAACCGTTTAGAATCCTATGCAATAACTAAATGCACTCATATTTTCAGTGCATGCCTGGTTCTAATGTTGTCTCTCATTTTCACACATTGACAAAACACAATTATACTGATAGTTTCAAGTCATGATGCTACCAAAGAATCTCATTTAATAGCATAACATATTGCTACACAAGTCTTTTGAGATTCGAATCATCCTTTTTTACACTACTTTCCATTTAATCCACTTAGGCCCTGCTTTTGAGAAATAAAGAACTTTCTTTCAATTATCCTAAATAACTAAAGGGAGCCTTATAAAGCAAGTTTCAGATTAACATTATTTAGACATCTTTTTAAAAAAGCTAAATCTTTGAAACACAGATCAATTTAAAAAGAGTATATATTTATTATTACTAAAGCCTAAAATATTATCTATTTCTCATAAAACTGTAAAACAGATTATCAGGAACTTGGCCTTGTATAAGGAACATGGTCCTAATCTTCCTTTACAAGGCTAATTTTAGCTTGTGATATGACTAAAATTAGAGCAGGTGTGTCCAACCTTGGCAACTTTAACACTTTGGACTTTATCAAAAGGCTAATTTTAAGTGCTAAGTCTATACCGACCTGATCTTTGGCAATACTTAACAGACAGTTCCCTAGGTCTCCAGAGCAAACACTGATCTTTGTTCCTGGCCAGCCACTTTGAGAAAAAGCAAGTTTCCCCAGTGGTATTCTCAGAAGGCTGGGAGTAAATTCCCACAAGACAATTTTACACTGACCAATCAATACCTTGGATGGCTTGATCCAATGTCTTCCAGGTGGTACCTACTGTACCTATTTAGCATAGGATGAGTCACAAGGGAAGACAATCAAGGATTAGATTCACATAGATTTTGGGAGGGGATCTAGCTCAGGGATGTCAAACTGCCGGCCCACGGGCCGGACACATCACATGAAAGCCGTGCCCACCCCATTGCCGGCAATGGCAAAACAGTCCTGATACGTTGCGTGACGTCATGTGACGTCGCGAGTTTGACATGTCTGATCTAGCTTCTCTGTTCACATCCCATGCTTAATGAGATTATCTAACAAGAGGGAAGGGAGACTGAATCCATCCCAACTCTTGTCAGCATTCCACTGAGTGGTTGCGAAGAATGGCTGAACATAGGCTACCTCACATTCCCCAATAAAAAAGGCAGCTAACAGGTAACACTGCCTGCACAGACAAAAATATTCCCTGCAGGCAAAACAGGAAAGCTTGCCCCTCTCTTGCCCAAGCATCGTCTTGCATGGAGAAATTAAAGATATCAGAGAGCTAAGACTAGCTCTGAGGGCTGAGTTTTTCTTTTTTTTCCTGACCTGTCATCCACTTCATCCAGGCAGATGTGGGGCTGAATCTGCTATAAAGTATTCAAATTTGAAAATCCAAAATCTAATCTCTTACTTTTTTATTTCCCATCTCATTATTACTTGAATCTTATAGCATTCTTTCTTGTATCCCTTGATGACTGATAATGCATAGAGAGGAGGAAAAGCACAGACTTGCAAACTTCTGTGATTATAGTCAACCAATAAAGCAAAGTTTTAGTCTTCCTTTGGGTTTGATTTTTTTTATCTGGTTTACCTCACGGAGCTGGCATAATGATAAAGGGAAAGGAAGATAAAAAGGCACGTACAACTAACCAATGTTTAACCAGTCACACTTAGTGCAAACTTACTGCTCACCTTATCTAGATGTGGACGAGATTCTTCTTCAAGCTGAAGTTTCTGCTGCAAACTTATAAGGACAATACATTTAACACCATAGCATCGCAAACCCAAAACATAATTTGGACAATTGTCAATATTGGGGTGTAACAGAAATACAAGTTGAATTCTAAAACAAAGAACAACACGTAATCTTACCTTTTTCCTGATACACTGTCAAAAGCATGCAGGTCTAACACATTAGAGATCTCAACTCTAGGGTAAAAAATAAAATTAATTATGTCTTTTTTAAAAAAATACGTATTAAGACGACCCCTTGTTCAATGGTGTTTTCGTATGACTCCCCCTCTCCTCTGTAGCTTTTTATTTTTTCTGGTCAGCCTCTCTGAATGCTTGGAGAATTCTTGAAAAACTTTTGGAAGTGAACAGATGTGTATGTTTCCACTTGGCAGAAAATGTTAGCCTCTCTTTATTGAATAAGCAGTACTAACTAGGCTCCCACCTAAAGCTAGCAAATCTCCAAAGCAATGTTATTTAGTGCAGAGGAAGAATCCAGTCATAATGTAAATGGATGGAATTTTATACAAGAAAGAGCTATTTCAGGCTTCACATCTTCTCCCCATTTACTTTTGTGCTAATATGGAAAGCCAAACATTCACACGGAATCTCAGTTGCATGTGATGTCCAAAGTTAGGGAACTGTGATGATCTGAGAATAAATTAGGATTTGAAAACTACAATTTGATCCTTACAAATTCAGTAACCCTAATTTAATCCATCCAATTTTGTTTGGTTGGTTTTTTGTTTTTTTTACTTAAGGCACCCCAGGGAAAAGTATTCCATTCAAAAATTAACAAAGAATGCTTTTATTCATTGCTGTTAGAGCAGAGTAGTACAGATCTGAGGCTTGTTCTAGTCATTCTCACTGAAAATATGAGTTCCTTTTTTTAATTACGTAGAACAGTCAACCTTCTTTCAGCTTCTCCAGCACTGCAGAAATGGCTTACTTTAAGTCTTAAATTTATAGGAATGTAGGAGACTTCACAGAGCCCTCCAAAGTTCTTTGTTATCAGGAAATTCACACAGCATAGTTATTATAACACTGACACTTCTCTTCTTCCAAAGTTTGTTCAGAAATATCTAGACTAACTTTTGACTTAAAAAAAGCAAAGTCTTGAAAACAACTCCTTAAATTATTTTGCTTTATGGTGCACAATTAGAAATGGTGTTGCTCAACGAGAAATCGCAGAGGGCATTTAACAATGACCTTCATTGTGAACACTTTAACAATATCTTTAGAACTTAAGAATGGTTCGTCATTCCCTCCAAAATTTCTAATTCTAGTTTTGAATGTACGGACCTTTTTAAAAATCTAAATCTGATACTAGTGCACTTTAAAATATGCCATGCTTAGAATAATTATGATTGATAAAACAGGCAGTAGGACGCTAAGAAAAGCTATAGTTCTGATTCAGAGATTTAAGTTAGAGAACGTTACGTCGGAACAGTGTTTCTCAACCTTGGTAAGTTGAAGATGGATGGACTTCAACTCCCAGAATTCTGGGAGTTGAAGTCCACCCATCTTCAACTTGCCAAGGTTGAGAAACACTGAGTTAGAGCAGGGGTAGGCAAACTTGGCTCTTTTATGACTCGTGGACTTCAACTCTGCTGCCTCAGGAATTCTAGGAGTTGAAATCCACGAGTCATAAAAGAGCCAAGGTTGGCAGGCAACCTTGGCTCTTTTATGATTCGTGGATTTCAACTCCTAGAAGTTAGAGTGTTAAGTTGCTGGAACTATTCTGCACATTCCATTCTACCTTTCCAACTCAACGAAAGAAAGAATGACAAAGACTGTAATCCATATAAGCCAACATGACAGTTACTACCAAAAAGAATTTTCATAAAGCAACTGTTAAGCAGCAGGACATAAATCCTCCAGTCTGGAGCTGATCTGAATTTCTAATTAAATTATATCAATGGATCTGTTAACGGGATTAAAATGTTTGGACATGCAGCATTCAGCTGGTGAATAAGTAACAAAAAAAATATGTTGCATGACATCTTAGGTTTGCTGTCAGGCAAAATATGGGTGAATTCCTAAGTGGTATCTACGAGGTCCTCTGCAACCTGCTGTCTAATGATATTTCTATTATAAATTTGTAGATACTATTTGGAAAAATATTTTCTAGTACAAGGTATATAGGGAGAAAATGAATGTAATGATACATTTCTGATAGATCTAAGTCAATACAGGATTAGATCATGTGCCTTCCAGTGTCTTTAGGTAAAAAAAAATTACACAGGAACTGTATTTGCATTAGACTAAATAAACACTTATGTGATGTCACCTACATTCTTCTGTTGACATGTTGTGCTTTGTTCCTTGCTGAATCAGTACTATGCAAATACTGATGTTTACAACTTCTATTATTAACCAGCAATATCTAAAGGACCTATCCAGCAGTATACAGGCAGTCCTTCAATTACAACCATTCGTTTTAGTGACTGAACATTAAGTTACAATGGTACTGAAAAAAATGACTGATGATCAGTTTTCACACTTACAACCATTGTAGCATCCCCACTGTTACAGGATCACAATTTGGGCCCTTGGCATGTATTTATGGCCCTGTCCTGGGGTCATGTGATCCCCATTTGCAACCTTCCCAAGTGGTTTCAGACATGCAAAGTCAATGGGATAAGCCAGATTTGCTCAGCTGTATGATTCCCTTGACAACTGCAAGGATTCACTTAACAACTGTGGCAAAAAGGTTGCAAAATGGGACAAAACTCACAACCGTCTTGCTTAGCAACAGAAATTTTGGGCTCAACTGTGGTCATAGATTGAGGACTACCCATGCTATATTTAATTGTTAGCAAATTTTGAAATACTGTAATTATAGGAATTCAGAATGTAATGATAACTTCATTAGATCTCTTTAACAATTGCATTTTTGTTTTTGGAAGTGTTTAAGGCTTTGCTTATATCAATTGCTACTTGGAGGTTGAGAATAAAAAGAAAGGCTATTAAATGTTTGATATACTATTTTCTTATTGATGTACTTTTTTCCAAACTGAGTAATAAAATTTATACACTTTAGCTTTAATCAATTTAGTAAAATTAAATTTAAATCAATTAATTAAGCATGAAAAACAGTAAGGTTATTTAATTACTTGAGATACATTCTATAGTTAATATAATCCTATTTGCTTTGTTACATAAACTCTACTCAGTTTAATTATAAATGTACCTGGTTGTCCAAGGGTGCAGTAACAATGTTTTGAACAATCTGGTGGGGATTGAATGGCCAGCTAAGGGTTGGACTAAATAATGCATTATGTTCAGTGGTGGGATTCAAATATGTGAACAACCAGTTCTCTGTGTGGATGAAATTAGCTACCGGTTCTGCCAAAGTGGTGCGAACCGGCTGAATCCTACCACTGATTATGTTATATCTAATCATATATTCTCATTAGGTTAGAAACAGGAGACTGTGAATTCTAGTCCTGCCTTAGGAACACAGACAGTTGTGACTTTGGGTTAGTCGCTTCTCTCCGAGCCCTAGGAAGGAAGAAATGGCAAACCATTTCTGTAACTGCAGAGACTTGTTCAGTCACCAGAGGTCGACCTGACTTGAAGGTGTGCGTGGGTTCACACACACACAAACCCACACAAATACAGTGTACCATCCTGATGCAGTAAAACCTCTATTTTTTGGACCAGACGGGAGTATCTGTATAGTCAAATGTATATCAAATAAAAAGCATGTAATTCTATAAAATTATGCAAACAATTTACTAAAATGTTCACATCTTGCATAAAGAATATAAATATTGTCCAAAGTGTTTTGCTAAACAGTGGACAAGTCTATTGTTTACCAGAGCAGTCTGAATTCAGATTTTGTCCACTGCATCCAAAGTCCATTGACACCAAGCAACTGGTTTTTGTTTTTTCCCCCAAGCCACTGGAGCAGTCAGGGATAGGTGTCAAATTAAAATATGAACTGATTGGACACTGCCTGTGTAGCTGACTTCCTGAATAAAGTAAACTTTTCAGATTAATGTATATTATTCACGATAGTAGGGAAAAAATAGTTAATTTAGCATTGTTTTAATTACCTTGAGCGCTGAGTTTCTAAAATGTTGGCAACTCCATTTATTGCACTAACATTATTGAAGAAGAGAAGAAAAAAGATATAATAGAATACTCATAATCAGAAATAATTTACAACCCACTTGACAAAATTTAGATTCCTGTGTTTAATCTGATCCCTGCAAAAACAATAATAACAGACTTTACGTATTATGAATTAACAAGGTTTTCTGGAAGTTTAATTAAAATATAAAACCACAACTTCTAAAACATTAAATGTTAATTTAAAATGTTCAACAGGAAAACCTAACTCAAAGGGTGTTGTTTTCAAATGCTCCTGAAATTCAGCAGGGAGGACTTTCCAAAGAAATGAAATAGCTACAGGCAATGCTTGATTTCAAGTTCCTGCAAGAAGAACCCTCAAAGAGGCAGATCAACCGCCTCATATGATAATTTAGAGATTCATAGAGAAATGTCATCATTGCCTAAATCCTCCAAGATGATCGTATATATTGAGCCAGTGTAATACAATGATTAACTCTAGAAATTGGGCTGAGGAGACTAGGGCTCAAATCTCAACTCAGCTATTATTCAGTGGATCCCTCTGTGTTGATCGCTCAATACCAGCCTATCTACTTCACAGGGTTCTTCTTCTGGAGAAAAAAAAATAAGTTTCCTTTTTCTACAGATTTCTTGCTTCTTTTTCTGATTAAATTGGATTCATAGTTAAATAGGACAGAGGAGGATCTATAGGGAGGCTGATGGCTACCAAAAAGTATTTGCAGGTATACTGGTGCTTATAGGCACAATGAAGTTTTTCCCCAATCAATCTGATTGTCTGATTTATTTAACTGTCTCTGAATGTTAAAAGAAATCTGCTGTTTGAAAAGAAAATTAGAAATTGGGAATCCTAGAGTTTCATATAATCTCTCAGCTCAGAGTTGGATAACTTCTTTTGGACTCAAGAACTATGCTTAACAGTTTATAAGACTGTTTGGCTTCTGAAAGTTGTGGAAGGGCTTGTTGATGTTATGATAATGTTGAAAATGGGTGAGCCTTTGGGTGTTGGTGGGAGTTGTAGGATTAAAGGCAAAAAAAGGAGATCCAGATGTGCTCTGAATGAGAAAAATGGATGCTGGAACTGTAGCATGGGTCTGCCCACTTAATTTCCAGTCAGAGAACTTCTGAAATCATATTCTACCTCAAATGTTAAAGTTATCACATTGGACATAGCAGTGTAACTAATCCAGTTTATGCCCTTAACCTGGACTTACTTACTTACTTACTTCATTCATTCATTCATTCATTCATTCATTCATTCATTCATTCATTCATTCATTCATTCATTTATTCATATAAGGCCACTCTGGGTGGCTTACAAATGAAACATAGGATTTCAGTTACAGTATACAGAATCCATACACGGCGGAATTCAACTCTACTGCCAAAGCAAAAATAGCTGGGTATTTGAGCCTCAAGATCATCTTTTTCTCCCAATAAAGGATTTAAAAATGATTAATAATCATGGTTGTAAATCTGCCTTAGTGAAAAACTTCCTGACTTCTTCAAACTCTAGGAGATTACAACTAATCTCTGTTCTGACAATTTCACTTCATACAAAATGCCAAGCCTATAGCAAGTACACAGAGTTGTAAATCTTTTAAAGAGAAGGTATTTAAATAAACACCTGACAATTAAATAATTAAATCAAATATACTCTTTTGATCCCATGTAATCTACTGTTCCAGCTGCAACAGTCATAGGAAAATAACAATAAATATTTCAACCAAATTCCCTAGGAGCTACTTTATCTTGCTGAACTCAGTGCATGAAGACCCACCCACCTTCTCTCTGGTGAGAAGCTGCCTATTTTTCTACTGCTTTTGCATGGTTCACTTAAATTGGTCTTTCCCAACCTTGTCAACTTTAAGATATGTGGACTTCAACTCCCAAAATTCTTCAGTCAGAATGTCAATTGAAGATAACAGGTCTAAAAGTTGACAAGGTTGGGAAACACTAACCTAAATGATTAGGTAGTTGAAATGCAATGTACACTTCTAAACTTGTTTTAATTGTATTTGTTTTGATTTCTAAGGCTTTTTTTTTAAGTAAAAGGACAGTATAAAAATGTTTAAATAGATATTGGAAATAAACGTATGCTTACCTAACAGCTGTTCTTAATTTCATCAGTTCAGCTTGTGAAACCAAGTCTACCTTATTGATGATGATAAGATCTGCTAAGGCAATTTGCCTAGAGAAAAATGAATAAATGGAAAATAAGTAAAATAAGTAAACACAAAGTACTTGTGTGCTTAATAACACAAGTATCATCTTTTTCTTTTAGGAGGACTACATTATAGTGTTCATGCAAAATAAAATCAAATTCTATTGCAAATTTAGCTAATAATCATTTACATGATTTCAAAACACCAAGGCTGTAAATTGTTTCCTAAATGCACTGTTGAAAACTGTGGAACTTATTTCTAAACAATTATACTTAAAATGTACTTTTTAATAAAAGAAATAACCAGACTTTAAGATTTTTTTGTCACTCTCGTTACAATAAAGAGAAACTGAAGTACCGGAAAAGGTAACATGTTGAACTAAGAAGTTATTTAAAAGTAGCACAAAGTAGTCACTTATTCTGATGGAATACGCTGAGCAGAAATCTAAACATTTCCAGAACATTAAAAAAATAATTTCGTCCCACACTCTATTAACTTAAGTGGCTTATAATTTGGGTTGCCTTTTGTTAATGTAACTTATTGGGTTGAGGAAATCCAGTCAGTTATGGATTATAGTCAGTGGTGGGATTCAACCAGTTCACACCACTTCGGCAGAACCGGTAGCTAATTTTTTGTTACCCAGGCCCAGAATGGACTTTTGGAAACGGCATCCACACAGAGAACCGATTATTCACATATTTGAATCTCACCACTGATTATAGTTAATTATTTAACTATAATTTAAGTCAGTAATTAAGCTAACCACCATCTGTGAACCCACTCATTTTTCATTCAAACTCATCTGGGTTCAATTCATGTTGTTGGTTATTAGGTCAGGTGATTTGAGGGACCACTTCTCCTTGGTTACATTTACTTGTCCCATCAGGTCCAGCAGGATGGCATGTGATGTGTCCTGTTTGCTAAGGAGTTCTATCTAATGGGACCCCAAGAGGAGGACCTTATGGCCCAGGTGGCATCTGCCCTCTGAAACATAGTTTCCTGTAAGGTTAGATTGGCCCCAACCTTATTGGCCTTTTGGAAAACCCTGAAGACACGGCTTTGCCATCAGGTCTGGAGATCCCATGGAGGTATGGAGCCTGCAAGATGGCTGCATTGTTTGTAAGCTACTGGTTGGCAGCCATTGTTTTAACTGCTGCCATTGTTTTTAGCTCTATATTTCTATGGGTTTTGTTTTTTGTTTTAACTTTGAGCCATCCAGAGCCATCCCTGTAGGCGAGATGGACAGTTATGTGAATTGAACAAATAAAAATACATAAAATACAGGAAATAGCTTTTATTTCAATGGGATACCACAGAGGAACAATTGAGCAGAGGCATTCAGGAAACAAGTAACAGAGCAAGTGAATTGGATCCACCAATTGAACTTTCAATTAGTAATGTTCCTAAATGATCCAAACCTTTTTACCGTTTATGCGCTTCCCATTAAACAAACTATAAGATTTAGATTAAGAAAACTGCAATATACCAATACCTAGCAGCTTCATTAATAAGGCCTGTGGGCTTTTCTTCTTTCAGGTGCTGGAAAAAAGATTCAAAAACACCATATTTTGTGTTATAAACTGAGTACACATTATCAGCAAATACCTAGAATATCATTAACTGTTTTTCATGTTTCAGTCTCAAAACATCAGGTGAAGAAAAGCTTAAAGAGAAAAACTCACAACCGTATATATATATAAATGTATTTAAAATAGCTGTCTTAGATCTGCTTCTATATGTCAGTTGCCCTGAGAGATATTTATACTTGATTCAAATGAAAAAAGACTGATGTTGCTAATTCTCCCTACAATTATAATATTAGTAGAAATTTTAATTTGTGTTTTAATAATTTTGATTTTTTTAAAATTTTACAGCAAAAATTCTGAGGGTGCTTTCTGAAAGGAAAACAGAAAACCTAATAAAGGTACCTATATTTCATTGTTTTATCTGCTTGAGATACGTTAGTCTGTCATCAACTGTTCACTTAGTTGTCAATGGTCCTGGACCAAAACTAGGAATAACACAGCCGCTAGTACTTCACAATTACAGGAAATCCTCAACTTGCAACTAACATTGAACTCAAAGTGTCCGTTGCTAAGCAAGGCAGTTGTTAAGTGAGTGGTGTCTCATTTTAGGACCTTTTTTGCCATGGTTCTTAAGCAAGTCATTGCAGTTGTTAAAGTGAACCACACAATTATGAAGCGAATCTGTTTTTTCCCCATTGACGTTGTTTGTTGGCTGGGAAGGTTACAAATGATGACCACGTGACCCCGGGACAGTGCAACTGTCATAAATACATGCCAGTTGGTAAGGGCCCAAATTTTGATCATGTGACCATGGGGATGCTGTCGCAGTCGTAAATGTAAAATCCGGTCATAAGTCAGTTTTTTTCAATGCTGTTGTAACTTTTAATGGTCACTAAACCAACTGTTGTAAATTGAGGACTACCTATATTCATGTTAGTCACTGCCACAGTATTTCAACAATCAATTTGAATATTTGTTTGTTAAATTTATATCCTTTTCCTTCAAAGAACCCTGGATGACTTAGACAGGGATCTCCCTTCACTTTATCTACAAAGAAATCACTGAGGTAGGTTGCGCTGAAGAACTGGTGACTCAAAGTGACACCACAGCTAAGCCTGGTTTTGAACCTCACTCTGCCCAGTCTTAGTTCACCTTAATCCTATATTACCCTGGCAATATAGATGCTTCCAGTTTGATACACTATTTCAAGGAAAAGAAGAAGAAATATGCAATGGAAAGGTTCTTTTCATAGACTTGATCTTGGCCAAAAGATTGAGAAGTGATTTAAGTGTGGCTGCAAATATTTTTAAACCGCATTGCAAATCTGAAAAAAAATAGTTTCAATAGTATTTTCTGATTGAATATATTGAAAAGGATATCAATAATAATAACAGAAGAACTCTTTTTTCTTTTCACTGATTCTTTTCTATGAAACACTACCGCCAAGCTTTGTACATTTAAAAAGAACAGCATCCCTGGTTTAGGTCGTCAGTGTTATGACCCGTCATTGCAAGCTGTCCAATCATTTGCCTTTAGATTAAAACATGAATATTTCAGATTCCTAGGTGACAATCCCATTAGAGAGATAGTCCATGGTATCAATTACCATTTCAGTTTCAATTTGACTTGCTAGCCACAGGGTAAAATTTCTCAGCTTCATACGGACTAGGTTGGATCCACGAAGCATGACATTTCTAAATTGCTACCTATTATCCGAGTGTCATCACTTGTATAGCCTCCAGACGGTTTTTAATCATGTGCCAAGGCAAAGGTCAGGCTTTGAAACCACAGGAATTGGACAGGTTCGCAAATTCCCTAACACAAAGCAAAAGTTATTTATCTGGCATATGACTGAGAAAATGTAAAGGCTGCCATCTAACTGGCAATGTGTCAAGCTTTTTACGCATTTACTGATTGAATAACGCAAGGCATATTGCATTCCAAAGATATCAAATATTATACATTTATTACTTAAAAAACTTTTGCAAGTTTTTTTAAATGTTAACTACCGTATAAAAATACTTTTCTATACAGTATATAAAATAATTAATCTAAGTATATTTATTGTCACATAAAAACCCAGACAATTTATTTATGTTGCATGAACCTTAAAACCCACTAGGGTATGGCAAATAATGATATAAATAAATGTATGTAATTAACTGTTCAGATTTGGGCAAATTTGTCCTGTGTTAAGTGATCCTTCAGATGTCCCCAGAAGCACTTATGATTCATTTTCAAAGTTCTGGCCACAACAACCCCTCCCCCCACAATCTTACGATCACATTTTGGGCACCAGCTTGCATTTACATCCATTTGCAGTGACCAGTGATCAAGTGACTGTGATTTTTGCCATTTTTGGGGGTCGGTTTTTGCCATTTATCACCAGTTTCCAATATAAAGCATCCACTGGGGAAAAACAAATTCACTTAATGTCTGTAGCTTTTGATTAACCACTGCTGCAAAAAAGGTCATAAAATCAGGTGCAATGACCTGGTGACCAACTTAGCTACAACTTACAACCCTAATTCCCAGCTCAATTGCAGTGTTAATTTAAGAGAGATATGTAGTCAAGCATCCTAGTTTATTAGGCATATAGAAATCATTGTTTTCTTTGCTATGTAATTGACAATAACCGTCGTATGTTACCTGTAGCCCATGCTTTGCGTCAACAACAGATATAATACCTAAAAAAAGGGAGGAAGAATCTTGATTTGAAGCATACCAATAGAAGACACAGATGTTTCACATATTTACATGGAATTAAGAAAAAAATTACCTAAGGCGCAATAACCCTTCAAAACATTTCCTTAGATGCTGATGTTAATTTAAAATTTATTGTAGGCACGTTCAGGAATATTAAAAATGGTTTTAATTTGAACTTTTGGAAAGTAGAAAAGTCTTGCCTTTTCCAGAACATTTTCCAGAAAGAACTGAGGAGATAGCAATAAGCTGGAACCTTCCAAACAACCATTTTTGTTCCCTTCCAATTAAAGACGCCCCCCCCCCCCGTAAAGTAAGAAGCTACTGCAAGTATTTATTTATTTATTTTAATTCCATTTATATCCCGGGAGAAGAGAGAAGGGTTGAATATGTTTCTATAATGAATGAAGTGGTTAGCTGCATATCTGAACCGACTGAATTGGGCTGTTCCACAGGAAGAGAGCCAATCCTTGTTTAGAGGCGATCAGAGAGAAAATCTGAATCAAACCATATGCTGGCAATGTGGTTTGTGTATGTTTTGTTTGTGTGAAAGAAAGAAAGCAATTTGAGAAAATTTTCTTACTTGTAGAATTAAGTTATAAAAATTTAATAAGAAGCCAATTGCTTTGTCTTCTGAGATGTGAAATAAGTACTTTCTTAGGAAAGGAAACTGTTGATGGAAAGGAGCAAAAATCTGCATTTAAAATTTATCAGTTTAATATCTTTTGACATTTTGTGACAGTATAATATTTTGTCATTCCCTATGCCTTATAGTCATTTTATGATAATATGCATAACACTTTCTCAAAAATCCAAACATATCTAAATAGCTTAAAGACCCCCATTTAACTAAATTATTTTGAATGCAATTGTGTTTCATTTAATCTCAAGATCTCTTTCTACCCACACACATATATGCATACTAGATTTTCAACTATTAATTTTCTTACCATCAAGATAAATGTCACTTCCTAATTCAGCATCCACCCAAAACATGGAGGCCACAGAACCTAGCAAATAAAACATGTAGAATATGCCAATATAACGAATGTTTCCATTTCTTCATATTCCAAAAAAGAGGGGGGGAAATAAAAGAGCAAGCAAAATGATATAAATTATTATATTTTTATAAAATAAAAAATATGAATTATTTGTTCTGACCATATTTTTATGATAAGGAATACTTCTAAAACATATGCAACATTTGATTTTAACTTTAGGTATAAAAAAACCTTCAGCGGAAACTTAGGGATGTAACAGATAGTCTTCACAACCATTCATTTAATGACCATTTGAAGTTACAGCGGCACTTTAAAAAGTGACTTATGACCATTTTTCACACTTAAGACTACTGCACCATCCCTGTGGTCACGTGATCAAAATTCCGACATTTGGCAACTGGCATGTATTTGACAGCTGCAGTGTCCCAGGATCATGTGATCACCTTTTGACCTTCTGACAAGCAAGTCAATGAAAACCCAGAGTCACTAAACAACTGTGTTATGATCTTAATAACTTCAGTGATTCACTTAACAACTGTGGGAAGAAAGGTTGTAAGATGGGGCAAAACGAATTTTGGGGTCAATTGTGGTTGTAAGTCAATGACTACCGTATTACTACACTTAAAATATCATTTACAGAAAACTTGATCAGCCTACGGTGTTCCATTTTCAAGATACATATTAATAAACATTATATACCATAAAGTTTTCAAACATTAATTTATTTTCTTCTTTTTCCCCTTTTCTGTATATTTAAAATTCATGCTCAGTTTAATTTACATTTTCTTTTATCAACAGAAATCATAATGCGATATACTTCCAATTAAAATATTTAACTCCATTACAGTTTAGTAGCATTTTAAGAGTAGGGATTAAACAACAGAATATCAGATATGAATTCTATTTCCTACAATAGAATTCCTACAATTGTTTTTTGTTTATTTAGAATTAAAACCTACATAGATATACTTTATTTTTATCAGTATGAAACAAACCAATTTTTGGACTTACTCTATAGCAGTATCAGTAATAAAAATATTATTATAATGCTCAAAGCATGCTAGAATCTTTGGTGACTAATGGCTATTTACATAGATTTTATCTGTAAAGAACAACCCAGCAAAACTATGAAATGAAATTGAGCAATATTGTGTCTCAGAACGAACACATTGCTATTATAAAGCAATGCAAACAGCGTGCCTGTTTCTGAGCAGTGAAAACTGATGATGGTGTTGAAAAATGATAGTTTTTGAAAAATAAAAAATCAATTTGCTTTGATGTGAACTGATTCAATACACTCAAATGCTACAACAGGAAGGCTGTGAGAATTTGACAACAATTAAAAGTATTGTCAAAAGCTCACAAATCTAGCGGATGTCAAGGCTGTCTTAAAAAATGAAGCAGACATGCATAAAACAACGGTATCTGAAGCTGTTTCAATATCTGAAGCTGTCCACCTGAATTGATAAGATGTGATCTCCCAAGCATTGCTGGTGTCAAAACTGAAGTGCCTATCAACCGTTTACAGTAATCACTCAGGCAAGATATAGCCAAGGCCTAAACATCTAATAGTTTCCAGGTATCTATTGATTTGTTTTCTTCAAATGCTTAATGGTTTCCAACTTAACTGAAATAAGATTTGTTTACAACAAAAGCCGAAGCAATGTCCTATTTTATGTGGTGTGTGCCTTTGAGACATGTCGACACCTGGCAACTGCCTGGATAGGTTCTTGCAATTTTTGTTAGTGTGCTGTTGCCTTCTTCCTAGGGCTGAGAGAGGGGGACTGGCCCAAGGTCAACCAACTAGCTGTGTGCCTAAGGCAGGACTGGAACTCATAGTCTCCTCTGTGTGTTTTAATAAATGTAGACAAATGTAGACAACAACAGGATCAGAAGAGCAGAAAATGCTACACAGTGCAACCGCTTTTAGATTCATATGTTATGCTATTATCTGGTGACATGTGGAAGTAATTTAGTTACTTGGGGAATACGATGATGAATCGCAAAGTGATTTACGTGGCTACTTGGTTTATGCAAATTCTTATAACAGGTATTCACTGTTTACCAAAATATCTATATACATTAAAAGTAATGATTATGTTTGGGTATATTAAACACAACATGACACTCTAGAGAATGAATGGGGGAATAAGTTGCAAAATTTAGAAAAGGCAGAGATTTGAAAAAAAGTGAGGTTATAAAACTGCAGGGAAAAATCAAGCCAGGTGAAAGCGTGGCAAGTAGTTAGCAAGTATCTAGTCTGCCAGGAGAAAGACAATGGGAACACTGAAGTCTACAGGACAATGGCTGGTTGTCTATGAGCTAGAAGATTTGCTGAAAGGTACAAAAGAACTATGATAGCAGTCGTAGCAAAATAAATCCTAAGATGTCCAACATTAAGACAATACATTTGAGGTGATATGTGTATTGTAAAATGCCTCACTTTTGAAGAAATCCACCATTTTCTGAACAATAGCCTCTTCTGTTTTATAGGTGATCATGTATGGATATCAATAGTGAAAATTACTTACTTTTTAAATAAAATTGAGTTCTGGTTAATGTCCCTAACAATCCTGAAATTCAGTTCCGAAATTCTCAGGAAGTAAAAGTAATTAAACAGAATTGTGCAATCCTATTTTGTGCACGTTACTACTGACTTTCTAACAGAACTGCCACTTGCAGCCCTTCTGATGTTGTTGGTCTCAAACTCCCATTAGGTAAAGGTTCCCCTGCACATGCATGCTAGTCGTTTCCGACTCTAGGGGCCAGTGCTCATCTGTTTCAAAGCTGAAGAGCCAGTGCTTGTCCGAGGACGTCTCCGTGGTCATGTGGCCGGCATGACTAGATGCCAAAGGCGCACAGAAAGTTGTTACCTTCCCACTGTAGTGGTCCCTATTTTTCTACTTGCATTTTACGTGCTTTCGAACTGCTAGGTTGGCAGAAGCTGGGACGAGTAACAGGTGCTCACTCTGTTACATGGCACTCGGGATTCGACCCACCAAACTGCCGACCTTCTGATTGACAAGCTCAATAGAAATGGCAAGATATGACAGAAGTTGGCATCATCAATATCTATGGGGCCAAATATTCTCTATTCTGGCTCTAATGTACTTTTAAATTTCAGTTGCCATAGACTAAAAACTTGGGTGTTGAAATTATGTTGAGTAAGACTTGATCCTGATAGATGAAACAGGGAAAAGTAGACTTTAATCAGGAGTTACTCATCTACCATTTATCATATGCTGTCAGCATTTTCAAGATTAGCTGGACAGATAGTGCTGCTTATCAGTAGTATTATGTGAGTGAAGATAGGTGGTTTGGTATAGAAGAGTGCCAGTTTGGTGTAGTGGTGAAGGTGCTGGGCTACCAACTAGGAGACAGTGTATTCTAGTCCTGCCTTAGACCTGAAAGCCAGCTGGGTGACTTTGGGCCAGTCACTCTCATCCAGCCAGACCCATCTCACAGGGTTGTTGTTGTGGGAAATAGGAGGAGGAAGGAGCATTATATATGTTCATCTCTTTGAGTTACTTATAAAGTAATAAAGGCAGGATAAAGATCTAATAAATAAATATAGTCCTTCTGTGGCCTGCCGTACTAGTTAGATCCTGTTGTGAGAGAAACAATCCAGATTATCTGACTTTGCCTATCTTTGTTCTGTGGCTATTCTAATTATGACCTTTATCCTAGCTAGATTAATAGTACATATTATAAAGCAGAAGCGCACTGAAACTTCTAACAATATATAAAAAAAGAGTTTCACAATCATTCCCATTTCTCTGTATACCTGGATCTGCCAATCCTGTTGTCTCTAGCAAAATGTAATCAAACTTCCCTTTCTTCTGCATCAAATTTTCAATTGCTTTCAAACCATTGTCTCTAATGAGAAAATTAAACAAACAGCATTATTTTTTTCTGTTACATTTATGTCAAATTCTATATGTTGTGTGTAAAATATTATCTCCCAATCACAAAATCTATCAGGAAATATAGAAAATATATTTATTAAATAAGTTTACAAACTAATTGCAAACCTTATAATTAATTTATAAATAATTAATTACAATTAATATATAGACCCATGTTAATTTTAAAAGTTTGTTTCTATATATCTAAGTTTCTGCATGCTGTCTGTTCTCTTATATCTTCTCTAAATTATTCATTACTTTAGATGAAACTGTCAAAAAGGAAGCAACTTATCAATACCCACTCTTAAAATAGATGCAATTTGCAATACAGATGACTCTTTAACCTTAACTTTAAGAACTTAATTTTATTATGATTTGTTAAATTGAGTAAAACATATAGATCAGGCAGTTACAGCAGCCCAAGGTCATGTGATAAGCCATTTGTGATCTTCCTATCTGGCTTTTGACAAGTAAAGTCAATGAGAGAATTTGGATTCGCTTAACAACTCCACGATTCACTTAACAACTGCATGGATTTGCTTAATGACCAGGGCAAACAGATCATAAAACTTGGTGCAATTGACTTAACAACTGCATTGCTTAGCAATGGAAATTCTGCCCCAATTGTGGTTGTAAGTCAAGGACTACCTGTATTATAATACTAGATCTTCCCTAGCGTAACTGGCCTTTTCATCAGGAGAAACGCAGACTATAGTTTGAAATCCTCAGCATTTCAATTTTACCAAATAAAAAAAATCCTTACTTTACTGAGCAGCAAAGGCAGCCATTTCTGAGCTCCAGCCATTCTTCATAGAGTTCTCCACCTTGACTTATAGCCAAGGATTTTTCCAATGCACTGCCTGAAAAAACAAGAAAAGCTATAATAAAAATAGTACTTTTATTGAAAGAAAATAAAACAGTGAAAGTATAATCCATTTCAGGTTTTGGATGGGAAAAGTATCTTAATTTAATTAATTAATTTAATTTATTGAGATTTCTATACCGCCCTTCTCCCTAGGGGACTCAGGGCGGTTCACAGGGCATATATAAATAACAATACAAAAATTAAAAAACAATTAAATCAATGCCCAAGTTAAAACAAGAATGATAAAACAAGCCTATAAAAACCCATATACCCCCATCAGGCCAGACCCGCTAGTTCAAATAAATGGGTCTTCAACCCGCGACGGAAGGATCGGAGGTCTGATGCCGTCCGGAGCTCAACCGGCAGTTGGTTCCATAATGCCGGAGCACCCACAGAGAAGGCCCTCCCCCTGGGGGCCACCAGTCGACATTCCTTGACCGGAGGCACCCTGAGGAGGCCCTCTCTGTGGGCACGCACAGGGCGGAGGGGAGTCGACGCCGGCAGCAGGTGGTCCTCGAGGTATCGCGGACCCATGCCATGTAGGGACTTAAAGATCATAACCATTACACGAAAGTCTTGGTTTTCTTAGGTTTGTTGCGAAAGTGATGCTAAAGGAGCCCGAAAATTAGGCCACACCCTAATTTTCCTGCAGCATCAATCTTTAGTAAATGGAAATAACTTTCTCAGTTGCTATACTTCATGTAGTCTAATGTCCTTATTCAAAACCCCAAACTTTAAAGCACGGTCTTTAGATTACAGCAAGAGTGCATAATATTACTTGGAAAGCAAATTTTGCATCACAACTGTTAAAATGTGTGAACATAAATTGAAGAAAATATTTTATATTTTTGAAAGTAAACAGTTAGGCTTCAACGTGAAACTTTGTTTTCCACTCACACTTGCATTTTTACATACCTTCACCAAATTCATTTAAAATAACTGCTATTCTCTTGCTATGTTGTTCAGTCAAAATATAATTAAGAAGAGTAGTTTTTCCAGCACCTAAAGAAAGCAGAACGAATTTCATTAGACTAAAAAGAAACACTGATGTCCCATTCTTTATACTAAGGAGATATTTTGAGATGTCATTCTAAAATTTTCTAACCCCTCTAGCTTTTTAAGTCAGCAATCTCCTATACTTGAAAAAGCAGAATTCGATCATGTATTTGGAAGTCGATTTACACAAACCACTAAGCCTGGATTGTCAAAATCTGAAGCGCCACAATCACCTATGATACAAATTAAAAACCTTTTCTTTGGAAGTCATTAAACATCTATTTTAAAACTATATTTTAATGAGAATGACTCACTTAATTTTGCATAATTCTGAGGAAGCTGGAATTCTTTGGAATTCTATTTCTATTTTTGGGACAGCCACTCATTTCTCACTTATATTTGCAGTTTACTACCAAAACTATAAAAAATAATAATTTCTTGCTGGCTTGCCCAGGCAAAGTAAGGGCAAATCTTATTAGCATTCTTTGCTTTGCATGAGCAAGCCCGGAAAAACATGCAAACTGCTTCAGTCAAATTTGTGTAATCTCCTGGAGAGTTGCACACCCTACCTTGAAAACCTTTGTATTAAACCATAAAAATAATTTTGTCTTAAATTAGCATATCATGTGCAATAATCAATTAATATAATGTAAACGCAACTTAAGGATTCTGGACGCGAGCTGTTGAATCTAAACTTGGCCAAATCAGACCAGCAGGCCCCTCCCAGGAACTTCTGTAATCACTATAACCATGGTGAAGGAAAAAGTTTGCTGTTGTGGCCATCTGTAGCCAGTCATAACTATCCACTAACCAGCTCCCAAAAGGTTCCCAAAGGAATGTGCTATATCTGTGTCAAATCAGTGTTTTTCAAACTTTAGCAACTGAAGATATATGGATTTCAGCTTCCATATGTGCTGACTGGAGAATTCTGGGAGCTGAAGTCCACATCTTCAAGATGCCAAGGTTAAGAAATATCAACTACATTGTAATGTTCTAGAACATGGGAGCAATCTTTTCTTACCTGAATATTTCAAATATATATATTGGGCTTGGCAAAGTTAGGGTTGCTTCCTTTCTCAGGACCTGAGCTTCTGTATAAGGCTCCTACTTATTCTTTGTGTCCAGGGACAGACATAATGCCCTGACAGCTGGGGTATGCTTGTCCTATCATCACATCAAGAAATAAGCTCACAGAAAAGAATATTTCTAATGGAGCTCATTAAACCCCCCAATTATTCTGTAAATCTTGTTTTATATATTCTGCCACCTAGGAGTAGAAGGCACCTGCAGAGATGCAAAATTTTCTGCGTGGCCACAAGATGCCTTCCCAAAATTGCTATCCATTTCTTATTATGACAAAAAAAGTTCAAGTAAAGTAATTCTTCATTAAAAACCATTCTAGAACTGTGACAAATCAGAGTGAATCTACCATTTATTACCTAAATATCCTGAGATTATAGTAACAGGAATCTTAAAATTGTTGCTAGATTGAATGTCTTCTACATTATCCATTATTGCTGGCTCCCTTATGGGAATCAATTCAGGGCAATCCTCTTCATCATCCATAAATGAACTTTCCATCTCTCACCTGTCAAACTAAAGATAACATTTATGAAATATTATATAAAAAGTCTCAGATATAGATTTCACTAAAATATTGAACACAGGAACCCAGAGAGATGGAGGTGGAGAGAATAACACAAGTAGCTATAGTATTTGGTATACTGATTTTTCTTTGCATGAACTTCCAAACAGGAGCATCCTTTGGCTTCTCCCTCTTTCATCATGGAGAATGAGGAATGCATGTTAAACACTACTTTTAAGTAAGCACAATCATTAAGGAAGCCTGAAGATCAAATGTGATTCAGCATGAATAGCTTGGAGGAGGCTTAACCTCAGGAAGGTCTCTTTTCAAAGAAAAAGGATAAGACAACAGTCAGATCATTTTATGCGTTTTCAGAAAGAATGTCAACAGCTGTAGAAAACAGGAAACACCCTCAGCCAGTTTTGTCTTGAGCTAGAGAAGGGACATCCAAATTTGGCCATTTTTAGACCTGTGGACTTCAACTCCCACAACTCCCCCGGCCAGCCATGCTTGCTGAGGAATTAGGGGAGTTGAAGTCCTCAAGTCTCAAAGTGGCCAAGGTTGGAACGTCCCCGGACTAGAGCCTTTCTGACAGTCCGAATGGGACTGTTTCACGCGAAATTGAAGAAATATTACAATAAGGTACCGCGCGAACCGAGAAACCGTATTCAACTCCATCGAGCTTCTCTGCCAGTCCAGATACACACTCGATGATGCTCATGTTGTGGTTAACAAGCTAAACAATGTATTTCTAAACTCCCCCAACCCACACATTTCTTTTCCAACACCTTTCTTTCTCCCCCTCCCACTTCCGCTTACCGCCGGTCTTTCAGTTCCCGCTGTTGTAACTCCTCCTCTCTTCTGACAAGTTCCTACCCTAAGTACGCATGCGCTCTTTTGTTTCATGCCCTGATAGATGCAACCTGTTATCGTGGGCGGGGTTTCTTCGCCCTTCCTGCATTTAACCAGATTAACAACTGTGCATCGGTGTAACGCAACAAAACGGAGTAGAGAGGGAAAACTGAATTTGAAGACCGACCGAGCTGTTCAAAAGCTTCCTCTAGGATACCTAAAGCGAAGCTTTTGGTATGTCTACTTAGCCTGGGAATAATCGGTATTTCTCCTTGCATTCTGCGACAAATACAATAGGACCGATTATAATAAATGGATCAATAACACGTTTACCTTAACAGTGCTCATCTATTAAAACAGGGAAAAGTTATGTCCTGACAGCAAGACCAGCCTTTCTAGATTCCAAGCATTAAGTTTTGATTGAACCGTAGCCCGTACTGTGGCTTAAAGTTGCATCAGGTTCAGTAAAAATACACTTTTGTTTCAAAATGAAAGATCATTTCTTTCATCTCTACTTTGCAGACCTGGCTATAAATCAGTTTCCTAAGGTGCAATCGTTAAATTAATTTCAGCACAACCAAGCAGTTTGGGACATTGCTTGCTTGTGCTGAAATTGTTTGCTGTAGAACTGCCATGTTTATTCAGATTTACTGGGCATGATATATGCTATCATCAAATTGCTGCCCTTACATTTTTTGTTTCAAAGTACAGAAACATGGATTTCTTTACAAAGAATAGGAAAAATAATTCAATCACAGAGGTGCAGACTGCTGTTAACATTTTGATTTCAGGAAGGATACTAAGGTGAATTCCCCTTTTCCACATGGTTCTGTCATATTGTAAAAGCACTCGTAGATACGCAGATGGAAAAAGCAATTTATTTGCTGATGTGTAGCAAAAACAAAGATTGTGTAGAAATTTTTCCAGTTTACTTCAAAGTTGCTTTTCAGGTGTTCATATGAGAAGCCATATTAATAATAACTCGTGACATATTAATAATAACTCGTGACATACATATGCTCACAGAAAAGCATTGCTACTGTTTAAAATGTGTGGGCAGAAGCCACAAAATGTATCAAGCTGAAATTTGAAAGACAGATTTATAGGATTGCACTTTCAATGTTCTCTTACCAACATGATCAAATTTTATTTTCTAACAGCAGAAGCTTTTTAAAATTGTCTTGGCACCTTTACCTTATGGAACTTTTTTCTTGTATGTTCCTCATTTCTTTATGCCATGCACATATTACAAAAAAGGAAGGAAACCAGCAACTGAGTTTGACCCCTCCCTCACTGCCCAGCATACTGAAGAAATATAAAACACTTAAAAGGTCGTTGGTTTCATAAATGGATAAATATTCATATTGAGCTGAATGGATAGGATGTAGAATCCTAGATACTTGCAACCCACAAGACAACACATTGTAGGTCCCACCTGCCTTCAGTCTATTTCTTCCAGATTCAGGTGCACTATACTCACTTGTTTCATAGAGCACTAAATGGTGGAATGATTGGGGTGTATACAATGATAAGGTTCGTAGTAAAGCATAAGAGATGCTTTCCTATTAAGAGATTCATGTTCAGAGGAAATATATGTGCAGAATACTCCTTGTCAAGAAATGACACAGAAAGAAAGAAGTTGAAGGGAGCTTGCTTCTTCTAACCCCACTGCCTGGCAGGAAAAAAAACACACATTCATCTTGAACCCTTTCTGGGACTACAGAGGGAAGAAACCTGTGTTCCTGGCCACAGGAAGAAAGACACTGTGTAATTATGTGTACTGCTAGGTGCTGTAAGGTGACATGAAGAGTGATTGTTGTTTTTCAACAAGTGAATGCTGCACATCTACAAATGTGTGTATTTTGGTTTATTATGGGAAACAGTAAGTAGACTGCTTGAGACTCAGAACAATAGATGTCGGGATCTCCTCCACTTATGGGGACTTGGGACTCAATTCTCTCTCTTTCTCTCTTTCTCTGTGTATATGAATATATATATATACATACATATATTGTGCAGGTATCATAGAGCTTGATCCACTTCTGCCCACCAAAGAAATGTCCCCCTGTTTAGTTGACACTGTTATAATCTTGAAGGCATTAGATAATCTTGACTGATAACTGATTATATAAATCCTGCAAATATTTATAAACCCACTACCGTAAATGGCACATCAGCTTAATAATTTCATGTTGCATTATAATCCAGACAAAGCAAGGTTGTTTAGCTTTATTCACTGGGCACTGGCCTTTACTCAAAGCAGTTGTGAAAGGTGAGAAATCAAGTAGGCTGATGGTGTGCTGCGTCACTACAAATCCCACTGCAATCAGAGAGGGCAGTGACACATGGATAATTTCAGTATTGGGAGAAAAAGAGAGGCCCAGAGAATCTGCTGTTCTTGCTCCAAGCATGCAAAAGAAAAGTACCTATTAGATATTCTGGATTTTTGAAAATTTTCCCTCTTTTTATTGCAGTAAGGCAGGGGTGTCAAACTCAATTTCATTGAGGGCCGCATCAGCATTGCGGTTGCCCTCAGGGGGCTGGGTGGGTGTGGCCAGGGTGGGCGTGGCCTACTGGGTGGGTGTGGCTAGAGTGCGTATGGCCTACTGGGTGGGCATAGCCAGCTCTACATCGTTCGCATCAAGGGTGCCTATGAGGGCCTGGGCAGGAGTGGGACAGATCTGAGGGTCTCTGGCAGAAGGAGGGTCTCTGGGCCAGGGCCAAGGCAGTGGGGGCTGTTCCCTTACTGTTTCCAGGATGGCTTCACACTTCGCGGGCCGGATCCGGCCCCCGGGCCTTGTGTTTGACATGTCTGCAGTAAGGTAACGGTAAAGGTAAAAGTTCCCCCGCACATGCGTGCTAGTCGTTTCCGACTCTAGGGGCCGGTGCTCATCTCCGTTTCAAAGCCGAAGAGCCAGCGCTTGTCCAAGGACGTCTCCGTGGTCATGTGGCCGGCATGACTAGACGCCAAAGGAGCACGGAATGCTGTTACCTTCCCACCGTAGTGGTCCCTATTTTTCTACTTGCATTTTTACATGCTTTAGAACTGCTAGGTTGGCAGAAGCTGGGACGAGTAACAGGCGCTCACTGTTACGCGGCACTCGGGATTCGACCCGCCAAACTGCCGACCTTCTGATCGACAAGCTCAGCGTCCTAACCCACTGAGCCACTGCGTCCCTCTTTATTGCAGTAAAATGGACCTAATTCAATGTCATTTTAATTGCCCCTTTTCGTTTCCCAATTCTTTTCCAAATTCCATGGCAGACAAAGGGCACGGTGTACTTACAACATGTCCAGATTTGCTTTTATAATCTATCATTAATTTGCTTGCATTTGACTGTCTCAGTGCTCCACTCTAGTTGCTCTTAATTCAGGCTTAGGTGCCAAGTTCAAGCCACTTGGGGTGTTGACTCGGGGTTCAATGTTTAGTGCAGCTGCTTCCTAACAGCCCTTCTTAACAGAAGAGAATATTTGTAGCTCAGGGTTGAACTCTGGGGTCCTTGGTGCTGTCTGAGCTCGTTTGTTTTCTTGCAGACATTTCATCACCCAGCTAGAACTAAAGGGAGTGGGGTTTCTAAACAGAGACCAAACCCTACTCCCTTCTAGCACTGATGATGATACTTAGTTGGGTAATGAAACGTCTGCAAGAAAACAAACAAGCTCAGACAGCACCAAGGACCCCACAGCTTTTCTCAGGTCTCACCTCCAGGAGTCACTAAACTTAAGAAACCAACTCTTTTGCTTCGACTGAAACCCGAATCTTGTACTCCGACAGAGAACCCCGAATTCTTCTCGATCGGTGGCCGAGTCCCTTAACGACGTCCATAAACGGGAAGCAAGACTGGCTGCCGCACTGCACTTTTACCCGCAAGGAGCTGATTGACACAGGTTCGCAAGCCAGCCAATAGTTGGAAATGGTAGCAGAGCAACTTCGACTGCCAACGACTCCCTAACTTTGCCAAACAAAAAACGGTGGACACCCAGCGGGGTGGAGTTTTGTTGGACGTTTGCAGGGCCGGAAGGGAGATAAAAATAAATTAGGAAGCAAGCTTGGTCTCAGCGCGGGTTGTTTAAAACCCTCTTCCTCCGCCGGGTCTGTTCCAAATGGGCTCTCCGCTCCCGTAGCAGCCGGCTGTGCTCATGAAAGCTTTACAACGGCTTTCGCCTATGCGAGATGAGATTTAAATATTTCTCGACGTGCAATTCTCAAACGCCTCGAACTTTTTGTTCCTGGGCTTCCTCTTGCAAGTTCCAGCTCGGGCTGTTAGGCGTCGAAGCAAAATTAGGGGTTGGCTTCGGGGGTGCTGCGGTTCCGCTAGCGCCCCGGGACCCCCTCGCGCCTTTCAAGACCGATTGGAACTTTGCACCCATCCTTGCAGAAGTTCCTTGCAGAAGCTGCGCCCTCCCCATTGGCCGCTTTCGACAAGGAAGGTGTAAAATGCGGAAGTTTTCCGCGCCGAATTGACAGCCCGGCTGCCTTTTAAGTGAGCAGTCGCCGCCGTTCTTGGACCCTCCATGGCTACTCTGCCCAGTTCCGATCGGAGGGCGTTTGCCCTGAAAATCAACAGGTAGGCTTCGTCTCCTGGCGTTTGGAAGGGGCTTTATTTACTTACTCCTTGCCCTTCACCGGCTGCGCGAGTTGGGCAGCTTTTGCTTGCGCGCCTGGAGGCTGATTGGGTGGAGTGGGAGGAGGAACGGAGAACCGCGGCTTGAGCAGTAAGTAAGTAAGGAGTGAGGATGAGAGCTGCGGATCTGATGAGAGCGTCACGCGCCAGTTGAAGGGTGTGTAGAGACGCTCACGTTCAAGGAATTGATTCTGGCCCTGTACAGAACTCCCCCTATCCTAGATGAGTTACCACTTTAGCATTTTTAGACTCTTCAGCAAGGGTGTTCAACCTTGACAACTTTAAGACTTGTGGGCTTTTAACTCCCAGGAGCGTGGCTGGGGAATTCTGGGAATTGAAGTCTACAAATCTTAAAGTTGCCAAGGTTAGAAACCCCTGCTCTAGATTCAAGCAGTTTCTTCCTTTGGAAAGCACCCTCCCGGTTAAATAATTATGCAAAGACGTTATTTGTGTAGGGAGTTCTTTGTTGTGTAAAACATCTTTATAGTTCTGGCAAGTAGAAAATGCCAAGTGTTTGGTCAGAACTTGCTCTGAGCCTGTTTATAATACTATCAGTAAATCCTTAACAGGATGTTTTACTTCTCTTTTGTTGTTGTTGTTGTTGTTGTTAGCTGCGAAGTCGTGTCCGACCCATCGCGACCCTATGGACAACATTCCTCCAGGCCTTCCTGTCCTCTACCATCTTCTGGAGTCCATTTAAGCTCACGCCTACTGCTTCAGTGACTCCATCCAGCCACCTCATTCTCTGTCGTCCCCTTCTTCTATTGCCCTCGATCTTTCCCAGCATTAGGCTCTTCTCCAGTGAGTCCTTCCTTCTCATTAGGTGGCCAAAGTACTTGAGTTTTAGCTTCAGGATCTGGCCTTCTAAAGAGCAGTCAGGGTTGATCTCCTCTAGGACTGACCGGTTTGATCGCCTTGCAGTCCAAGGGACTCGCAGGAGTCTTCTCCAGCACCACAGTTCAAAGGCCTCAATTCTTTGGCGCTCAGCCTTTCTTATGGTCCAACTTTCACTGCCATACATTGCAACTGGGAAGACCATAGCCTTGACTATACGCACTTTTGTTGACAGGGTGATGTCTCTGCTTTTTAGTGTGCTGTCTAGATTTGCCATGGCTTTCCTCCCCAGGAGCAAGCGTCTTTTAATTTCTTGGCTACAGTCCCCATCTGCAGTGATCTTGGAGCCCAGGAAAATAAAATCTGTCACTACCTCCATTTCTTCCCCATCTATTTGCCAGGAATTGAGAGGGCCAGATGCCACGATCTTGGTTTTCTTAATGTTAAGTTTCAACCCAAGTTTTGCACTCTCCTTCTTCACCCGCAACAAGAGGCTCTTTAGTTCTTCTTCACTTTCTGCCATTAGAGTGGTATCATCTGCGTATCTTAGGTTGTTGATATTTCTTCCGGCAATCTTAATTCCAACTTTTGATTCATCTAGCCCTGCCTTTCTCATGATGTGCTCTGCATATAAGTTAAATAGGCAGGGCGACAGTATACAGCCTTGCCGGACTCCTTTCCCAATTTTGAACCAATCAGTGGTTCCGTGTCCAGTTCTCACTGTTGCTTCTTGATCCGCATATAGGTTTCTCAAGAGACAAATAAGATGGTCTGGTACTCCCATCTCTTTAAGAACTTGCCACAGTTTGTTATGATCCACACAATCAAAGGCTTTAGCATAGTCAATGAAGCAGAAGTAGATGTTTTTCTGGAACTCCCTAGCTTTCTCCATGATCCAGCGTATGTTGGCAATTTGATCTCTAGTTCCTCAGCCTCTTCGAAATCCTGCCTGCACTTCTGGTAGTTCTCGATCCACATACTGCTGAAGTCTAGCTTGTAGGATTTTAAGCATGACTTTACTAGCATGAGAAATGAGTGCAATGGTGCGATAGTTTGAACATTCTTTGGCACTGCCTTTCTTTGGAATTGGAATGTAAACTGATCTTTTCCAATCCTGTGGCCACTGTTGAGTTTTCCAAATTTGCTGGCAAATTGAGTGTAGCACTTTTACTGCACTGTCTTTTAAGATTTTGAATAGCTCAGCTGGAATACTGTCACCTCCACTAGCTTTGTTGTTGCTCAGCTTTTCTAAGGCCCACTTCACCTCACATTCTAGGATGTCTGGCTCGAGGTCAGTGACCACATCATTGTGATTATCTGGGACGTTAAGCTCATTCTTGTATAGTTCTTCTGTGTAATTTTGCCACCTCTTCTTAATCTCTTCTGCCTCTGTTAGGTCCCTGCCATTTTGGTCCTTTATCATGCCCATTTTTGCATTAAACGTTCCCTTCATTTCTCCAATTTTCTTGAAAAGATCTCTGGTCCTCCCTATTCTATTATTTTCTTCTATTTCTTTGCACTGTTCATTTAAGAAGGCATTCTTATCTCTTCTAGCTATTCTCTGGAATTCTGCATTCAATTGGGTGTATCTTTCTTTTTCTCCCTTGCCTTTCGCTTCCCTCCTTTCCTCAGCTATTTGCAAAGCTTCCTCAGACAGCCATTTTGCTTTCTTGCATTTCTTTTTCTTTGGGATGGTTTTGGTTGCTACCTGTTGTACAATGTCGCGAACCTCTGTCCATAGTTCTTCAGGCACTCTGTCTATCAGATCTAATTCCTTAAATCTATTTGTCACCTCTACTGTATATTCAACAGGGATATGATTTAATTCATACCTGAGTGGCCTAGTGCTTTTCCCTACTTTCTTCAGTTTAAGCCTAAACTTTGCAAGGAGAAGCTCATGGTCTGAGCCACAGTCAGCTCCTGGTCTTGTTTTTACTGACTGTATAGAGCTTCTCCATCTTTGGCTGCAGAGCATATAGTCAATCTGATTTCTGTGTTGACCATCTGGTGATGTCCATGTGTAGAGCCGTCTCTTGGGTTGTTGGAAAAGAGTGTTTGCTATGACCATCGTATTCTCTTGACAGAATTCTATCAGCCTGTGCCCTGCTTCATTTTGCACTCCAAGGCCAAACTTGCCTGTTATTCCAGTTATCTTTTGGCTTCCTACTTTAGCATTCCAATCCCCCATGATGATAAGAACATCATTTTTTGGTGTTAGTTCTATAAGGTGCTGTAGTGCTTCATAGAACTGGTCAATTTCATCCTCTTCAGCACTGGTGGTTGGGGCATAGACCTGGACTACTGTGATATTGAATGGTTTGCCTTGGATTCGAACTGAGATCATTCTGTCATTTTGAGGATTGTATCCCAGTATTGCTTTTCCTACTCTTTTATTGACTATGAAGGCTACTCCATTTCTTCTTAAGGATTCTTGCCCACAGTAGTATACCTGATGGTCATCTGAATTAAATTCACCCATTCCTGTCCATTTTAGTTCGCTGATACCTAAGATGTCAATGTTCAGTCTTGTCATCTCTTGTTTGACCACGTCCAGTTTTCCTTGATTCATGGATCTTACATTCCAGGTTCCTATGGAGAAAAAATCTTTACAGCATCGGACTTTCCTTTCACCACCAGACATATCCACAGCTGAGCGTCCTTTCGGCTTTGGCCCAGTCGCTTCATTCTTTCTGCCGCTACTAGTACTAGCCCTCTGCTCTTCCCCAGTAGCATATTGGACGCCTTCCGACCTGAGGGGCTCATCTTCCAGCGTCATATCGTTTTGCCTTTTGGTACTGTCCATAGGGTTTTCATGGCAAAGATACTGGAGTGGTTTGCCATTTCCTTCTCCAGTGGATCACGTTTTGTCAGAACTCTCTGCTATGACCTTTCCGTCTTGGGTGGCCCTGCACGGCATAGCTCATAGCTTCATTGAATTACGCAAGCCCCTTCGCCACGACAAGGCAGTAATCCATGAAGGGGTTTTACTTCTCTAAGATGACTTAATTTGGAATAATTCAAAAGTCTTCTTTGGAGTTTTCCTATGACCTGCCCTCACAGTATATTGAGGTTTTTCTTCAGCAGTTAAATTCTGCAATCCACAAATCGGTCATTTTCCCCTTTTTTAAAGAATTCCTGTAAATTAAGGGGTTAAGCTGGAGGCAAAACGTTGAGGAAATAACATACAGTTTGTGGTTACAGTGTGTCATGTCTTATGGTTTGTGCAATTGCATAGCAGACAGAAATTTAGCAGAGACTTTTATTAAACACCACTAAATATATTTGACTTGCTGAATATGTGGTTACAAAAAAAGTTTAATAGTTCTGACATTTAAAACTAACCAGACTTGTAGGAAGTATTAATTTCATGTGAGATATTTTTTCCCAAAAGGAATAATATATATAATTAAAATACACTTCTTGCTTTTGATTTTAGACTGTATTTTTCAATACTCATTGCAACAATATTATTAGTGAATGAATTCATTTTATACCTTGTTGCATTTCTTGAGTATTTCATAATTTCATTTTATACTTCAGTGAGTTTTCTGTTTCTTACACAATTACATTTTCATTCATTATACATTTTGCCTTGCCAATATTATTGAGAACAGCAGTAATAATACTGATACATTATCATTATTATTATTTATCTGTATATTGCCAGACTTACAACTAAAATATCTTGCAGGCTATTTTCTTTTAATCCAGTATGGTACTACAATATTTATTTTAATATTTCAACCCTAATATTATACTGCAGCTATAATCCTCATTCAAATCCTTGTGATATTGAAGATTGCACTATGCAGTGTTATTTTTGGCCATCTAAAGTCATGATATTACATCTTGTAGATAAACAGTATTATGCTTATTTACAAAGTGCAATATAGATAAAAACCTGACTGATATATTTTAACTTTAGGTTCCTGTGATCTTATTAGATCTCATGAATGACAAGAACACATTTTGTAACTGCTGTTCATTTTAATTTTAAAATCCTTTCCCAAGATGAAGATAAATTAATTTTGTAAAAAAAAGACTAGAGTCTTGAATAATAAATCATTTTTCACTATAGAAAACAGAGTGAAACAAAAGACCTCTTACTTTTTTGGACTGGAACTAGGACAGTGTTGTGAGATCAAGAGGGTTGTTAGAGAAGGATCAAAACCTTGCACATACTTTACAACATACTTTACCACAGGCGTTTGAACTTTATGGTGCATCTTGCCTATTATAATTCTTCCTCTGCATTGCATTTAATTTTTAGGGTGTTTCTTTTATTTCTTTAAAACATGTCACATCTAGGGTCAGACTTGGAAGCCTTTCCAAGGCCTTTCTCAGCACGTTATCCAAGTCAGGTCTCTAAATTCATTGTTTTATTTACAAAATAGAACATAAAGCAAAGATTGTTCTGGGTTATAAACCCATGGTATCTTTTGGCGCAAAAACCAGAAAATGAATACAAACAATTCCTGTTTTTTGGTTAGTTCGATTCATTCTTTCCACTTGTGGAAAGAGCCCAGCTCATGTGATGCTCAGAACCGAAACTATTGTCTGCAGAGAGTCATACAGGGGTGTCAAACTCAATTTCATTGTGGGCCGCATCAGCATTGCGGTTGCCCTCAGGGGGCCAGGTGGGTATGGCCAGGGTGGGCATGGCCTACTGGGTGGGCGTGGCTAGAGTATGTATGGCCTACTGGGTGGGCGTGGACAGCTCTACATCGTTCGCATCAAGGGTGCCTATCAAGGGTGCCTGAGTAGGAGTGGGACAGATCTGAGGGTCTCTGGCAGAAGGAGGGTCTCTGGGCCAGGGCCAAGGCAGTGGGGGCTGTTCCCTCACTGTTTCCAGGATGGCTTCGTGGGCCACATGAAACCACTTCGCGGGCCGGATCCGGCCCCCGGGCCTTGTGTTTGACATGTCTGGCTTAGGAAGATGCTTATGTTGGCTCCTCCCTGATATAATTGGGTTGTAAGAAGAATGGGAGGAAAAACACAAACTTGCAAAATTTTGTTAATAGACCTTATCTCAGCGGTGTCCAATCTTGGTAACTTTAAGACCTGTAGACTTCAACTTCCACAATTCCCAAGTCAGTCATGAATTCTGGGAGATGAAGTTTATAGATCTTAAATAAAGCTTCCATTTATTTTGTGGAGTCTGTTTCCTATTCATGTCAGCTTTGAAGGACTTACGTTGTCCAACAATAAAACCATTTCCCATTGTCAGTGTCCTTCTTAATAGAAAATGTATCAATATTTTTTTAATTTGTGCCAGCTAATGTAAGATCTTTACAAACCTGAATTAAAGATGTAATAGCAATGATCTATTATTATACAACATCTATAAACTCCAAGAGGGACGCGGTGGCTCAGTAGGTTAGGACGCTGAGCTTGTCGATCAGAAGGTCGGCAGTTTGGCGGTTCGAATCCCGAGTGCCGCCAGAGTGAGCACCTGTTACTCGTCCCAGCTTCTGCCAACCTAGCAGTTTGAAAGCACGTAAAAATGCAAGTAGAAAAATAGGGACCACTACGGTGGGAAGGTAACAGCGTTCCGTGCGCCTTTGGCGTCTAGTCATGCCGGCCACATGACCACGGAGACGTCCTCGGACAAGCGCTGGCTCTTCGGCTTTGAAATGGAGATGAGCACCGGCCCCTAGAGTCGGAAACGACTAGCAGACTAGCACGCATGTGCGGGGGAACCTTTACCTTTATAAACTCCAAATGCGCCATCTTGAGGTTGTGCACAAAGTAGAAAATGTGTTTTATTCAAGTCAGTTGTAGTCTGGCTGAGCCAAAACCTAGAATGTTTGTAACCTTCTGGTTTTCAGCTCAGAAAAAATTGAAAAAGGGTTTGCAGATTTTTTTCTTTATACATTTTTACATTAAATTTTGGACTGTCAGTTATTTTTCTCATGATAAACACTGGTCACTGGATAGACATTTGTGCATAGTAAGAGAAAGTCTAGTGATGACAGAATAGCAGTTTCATATAACGCAATATATCCTGCAAATGTTATTTAATGATGATAACATGAGAATGCATGAATGTTTTGCTAGCCCATGGCCAGACATAGATCGTTGGTTTCTTTCATTGTTGCCTGGTAGATTAGCCTGTCTTTGACTTGATTGGGATTTGGGTCACACTGTCTTCTAGCAATTCACTTGGTATTTTTGCCTTGTCTTTTATATGTGCCATCAGGGAATACATGTTTCTAAAAGTAGGTGTCAGGGTTTGCTATGAGAATAGACCCATTTAATCTCCAGGTTTCATGTTTGGAGGCCAAAAAGGTTCTTGAGCCATAAGTTAATTTCCTCCCCTAGGTCTGTATGAAATGAGGCATTATGAGTTATATAAGTAAGGTACATAATGTAATCAATGGAGCCTAGATGGCAACTAAATACAGTTTTATGGGTCACAAGCCCCATATCCACATGTATGTGACATCTGGAAAAGAATTAGTGACATATGATATTCTCTTTAAGTGTGGAAATAGCCATACTGCTGTTTGATTTACCTGAAAAACTGGTTGCTGAAAAGTCAAACTTAGTAATCGCAAGTGAAGCTTTGAACAGCAGAAACAAATGCAAATTTCTTTCAATTCACATTCTTCAATCGGAGAGCTCTAGTTTCTGGTAGCTATGAGATTAAAACAATAACTCTAAATATTTACTCATTTTTGTGCTTAATCTCAGACAATTCCAACAATGGGTTAAAGTCTCTTTCTGTTGAAATGCCAAAACAGTGTTAAAAGAATGTGTAACTAACTTCACAACCTGAAAAGTCTGGCTATTGTGTACGCTATCATCACAGTGAAAAAATGCTGTTTTTCTGTTTATATTATAGCTATGGAATGCATAAGTTGGGCTTATTAATTAAAGAAGTGTTGTAAAGAATACACGATAGTCTCTACTGAGTACCCTTGTGATCAGATTTAGCATTTCTTTTTCCAAATACTTAGTATTTGGGGAAAAATTGCATTCCTATAAAAGTACTATTTTAAGGGAAACTAACCATTCATCACCAATCCTTAATTATGGCCTTTAAGACAGAAAACATACACAAAAATATACTGCACACAAGATATACAAACATGTTGTTGTTGTTAGTTGTGAAGTCATGTCCGACCCATCGCGACCCCATGGACAACGTTCCTCCAGGCCTTCCTGTCCTTTACTATCTTCTGGAGTCCCTTTAACCTGACACCTACTGCTTCAGTGACTCCATCCAGCCACTTCATGCTCTGTCGTCCCCTTCTTCTATTGCCCTCAATCTTCCCCAGCATTAGACTCTTTATCCCCCATTATTATCTGTACAAACAACTCAAGGGAGTGAACATGTCCAACACACTTTTCTCTTCCATTGTTTCCCCACAACAATGACCCTTTGAAATGGGCTGTGCTGAGAGAGAATGACTGGCCCAAAGTCATCCAGCTGGCCCAAACTCACCCAGCCTAAGGCAGGACTAGAACTCTCAGTCTCCTGGTTTGTAGCCTGGTGCTTAACCACAAGACACCCTCCCCCCCACACAAACACACTTTCTCTTTCTTCCCCCTAAAATAGAGATGAATAAAATAGGCATAAAATTAACAGTAAATAATATAAACAGTAGTGACGACAATCTTCTGTTATAAATGGGTCAAATAGAACAAACATAGATGCAGAATCGGGCAACCTGGAAAAATACATCAGAATCCTAAGAAGTGATCAAATGAACATCACATTTTCTGACGGTATTTCTTAGAATGGGATAAATGAATGTCATTTGAGATTCCCTGTGAGAAAGCAACAGAGGAGTCAATGGCTCCGGGACTTTACTACAGCCACCCCCACATTGGCATTAATGTTGAGGGGTGTTTTTGTAATGTCCCCAGGGGACTGTGAAGGATAAGGCATCCAACCTGATAAAGGTGAAGACCCAGTGCAATGTCCATTTTAGAACAAAGTTTAGATAGATGATGGTGCATGCCTATGAGGAAAAAAAACACCTCCAAATCCATGTCATTCGATAACAGATTTAGATTGGCTTGGAAATACCAGTATCCCAGATACAGAGTGGTTCCTGGCATCTTTAAACCCTAATAGACAAAGGTTCTCCAAAGAGAGACCTAAAGACTGTGGGTTGCTATTAGCTCTCGTAAGCCAAGTTGATTTAAAATGGACTGTCATCCTCCATTCTTATCATCATCATCGAAGGAACAGCTGAAAGAAGCTTTTTTTTTAAAAAAATCGCCCTGCTAACAGCTGCTTCTCAGCTGTCCATTTTCTTTCTTAGGCGTATCGAAAGAAAAGCACATCCTGACCTCACGTTCATAGGTTAATGCTTACTGGGATTTTATCATCTCTGTGTAGTGATGGGTGTATTTCATTTTGTATACTTTGTATGTTATTTTGTATTCTGACCATCTTTGCAGGCTAGGTGAAGGATAGGGTTTAAGGTATACATTTTAAGAAAAATAAGATGTACTACCACATGTTAACAATCAAAAAGAAATTCACACATTAGGAGCCCAAAAAGATTTAAGTAGGTAAGTAGGTGAAGTATTTGAAGCTGCCTTTTTTTTACTTGTTATTCTACTATCTTGCCTAGATATGTGTTCTAATAGAAGATGAAGTTTTATTTCTTCCTACTAAGTTTGATAACTTTATACTGGTATAAAGCTCTTTAAAAACAATAAGTTTGTTGTGAATTCTTGTTTGATTTGAAATCTAACAAGGTCAGTCTTTTCTTTTACTCACAGAGCAGCTGGCTTTTGTTTTACATCAGTGCTCAGTGAGTCTACTGATAAATTCATGGCCATCCTGTTAGCATATGATAATATCAGCCATCAGTTGCTTTGGGGGGCCTGCCAAAATATGACATGGATTTGTAAATTCTGAGTGAAGAATATTCAACTAGAGCAGGGGTAGGCAACCTCGGCTCTTTTATGATTCGTGGACTTCAACTCCCAGAATTCCTGAGTCAGCTGACTCAGGAATTCTGGGAGTTGAAGTCCACGAGTCATAAAAGAGCGGAGGTTGCCTACCCCTGAACTAGAGTAAGTTGAGCATTTGTGGTTATCAGCAGGCCTTCCTGTTTAGTGGCTTCCAGAAGTTTGTGTCTGAGTGACTTGACTTGTAGCAATCCTGGCAGATTGTGACACATTTACTTCCTATTGCTGATTTCCACTTTTGAGTATAATCTTAAAACAGTGCCAAAATATTTGCTGAGTCCCAAGAGATGGCTCTAACTCTATGAAGTTAATAAAATCTCTTTATTTCTCACCAAGCTGCGCATTTTCTTTATTCATTAAATTTATATACCACCCATCTCCCTGATAAGATGGAGTCTTATATCTAGGGAAGACTCTGAATATTTATCCACTAAACAGTTTTGGTCACCACAATGTAAAAAAGATGTACAGAAAAAGTACAGAGAAGAGCAACAAAGATGATTGGGGGACTGGAGGCTAAAACATATAGGGAACGGTTGCTGGAATTGGGTATGTGTAGTTTAACGAAGAGAAGGGTGAGGGGTGACATGATAGCAGTGTTCCAATATCTCAGAGGCTGCCACAAAGAAGAGGGAGTCAAACTATTCTCCAAAGCACCTGAAGGCAGGACAAGAAGCAAAGGATGGAAACTAACCAAAGAGAGAAGCAACCTAGAACTAAGGAGAAATTTCCTGACAGTTAGAACAATTAATCAGTGCAACAACCTGCCTCCAGAAACTGAATGCTCCAACACTACAAGTTTTTAAGAAGAGACTGGACAGCCATTTGTCTGAAATGTTATAGGGTTTCCTGCCTGAGCAGGAGGCTGAACTAAGGTCCCTTCCAACTTTGTTGTTGTTGTTGTTATTAAACACTCTGCAAGAGAGAAAGAGAAAGAGTATTTGCTTAGTCAGAACTCCTTTACACAACAAAATGAACATTTTGAAGAGATGATATAAGAGAAAGATTTATATATTTGCTGTGGCTAATCAGATCCTATTGTTGTCCAACGTTTGTTTTGAGTAATTCTGTATGTCGCATGACTCATTATTGTGAATGATGAACTATAAAAATAAGTTGGGGTTCATTCTCATTCTCCGAATTCTTACCTGATCCTCCTTTGGTCTGTTTACTTAAACAACTCTCTCTTCTGTGACAGCCACTAGAGGGGGCTCATCTTCTGCAGAGCAAAACTTTAAGCTACCAAATGCTTAAGCTAAATTTCACTTTATGAAATCTTGACAAGCTTCTTTTTTTCTGTATTGTCTCTTTTAAAATGAACTCCTCCTCTGAGGTGATTCTAGCATTTTTCTTAGCATTTTTAATTTTAATTTTCCAGTTTTGTCTCACATTTTTCTATAGATTATTGCCATGTAAATATTTTGGCGAGGGCTTTATTATAGTGCCAGCCTTTCTGGCTGCCAGCGAACAAGGTAGCCAACTGGCTGCCTGCCACAGTCCAGAGTTCTGCAAACTCAAAACTTTTTAGAAGCAAACAAATGGCAAATCCAAGGGAAAAGACGAGAGACAGAACGAGGTGGAATCCAGAGGTCAAAGCGTAGCACCAGAGCTGAGATTTGAAAAGTTATTCTCAGCATTTTCTCTCTGGGAGGGAGGCCAATAAAGAAGCTGCACTGAGGCACCAACCAAGTGCAAAGCTAAGGTACATTACTTGCTGGAATCTTTTTTTTATTTTATTGAAAAGTTTTACAATACATTTTAAGATAAAAAAAGAAACAAAAAAAGAAAAAACTCTCCTCTCCCTCCCCTCTCCCCAACCCACCCCTCCCCAACCCTCCCCCCTCCCCGACTTCCCAGAGCTGAATACAGGGTATAGTATTACAAACATAAGCTAAAATATGCTAACAACCCAAAAATAAAACATTAAATTCTGTCGCACTTTAACTCTCCATAATCATCATATTGCTAACAAATAACAAATAACTAATTATACATCATATAAAACCACTACTTATTCAAATGCTAAATGAAACTTTTTAGTCCCATATTTATTCTGAATATATTCAATCCATCTTCTCCATTCTACAATATATCTCTGTTGCGATTGTTCTTTCAAATATGCTGAAATCTTTGCCATTTCCGCCAAATTAGAAACTTTCAAAGTCCACTCTTGTATAGTCGGCAGTTCCTCCTTCTTCCAATATTGCGCTACTAAAAGTCTCGTTGCCATGATTAGATTCAACATCAATTTAGTGTCTATAACAGTAGTATCTGTAATAATACCCAACAAAAACAACTGCGGAGAAAACTTTATCCTTTTCTTAAATATCTTTTGCATATTCCACCAAATTTTAATCCCAAAAGCTTTGACTTTTTTACAAGTCCACCATATATGAAAATATGTTGCATCCTCACAACCACACCTCCAGCATTTGGGCTGACAATTCGGGTACATACTTGCTAGTTTTTTAAGATCTAAATGCCACCTATAAAACATTTTATAAAAATTCTCTCTTAAATTTTGGGCCTGTGTAAATTTTACATTTCTAACCCAAATCTTTTCCCAAGTATCCATAGTTATAACCTCCTGAAAATTCTGGGCCCACTTTATCATACAATCTTTAACAAGTTCCGTTTCTGAATCAATTTCTATCAATGTGTTATATATCCTTCTTATATGTGCTTGACCTTGATCTCGAATTTGTTTTACCAAATTTTCATCGGTTATCGAGAAACCAACTTTCTGATCCTCTTTCCATCTTGCCTATAACTGCCCATACTGGAACCAAGTTTGTACAATCTTTTCTTCTTTTAAAATATTATATGGCTTTAATTGCCACACATTCCTTTCTAACCTTAAAATTTCCTTATACATAGTCTCATCATGTTTAAATCCAACGTTTATATTTTCTATTGCATGTTTAGGTATTGTCCAAATTGGTATCTTATAATTTAACTTATGTCTATATTGTGTCTTTTTTTTTAATCCCATTTATATCCCGCCCTTCTCCGAAGACTCAGGGCGGCTTACAATCTAAGCACAAATCAATGTGCTTAGCAATAGCCTTCATTCTATGTATATGCCTGCTTATTAGGGCTTTCGCCCCCCCCCCCCAAGCGGCATTATTACAAAGTCAGCTTATTGCCCCCAACAATCTCCACTCCTGCCAGCCTGCTTCTTGGCTGGTCCGTCTGATCTGTTCTCTGTAGTTGTATCTTTAATGCAGGCCTCTGTTTGGGACTGGATGGGTGAACCATAGAGTCTGAGGGATGTCTGTGGGTGCTGGTGGGAGTCCTGCAGGGTTGCTGAGCCTGCCTCAACCAGAGGAGAGTCATTAGCTTCAATACTGCTGGAATCTACCTCTTCAGTATTGTTATTCCTGGAAGCCCTGAGCTGCTTGCTGCTGTTCCTCCTTCTCCTCCTGGGCCATAGAAGGATTGGCCAGCCTGTCACCATTTCAAGAGTAGTTTCTGGGGATATGTTAATCACAAACATTTATACTCCGGAAATAAAAAAAAGGGAAACAGCTGCAGCAGAGAGAAGAACCGCAACGAAGTACGGTTAACAGATTCTATTCTGTTCTGTATTTGAGATGTCAGTTTACTGTGGTAAGGTGCCAGACTAAAAAACAGACACTGTGTGGGCCTAAAACTACTTTTATTAGAAAGGCTATTGCAACTGAATCTTGCAAATCTGAACATGCTTCCTTTTCATCCCCCAGTTTTATCTTCATGAGAATTGAGGGCTTCTCTGAGGCATTTTCACAAACCTGTTTTGGTATGGGCTCATGTCTCTGGTTGTTGTCTTGGTAACAAATCTTCCTTCTGTTTGTCAAAGCCATTTCTGTGCTGTCTGCTGCACAGGCAGTCCTTGACTTACAACCATTTGTTTAGTGACTTTTTAAAGTTACAACAGCACTGGAAAAAATGACTTATGACTGTTTTTCACACTTATGATCGTTGCAGCATCTCCATGGTTACATGATCAAAATTCGAGTGCTTGGCAACCAGCTTGTATTTGCACTGTCTCAGGGTCATGTGATCACCATTTCTACCCTTCCTAGCTGGCTTCCAACAAGCAAAGTCAATGGGGGAATCCAGATTCACTCAGTGACTGCATGATTCCCTTAACAACTGTGGCAAAAAAATTGTAAAATGGAGCGCAACTCATTTAACAACTGCCTTGCTTAGCAATGGAAATTTTGCGCTCACTTGTGGTTGTAACTCGATGAGTACCCATACCACAGCCTTGTATCCCTCTAGAACAGTGTTTCTTAAACATTTTTCTCTCAGGACCCTTTCCTATTTTTAAAAATTATGGAGGAACCCAAAACAGGGTTTGGGTGATATCTATTGACACTCATTAAAAGATTAAAGTGATTCATACATAGAATATTTATTTATTGAATCATGTAAAAATAATATTAAACCACTAGATATTGACATACCGGTAAATAAAATATTGTTCAACAAAAATGTGTATTTTTAACAAAAAAATGAGAAGGGTGACGTTTTAATTTTTTGCAAATATCTTCAGTATCTGGGTTAACAAAATATAAAAATAGGAACCAGCAGTAGCCCTCTTTAGTTAGCAAGTTCATTAAGGTAAGAGGATTTTTTAATGCACAGAACAGTGATTTCCAAACTTCACAACAATTAGAGTTATGGACTTCAACTCCCAGAATGTTCTAGTCTAGCCAGTGCTGACTAGGGAATTCTGGGAGTTGAAGTCCGCACTTCCTTGTATTGCTGAGGTTGTATTGCCCATAATACTAGGCACCTGAGTTGGTGTGGAACTGGAAAGAACCTAATCCCTGAATTTGAGAGAGAAACACTCTCAAGCAAAGAGACATTTGCATACCTCATTTTTTTATTAATGCTAAAAATGCTAACCGGGATAACAGGTAACAGTCTGATTACATGGAATGTGCTCAAATATTTAAGATAATATGGTCAGTTAAATGTAACAGGTGTAACCAATTCTGTTGTCTTTTTTTAAATTGAAGGCATTCCTCAGCAGAAATAAGACAACAGTTTGTGCATCAACCATCCTTTGGATCCTTCTGTCAGCGAAGTAATAGTACGCCTGGTTTTTCCCCCCTTAATCTGGTAAGTGTAAAAATCGTTACTTTTTAAAGATTTTTTTTATGCCACATTTATTTTTTCATAAATAACTCAAGGTGGCAAATGTATCTAAAATTCCTTCCTCCTCCTACTTTCTCCAGAACAACCCTGTGTGGTAAGTTGAGCTGAAAGCGAATGACTGACCCAAAGTCACTCAGCTGACTTTCATGCCTAAGGCAAGACTAGAACTCAGGGTCTCCTGGTTTCTAGCTTAGTGCTTTAGTCACTAGACCAGGGATGTCAAACTCGCAATGTCACATGACGTGTTGTGACGTATCGTAACTTTTTTTCCATTGCTGGCAATGGGGTGGGTGCAGTTTCACTATGATGCATCCGGCCCATGGGCTGGCAGTTTGATATCCCTGCACTAGACTAAACTGGCCCTTATTAATATTTGTGCTTCATTTATCCCAGTTAACATGAGGAAGAACACTATGTCTGTGAGATAGGGTCCGGGGAAGGTAAGTTTGAATAGTGTTCAAGAAAAGGATTGTGCCTCTCATGATTTAACTGTGAATTCCCCCTTTATTTTTTTTAATGACCCTTAAATCCCCTGACAGACATTGGCTTCAATAAATTTATATAGATATAAGTATATGAAAGTTTGCTCATATATTGAACAGAAATTAAGGGGCTTAGAGAATTTTTTTGCCTACTAGAAAAATTACTTAAAAGTGATATTATCTAATTTGAATTGAAAAATAACAAATGTGTCTTATTAATAACTATACTATGAAGTTGTGTGGGGACAGTGCTTTCTCAGTGATGGAGCACCCACAAAGTCAGTGGGCAGTCTGTTCGATTGTTTAATACTCTTTAATACTCTTAAATCAAGAAATCAAGAAATTCCTTGTTAATTCAAATTTGGATCTCATTGTTAAGCTTCCACTGATTGGTTCTTGTCTTACCTTCAGATGCTAGGGAGAATAAATCTACTCTTCTCTATGATATTCTATCATATATCAGAAGACTTGCTGTCATGTTTTTCTTTCTTCTTCCCTTCTTTTAGCTAAAAATACCAGTCTTTGTAGGATTTAACTTCCAAGCCATCGTTGTTATTCTTCCCTTCATAATTTCCAGTTCCCCAGCATCTTTTGTGTGATGACGAGAACTGGACACAGTATTCAAAGTGTGGTCCTACCAATGCAACACAGAGCAGTATTTTCACTTCCTGTGAGATCCTATACTCTGTTGATGTAATTGTAAATTACACTGTTTTTTTGGCAGCTGCTGCAAGTTGTTGGTTTATCTTTAATCTATGGTCTACCAAGATCCCCAGACCTCTCTCGCAAGTACTGTTACTAAGCCAGTGTTAGAATTGTTAGCAATATTCCCTAGCTTTGTGTCATACACAAAGATTATACATATGCCTTTTTTCTGTCATCTAAGTCAGACATGTCAAACACAAGGCCCAGGGGCGGATTTGGCCCATGAAGTGGTTTCATGTGGCCCGCGAAGCCATCCTGGAAACAGTGAGGGAACGGCCCCCACTGCCTTGGCCCAGAGACCCTCCTTCTGCCAGAGACCCTCAGATCTGTCCCACTCCTGCCCAGGCCCCCATAGGCACCCTTGATGCGAATGATGTAGAGCTGGCCATGCCCACCTAGTAGGCCATACGCACTCTAGCCACGCCCACCCAATAGGCCATACCCACCCTGGCCATACCCACCCAGCCCCTTGAGGGCAACTGCAATGCTGATGCGGCCCTCAATGAAATTGAGTTTGACACCCCTGATCTAAGTCATTTAATGGGATGTTGAACAGTACTGGGCTCAGGACAGAACGCTGAAGTACCCCACTGCATTTGGACATAGATGGATCAAAGATCATGTGCTGGCTATGGTGTTCAGACACCTATGAATCCAACTAATTTCGTTATGATGTTCTGCTGAAAGTTTGTGTTATGGGATTATGCTATTAAAAAAATAGCCCCATACAATTTCTTATTTCTTAACTGATTCAATTCTGTTTGAAACAGAGCATCATGTTTCACAATTAATGTTGTATAATGTCTGTGTGGACATTTAACACATGAATATTATGAAATACAAGTTATGAAATATCTTGAGAGAACATTACAAAGGAGTTTTCAAGTTCTGATGCTTTTATCAAAATGACAAAAGCCTTATCACATCATCAAACTGCAAACTCTATTCGCTTTGTATTATAATGCTCTATAAAAGGATGAGAGAAAGCCTGTTTTTGTCATTTGTCCAATCTTTCTGTAGACATCACTGATTACAAATGTTACTATTAAGAGACAATATTTTCTTCTTGATTTTAATATCTGCTAGAGTGAATGGAATTTTGCAGAACTTTGTTCAACTAATTTTAAATTTATCCTCAGACCTCTTAACTGTATTTTAATGAGAAAAAAACAGGTTATTAGGAACCCACAGTTCTGAAAACTGAAACAGTAAATATATATTTCCTGTCTCTTGAAGACATCTAATTCACTTCCTCAACTTGAGCAGCTGTCGGTTTAACTTTGTTGGTGATTCATTGGAAGATAAAAAGTGTGTATTTTGTTCTCAAAAGGCTTTCTGCCAAGTTGCTTACTTTTTGTTTCATCTATCCACCATTTTGATTGCATCACACTGCTAATTTTACTGCACTAAAAAGGTACGTTAATTGCTTTTCTGTTATCCTTAGGTTGCCTTTTATAGATAAACCACACTGCCAAAATCTTAACTGCTGCTTTTCAACTAATGGCTTTTACCTTCCTGTAACAATTCTTTCCTTTACATATTTGTCACCTCTCAATAATTCCTGGTTGGTCTGGGCATGTGCTATGTATTCGGGGTTTGGGGCTGCATCATATATTTGCCAAGTCTGCTGTTGTCTATAATTAGCTATTCATTTTATAGTTTTTAGTTTAATCTGTTAAATGCACATTAAAAATTACGGTGGGGATAAATGTGGTTCTACCAAAAAAAGAAGACAATCGCAGTCTCCAGACACATTCAAGAAGTTACACCACAAAAAAAGATTATTTATACCTCAAAAAATTCTGTATACTAATTCTAACCGTACCCAGCTTCCTTGCTTTGACAGCTAGAATGGCCAAATAGAGTTCAAGGGCTTAACATATGAATCATTAGGACTTCATGTTTCATTCAGGCAGCTGGAGATTCTTTACTGACTGAAGATTCTGATTTTTCTAAGTCCTCATTTGTACGGAGAGACTGTATCCATGATATTTTCAACTGCAAAGACTCATAAAGAGGACCATTTTTTATTGTAAGCCACCCGGAGTCACTTAGGTGAAATAGGCAGTATAAAAATTTGATGGATAAATAAATACATAAATAAAACAGAAGAAGGACAATGCTAGTTTACTCATTGTAGTCTTCCTTGTGGCAAGAATGTACAACTCTAAAATTTGCTGGCTTATGACAATATCTTCCTTTGTGACCACATTCTCACTAAGGTAAAATGACTCCCGCTTCTAATCGCATGTTGATGTTTGGCTTATGTAGCACATAGCACTTCCCTAATGAAAGCTGTGATTTCTTTTTAATTATGAAGAATTAAATCTCATAGATGTAAAGAGAAATTAAACTGAAAGAGCTAAATGTAGAATTGAGTTGAGTCTTCAGCAGGAAACTGCTTATATAGGTTTGTTTGACATTACTGAAAAAAGAGAAGAGGTAGAAGAAAATGAAAGGTATGTTATTTAGTTGTCTAGCAATTTGTTCTCATTTAACCTAACTTCTAATAAGTTAAGGGGGTTTAAGTAGACTAATGTTTGAAAACTATAGACTTAACAATTATGATTATGTGTAAGAATTTAAGCTTGATTTATTTATTTATTTATTTATTTTTATTTTAATTCCATTTATATCCCGCCCTTCTCCGAAGACTCAGGGCGGCTTACAAGCTTAGCAGTAGCCTTCATTCTATGTATATGCCTGCTTATTAGGGCTTTCATACACCCCCCAAGCGGCATTATTACAAAGTCAGCTTAATTGCCCCCAACAATCTGGGTCCTCATTTTACCTACCTCGGAAGGATGGAAGGCTGAGTCAACCTTGAGCCTGGTGGGATGCGAACCTGCACTAATTGCAGGCAGCTGGTGTTACTTAAGGAGGCATTAGCCCACTGCTCCACCAAGGCTCATATTTACGCCCTTTGTTCTTGATCCTTAAAATGAACTTTTTTGGCTGCTAGTGCATTTGAGATTAATATTTAATGAAGACTCAGCAATGTGTTTTATATTCCTAAAAAAGCACGAACAAACTTGTTTTTTTTCTTTTCCTTTTTTTTGTAACATTTAGCCTCAGTTTTATGATGCTGTAGACCCAGTGGATTTTGAAGGTCTCTTAATGATGCAGCTGAATAATCTAGATTCAGAACTCTTGCAAGAATTGGGTGATTTTTCTGAAGATGATTTGGAGGTGGTTTATGCTGCAAAGGAGCACAGAACCTTGGAACCATCATTACCAGAAGAACGGTGAGGAAACCTTTTTAAGCAAGCAGCTGAAGCCTGTTGTTATGTTTTATATTCCTTTTGGATTCTTTGTACCAGCAGTGTTTCTCATCAATGTATTCTGATTATCCACTGGTTTGCCTATTGCTGCATGTTCTGGGATAGCACTATGACACTTCAAATAATCTCTGGAAAAATAATTTGTTTTCAGAAATTGTATTCATAAATGTTGAATTCACTAAACATTTATTCGCCTAGGGCAAACTCCCTGTACAATGTACAGTGATAGAATGGTGGTAAATAGAATAAGTACAAAGTTTGAATTGGTAGAGTTTCAGATTTTCCCAATTCAAAATATGGAGCCGGAACAAACCATTTTGACCTTAGATCTTGATTTACCATTCAGGTTTGCCCATCATTCCCATTGTCACAAGCTTTGCTTTTTTTAACTGTATCTAGTGGCAAGCGGTGGCTCAGTGGGTTAGGATGGTGAGCTTGTCGATCAGAAGGTTGGCAGCTTGGCGGGTCGAATCCCAAGTGCCACATAACAGAGTGAGCGCCTGTTACTCGTCCCAGCTTCTGCCAACCTAGCAGTTCAAAAGCACGTAAAAATGCAAGTAGAAAAATAGGGACCACTACGGTGGGAAGGTAACAGCATTCCGTGCACCTTTGGTGTCTAGTCATGCCGGCCACATGACCACGGAGACATCCTCGGACAAGCGCTGGCTCTTCGGCTTTGAAACGGAGATGAGCACCTAGAGTTGGAAACGACTAGCACGCATGTGCGGGGGAACCTTTACCTTTTTACCTAGTGGCAAGCTAAGGGCAGTACAATAGCAATATTTTTTTTCTGTCTCCACCACATGAACTATTCTCTTTGCCAGTCATTATACCTCTTTTTTCTCACAAGTGACAAGTACCTATAAGGGTTTACCTTATAAGGGTAAAAGCTATGGAAAGAGAAGGAGAGACTATATTGGGATTATATTAAAAGGAAAAAGTTAATTCTCTTTCCCTTTATGTCCCTTCTGACCCAGGGTGGTAGTTAGCACATGTAATTGGACCCTAGTCTGTAGCGACTGAGGGCTATTGCCTGTGAGTATAATCCAAGGTCTACTGCTGAAGACTTCACAGTACTTGCACAGCACTAATTGCAGTGTGGTAATCCGGGACACACTCTTCACATAGAGAAAAAAACTTAACAAACCTAAAGTTTCCAGAGCAAGAGAAAAATGGAAATTGAGCCTTATGTCTAAAAATGCTAGCACATTGTATAGTATGGACAGGAAAAAAAGATGTAAAAAAATTGAACATTGAGTTCACTGTTATATACAACCTTTGCTGAAATTTCTTTCACTGTGGCTTCTGCAATTAAGTTCCTTCTTTGAAATTTTTGGATTGTAATATACCTATTTAACTGGTTCCAGTGTAGCCTACCGGGGAGAAGCCCAACAATCACAAACATTAGAACATTTTAATTTTCATTAAAGCATTTTTTTTCTCTCTGAAGAATTTTCTGTTAATTGATATGGATATCCTAGGACTGAATACTTTCATACAAAGTATATACTGTATCGATGAATTGCATCGCTTTCCTCAGATGAGACATAGGGATTATTTTATCCATGTTACCAGAATCCCTTTCTTACTGAATTGTGCTTTAGCTGATCGGTGCTTCCCCAGTACTTTTCTTTGTTTCATTATTTACATGTTGTATGGTTTATATTTTGGAATATAATTATACTTGATAATACTACCAGTATCTTTTAATTTTGAAGTTAGTTTTTATAGATGATATTTTCTTATAACATGTTGAAAAAGATGTTCAAAAATTTACCTTGAAAACTGGATTTAAAGAGTACAAAAGTGGCTTCAAAATTAACAATTTTTTTATTATGCAGGATGAATAGCTATATTGCTGTTATTTTATTGACTAGCTTTCTGTATAATCACTGATTATGCATAGAAATATTTTTGCTTCTTCCCAGAACTGAATTGGATTTACAGGTTCGGGATTGTGTTCAGACTTATATTCGTGACTGGCTGATTGTGAAACGAAAGTAAGTCATTCATTTATAACTCAATAATTACCCAGAGAAAAATTAAAGTTTATTGCTTTAATTAATTAATTATTCAAGAAGTAAGTGATAATTACTTTCATTAGGTTTACTAAATGGATCGAGTTCAGAAAATATTACTGGCACTGATAGTGGTCTGTTACAGTTGGATACATACTATATTAGGATCCAACCAAAAATAATCATTTATGGTTGATGGGAGAAGGAAACAATAATGGCTGTGCTCTCACATTTGTCTAATTTCAGCAGCATTTCCCAGATTAGAGTTATGCATACTTGGTGCTTCAGTGAACCTTCATCTGGAAGTACTCTGCATGATTAAAAAATGACAGGAAAAATCTCAAGTGCAGCCATATCATTGGCGATTCTATTATGGCCTACAAAGCAAAAGGCTCAGTTGCACTTGCCTTTTGGCTTAAAGAAGTATCACTGATATATTGGAGAGGAGCAGAAAATAGTGAAAATAAGTCTAAAAACCTATTAGACCCAAAGTACCATGGACATGATTCTCTTGATAGTTTTGGACAACTTCTGGTTTCGGGGGGTGTTTTGTGTTCTCTTGAAAAAAAAAATATGCATAAGGATTACCCTCCATATTTCTCTGTGGTATTAATCCATATAGCAATTCATTAAAACTTTGTATTCAATTTAAGCAGTTCTTAAATTAATTTGGGGTATTGTATATATTTTGATAGCCTTTGTTTGCATGACAGCAATTGATCTTTCATTTTGTTTCTTTTTCTAAAACTGAAATCTAATTGGCTGTTTTATTGAAGAAATCAAAGAAGTAATGATGCTTATAACTTAATGAAAACAGGATCCAGAGGAGACTTCCACAAAAGCCTTCGAAAGCAAACATTTGAGTCTGAAATGTTGGATTTTCACGATTCCAGTTATCAGGTACTCTTAAGAATAGCCTTAAAAGAATGTTTTGATAAGAAAAATGGAGCAGTAGGAAGTGGCGGAGCAAAGTTGCCAGTGGGAGGAACCTCTTTTCCCCAGAATGCCTTGAGATCATTTGTGTGTCATGCTACAGGGCCACCCAAATGACAGGTCTAAACTTCCTTCCCAAATTAGAAGGAATAGCACCAAGGTGATGTGGGAACTTGAAAAACAATGAAGCGTTCTTCTTTAAATAGTGTGGAGTAAGAGAAGATAGTTTTCTTATCTTTAAATATTATGCTCTATAACGGGGGGGGGGGGGAGGGGGGAATCCAACCTTGGCAACTTTAAGACCCGTCGACTTCAATTGGAAACCATGGAATTCTGGATGTTGACGTCCACAAGTCTTAAAGTTGACATGTTTGGACACTCCTGCTCTATAGCAATCTAAGAATTCTCAATCTTCTCCCAAAGTATCTTGTTCTACTGTTTTTGCATATAAAAAAGATCTTAAGACTCTAAAAAGTATGCAGAAAAGAGCAACAAAGATGACTGGGGGACCGGAGAAAACAAAACAATTGAAGAACAGTTGCAGGAAGTGGGTATGTCTAGTCTAATGAAGGGAAGGATTAGGGGTGACATGATAGCAGTCTTCCAATATCTAAGGGGCTGCATCAAAGAGGGGGAATCAACCTATTCTCCAAAGCACCCAAAGGCAGGACAAGAAGCAACGAATGGAAACTTATCAAGGAGAGTTCCAACCTAGTACTAAGGAGAAATTTCTTGACAATTAGAACAATTAATCAGTGGGACGACTTGCCTCCAGAAGTTGTGGGCATTCCAACACTGGATGTTTTTAAGAAGAGATTGGACAGCCATTTGTCTGAAATGGTGTAGAGTTTCCTGCTTGAGAAGGGGCTAATAGACCTCCAAGGTCCCCTCCAATTCTGTTATTCTGCATGAAATAAATGGTTCTGCTAAAAGGAGAGTTAATGGTTCCATTTAACATTTATGTCATGGTGTTGGAAATCTAATACTTGTTATTGCAACAGATAAGTATGGAAATATGACACAGAAATGTGATAGAAATATTCGGTATGTTTAATCTGTTTAACTATTCCCTATTTGCTTGAGCAGACAAGTCCCAGGCACTTAAAAGTCCTCTGTGATGAATCCAGTAAGAATACCTTGACATCTGGAGTAATTTGCCTGCGCAGCCTACCACTTGATCCTCGATTGACCAACCTACTGCAGACTGTTAAAGCAGAAGACATTCAAAGGCAAAATGAAGAGGCACGGCAAGCCAACAGGCCTACTGAATTGTTTGCTCTGTATCCCAGTATAGATGAGGTAAGCCGTATATTTTCTGGCACAACTACTGTATATTGCAACCATCTGGGTTTCCAAAGGAACTATAATACAAAGGATGGAATATGTTAGACATTAATTCCATCCAGCTCAGCTGGTGAATGAAGATGCTAGGCTAAATCATTAAGGGAAATAGGTATGTATAGCCTAACAAAGAGAAGGACTAGGATTGGTATGATAGCAGTCTTCTAGTCTTCTTGAGGGGCTGTAACAGAAAAGAGGGCATTGATTTATTCTCCATAGCACCCAAAGGTAGGACAAGAAGCAATGGGTTAAGAGAAATCTAACCTGGAACGCAGGAGAAATTTCATGACAGTGAGAACAACTAACAAATGGAACAGCTTTCCTCCCAGAGTTGTGGATGTTCCCTTGCTGAAGGTTTTCAAGAAAAGATTGGATAACTGTTTGTCCAGGATAGTGTAAGGTCTCCTGCTTTATAATTTCTTACAAGGGGAGGGGGCGGATTGGACTAGAAGACCTCTAAGGTCCCTTCCAGCTTTAGGATTCTGTGATTCTATAAGTTATTTGGGACATGTCTTAAAGGCAGCAGTCAGCACTTGAATTGCTGATTGCTGAGTTGCATACCAGTACCACTGCAGCTCCTGCAACAATGATGTAAAGTCTTTGTATCATAATTGCCCTGCGACTGTGCGGGCTGCTGCATTCTAAACAAACTTCCCTGGCTTTACTATCATTCTGATGACTTCCTATGTTTTCTGCAATACCTTTTTGCCTGATTGTAAAGTAAAAAATGAAGGGATGGTAATAGATGATGTTGGTCAAATACAGATAGCTAAAATGAACCAAAACTAATAACTGTTCTTAATGTCTTTAATAGGAGGATTCTGTACAAATACGACCAATACCTGAATGCCCAAAGGAGTATCTGGGCAATAGGATATTAGTGAGAGTACAGACACTGAAGTAAGTTCTACATCTGTGGTGCTAATGGGACATGTTGAGGGGTTTGGGTCAATCAGGTGGCATATTGAGCAAGACACACAATAGAGTGACGGAATGAAATCTATAAAGTAGAAAGCAGGAAAATGACAGGTCTAAAACAAATTTCCTCCATGTGCTACTTTTCTTCATTCAGAAAGCTTTTTTGTTTGGGAAAGTACTTTAAAAACTTGCCATGTGCAATAGACAAAACACTCCATAAATCTCTCTATTTCTGCTTACTCTGGTCTTTGCATATATCCACCCAGCAAACTTTATCTAGCTACTGTGTTATGTTCTTTTAAAAATGAGTTTTAATTTTGAGTCTAGTGCGTATCATGTTTAACTGAAGTTTGACAATGCTTCATGAGATAAACACATTTGTTAGCATTGCTGCAATTTTTTTTAGAATGATAAAATGCTGCCCCTATTATTCTCCTTCTGAAGAAATTATTAGGATGGCTGCAAAAACCTCTATGTCACTACAGGTGGTGTTACAATGGGTGGAGGTTTTAAATAAAACAGGATTTGCAACCAGTTTTGTAGCATCAGACTAGTTAGATCCCATTTGCTCCATTCTCAAAAAAAATTGGCTTATAAAGAGGAAATCGGGACCATATTATTTATTATTAGTGGATTATTAAGTGATCATTGTTTTGCTGTTGTAAATAACAAGCATGCCTCTACTCATAAGAGATTTTAGATTTCATCCAAAGCAGATAATAAGAAAACAAGATAGCTACATTATATACTTACAGTATCTATACATATTGAAATTGTTTAATGTTGGCACTGAGGATTAAGTAGATAAAGCAAGTTTTAGTTAATATTTCCAAGATAAGTATTATTTTAAGGAACGATTGTGCTTGTTTTTGTGTCACATGAATTATTTATTTTCTCCTTTGCAGATTTGAAATTGAAATTGAGCCATTATTTGTAACATTAGCTCTTTATGATATAAAAGAAAGGAAAAAGGTAAGAGTGTAGCAGCACTATTTTTCATTCAAATGCAGTGTTTAATATTTTGCGGAGATCTTGGGTGTTTGCTAAGCTTGATTTTCTTTTTGCATTACCAAATTAGACATCATTGTCATGTTTTGACACAGAACTTGCTGGCTTTCTATAAGTGGCAGCTTGTTTAATCAGGGTTGTTCTGGTTTATATATCTGTTTCTCATTAGCCTATCTGGCTTGGTTGGCTAGATTGTTTAGTCTTAGATAGTTCCTGCCTATGGTTAATATTTGTTATATTTCACTGTAAGGACTATATATTGAAAGATTATCCAAACCTAAAGACAAAGGATTTGAATTTTCATCTCCATCCACCCTGGCTGCCAAGATATTGTGCTCATTCTTCCAGGGAAATGCAACAGGATTAAAACTTCCTTGATAGCCAAGGAAAATAAAACATAGATTTACAACCTTATGCTTTGATCCAAGGGAATGAAAATCCAGTCTGAATTACTTTATTCTAGCTCATAAATTGAACAAATTATTTTGTTCTACCTCACAAGGTTTGGACATACCTAATACAGAAAGAGATTTTCAGCAACTTCTATAGTTTTCTGAAATGTAATTAACTAATAATTTATTTTATGTCTTTATTCAATATACATCTAGCGTGTCACAGTCAACATGACTCTTAGTAGATTACAGTACTGTATATAATACAAAATAAGCAATGCCTGTAGCAATTTCTAGAATTTGCCTTTTTTTATGCAGTTAGTTCCTCATTTTAAGGTATAACCAGAAAAATGTATATAGTATAATCATTACTATTACTATTATTATATTATGATGATGACGATATTGTAGGATGCATGTCGCAACCAACATGGAATGCATCTTCTCTTTCATCTTCTTTCTTTTTAAGATCTCTGAAAGTTTTCATTGTGATTTGAACTCCGAACAGTTTAAAGGGTTTTTGCGATCCCATACACCGTGTATTGACTCCTCCACTCAGGCTAGGGCTGCTGTATTTTCGGTAACATATCCTTCATCAGATATCTATCTTGTGCTGAAGGTGAGTCACATTATTTGTATTCTTACTTTCTGATTTGAGCCAGAGTTGACTGTAATGGAAGCAAGCAAAACAGCATATGCCAGGGTAGGCAACCTTGGCTCTTTTATGACTCGTGGACTTCAACTCCCAGAATTCCTGGGAGTTGAAGTCCATGAGTCATAAAAGAGCCAAGGTTGCCTACCCCTGGCATATACCAACATTGACCAGCCTAATGCACTCTCCTGGTTGATAGCCCATAGTTCTTTTTATTTCTAGACATCATGGCATTGGTTATTCTAGATGGGGATAAGGGGACTGCTAGACCAACACACGTAGACTGCATAAAATGAAGAAGTCAGGCTTATATTAGTTTTATGGAAGAATGGGATGCTACAAAATTATGCTTAATGTATTTACAGAATGGTAGGGCAGTGTAGGAGTCTGTCTTCTATCTTTTACATTGGGAAAGCTGACTATGTGTTATGTTCCAGATTTATATTACGGAAGCGCTAGCAAAATAATTTATAACTATTATTAACATTTTGTTGGTGTTAATTAGTTTCTGTTTTGTTTTTTTTGTGGTAGATTGAAAAAGTCCTTCAGCAAGGAGAAATTGGAGATTGTGCAGAACCCTACATCTTTCTAAAAGAAAGTGAAAGTGGGAAGGTAGATATAATATAAAGGTTTTTAACTGAAAATGCACACATGTCACCCGGAATATTTATGTGGCCATCTCTTTGTATTCTTGAGATTTCAAAGTGTTAGTTCAACTTGTACTACGTATATGCAATTCACATTTGTTTTTCTACCCATGTCTTGAAATATACATAACCAAATGCTCAAAAATTGATCTTATCAGGCAGTTTTTATTCTAGAAATATTATTATACAAGTATATCAGTCTTATAAGATATGTTCTAGGAAGTAAGCTTGCACTCTCCAACAATTGAGAAATTAGCACAAAGTATAGAAAGTCCTTGACTAATGACCACAACTGAGCCCCAAATTTCCACTGCTAAACAAGATAGTTGTTAACTGAATTCTGCCCTATTTATGACTTTTCTTGCCACAGTCATTGTCAATCACTGCAGTTGTTTAGTTTGTAACAAGGATGTTAAGTGAATCTGCCTTCCCCATTGACTTTGCTTGTCAGAAGGTCGCAAAAGGTGGATCACACAACCATAGGAATGCTGCAACTACCATAAGTGTGAAATGAGTCACTATTTTCAGATGGTCACTAAACAAGGTTTCTAAGTCGGGGACTACCTGTGTATCAGACTTAGGTTTCCAACCTTACAAGACCCATTAATACTGTAATGTAGTGGCCTTTTATGTTGTTAAGTGTTTGCTCTTGTTGCACTGCTTGCTAATTGCTTGCATTCAATTGCTAAGTGCTAGTTCACATTATGTTGTAATGGTTGCTAGCTGGCCCAGACTGATTGTCTCCAGCCGGCTAAGTAGGTCTTTGGGCGGGAAACCTATACTTCAAACCTACTGGTTGCCACCTATCGGCCAACCATATAAAGAGATCCGCTGCAGCTTCCTTGTTGCTTCTGTTATGTTCTGACCTTCAATAAAGCATGTTGCTGTTTTGAACCTTCCGTCTCACTCAATGCCTGCAAAGAACTGGGTACACAACAAATACTATCACCATTAGCAATGAATTTGATGATGTAAAGTCTAAGATACCAGATTTAAATTTCTTAAATAAATCTCATTTCCCATTCAGTTATGACTCTCAGTTTCTTTGCACTGCTAGTTTAACTATAACTCCTAAATTCTGCCTACTGTTCATGGATGCTTTAGTTAATCAGATTTGTTCCTGACTGCTGGCTTTTGTTTTCAGTTATAATTTTGCTAAAAAAATTATAGTATGACAGCACGTTAGCTCATTTCTTTTCTGTTTAATCGATTTTTATGACTTTGGCCAGCATATATTTTTCTGCCTTTTTTTCAGACTAAGGAAAAGATTGAGAAATTAAAACAACAAGCAGAGAACTTTTGCCAACGTTTAGGAAAGTACCGCATGCCTTTTGCTTGGATACCTGTAAATTTAGCGAATTTCTTTAGTATTCCAACACTTGAAAAAGATATAGCTGAAGTAGAAGTTTTAAATGGTAAGTGTAAATATAAGACTGTGTTATTATTTACTATTATTATTATTAATCCTAGATACTGTAATTAACTATTTTCTACTAACTGTATAAGCACATAAAATGCCATTATTTCTATTCTACTTTATAATGAAAATATATATCCTCTCTTAATTATAATCTCTGTGTAATTGTAGGGCTTGAGTTATGTGGGCACGTACTGAACAAAAATTGAAGCATATCCTTAACTAGCCATCTGGTTAAGCAAGTTTAATAAGTAGTGTTCTGACATGGAAGTTATCCTCATAATTGATGGACAATTGGAAAAAACCTGTTCATGGTGTTTTGTCTTCATCATTACAGTAATGTATTATACTCCATACCATTAAAGTGTTTGGATCCAAAGATTTTTTTTTAGCTGTTCCAAAGAATCTTGCTCTGGAATAATAGTTCAATTGCAGGAAAACTACTATTACCTCATCCTATTGCCTTATTAATATTTGAACATGTACTTGTGATAAGAAAAAAGGATGTGTTTATTGGCACTATACTTTATATTGTATTAAGTCATCACAGAAGCATCTTCATCATTCTAGCATACAAACTAATCATTAATCCTGATTGAGCAAATTACCAGGTTTCATCCTTTGTTTTCATTTGAAATGGCAGTATATCCTACAGGTTTGTTGCATAAATGAAATACAGGTAGTCCTCGACCACAATTGAGTCCAAAATTTCTTTGTTAAGTGAGATATTTGCCCCATTTTATGACTTTTTTCACAGTTGTTAAATGAATCACTGCAGTTGATAAGTTAGTAACTTGGTTGTTAAGTGAATCTGACTTCCCCATTGACTTTACTTGTCAGAAGTTTGTAGATGATGATCACATGACTCTGGGACACTGCAACCATCATAAAGATGAGCCAGTTGCCAAGCATCTGAATTTTGGTCACATGATAATGGGGATGCTGCAAAGGTCATAAACTGCAAAAAATGGTCATAAGTCACTTTTTTCAGTGCCATTGTTACTTTGAATGGTCACTAAATGAACTGTTGTAAATCGAGGACTACTTGTATTGAGATTCTGACTTTTTGGATATATGGTTTACATCTCTAGAAAACATGGCATGGTAGAAAATATTGGGAGGAAGGCAAATTTTAAGAGGAACAACCTATTTGTACAGGTCATCCTCGATTTGCAACAGTCTAGTTAGTGAATGTTCGAACTTACAACAGCACTGAAAAAAGGGACTTATGACAATTTTTCACACTTAACGATCGTTGCACCATCCCCATGGTCATGTGATCAAAATTCAGACAATTGGCAACCGACTCATATTTAAGACAGTTGCAGTGTCCCTGGGATCATGTGAGCCAGATTCACTAAACAACCATGTTACTAACTTAACACCTACAGTGATTCACTTAACAACTCTAGCAAGAAAAGTCGTAAAATGGGGCAAAACTTTCTTAACAAATGTCTCACTTAGCAACAGAAATTTTGGGCTTAATTGTGATTGTGGGTTGAGGACTGCCTGTAATTAATTTTCTGAAACAGTACAATGTAGCAATAGCTATGATTACCTTTTTTCATTAAGTCAAGTAAAATCCAACTGAAATGTTACCTTTGAAGGAAAAGGGTCTTGTGGCGATCGAAAAACGGTGACACTGCAATCTAGAAGATATTCTGAAAGAGGCCTTGGTTCAGATGACATTCCGGGCCCAGTGAACTTCAGAACCACAACTCTGACTCTCAACACTTTTTTTAAACAGGTACAGTACTTTGTTGGGAAATTTTTCAACATGAGTAATTCCAAGTGGCCACTCAATCCTTGTTGTGGTGGTATAAAGGGGTTCTAAGTACTGGTCTGGCCATATTGCTACTATTGTCCTGATTTATATACTTCTAACCTTTGTCAAAATAGATTAGTGAGGTATTCTAGAATGTTGGCTAATCAGAAATTGGCCAAGGTTTTTCATGGTGGTGGTGGTAATGATGATGGTGAAGATGATGTAACTCTTAGTTGGCAAAAATCTATGAGAGTGTAAGGTAGTCTCTAGATTAGTGGTTTTACTTTTCACAGAATAGACCAATTACATGGAATAAAAGTAAGCTTTGCTTACACTGTTACACCAGCAAGGAATATTGCATTACCTGACTTTCTAAAAAGGGTTATAACAAAACCTTCATTGACTAATGCTATGATGGACTGCAGAGGCCAGTACCTTTGGAAGATTATAATATGGAATGTAAAACAAGAAAATGATATAGGTTGGAATGAAGGTGGACTACATTGTGGAGTGTAATTGATGAATACATTCAGGGAAGGGAAGGGAAGGCAACTGCCATGGTAGGTCAGCACAGTCATGTGACTTCATATATTATGATTGTCACTAAGTGATTCCTGGTACCAATTACGATTGGTAAGCGAGGACTACCGGTATTTGTACATAAATATCTGGACTGTTGAGCAACCTAATTGGCATTTGTGGGCATCTACTCAGAAAAAAAAGGTCTCTATTTAAAAACATGGTTTAGATATAAATCTTTTCATCCAAATGTGTGGAAAAGAAAGTTAATGTAAAAGCATGATTGATTTGTTTATTAGAAACGTTTAAGAAAATTAATGAAGCATAAAAGGTGGATAAAAAGTTCTGAATGTGGGGAAAATCACTTTTTTATTTCTGTCAAGAGTAGGTTTTGGAAAAACGGGATATGGAAAAAAGGAAAGAAGTAAAAGAAAGCAGAGTAAGAATAAAATGAATTCAGGAAGAGAAAATGTGTGTCCTCTATGAAAAATTATTAAAAGATAAATTTATTTCTCAATCATGTAGAATAAATTGAAATCAGAAACAAGGAAACTGACATTGTCAATAAATTTAAGTCATACTATATGTTTTTATATGTAGTTAATTACAAATAAAGATGCAACTTAGTTTTCAACAGAACATTATTCAAAAACTTACTGTTTCAGGAAGGAGACAGGCTTAGTGATGAAGATTTATTCAAGTTTTTAGCTGATTATAAAAGGTCTTCGTTGCAGAGAAGAATAAAGTCTATACCAGGTATGCTTAATATTCATATTAGATACTCATACTATATACTGGTCAGATCACACCTATTTTTGAGTAACCATTTTTTCCCCAAGAAAAACAATGGCATATATAATAAAGTTCCCTCCTCAAACGCAGGAGGGAATTACAATTTAATGTCGGCAAAATAAGAAGCCAACAAGCAAAGGTAAGGAGGAGCTTTTCACCTGGCCCCAATTGGGTTGTTTCAATTAATAAAATCTAGACAGGTTTGTTGAAAAATACCATTCAAAGGTTGCTGTGGTGTGACTTATCACCCCCAAACGTTTTATTCTCTGGCCTTGAAAAAGTTAATGAAGTTATCGGGCAAATTGAGTACACAGAATTCCAAAATGATTTGAGTCCAATCACTGTGCTGAGCCTTAAGAAGTGCCCAGAGATGTTTTCTTGCAAACTGCTTAAGTTTACTTATTCTGAATAATATTAGGAATTCTGTAGAGCTCAATTTAATGGAACTCCCTTGGCACTTTTAGATAATAGATGTAACCATACCCCTCAAGATAATATATCATTTAAATCTAGGAAGGTTGAGTTATTTAAACATGTTCATTGCATTTTTTATTCTGATTTTAACTCAAGCATAATTGGGCCCTTAATGATGGTAATAAAAATGCATACCAGGCCACTGAATAACTTTTATATTAAAGTTTTTCTGCATATTTAGTCACATAATTTTGCTTTCTAGCAAAAAGAACTTGCTGGACTATGGGATTTTTAAAATGGTTGAGGTGAAGTAAATTACAATGTTCTAAGTTTGGTTTATGTGGTTTGTATTTTTGTGTGACTCTGACTTAAGACCATGATAAACTACTACTTAATCAGCCAAAACCAATATTAGTTCTGCATTTTTCTCACTGTAGCCAAATTGATGTTTGGGGATGCTGTAAATAGGTGCTGAAAATGTAACGCACTCTTTATTGCCCTGCAGCTAGTATTTAGATATGTCCCCATCCTAGAGGTAGTAATGAGTGTTCAATGACTTGTTCTTTGTGGATTTATCCAATTTCTCTTAAAGATATCCAGGTGTCTTTGTCTTCTACGAGTAAAGAAGTTGGACCCTCTTAATGGAGAATTCCCATGATGAGTCTTACCTCCCCCAAGGGACTTCTCTTCTTAGACCCATTTCTCTTAGCCTAAGCCCTGCCATCCTATTCCTGATTATCCCATCCTAGCCTAGGGACGTGGTGACTCAGTGGGTTAGGACACTGAGCTTGTCGATCAGAAGGTCGGCAGTTTGGCGGGTTGAATCCCAAGTGCCGTGTAACAGAGTGAGCGCCTGTTACTTGTCCCAGCTTCTGCCAACCTAGCAGTTCGAAAGCACGTAAAAATGCAAGTAGAAAAATAGGGACCACTACTGTGGGAAGGTAATAGCGTTCCGTGCACCTTTGGCATCTAGTCATGCCGGCTACATGACCATGGAGATGTCCTCGGACAAGCGCTGCCTCTTCGGCTTTGAAACGGAGATGAGCACCGGCCCCTAGAGTCGGAAACGACTAGCACACATGTGCGGGGGAACCTTTACCTTAGCCATCATTAGTCATCATTAGCCTGATATTTTTCTCTTCTTTCCCACTGAATTAGAAGGGATGAACCTGTTCTCATGCACTTGTGCTCATGCAGATTTTAACACATTCTGTGGAGGGTAAAAACCAAACTTTTGTTTTGTCAACCAACCCATATGGCTAGACCATATGTGAACCAGACTTTTTAGAGTAGGGATTTTCTAACGGCATTCTCACTTTTAATGTACCATATCACTTTCATTTTATTAATTTTCCTAAGGTTTACTTAAATTGGAGATCTCTCCTGCTTCAGAAGGCCTCAACTGTTGCCTCAGCTCAGAACTGTTACAAGTAAAGCCATTCACTGAGAATCGCAGTCGTATTTATAAAGAGATTTTGGAGTTTCCAGTACGAGAAGTCTATGTACCCCATACTGTATATAGGTAAGATCTTTTATCTATCTTGCTGAATGAGAAGACTCAGATGTACATCAAAACAGATGGAAATAGTTTAGCTTTGTTATCTGGATTTTAATGAATACATGAGATTATTGCAAACATGTTTTGTCTGTATTTACCTTGGAAGACGGAAACAATAACTGCTAGATAATATTGTAACTAGATAATTGTTTTGTATATTTGCTGCACCTTTCCCTTCATGGATACCTTTGAGATCAAAAGGTAACTCTTATTTTTTCCATGGTAGGAACTAGACTGTGGAACAGCTTGCTACTGGAGCTGAGGCCGGCCTTCCTATTACAGTTTCCATTTTACCCATTCAGAGTTCTCTAAATTAGAGTTTTTATGATGCTGTGTTTAATGGTTTGTTGGTCTAAATTTCATTGTGTAAGAATGTTTTTAGGTTGCTAGAACTACAGAATTGGGGTCTCCTATACTGTACAAGTTAAAATAAATAGAGAAACATGTATATAAATAATAGGAACTAGGCAAGGAAGAAAGAAAGAAAGACCCTTCTAGGTTTTTGTTGGTTCTCTAATTTGTTGTGTTTGTTTTACCCTGCTCACTGAGATATTATGAGAGCTTCTTTTCTAGGTACCTGCATCTTCCAAGGTATTGAGGATGGTACCTGAAGAGACGGAATTGTAATGGCGGTCTAATAATTATTATAGAATAATATCACATTGAAGTTTAGTTAGTTCCTGTGTTTAAGCACCAGAGATTATTGTTTATTTTGTCAAATGTTCAAAAAACGTTTATCCCTTTCTTTTAATGAGGACCCAGATTGTTGGGGGCAATTAAGCTGACTTTGTACTAATGCCGCTTGGGGTGTGTGTGAAAGCCCTAATAAGCAGGCATATACATAGAATGAAGGCTACTGCTAAGCTTGTAAGCCGCCCTGAGTCTTCGGAGAAGGGCGGGATATAAATGGAATTAAAATAAAATAATAAAAAAAATAATCAGTTCAAGTTAAAGTACAATGCTTTTTCATATACGGTAATTGTTTCCGCTGCTTTTACATGTTTGGTTTCCTGATATTCAATTTATGATTTAAGCAGTATTTGCAAGTTGAAGTTCTTTAGTTCTTTTATTCACAGCAGCAGTCAATTATGCATGCTCCCAGAATTTCCCATTCCTCTATTTCCCCCCTGGAGTTACACAGAATGATCTCTGAATATGCTTAGCCCTAACTGGATTGCTCTCATTGAAACAAGAACAAAACATTCTATACAAGTAGTCTTTGACTGACAATTGAGCCCAAATTTTCTGTGGTTTAGCAAGACAGTTGTTAAGTGCATTTTGGCCCATTTTACCTCTTTTCTTGCCACAGCTGTTAAATGATTTGCTACAGTTGTTAAGTGAGTTAACACGGTTGTTAAGTGAAACTGGCCTCCCCATTGATTTTACTTGTCAGAAGGTCACAAAAGGTGATCATATAACGCTGAGACACTGCAAACGTCAAAATATAAAAAAATTGCCAAGCGTGCGAATTTTGCTCAATTTTCACCATGGGGATTGTTGCAAGAGTCATTAGTGCGAAAAAAAGTCACTTTTTTCAGTGCCATTGTAATTTCAAATGGTCGCTAAATGAATGATTGTAAGTTGAGGACTATGTTTCTACAAATTTGTAATTTTCTTGAATTCACTGATTCTACTGAATCCTGCTCTGACCAGTTAATCATTGTGGTCAAGGCTTCGTTGAATCAATCGGAACAGAGCTGGAAAGGTCCTCTAGTCCAACCCCCTGCTCAAGCAGGAGACCCTGTGCCATTTCATACAGGTGACTGTCCAGTCTTTTCTTGAAAACCTCCAGTGATGAAGCATCCACAACATCTGAAGGCAAAGCTGTTCCACTGGTTAATTGTTCTCACTGTTAGGAAGTTTCTCCTTAATTCCAAGTTGCTTCTGTCCTTGATTAGTTTCCAACCATTATTTCTTGTCTTGCCTTCTAGTGCTTTGGAAAATAAGCTGATCTTTTCTTCTTCAAATACTGGAACACTGTTATCATGTCACCCCTTATCCTTCTTTTCTCTAAACTAGTAAAGGTAAAAGGTAAAGGTTCCCCCGCACATGCGTGCTAGTCGTTTCCGACTCTAGGGGCCGGTGCTCATCTCCGTTTCAAAGCCGAAGAGCCAGCGCTGGTCCGAGGACGTCTCCGTGGTCATGTGGCCGGCATGACTAGACGCCAAAGGCGCACGGAACGCTGTTACCTTCCCACCGTAGTGGTCCCTATTTTTCTACTTGCATTTTTACGTGCTTTTGAACTGCTAGGTTGGCAGAAGCTGGGACGAGTAACAGGCGCTCACTCTGCTACGCGGCACTCGGGATTCGACCCGCCAAACTGCCGACCTTCTGATCAACAAGCTCAGCATCCTATAGCCATACCCAATTCCTGCAACCGTTCTTCATATGTTTTTTGTCTCCAGGCTAAGATGATAAAATCTTAGTTGCTGTTCTTTGCATTTTTTCCAAAGTCTCAACAACTTTTTTGTAATGTGGTGACAAAAACTGAATGCAGTATTCTAGGGTGTGGCCTTACTAAGGATTTATCAAATGGTACTAATACTTCATGTGATTTTAATTCTATGCCTCTGTTTATACAACCAAGGATTGTATTAGCTTTTTTGGCTGCTGCCACCCACTGCTGGCTCATGTTTAACTGATCCACTAGGACTCCAAGGACTCTCTCACAGTTACTGTTTTTGAGCCAGGTTTTGCTTAATCTGTACTTGTTAGACCAGGGGTGTTAAACTCAATTTCATTGAGGGCCGCATCAGCATTGCGGTTGCCCTCAGGGGGCCGGGTGGGTATGGCCAGGGTGGGCGTGGCCTACTGGGTGGGCGTGGCTAGAGTGCGTATGGCCTACTGGGTGGGCATGGCCAGCTCTGCATCGTTGGCATCAAGGGTGCCTATGGGGGCCTGGGCAGGAGTGGGACATATCTGAGGGTCTCTGGCAGAAGGAGGGTTTCTGGGCCACTGTTCCCTCACTGTTTCCAGGATGGCTTCGCGGGCCACATGAAACCACTTCGCGGGCCAGATCCGGCCCCTGGGCCTTGTGTTTGACATGTCTGTGTTAGACTATAAGAATCAGAAAATGAAAATTTCATGAAACAAAGATGATTGAAAATGGCAAAAATGGAAAACTAGGACTCAGTTCCCCTTACCAACTTTCAGTGGCTCTGGCATGATTTGGGTTTGTGCCAAGTTCCTACTGTTCCTTCCTCTTTTTGTTTCCTGCTGAAATTCAGAGGAAAATAAATACCAAGACCTAGATTGAATGAATATTCATTTTTAATTTATCCTAATCTGTTATTTTTCTCAGCTGGAAAAAACATACAGAGAGTCCTCACTTTTCCTAAACTCGTTGCATTGTAGCTATATCCTTTACTACATCATGAAACAAAAGTTAGCAGAGCAGGAAGAAATGGAAGAACCATCAATAACAGGGTTATACCAGTTTGCCTTTTCCTTAGTTTAGGAAATTATTCAGAATATTCCTTAGAATTCTCCAGAAATACAGACTTGAATAGGCTTAAGCTGATTTCCTAACAAATTGTGTGTGTGTGTGTGTGTGCGCGCGCGTGTGTGCGCGACCTATAATAAAAAAGAAGGTCATGCCTTTGTTTACCATAGACAGTAAAATATTATGAATAGTTACACTCAATATTTTATGCATCAAAAACTGCCTGTAGGGTAGATGCAAGTTTAAACAGATAAAAATTCACACAAAGACATATCCGAATCAGGTTAAGAAAAAATCTTGGCTTTGAAAGAATAAGAAAATGGGGATTTGTGAGATTTGCTGTCCATAGATGCCTATGTTTTGTGTATATCAGTTGTAAGTTCCTCTGCAAAAGTGCATCTAGAGTGTTGTATGGTATAGTTAATATGTATTGCTGTCAACAGTGCTGCTACTTACAAAACAGGACTGCTGATTTGTACATGCACACTGTTTTCTGGAGAGAGCTTGTGTGTGCATGCAGTTCAATAATATTCTCTTTCAAATGTGGAGATTATTCAAGAAATTATCTACCTTCAGAAACAAACCTATAAGCAATTTTGTACAGAATAGAATAGAATAGAGTAGAGTAGAGTAGAGTAGAGTAGAGTAGAGTAGAATAGAATAGGGCTGGAGGGACCTTACAGGTCTTTTAGTCCAGCTCCCTGCTCAAGCAGGAGAACCTATATACCATCTCAGACAAGTGACTGTCTAGCCTCTTTTTAAAAATCTCCAGTGATGGAGTGTCCACGATTTCTGGGGGCAAGCTATTCCACTGGTTAATTGTCCTCACTGTCAGGAAGTTTCTCCTTAATTCCAGGTTTCCAACCATTGTTTCTTGTCCTGCCCTCTGGTGCTTCGGTGAATAATGTGGCCCCCTCTTCTTTGTGGCAGCCCCTCAAATACTGGAATACTGCTATCATGTCTCCCCTATTTCTTCTTTTCTTTAGACTAGCCAAACCCAAGTCCTGCAGCCGTTCTTCATATGTTTTAGTCTCCAGGCCTTTGATCAGCTTACCGTAGTTGCTCTTCTCTGATTTTTTTCCAAACTCTAAACATCTTTTTAGTGATATAGTGACCAGTTGCAGTATTCCAGGTGTGGTCTTACTAGAGTTTTATAAAGTGGTACTAATACCTCACATGATCTTGATTCTATGCCTCTGTTTATACAACCCAGGCTTGTATTAGCTTTTTTGGCTGTTGCTACACACTGCTGGCTCATGGTTAAGTGATCGTCCACTAGGACTCCAAGGTCCCTCTTACAGTTACTATTTTTAAGCCAGGTCTTGCCCAATCTGTACTTGTACCTTTGATTTTTCCTGCCTAAAACTTTGCTTTTCTCCACATTGAAACTCATTTTGTTGGATAGGGCTCATTGTTCAAGTTTGTCAAGATCTTTTTGGATCCTGAGTTTATCTTATGGGGTGTTGGCTACTCCTGCCAGTTTGGTGTCATCTGAAAATTTGATGAGTTCCCCTTCAATTCCCTCATCTAAGTCATTGATGAAGATATTGAAGAGTACTGGGCCTAAGACAGAGCCTTGTGGTACCCCATTGCTTACTTCTTTCCATGTGAATATAGTGCCATTGAGGACTACTCGTTGAGTACAGTTTGCCAGCCAGCTACAGATCCATCTGGTGGTGATGTTGTCTATTTCACCTTTTTCTAGCTTACCAAGGAGTAGGAAGGTGGTTTACTTTATCAAATGCCTTACTGAAGTCTAAGTATACTACATCCACAGTATTTCACTGGTCTATTAGTTTAGTCATTTTGTCGAAGAATGAAATAAGATTGGTTTAGCATGATCTGTTTTTAACAAACCCGTGCTGGCTACTAGTTCTAACTTTGTTTGCTTCTAGTTGTTCGCAGATCTGTTTTTTGATTATCTTTTCTAGGATCTTCCCAGGTATTGATATTAAACTGATTGGTCTGTAGTTTCCTGGGTCCATTTTTTCCCTTTCTTGAAGATGGGAACCACATCAGCCCTTTTCCATTCCTCAAGTACTTCCCCGGTGCTCCAGGATTTTTGAAAGATGTGGTGCAATGGTTCTGAGTTAACATCTGCCAGCTTCTTCAGAACTCTGGGATGTAATTGTCAGGCCCCAGTGATTTATATTCGTCAAGGTCGGATAGGTGTTCTCTTACTAACTTCTTGCTTATTTTAATTTTTGTTTCTAATTTATCTTTTGCAGTGGGTTTTTTGGTGTGTTGGGCTATGGTTTCTTTTTGTGTGAAGACTGATCCAAAGTATGAGTTAAGCAGCTCTACTTTCTCCCTGTTGCCTGTTATTTCCTTGCCATCTTCTCTCTTTAGTGGACCTACAGTTTCCTTGACTTTTTTCTTGTTAATATGTTGGAAGAAACTTTTCTTATTATCCATGACTTCTGTTGCAACTATTTGTTCGTTCTGGGCCTTTGCTTTCCTGACTTCATCTTTGCATGTTCTTGCTGTCTGCTGATAATCGGCCTTAGTTATGTGCCCCTCTTTTCATTTTTTGTATTTGTCTTTTTTGTCTTTCAGTTTGTCAGAGAGTTCTTTGTGCAGCCATGCTGGTTTCTTCTTGAATTTCTTGTTTTTCTTTTTCAGTGGTATTGTGCTGGTCTGGGCTTTTATGATCGCATTTTTCAGAGTTTCCCTTGCTTCTTGGGTTGTTTTCCCCTTTAGGATTTTCATCCATGGGATCTTTCCTAGGTTCTCTCTGAGTTTGTTAAAGTCAGCTCTTTTGAAGATCAGGACACTGGTTGTATTGTTTTCTGTTGCTAGTGTTTGCGTTATATTAAATTCCAGTATGATGTCACTTTCGCCCAAGGTTCCGGCAACTTCAACTCTGTCACTTCTTCTCTGTTAATTAGAATTAAGTCTAGTATGGCTTTATGTCTAGTTCCCTCCTCCACCTTTTGGATGACAAATTTGTTGGCTAGGTTGGTTAGGAATCTGTTTGATCTCCTACTTGCTGCAGAGTTTGTCTCCCAATTGATATCTGGATAGTTGAAGTCACCCATTACTATTGTGGTATGCTTCCTACATACATTTGTTAACTGGTTGGCAAAGAGTTGTAATATAAACCTATGGTAATGTAATATGCACCTATGTTAATTTTTTTTCTCTTTTATATTGACCCATATACATTCTGGAAAGATTTTATCTTGGATTATGTGCATTTCTGTAGATATGTAGTGTTCTCTTACATATAGTGCAACTCCCTCTCCTCTTTTTGTAGACCTCTTTCTTTTGAACAATTTGTATCCATCCATCAGTCCATTTTATTCATGGGTTTCATCCCACCAGGTTTTTGTATTGCCACCTATGTCATACCCTCCGTTGTGTACTATTGCTTCTAGTTCACCCTGTTTGTTCTCCAAGCTTTGAGCATTTGTATATAAGCATTTAAGACTTTTATGTCTGTTCCTGAGTACGTTTCCTGCATCTCCTGCTTGTTGTTTGGGTTTTTCATTTTCTCGTCTCTGCCTACCTCATTGTTTGATTTGTTTTCTTGGGGTTTATGATTGGTTTTGGGTTCTAGAGATTATAAAGATTGGTCAACCTTCCCCCTCAAATTTTAGTTTAAAATTGATCTCTTCAAATGGAGGAATTGCCTTATTTTTAGCCCTCTCTGCTTCACAGCAAGAAAGAAGGCATTCAATAGGACAAAATATTTTTAAAAAGGGATTACAAAGAGGAAGGGTGGAGAATTAATTCTGTAGTATTACTTTTTACTTATTTAAACAAATTGCTTTACAATTTCATTTTTTTAAGTAAGATAAAGACAGAAAATACATTAAATATCAATCTGCTGAAGAAATATTTCCTGGTATGCAACCAGAACATGCTTTATCTCTTACGCTTATATTTGTACTTTCAGAAAAAAATGTTCTTTATTGAATTTAAATCAAATCTGACCACTTTTTTATCATAACATAATTTACATCATAAGAAATAAAATATTCATCTGTGACCTGTTTGTTTATTGCAGTACTTTCAGCTGATTCACCACTTCTGACATACTGTAATGATATAATAAGGAAGTCATGAGAATTATGGTGTCTTGGTAACTGTGTGTGAACCTGTATACCTAACTGTATTAGAATATCTTCCCATTTATCAAGTTATAGTTTTAACATATTTATTATTAAGACAGCCACCCCCTAAATAAATCCTAGCTTAAGAATAGTCTATCTTTAGATGGATGGTGTTTTAATATTTTTTTGTAAAATGAAGGATGAGGGGGTGAGATATCAGTACAAAGTGAGTGGGTTCATCTTATATTAGTGGGGGCCCTTCTAAAATCTTTTGATTTTGTGGAACTAAACTTTGACATTCTGCTCATGAGGATAAGTGGATAAATTTTTGGTGTTAAAAATAGGATCTACACCAGATCTCCAGTTTCAACCAGATGATTACCTTATTAAAACATTCCATTGCGAATGTCAAAGAATATCCAATATCACTTGCATACCCACACTCTAAACTACTTTAGAATTTCCTTTCCTTTCTGGAAAGGAGTTCATTAATTTTGAAATAAAATTGCTTTAGAATTGCATTCTTTTCTCCCTCAATTACCAGTTGCATGGTCTGAACTTTATTTTCTTTAGCATCAGAAGCATTCACAGGATAAGGTTTTGTCAAAATTGGCAAGAAGGCAAGTACAATGTCACAATCCAAGCCTCACCCATTTGTATGTATATCTCTTGCATTCAAAAGAGAATGAGATTTGCATTGTGATGCTCCGTCCACCATCTTGTCAATTTTGTGTCCCCGCCACAAAATATCTTTCTTTTACATCTTTTTTTTAACCTTTGATTGTTTTGTTTCTAAAATAAATAATTTGGGAGAGGAACATATTCTTTTACTTGCCTGATAATCTAGAAAATAGATTACAAAGTTATTTTTTTCATCCTTGTACTTGGAGACAAATGTTTATTCTGGTTTTCTAAAAGGGATAATCTAAAAGAAAAAGTGCATTTCTTTGCCTTAAAACAGTGAAATCCATTTTCAGGATTTTTGTACATTAGTATTTGTATGGGAAAAAAAGAAATATTGCTGATGAGGAAAAGGAAAGTGAAACATTAAAATGATCATCGTTATCATCCTTCTCTCCCCACAGAAATCTTCTTTATGTGTATCCACAGCGGTTGAATTTTGCAAACCGCTTGGCTTCAGGACGAAACATTACCATTAAGATTCAGTATATGTGTGGAGAAAATCCTACCTGTGCAATGCCAGTAAGAAAGTCTTTTGTTCTTTTCCCTGTTCAGTTTGTGCAGAATTATGTTTTCCATACAGATTTCCCATACATTGGGTCTTCTCTGCAACAAATGCTTCCAATTATCTTTGGATAAAACCAAAATTTCCAGAACGTTGGCACTCCTTCCATTTAGGAGATATTTTTTTTCAGCCTAGCAAGCATTCAGCAGGGCCTTGGAGATTTCTCTCTGGGTTGCATGATGCAATTCTGGACTTACAGAGGTCAAATTGCATTCTGGTGTTCAGAACTGTAATTGTGCAATGGGTGACAAGTGTACGGGGAGCAGGCCCAAGCACTGTGGGCTCCTGGCCGGGGGGGGGATATGCGGGGGAAACTTTGCTGCAGCCATAACTTCAAAATGGGGTTTTATGTAGCTGTTGGGGAGCATGTCGTAACTTTGAATGGCTGTTAAGTGACTGGTCACATATCAAGGACTATCTGTACGATCAAAGAATCAAAATTAGCTATGCTCTGATAATTCATGTGCTAAAGCATTACTTTGATCAACTATGGTTAGACTTTCCATTTAATAGCTATCTATAGAATAAAATGCTCAATTTCACTTGACTGGAACTTTTTTACATACATCCCAGGAGCTCTTCACATTTATTTTAAAGCCAGGTTGACTAGCTTTTTGCCACTAACAGTTGAAATTTTGTGGCAAAGCTTTCAGTTGTATAATCCCTGAGGATGTCTGGGGGCTGCAAAACATGGTTTGATGAAGCATTGTGGTCATCAGCCATTCAGCCATTGTCTGACCCTCGGCCACTCTGTGGATCAGTACTCTCCATGCCCCTCTGTCTCTCACTACCTCCTTCACATCCGCATCTCAGTATCATCTTTTATAGTGTCCAGCCAGTGGGTGCTGGACACTATAAAAGAGGTATAAAAATAAAAAATGTATAAAAGATGTATATAAAAACCAGTTATTTGATGGAGCAGGGGGATACATATCTATTCCTTTCTAAGAAGATGGATGCCAACTTTTTTACAATTTAAAATCTGTGTTTCTGTGTCACCAGTTAAATAAATGACAACATAACATATCTATTTTATGATTTTATATTTTATCAGAAATAAAATCAATATTGCCAATTTCAAATAATTGGTAAAATCTGCCAAAAATATTTGGCTCTTAGTAACTTTTTAGTATGTTTTTTTCAATGGATTATGTTTTGCTGTGTAGGTCATATTTGGAAAATCTACAGGGCCAGAGTTTGTACAAGAGATTTATACTCCTGTGACATATCATAACAAGTAAGGTCATTATTACCATCTGTATCCTTAGGCCCAAATATATTTGCATAACAATGAGTAATTAATTATAAATGCTGGCTAAAAAATGAGATAAACCATTTCATGAAAGGTGTACATTCAGTAATTAAAACAATTACTTTGTATTTATTGTCTTGAAACAACAAAAACCCTGAAACATGGAATTCCAAAAAAAGTTAAGGCATGTGAAAAGTTAAGATAGTGTTTTGTGTTCCTTGAGAGTAGTTGTACAGCATAATCAGGAATTAACCATACTGTCGCTTTGTCTTCCATGTAAGTGTGGCTTCCCTTAAGCGCAATTTTACTTAACATTCAGTGTAGTGATGTTAATTGTAGATAGGGACAGAATTGTCAATTTTGGATTTAAAAATGTAGGAATAATTTCCATGTTAATATCACCATTAATTCAATAGTTAACTACTATTAAACGTGGCAGGACAAAATTGTGCTTCCCCGTTACTGCAAAATAAACCTATGGTGATTTTGGTCTACACTGATCAAATAAATCAGATTTTAATTATATGTACTTGTAAACAATTTTATATTTTGCATATACGGTATGAATATAGATTTCGTTTTCTTCTTGACTTAAAGCAGCAATTCCTTGGTCTTTTCTTCAACATAGGTTGGATCTATAAATTCTATTACAATTCCTATTTGTTTTCATTATTTATGATCTCTGTGACAGATTTATATTATCACAAATCTTATGATATGTTATACACTAAAACTAATAAATAGGTAAAGAAACTTGCAGTTCTTTAAAGAAGGCTTTATGTTTACTGCTTACATATTAATACAAATATAGAAATATAGATATTTTTTTCTTTTAAAAAATACAGGTGTCCTGATTTTTATGAAGAAGTGAAAATTAAACTCCCGGCTAAACTGACAGACAAACACCATCTGCTGTTCACATTTTACCACATCAGCTGTCAGGCAAAACAGGAAGCTTCTGTAGAAACTCTCCTGGGTTATTCAGTAAGTCAGTTTTGGTCTATCAGCAAATTCTTGGAAAAAAATGAATTTTTCATTGTTTCTGGCAACTGAAAGAACTGTAAAATTACATTTGAGTTTAGCTTGACTCCTGGTGAGCTCATGGACACATGAAGGTAATTTTTCTTGGCAACAATATAAAAATTGGCATTATTTTCTTGGCAAATTTGTATAGAAACAGTTTGTCGTTGCCTTTTTCCTAATCTAGCCTACTCCCTGGGGTTTTATGGTGTCACCCTCCAGGTGGCCCAATCCTGCTTTACTTTTGGATCCAGACACTAACTTGGTGACGCTCTGTCACATGCTGAGAACCTTCTGTCCATGATACAGAAGCAAAATTTCAAAGAAGCATGTGTGAAACATAAATTGTATCTTACCACTCAATGTGCAAATTATGTGTAATTGTCAGTGGAAGCAAGCAATTTGTTTATCACTTGTGTTGCATATTTATTGCACAAATCTCTATTCATTTGTTAAAGTAAAACTTGACACATTTTGAGGTCATCTCTTTAATGTGTCTGGGTCTATGTTGCACACTTTTCATAAGTGTCAGTGAAGTAATCTTTTGCACAAAATACAACAGAGAGCTTTGTACCACCTTAAGGACTAACAAATGTATTGTAGCAAAAGCTCTAGTGGTTTACTTTATTAAATACATGTAAGGGCTTTCTTGTATATTGTATGTCTTCTTAGTATTACATGTATTGCATAGGACAGGTACATGCATAACAAAATATCACAACAAACAACTATATGTAATATCACATTTTGTGTGTCAGTCAAGGTTTTATGCAGAGATTTTAACTTAAATTCTATCTGAAGTTATTTTGCCAAAGATTACCTATATCTCATAATTTGCAACACATATAACATCCATGGGATGTATATCATATACATTTATTATCATGCACGATGTACATCCCTGCCATTTGGGCTAGGAATGGGCTAGATGAGGGAAAGTGAAAACTCTGGTACAAAAGCATATAACTTACCCATGGGATCTTCTCCATACGTTATGTTGGATTCTTGAAAAACTTTTTGATTTGGGGGCAGGAGGGGGTATTCAGAAAACCAGTAGTTTTACAGAGGGGTAGTTTGGAGGCAGAAATCCCAGTAATTGCATTTGAATGCCAATAATGAAACTGGTAGACAGTAAAGGTCTTTGCAAGAACAAATGTGGAAAAGAACAAATTTCAATTGATTTCTAATCCATTTTCTTAGAATGTAATTAAACCTTATCAATCGTTCATGCAGTAATGATATAACTCTTTCTCTCTTCATCTGTTTCAGTGGCTGCCAATTCTGTTAAATGATCGGTTCCAAACAGAACATTATTGCCTGCCTGTTGCTTTGGATAAACTGCCTGCCAACTATTCAATGCACTCTGCAGAGGTAATGAGGAAGAACACCAAGAATCATTTTTGCCCAATGAAAAGGACACAGTTAACATTTTTCTCCTAATATTATAACATTTGCCTTCCTTAAATGGAAGAACATATACAAAGGCATGTAATTTAAAGACACAAAGATACATATTAGAATAATGGTTCTCAATGTTTTTTGTCTTAAGATCTGTGTACATTTAAAAAAATGATTGAGAACTTTGATTTAAATAGGTTATGTCTATCAATATTTACTATATTAGACATTAAAATGGAGAATTTTTAAAATATTTGTTTTTAATACAACTACCATCCTGGGGGCCCCAGACCACACATTTTGAAAACTGCTGTCTCATAATATTTAAATAACAGAATTATTGGGGAGAGACAATCTGATTCTGTAATGTGAAATATGAGTGGTTTTATTTACAGCCATTGTAAATACCAATAATAACTGGGTATTTATTTTGAATAAAATACATCAAAACATTTAGTGGTAATTCTGCATTTGGCTCATTTGGTTACATGATAGATATTTTTGAATTATTCGTTTATTCTTTTAGGTGCACTAGCCACATATCATTATAGTAAGCAAGAATGATTGAAATTGACTTATTTTGCGGGAAGAATATTTTGAAAGGGTGCCATATTGGGGAGGATGCCATAACTGCATCAGTGTAATAGACTGGAAATGGTCTGAATTGAAGTGGCACCTGTTAAAATGTTACCTGTAAACATTTTGTGTTCAGTGAAAAACACTCAACATTAAGCAAACATAAACATGAATTCAGTGTCTTTTGTATTGTCATCACATATCTTTTGACAACCAATTTTGTCTTCCATATAGAAAGTTCCTCCACAGTCTCCTCCTATTAAATGGGTGGAAGGACACAAGGGAGTATTTAACGTGGAAGTGCAAGGTATATCATCAGTTCATACCCAGGTAAGAAATTTGGAGGGGCGGTCCATTCATGCAAAAATTAATATTTTTTTTCTTTTTTGAATTCATTTTTTAACTTCAATTACTTATCTTCAAAACTTCAGATTTCACAAAGCTGAGGTTACCAAATACAGAAAGCCTAAGTAGATTAACCATTGTCTTTCTAGTTAAACCGCAAAAAAGGTGAGCTGGAAAGATAATACATCTTGTGTAAATGTGTAATTCCATGATTCTTTTGTGTAGCTTTTAGATTAGGATATAATCACACTGTTGAGTGATTAAAGCAGCCTTCTAGATGAAAATGGTCTCATAGCTTTTAACTAAATTCACATATTAAAAAAGTAGAGTACCTAAGTGATCTAAACTGGTACCTAAGTGGTCTACTCTAAACAGTCAGCAAAGATTTATACACCTCTTTTGGCAGCTGCTTCATAGCTTTAAAACAATTGATTTCAATGACTAAGGAACTGTGACTAACATTAGCTGTGCCAGGGTTATGTCAAACAAGGTCCAGGTGTAATTTGAAGAACTAAAGCAATTTCATCCTCAACTTGAGGATGAAAAGTTCTGATTTTTTTTCCCTCATGGGCATTTTTTCTCCTAAAGATTCCTTTCTGCATCTCTTTTAATCTTGCTGAAGAAAAATACTGATATTCGCAGAGTTTAATTGCATTCATTGATATTATACTGTATATATGCAAATAATCTTGCAAGTTGATCTGGAGAGCCAGAGTCTTTGCAAGAGAAAAAAGAATAATAATACTGGCCTGCAAATGTTGCATGTTAAGTATTGGGATCGGTGAGGCATTGACGAGGCAGTAAGGTGAAACAGCAACACATTTATTAGGTTAACACAGAAGCAGCACTAACTGCCGCTTAACTTCCATTTATATGGACCACCGCTAGGCGGCGGCCAATGGAATTAAAGCAGTATTTCCCACCTAAAACACAAGTTAACAATTCTGGAGACAAGCAGTCTGGAGTTTAAACAGACACAGCGGTTAACTATTACTAACGGTTTCCAAGTAATTTACATCAATACATAACACTGACATTATTTCATGGCTTCAAAATAAAGCGTCTAAGATTATAGTTCTTTAAAAAAATTACACAAGTTTGTTGAGATGGATCATAATAGTTTTGGATTTTAAAAATATTGTTAATAAAAACAGGGATCCCCACCCCCTACTCCGTGTACCAGTACCGGGCCGCGGCATGCTAGCAACTGGTCCGCACAAACAAGCAAAGCCTCATCTGTAGGATGCAGGCAGCACACAAAACCACGCTCCCTCCGGTCTGCGGAAAAACCTCTCTCCACAGAACCGGTCCCTGGTGCCTCAAAGGTCGGGGACCTCTGAATTAAAAGACATTAGCTCTTAGACTAGATATATCAAGATTGGGAAGACTTTAAAACTTGGTTTCTGCAAGACCTAGATTGGTTCTGAAGATTGAAACTGTTTAACTATGCATTATAACTGCAAAAATAAAAAAGGCTTTCTTTTTCCACTGTGGTAAATATTTGACAAGAGCAATTTTAGCTCTATAATAAGTATCACAATCATTCATTGTCCTGTGTTTACAGGACAATCACCTGGAGAAATTCTTCACCCTGTGCCATGCACTTGAAGGCCAAGTTACTTTCCCCATCCGAGTTTTGAATGAGAAAATCACAGAAGCCAGTCTGGAACATGAGCTGAAACTCAGCATTATTTGTTTGAACTCTTCCCGCCTTGAGCCTCTGGTGCAGTTTTTACATTTGGTGTTGGATAAACTGTTCCAGTTGTCTGTCCAGCCCATGCTTATAGCTGGCCAGACAGGTAGGAAACATTGCTATTGATTTCAGAAGCCATAACTCTTGTGTTATTTGAAATGTTGAAAAAAATACTTCTTCAGATCAAACAAGATCTATCTATCTATCTATCTATCTATCTATCTATCTATCTATCTATCTATCTATCTATCTATCTATCTATCTATCTATATAACACAAATTATTCAACTGTCTCATAGAAATCAGAAATTGAAACTTCATAAAATTTCTTCCTGGATTGATTTGATAGACCCTCTCTGTCACACCTGAGATAATTTTGCTTTGTTTTATGCAGATTTCATGAATAAAGTCATTGCTTTGAATACAGATTCAGGCTGATTAGACTGATCAATGATTAGACTGATCAATGGATCTAACTTAAGTCTGACTTTAAATCTGAATTTAATGAATGAGTTATCCATATTGAGTTTTGATTCTGTTTTCCTTCCATTCCATCTTGATGAATGCCCTGTTAAGGCATTTTTAATGCTATGGGCAATTTTTAAAATTTATTTTTTACTTAAGGACCAGGTGGCTTTGAAGTGTAAATGTTTTACGTAGTCATTCATTTTAAATATGGATTGGAATACTTTATTCTCAACTCATTCATTTCCCCGTGCAAAATTGTGATGAAATAAGTTCAAATTCAGAAATGTTTTTAGAAAGTCTACAAAAATGAGTCATGTCTACATATAAACTCAACCAGGAAAATTATTATTTTGTTGTTTCCAGCAAACTTCTCCCAATATGCCTTTGAATCGGTGGTGGCAATAGTGAATAGCCTCCACAACAGTAAAGATCTGAGCCAGGACCAGCATGGACGAAACTGTCTCCTAGCATCATACGTGTACTTTGTGTTTCGTCTTCCTGAAGTTCAGAGAGATTTTATCAAACTAGGTATGGTTGCAGCCTCTTGTTATTTATACTTATAGGTAGAAAATTGGTGCTTATTTATACTTATTTACAGGTGGATTCTCAGATTTAAGTTCCAGTGGATTCTATAGACCTTGCACCAAGTACTGTAAGATTGTATAGGTAATTGAGACATTTCAAGTGAAAACTAACAAGATAGCAAAACTATAGGACATTCAGCACACCTGGCTTAGCCACCCTCCCCCTATCAAGTGTATTACTCTGATTTGAAAAACTGTGCAAAATACTATCTGGCTTAGAAAGACACAGGATACCAGAAAGAGAAGAAAGCGTCAGAGAATGGGGATCTCCATTTAATTTTAACTTCACCTCTAAACATTCTTTGCAACAGTCAATCTTTCAATAGATTAGTAATTGAGGATACGGTATGGCATCCTTGATTTTTTTTAAAAAAGTGCCAATTATCCTGTGGTGACCAGGCAAACAAACCTATCATGAATGCTTACGGCATTAAATGGCCTGCAACAATTTGACTTAAATTCCTTGGTTAAAAATGATACCATGCAAGATATTACCATGAATATCTTGCATAATATCATTTTTAACCAAGGAATTTAAGTCAATCTGTTGCAGACTATTTAATTTGCCACATGGTCGTACCATCAATGAACAATCCTTTGGCCATATTTTCAACATCGGCCCCAAGAGACTAATTGAGTGCTATATGATCCATCGTTATTCCGAAGCGGACTTGTATGCCCTTAGGGCGGTTCCTGCCTCATGGGCGCGACCTGTCGACTGTTTTCATACTCCCCTTAATGACGGGCCCAAGCCTTGGGACTCCGAGAGGTGGTTGGGCTTGGATAGGGGCCTCGAGTTAAGACGCGCTAAGAGGCCCCTGATCAGATTTTTAGCCGGTTATTTTAGGAGGTTAGGGAGGGGGAGGGAGGGGGGGATGGGGAGGGAACTTGTAACCGGCACTCAGTCTGGTCCTGTTAGAGGTCCTGGTGGGACGGGGTTGGGGGAGGTGGCTGCTGGCGCTGGGAATGTGGGGGTGGGGTATCGAATCCCCACGGCGATAGGGTATGGCAGCAGGTGTTTGCGAGGAGGGTCATATCAACATCTGGGATCGCGCCCCCGCTATCTTCGAGCGGTGGCGCGCTCCGACCCTCCGGTTAGCACCCTCTTACCCGGGGATGAGGGTGATCAGGCCCCTGAGCTCAGGCTGGTCTATTTTAACGCTAGATCCGTAGTTAATAAAGCTCCCCTCATCCGTGATCGGATTGAGGAGGAATGTGCGGATCTAGCGTGCATCACAGAAACTTGGCTGGGCTCGGAGGGAGGGGTGCCTCTCACCGAGTTATGCCCGCCGGGTTTCCGGGTGCTGCACCAGCCACGGGCTCAGGGCAGGGGTGGTGGGGTGGCAGTGGTTATTCGGGAGACATTGTGTCCCCGGGAGGCCACCATTGTCCAGATGGCCGGGAGTGAGACCCTCCTCTTGAGCTGTGGTCCTTGGGTTCAGTTGGGCTTGTTGCTTACATACCTGGCGCCCAGCTGTGTGGCAACAGCCCTGCCCGAGCTGCTCAACACCCTCTCAGGGTTGGCGGTGGAGTTCCCCAGGCTCGTAGTCCTGGGTGACTTCAACCTGCCATCACTGGGAGGGTCGTCGGAGTTAGCTCGGGAGTTCATGGCTTCCATGACAGCCATGGGCCTGACCCAGGTTATTGAGGGCCCGACTCATGAGGGGGGTCACACTCTTGACCTGGTGTTTCTGTCTGGACAGTGGTTGGATGATCTGGGAGGGGGTTCTCCGTCCATCACCCCTCTGTCATGGTCAGACCATTACCTCCTGAGGCTAGTTTTCCGTCATGCCATCCCCCGCCGCTGGGCGGCGGAGCCGACCAGGTGGTTCCGCCCCAGGCGCCTAATGGACCCGGATCGGTTCCAGAGGGCGCTTGGGCCTATACCTACCACCCTTACCCACAGCCCAGTCGATGCCCTGGTGGAGGCCTGGGAAACGGCAGCCACCAGGGCACTCGACTGCGTTGTACCCATGCGACCTCTGACCCGACGCAGATCCCGTTGGGCCCCATGGTTCTCTGTGGAGCTCCGGGAGATGAAGCGGCGGAGACGAGGTCTAGAGAGCGGTTGGAGATCCAGCCGATCCGAATCCGACCGATTGCAGTTAAGAACCTTTATAAGGTCTTATCTTGCGGCGATAAGGACGGCGAAGTCTAACTACTTTGCCGCCCTTATCGCGTCCGCAGATAATCGCCCGGCCGCCCTGTTTAGGGTGACTCGCTCCCTCCTTAATCAGGAGGTGAGAGAGGATCCCTTGCAGGGACGAGCCGAGGAGTTTAGTCATCATCTGGCGGACAAAATCGCTCGGATCCGGACCGGCCTGGACTCTGACTGGGCAGAGTCTGATGTGGAGGAATCAGGCGGTCTTGAGCACGTTATCTGGACTGAGTTCGACCCTGTTTCCCCTGATGATGTGGACAGGATCATGGGGAGACTGAGCACCACCACCTGTTTGTTGGATCCGTGCCCCTCCTGGCTAGCTTATGCGGCTCGGGAAGGAACACGAGGCTGGTTCCATGCAGTAATAACTGCTTCCTTGAAGGAGGGTGTCTTTCCTGCCGCCTTGAAGGAGGCGGTGGTGAGACCCCTTCTCAAGAAGCCTGCTTTGGACCCGGCTGTTTTAAACAACTACCGTCCAGTCTCCAACCTTCGCTTTCTGGCGAAGGTTGTTGAGAGTGTGGTGGTGCATCAGCTCCCTCTGTTCCTGGAGGAAACTGATTATCTGGACCCGTACCAATCGGGCTTCAGGCCCGGACACAGCACGGAGACGGCATTGGTCACGCTGGTGAATGATCTCTGGAGGGCTAGGGACAGGGGTTGCTCCTCTGTCCTGGTCCTATTAGATCTCTCAGCGGCGTTCGATACCATCGACCATAGTATCTTACTGCGGCGTCTCAGGGGGCTGGGAGTGGGAGGCACCGTTTTACAGTGGTTCTCCTCCTACCTCCAGGGCCGCTCGCAGTCGGTGTTGACAGGAGGGCAGAGATCCGCCCCGAGGTCTCTCATTTGTGGAGTCCCTCAGGGGTCGGTTCTCTCGCCTCTCCTGTTCAACATCTATATGAAGCCGCTGGGCGAGATCATTCGTGGCTTTGGGGTGGGGTATCACCAGTACGCTGATGATACCCAACTTTTTCTTTCCACCCCGAACCAACCCAGCGATGCCCTCTCTGTGATGTCCCGGTGCCTGGAGGCGGTTCAGGTCTGGATGGGGAGAAACAGGCTTCGTCTCAATCCCGCCAAGACTGAGTGGCTGTGCATATCGGCATCTCGGGTTAACCAAGTTATTCCATCCTTAATGATGGGGGGTGAGGTGTTACCCCCCGTCGATAGGGCTCGCAACTTGGGCGTCCTCCTGGATTCACGGCTCAATTTCGAAGACCATATAGGAGCCGTGACCAGGGGGGCTTTTGCCCAGGTTCGCCTGGTGCGCCAGTTGCGTCCCTATCTGGACCGAGACGCCCTACGCACAGTTACTCATGCGCTTGTGACCTCCTGTTTGGACTACTGTAACGCTCTCTACATGGGGCTGCCCTTGAAGACCACTCGGAGGCTTCAACTGGTGCAGAATGCGGCCGCGCGAGTTGTAATGGGGGTTTCCCGATACTCCCATGTAACACCTCTACTCCGTGAGCTGCATTGGCTTCCGGTTGCCCTCCGGGTGAAATTCAAGGTGCTGGTTATCACCTATAAAGCCCTACATGGCCTGGGTCCGGGATATCTGAGGGAACACCTGCTGCCGGCATCAAATGCCCTTCGCCCAGTGCGCTCCCACAGGGAGGGTCTGCTCAGGGTCCCGCTGGTAAGAGACTGCCGGCGCGTGACACCCAGGGATAGGGCCTTCTCGGTGGGAGCGCCTGCCCTCTGGAACCAGCTGCCGGTGGAGCTGAGAACTGCCCCCGACCTTCGATCATTCCGCCGGGGCCTGAAGACCTGGCTCTTCGAGCTCTCGGGCCCAGACTGAGGAGGAATTTTTAATTTGGGGTTCTTTTTAACTGACTACAGGGTTAATTTAATATTTTTTAATTTGGTTCTTAATTTTTGTATTTTGGATTTTTAATTCCCTGTAAACCGCCCTGAGTCCTCAGGGAATAGGGCGGTATATAAATATAACTAAATAAATAAATAAATAAATTGCATTTACTATTTAAGCCATTTACTATGGCTCATATGGACAGTTCCATCTTATGGCTCGCGTACAGTACTCTGGATCGGACTTGTGCGCCCTCAGAGGGGTTTCTCCCTCCTGGATACGACCAGCCTTCTTTTCTAACATTCCCCTTGATGACGGACCCAATTGCCGGGGTTCCGAGAGGTGGCTGGGCTTAACTAGGGGCCTCGAGTGGAGACGTGCTAAGAGGCCCCTGATAAAATTTTTAGCCGGTTATTTTAAAAGGTTAGGGAGGGGGAGGGAGGGGAGGGTAGGGAGGGAATCATTAACCGGCACTCAGTCTGGACCTGTTAGAGGTCCTGACGGGACGGGGTCGGGGGGGGGGTGGCTGCTGGTTCTGGGAATGTGGGGGTGGGGCTTCAAATCCCCACGGCGATAGGGAATGGCAGCAGGTGTTTGCGCGGAGGGCCATATCAACACCTGGGATCGCGCCCCCGCTATCTCCGAGCGGTGGCGCGCTCCGACCCTCCGGTTAGCACCCTCTTACCCGGGGATGAGGGTGATCAGGCCCCTGAGCTCAAGTTGGTCTATTTTAACGCTAGATCCGTAGTTAACAAAGCTCCCCTCATCCATGATCTGATCGAGGAGGAAGGTGCGGATCTAGCGTGCATCACGGAAACTTGGTTGGGTTCGGAGGGAGGGGTGCCTCTCACCGAGTTATGCCCGCCAGGTTTCCGGGTGCTGCACCAGCCACGGGCTCAGGGCAGGGGTGGTGGGGTGGCAGTGGTTATTCGGGAGACTTTGTGTCCCCGGGAGGCCACCATTGTCCAGATGGCCGGGAGCGAATCCCTCCTCTTGAGATGTGGTTCTCGGGTTCAGTTGGGTTTGTTGCTTACATACCTGGTGCCCAGCTGTGTGGCAACAGCCCTGCCTGAGCTGCTCGACACCCTCTCAGGGTTGGCGGTGGAGTTCCCCAGGCTTATAGTCCTGGGTGACTTCAACCTGCCGTCACTGGGAGGGTCGTCGGAGTTAGCTCGGGAGTTCATGGCTTCCATGACAGCCATGGGCCTGACCCAGGTTATTGAGGGCCCGACTCATGTGGGGGATCATACTCTCGACCTGGTATTCCTGTCTGGACAGTGGTTGGATGATCTGGGAGGGGGCTCCCCGTCCATCACCCCTCTGTCATGGTCAGATCACCACCTCCTGAGGCTGGTTTTCCGTCATGCCACCCCCCGCCGCTGGGCGGCGGAACCGACCAGGTGGTTCCGCCCCAGGCGCCTAATGGACCCGGATCGATTCCAGAGGGCGCTTGGGCCTATACCTATCACCCTTACCCACAGCCCAGTCGATGCTCTGGTGGAGGCCTGGGAAACGGCTGCCACCAGGGCACTTGACGGCGTTGTACCCATGCGACCTCTGACCCGGCGCAGATCCCGTTGGGCCCCATGGTTCTCTGTGGAGCTCCGGGAGATGAAGCGTCGGAGACGAGGTCTAGAGAGCGGTTGGAGATCCAGCCGATCCGAATCCGACCGATTGCAGTTAAGAACCTTTATAAGGTCTTATCTTGCGGCGATAAGGACGGCGAAGTCTAACTACTTTGCCGCCCTTATCGCGTCCGCAGATAATCGCCCGGCCGCCCTGTTTAGGGTGACTCGCTCCCTCCTTAACCAGGAGGTGAGAGAGGATCCCTTGCAGGGACGAGCCGAGGAGTTTAGTCATCATCTGGCGGACAAAATCGCTCGGATCCGGACCGGCCTGGACTCTGACTGGGCAGAGTCTGATGTGGAGGAATCAGGCGGTCTTGAGCACGTTATCTGGACTGAGTTCGACCCTGTTTCCCCTGATGATGTGGACAGGATCATGGGGAGACTGAGCACCACCACCTGTTTGTTGGATCCGTGCCCCTCCTGGCTAGCTTATGCAGCTCGGGAGGGAACACGAGGCTGGTTCCATGCAGTAATAACTGCTTCTCTGAAGGAGGGTGTCTTCCCTGCCGCCTTGAAGGAGGCGGTGGTGAGACCCCTTCTCAAGAAGCCTGCTTTGGACCCGGCTGCTTTAGACAACTACCGTCCAGTCTCCAACCTTCGCTTTCTGGCGAAGGTTGTTGAGAGTGTGGTGGCGCATCAGCTCCCTCTGTTCCTGGAGGAAACTGATTATCTGGACCCGTACCAATCGGGTTTCAGGCCCGGACACAGCACGGAGACGGCATTGGTCGCGCTGGTGAACGATCTCTGGCGGGCTCGGGACAGGGGTTGCTCCTCTGTCCTGGTCCTATTAGATCTCTCAGCGGCTTTCGATACCATCGACCATGGTATCCTGCTGCGGCGTCTCAGGGGGTTGGGAGTGGGAGGCACCGTTTTACGGTGGTTCTCCTCCTACCTCCAGGGCCGCTCGCAGTCGGTGTTGACGGGAGGGCAGAGATCCGCCCCGAGGCCTCTCATTTGTGGAGTCCCTCAGGGGTCGGTTCTCTCGCCTCTCCTGTTCAACATCTATATGAAGCCGCTGGGCGAGATCATTCGTGGCTTTGGGGTGGGGTATCACCAGTACGCTGATGATACCCAACTTTTTCTTTCCACCCCGAACCAACCCAGCGATGCCCTCTCTGTGATGTCCCGGTGCCTGGAGGCGGTTCAGGTCTGGATGGGGAGAAACAGGCTTCGTCTCAATCCCGCCAAGACTGAGTGGCTGTGCATATCGGCATCTCGGGTTAACCAAGTTATTCCACCTCTAACGATGGGGGGTGAGGTGTTACCCCCCGTTGATAGGGCTCGCAACTTGGGCGTCCTCCTGGACTCACGGCTCAATTTTGAAGATCACATAGGAGCCGTGACCAGGGGGGCTTTTGCACAGGTTCGCCTGGTGCGCCAGTTGCGTCCCTATCTGGACCGAGACGCCCTACGCACAGTTACTCATGCGCTTGTGACCTTCCGTTTGGACTACTGTAACGCTCTCTACATGGGGCTGCCCTTGAAGACCACTCGGAGGCTTCAACTGGTGCAGAATGCGGCCGCGCGAGTTGTAATGGGGGTCTCCCGATACTCCCATGTAACACCTCTACTCCGCGAGCTGCATTGGCTTCCGGTTGCCCTCCGGGTGAAATTCAAGGTGCTGGTTATCACCTATAAAGCCCTACATGGCCTGGGTCCGGGGTATTTGAGGGAACACCTGCTGCCGTCATCAAACGCCCTTCGCCCAGTGCGCTCCCACAGGGAGGGTCTGCTCAGGGTCCCGCCGGTAAGAGATTGCCGGCGGGTGACACCCAGGGATAGGGCCTTCTCAGTGGGGGCGCCTGCCCTCTGGAACCAGCTGCCGGTGGAGCTGAGGACTGCTCCCGACCTCCGATCATTCCGCCGGGGCCTGAAGACCTGGCTCTTCGAGCTCTCGGGCCCAGACTGAGGAGAAATTTTAATTTGGGGTTCTTTTTAATCGACTACAGGGTCAATTTAATATTTTTTAACTTGGTTCTTAATTTTTGTATTTTGGATTTTTAATTCCCTGTAAACCGCTCTGAGTCCTCAGGGAATAGGGCGGTATATAAATATAACTAAATAAATAAATAAATAAATAATTTAGGTAGAGGAAAATTTTTGAGGTTCCGGGAGCGAGGATGTGCAGCCACCTGAGCTCCAGCTGGTGTACTTGAATGCCAGGTCTGTTGTCAATAAGGCTCCTCTCATCCGGGATCTGGTTGGGGGTGAGCATGCGGACCTGGCTTGCATCACAGAGACCTGGTTGGGCCCAGAGGGTGGTATCCCTCTGGTTGATCTTTGCCCACCAGGTTTCCGGGTGCTGCACCAGCCTCGGGCTCAGGGTAGGGGCGGGGGAGTGGCGGTAGTTATGAGGGAGACCTTGTGTCCGCGGGAGGCCACCGTTCCCCAGATAGTCGGGTGTGAGTCCCTCCTCCTGAGATGTGGTCCTAGGGCGCAGTTGGGCTTGCTGCTGGTGTACCTTTCGCCTAGTCGCACAGCAGCAGCCCTGCCTGAGCAGCATAATGTTTTTTTCTTGGCAGGTACAAGTGGAAGCACAAATCTTCCTGAATCTCGTTATTACACATATGGTCGTACGGCTGCTGTCTCAGTGGGATCTCGACTCATGCAGAGTCGGACAACAAGCAGTAGCAATCCAGATATTGCTGGGATCCATAATGCTCCTGATGAAGAAGTGAAAAGCATCATGTCCTCAAAGGTAAGAGAGGATCATACAATTCTAGTCTGCTAAAACTACTGTAAGGTTGTTTAATGTAATAAAACCTCAAACGTTTGGACTTCTATTTTTTTTAAATTCCATTTATATCCTGCCCTTCTCCGAAGACTCAGGGCGGCTTACAAGCTTGATTGTGCTTGGATGCAATGGACAAATCGTATGTTGGACTTTACCCCCAAATAATAGAAAAACCTATTATTTGGTGACTCAGTCTGGATTCTTTTCACAAATGTATGGAATTTATGTAAATGTCATATACATTTTATATCATAATACTGTACATTCAAATTCATATTCAGTGGACAGTGGGCTTTAATATAAATAGCACTTAGACTTATATACTGCTTCATAGTGTTTTACAGCAGTTTATAATGTCAACATACTGCCCCCAGCAATCTGGGTCCTTACTTTACCAACCTTCGAAGATGGAAGGCTGAGTCAACCTTCATCTGGTCAGGATCGAACCCCTGGCTATAGGCAGAGTTAGCCTGTAATTCTGCATTCTAACCACTGAGCCACCATGGCTCATTTAATTGAAACCCCTTTCCCCATTTTGGTCTGTTAAATTCACATTTTATGCAAATATTTTTCTTTCTCGTAGATTGTTTGACCAATATATGGCCAGCACCCGGATTCACCCATGAGCTAAACATGTAACAAATAGTTTTGGTAGCTGAGGATCATTCCTATACAAGACTATATGGTGGCCAGTTCATTTTTAAAAGTGCTGGTAATATTTTTATCTTGTAGAAGATAAAAAAAATTGAAGATAAGGAGAAGAGGTGGAGATAAAATCTAAAGTTTAGCAATCTTACAAATAACGAGAAAGGAAAGAGTGCAATTAGCCCCACCCTATGTACTGCTATGAAAATTTATGTGACTTTCATGTAATATTTTTTCAGTATTTTTGCGCCATTATTTGAGATAAAAATGAATAAACAACCATCACAATTGTATTATTGAATCTGAGCACTAGCTTTCAACTTCTGCACTGTTAAAATTATTTTAATCCAATGAGTTAGCTGGGGTGCAAATTACATACATAAGGAAATAATGCCCTTTAAATGCATCGAAAAATAACTGCCCTTGGTATTAATCATGGTTCTGGTTCTCATTTAACATTCTTAATATAAAAAGAGCTTTATCCTCCTGCTAGAGAAGAAATTTTTGTTTTTCTTCCATTTTTATTGCACGTATATGTATATGATACTAAATTGGGACATATGAAGTCAGTCATGTTTAATTTATTGGGAAGAATGTAGCAACATTTTCATTGCATACTTCATGCACAGCCTTCCTTCCTTCCTTCCTTCCTTCCTTCCTTCCTTCCTTCCTTCCTTCCTTCCTTCCTTCCTTCCTTCCTTCCTTCCTTCGCTGTTCTAGTAATTCCTTTTCTGTATGGCTTCTGGTCATTTTCTCCAGGTTGCAGATCGGAACTACAGCCGTGTGTCTTTCTATAGTGAATCGAACAGTGATATGTCAAGTCCATGCACAAGCGCTCGGCTACCCAAACAAAAGGTAGACTGCCACATAATGCCAAACTGCTCGTTGATAGACATGCTACACTCTTTTACAAACGTGCCACTTTTCAGTTCTCACTCTGAAATACCTAGGCTCCAAATTTGTTTTAAATTTCTGAGGAAAAAACAATGGGCCTATAAGTAATAACACCTGGTGATATAAAATATTTGTCAGCTCTAGGACCAGATACCTTTGCCTAGGTTGCTTCAAGGACCTATCTGCGCTAGGTTAAAATGTGAAGCTCAAAAATAAACTATAATTGCAAACTAACGTTTCAGGCATATTTACCGAAATTTAAACTTCAGTGATTATAAAGGAATTTTATATGAGTAGATACAAACAAGATAATTGAATAGTTTAGTTACTGTTCTCTAGAGATCATAATAAATCACCTTTCTCTATTGCAGCAGAAAAAAGGAAAAGCACACAGTGCAAGGGAGATTCTCTTTATGGGATAAATGTTTGATATATAGTGGGATTTAGGAATAACAGAAAGCCGAACGGCAAGGAAAACCCAGTTAACCCACCAGTTTAAAAAAGTGATCACTGTAATGTTTAATCTTAACTGCATTAAGTCATCGATGCATTCAGTCCATTTTAAGTTGTATTTGAGTAATCTTCAAATAACTGCAAAGTGTCTTTCATTTTTACTAAAGCTAAAGTCTTCCACATTGCTTTATGTGACAGTCTCCTTTTGCACATATCATTGTAGACTTAATATTCAGTTAAGTTAAAATTAATTAAAATATAACTGCATGCCACAGAAGATTTGGATTTTCATTCTGGACCACCTATGTACATGCAATTATCACTAATTTTTACTAATTTTTCTTGGACAAAATCACTACTGATATTGTAAGGTTTATTAGGATCTACTAATTCATTCTTTTCAAGGGTTGCCCTATGGTACTAGTTCTGCCATTGCAAAATGTAGGACAGAATAGTCAACCTTTTTTCCCCACCATCTCTTCAGCTATCATTTTCGGTCAGTCTTCTAGGATATTCCTTTTGTCACCAGCAGCTCATTCTATGCTTTCTTAATGTTTAGCTGCCTATGTGTGTTCATGGACTAATACGAAAGGATTCACTTTTGGATCTCCTAATTTCAGTGTTCTGCTTTGAAATCTAACCTTGAAAGTCATTTGGTAATCACATTTGGGTTTTAATGTACTATATAGCATTTTCATGAAGAGATTGCACTTCAGATGGTGGTCAGCACAAGCATGGTGAGAGAATCAGTCTTCAAGTATTCTTGGTTCTTCTTTGAATTGCTGGTAAGATTTTATATGGTCCTTTTATTTTCAGTAAAGGAAATTACAGTATATGTATTTGATGTTAAACTCAAATAAAATAGAACAAATATTTCAACATTTAGTTCCTTTCCATCATTAGATAGTAAGGAAACATGACTCCTGAACAAACAGTAAGTGTTTACAGCATGTTCAGGAAAGAAGTTATGAATTGGGAAGGAAGTAATAATATTCTTCTAGTCAATTAAAATAAAATGTTAAATCCAGATTATTAATTTAATTGATATTTCCATCGAATATGCAGGAAAATAAACTGCCCAAAAGGAACTCTTTGTTTAGTAAGTAAAAATTATCCCTAAAATAAATGTTAAAATAAATAAATGTTAAAAATCTTTTAAAAAAGTCAAACTGTTTAGAGTTACCCAGTGTCACATCAAACACATGAATCATATGTGAATGTACAGAACACTGGAAGCATTTCATTGATATTCTAATTTTGTAATCATGAGAAGCAGAATAAACAGCCCCTAATGTTGGGTCTCTGAGGCTCCCAGTGATTAAATTGCATTTTTTAAAATCATGTATAAGTAAAAGCAGGAAATGTATATACAATTAATTGTAATAGTTGAGCAATACACCTAATATAGATTATATTATACACCTTAGAATTTAGAATGTAATGTTAAACATTTACATTTAACAGGTGCATTGCAAGTTCTCATTTTATCTGCAGAATTTTTGGAGCTGAATTTAGAAATATAGAGAATATAGAGAAAGTATTCTTCACAATGTCTGAATTCTTTCAATTCTACTATTTGCTGTTGTTTACAAATTCACATTTGATAAACAATGCTGCTTTTTTTTTAAGGTAAAAAGCATGGCTCAATATGTTGACAATGTACAGAAGCAGGATGTTCCCCGCAGAGCTCGATTTTCTAACCGCTTCAAAGATGACATCACCACAATTGTCAGTGTTGTTACCTCAGAGGTTGCTGCACTTTCAATCAAGACCCAGAAGGTAATATTACAATCTAAAATAAACAGAAACTCAAAAAAAATAATTTTAAAATTGTATAGTTTTATTCCAGGGAGATTATTCCTGTAACTCAATATCAATTCAAAATCAACCACTGTTTATGTTAACATTCTAGAACATTGCCTTTTTTCTGATTACCAGAGAGGGGCATTTGCAAAACATCATTTTCAGGGAGTTCATATGTTAGGGGAACTGAGAAGTATCATGGAGAGGAAAGGCAGGGTTATCATGCACTTGGGGCTGCATCATGCATGTGGTAGGGTCAGAATTTTCAATTAGTTTCATCGGTATGCTGATGATACCTAGCTATATATCTGCACACTTGGTGAACTAAGCCAGGGGTCCCCAACCCCCAGTTTATGGACCAGTACCGGGTCACAGCATGCCAGCAACCAGTCCATAGAAACAAGCAAAACCCCATCTGCGGGATGCAAGCAGCACACAAAACCATGCACCCTCTGGTCTGTGGAAAAACCTCTCTCCATGGAACTGGTCCCTGGTGCCCAGAAGGTTGGGGACCTCTGAACTAAGTGATACTGCCAATGATCTATCCTAATGTCTAGAGGTTTTAGGGGTTTCAATGGGGAACAATAGATTTTGGCTCATCCTGGCAAAACTGAGAGGCTTTGAGTTTTGAGGCCACCTGGATCTAGGAATTCACTATCTTTGATTCTGGATGTAGCTGTATTTCTTCAGATAGACCTGGTACACAATTTGAGGATACTTCTGGATTCATAACTCTTGCTTGATGAGCAGGTGGCAATTGTAACTAAAAGGGCCCTTTGCAAATTATTCCTATTTAGTTATAGTATAGCCAGAGTGTAAATCATTAGGCTGTACAATAGCAGTAAGCTTAGGCAGTGCTTTTTTTCTTTAAAAAAGGTGCCAGAACTCTCATCTTGTTAATCTTTTATTTATATAATTTTATTTATATATTTATTAATATAATTAAAAAATTATATATTCAATTCTTAACATAAATTTAATTTATTGAATTTAAGGCAAATCTTCATAGTAAATTCCAAAGTTTTGTCCAAAACATGAATGTACTTTCAAACATTTAAAATTGGTTTGTTTGGGGAATACCTATTACCGTTTCCATTTGAAATAATCAGTGTTTCAGCAGAGAGAGGGAGGCTTGAGAAGCGGCCGCTCTCAGAGAAAGCAGTGTGTGTTTGGCTTTTCCCAGCTGCTTCTGGATCGTTTTGCCTCTCCCCGGTTGACTTCGGGGGCTTTTTTTTCTTGCTTCTTGATGTTGGACGAACTGACTGGTGTGGCTGGGCTGGGCATTGCTGGCAGAGTCGCTGCAGGTGCAGGAGGTGGGGGCGTTGGCACTGCTGCGATCAGAGGCACATGGGGTGTCAGTGGCGGGTTGCCCCCTGGGGCCAGAGCTGGCGCCGGAGCGGCTGGTGCTGTGGGAGCCACGGGGCCCGATCTAAATGGCGGGACTGTGTGGGATGGGTGGCGGAGGCAGAGGTCACGGCCCAGGTGCTCCAGGGCGGCCATGTAGCCACACAGGGTGAGGCAGTGGCGGCGCAGGTCCAGCACCGGGTAGGCCACTAGGTGGCTGGCCTGTGGAAGGTCAGCCCCCTGCCATGCCCCATGTGCACCACCTCTACACCCAGCACCTGCAGCCACCCCACCAGCGCCGCCCACCCCGTGCAGCCCCACCATGTAGAGCGAGCCCCACAGCTCCCACAGCACCAGTCACTCTGGTGCTGACTCCTGCCCCGGGGGCAGCCCACTCCCACTACCCTCCATGCCCATGCTCGCCACCACCCCGCCAGTGATGCCACCCATCCTGCGCAGCCCTGTGTAGAGCGGGCCCCACAGCTCCAATAGCACCAGCTGCTCAGGCTCTGGTCCCGGGGGGGCAGCTCGCCACCAATGTTCCCCCGCACCCCCACCCGCAGCAGCACCATCTCCCCTGCCTCCTGGTCCTCTCTTACTTACAACTAGGAGGGTGTAGTTGGGCAGCAGGGAGCAGTGCAAAGTTCCTGCCAACTCGCCTTCGCTGCAGACAACTTGCACGTTTGCTAGCCAGGTCTTTTGGCATGCTCAGCAGCAATTCCTATTGGGTTTCGAAAGCCAATAGAGGAAGTAGCACAGCTTGTGCAAAGGTTGAAAAAAATCCATCAAAAAAAGGTGCCGGAACGCGGTTCTGAGCATTCTGTGAGAAAAAAAGCCCTGAGCTTAGGTAATGATACTACATAATTGATTAATGGAATAACAATATTGTTTTCTCAATAGGTACAATACGAAGCACTACCATACCCTTAATATCTTGAAACTATTTAATGAAGGTTTCAAGAATCAAAAGTTAAAGGAGATAGAGGATATTCTTCTCAAGTTGATGTTGATGTTTCAAACACACACGCACGCACACACTGTTGCTAGGTGAAAATAGCAATTTATTCAAGGGTGAGTAGATAAGTAGCAGTCAAGGAAAGGAATGTAAATGTAAACAGTCTCTTGGAAAGAAAACTTGCATGGATAGTTTCACTTTTAACAGGAAGACAAAGAAGAGAAATTAAAATCCAGTCCAAAGTTCAGAAAGCCAAATCACATTTCTCAGTCAGTTCAAAGGTCAGAATTTCAGGTTGCTTTACATGTGCAGAATACACATGAGCAATGCACCAGAGCAGATCAGACAGTTATTTCCAACAGAGAAGTATGATTCAGGACTACTTCTGCATCCAGCTATCTATAATTAGTCACTTGGCAAGGAGCCTGACTGAGCCTATTTGCTCTGCTCTCTGCTGTACTGTAAGACTGAGGGCTTGGAGGCCATATTTCATCAGCTGACCACTCACTGATGATACCAATTGTTAGAATATGTTGTTGAAAAAATGGTTTGTTTAACAGAGTATTATTAATACACAGTGGAAGTTGTACTGGGACTTTTAGGCAAACAGTAATGCACTAACATGAGTTTTATAACTTATTTTTACTCAGACAACAAAAAGAAACACAGTAAGAAATAGTCCAAGTATCAATCCAGTATCATGCACATAAAAGTCAGTCCATAAAAACATAGTATCAAAATACAAAAGCTGCTTACCAATATCAAAAACAATATACACTGTAGCAAGCAGTTAATTCTCGAGAGAATAAATATCAAGTTAGCAAACAAGAGAACAAGAGGTATCCAAACACTAACATCAAACACATATACAAGAGCAACTACGTGTAACATCTAACTCTCTTTTATGTGGAATAATTACAGCCACACCCTTAGGCCGTTTAACTCCTTAAAGGTGCTTTTACTCCATTATATAATATTGTCACCCAAATCAAGTTTAATCTCTAACAATCTCCCCTTTTGGGTGGCATATTATACATATATTTTTACAATCTCAAATTACACATATCACAAACAGATTTATGCTTTATAGCACCCTGAGCTTTAGTAAACTGGTCAGCAATATTATCTTCAGATGCACAATATTCCAGTTTAATCAAATTATCTTTAACACATTGTCTGACATTTAGATACCGTAGATCCGTATGTTTTGATCTAGTTTTCACTGCAGCATTAGTTGCTAATTTTATAGCTGCTTGATTGTCTTCATACACTTTTATTGGTTCATTACAATTTAAACCCATATCAAACAATAATTGTTTCCATACCAATAGCTCAGTACATAATAAAGATAAACAAGAAAATTCGGATTCAGTTGTTGATAAGCTTATATGCTTCTGTCTGTTAGACCTCCATCCTACTAAAGCGTTTCCCAATAATACAACCAATCCTGAAGTGGATTTCCTGGTTACAGTATCAGATGCAAAACTAGCATCTGCAAATGCTTTTAGTTCCAATTCCTTTGTTGGCTCTAGATATAGAGAATAATGTATGGTGTGTTTCAAATATCTTAAAACTCTTTTCGCACCTTGCCAACATCTGGTTGTAGGATTCTCACAATATCTAGCTAAATGATTAACTGTAAATGCTATGTCAGGTCTTGACCAATTACATAAATACATCAAGCTGCCTATTAATGATTGATATATCTTTTTATCAAAGACATTGCTGTTATCTGCTGAACTCTCAAAACCTTGAACCATAGGTGTTTTTACTGGTTTACAGTTTTCCATATTATAACGTTTCAGCAAACCATTAATTTTCTTAGCTTGAGACAGTTTAAATCCTTTACTAGTCCTGACAATATCCAGCCCTAGATAATGACTAATAGCTCCTAGATCTTTTACTCTAAATTTTCTTTTTAACCCTGAAATTATTCTTTCAGTTTCTTTTTCATCTTTTGCTATAATAGCAATATCATCAGTGAATAATAATAACAATGATAATTCACTATTTTGCTGTTTTATAAATAAACAAGGATCTGCAATACTAGCTTTAAATCCCAAACTATTTAACTCTTTTACTAAACATCTATTCCACTCATAACCTGACTGTTTTAAACCATACAAACTCTTATTCAGTTTCCAACAATATCCTACCTTACTTTCTATTCCTGATGGAACTTTCATATATATATCATGGTTTAATGTTGCATGCAAATAAGCAGTTTCAATATCTACATGTTTTATACTATAATTCTTATTTGCTGCCCAAACTAAAGCAGCCCTAAGAGTGGAAGCTCTTAACGTTGGGGAAAATACTTCATCATAATCACTATTATTCTGTGCAAATCCTTGAGCAACTAATCTTGCTTTATGTATTACCTCTCCTGTAACACTTTCTTTCAGTTTAAAAACCCATTTACATCCAATTAACTTTTCTGTTTTAGGTATTTTAACCTCTTGATAAACATTAAGATCTTGCAAAGACTTTATTTCTTTATCCATAGCTACTTTCCAATTCTTTCTTTCATTCTCAGGATACATTTTTATTTCTTCAACATTAGAAGGTTCAATGTCTATTTGACAAATTAAACCTGCCTCGAAACGATCAGACTGTCGTCTTTCCCTGTTAGACCTTCTGAGAATTATTGGACTTATAGGTACATTTACATTATTATCTTCTTCCTCTCCTGTCTCCACTATCAGTGGTTCTTGTTTGATCTCTCTAGCAGGTTCCTCCTCTTCTTTATCACTTTCATTTGAGGAGTTAGTTAAATCTTGTTGAGGAATATATACAATATCTTCTACCCTTTCCCAGCCTGACTGTTCTTGAAAAACAGCGCTAGAACTACAATAAATGTTTTTAGTACCTTTCTCCCAGAACCGATAAGACTTATGGTTTAACTCATAGCCAACAAAAAATAATTGTTTAGCTCTATGTTCTCCTTTATTTCTTATTGAACTTGGAATATGTACCCAAGCAGGTGTCCCAAATGTGTGAATATAACTAAGATTTGGTTTTCTCTTATACCATAAGGTATAAGGAATTTTACCTGTAGCTGAACTAACCACATTGTTTAAAATATGATTAGCACATTTTGCTGCTTCTCCCCATAAGCTATCAGGTAAACCAGAATCTTCAATCATAGATCTAATCATAGCTTGCAATGTTTGGCCCCTCCGTTCAACAAATGCATTTAGATATTGTTTGTATTGTTTCAGTTTTTGACGAAAGGAGATAACAGAACTCATATCTGCTATAATGGTCTAGAATATTTAATATGTAGCAAGCACCCCCTAAACTGGGTTTCATAGGACCTATCAAATCCATAAATACCAGTTCTAATGGAGTTGTGGTTTTAAATCCATCTAACCTATTAGCTGGTGCTGCCCTGCTCTTTTCTCTACCACATACGTTACACTGCAGATATTTCTTACAAGCCTTTAACTTAAACCCATTAGACAAAGCTACAGTTCTTTTTAGTGTATTAAAATTCACATGACCCAATCTTCTATGTAATAAATGAATACATTCATCATGTGGTTTTTGATTTGTACAAGTAGTAGCCATTATAATAGGATCATTGCTAATTACAAACAAACCGTCTTTCATATTAGCTGTTAAGTTCACTTCATTCTTTTGAATAAGACATTCCTCCCCTTGGAAAGTAACTTTAAAACCTGCTTCCAATAATGCCTTAACTGATAATAGATTATAATCACATCTGGGAACATATAGCATTTCCAAATTTTGTTTTAAAAATGAACAGTAAACCTTACCTTCTCCAGAGACCTTGACTCTCCAGCCATTAGCCATAGAAATATATTTTTTACTAGACCTTATATTCTCAAAATCCCTTTTTATTTTTGAAATACAGTGTGTAGCTCCACTATCTACCACCCACCAATTGTGGTTATTAGTAGTTCTATTAGCTACAGCTACATTAATCAGCTTTTTATTCTTTCTATGGCTTTCCTTTCTCTGACAATTACTATTCTGACAAAACTTAGCAATATGTCCCTTTAACCCACAATTAAAGCATTTCCTTAAAATATAAGCAGATTCAGTCTTCTTTATTTCTTGTTGCAATGGCTCTCTCAACTGTTTTCTCTCCATACGACATCTTGATTCTTCCAACAACCTTCCAGTTATTGAAGAAACAGTTAGGTCTTCTTTGGACAAAACCTCCAAGGACGATACAAAGGCATCGTAGCTCTCATCCAATGATGATAAAATGATGTAAACCTGGTGAAGCTTTTTCTTGCAGTTCCAACAAAGTTGCTTTTATAAAGTTAAGGTGAGCTAACATATCGCCATTCTTTTCCAGTCTAGCTCTAAATAGCTTTCTGGTAAGATTTATATGAGCACCAACACTGTCCCGAACAAAAATCTTTTTCAACTTAGCCCAACATTTAGCAGCAGATTCTTCTCCACGCACATGGACTAGCTGTTGGTCTCCTAATGTTAGCCCAATGATAGATAAAGCCTTATCATTGTCTTTATTGAAGTCTACAATCTTCTTGTTATCTTCTTCATTAGTTGGATCCCAGGCAGTTACATCAGGAGGATTATGGACTATTTTCCAAAGACCTTGATTTTGTAATAGCAAACTACATTGTGTAGACCAGGATACGTAGTTTGACCCATTAAGCCGGGTAATGCAGAATGGATTGAATAGTCCTTGTGCCATTGTCTGAATAAGTAAAACTCAGTTAGGTAATATAAATACAATACTGTGCCTGTCCTCAGCACCACACTGGATCTGGGCCCATAACCATTGTTAGAATATGTTGTTGAAAAAATGGTTTGTTTAACAGAGTATTATTAATACACAGTGGAAGTTGTACTGGGACTTTTAGGCAAACAGTAATGCACTAACACGAGTTTTATAACTTATTTTTACTCAGACAACAAAAAGAAACACAGTAAGAAATAGTCCCAGTACAACTTCCACTGTGTATTAATAATACTCTGTTAAACAAACCATTTTTTCAACAACATATTCTAACACCAATGTTTGACCAATCTCAGTGATTCCTGGCCTAGTGTCTCCTGAGGCTGATATTCCACTGGTTCTTCTGGAGCAGCTTCTTCAGATTCAGACTCTGAATCCTGAGCCATGATAGGTACCCTAAAATAGCTTTATACGTGAAAAAATATATGTAATGACTCTAATTATAGGAGGAAACTGCCAAATTATAATTGAAAAGATAAAGCAATAGCAATAACACATAGACTTATATACCACTTTATAGCACTCTGAGTAGTTTATATTGTCAGCATATTGGCCTCAGCAATCTGGGTCCTTATTTTACCGACCTCGGAAGATTGGGAAGCTGAGTCCACCTTGAACCCTATCAAGATCTAACTTCAGACAGTGAGCAGAGTTAGCCTTGCAATACTGCATTCTAACCACTGCACCACCAGGTTTCCAAAAGTGGTAGAAACCCATACTTCATAAATTTAATCTGAATAATGTCAACATCCAGTGAGATTACTGGGAAATAGCTAACCTGTTGCAATGTCCAAAATGTCAGTTGACAAATGGATATTATCAGATGTCTGGTCTATGTTTTATAAATCTATTTGTTATAATTAGTTTACAAAACAAGCCTGAAATCTACAGATTTTCCCTAACCATTATTACATTTTTGACATCTACCTTCTTTTATTAAACTCAATCAGTCTTTATATTGTCAAACAAGTGTCAGGTATTCATGATGTAGCAATCTTAGAATGATGAATGGAATCTAGAATGAATTGCACAGGATGAGCCAATTGTATTTACCTAACTTTATTCCATAAGGGACGCGGCGGTGGCTCAGTGGGTTAGGACGCTGAGCTCATTGATCAGATGGTCGGCAGTTTGGCGGGTCGAATCCCGAGTGCCGTGTAGCAGAGTGAGCGCCTGTTACTCGTCCCAGCTTCTGCCAATCTAGCAGTTCGAAAGCACATAAAAAATGCAAGTAGAAAAATAGGGACCACTACAGTGGGAAGGTAACAGCGTTCCGTGCGCCTTTGGTGTCTAGTCATGCTGGCCACATGACCATGGAGACGTCCTCGGACAAGTGCTGGCTCTTCGGCTTTGAAACGGAGATGAGCACCGGTCCCTAGAGTCAGAAACGACTAGCATGCATGTGTGGGGGAACCTTTACCTTTACCTAACTTTATTCCAAGTACGTCAGAATACTGGCTTCTGGGTCATAACTGCATGCCAATATGCATTTGTATTCTTCTGCGCATTGATGAACCTGTTTGTGTGGCCTATCATGTTATGAAATGTCTAAACCCAGTGGGCAAAAGTGTGAGAGTTTTCCTCACCTGTCACTTCATGGACATTAATATTGACCTATAATTATTGTGCGGATTTTACCTCAGAGTATATGTAAAACAGATTTCTTTTTGGGCAATAATCTTTCTTTTTTTAAGGAAAGTGAACAGGCAGAAAAGATCAACATTAGCTTGGCATTTTTCCTATATGATCTTCTTTCTTTAATGGATCGTGGATTTGTGTTTAACCTCATCAAACACTACTGCAATCAGGTAGGCCTCATTATAAAAAAAAACCCTTAAATAAAGGTCATACAATAGTACATCCCAATATATAACTTTCAAGTGTCCAGAAATTGCAATTTGATTTTAGATTACTGTCTTAAGTGTAAAACAGAAAGAAGTCCACTACCCATAAGAAAAGTTGAAATGTCTTATTACAGAAATATTTTACTTAGCTAGCTGAAAATCAGATAATATCAGATAATAATGTTTGATATTTCACATTCCTAAAATCTCTTCATTGGACAGGATGGTAACTAAAGCAAAAAATGGAAGCTTTTAAAGTGAGGCTTTAAAAAATGGCTTTTTTCCAGTTATTAAGCCATGGTTAAGCATAGAAATAAGTGTAAGGAGAGAAGGATTGAAATATCCTGCAGATGCAGTAGCTTGTTTTGTTTTGTTTTTGTCTACAACTCTTGGGTAAACTCCCGAGTACAACCCAACACTACTTTAATATTTGATAGGATCCAAATTGTGCATTTGGAGAATAGTCCAATACTCCTAAGACCACCAGCAGAATGGAGGCATGGCTAGTATACTCCTGCCCAGAGGTTTTGTTTTTGTTTTTGTTTTTGCTAATGGAAAGTGTTTAAGAATTCACAAGTTAGTAGTCTATTTTGTAACTTTAAAATGGCCTCAGTTTGGAATTCATAAGCATGAAATCATGTTTTTAATTTTTACAGGTTTTAGTGGGGCTTTGTAAAATTTAATTTCTTTTAATATTTGTATTCATTGTTTTTATTGTTGTTTTTATTGTTGTTAGCCGCCCTGAGTCCTTCGGGAGATAGGGCGGCATATAAGTCCCATAATTAAATTAAATTAAATTAAATTAAATTTACCCAATTTATCATCACTTCCATTAACTCTTACTTGTTCATACTAATACGGATGGGGACTGAAGGTTATCAAAATGTGAGGGAGACAGATGTCCCATCTCCATAACAGCTTATTGATTAAATCATTCAAATCAGCTTGGTAATTAATTGGTGAATATCTCATTCAAAAATATTCCTACATTAGCCTTGTTGCACATGGAAAACTGATTTGTCAGGTGAAATAATTAACTTAAATGTCCAGACTAGAACCCATATATTGGAAGTATGATCTTCCAGATGCTCCCTCAATTGGCATAGACCCATATGTGCAATCATATGGTCTTCCTGAATAAGTGAACTAGTTTTCAGTTGGGCAGAACAATTCCTACACCCAACTTTTATCAATTTTAGACACACAAAAATCCTCCCAACTTTTCCAGATACTTCCTTTAACATTCTTTGCAGGTTAGAGAGGTTTGAAACCAGTGTTGTGGAATTCTGCATTTCTCCTAGGGCTTCTTTGGAATTAAAAGATCAGTTTTGCATTGACAGATTTTACAGATGTAATTCAGTTGTACTAAAAATATTGCTAGTAACAACTGCCAGGGTATTTATAACATAATATTGTTAAATTGCACAGATGAAGAAAGTATATTACAGAATTGCTTTCAAGCGAGAATTGTGGCATTAACAGAAAACAATCTATTTTATTAAATGTTACCATTGGGAGAGAGGGTCTAATAGATGTAAACTTAATGTGATGCAAGTATTAAATGGAACAATTGAAAATTTGTTATTGGATCTATTTGAAGAGCAAGGCATTTCTCTCTTTATGCAAGTTTTCATCATGCTTTTCTTTGCAACTATTCCTTTCTAGTTGTCAAATAAAATGAGTAATATTCCAGTGTTGTTGTCCATAAGGCTGGAGTTCCTACAGATTGTCTGCAGTCATGAACATTACCTCAATTTGAATCTCTTCTTTCTGACTTCAGGATGTGCTCCAACATCTCCCTCTCCTTCTATATCATCCCAGGTACTTCCTCTATTTTTTTTAAAAAACAATTTAATAATATTAGGGGTACCTTCTTTGCCAGATGCAGAATATATCAGTGATTGAGTTTTCATATTTCTTCTCATTGATTATACATTAATATTTGATGTCATAATGAGTCTATCATCCTTTCCCCCATATATCTGCAGGAGTATGTTTGACATTACGCCTTAATTTTGTCATATTCGGTATGCATGTATGTATGTATGAATGAATGAATGAATGAATGCAACTGCATATACATAGGCCAGATAATCCATTAAACATGTAGAATGCAGGAATAAATCCACGAACCACAATCCCTTTCTTCTCGTATATGTTCAGTATACACAGAGAAAGGGCATCTAGGGATATTTGTAAGCACTGGTGTTTTCTAGGAAGGAATCTGCTAGGAGGAATTGAAGAATTAGATTTCAATTTTTTTAAAAAAAAATCAGAATCTAGTCTGTCTGAGAAGGTAGCCATTCAGGTCAGTCTTCTGCCTTATAAGAGCTGAAAAAGAAACCGATCAGATTAGTTCTGTCTGTTAAATAAAACAAACATCTTATATATTCAACACTGACTCAAAGGTGTGTGTGCACAAACATACTCAGACTCTTATACATTCAGGAATAACCCACAAAGGGACTGAAGTCAACAGTAGCTTCTGCTTCTTTGGCATGTCAGTTGAACCTTTGCCAACTTAGAGCACATCTACATATGATGATCAGTCTTTGCCTAACCTGTGTAAATACAGGTATAAATTCATTCTATTAAATTTTTGAATTTTTCTTTGCTTATATTTATTTTTAATTTTGCTTTATGATACTAAAATACTTTATGGAGCCAAAGACCTGTCTTATTCTTGCTTTGATTTAATAAATGATTGTTAATTCAATTTCCATTTAAAATGTTTTAGAGATGAAATTAAAATAGATTTTCTTTTGTTATATAGTAGAGATATGGCTCAGTGGGTTAGGACGCTGAGCTTGTCGATCAGATGGTCGGCAGTTTGGCAGGTCGAATCCCGAGTGCCGCATAGCAGAGTGAGTGCCTGTTACTCGTCCCAGCTTCTGCCAACCTAGCAGTTCGAAAGCACGTAAAAATGCAAGTAGAAAAATAGGGACCACTACGGTGAGAAGGTAACAGCGTTCCATGCGCCTTTGGCGTCTAGTCATGCCGGCCACATGACCACGGAGACGTCCTTGGACAAGCGCTGGCTCTTCGGCTTTGAAACGGAGATGAGCACCGGCCCCTAGAGTCGGAAATGACTAGCACGCATGTGCGGGGGAACCTTTACCTTTACCTTTAGAGATATTTCATAAAGAACTTTATGTCAAGTCACTGTTATTTTTTAAAATGCAACTAACAGTGCTGTGTCATTAAATCTGTGCTTTGATATAAGCATACATTTGCCCCTTTCTGTCATTTATTGTAGAATTCAAGTTCCTGCTCAAGTTTCCAGGATCAAAAACTTTCCAGCATGTTTGAGCTTACAGCAGATTATCGGCAGCAACACTTCCTCACAGGGCTACTTTTCACAGAGTTGGCAGCTACCTTGGATGCAGAAGGGGAAGGGTAAGTCTCGTTTTTTCCAGAGATTTCGATGTGTAAGCAACACTTATGAATTATGGGTACTGAATTGGGTTTCAGTCAAGTATGCTTGAAATACTTTATGCACTCAGTTCTTTTCATATATCCAGGATCAGCCAACTTGATCTATTGGTTAAGCCACCAAGCTAGAAACCAGAAGACTGTGAGTTCTAGTCCCACCTTGGCCATCATGAAAGACACCTAGGTGATCTTGGGCCAGTCACTGTCTCTCAGCCCAACCATCTCATAGGGTTGTTGTTTTGGGAAAAATAGGAAGAGGAAGGAGTATTATGTATGTTTGCCACTTGAGTTGCTTATAAAGTAATAAAGGTGGGATAAAAATTTAATAAATCAATAAAATAAATAAAAATCAGTGTCAACTGATGCAAACCAGTTTACATCCCATAATAGTCTGAGACAGAATTTAAATAAACAAAAAGTGAATTGACTGCTGTGTTGACAAGATCAAAATCCATAGGCAGGTTTGTAGAAATTTTACAATTTTGTCCACCTGGGGACTTAGTATTAAGGCAAGTCGAAATATTATTAAATGATTAAATGATGATATGATTGAAAATATGTAGATTGAGAATCATTTAATGGATAGACCATGGCTGGGCATGTTCATACAATGTTCAGTCATGTTTTTCCATAAGTTTGGTTTATGCAGTATAGAATAGTCCTCAACCTATGACCACTATTGAGTCCAAATTTTCCGTGGATAAGCAAGACACTTGTTATTTTTTTCCACATTTTATGACCTTACTTGCCACAATTCTTAAGTGAATCATTGCAGTTGTTAGGTTAGTAACATGGTTATTAAATGAATCTGACTTCCCAACTGACTTTGCTTGTCCGAAGGTTGCAAAAGATTATCACGTGAGCCCGGGACCCTTCAACCCTCATAAATACATGCCAGTTGCCAAGCATCCAAAATTTTGATTATGTGACCATGGGGGGTGCTGCAGTGGTCATAAATGTGAAAAATTGCTGTATTTCAGGTTTTTTAGTGCCATTGTAACTTCAAACAGTCACTATACAAATGGTTGTAAGACGAGGACTACCTATATCCTAAATACCAAAGCAGCTTAAGAAGCATTTTACTCTAACATGTTGTATGAATTCAGTCACTTCTAACATTTGGACTAATGTTATAATCTGACCCTATTGTACCCAAAGAGATAAACTGCTGGGTTTCTATTATTTTACTAGGCCAGGAAGCTTCAGCATTCATAATGTGACCTGCAAATATTTTGTTAATCCCCAAGCAGTGTGAGAATAGTATTTTTTTTTAATTAAAAAGAAATCATGTACAATCTGTGGCTTAAATTCTTTCCCTGAAGGGGATGTATTTAACTTGCCTCTCAAAATATTTCCATATTAATTATGTCTATCCTGTTACTTCTTGGACTATTCTGTGATTAACTGATCAAAAAGGTCTTGGTCCTTTTGTCCTGACAGAATAAGCAAGGTGCAGAGGAAAGCTGTCAGCGCTGTCCACAGCTTGATGAGTTCACATGACTTGGATAAATCCTGCTTGAAGCCAGAAATGAAAGTGAAAATTGCTGCACTTTATCTGCCTCTGGTTGGCATAATTCTAGATGCCCTTCCACAATTACATGATTTTACAGGCAAGAAATGATGGTGATGGTGATGGTGATGATGGTGATGATGATGTTGGTGATGGTGTACTTACTGTCTTCTAGATGGTATCTAAAAATGAAAATGTTGGCTGTTTTCCCCTTTTGATCTACCCTCCATGAGATGTGGGTTATTTTGACCTCTGTTGCATTCAGCATGCTCACAAAATAGAGCAGGAATTCCTCATTACAGTGTAAGGTGATGATTTCCCCCCCCACACAGAAAATATACATACCTAAGTAATAAGTAAGTATATTTACCTAAGTCAGGGGTCTTCAAACTTTGCCCTTTTATGACTTGTGGACTTCAACTCCCAGAATTCCTCAGCCAGGCACGCTGTTAGCTGTGTTTATGCAGTATGCTACCGTAGGCATAACTTGCAAATCAAGGTGCTTCACAAAATACTTCAAGTCACAAGTTCATCATGGCATAGCACTTTTCTCTGAAGCAAGCCACAGAGTGTTTCCTTAGATGAATAGCTCGGGCAGGGGATAAGAAAAGCTCTCTGGTTTTCTTTTCTGCTTACTGCAGGAAAATGGAAGAAAAGAAAAGAAAAAAAATGGCAGCTGCAGCTTTTGCACCCATACACACTCCATTCTGCATTTAAAACTAAATGTTTATTATTCCAGTCTTCTGAAATGAAACTGTTCCTGTTATTTAAAATCCCTCATGCCTCAGTTGAACCTGCTTGGTGTATTCCCAGCTCCCTTGGAACACATTTCTGCTGAGTTTCATAGTTCGTTCTCTGTCCCTAGGAGTCCTGTAGATGGCACCCCATCCCTGAGACTTCTTACATTTCTGAGAAGGACTGTGAGAAGGTGGACTAATTCTTTCCTTTAATGTGGTTCCAATGAAAATTCTCAAAAGAAGTACCAACTTGGTAGTAGAACTGGAAGAAATCTACCATTATTAAAAAAAAATTAAAAGAATTTGCAAACTTAATGTGACATGTTCAGTGTTGCTTATATGCAGTTTGGCCCTCAGACAACTGCCTGCAAATAAAGTAAACATATTTTAACCTAGCATGTTATGCAGATCTGCTCATCTGGTTAGTTAATCATTTATTGTAATATGAACGCTCAGAAAATTGAGTTTATTAAATCATGGTTCAGTTAACAATGGGTAACAATGTCATACAAACGGAACCAGTATCTTTTTATTGATATTAGTGGAGCCATGAATGGGGCCTAGCAGCTAAACAAATGTAGAATAGCAACTCCACAGAGAATTGTTAATCAATTAAGTGCCCCTAGCAAAGTGAGAGAGATATATTAGGATGATACAGTACTTTGGAGCTGATTTTTTTAAAAAAATACTTAGTATGTTCAAATGTGCAAATCTAGTACCTGTCTGCCAGTTTTCAATGCAGGTGTGTCTTTTCAAAATCCTTATAAAACTCCGCAGGACCCCATAATTTATACTCAAAGATCATCTTCTAAGGATCCAGTTTTAAAAAGATGTAGATAGGGTCCTTCAGAGGAGAAAAAAAACACCCTTATTATCTGTGAGGCCGGAGGTTTCCATTTCTTTCCTAACCTACTGGCTACACACCAGACGAGATCATCTGTGTTCAGTTTCCAACTTTCTTCCTGTGTAAATGTGATAAAGATGTGATTCAATCCAGGTACATATTTTCAAGAACCAGTAATTTTAACACTTTGAGTGGTAATGGTGTTGGCCCCAACAATTTGCGTAAGTGCAGCAAATATCTCTCAGCTTTTGTTTTCTCGACTTTTTTTCTTGTGTAATGTGTTTTTTTAGTGTTGTATACTGCTGTCTAAATGGCTTTCTTAATGCCTAGAGGCTTTTGAGAGTGCATTTGTTGTGTTTTTTTCCCATCTGTTGTTTTGGTGTCAGAGGCAGGGCTGAATGGAGAAATTTATGCCATGGCTGTTCCTGCTCTGAGCTCTGTAGAATGCAGGACAAACAAAGGGAACACCATAAAATATTGGGGAAAGTGCAAACAGAGGTGGCAGTTTTAATCAATTATCGTCAGAGAGAAAGGAAGAGCTAAAAAAAGAAAAACAAGAGAAGGAACCAGATAGACAAGATTAAAGGAAGCGAACAAAGGTCACATAATAAGAGAAACTAAAGCTACAAATAGTGACTTGGGTTTAAAACACCTGTGAACATTGCTAGAGATATATTATATATTGCCAAGTAAAGAAATCCATTAATTCTAGAGTTAAAACAAATCCAGTCCGGTTCATCCTAATCAAGAGACAGGACAAATCACAAAAATCGGGTGAGTTTGTGTCCCGAGCCCACAGACATATAAGACACATTGTTTTCAGTGCTGGACTTTTTCAAGTGGTAAGTAGGCTTTATACTAGAATTCACAGGCTTCCATCCCCCTCTAGCTAATATGCAATAGGCTTCTTGTTTCTTAAATTTCTGCATTGGCCATCTCAGTTAAGTTTGTTTAGGATGCAGATTATGCAGAAACGTAGAAGTACTTTCAAATATACCACTGTTACTTGGAGCTTCAACCTGACGCTTCTGGGCTTTTCAGCCTGATTATATTCAATATTCTGTTGCCTTTGCTTCCATGGGGTTAGCACTTGTGTCAGAAAAGCAGAGTGGAGGGTTGGATGAAGCAGGTCTGGGGCTCTTGAAGGTTGGTTTGAAATGCCATGACTCAGATCTGCAGATTCAGTGGTTTTTAGCTATGTATCTAAACTACGTTTATTATGACCATTAATCAGAGTGTCAAAATGCACAGCAGTTAGAACAAACTAAATGTGTTTCAGTGGTTATTAGATACACTCTTGATACATCTTCCTCTGAGAATAAGCTATCCAGAAAGTCTTTGATTGGAGAAATATGGGAAACATTTTGGACCACACCGAAAACCTCTTACACAGAACCTGCGCTTTCCAATTTAGTTCCAGATGTTCACAATGGGAAAGGCCGTGCTGCATGGCCAGATGAAGAACAAGAATCAGCAAACCAGATTAATCACAATATTGCTCTGGCTATTGCTGGGAATCAGTTTAATTTACGATCTTCTAACTCCTCTATGTTTACGATGGTAAGGCTTTTTACAGTAATTTACAGGAGTCCCTTCCTGAATAATCTTCCTATGATTTTATCTTGTAATGTTATTCACTATTACTAGCCTTGCTATCAAGATTTCTTTCATTCTCTCATTTTAACTAGATTGGTAGTTATGTTTATACACTTAATTTTTTCCAAGAGAAGAAGGAAAACTTCTTTCTCTTTCTCTACCTAAATGAGGGTGTCCTGCAGAGTGCCTCTAGATCAGAGGTCCCCAACCTTTTGGACACCAGGGACTGGTTCCGTGGAGAGAGGTTTTTCTGCAGACCGGAGGGAGCGTGGTTTCTGTGCTGCCTGCATCCCGCGGATGGGCCTTTGCTTGTTTGTGCGGACCAGTTGCTGGCATACCGCAGCCTAGCCTGCTCTAGATGTTTTGAACTACAGCTGCAGTCATCCCTGTCAGTGTTAACTGTGGCCAGGGATTATGGATGTTATGGTTCAAACTATATTGAAGACTCTATCATCTCTCCTAGATTAAGGGAATTAACTGCACGTGATTAAGCAAATGAACTTAATCCGTTGTGTAAAGCAGCAGTGTAAACTAATCTGGTAGTTGGATGTTTGAAATAGAGCTGCTTTCAGTTGACAAATGACTTAAGCCATATAGAAAACCTAGCTGAAAGAGTTCTTTATTGAGTTCCATTTAAGAAGACATATCTTCATCTCAGGGGTCTATGATATTTACCAATATCTTTTTTTCTTTATCCGTTTACCATAGCCTCACATTGGAAAGTTTTCATTGCCTACATGAGTCAGAAGTCACTCCATTGAGAAGTTCAGTGATAGCCATCTGAAGTTTCATTTCAGTCAAATAAAGAGCTGCTTTCTGCTGTTAAAAAAAACTATTAGTGGAGGAATTCTCACTCACCATTTGAAATAAAGATATTCCTTGCTCAGAAATCAAAATGAGCTAGGGTTGTAAATTGACAAAGATATTGGGATTGGGATCAGGGAGATCCAGGTTCCAGCATTTCAACCATGGAAGCCAAAAGGATTGAAATTTGGAGATTATGTAGTCCAATACCTTGCCCAGTGCAGGAATCCGTTAAAGTAGTTTTGAGCCAACTAGACACACTTACTCAGCCTAACTCATGGGGGTGGGGTGGGGGTTGTAGGGAGAAATTAGAAGAGGAAGTGCTCTTATGCTGTCTTAAGCTAGAGGAAAGTCAGGATATAAATGTAACTAGTAAAAAATACAAACTAATAAAAATGGGTCTTAGCTGTTAATTAGAAAGGAAATTCCAAACCCATAGTAAGAAGCTGTGATGTTCTGTTCCTGAGATAAAATTTGCTCTATTGGGAGTCTTCTGATACATTTTCTTTTTGCTACTCTATTGGCTTTTCATGCTATCTCTTTTTAGTCCTGGAAATCAGGCAACACGTTAAGTCCTGAGACAACCCGTCATCTTCTGATCTGCTTCCTGTGGATCATGAAGAACGCCGATCAGAACCTTATTCAGAAATGGATTGCAGATCTTTCCTGTCTGCAGCTGAACCGGATCTTAGACCTCCTTTTCATCTGCGTCTCAGGCTTTGAATACAAGGTAGAGGAAATTATGTCCAAATAAAAATGCTGCTGCACTGCAAACGTTTCTTTCCCAGATGGGTGTTTACCTGCATCCTTGGGCAAAATTCTGAGTTGGGCTCTCAAAAGGCTTCAGTAACGTGGTAGTTGTTATTATTATGCCCTGAAGTATGCTTGCCTAGGGATGTAAATTTATTCCTCTGTTTGGACAGGGCAAGCAAAGCTCGGACAAAGTCAGCACTCAGGCCCTCAAGAAATCACGAGATGCCAAAGCTCGTCTAGAAGAGGCATTGCTGAGGGGAGAGGGGGCCAGAGGTGAAATGGTGAAGCGGAGCAAACTCCTTTCTGGTATGTCTTTGCTGTTGTTCTTTGAGTTAGTTTGTTTTTCTCACTGGCATTGCAAAGAAAGGGTGCCTGCAACCTCCCATTGTTTTCAGTAAGCCACAAAAATAAAGCCTCAAAGCAAGACATGTACAAAACAGCATTTGCCACTGGCGTTCCTTGGCAGAGATGCGAATCAATTTGATAAGAGCTTTTATTGTTGGATATTACCGTCAAAATCAAAATCAGGAGTCTCGTTACCTTGCCTTTATTACTTTATAAATGCAGGTAGTCCGTGACTTACGACCACAGTTCAGCCCAGACAGTTGTTTAAGAGAGTTTTGCCCCGTTTTACGACTTTTCTTGCCACAGCTGTTAAGTGAATCACTGCAGTTGCTAAGTTAGTAACGTGGTTTTTAAGTGAATCGGATTTCCCCTTTGACTTGGCTTGAAAGAAGATCACAAAAGGTGACACCTGATCCTGGGACACTGCAACGGTCATAAATATGAACCATTTGCCAAGCATCTGGATTTTGATCGTGTGACCAGGGGGATGCTGCAAAGTGTCGTAAGTGTGGAAAATAGTCATAAGTCATTTTTACTGCTGTTGTAACTTCAAACTGTCATTAAATGAATGGTTGTAAGTTGAGGACTACCTGTAACTGAAGGTGGCACACCTGTCTAATATGCTTACCTCTTCCTATTTCTCTCAGAAAAACAGCAGCCCAGTGAGACTGACCAAAGTCACCCAGCTTGCTTTCAATGCCTACAGCAAGACTAGAATATGTATGCTTATTACATATATATGGAAATAGAAGTATAACATTTTATGGGATCAGGACTGTACTTACAGTTGGGTGACACAATATGAATCTTGATGCAGTCCTTGCTGAAGTTATTTTTAGTGTGATGCAAACTGTACCCAGTGTGTGCTTGGTAGTAATCAGGAATCTGAGGTCATGTGGGAGTTATTCTTTCTTTCCTCTACCATTGTCCTTCTTTGGCCTTATCAGATGACCTCAAACTCCAAACGTTATGAAACACTAAGGGAAAAAAGAAGTCTGCACGCAGCTGAAAGTAACTTTAGATTGGATCCTGAAACAGGATCAATTCATTGGCAGAAAAGTTTAATAAAGAAATTGCAGGCTGAAACAGGTTACAGTATCAGTGAACTGAATGAACCACTAGAATGTGGTTCTTAAAAATTTTTATAGTGGAAAATAAAAAGAATTGACTGGCGTTTCTTCCCTCTTCTTTCTTCCCCCTTAAGAATAGTCAGAGATAGAATACAAACAAGAGTTAACCCTGGGTCAAAACAAAATCTTTACAGAAAACAAGAATTTTGAGGAAAGAAATTTTGAAGGGGATGCAAGCCAGGCATATATGAATAGATGAGGGAACAGAGATAAAGGGGGTGAATAGCACAGTAATTTTGTAGATCAAATACAGTCATGAAAATTTGTCCAACTTCCCATTTTTAAATTGAACACCAAAATATTTTCCTGCTAGGAATCTGTGGCAGTTTGAAAACATTCTAGATCTCTGTGATTTCACAATGTTGGCTAAGTTCAAGTGTGTCACCAATTTATTTTAGCAGCGTTTGCAAACATATTTGAAGCGATAACCATGGTCATTGTTCGCATTTGCAGAAACTCTTGCCTCTTGAGGCTTTCCAGTTGCTGAGCTTCATATCTTTCAATGGGAAAGATGGCTTAATGCCTTTTAACTTCCTTCAAAGAAGTTGGTACAATGTGCACATCACATGAAGTTAAGGATGTAGATTGTATAGATGTGATGTGTAAAAGTAATCCTTTTTTTTCGTGGTGAGGGCATTTTTAAGACTGTTGGACCTTCAGCAGTTTAGAGGAAAGCAAAGATTTTGCAGTCTATTAGCATTCCAAGATTGTTGGATTTAAAGACGATTGTGGATGGTTTTCAGGCTGCCTTTGAGAAATTGAGAAGGGAGATGGTGACACTGTAGAAGTACATGAACCCTGGAGGGAAAATGCTGAATTTATATTGCTAACCTGGAATTGCCTAAGCATATTTTTTTCTAAGATCAAAAAGCACTACTCACCAATCTTAATAAGGTATAAATGGTTATAAATACTAGATCAGTTGGATTGACTGATGTTTGTGCCTCTCACCGACCTTCTTTAAATCTACAAATGAACTTGATCATTATTCATCTTGTTCTTGACCTTCAGTTGTATAATGTAATGTTTTTTAGGAGCCAGTTCTGAATGCATACCTACTTTAGTACGAAACATGCAATGGACTCAGTTAGCTGCTAGATTGTTAGTTGTTTTCATTGTCAAAAAGAGGCTACAGGCTGTTTTCATCTGATGGCCTGCAGGTCAGGTCTGGTAGAAATAATATTCAGAGTCATACAGTAGCTCCTCAGCAAAGGATGTTTTTGAGGGTTATGTGCGTCTATTATTACAACCTTTCTACGTGTTTGAAGAAAAGCAGCAGCGGAGATTGTTTCCACATATTTTTTCATTAAGAGGATGGACTATGAATGACTCCTGCACCTCACCGCTGGATTCTGACTGCCGTTTTTTTATTCACATCTGGTCTGCCTTTTGTTTGCTTTTCAATTGTCTTGATTCTGTGACCAGAGCCCTGGACATTCTTTGTATGTCTTGGGAACACATTGTTCCCATCGGTCACATTTTAGTAATTTCGTATCAAATCTACTCATTGCCTGTATGGGCAAAAAAGATACACTTCTCCTGGCTGCGATCACGGTGGATGCAGAAGCTCCTATCGCCTGAGAAATGCTGAGATTAAAGTTTCGGTGTGATTTGTGAATGTTGTCCTTGCAGGGAATGATAGGCTCCCAGGGTCGAATGAGAACTTACGATGGAGAAAAGAGCAGACACAGTGGCGGCAAGCAAGTGAAACGCAAGATAAGTGAGTAATTTAATGAATGTATATCACCTTTACCAGAACTGCTTCTTTCAAGGGCCATCTAGCTTCACTCCCTGTACCAAGGCAGGAAATTTTATCTCCAAAGCATCCTGAAGAGATACATGTGTTGCTTTCTGTAAAAACTCCATGGAGAGAATTCTGAAATCCCTTTGTTCTCCTGTCACCAGCAGCAAAAGCTCTCAGTACTTAAGGAAGGTAGTTTGAAACACATGTGAATCCCTTTGGGTGATATGCTCAATCAGATGGGAATTACTGGAGACTTCTGTTCAAATGAATTCACAAAATTTTTGTTTGCTTGTTTTTCTTCGAGTATGCTAGAGCCAAGAACAAATAGAACGAAAAACATGGCCGTGTCTCTCTCCATTTTCAGTTTTAAGTGGATTTGGAGCTGCCAACTGAGACAAACTATGTTTTATGAAGTATTTCCCCCCCCCAGGCTTGAAGAAAAGGAAGGCATTTCTCCTCCCAGCTTGGAATCTTTAGTATAAAACAATAAACCAAGTAAAATAAAGAATCATTGAAGCCACTCTCAGTGTGGCAAGTGTCACTTTCAGACAATAGTGAAGATGGTAAGGTTTTTTTAGGTGTGATGATGATAAAGGTATTTGAGGTCGAAGAGTGAAAGACATATTAAGGGCATTCTGGCCATTTATGACATAATTTAAGATGTTTATGAGTATGGCTCATATTTTAAGGCCATAATATTTGGAGGGCTGTATTCTTCTACATGAATATGCCTACTTTTTGTCCTCAGTACTGGAGACCTTATTTCATGTGCCATAAAGGTACAGTTGGTTGGAATGGAATATGACTCAGCTGTCAAACATCCTTTCTTGGAATTTCAGTTATTGTTCACTATTATAGTTTTTAAACCAATCGGTCATTTTTATTGTATCAAGTCTTTGAATGTTTACCTTGTGTATTGCTGCTATAATTGGTACATTGCTGTTTTGCTAAAGCTAAGTCATAGATTTTTGCAGTCTGTAAGGTAGTCCTTGACTTAATTGAGGCTTAAAATTATGGTCAGAAATTGTAAAGGTTGTAAAGTGGTTCACCATGTGACTGGACCTGTTTTTATGATATTTTTTGCTGTGATTGCAAAGTGAACCCATTCCTAATATGTTATAAAGCTATTATTAATTTTTGAATTGACAAAAGGATGGTACTTTGAATGTTGGAGACTAGAAGGAACTAAAGATTACAATTAAAGGAGAACAATTAAATTTGACTTATTAATAAAGAATGTAGCAAATATTTTAACCTTGGACATACAGTATTGAAGGATATTTTTGAACAATGGATCCAGAATTAATTTTAAATCTCAGCCTCTATAAATAGATTGTGTTGAAAGATGTTATGGAGGAAGAACAAGTTTTATCTGAAAAGACTGAGATTGATTTGAAAATGGATTTAAAAATGAAAAGCTACAAGAATGATCTGAAAAAAGAAATATTCAAAAGAAACCAGCTTGTCCTTTTCCCCCTTATTTTTAGTTTGTACTCATTTTTATCGTTGCATAAAATTACTATTAAAAATAGGAAGAACTGGTTAGGGATAGATTATCATGGAGAAGATCTATTTATGTATTGTTAGGAGTCAAAAACATCTTGAAGGCACATAATCAATACTATATTTTCTCCTATGCTTAATACTTCCATCTTTATTGTAGACAACTTTGAAGGCACTTTATTAGTTTTAGAAATGATGCTAAACCACAATTAGCACAAAGTTTTATTAATACTCTTCAGACAATATTTGTTGATTAAAACATTACCTGAAACTACACTTACATTTGCTTAACCATATATCAAACAAAAAAGCTCATATATTAAAAATAAATCCAGATGTGGTATTTCTAGGATTAATGATAGGTTCCAATCCGGAAAATTACCTCTCTAATGTAAGATATTATTGTATTCTTTGGTTTGTGAATGTTTAATAATATTTGTTGCTGTTACAGAACAAAAGCTGAGATTGATCAAGAATCTCTGATTAGTGGAAACCTGGCTACAGAAGCTAATCTGATCATCTTAGATATGCAAGAGAATATCATCCAGGTGGGAAACGTATAAAAGGCTGACAGTCAGTACTACCGTAGCAGCCAGAGAAATGAAGAAGAATTCAGCTAGTCTTTTTGTCATTGCATTGCACAACACTTTAAAACACATTTTAAAGAAATAGGCTCAATAACCAATTTTATTCTACAGATGCTAAGGAACAAAGCTAAATTGTTTTACAGTTCCCACCCATTCTAATTTAATGTAGTTTGGTAACTGGCTGGGCTTTGATTTTCTTTACTGAAAGCTAGGTGGCATTTGTCCAATAAGACTCTGAAGTGTGAAAAGAAGAGGCACAAATTGCTTAAAACAGCCGACTCTTAACCTTTCGTTCTGATTTTGTGAGGAGCTCAGCAATATACATTACGATTATCAGAAACCTCTTAAACTACTATTCTTAGCATTGCATAGTATGAATTGTCTTGAACACATGTAGAAGAAAAGAGGATGAAAATATATTGAGGCATAAACTTTATTTATTAGATATCTTACATAATTTTTTCCATTTAAAATGATTTTCATTGTTCCTGAACATGAAAATTTCAGGATAGATCAGGGGTCTTCAAACTTGGCCCTTTTATGACTTGTGGACTTCAACTCCCAGAATTCCTCAGCCAGTGTGCCTGGCTGAGGAATTCTGGGAGTTGAAGTCCACAAGTCATAAAAGAGCCAAGTTTGAAGACCCCCTAGGATAGATCATAGCATGAAAGAAATACAGAAATAAAGCAAACTTCAAAACTGAAAGATTGCTTGATGAACAGTCTTATTTCTAAATGAATAACCTTAATCCTAAAACATGTAAGTTTGCAGTCATGCCACAATAATCAAGTTTGGGCCAATATTGCATGCCATAACTCTCCCTTTCCTTTCAATAGGCAACATTATCTATGGACTGCAAGGTGAATATTTTTGGAGGTGTGTTGAAGGTCCTCATAAATTCTCTGAGCTATGATCAGAGCACAACCTATTTGACCCATTGCTTTGCAACCCTCCGAGCATTAATTGTCAAGGTAAGCATTGGCTTTATTTTGTCTTCACATTCTTCTCACTCTGTTCAGAAGCTCAGCTCCATTCCCATAGAATGTTACTCTGTGGTTTGAATGAACAGGCACTCAGTTTGGTTTTTTGCAGAGAATAGGTCACACATGTCATGAACAATTAAATGGAATTGATAGGGTCCAGGTTCCAAGGTAAAGAAGAAACATCAAGTAGAATAAAATGTTTTATAGAAGAAAATGATGTCTATGGAGATTCTCAGTCATCCAGGTCACAGTTGTCCCAAATGTGCTTTTTCAAGAGGCAGCTGGACTTTTTCTGGAAATTGCAGACTACAGGAACCATTTGCGTTTCAGTTTGAGATGGAGACAACACAAACTCATTCCCAACAGCCTGCACCTGTGTTCAACAGTGAAGGGACACAGGGCAGAAAACATCCTGCAGAAAGCACAGCTCCACATCACAGTCCTTTCAGCAGTTCCAAGAAGGCTCCACAGACAAACCTCCCAATGGCCTCAATGACTTTCTAAAAGAATGCAAATGACCAGCTGTCTGCAAGGAATATAAATCCTTCCATTCCCCACCATCCAGTCAGTGCTGATGAAGCTTCTTGGATGAGAAGCGAAACGTCTTCAAAGAAAAACAAGAAAGTCCAGCTGCCTCTTGAAAAAGCACCTGCCAACTTTAAGACAGAAAATAAATCCGTGAAAAAAATAAGTGCAGTAGAGAGTTCAAACTGGTGGGACCCAGGATGAAAGCCTTTTCTGCTGTAGTACCCACCCTTTGGAATATCACCCCCCCTGAGATTGGATTTACCCTGATCCTGCAAGGATTAAATAGCTGGTTTAGCCATCTGACCTTGGGCCCTGGCGGTATGGGTAAGCCCAGTTCATTCTTCTTATCATTGTAGGACATTGGGAATGTTCTTGGCAGCTACTCTATGCTGTTGTTGTTTGTTTTTTTTAAAAAAGATTATTTTATCCTAAATGGCTATTGTATTCAGTATGTATTCAAGTAATTGGAAACAAACTGGGACCGTGTTTTGTAAAATGGCTTCCTGTAAATTACTACAGGCTTTTAACTGCAGTTTAGTTGAGGTATAAGAGACGTATCATTTATTGTTTGCATTCTTACACTAACATTTTTACTCTGCTGTTCAGTCCATAAATACTGCCAATTCTGTTATATGTACTTGGTGAAAAAAGTGCCTATCCACAGGATTATGATCTAAAAGATATGCCACAGAAAAGATGGGGGATATGGAAATAAGAGCAGAAATATAGTTCACATAATGATTCTTAAATGCTGTCTTAATTAATGAACGATGGGGCATCTTTCAAGGAGAGAGAAAAAACCTGATCTCTCATTGATCGTTTGTCTCTTTTTCACATCTCCCTCTGCTGCAATTCAATGAAATGCCTGTTTCAGCTGGATTTTCATTGCATAAGAAAGTTATAAAGGTCAAGAAGCAAAAAAGAAAGTGATATAGAAAAGGCCAATCAAAATTGTCATGGGAATGGAGCAGCTTTACACTTGGAGGTTTTCAGCTTAAGAAAAGGCACGTAAGGGTAGCATGATTGAAATTATGCCTGGTATGTGGTATGTGGAAGCTTTTCTTCCTCTCTGTCATAGCCCCAAGATCCACAATCAATCATTGAAGCTGAGTGGTGGGAGATCCAGAAGATCCTTTCATACAGCAGTTAGTTTAAATAGGGGTGTTTGTCATTGCAAGAGTTGATGATGGCCACCAGCTTACATGGCTTTCAAAGAGCATGAGGCAAATTTACACACCAAGTTTATTAGTCAAGGTGCCTATATGCTAACTCCAGGACGAAAGACAGCGTATCTCAGTATATTAGCTACTGTGGAACAACAGGAAGCAATAGGACTATAACTGTCCTGCTCTAGGTTTAACCGTTAAGGATAACAGAATGCCAGACTAGAGTAGTATCTAAATTAATCATGGAATTATAAAAATAGAAGCAACCATAAGGATTATGTAACACAACCCTCTGCATTGGGCAGGACAACCAGTTAAACTGTCCATAAGAGGTTGCTTCCATATTCTTGATTAATCTTCCATAGGCAGACTGCTCATTTTTCTAAAGAGCTTACTGTAATCTTATGTATTTATGTTTATCTATGACGTGCCATATAAAATAGTTTGCAATAGACTTATTTATAAAATAGCTTCAAGAGTCTCCATAAAATGTAATTTGTAAATCATTTCCCAAATTAAAATAACTTCCTGAAGGCGTCAGAAGTACAAGTTGTTCTCAACTTACAACCGCAATTGAGCCCAAAATTTCTGTTGCTAAGCAAGGCGGTTAAGTGAGTTTTGCCCCATTTTACGACCTTTTGTGCTATAGTTGTTAAGTAAATCACTAAAGTTGTTAACTTAGTAAAATGGTTGTTAAATGAATGTGGCTTCGCCATTGACTTTGCTTGTCAGAAGGTCACAAAGGTGATCACATGACTCTGGTACACGACAACCGTCATAAATATGAGTCAATTGCCAAGCATCCCAATTTTGATCATGTGATCATGGGGATACTGCAATGGTCATAAGTATGAAAAATGGTCATAAGTCACTTTTTCCGGTGCCATTGTAACTTTGAATAGTCACTAAATCAGCGATCTTCAAACTTGGCCCTTTTATGACATGTGGACTTCAACTCCCAGAATTCCTCAGCCAGGCATTATGGAAATCTGTCTTCTCTATGAAATGTCTTGATCGGGTAATTTATTTTTATTATTGCTGTAAATCCTTTCATGGTGACTATAGGCCTAGAAGTCTACAGTTTTAAAAGTGGAAGATTTTAAAGGAAATGCAAAGATTCTTTCTAAAATCACTCGTCTTTAGTTGGTCTAAAGCAGGGGTCTTCCAACTTGGCCCTTTTATGACTCGTGAACTTCAACTCCCAGAATTCCTCAGCCAGCGTGCCTAGCTGAGGAATTCTGGGAGTTGAAGTCCACAAGTCATAAAAGGGCCAAGTTTGAAGACCGCTGGTCTAAGCAAATTGCCCAATGCTGTTTAGTTTGACAGTCTTTTCTCCTGCAGTTTGGAGAGTTGCTCTTTGAAGAAGAAGTGGAACAGTGTGCTGATCTGTGCCAGAAAGTCTTGCAGCACTGCAGTAGCAGTATTGATACTACTCGCATTCAAGCTTGCGCCACGCTTTACTTCTTGATGAGATACAGCTTCAGCTCCAGCGGTGTAAGAACAGAGATGATGCTCTTTCTTCTAGTCGTGGCCTTAATCACTAGTCGTGGCCTTTGCATTTCCACTTCCCTTACTTTTTATAGAATAAATAACATCTAATTCTCCTTGTTTGGTTCTTTTTTTTAATGATCTATATGCCAAATGTTTGCAAAGGGGTTCACTTTCAGCTGGAAAAGGCCTTTCTGCTTTGGGGGATGTGGGGAAATGGATACTGTATAGGAAAAGGGTCATATGTTTAATAATAATATTTGCACATACCAGTGTTGTAACTCTGGAACTCAGAATTTAGAATGATGGCATATTTAAAATAATCTCTATGTAAACCATCATAGAAAGAAACAAAAAAAACAGCATAAAATGGATTTGTGAAGATTGTATATTTCAATGTGTAATTGTATCTCAACCTAGTTATTTCATCATGAACTTAGAATAGCTTAAGGAAATGCCATTATGCAAAAGAAACAAAGCATAACTTCCATAAAGTTTGATTCTGTGATTGCTTTCCATGGGACTATCTCAGAAATAAGGATACTGCTCCATTCACTCCAAAGGAAATTCTAAGGAATTCTATGTATAGGAACTAGAAAGTTGTAGATGTTTTAAATCTCAAACATAGAAACCAGGAACTTCCTACTAATGAAAAATCTATGCACTTTGTTTGTATAACCAATGGTTCGCTTTTTTTCTTTTATAAAAGAACTTTGCAAGAGTGAAAATGCAAGTAACAATGTCCCTGGCATCTCTGGTTGGTAAGACTTCAGAATTTAATGAAGAATATCTCAGAAGGTCATTACGGACCATTTTGGCATATGCAGAGGAAGATTTAGACATGCAACCTTCTTTGTTCCCAGGACAGGTAAAGCATTTTGCAGCCTTTAATTCTTTTGCATTAATTTGCACCTTCTATATTTAGATAAATTTACTGTGCAAAACGTGTATTGCTTACTCATTGGTATACCCAACAGCAAAGGCACTTCAGCAATCAAAACTATATTTAATCTCATCAATAATTTTTAATAAAGCTTCAGGGAAAATACTACAGGATTAATGCCAGCTCCTAGAGTGCTCTTTTTTCTTGTTTTTGTTCAAAGCAAGGAAGAAGCACCTAACCTTCTACAAAACCTGTGCTTTGCAAATTACCCTATAGCAGGGATGTCCAACCTCGGCAATTGTGGACTTCAACTCCCAGAATTCCCCCATGGCTGGCTGGGAAATTCTGGGAGTTGAAGTCCACAGGTCTTAAAGTAGCCAAGGTTGGACACCCTTGCCCTAGACTAGAGGGAAGATGAAGTAATTGGTAATAGAAATATAGTAGCAAAAGAGGAGAACGTAAGACTGCTGTATTTAGTTAAGGAATGGTTATTATGAAGTTTTTAAAAAATGCTATTGATGACTGACATGAATCATGTTTAAAAGAACCGGAGAAATAAAACAGTAATATATAACTTAATAAATACATCTTTTGATCCTGTCTCCTTTTGTTCTTAGCTTGTGTAAGCCAGCAAACAAAACCAAAAAGCTTTCTGGAAATAAAAGTATAGTTTTGTATTTTTGTTTGAATTAGGAAACTCCTCAATGTTTTAGGAATAGGCTGTCATGTAATAGCTTGGCTTTGCGCCCCCTCCCCCAATCTATCAGTCCTATTTTGCCAGGTTTGAGGGAGTAGGAAACTATTGTTAATGGAAGAATTCTTGATCTGATTCCCAGTTTGTGAAAAACCAAGAATGCAAAAGCTGAGTCCTCAGGCAAAGGATAAATTCCTATCATGATTGGTTATGGTGATATACCGGTATTCTCATTCAAATATGATTACTTTGATCTGGAACTGAAACATTGCTAATTGTGCGCACTTTGCAATGCCTTGAGGAACATTACTACATGATATAGTAAGAAAGAAATGTAATATTTTAAAAGGTATATTAAGTGATCCCAATTGTGTTGGGTGTTGTTGAAAAACTGAGTAGGAAGCCCCATTTTCAATATTCTTTGTAGTTTTTTTTCCCCATTTCCTTATCAGTGATTGTTTTTTGAAGTCTGTGGGGGGGAAATTGAAAATTTGTTTTATTTAGGTGGAAGAATTGCTGCATAACCTGAATGGCATATTATCAGACACAGTGAAAATGCGACAGTTTCAAGAAGACCCAGAGATGCTTATGGATCTTATGTTCAGGTTGAAAACTCTAAAATTTTTCTAGCATTAATAATTCAGATCACTTACAGTTTAGATTCAAGTTTAGAAACTTTTGATGGATAGTATTGGATGTCTATTTTTCTGAAGTGTTTATTGTATCTTCCTTGGAAAAGAGTTGTTCCATATTACTAAATTTTTAATTAGGATTTTATTAAGTTTTTAATCCTTAAAATTAAATACATTCATATGCTTATGTTCTTAAGCATGGTAAATAATGTGATTAATATTCAGTTAAGTATATAATATTCAATTAGATAGATAGATAGATAGATAGATAGATAGATAGATAGATAGATAGATAAAGATAGATAGATAGATAGAGATAGATAGAGATAGATTCTATAGAGTAGTTTCCCCTAAAAATTACAAGCAACCTACCTGGGTTACTAATGAGCTGGATTCGAAATGCCAGTCCCCAGTCTTCACGTGACTACATTTCAGGTGCTCAAGGTACAGTAATTTGCAGCATCCCATGGTCATATGACCAGGTTTTATAATGGTTTTGTCAAAAGCTGGTGTTTATTTCCATTTCTCAGCAAAACCAACCCATAGTGAAACATGGGTATGCTTAACAATCCTGACATTCACTTAATGAAGGCTGTAAAATCAGGGTGACCCAATTTACAACCACCACAAGTTATGACTGCGATGGGGAGGCTCCATTATGATCATAATTTGAGGATTATCTGTCCTTTTTTTTAGCAGCATGAGAAAAGCTCTTTAAAATTACCTTTGGAATTTAGCCTATTAATAAATGTGTCTTTTTAAAAATCTATACAAAGACTCATTAGAAATGTGTTACAAAATGTAAGGAAAGAGATGTTTATGATACAATTCTGATGCAACCTTCTTGTTAGTGGTAAAAGAGATTGAGATATGGAAACTTCCATGGAATATTATTATTTTCTAGTTACTTGCCATTTTCAAGCTAGATGCTGTGCTTCAAGCTAAAATGATATGATATCTTTCATCATTCAACCTGAAGCCAAATAAAGCATGCTTTTTATCACATTATTTTCTTAGAATTGCCAAAGGGTATCAGACTTCACCTGACTTAAGGCTCACCTGGCTTCAGAACATGGCAGAGAAGCACACCAAGAAGAAATGCTACACAGAAGCTGCCATGTGCCTCATTCATGCTGCTGCTCTTGTTGCAGAATATTTGAGCATGTTAGAGGACCATAGTTATCTGCCAGTCGGAAGTGTCACTTTCCAGGTAGGAGCAAATTACTCCTTTCGTGCAAGTCTTTTTCTGTAACATCCTGGTTAAGCTAGATTGATCCCACAGAGACTGAGCACATTTACTGAAGCTTAGCAAGAGTGACAGGATAAAAACCAGCAGTCAAAGCAGATTGCAGAAATAAAGTAGGGAGAAACAGAGCCTACTGTACTTCTCATTAATGGTACTGTTTGAATCTTTCTAGGCAGATAAGAAGCTTGCAAGACTTAAATCCTTTCTATGTACTCAGCATACCTGCACACTGAAAACTACATGTTCAGTATAATTTGTTTAGAAATCCAAAAACTTATTGTTCCATCCTAGTAGCTCTATGCCACACACCGTGCCAAAAAAATAGGCAAGGTATCAATTTAAGTGATCTAATTTAGAGTAGAGAGCTAGAAACCAGGAGACCATACATTTTAGTCCTGCCTTGGGTTAGAAGCCAGTTGGGTGACTGCTTCCTGGCGCTAGAAAGGAGACAAACATTTCTGAAAAACCTTGCCAAGAAAACTGAAAGGCCTTGTCCAGGCAGTCTCTGAGAATTGGACACGACTGAACAGAAAGAAAAAAAATTAGAGTGAGTTGTAACTTAGAGTGAATCTTAACAAAGTAGAATGCAAATCAGGAGAAGCATGCTACTGAAGCAGTGGACTTGTGAAGAGAAAGCACTACATTACACAGATAATTGTAAGGTTATTTTACCCTATTTATCCTTACAATGATTGTCCTATCTTCTCATTATTTATTATAGGGATGTAGGGCTCTGGGCAGAGATGTGGTCCCTTGTCCAAACCAGAACTTATGGAGAATATGAATGTGCACATCCAAGGCCCACACATTCCAAATTGTTGCATTTGACAAACCTAAATTCTCTTGTGTTCATTGCTTTCTGTCCTTACCTTAAGTTCAGTTTTCTTTCTAGTGTGTGGTAGTGTCGTCCATGCAGTGAAACATACTCTTCAGTTTCGAAAGCCATCCTGAATACTTTAAAACTGGCACAAAAAATTGAACATTTGTTGGCAAATGTTGGGTGTTTGTAGGCAAAAGCCTCTGTGCAGTTATTTTTCTTTTTCTTTTTTGCCAGATTACATTTTAATAATATAAAACAAAAAGTAAAAGGAATAAAGATTTACAATTTACAACAGAATACAATATCTAGAGTTGTCTATTTTCCGCCGCCTTGTTCTCTTTTTCAGAATATTTCCTCCAATGTCCTAGAAGAGTCTGCTGTTTCAGATGATATTCTGTCTCCAGATGAAGATGGAGTTTGCTCAGGAAGATATTTCTCAGAGAACGGGTTGGTGGGACTGCTGGAAAGTGCAGCTGAGCTTTTTAACACTGTGAGTAACAATACACCATCTTTTAATTTTGTTTATTTATATATGTCTTTAATTAGATTTACAGGCTGCTGCAACTCTAGGGAGCTTACATCTCTAAAAGTAGGGTCAATAAAATGAAAGTAAAAGACATGTACATCCATAACAAACAATCCAATGCATCAAAAGAAAACTAACAGAGGCCTGGCAGCCATCTTAATGCAAAGCTTGAGTGCCAGGCCAGCTTTTCATAGACTTGTAGAACAGTTGTGGAGAAGGAGCCATAGGCATTTCCAGGGGGTGCTACTTTAGAGCACTAATACTGCAACAGAGAAGAAATACTTCCTAATAAATGACATTGTTTAATTTAAAATATTCGTGTCCCGCTTATTTGCATTGCCTGGTTAAAAACATAAGTGGGGTAAAACCTACAGTGGGTGGGTATATGAGGGCACTGTTGCATTGATGGGTATAGGAAAATGCTTTGACGGCTTCTTTGCTTAAAGAAGTGAACATGAAGTTGTACATTTTGAGGGGGGTTGGTCCAGGGGAGTCCAACCTTGGCAACTTTAAAACTTATGGACTTCAACTCCCAGAATTCCTCAGCCAGCATGGATGACTGGGAAATTCTGGGCATTGAAGTCCCCAAGACCTCAAGTTGCCAAGGTTGAACACCCCTGGTTTAATCACTTGGGTGGACAATCTCATCTCAGTACATTATGTAATGAACTGGTAATATAGTCACCGTTCATATTCCATGGCATATCATTTTAGTTTTAACTGTATCAAATCCAATATCAAAAAGATTTTGTTTGAACTGAGTACGGCCTTAATGAGACTTTACACATCAGCAGTGGTCTGATATATATGTATTGCATTAAGCAATAGTACACTTTGCTTGGTTTTGTTTAGCATGTTGTGGAAACTCAAGGTTTGTGAGCATGTGAGCCTTGTCACTGTTGCTTTGCTGGGTAAAATAGTGTACAACAAAGCAAACATTTCTTCGTCAGGCATGATGTGGTAATTTTCTGAAGAATGACTGAAACTATTTTTAAAATGTTTCTTCTTTCCACAAGGGAGGACTGTATGAAACTGTCAATGAGGTTTACAAGATTGCCATCCCCATTTTGGAAGCAAATCGAGATTTTAGGAAGCTTTCTTCTGTTCACAGTAAACTCCAAAAGGCTTTTGAGAGCATAATAAATAAGGTACTTTTTTCTGTTGTTGGGCTACAGTATTTGTATATAGGTTAGGAAGATAAGGATATTTGCAGTACAGGTAGTTCTTGACTTACAATCATTCATTTAGTGACCATTCAAAGTTCCAATGGCACTAAAAAAAGTGATCGTTTTTCACACTTATCATCATCCCCATGGTAACTTGATCAAAATTCAGGTGCTGGGCAACTAGTTCATACTTGTGGTGGTTGCAGTGTCCCAGGGCCATGTCATCACCTTGTGTGACTTTCTGACAAGGAAAGTCAAATGGGGAAGCCAGATTCACTTAATAAACGTGTTACTATCTTAACCACTGCCGTGATTCACTTAACAACTGTGGCAAGAAAGGTCATAAAAAGCAGCAAAAGTATTTAACAACTGTCTCGTTTATCAATGGAATTTTTAGTCTCAATTGTGGTCATAAGTTGAGGACTACCTGTACAAACATTTTTTTTTCTCTGCTTAAAATTTCATTTTAGTCTGCTATGCTGTTTGTATTAGCACAGGATTCTCCTCCAATGTTTTTTTCCCAAGTAGCTAAAAAGCTTTGTAAGATATAAATGCTCTGTAAATATTGACATTCAATAAGAGGCATACAATTTTTTTTTGCAAACTAGGTAATTCTTTATGTAAATTGCTCCAAATCTTTGGTTGGTTGATTGAGATACAGACAGACACATTTTTGAACAGGTAATAAAACAAGTAGCTAACTTTGACAGTGTTCTGGATGGAAGCAGAATAGCCAAATTCACCTTCAGTAGCATTCTAGGAAATGATTTTCACACAGAAAGCTCAAATAATTATGCATCAGATTCGGTATTTAGTTTTCTATGCATGTCAAATACAGAGAAGTCTAAGTGTACTGGACCTCAATCTATTGATCTTTGTATGGAACGTATCAAATTTGCATTTGAACTTCATCCCCAAATTAATGTGCAAATCTGTTGTTTCTGAAGTTTGTCTGGACAAATCAATATAATTCACATCATTTGCAAAATCATGTAATTACAGAAATTGGTGCAAATGACCTACAAACATATTATTATGCAAATGGCATATATTTGCATTTAACAGACATCTGGATTTAACCTGCATGATCTTCTTCCAAATGGTCTGCTAAATGCAGGTTTTAGAGGAGTCTATAATATAAAATGCCAATCCAAGGCATTTTTTTTTAATTTATGTTATCACTTTACTGTATAAAATAATGACATGAGGATAGAATTCTCATTTAACATTTAATCTCAGTTGTAGCTTTAGAAGGCCTTATAACTTTATCCATGAGATAGGATTAAATTTCTCATGATTTACATGCAATATATATGAAAACTACTCCTTTTATTTCAAATTATATTAGTAAAAAGATAAATAAAGGTCTTCCTTTCATGAAAGATGATTGAAAGATATGTTTTTCTAATGTTTCTCTTTGGATGTTTTGTGTAATTAGTAATTACACAAACAGCTACTTTCAGGCTTATTCAAGCATTTTTGCTTCTTTCTTTTCAATCTAGTCCAGGGGTCTCCAAATTTGCAACTCTAAGAGTTATGAACTGGGGAATTCTGGGAGCTGAAGTCCACAAGTCTTAAAATTGCCAAGTTTTGAGACCCCTGATCTAGTCAGTTCCAGGATACATTTAAAAGTAAAATATAAGTGTTCTTTGGAAAACTGCTGCAAAAAGACAGGTTTATTTCAGTTATTTTGTTATCAATCAGGGTCAAAAGAGAATGTTTGGGACTTATTTCCGTGTTGGTTTCTATGGAGCCATCTTTGGAGATCTGGATGAACAAGAATTTGTTTATAAAGAACCTGCCATAACCAAACTTCCTGAGATATCTCACCGATTGGAGGTAGGTAATTACACCTGTAATAAGAAACTGTAGCAAAAGAATATTCAGAAAGATACAGTTTTACAAACTGAATGGAAATGGTAAAGGAATAATTTCATTTACAACCTCCTAAACTACTGTAATCTTACCCCATCTCATGCCCTCCAATTGTAATGGGACAGCGGCCTCTACAACTCCTTATTTAAATGGCAACTGGTAACTAGAGGTAACTAGAAAGCAATGGAAATCGTAATCCCTTCTGGGGATTCTGGGATTTATAGTCCATGCACACTTGGAGATTTTATTTCACTGAACATTCTTTTGAACCTAGGTAGGAGCTTAGCTCAACTTAAACATCAAAAGATCTTTATAAATTGGAAAGCATTTAGTCTTACGATTTCCATTGCTTTCTAGTTACCTCTAGTTACCAGTTGCCATTTAAATAAGGAGTTGCCATATAAATAAGGGGAACTATAGCAGTAGAAAAGCTCAGAATGCAATGAAAAAAATAGGGGCATCAAAGTAAAGAGAGGATGCAGTGGGAATTTTTTAAAATATGAAGATACCTCAGTTTTTAGTCCTTTCCTGTAAAATTAGTGAGCCTTTCAAGGGAAGCTGAATACATTAACTTTTTATAGCAGATCAATTAGTCCTCACTCCTTTACCCCAAACTCCTTTACTTCTCTACCCCATGAGAATAAAGGAACAATTTCTACCAAAATAAAAGCAATTAAAGCTCATGGATTTTGTTCAGGGCTTCAGGATTTGGAATGAAAGTTAGGAATTTATAATTAATGAATGGCAGAAATGTGTGTTTAAAGTGTGAGAATGAACATCACTGTATCTTATCTTGTGGCAATGGAGGTGGCAAAGCGCGCTTACTTCACCACCCTCATTACGTCTGCAGATAACCGCCCGGCCGCCCTGTTTAGGGTGGTCCGCTCCCTTTTAAATCAAGGGACGGGAGAGGACCCCTTACGAGGACGGGCCGAGGAATTTAGTAAATATCTGGTGGACAAAATTGCTCAGATTCGGGCTGGTCTGGACTCTGACTGGGCAGTATCTGACGAGAGGAAAACAATGAGTTTGGCCGAGAACATTTGGGAAGAGTTTGATCCTGTGACTCCGGATGAAGTGGACAGGATCATGGGGAAATTAAGTGCCGCCACGTGTTTGTTGGACCCGTGTCCCTCCTGGCTGGTCTATGCCTCTCGGGAGGTTACACAAGGCTGGATCCTAGCAGTTATCAATGCCTCACTAAGTGAAGGGTACTTCCCTGCCGCCTTGAAAGAGGCGGTGGTAAGGCTCCTCCTTAAGAAACCTGCATTGGATCCAGCTATTTTAAATAACTTCCGTCCTGTCTCCAACCTTCGCTTTCTTGCAAAGGTCGTTGAGAGCGTGGTGGCACGGCAGCTCCCTTTGGTTCTGGAGGAAACTGAGTATCTGGATCCGTACCAATCAGGTTTCAGGCCCGGGTATAGCACGGAGACGGCATTGGTCGCGCTGGTGAATGATCTCTGGCGGGCCCGAGATAAGGGTTATTCCTCTGTCCTGGTCCTATTAGATCTCTCAGCGGCTTTTGATACCATCGACCATGGTATCTTGCTGTGTCGTCTTGAGGAATTGGGAGTGGGAGGCACCATTCTGCGGTGGTTCTCCTCCTACCTCTCGGGCCGTTCGCAGATGGTGTTGGCAGGGGGGCAGAGCTCAACCCCTAGGCCCCTTAGTTGTGGAGTGCCTCAGGGGTCGGTACTCTCGCCCCTCCTGTTCAACATCTATATGAAGCCGCTGGGAGAGATCATCCGTGGCTTCGGGGTGAGGTATCATCAATATGCTGATGATACCCAGCTTTTCATCTCCACCCCGAACCAACCCAGTGATGCCCTCGATGTGATGTCCCATTGCCTGGAAGCGGTACAGATTTGGATGGGAAAGAACAGGCTCCGGCTCAACCCAGCCAAGACTGAGTGGCTTTACGTACCGGCATCTCATTTAGTCCAAGAGGTTCCATCTTTGGTTATAGGAGGAGAGATGTTACCTCCCGTTGATAGAGCACGCAATCTAGGCGTCCTCCTGGATTCACGACTCAGTTTTGAAGATCATATTGGAGTCATGGCTAGGGGGGCATTTGCCCAGATTCGCCTGGTACGCCAGTTGCGCCCCTTTCTGGACCGAGATGCCCTACGCACAGTCACCCACGCACTCGTTACCTCCCGTATAGATTACTGCAATGCTCTCTACATGGGGCTGCCCTTAAAGACCACCCAGAGGCTTCAGCTGGTACAGAGTGCGGCTGCACGGGTAGTGACGGGAGCACCCCGATACTCCCACATTACACCCCTCCTGTGTGAGCTGCATTGGTTACCGGTTGCCCTCCGGGTGAGACTTAAGGTACTGGTACTTACCTTTAAAGCCCTACATGGCCTAGGCCCGGGATACTTGCAGGACCATCTGCTGCCGGGAACGACTTCCCATCGCCCAGTACGCTCACACAGAGAAGGCCTCCTCAGGGTACCGTCGGCTAGACAATGTCGGATGGCGACCCCCAGGGGGAGGGCCTTCTCTGTGGGAGCGCCAGCCCTATGGAACCAGCTCCCCCATGAGCTTCGGATGGCCCCAGATCTCCAGTCCTTTCGCCGCAGCCTCAAAACACTCCTTTTCCACCTGGCTGACCTGGACTGACAGGGATTTTAATTATGTTTTTAATTTTTTAACTCTAATTTTTAATTTATTTTAATTTTAATTTATTGTACAGAGGCCTTTAATTTTAATTTTATCTTAACTTCTGTATTTATTGTATGTTATTGTTGTTAGCCGCCCTGAGTCCTTCGGGAGATAGGGCGGCATATAAGTCCCAAAATAAATAAATAAATAAATAAATAAATAAATAAATAAATAAATAAATAAATAAATAAATAAATAAATAAGGGGAAACAAAGCACTTTAACAAAACATGGCAGTGCTCTAGCATGTAGGATTTACAAATTAGTTTGGCAGAGTCGTTGTCCTCCCAAATTGTTCTTTTGGTTGTGCCTGCTTGATTGTGATTCTACAGGGGAATTCTGACCTTTTGGGGGATTTGTAGCAGAAGAGTGAGAGGAAGCTTGAGTGATAGGAGGTGAGAAAAATGGACAACAAAGAGCCCCAGTGACTGACAAGCAGATGGAGATGGATAGTATGAAAAGAGAAGGTGGATGATTTAGATCACTGCTGAGAAAGGAGTTCAACTTGTTAGAAAGTCCATGGAAACTTATACTTGGACAATATGCACCAATGGCAAAATTAACAGCCTAATTTCACAACAGAAGTTTAAGCAAATTCAAAGAATGGTTTCCCTATATCTATATATTAGACAGCAAGGCAAAAATAAACATACTATGGTTTTTAATGGATCCCAAATGTTTATAAATACCACAAATGGGTCAAGGTATAAAGGGGGAAGAAACCAGCTACTTTTAGGAATTTTATTTATTTTTCCTTCCCCCCCCCCCACTTCTTTCTCTTTTCATTGTTTTTGTTTTTCTCTTTTCTGCTGTGCATCAACAAGTAATACAATTCGGATTTTAGTATTATTAAGTTTAAGATGGAAACCTTTATTATATAATACAATAATATAATATACTTTGTTACACTTAGCTTTGTATGTACAGTTTTAGCAACTTTATGTTCATCAACATTGATATTTTAGAAACTGCAGTTAATATTCATATAAACTTTTTCCCCTTCTCCTAAAGGTTCGAATTACCTAAATCATCATGCTGTTAATAATCTCTAGTTTATACTGTATAAATACCATTCTACACAAGTAATATAATGTATTACTTGCATCTTAAAATATAATTAAACAATATTAAAAATATAAAAGACCCAGGGGTTAGGAAGAACCACTATTTTTAAAAATCAGTACAGCTACTTTTTCTAATTCTTTCCTTCTTTAAAAAAACACATTTTTTTCTGTCATAAATAATTGACTTGTTTTGAGGCTGAATTGATTCCAGGATAGTATAAGGGCTTTTGAAGGAGAATCCTACTATCCTATTGTTAGAAATTCTATATATAGCTCTCCAGTGCAAACAGTGCACAGTCCACATGTGCTTTTCTGCTTAACTGCGACAGGAAGCAGGAAGCTTTTATTCAGAGAGAAGACCGAGAGTATATCATAGATGCAACTACAAACGTATAAACACTGTCTTCTACAGGTTGAAAAATGTATATCTCTACTGAATACCGCTGTAGTTGTTCAAATGCATGACCAGCATATTCCAACTCCTATCATGCAATATAGGTAGATCTCGAGTTCCAACCACAATCAAACCCAAAATTTATGTTGCTCAGTGAAACATTTGTTTCAATGGCAAATGAGTTTGCCATTTATGACATATCTTGTCACAGTTGTTAAGTGAATCATTGCATTTGTTAATTTAGTAACACAGTTGTTAAATGAATCTGGATTCCCCATTGACTTTCCTTATCAAAAGATTGCAAAAGGGATCACATGACCCCAGGACGCTGCAACGGTCATAAATACGAACCAGTTGCCAAACATCTGAATTTTTATTATGTGACCATGGGGACGCTGCAATAGCCGTAAGCATGGAAAATGGCCATAAGTCACTTTTTTCAGTGCCATTGTATCTTTGAACAGTCACTAAATGAACTGTTGTAAGTCAAGGACTACCAGTACATGATGACAAAATATAAGATAAGGAGCTTGAATTCACTAGATAGATTGGGTGACCTTTAGAAGCTTCAGCCTGATACAAAGCATTAGAACAACGGTTTTGCTTTTTTTCTCTCTCTCCACAAACCAATGCAAAAGGTTTGCTCAAGGTGGGAAGAGATCTTGCCATCGTATTGGCAGCAGTTTTCATCCATTTTACTGTTCTGAACTGATAGTTCACTTACTAGGGTAAAATGAGGACTTTTGACGTGTAATTCCTTTTGCTTGAATTGAGCCTTTGATGAGACCTGTGAGGTGCTGGCTGTGGCTCAGAAGGCATGAGAGGTTGGTTTCCAAGGCAAATTGTTGCCAAACTCACTTGCTAATGTGTGAAAGGTGATGGGTGAGCCTCTGGCCATAATCAGGAGCATCAGTGTTACATGCAGGTGTCTAATCATAATGCAATAAAATCACTGGTGGGATTCAAATACCTGAACAACCGGTTGTCTTATTGGATGCAGGTCTGGGCCTCCAAGGCCTAGAATGGATTTCTGGAACTGGCATCCACGCACTTCCGGTGGGCTGTTCTAGCCCTGGGAGGCTTCCTCCTGGCCTCCGAGGCCTAGACTGGACTTCTGGAAGCAGTGTCCATTCTGCCAAACTGGTGCGAACCGGCTCAATCCCACCACTGAATAAAATGTACTCTGCTACTTCTGCTATTCTCTGGATGTACCTTACCAACTCCTTGGATGCATTTAATCTTCTGTCCTTTTAATGCTTTGGAGTATGTTGAGGGTGTTGGTTCTCACTTCAGCTTTTGTAAACCTTTTTTTTCCTTTCAAAAGGAAAAAAATCACCTAAAACACTTAAATAATTAAGCATAAATAAGTACAAGATCACAAGAGGGTTAAAACCCGTGTATTACATGTGGTGCAGCCAATGAATGGCCTCCCTGTTGCCATGGAATCCCGAGCTTGATGAAAAAAACATGTTTTGAGAGCTTTCCAGAAAGCCATAAGGATTGGGGCTAGCCCCCCCTCAGGGGGATGAAGTTCCAAAGGAGAGGGGCTACGGCAGAAAAGGTTCATCTCCTAGGTATCATTACGCCTCTCCTGCCAGATATGTTGGGATGCATTCATGTAATCAGGGAGAGGCAATCCCTCAAATAATCCGGCCCCATGCCATGCAGAACTTTAAAGGTCAAAAATAGCACCTTAATTTGGACTTCATCTTATCACTTGACTTATTTCGGGTCAACCAGACTATTCCATCTCTAACGATGGGGGGTGAGGTGTTACCCCCCGTTGATAGGGCTCGCAACTTGGGCGTCCTCCTGGATTCACGACTCAATTTTGAAGACCACATAGGACCCGTGACCAGGGGGGCTTTTGCCCAGGTTCGCCTGGTGCGCCAGTTGCGTCCCTATCTGGACCGAGATGCCCTACGCACAGTTACTCATGCGCTCGTGACCTCCCGTTTGGACTACTGCAACGCTCTCTACATGGGGCTGCCCTTGAGGACCACTTGGAGGCTTCAACTGGTGCAGAATGCGGCCGCGCGAGTTGTAATGGGGGTCTCCCGATACTCCCATGTAACACCTCTACTCCGCGAGCTGCATTGGCTTCCGGTTGCCCTCCGGGTGAAATTCAAGGTGCTGGTCATTACCTATAAAGCCCTACATGGCTTGGGTCCGGGGTATTTGAGGGAACACCTGCTGCCAGCATCAAGTGCCCTTCGTCCAGTGCGCTCCCACAGGGAAGGTCTGCTCAGGGTCCCACCGGTAAGAGATTGCCGGCGGGTAACGCCCAGGGATAGGGCCTTCTCAGTGGGGGCGCCTGCCCTCTGGAACCAGCTGCCAGTGGAGCTGAGGACTGCCCCCGACCTCCGTTCATTCTGCCGGGGCCTGAAGACCTGGCTCTTTGAGCTCTCTGGCCCAGGCTGAGGATTAATTTATTTTAACTGGGGTTTTATTTGCACAGGGTTAAGTTTAATCTTTTTTAAACTGGTTTTAACTTTTGTATTGTGGTTTTTAATTCCCTGTAAACCGCCCTGAGTCCTCAGGGAAAGGGCGGTATATAAATGTAATAAAATAAATAAATAAATAAATAAATTTCGTAGACTTGCATCTGTATGTATTACACACACGCATGATTTTGTTTCTTTCTCAGGGATTTTATGGTCAATGCTTTGGAGAAGATCGCATTGTTGTGATCAAAGACTCTATTCCTGTCAAAAAGAACAAGTTAGATCCCAGAAAGGTATGGTAACACTACTTCTAACTCTACAGTTAGAAATCTTTTATTTTGCAGTAAAAAAACCCTAAAGTCTGAACCTAAATTAAGGCAAAAAGTTTGTCCAAATGAAAAGAGAGCACAGTCTGGGAAGGCACCAGCACATTCTTACAGCATCCAGATGCCTATGATGAACCCTCCCAGGATAGTATGACAGAGAGAGACTATAGTTCAGTCTTGTCTTACACAGATCCTGTCTTACACAGAGGGTGCTGGATTGGTAATGAATGTCAACTAAATAAGAACAGAATCCAAGACATGTACAACAAATACCTTCTCTTTTTCATGTGTGATCCTCTTTAGCTTAAGCTTGATAATAATTAACCTATGAGACCTTACTTGGTGCAGCAGTAAAGGCATCACACTGGAAACCAGGAGACTGTGAGTTGTAGTGCCACCTTGGGCATGAAGCCAGCTGAGTTATCTTGGGCCATCACTCTTTGCCTAGCAAGCTGACGGACAAACTATTTCTGAAAAACCTTGCTAAAAAATCACGGACCACTCCAGGCCGTAACCAGGAGGCAACACCGAGGTGAAGACCTCAAATAATAATTATTATATCCTGTGACAATATCTTCAGCACCACCAAACAACCACATTGCCTGTCTCAGGTCCTTGGGAAAGACTCGATAGGTGGATAAAAATCTCAAATCTAGTCTATATTTCTGACTGACTGTGTGATGAACCATAGTAATAACTAACATAATTTACATAAAGATTTACCCTCTTTTCCTTCTCCCCAGGCCTATATACAAATTACTTTTGTGGAACCATACTTTGATGATTATGAGATGAAAGGCAGAGTAACCCCCTTTGAGAAAAACTTTGGTCTTCGACGATTTATGTACACCACCCCTTTTACTCAGGATGGGCGTCCACGAGGAGAGCTGAGTGAGCAGTATAAGCGGAAGACCATTTTGACCACAATGCATGCTTTTCCTTATATCAAAACTAGAATCAATGTCATTCAAAAGGAGGAGGTAATGCATGTTTCTTAAGAAGGAGCAGTGAATCTGTAGCTTCAGGGCTGCATTGGGCTTTTCAATCACTTTTTCCCTACTTTTGGAGTTACTTCTGATCGCAACAGTTGAAGATACAATTTTCAGTCATTTTAAGACAAGGAAAAACTATTAAACTATATAGTGTTTAACTTTATAGTGTACAGGTTACAATACCTGCAAAATGCTAAGAATCCCTAAATGGCAACAGAGATATACAGAAAATGCTGGGTCACTGTTGCCTTCTGCTAAGTAACCTTGATGCTTTGCAGACCAGACATGGTAGTGCAAGTCCTTAAAAAGGTATTAGAGGTAACACAAAGTAAATCTTTCAAATTCTTGGTAAAAAAAAACCCCAACTCCGGTGTACCTGTGTGACCTTCCCCACTCTGGGGCCCTATGCTTGTCTTCCAGACTTTTATTTTATTAATCTCTGCATTTTCTTTATGAATGGACTATCTTTATCCATCTTTGGTTTCAGTATGTGTTGATGCCAATTGAAGTAGCAATTGAAGACATGCAAAAGAAAACACTTGAGCTAGCAGTTGCCACCAACCAAGTGCCTCCAGATGCCAAAATGCTCCAGATGGTCCTTCAGGGTTCTGTGGGAGCCACTGTTAACCAGGTACATAAGGATAAATAACAAAATACTTATGCTTTGCAAAGTACTATTTTTCTGTTCAGCCTTACTGGCATATTGGGAAAACAATAACAATGAAATTGTCATAAATATATATGTACATGCCCATTCTGGAAATCAACTAAGTTTTTCATAGTTGCTCGTATCATCCAATAATTCCTGAGTTTCTACCAGTAGTATAATCTATTGGCATTACTTTCTGATCTAGGTTATCAGTGCTACCATTAAGTAGATTCCTGATGCTGATTTTCTTTTTATTTTGCCCCATTCTATTGCAACTGGGATTCCTTGAAAGTTCATTGCCCAATATAAAGACCCTTTTGTTCTTTGCCTTCTACTGGATGTTATATGCTTATGTAGTTCCCTAATACAGTAAAATGTTATTCTAATAAGGGACCACTAGAGGTAGCTCAAGTGTTTCTCGCGGAGATTCCAGATGATCCAAAACTTTACCGACATCACAACAAGCTGAGATTATGCTTCAAAGAGTTCATAATGAGGTAAGTAAATTGGACAGAGAAATCAGTTAATCTTGTAATTACCCTGAGTGGGTCTGTACTAGCAGATCTGGGTGTGAGATGGCTTCATAATAAGGGCTAATCATTCAATCCAATGAACCCCCTAGGCTTATTGTTACAGAGATAAAATGAAGAAATAACCTCATATTAGTGGCTTTAAGCTTCTACAGAAAAGGTGGGAGAACATACATCTAACAAGTAAAAGGTCACAGCATCTTCATTGCATTATAGAATAATCATCAATAAAGGATATTTCTACATTTATAGAAGGAAAACTAATAATGAGATTGCCTCTGATTATAACTTAAGAAGTATGTTACTTCTTCATATTCATCTTCCCCCAACCTACTTTTTCAGAATGAGGTCACTAAAATATGTATCCAGGTCAGGGGCTTGATATTACTACACATGGCTTAATGTAGTTATGTAAGTGTAACCCATCATCAAGTAAATGGTTTTTTCCATCATTTGGGCAACAGGTGTGGAGGAGCACTGGAAAAAAACCGGCACCTGATTACCCCTGAGCAAAAAGAATATCATAAGGAACTGAAAAAGAACTATGAGAAATTGGAGAACAGCCTCAGACCAATGATTAGGAGGAAAATCCCAGAGCTATATAAACCTATTGTGAAATTTAACAGTATTTCAAGGTATTAAAATAATACTATATTTCAAATGCTGACTGCGTCAAAAATGTGTCCCACAAGAATGAGGAGCATCCAGCTAGGATCAGGTCATCAGAATTATTATATAGTGTCTTAATAAAATTGTATTTGCACAATAAACTGAGATAATCCTTATATGCAGAAAAGGAACTTTAACCTATTCCTGATTTAAGTTACAGTTGCTACACGGAGAATATATCCTGTCTCCATCCATGCCGAAATGTATTCCTGTGATACAGCAGATATAATTCAACTATTTCTAAATTGAAAAGGAGTTATGCTTTTAAAGAATTAGCCTAGATAAAGAAATGTAAAAAAAGGCAAAACCTATTGAGGTTTTCCCCCATATTCAGTATTTTCCAGAAATTAAATTTTTGCCTGATTTGCATTTCTATTTTTACATTTCTATAGAGGCAAATTTTCTCTATATCCTCTGGATTTTAATGATATCAATTTTATATCATAGCTATCTAGATTTAAATGCTACATTATATGAACATAGTATTCAATTTTGAATAGATCGCATCTTTTCTTACAGTTTTTCCTATATAGGTTGGTACACTGTACAATATGTTACAGTAATATATAGCTATATTATCAGTCATATAATAAAAGAAGTATATTGAATAATAAATGCTTCTCAAAATATATTAATATATTTTTGAGAAGTTTGTTATTTGATTATCTTTCTAAAATCTCTCTCGCTCTCTCCGCACATTTCCATTTCCACATTTTAAAATTATTTTATAATTGTTATTCATTTCAGAGATTCTTTCAAGAATTCTAGTATAAGGAAGTATGAACTGCCCACACAGAACTCTTAAGAATAATAATCTTATGAAAACAAGCAATCCTTCGGCAACAGAACCAAATGAAGGAAGTTACTGGCTGGTGTGCCATGTAGAAAGAAGCCCTTCTCACAATTCCTGATGAACACATTTTGTCAATATCATGACCAGCAATTGTTACAAATGAGTCAAAATGTCCATTGGCTGCAAGAGAGCAGACAGCTGAGATTTTTTTCAGTTTATTCTTGCATTTTCTCCAGAGATATAAAGGCCAGTTAATGATGTTGCACTGTCTTCCCTCTTTATATGTTTGAATATCGTGAAGACTACTTTGCTGATCTTTGATCATAGAAGTTCTATGAAAATGACCAGAATTAATATAAAGAGCATTTAACTTAATCAAGGATAGCATTCAAATTATATAGCCAGATTCTCTAGGGAGTGCAAATATCAACAGTAAGGTTTAATTAAACAAGATTTAGTTTAAGTAAAATCTGATTGAGTTCAATAGGTAAATTATGAATATGTACAATTGGAATTTGTTGCATGAAATCAACAGTCTTAAATGCTTGACTGGTAGCATTGCAACGGGCCTGTTAAGCAATTATATCATAGAAGCTGAGGTTTTATTTTATCAAAAGCATACAAAAGCAAGGTAAATAAACTTGAAGAAATAGGATTTGATAACAATGGAGAGCCCATCTTAATTACATTTTTTTTACTATTATAGCTACGTTGTTATGTACATTGTTATATAACAATGTCAACTCACAGCTGCCAGTTCTATAGCTGGTGCTGGCCTTCATACACATGAGTTACTATTATTATTATAAAACTAGTAGTTAGATTTATTATATTTTTAGAAATATGAAGTGCTTCTTGGTAATCCCATATTTCTGAATATTTGGTAAAAATATTTTTTTTCTGTTACATACCTGTGTATATGTATATAGTGTTGTGAAATATCCAAGTCTTTAAGGGCAACTAAATATTTTGGCACTTTTATACTTAAAGATCTAAAATTGGTATATACAATTTTTTAAGATAAAATAAAATATTATTTTAGTATGAAACCTCCTTATCTGAGTTCTGATTCAAATATGGTGGCACTATACTATCCTCTTTAATCTTCCAAACTCCATGTTTGAAAAAGAAGAATGTAAAACAAGACTTTGACAAATGTCAGCTGCTCTAAGCAACATATGGTATAGGGCAGGGATCTTCAAACTTGGGCCTTTTATGACTTGCGGACTTCAACTCCCAGAATTCCTCAGCCAGGAAGTGCCTGGCTGAGGAATTCTGGGAGTTGAAGTCCACAAGTCATAAAAGGGCCATGTTTGAGGACCCCTGGTATAGGGTTTCCTGCCTGAGCAGGGGGTTGGACTAGATCAGTGTTTTTCAACCTTTTTTGGGCAAAGGCACACTTGTTTCATGAAAAAAATCACGAGGCACTCCACCGTTTTACGCACCGTTGGACCTCCCCACGGTCGCTACACGAACGGTCGTAAGTCGAGGATGGCCTGTGTTCTCAAGGGGTTGGACTAGAAGAGCTGACCTCCAAGGTCCCTTCCAACTTATTATTATTATTATTATTATTATTATTATTATTATTATTATTATTAGCCTCTTTATTTTATTTTATTTTATTTTGGGTCTTTTGTTTGTTTTTGCTGTGAAGGAAAAGGAAAGCTTGCATTTCTTTTTAATTTATCTTTCTGTATTTTCTTTTTTCTCTTCTTTTCTTTCTTCCTTCCTTCCTTCCCTCTCTTCCCTCCCTCTCTTTTCTTTCTTTATCTTCCTTCCTTCCTTTCTCTCTCCCACTTTCTTTCCCTCCCTCTCTCAATTTCTTGCTTTCTGCTTGTTGTGGAAATTGGAAGCTACTTGCATTTCTTTTTAATTTTTCTTTCTGCATTTTTCTCCTTCATTTATTTTTCTTTCTTTCTCTTTCTTTCTTTCCTTCTTTCTTTCTTTTCTCTTTCTTTCTCTCTTTCTTTTCTCTTTCTTTCTTTCTATCTTCCTTCCTTTCTTTCCTGCCTTTCTCTCTCCCACTTTCTTTCCCTCCCTCTCTCAATTTCTTGCTTTCTACTTGTTGTGGAAACTGGAAGCTACTTGCATTTCTTTTTAATTTTTCTTCCTGCTTTTTTTCCTTCCTTCCTTCCTCCCTTCCTCTCTCTCTCTCTTTCTTTTCTATTCTCCTTTTTTTTCTTTCTCCCTCCCTTTTCCCCTTCCCCCTTTTTTCCCTTCCTTTTTTCTTTCTTTCTCACCTTTACCATCGAAAGCACTTCACTCCAGAGCGGGGGGGGGGGGAAACCCCAAAGGTTTTTAATTGCTTTGGTCCAAAGGACATTTTATTACGCAACGTATCAAAAGGACAGGTTAAAAAAAAAATCAGCCACGTAATTTTTCAGACGCAAGCGAAGCCTCCAAGAGCGAAGCGGTCAGATCTCTCTATTTCGGGCTGGGGCGAGGGGTCGCAGCGAGCAAAGAAAGCGGAGCCAGGCAGCCGACCAGGCGGGAGTCTTGCATCCTCAGCCGCGCGGGGAGTAAGGAGTAAGCGGCGCGTGCTGGGGAAGAAGAGCTTTTTCGAACGTTGCAGGCAACCAACCACGCGAGCGCTCAGGCGAGCCGGGCTGGCCGCCCGTCCGTCCTCTTCCGATAAGCGAGCCGGTCGCCTCTCCCCAGCTTCTCTCTCTTCAGCGAGAGACCCTCCGAAGCCAGGGAAGGGGGCGGGGCTACGCTGCCGTGGAGCCCTGGTGCCTAGAGAGGTCGAGCCCACTTCTTTTCCCGGGCTTTTGCTTCCAGCGAAGTAGGGCCGTCAGCTTAGCCAAGGCTCCGGTGCCCAGCGCTCCCCGCCAGAGAGTCTTGCAGCGCCGCTCCGCCCGCGGCTGTTCCTCCTCCTCCTCCTCCTCCTCCTCTCACCGCTGTCTCCTAGGTCAGTGTTTTTTCAATTTTTCCCACGGCACACCAGGCAACATCTCGCGGCACACTAGTGTGCCGCGGAACAGTGGTTGAAAAACACTGGACTAGATGACCTCCAAGATTCTAATTTTTTTTATTATTATTATGTTCATTAGCAATAGGAAGCCATATGCAGTGCTTGACATTACATTGCTGTGGTACTCTTGGACCTAACACTGGTGCTCTTTTTCAGTGCAGGTAGTTCTTAAGACATTCATTTAGCAATTGTTTGAAGTTATAACAGTGCTGCAAACAGTGACTTAACTCCTTGCACTTATAATCATTGTAGCATCCTCACTCACATATTCACAATTCACGTGCTTGGCAACTGGCATGTATTTACAAGGATTGCAGGGTCCTGGGGTCACATGATCACCATTTGTGTCCTTCCCAGCCAGCTTCTGGCAAGCAGAGTCTTTGGGAAAAGTTGGATTCACTTAATTCATGCTTGGTTTTGCTAAAGGACCACAGCAAAAAAGTTATAAAATTGGGCACGGTCACATGATGGCTCACTTAAGAAACCACATCACTTAACAATGGAAGTTCTGGTCCCAGCTGTCATAAGTTGAGGACTATCTATATCTTTACATCTTCATTTTTTTCCCAGACCAACTAAATATGAGCATGCAAATGGCTCTACATCTGAACAACACCTTAGAACAATGGACAGGGTAATATGTAGCCAATATGCAATTCTCTCTACTGTAGATTATATCTCAGAATTGCTGATTGGGCATCAGTATTCAGCTAGCTTATTCTTCTGTTACAAATTGCTCTCTTTAACTTGAAACGAAAGTAGCTGAATTGAACTAAAAAAAAAGCAAGTAACCTTATTTACTGCTATTCGAAATAATACATTAAAGGTCCACAGAAGCTTCTTTAAAGTGGCATTCTTATTAATCATGTTGTATTGTCAGTTGGGCAAAGCAAACAGTGAGGTCATTTCCTAAAAACTAATAATTTAAGGGTCTTGGCATGTATCAGCAAAGTGTCTTTTTTTAGTACTCTCCCTTGAAGTATTTTGGAATATCTTCAAGAATACAAAATCAACACTGAATGGAGAAAGGGACCTAACACATTCCATTTGTTCACTCCTATGTCTAGCTTTGCCATTTGTTTGTTTTTTATAAATAGCTGTGGAAAATCTCAAGGCAGAGAGAAAAGAAAGTCAACCACTTTACCTGTCCTGACTAGCCTGTATTTTATTAAAATACGTACACATACAATGTGATGAGCCAGTGGGACAGATTCTTCACATGACATCTGACAAACTTGAATCAGGTTGCAATGTTTTAAATTGTAACCTCTATGTCCTGTTTTATGTCATAATATTTAATTTGTACACTGCCCAGAGTTTTTCCTGTGAGGGAGATGGGTGGTTTCAAAATTTGATAAATAAAAATAAGTACATTTTTAAGTTGATATAAATATTAGTAATAGCTGGATTGTGCCTTTATTAGCATGAAGTGAGACTTTACAGCTTACAAAATCTTATATATAACTTTTTGAGCCTATTGTCTACAAAAAGAAGCAGCTGGCTGACCTTATTTGAGTTCAGAAGATAAGGAGGGTTAGGTCATTTAAGACATGGATGGGTACCGAAACTGGCTAGAAGGAGACTTTGTCCTGATGTATAAAAAGGCATCTTCTGGTTGCAGAGTCTATTTCCCCCTTGGTTCTATCATAACTCTGATTGATTTTTTATATTGATAAACTGTTTTGTACAATAAAATTAGTGCCAATTAATATAACCAACAGGTTTCATTAGGTATGGGCAAGAATCATTTATTTATTTCAAAAATTATTTGTTTCTATCAATAAAAGTTACTGCTGAGTGGTTATGCTCAGGCCTTCCCTTCTGTAATCCTAACACCACTGCTAGTTCCTTAATGAAAACATCTGGGGTAGGTGCAAATCACAGACATCGAAAGACAGGGAAAAATCAAAAATAGGAAAAGAGAGCTAGGAGATGAATTGGGTCTCATAAGTAACAATTACATGTTTGGCACATAAATCTCCCACTAGAGTTTTAGGTTGTTGTTTTTTTACTTATTGAATAATTAAAATGTTGTGTCCTTCCAGTCCCTACTTCTGTTTTCAAAAAAAGAAAAACTCCTTTACCACGGCTATAGAGCAGGGATGGGCAACAATGTCAAGTTTTGGACCTATGGACTTCAATTTCCAGAATTTCTGAGGCAGCACAGCTGGCTCAGGAATTCTGGAAGTTAAGGTCCATAGGTCCAAAACTTGCCATTGTTGCCCACCCCTGCTCTCTAGCCTTGGTAAAGTTTACAGATCATAAAGCTGCCATAGGTGCCCAACCCTGCTATAGAGTGGTAATATCTTTAGCAAGCTTCTAGGCCTCACTACTTTCTCCTGGCCTTCTGGATTTGCAATTAAGTCTTATAGTTCAGAGTTCCCCAACCTTTCTGGCTTTGCGAAATGGCGGGGGGGCGGGGAGAGGGGATGGTTCCACGCAAGCAGCCAGCAAATGTGCTTGCAAGCGCAGCTCCATTTCCACAAACAGCATGCATGAGTGTGCCTGCCGCTCATGCAAATAGAGTGCATGTGCACGCTCTCACCCACTGTTTGCACAAGTGACGATGCGTGTGCATGCACCTAGTTGCCTGCCATTTCTACAGCCTGGTTGCAAATAGCTCACAGCCCACTAGTGGGCCACAACCCAGAGATTGGGGACCCCTGTTGTATTTAATAGGAAGATGCATGTTAGATTTTTGTCTTCCATTCAATTGTGTCTGCGTTGAGACTGCCTGGACAAGTCCTTGCAATTTTCTTGGTGAGGTGTTTCAGAAATGGTTTGCCAGTGCCTTCTTCCTAGGGCTGGAAGAAAGTGATTGGCCTAGTTACTCAACTGGCTTTGTGCCTAAGGTGGGACAAAAATTCAAAGTCTCCCAGTTACTAGCCTGATGGTTAACCACTATACCAAGCTCACTCTTGTTATTTGCCATTTAGCTATATGGGGTATTTTTATGGAGCATACTTCTGCAATCTATTCTTTTTCCTTTTGAGGACTGTTGGGTAAAATAGGAATGGAAATGAGATGGAGTACAAGTTATTTTAAAGTTGCAAGGATGCAAGATGAAGTGGAGGACTCCGAAGAAGAATCAGATAGAGAGAAGGAAGCTGTTTTGATACATCCCCAGAAAGACACACAACCTTCCTAGTTCAAGAATCTACCCTCTGGAATAAGGTACCCCTTGAGATCTGTGTGGCTCTCTGCCTAATGCCATTCCAGAAGACCTTGAAGACGTGATTATTCTTGTTGGACAAGTTTTCGCAAATGTTCTGTTTTGAGTGGTTGTTTGCCATTTGGATTATTTATAGCCTATTGTGTTCTTCTTTGTTTCAGTTTGATATTGGGAGCCACCCAGAATAATTTTGGAGTTAAGCACTTAAATATAACAAAAGAAATAAATAAGCTTTTAGGCCAACCACCTCTTTCCACTTGATTCTGAGGGCATCATTACCAAACCTGCACCAAGGCAAAATGCCACTAGAGCAAATATTTGCAACATTGTCTAGCACAGGGGTCCCTAAACCCTGGTCTATGGACCAGTATCAGGCCGTGGCATGCCAGCAACCAGTCCACACAAACAAGGAAAACTCCATCTGCAGGATACAGGCACACCAAACCACGCCCCCTCTGGTATGTGGAAAAACCTCTCTCCATGTAACCGGTCCCTGATGCCCAAAAGGTTGGGTACCTCTGGTCTAGCAGGCCTTTCGAACACACGAGATTTCCTGGGGAAAAAGAGTTAAACCATCAAGGCTAAGCCAGAAGCCATTTAAAAACCACCATAGTTGTGTACAGACAACATGGTAAGCTGTAACCAAACAGGTCACTGTATACTTTAATATGTTGTATGAAATGGACCTCTGCCATCTTTTAGCTCCTAGAATACCTTTCTCAGTTAAGCTAAAACTAGATAAACCTCATTATAGCTTTGTGCATGGATTCTCTAACTGTAGCTCACAACCACCCTCGGGGAGGTGGGGGGGGCTTTTTTTACCTGATCTGGCTTGCATAGGCAAAATGGTAGTATTATTAAAACTCAGACCTATTTTCCCTGGCCAACTTGCAGTGGATTTGCGCAAAGTAGAGAGCAAAACCTGGAGGAGGTTTTGAGAGAGAACTAAACCAGTAGGTCTAACCACTTGTCAAACACTCTATCATATCTCTCTCCTATCATCTCTCTCTCATCTGTATGTCTGTCTATCATTTATCTATCATTACTACCCTAAAACGTAGGTAAATTAAAAATTAAAAATGATCAATCTACAAGTAGTGCTGATAAATGTAAGCCTCAGTCAAAAAAATGTGATGAGAGTTACATTTCTTTTAGAAAGTTGGATATTACTTGTCCAACTTCAAACCCAAAGAATTTATCAGCTTTAGTTATGAGAAGGGAAGCACACAAATTCATTTATCATTTCTGTGTGTATGGGGTGGGGGCATAATCTGATAAAGGCTCCTAATTTAATGTCTTGTGCAAACTAATTGTACATACTCTCTCAGCTTCAGACAGCTGCTTTTAGTCAAGGTGGTCTAATCTGGCCTTCAGTTCCATCTGTCTCTTTTCAGAGCTCTTCAAAGTCCTGTTCTTTGCTTAAATCCTTTCTATCCCACATAAACTCACAGTAATGGAAGCAAACCATCTGAGTAGATGTTTGTATTTTTAATCATCCCTACCTTAGATTGTACACATAAGGGAGAGGTTCAGGATAACATCAGCAGAAAGCTGGTTCAGCGTATGTTCTGATTTCTTATGGTTGCCCCAGGAGTTATACAATTTAAAAATATATTCCACATTTCAGGATATTCTGCTATTACATTAAGAATTTACAAAAAATGATATACAGTAATGAGGATTTGAGGGTTGGGGGTTGGGAAGACAACAGCCATCCCATTTCTCCACCCCATCTAGTCAATCCTTGACTTCTTTAGGTTTGTTGAATACATATACTTTATCAGAGTTATTAATAACCAGAGGCAGTTATTTATGTTTTGGTAAACACCAATAAGAAAGATTGAGGGCAATAGAAGAAGGGGACGACAGAGAATGAGGTGGCTGGATGGAGTCACTGAAGCAGTAGGCGTGAGCTTAAATGGACTCCAGAAGATGATAGAGGACAGGAAGGCCTGGAGGAACATTGTCCATGGGGTCATGATGGGTCGGACATGACTTTGCAACTAACAACAACAAAACACCAATAAAAGCTCTTAATGGAAAAATGAGAGAATTTAATTAATTAATTTAATAAATAAAACTGATAATCAAGATATTTAGGGTGATGATTGCAGCTGTAACATTTTTATCTGCCATGATCAATTCACAAAGATTTGCAATACTGTAGTGAAAGTTGTAATAAGAATAAAAAATGTTAATGACCCTGTCAGTTGTATTAATTTAAAATCAATTTATGAGCAAATTTTAAAATTATTCAACAATCATTTTAGAAAATGAGAAAAAAATAAATTCAAAAGCAATATGGAAAAGATGAAAAGAAATAAGTTTTTTTTAAAATTTCTTTATTCCAACCTTAGAAAACAGAGTAATTATGATTAGAGTTATACTGAACAGAGACTGAATAAAGAAAAAAAGAACTCTTGTTGAAAGCTATATCTTATAATGGTATGATTGCTGCAAAAAACAGTAAACAAAAATAAGCATTAACTAAAGTGATTGGCCTGAGGAAAAACAGAAAGGGTGAAACAAGGACTTAAAATCATGTTTAATTGCAAATGGAGGGGATAAAAGAGAAAGCCTACGCTGTGTCCTTATGCATGAGATGAAAAAATAAGATTTTGAGAATGCAGATGAGGAAACATTTCAAATGTTGACAGATCTACAGTTTGAAAAACTCTTGAGGCAAGCTATGGATGATACATTCATTAGAATTCAATAACAATCAAAGCTGATATGTCACAAATTGGAAACTGATCACTAAATTGTGAATTTAATTTTAGTTACAGATTTTTTAAGACCCCTTCAAATAGATTTGGGGAAAATGTAAGAAATACTTGTTTTATATTGATAATCTATAACACTAATCAGGCAACTGGCTTCTCCATAACAACTTGTGAGTGGGCTTGACTGAGAGTGATTGGTTCAAGGTTACCCAATGAGCTTCCATGGCTGAGAACACATTAGAATCTGCATCTCACCTCTCTTTAACCGCAACATTACATTGAATCTCACAACATTGGCTTGATGCTGTATGAATGAAGACATTAGAATGTATAAACAGTGATTTATGTTGCCATGCACTTTTTGTCTGTCATTGAAAACTAGTGTGTTGAGAGATATTGGACTGGCTATAAACAAAAAAAAAATGAACAAATGAACAACCAGACAAAATCAAAATATAAAAACACACTTCTATCTGTGGTCCATAATTTCTGAGATTATCAGGCTGGGAGTTATGAGAATTGAAATCCAATATATCTTTTGCCATAAACATGAAAAAGTCCTCATCCCTAAGTATCTGACAGAATTTTAGTAAAAGTGGTTGAGCCACTAAATGATGAATATTATGGTACTTTCAGTGTAATAATTGGCTCAGACTGATAACCCAATCAGATGAAAAAAAGCCTTGTAATAGAATATAAAAAGTGATGTTGTGCTTGTTTCTATATTAGCTATAAACAAGGAAGATACTCAAAAGAAAAATAAAGCCATGCAGCTATTTACAAGAGCTCAGAGGTGTTGACCAGAGCTGCTGTGGCTATAGCAAAGCACCGAATGAAAAGATACCTATCATTAACTCCAAGAATATTTATTTGGAAAATGAACTAAGATCATATTGATGTGTATTACAAGAGAATTTAGCAAAATGTAACATATTCAACCCAAGATTGTTAAAACAACTCATAACAGCTTGATGTGTTAGTTTATATAAGTGTTGCATTGAGTTTGTTTGCACATGAGATATTCCTGAGATTATTTTATAAAGAACTTAGGTAGGCTAGTATCTGCAGTGCCTTGTCTCAGAGTCCTTATTTGGGTGTATACAAAGATCTTCTTTGTGGTTCCAAATGATAAGATCCATTTGTATCAGCTTTTTTTTTTTTTAAAAAAAAAAAAGATATGCCCAGGTAATCACCAGCTTAACAGTTGGCTCTTCTCTCCAGTGCATCAGGCATAGGTTCAAACTCTTAGAAGGGAGTTATGTGCTCTCACTTCACATACTGATGCAACAGGTAGCAATTCTGGAGGGGGAATATAATAAATATGAAATGTACACACAAAAATTGGGAAATCCACAATTCAAAGACTTTTTAGACATTGGTCATTTAGAAAAGGGCTGTTCAACCTTTTCAAAGATTGTATCACTTTTAGGACATGACAATATCCGAGTACCACCAGTGCTTAGCAAGGTGTCAAAAACTTGTTAACTAAAAAAAAAAGAGGGGGATTTTGGCCTTTACTGGTTAGATTCATTTATTGTTATAGAAATGGATAGTTTATAATATTATGGAAAAGTAAAAAGTTGAGGTTCAATGTTAATGCTTCCTTCTACTGCAACATTCCATTTTTCTCTCACCTTTTGCTTTACTCACTCTCTCACACTTTGCTCACAAAAACCTCTCTCTCTCTCATTCACTCATACTTTGCTTGCAAAGGCTGCTTGCTGGCTTTTACTCTCTCACACACTTTGCTCGCAAAAGCCCTCGCTCGCTTTCACTCACACTTTGCTCGCAAAAGCCTCTCGCTCGTTCTCTCACCACTTTGCTAACAAAAGCTTCTTCTCTTCTCCGTGTTTTTCTCTCTCCCTCTCCTGCCAAAACCTGCTCCTTTTATAGCTTTTCCTCTCTCCGCCCTCTTCCTTTTCTCTTCCGGGTGCGCCAGAAGCTCCAGCCAGCATGTAGCCATGCACACAGATCCCGGGGCTTCTGCCAAGCCCTGCAGCTCCAGCTGAACTCCTCCCGGCCTGTGTGGTGCCACTTTAGCTTGTTCCTTCCCCCACCACACTTGGCTATGGGCCATGTACCACCTGCCAGGTGCTAAAGTACCTAAAGTGTGCATACCACCACTTGAAAAGCCCTGATTTAGAAGACAGTCATGGAAATGCTATCACTGTTTGAAGCACAGAGGTTCTAAAAATCTGGTAGGAGGCATCTCCTTTGGTATACATAATGGACAGGGACCTTTGTCTTGTCTAAGTCAGCTCAAACTACCCAAAATAATGCATTGCGCAGAACCTATTTAAGGGAATATGTGGACGATCTTTGGAAGAAACGTGTTTATAAATAAGCAAGCTGCTTTAGAGTAAGGCTTACTTAAACTGGGATTACATGACACACTGAAACATACAGAAACCACATAGTCTGGATATGCACAATAGGCTGGTCATCTACTTGGTGGTTCAATGGGCTGTGCAGATTTAGCCTTTGAACAAAAAACAGAAGACTTGGAAGATTAAAGACACATCCTCTTTGAGAAAATCTATCTACATGGCTGACACAGACTTGACATCACTTCATCTATCAATTAATTACTGGAGCCACATCAAAAACAACGGGGTGAACTGTAGCCTTAAGTGTGATAAAATAGTGGTTAAGGGAGATGTTTTAAATATAAAAATCATTCCTGGAAAAATAAATTTTTACAAATTTTATTGGTTTATCAAAATATAAAATATGAAGAAAAATGAAATTAATGGGAAATAGGGGAGGAAAAAGTGTACAGTAGAAGGGAAAAAAAAAAGAAAAGCATTTGATTTCCAACTCATTTTAACGCAGCAGAGCAAGATAATAACGAAGAACCTCAACTTTTTATTTTTATATAAAATATATTTTATATATACTTTTGTTTTTACTTGGAAACCGCTTCTGGACTTTCTGCTTGAGATGGGAAAAAATGAAACTTAGATTATGGGTTTTGCTGATACTGTTATAGAAATAGCTAGTATATATTTCTACATAAAAGTAAAAAGTTGAGGCTATACTGTATATTATTACTTTATTGTACTGCCTCTGAAACTTCTGAAGAACATTTTTTTTCACATTTCCAGGAAGCTACAGCCAAATATTTGAAGGCTTTTTTTCTCAAGTTCTTTTTCGGTTTCAGGTATTAAGAACACTGAAGAAGATAAATTATAGGTTGCAGAGGACCCTCCATCGGATGTCTTTAAAGTGCTTCAGGCTTTGAGTGCTTGTGAAAATAAACATTAAAAGTTTGTTTTAGATTCTTCCACCTTTCCTTTGGCACACATCAGGGGTTCTTAAAGGAAAAAAAATGCTTGATAGAAGGAACATATTTTCCTCTGTACTTTTTAAGAAAAGGGAATATATTCCTCTTATATAACTCCACTATCCAGTTTGCCTTAAAGCAAATTCTCTTAAAGAATTCAGCTTCCCGAGTTCCTGCCTTGGATACCAGAATGTACACCTGGAAGAGGGGAAAAAAATAGAAAAGAAGTTATCTTGGCCTTTGTTTTCTCCAAAATATACATAGTTTAAGTTTAAGTTTAAGTTTTATTTGATTTATATACCGCCCTTCTCCTTGGTAGGGACTCAGGGCGGTTCACAGGGCATATATAAAAAAGACAATACAAAAATTAAAAAAGATTAAACCCATGCCCAATTAAAACAGTAATACAAATTTAAAAACAATTAAAAACCCATAATCCCCCATCAGGCCAGACCAGCTATTTCAAACAGGTGGGTCTTCAGGCCCCGACGGAAAGTTCGGAGGTCTGGTGTCATCCGGAGCTCCACCGGCAGTTGGTTCCATAATGCCGGAGCGCCCACAGAGAAGGCCCTCCCCCTGGGGGCCACCAGTCGGCATTCCCTGACTGGCGGCACCCTGAGGAGGCCCTCTCTGTGGGAACGCACAGGGCGGAGGGGAATCGATGCCGGCAGCAGGTGGTCCCTGAGGTATCCCGGACCCATGCCATGTAGGGACTTAAAGATCGTAACCAACACCTTGAACCTCACCCGAAAGACAACTGGTAACCAATGCAGCTCGCGGAGCAAAGGTGTAACATGGGAGTACCGGGAAACTCCCAAGACAACTCTCGCGGCCGCATTCTGTACCAGTTGGAGCCTCCGAGTGGTCTTCAAGGGAAGCCCCATGTAGAGAGCATTACAGTAGTCAAGGCGAGAGGTCACGAGCGCATGAGTGACCGTACACAGGGCATCCCGGTTCAGATAGGGCCGCAACTGGCGCACCAGGCGAACCTGGGCGAAAGCCCCCCTAGTCACGGCCACTATATGATCTTCCAGGGTAAGCCGTGAATCTAGGAGGACTCCCAAGTTGCGTGCCCTATCCACGGGGGGTAAGAGCTCACCCCCCATAGAAAGAGATGGAACATTTTGAATGTCCCGGGATGCCGGAATGCACAGCCACTCAGTCTTGTCAGGGTTGAGCTGAAGTCTGTTCCTCCCCATCCAGACCCGAACCGCCTCCAGGCAACGGGACATCACGGCGAGGGCATCACTGGGGTGGTTTGGGGTCGAAAAGAAAAGTTGGGTATCATCGGCATACTGATGATACCCAACTCCAAAACCACGAATGATCTCACCCAGCGGTTTCATATAGATGTTGAACAGGAGAGGCGAGAGAACCGACCCCTGAGGAACTCCACAAACGAGAGACCTAGGGGCCGATCTCTGCCCCCCTGCCAACACCGACTGCGAGCGTCCCAGGAGATAGGAGGAGAACCACTGAAGAACTGTGCCTCCCACTCCCAATCCCCTGAGACGCCGCAGCAAGATACCATGGTCGATGGTATCGAAAGCCGCTGAGAGGTCTAATAGGACTAGGACAGAGGAATATCCCCTATCCCGCGCCCTCCAGAGATCATTCACCAGAGCGACCAATGCCGTCTCCGTGCTGTACCCGGGCCTGAAACCCGATTGGTAGGGGTCCAGATAATCCGCTTCATCCAGGACCAGAGGGAGCTGATGCGCCACCACACTCTCAACAACCTTTGCAAGAAAGCGAAGGTTGGAGACTGGACGAAAGTTGTTCAAAACAGCTGGGTCCAGGGCAGGCTTCTTGAGGAGAGGTCTCACCACCGCCTCCTTCAAGACGGTGGGGAAATAACCCTCACTCAAAGAAGCAGATATAACCGCCTGGAGCCAGCCTCGTGTCCTCTCCCTAGCTGCATGAACCAGCCAGGAAGGGCACGGGTCCAACAAACATGTGGAGGAGCTCAGCCTCCCCATAATCCTGTCCACTTCATCAGGGGTCACAGAATCAAACTCTTCCCAGATAACATTGACAAGACCGCCCGTGTCCTGATCGCCTGACTCTGCCCAGCTGGAGTCCAAACCGGTCCGAATCCGAGCGATTTTATCCGACAGATGTTGACTAAATTCCTCGGCACGACCCTGCAAGGGATCCACCCTCACCTCCTGATTAAGAAGTGAGCGAGTCACCCTAAACAAGGCGGCCGGGCGATTATCTGCGGACGCGATGAGGGTGGAGAAGTAATTACACCTCGCCACCCTCATCGCTGCGAGATAAGACCTAATATAGGTTCTTAACCGCAACCGGTCGGGTTCGGATCGGCTAGACCTCCAGCAGCTCTCTAGGCCCCGTTTCCGCCGCTTCATCTCCCGGAGCTTATAGAAAATAAACTTGTAAGTTGGCCTTTATGAATCCAATTACAATTCCTAAAAGCTCAGGGATGAAATAGGTTGTTTATGTTTACATATGTAATAATAGGATAAAAACATCACAATATAGAAATACAAACTTGTCAAGTAAACCAATTGAGCACAGCAAGGATCCTAAAATCCTCTAGATCACGGGTGTCGAACTCGCAACGTCACGTGACGTGTCACGATGTATCATGACTTTTTTCCCATTGCCGGCCATGGGGTGGACATGGTTTTGGTGTGACGCATCCGGCCCGTGGGCCGGCAGTTTGACACCCCTGCTATAGATTAACTTACACAATACAATTATTACTAAATGCTATAAATATTTCAGTGAAAAAAACAAGATTCTGACCCAAACAGCATGAAGAGCCTTGGTGGGCTAATGCCTCCTTAAGTAACACCAGCTGCCTGCAATTAGTGCAGGTTCGCATCCCACCAGGCTGAAGGTTGACTCAGCCTTCCATCCTTCTGAGGTAGGTAAAATGAGGACCCAGACTGTTGGGGGCAATAAGCTGACTTTGTAATAATGCCGCTTGGGGGGGGGCGAAAGCCCTAATAAGCAGGCATATACATAGAATGAAGGCTATTGCTAAGCACATTGATTTGTGCTTAAGATTGTAAACCGCCCTGAGTCTTCGGAGAAGGGCGGGATATAAATGGGATTAAAAAATATATATATTTGTGGATTAGAATTTGTGTCATTAGCTGCAAAAATTACAAGAAGTTTCTATAGAATGACATAAAATTGCAAACTTAAATGAGCTTTTCTGGATTTTTGGACAGGGCTACTTGTTAGAAAAATATCATTAAGTGCCGTAGTGACATTGCCCTCATATTGTATTGAACCCAATATTTTTATTTCGTTCCCCTTAAGTTTCCTTAGCAAGAGCATTTCTATTAAACAGACAAATTAAGCAGGTTGTTGTTGTTGCAAGCCAACGAATTCCCATGTTGCTTATTTTTAGGAACGTGCTCCCCTTCATGTTTTTAGTGTGAATGTTTTCTTGCTTTGGCCCTTTAATCTGGATGACTGTTTCATCCCAGTTTGATGCTATGAGGCTGCTTTCATTCTGCTGTGTTCCAGTGTGGTGAGAAACCTCTGGAAAAGTTAGATCTCCTTGAAATTAATAAGTGCATCTCAAGATGAGAGGTGCTTATGAATGTCAAATGTGAGTATACCTATATTCCTATAATAATTATGAACAAGCAGTATTCTTATGGGGAGAACAAAGCTATGGAACTATGGAATCTAACACACCTTAGAGAAGTTGACAAGGTGGTTAGTTGTCAAACTCATTACGTTGAAATGTAAAGTAGGTAAATGACCTCAGATGTGATGGCCTTGTCTTACTATCTTGAATTATATCAAGCAGTATGATGATTTTGTACACAGCTAGGCACAAATAACTTTTTCCAAAACTCATTCTCAAGACTCTTCTTCCATTGTGTAAAGCATGGATCCACAAACTTCCTAGCTCATCAACCTCTTCATGAAGTTCCAGATTGTTTGGCAATCCCCACGTGTTATATGAAAATAATGTAATAAATACTATTTAACTGATACTACTATGGTTGATATGGGAGCGTGGTGGCCTAGCGGTTAAGATGCTAGGCTTGTTGATCAGAAGGTTGGCAGTTCAAAACCCAATCACTGCGTGACAGGGTGACTTCCCAGGTCCTGCCAACCTAGCAATCTGGAAGCAGGGAAATGCAAGTTAATAAGTAGGAACTCCTTCAAAGGGAAGGCAACAATGTTTCGTGCACCTGGGTGTATTGTCATTCTGGCCATTTGACCACAGGAGCGTCTTTGAAGAACGCTCAGCTAGGAAACAAAGATGAACACTGCCACCTAGAGCTAGACATGGCTAGACAGGGGAAACCTTTACCTTTTTTTGCTATGATTAATAATAATAACAATAATAACAATAGCAACAACAGCAACAAAAGTAGTAATAGTAGTAGTAGTAGTAGTAATGGATAGTCCCATTGACCCTTGGGGGTTGATACTTGCCACTTTGGGGTATCCTGGGTAAGGATTTCAAAGGCAGAATCAGACTATATATATGATAGCATACTCATGTGTGCGCATAAGAGACACAGAGAGATGCTCACATCATCATAACAACGAAGAGCTTTTTCACCACGACTCTCCAGAACTTTCAAAATGAAAGGAATTACTATTGTTAATAAAGCAAACAAATGATGTTTTCTAATAGTATAGGCAGTTCTGATGTGGGGGTCTTGTTCCTTCCTTTGTAATATTTTATAGCTCAGTAATTATTATGTGCATTCCAGCATTTATGTCAAGTTGCACTCTGGCTGCAGTAATTCCTAATTTTAATTATTGCAAGAGAGACCATATCCAAGGGGACCGAAAGTCTTGACAAGATTCTGTTAAACAGAGTAAGAAAGGAGTTGTACTGTGTTAGGTAAATTATTTCTGGAATGGCATTCTTGTGCATTCATGCACATATCAAGGATATTGTCAAGGCATCGACCCAGTGGGGAGGCCTCGGATAAGATCTAGCCTGTAGCAGCAACCCCACAGCACCACCTGCAAGCTGTGAAAAATAAATAGTGAAAAGTCAAATGTCTGGTGGTTCATTCCACTTCATTATGTCCAATGGCAGGCACACCCTTCGGCCTTTTTAGGTCAAATGCTGAGAATAAAATAGTGAACGGAATGCAGAGTGATCATTAGCATTTCTGAAATACTGCATAGTCTCTTCTGTTTCTATACAGTAAAAACAAAGCTGCAGAATAATTTAACAGCCCGTGCTGCCACGGTGCTGTTTAGAAAGTTAATGGTTTTCTTAGCCACCTCCTGTGTCCAAGGGGAGGCAGAAAGAGATATGGCAAAAACTGAAAAGGAAAGGGGGGAATTAATGCAGAAAAACCTCAGGCTTTCCACTTCTGGAAAATGTAACCAGGCATTCTAGAAATAGGGCTGCAACTCTTCCCCCTATGTCAAATCATGGTACAAGAATAGGGTTGAATTGTTTTGCTATGGTCTCTTAATTAAAAGCAGGATCTTCATTTTGGTGGCCCAATTAAGAGCAACAAGGCCTCATTGTCAGGTCGAGGCAAGCCCCAACTCACCATGACCTGCAAGGGCATCGAATGCTGCTGCTGCTTCAGTCTGCGGACTCACCATAGGATGCTGACCTCACCTATTCTGCTATTGCAGAATCTGTTGCTTTCGATCAGGCGTGTCCAACCTTGGCCACTTTTAAGACTTGTGGACTTCAACTCCCAGCTATGCTGGTTGGGGAATTCTGGGAGTTGAAGTCCACAAGTCTTAAAAGTGGCCAAGGTTGGGCACCCCTGCTTTAGATGATGGAGAACTAGAACTTTTGCTATAATATAACCAGAAACCAAAAGTCAAGCTAGACAATAAAAGGAATAATAATCAGGGTAGCTGCCTGTTGATGCTAGGGAAAACTGGCTCATCTTTAGTAATTGCACTAATACTTCCCTTGATGTCTTTCCATTTCACGCTGCATCCAGTTCTGCCAGATATTCAGGACAAGTTGTTTTTGCTAAAATGCCCATGGCCTTTGAAATGAGATGAAATTGGGTGGCTTCAAACTGCACAAGAAAAACCATGCCACAATTACCTTGTTGGAGCATGGAGATGTTTCTAGGAATAAACTGTCTGAAAACAAGGGCCTATTTTCAGCTGCCAGCTTCAGGCTAAGTTACACACAGGCCCTATTGAAATAGTTTGGATTCAGCATTAATTCTATTTTCACACTGATTTCCAGAGAATTAAAAACTTGTTATGTGACATGCTGAGCAATAAAGCTGAGCAAACATTAATTAATGGATGTGTTTACAACTTCACCTAAATGCAGTCTATACATAAGATCTAAATCACTGCCAAGGTATTCTGATTTTCTGTGATTAGTGTAATATCTGCCTTGGATTTAGACAAAATTATTCACTTACAGCTAAATAGATTACATATTTATTGGAGGAAGAAGCAGCCATGGAAATGCAATACAGGCAGTCCTTAACTTACAACCATATGTTTAGTGACTGTTTGAAATTACAAGGGCACTGAAAAAGTGACATGACTGTTTTTCAAACTTATGACGTTGCCACATCCCCAAAATCATTTGATCAAAATTGTGTTACTGATTTTCTTGCTTGGTCTGCATGATACTGGATTCACTTACTTCTCAGTCTATTAATGAAAGTAGTTTAAATCTCCTTAACCTATACAATTTGATACATTGTTTGGAACTTACCCCACTTCCTTCTAGGCTTAAGGTATCTGGGTTGCAATATTCTGAATGACCAGTAGCTGGCAGCAAAGAGATAGAGAGAAATCTTTGTTGCCATCCAGTGGTTGTTCCAATTTTTACAACCCAGATCTGGCAATCTTCATCCTTGTAGCTCTTTGATTCAGATATAGGAATCATGCATGGATGAAATTAGTGGAGGAAATTTCTTAGTGTAAACTTGCCTGATTGTCAGTATTTCACCTACACAACTCTAGGGGCTTTTAAAAACAGCAAAGAAATATTCCAGAAATTTGAGGGAGAATTCAATGCTTGCTTATGTTATGTTTCTTCCAGTGAACTTCCCTGTCATAGATTCCTCTCCTACCAAATTCTAAAGTTTTATAAATTACCAGCCGAACAGACACTAATACATGCACCTGAAAAATGTGGGGGAGGGGCAAGCTTTCATTCTTATGTGGACCACAGGTGGGGGCATTTTTGCAGTTCAACGGTAGTTAGGTTAGGGAATGGGACACTGGATGATAATGTTTCCCCTATTCTATTGGTCACCTGGTGCAATGGCATGTGGGAAAGACCATGGGAGAGAGGGTCCAAAGATGCTGCCTTGAGAATAGTCAGATAAGAAGAGAGCATAACACACAGCTGCCTAGTGGGTGGAGCAAGACCATCAGAAGGAACCCTCCCCAAGTTCTCGGACTGTGAAGGATATGGCGGGAGAATTGTAGTTTCAGACTTGTACGAGTCTGATAACATAGCTTTACAGTAAAGTAGAATTAGCTCATCTGGTCCTGTTTCCTGTCTAGTCTACCTGATAAGGCTGACAGTTGGACAATGAAGGCTGATTAGTTATCTTCATAAGTTTTGAATGCTGGGAGGATACAAACGCTGGAGTTGGGTTGGGGAAACACCTTTTGTAACAATGAATAGTTTCACTGCTCATTTGGAGTACACAGACATTGAATCGGTATTACAAAACTCACATCCTATTGACCCGGGCAAAATGAACAGGAGAGACACTGACACCCATCTGTCAACACAAAAGCTGATTTAACAGTAGTACCTGTCCCTGTGGATGTGGCAGGGTTTTGGAGGGCTTGGATCACTAACCTCACCTTTCTTGGATTTTAAAATCAGAGTTCTTGATTTCTGCTTTGTGTATTTTCCCATAAATGTGGAAGATGAATGAAAAAGAAAGCAAAATTATTAGTAAATGTTTAAACCACATTGCTAATGTAATTAGATTCTGAGTTAATTATGCTATTGCTAAGTGTTTCCCCAAAGTTCTGTTGTGATTTTGCTATCCTTGGGGATATCATATTGTAATTACAATGATAATCTAATTTGGTCACCTCGATTCAAATAAACGAACCAGTTTCAAGTAATCTGTGCTTTCAGTTGTATGACCTTAAGAGTCATTACTCCTTCAAGGTAAGCATTATTAGAAATCAAAAGAAAATATTAGGATTGAGCAGTAGATTTATATTATTATGAGACACATATATTTAAAAATTTAATACACTCATACGAAAGATTCTGCTTTATTTTCTAGCAATTGAAAATGTATGCATAAAATATTAATTCAGTTTGAGCTTAAATATATTACATTAAGTGCTTATAATAATCCTGTAAACAAGTCTTATAAAAAAATACCCAATGCTGGAACCTAGGTATGGTTTCTAAAGGCATGAGCTCTCAAATTAAAATCCATTAAACAGTTCTCCTGTAATATTTTTAAGTGACATACATTTTGTGTCTTAGGGGCTGGACACTTCATTTGCATCTCCTTAGTACCATCATAGTTGCTTGGTGTAAAATTATGTTAGGCAGTCAAGTTGCGTTATCTTTCACGCTTGAGAATGACAGGGAACTTGACATTTTCAGGAGCAAGGGAACCTCCCCCTTTAAAAAAAAAGAACACATTTGTTTATGCCAACATTTTAACATGGGAATGGGGGGTAGAGAGGAGTTGTTAGCAGTGGCGGGTAATTAAACAGTTGAAAAGTGACATTGTCAGGGCTTTTTTTCTCATAGAACACTCAGAATGGAGTTCCGGCACCTTTTTTGGATGGAACCTTGTAGGGTAGGCAAGGCAGGTTGTATGACATGTGTGAGTTCCAGCACCTTTTTCTTTTACAAAAAAAGCACTGGACATTGTCAACTACAAGAGAAGCTTCCTCTGCAAAGGGGCAATCTATGAGTAAGGCTAATAGGGAGAAAAGGTCACAAGATGCCAGGGCCTGACAGGGAGACAGAAAGAAAGCAAGAAAATGGGAGAGACCTTAAATACAACAGCTGAGGCTTTGTAAGTAGTGGCATAATGTGCTTTGCCTGATCAACTAGCAATGAAAGACAAACTTCCTCACATTGCAAGCATTTGTTAAGCCCTTTGTGAGCTTCTTGTTCTAGGCCTATGAATTCACTACTTCCTAATGCTGCTAAACAATGGGGTTTGCAGGAGCAGAAGAGTAAGTCACCTCTTCCAGCCATCTTGTCTACACTCTCTAAAGCAGGGGTGTCAAACTCGCAACGTCACGTGACGCGTTGCAACGTATCGTGACTTTTTTGCCATTGCCGGCAATGGGCTGGATGCGGTTTCGCTATGATGCATCCAGCCTGTGGGCCAGTAGTTTGACATCCCTGCTCTAAAGCCAGGATACTTGGAAAGCTTGGAGAATTAGAAGTTGGTGTAGCATCATGTTTATGAATCAGAGACTAACTAACCTTTCTAATGAAGTTGGTACAAAGGGTTTTTTTTTTGTTGAAAAATATCCACCCTTATAAGCTATGCCAGAGGTCCCCAATCTTTGGGGCACCAGGGACTGGTTACGTGGAGAGAGGTTTTTCCACAGACTGGAGGGGACGTGGTTTTGTGTGTTGTCTGCATCCTGTGGATGGGGCTTTCCTTGTTTGTGCAGCCTGGTACTGGTCCACGGACTGGGGGGGGGGTTGGGGACCCCTGAGTTATGCTTCATTCCAATAAAGACATTTTGATCACCTAACCTGGTAAAGAAATGGCATTACAAAGTTAGAACTTAGAACTCAGTGGGGCATATTTCTCGGTATGACTAATTTCCTTTATTTTCTTCATACTTTACCTTGAAATCAACCCCCTTGAATTCTAAGCAGCACGAAACACAGCCTAAGCTGAGGGAAGCTTCAGAAGGATTTTTCAGAAGGGAAGTTTTCCACAACTGTATAGTTTCTACCCACTTCCAGTATTGACATCAAGGGTCAGATTTCAATCAGAAGAGAGCTGGAAGGGACCCTGGAGGTCTTATAGTCCAACCCCCTGCTCAAGCAAGAGACCCTATACCAGACATGACAAACTCGCGACGTCACGTGATTTCGCACGACATATCAGAGCTTTTTCTCCACTGCCGGCAATGGGGTGGGTGCAGTTTCCTGGTGATGCATCCGGCCTGCGGGTCGGCAGTTCGACACCACTGCCCTATACCATTTTCGGGCAAGTCTCTTCTTAAAAACCCACACCACCTGAGGGCAAGTTGTTCCACTGGTTAATTGTCCTCACTGTTAGGAGGTTTCTCCTTAGTATCAGATTGCTTCTCTCCTTGATTAGTTTCTATCCATTGCTTTTTGTCCTGCCTACAGGTGTTTTGGTAAATAAGTTGATCCCCTCCTCTTTGCGGCAGCCTCTGAAATACTGGAATACTGCTATCATGTCAGCCCTAGTCCTTCTTTTCTTTAGCCAAACCCAAATCCTACAACCATCTCTTCATATGTTTTAGTTTCCAGGCCTTTAACCCTCTTACTCTTCTTCACGCTTTTTCCAAAGTCTCAACATCTTTTTTGTAATGTAGTGACCAAAACTGGATGCAGTATTCCAGTGTGGTCTTACTAAGGCTTTTCAAACAGCATTAAGCAAATTGGCATCTGGTCAAACAGCCAGTTGTAAAATGTAAGAATCAAGGGAAATGACGTATGTCGAGCCAACATTATCTGGCAAAGACAAGAGAATTCCCGCTATATAGGTAACCTGTAAAATATTCCAGCCTAGAATCTCACAGTCTTACACATTCATTAACCAGCATGCCAGACCTTACCTTTAGCACTACGCATCACACTTTAGACCATACAAAATGGTCTAAAAATGAGGTTTTATTCTGTTTAATAGTATTTCATTTCTAAAAGCCTCTATCACAGAAAGAAAGAGGAAGGACAGAAGGATTAGCTTTAGAGTCAATACCTTCCTTTAGTTTGCTAAAATATAATGGAGGCCAATTATTACCATGACTGATGACCTGAACCTGTCCTATTTTTTCACAAGTATCAGGCAGCAATAGCCAAGGATATATTATTGCTGAAGTTCATTAATTATACAGGCTGCTGGAAAACACGGACATCTGTTGACACCAATGGAAACAGGGACGTGGAGTTGATGTTGTCACAGAAACACAGTAGTTTTCCATCAAGGTCATTGCTGCTCAGGGACATTGGAAAGAAGATACACGGAGGAGAGAGGGCCAAAGTCTCTTTTAATTAAAATATGAGCAATTCCAAATGTTCTTCCTGCAGTATAAGAACAGCTAAGAATACTGCTTATATTTTAATGCCAGGCTCAGTAAACTAATACACTTAATAAACAGAGATTTGCTAAACAGATGCAAATAAGTTTCCAACAAGGTACCCCTTGATCTCTTCCCATGGATGGGGGAGACCAACTCTAAAAAGGTTAGGCATTTGACAAATGACAAATGGTTCTAATCCAAGTAACCTTAGATTGCAATAAATTGTCTACCTTTTAAGGTGTCCCGAGCCATAGGCCTTGCCCTCATTTATATTTAACCTTGGCACCATCATGCTTTGTCCCCGTCTATTTTCCCTCTTGGTCACAGATGTGAATGGAACAACTTTAAATCATCATTTAGGTATACTGATTTTAAAGCAACACATTTCCCCCCTTAAGCTGACAAAAACCCCACCTACCTTTAGGGTATGTCATTTCTATAATGGATGTGACTTCAGCTATCTGTGGTGGGGATTATTAGAGGTGGGTGGAGAGGTGTGGACAACACCTGGCCTCGGCCAGCCTCCCCCACATCCTTTGACTCCACTTAAGCCATTGATTGCCTGAGTTCCTTTCAGAGATGTCACCTCCCATCCACCTTTTGACCCCAACTTCTCTACTTTCCAACCAAGTAGAAGGGAGGAGGGAAGAATTTCATTATTTCATCTGGGGAAAAAGGTTTTTAACTAGTGCCATTCTGCTTTAAGAGTATTCCAAAATTATTAAATCTCCTCTGTTTATTTAGAGATGAAAGCTTAACTATTCTGCTTTAACAGGATTCTGGTATTTTTATATGGAGCAGCCCTGCTTTTTCCTCACTGCAATGTCCACAAAATGATGAGGCCTTGAATTGGGTTTTTGTTCATTAATGGCCAGTTTCCTTTAGATTTTTCAGTTTCACTCATGCCCCAAACCAGAATGAAAGACCTGTCTACACAGCCAAGAGTCAATTCCAGTCATCCTTAGACTATTGCACAAAGGGTTAGAGTCTGTTTCTCTTTTTTCCTGGCAGAATTTCTGCCCTGCTGTCTTCAAATGTGCTTCTTTACATTGACTTACAACCATCAGCAAGGCAGTTGTTAAGTGAATTTTGCTCCTTTTTATGATTTATTTTGCCACAGTTGTTAAGAGACTCACTGAAGTTGTTAATGAATCCTGTGGTCATTAAGTGAATCTGGCTTCTCCCATTGATTTTGCTTATCAGAAGCTGTCTGGAAGATCACAACTGGGGATCACACAACCCCAGCATAATCCAGATTGTTGGGGGCAATTAAGCTGACTTTGTACTAATGCCTCTTGGGGTGTGTGTGAAAGCCCTAATAAGCAGGCATATACATAGAATGAAGGCTACTGCTAAGCTTGTAAGCCGCCCTGAGTCTTCGGAGAAGGGCGGGATATAAATAGAATTAAAATAAAAAATAAAAATAAATAATCCAATTATCAAACACATGCCAGCTGCCAAGCGCCTGAAGTTTGATCACGTGACCACAGGGATTCTGCAACAGTTGTGTGAAAAATAGCCATAAGTCACTCTTTTCAGTGCCGTTGTAACTTCATTCACTAAATGAATAGTTGTAAGTCGAGGACTACCTCTACAGGAGGAAGGCCAGATAAAACAGTTTAGGGAAGCGAAACAGGGTCCTGAAGTGAGACCTACCTCCTCCTCTTGCAGTTGTCTGTTTGGAGGATGTTTTTGGTGCTGGCTGTGTAAAGCCAGAGGAAAAAAAAACAGTAATATTGCCTACAATAGTTGGCACACTCAGAGCAATGCCATTCAGCAAGGACTTGGAACACCTTCTGAAGCAACGAGTGAAATTGGCAACAGAGGCAGTAAGTTTTATGCCGGGATTGTTTTGTCCTGACTCCAGGATGGCTGGATAACAAAGCTGTGCAGATTTTTGGATTCCAAACAGTAGATAGCGGTGCAAACATAGCACTGAAGCAGAACACTTTAAAGCAGCCCTATCTTTTGCAGCACCAATATTTAGAAAGTATATACCTGCAGTCAGATACATTCTAAGTACTTCAATTAAACCTATTCCAGATGCTTTCATGGGACTCACTCATTTCTCAG